>NC_090927.1:308799285-310148434 GCF_040938575.1 Ambystoma mexicanum | reverse complement strand
AAAGCTATGGCAGACCTAATATTATAGGATAATATGCTGCCTCGATCAAATCAAAAACCAGTCTTTCCTGGTGTATAGAGGTACACATTGCGATTACTCATGTTTGTTCAATCACAGGTCCAGATATCAATGGGTGGCCATCTACCCGGTCCAAATGGAGCACACATTTTTTGAAAAATCTGGGGAATGTTGTGATCTCTAGCCCACTGGTCGTCCATAAAAAGATCAGCTGCACCACAATCTATGAAGGCAGAGACCAGGATCCTTCTGGACGCGTCCATACATAAATTAAAATAAAGAAGAACCAAACCGCTACTGCAGATCTCCGCAAACTGTTTGGGTAACGTAGGTGAATCAGTCTTCTTCTCCCAGTCAACCACCCCTTTTAGGATGGGGAGAGTGGGTTTCCTGAATGCCGAGTAGGGGTAGGTGGCAATCGGACACAATCGCACTAAATTATTTTTTAGAGGTGCCGTACATACACAAGCCCTGCACCCATCTACATCTCCGTTATTCAGTTAATGGTCCACAGGTTTCCACAATCTATAAAATCCTAACAGAAGAGGTAGCGCAAGGTCCACCGACGATAAGGAGCAAGTGGGAGCCAGATGCAGGTAGGCAGTTTATAGACAAGGAGTGGGATCAAGCAACACAGGGGGTCATTGGACCATAGACGTCCACACAAAGAAAGGAACTGCAAAATAAAATCCTGCATAGGTGGCATTGTACACCGAAGGAGTTGCACAAAATGTAAGAAAGCAGCTCTCCACCGTGTTGGCTCGACTGTGGGGTTTGGAGGGCGGTGAAGCACCTCTGGTGGGGGTGCCCGCAACTGAAACACTTATAGCAGGTGAAATGAAGGGTTAGCAGGATATTAGGGGTCAGTCTCACCTTTGACCTCGCCTTGGTATTGATTAATGTCCCTGTGTGGGGTGACAAAAATTGGTTGAGAGCAGCCACCACTTCAATCTGTTAAAACTCCTGTCTCTTTACTCAAGTGATGAAAACAATACTTAGTTCTTATAGTTCTTTGGAGCACATCGGTAGAAAAAATCCTTGGCTCAAGGATATCAAATATGTAGAAAAAGGTTCAAGGTTGCCCCTGGACCAACAATGTGATCTCATTATTTCCTAATAGCTAGTTGAATCAAAGTTCATAACTGGTCTCAATTATTTCAATACAATTATTCAAGTCCTTAAATCATATTCTCCATCTGCATGTTTAGTAACTCATTTATTTTATTTCACCATAAAAGGCAGTGATAATCCAAAAGTGTCCTAAAGCCAATGCATTTTGGAACTCTGTCCGTCTTCAGGGCTAAAAACTATGTACCATAAACAGAAGCACAAAATATGACCAAATGCAACATTGATGATAGTTGAGAAACAAAGAAACAAAAAACAAAGCTCAAGGTCATCAGTTTCATATTCATGTCAACAATTCATTTTTCCAGTTCTAAATAAATAACTAAACCATTTACATGCATGTGTCTAAAAAGTTGTGCGTGACTGGAACAAATACATAAGATGTGAACTTGCTGATCAGCTAAATGCACTATCCATAGATGAACAAGTTAGTTACCCCTGGTAAAGTTCTTTCAATTGTGTGTTCTCTCATATATTCCTCATCTTATGAGTCTTATGAGAAGCTTCAGCTGCTTCAGAATTTTTTTTTTCGACAGGGGGCGTTGCACAGTCTCTTTTAGGTCTCCGTTCGCCTGTCGACAGTCATCATTATAAATTACGCACACAGCGTCCGTTGGCTTCAGTTCTGTTTTTACCCCTCCTGTAGAGGAATTTCCAGGCATACTATATACCGTAGGCTCCAAGAAACCGTAAAGTGTAACGACACCTAAATTCTACAGCGTGGTGGGCTGGGAGGGGCGATGAGAAATACGTGGGAGGAATATCCAAAGAACGTTACCAGGGATAAGTAACTAGTTCTTTGAATGGATTGTGTCCTCCCACGCATTCCTCATTTTATGTTAGACTCCCAGAGCAGTAATAATTTGGAGGTGGGATTACGAATTATTTTTGGTTTTTAACTGTTGTCATGGACTGAATGAAGGATTTCTTTTCCAAATTGTCCTTCCTGACTGGAAGATGAATCCATGCAATAGTGTTTCACAAACGTGTGAATAGACGACCAAGTGGCCGCTGAACAAATTTCTTTGATTGGAACACCTCTCGAAAAAGCAGCAGATGTTGCCATGCCCTTTGTGGAATGTGCTCTCAAGCCTTCCGACAAGTCTTATCTGTAACATTCCCCAATAGCCAGGATGATCCATCTCGATAGAGCCCGTTTAGAGCCTATATAGCCAATGAATAATTGGTCATTTTGACAAAGATATATAAATATATAAAAACAGAGACCTTTTTGGGTCCAGCCTATGTAATCTTTCCTCCTCCTTTACAGGACGAGGAGGTGCATAGAAAGTTGGCAAAATGATATTTTGCAATAAGTGGAAGTCAGAGACTACTTTAGGTAGAAAAGAAGGTTTCACCCTGAGAACAATCTTGTCTTTATAGAAAACCATATGTGGGGGTTTACAGGAAAGTGCCTACAACTCGCTAACCCTGCGTACTGACGTTATTGCAATTAGCAAGACAGTTTTCATGGTTAACAGTCTTAATGGGCATGAGTGTATAGGCTCAAAAGGAATGCATGTCAGAAATTCTAACTACAGGTTAAGATCCCATACAGAGAATTTGAATGGAACTGGTGGAAATACGTTAGTAAGACCCTTTAGGAATTGCACAATCAGGGATTTTAAAATATGAATCCTCCTCTGAAGAGCGCTTGAAAATAGATAGCGTTGCCAGGGAACCTTTAATTGTCCCAATCTGAAACCCCAGATTTGCCAAATTTAACAAAAAACGAAAGCACCATAGGTGTGTCACATAGAAAGGGATTTACAATCTCATCCCTGCACCAACTGCTGTACTGAACGGCAGCGATACAAAGATTTTGTTGCTGGCCTTCTGGCCGAAAGCAAAATCTCCATTACGTCATCCGGGAGGATCCAATACTTGAATCTCAAACTCTCAAAAACCATGCGTGAAGGTTGAGAGTCTTGACCTCTGGATGGAGTACCTGACCCTCCTCTCGCGAGAGAAGGTCCTCTCTCTGTGCAAGACGCATTGGAGGGCAGATGGACATGTCCAGAAGGTCCGGGTACCACGTCTTTAACCTAAACTGAGCTTTGTGTTGTGCCCTATGGTCGCCATTCGACCACATCTTACCTAGGTTGAGCTTTGTGTTGTGCCTTATGGTCGCCATTCGACCACATTTAACCTAAACTGAGCTTTGTGTTGTGCCCTATGGTCGCCATTCGACCACATCTAACCTATGCTGAGCCTTAAGTTGGACCTTGTTGCGCCCTAGGCATGCTTCATTAGTGAATGCTAACCTACTTATGCCTCGTTAGCGAATGCCTCACCTAGTCCAGCTATGCCTTGCTACTAAATTGCCCATTTGTGCCTTGTTAGTGAACGCCCCACCTAGCCTATATGTGCCCCGCCACCGAACGCCCATATGCACCTTGCCATTGAACATCCATTTGTGCCGTGTTAGTGAACGCCCCACCCTGCCTATAGTCCTAAGCACCCACGTGCATATATTTGGACCCACTAAAAATGCTGCATCCATTATTGCACTACAGCACTATAGCTGTTACTCTAAGTTTTATCACCATGACCCAAGACCACCTTACGGCATCTCCTGCCTTGATATCAGACCCGGCCTTACATACGCTGCCCAACATAGTGACTAATAACCCTACCAACTCTCCACCAAATAATATTAGCACCAGAGGTGAAACCCTCACCTCCCTCCCACGCACCCTACTACACAGAAATCTTACACTTCGCGCAAGACTCACACAACTTTATGAACCACCTAGAAGAACCTTACCATCAACCAACCTAAAAACAAATTACCCACATAAACCACACCAGACGGTAACAACAAATATCACTACAATCAAAACACAAAAGTCCAAAACTTCAGATACCAACTCAACTACCCCTAGCCAAGCAAACATGCCCAAAGAGACGCTAGTACTCAAAGGAGCACTCCTGAATGCGAGATCCCTTGTCGCCCATGCCCTCGACATAGCCAACCTCATTACAGAACACAATCTGGACTTCCTGGCAGTAACCGAGACCTGGCTACATAACGCAGCTGGACCATCTCTAATGCTAGCCATTCCAGAAGGCTACACCATAACAAGACAAGATAGGGATGGCACACGAGGTGGCGGAATTGCCATCATTTCCAAATTGAGCCTCTCTCTCAGAACATCCCCTCCTCAAACCCTACAATCCTGTGAAAATATCTCGGTCAAATTCCAGATAAATAACATACAAACCCTCACCATCCACCTAATTTATAGACCCCCAGGTCCTCTCGGTACCTTCGACGAGGACTTGCATAGCCTGATCACCAACAACCTTAAACCTACCTCCCAGCTTCTATTATTAGGAGATTTTAACCTTGGCTTTAATGACCCCACGGACAAACAAGCCTCAGACATAGCCAATACCATCAATGCATCAGGCCTGTCTCAGAAAGTCAACAGACCCACTCACTCCAAAGGGAGAATACTAGACTGGATAGCAGATTACAACTGCACAGCCTCCATCACTTCCATCTCTCCCCAATCATGGACAGATCACTCTCTTGTAACCTTTAACCTATCTACAGCCAGACCCTCTCCGACGGTCCCATTGCTAGCCCCGCCTTGTCTAACCAGAAACAAAAAGAGTATTACAGCGGAAAAAGTCATCCCTGCCATCCTACCCACGTTAAACGCTCTATCGGACAATCTAGACCCTAGTACTCTAGTTGAAGAATATAACAAAATTATGCTCAACACACTGGACAAAATCGCCCCGCTCAAACTTAGAAAAAGCAAACCCAAAGCGCACCTTAACAAATGGTTCACTCCCCAATTGAGAGATTTACGACTCCTAAAAAGAAAAAGTGAAAACTCCTGGAGACTATGTCCCTCTATCGAAAATAAAGCAAAACTATCCTCCATCTCCTCTCACTTCAAAAAAGAAGTGAACCTTGCCAAAAAGAACTCCTATGATGAACGTATCACCAACTCTAATTCTAGCATGAGAGAACTCTTCGCCATACTGAAGGAATTAGAGTCACCAATAGCCATACCAGACTTAGTTACCAAGGATAAGACCTGGTGCACAGATATTCAAAATGCGCTAGCAAATAAAATCAATACACTTCAAACCAAAATACAACAAAAAAAAGATATGCTCAACCTTCAGCACTACCCTAACACCTCTACATATAGTATCCCACCAGAGGCAAACAACAAATTTCAATTCTCCAAAACATCCCCACTAGAAGTAGAAAAAATCATTCTCTCACTCAAACCTTCTAACTGCAAGGGTGATATCTGCCCAGCACAGTTAATAAAAGACGCTGCCAGAGACCTCTCACCATTTATCTCTAAATTAATCAATGCCTCCTTCACATCAGGCACTATCCCAGCCAATTTAAAACATTCCTGGGTGCTCCCACTTCTCAAAAAACAGACCTTAGACCCACTTATCCCAACCAACTACCGCCCCATTACCACTGTGCCATTCCTCCTCAAAATATTGGACAAAGCTGCCTATATTCAGATACAAAAACACCTTGACCTGTATAAGCTCCTAGGAGCAAGACAATCTGGTTTCCGTCCACTTCATGGAACAGAAACCGCCTTAATTGATTTAAAGACGCAGGTCGACGAGCTGAGGGATGGAGGAGGAACAGCACTCCTGCTCCTACTTGATCTCTCTGCAGCATTCGACTTGGTCGATCACAAGGTACTCTGCAAACACCTGGATTCTGCTGCCCATTTCTCTCCTGAGGCCATCAAATGGCTCGAATCCTTCCTCAGCGAAAGAACAATGAGAGTTTTTTCCCCATCGGCCGCAGCTGACCCTACCCCTATATTATGTGGCGTTCCCCAGGGCTCCTGTGTCTCGCCTACCCTATACAATATCTTCACCAAGCCCTTGTTCGATGATCTAGACCTTCTGGGTATCACCTACACTAACTATGCAGATGATACACAGATTCTCCTCCCGCTTTCTGGGGATCATAGGAAGGACTCGGAATTGGTGAATAGGGTATATCTCGTTATTCAAGCATGGATGGCCACACATGGCTTGTGCTTGAATGACGACAAGACGGAGTTGATAATCCTGGGAACACATATGAACACCAAAAAATTAGGTCAGGAATTCTCCTCCTTCAATATTGATGGAAATCCTATCAGGGTCTCCAAGGAAGTAAAAACCCTCGGTTTCTACTTGGATTCCACACTATCTTTCGAAAAACAACTAAAATCCTTGGCCTCTACCACCGCATACACCTGCAAACTGATAAGAGCAGGCAAGCCCTTCCTCTCTAATGACAGTTGCATGATCTTGGCTAGAGCACTTATCTTCTCCAGGATCGACTACTGTAATGCCCTTTACAGTGGTGCCAACAAATCTACCATACAGAAACTTCAAACGCTCCAAAATAATGCTTTGCGAGCAGCGCTTGGCATAAACAAAAGAACACACATCTCCACCATTAGACGCCAACACAAATGGTTATCTACAAACCACAAAATTCAATTAAAAATTATCTCCCTGACACATAAAGCTCTTAACAACGCCGCCCCAAGCTACCTCACGAACAAAATGCAAAAAAAAACCTCTATTAGACCTACCAGAGCTACCAATACTAACTGTCTGGTAGTACCTAGATTTAAACTTACCACGGTCGGTGGGAATAGTTTCCCTGTGAAGGCGGCCAAAACCTGGAATCTATTACCCAACAATCTAAGAGCAGACCAGCCGTACTCACTATTCAGAAGGAATGCTATCCAATATCTTATCTCCAACGACCACTAGATTTAGGCTTATAATATTCCCAGACTTGACACTTGTCCCTCTCCTCCTTCCCACGATATGTTATGCGTACCATCCTCTATGTAACTCATCGACCTGCACGATGATGGTCCTGCACATTTGTATACATTTGTATACTATTACTGTAACTTGTATAATTTGTATAATTTGTATAATTTGCACAACTTGTATATTATCTATAATATCCATTACTGTATCTTGTATAATATGTATAACTTTTACTGTATCCTGTATAATCTGTAACAATGTAAGTTTCGCATTATCCTACCTGCTGCGCCCTTCTACCTACGGGTCTGGAGCGCATTAGAAATAAAACAAACAAACAAACAAACAAAACGTCCTCCTGGCCCAATCCGGAGCCATTAGGATCATGGATTTCCCAAACTTTCTCAACCTCCTGATCACATGAGGAATGGCGGGGACTGGAGGAAATGCATTCTGGAGTGGAAACTCCTAGTCCACCACAAAAGCGTCTCCTACAACACCTCTTGGGGGAAATTCCCTGGAGCAGTACAGTATGCACTTCCGGTTGACACTGGTTGCGACAGAACCACTTGAGAGGTTCCCCAAAGGGTGAAAATCTCTTGAAGGACTTCCTGAGCTAGTTCAAACTCGTGGGAGACTGCTGTGCCTGCTCAGAGCATCCGCCTCCATTCTCCTCCCCAGCTAGGTGAATTGTAGGCAGGGAGATTCCCTCTTGAATTGCCCAGTACCAGAGCTGCATTGCTTCTCTGCACAGTGGTAGTGACCCTACACCACCTCTCTTGTTGAGGTAGTACATGGCCACTGTGTTGTCCATCAGTGTCAGGACATTCTTTCCCCGTACAGAGTGCAGAAAAGCCTTCAGCGCAAGTCTGATTGCCCCAGCTCCAAAAGATTGATGTGTAGTTTGGACTCTGATGGAGACAAACGGCCGCTGATTGTCAGCTCGTTGACATGGGATCCCCACCCTGTGAGAGAGGTGTCCGTCACTATAGTTATCTCCGTCCATGGTTGCCAAAAAGATTCTCCCTTGAGAATGTTGTCCTTGCAAGCCCACCAGAGAAGGTCCTGAGCGACTGCTCGGAACTTTCAGGTGGTCTGACACTCTGCCTGAGAATTGGGATCATTGAGTCTTGAGAGCCCAATTGGAGGGATCTCATAGTGAGATGAACCTCTGGCACCAGAAAAATCCAGAGCGACACAAGACCGAGCAACCTCAAAAAATTGAATGCCGGAAGATGCTGGGCACTCAGGAATTTGGTGACCATCTGCAGAATATGGTAAACTCTCACCTTGGGTGGGATGCTTGCCCTGCGAAAGCATCCAGGACTGCTCCAATAAATTGGAGTCTTTTAAATGATATCATGTGGGACTTCTTGTAATTGAGGGAGAAGCCTAGTCTGTGGAGAGAGTGGCAGGTTACGCTGGAGATGTTCCTGGGCTTGTTTGGGTGAACAGGCCCTGATCAGCCAATCGTCCAGGTAGAGATAGACGTGAATCCCCCCACTCCTGATACTCGCTGCCACCGCTGCCATTAACTGGGTGAAAACCCTTGCGGCGAAGGTCAGCCCGAATTGCAGAACTCGAAACTGATAATGAGAACCGCCAACCGTAAACCTCAGGTACTTTCTTGTGCTTGTGATGGATGGGCACATGAAAGTAAGCATCCTGAAGGTCCAATGGCACCATCCAGTCTTGGAGTTGGAGAGCCTGAAGGACTTGGAAAAGGGCAACCATATTGAACTTGCCCTTCAAGTTTCTTAAGTCCAAGATGGGTCTCAATCCTTCGTCCTTTTTGGAAATTAGAAAGTATGGGGAGTACCAGCCCATATTCCTTTGCTCCACAGGTACTGGTTCTATAGCACCTTTCTCTAGCAGGGTAAACATTTTCTGCACACTGAGCGGATCCAGAACTTTGAAAGAGTTGTTCCCCGGTGGATGATCCAGATGCCTTTTTTGAAAAGAAAGGCAGTAACCCTGGGCTACAGTTTCCAGTGCCCATGCATCTGAAATAATGCCTCGCCAATTTTTCAGATGCTGAGTAAGTCTGCCTCCCACCGGGGTCTTGTGAGTCAAGGCCTCAGAGTGGTTTTGAGGCGGTTGAAGCAGCAGTTGAGGCTAAAACTGCTGCTGCTTGGCTGATTTAGCACCTCTCCCTAGTCCACCATAAGGGAATCTTCTCTGACCTCTGACTGGCTTGTTGAGAAGTAGAATCGAAAGGAATTACCCCTCCAAGATGATGAACCGGAGTAGGGGTGTTGAGGCTGTCTAATGGCGGCGCTAAGGGATTTAGCTGCCGCTTTCGAGGTCTGCAGCTTTTCCAAACTCTAATCAGCCTTGCTGCCAAACCACACAAATCTGCACAACAGTGCTAGTTGCCATGGATTTGCTGATCCAAACCAGACTGGAGGCATTCCTCCATTGCCTCCTTACCATCCTTGATGAAATCCAGGAAACCGTCTCTTTCTTCTCCCGGGATGTGGTCAGTCGCCATAGCTACGCAGTCCCACAGGCAAATGTAAATCTTGACAAGGTACAAGTTGCGTTAGTTGACTTTACCGCCATACTACCAGCAGTAAATATTTTTTTCACCCAGGCATCCACTCATTTATCATCCCTATCAGGAGGGTTAGCGGGGGATAGCGTTGTATCCCGATTGCTTAGTAGATGTGGCAGTTTGAGCCACCAAACTTTCTGGTGTTGGATGTTTTGCTAAGTACTCTGGGACACTGCTGGGTGGCCTATATTTCCTAGCAACATTTCTATTTACTGCAGCCACAGTCTCTGGTGTCTCCCAATTTGTTGAGAACCTTTTTTGTAGTGCATTGTGAAAAGGCAACATTTGAACTTCTGGGGGACCCTGATCCAAAATATTTGTCAGGTCACCTGCTCAAAAGAAGGAGTAGGCCCACTCATTAGCTTCCTATATGAGGAGTCAGCATGGTCAGTAGGATCTGGTTTACCAAATTCCAGTTCAGGAGAGATATCTATACCACTGGCTGATTGAGGGGTATCATACATGTCTTTTTTTTTTACTTTTTATTTTAACTTGCATAAACATAACATCATACATACATACATAACAGTTATCTTCATCGTCACTCCGGATCGTGTATATTGGGTACACTTTATATACATTGTTACAGTATATCTAAGCTTTCTTCTGCTATACATTTATCGGATAGATATTGCTTGTATCTGCTCCATATGCCTCTGGGTCGATTGTGTACGGGTAGTAGGCCGGCATACACTTCCTCACAGTCATTCGCCCATGTCATATCCTTTTCCCAGTCCTCCTCCATGGGTGGTTCTATACATTTCCATCGCATCAATCCTGTCAGTTTTGCTAGTAGTAGACTAAGGTTAAGTAACTTGCGCCATGTGGGGTTCATTTTACCCACTGTCCCCAGTATACATATACCTGGATCCCACACAATAGGTTGATGTTACATTTTGTCTAGTGCGCTACACACATCTGCCCAGTAGTTAGACAGTCGCACGCACGACCACAGCATATGTAGTATCTCAGCCACTTCATTCACACACCTGGGAAATTTCCCTTATGCTGTGGGGTATATGGTCTTTAGCCTGGCCAAGGTGTAATAGGCTCTGTGTAACACCTTAAAATGTATTAGCTCATACCACGAGTTGTAAGCGATATTCGTCAGTGTGCATAACCTTGTCCACTGCTAGTCTGTGAAAGTGTGGCCCAGCTTGTGTTTCCATTTCCCTCTAGCGTACAGAGGTAGTGCCTCCCTGGTGGGCAATACAATTTTGTATAATGTGGAAATGGATGTTTTGGTTACGATAGCAGTGAATACATAACCCAGACCCGAGTGCACTTGTGGTTCAATAGGGAATGCCTCCCACACATTTGCCAAGGCAAACTCAACTGCATGCATTCTAGCCTCTGAAGAGGGTCGTCTCCAACAATCTTCTCGATTCCCCTCCCAACTGACCAATTGTTAATCCGAAAATAGATCTCCAAACCGACATATCCTCTAGTCCCTCTCATTTGCAGCTAATGCCTTGTCCTGTGTAGGGGGGGGGAGATAGTGGGCTTCCCACAAGGGCACGTTTGGGTGGTATAAGGTCTCGTGTCCAGGGCGCTCTGCCATTCTGGTCCAGGCTGTGCATGTTACCAATGCCAGGTTAGTGGAGTTGTCATTCCTGATTTTGGCTTCCGCTGCTCTATGTAAGAGTCTTGTCAGGCCCAATGTCTGTGCTTCTATCATTGAATGTAGCGCCTGAGGGTTTCCTTCTATCCAGTATGTGGCATAGTGTGCCTGTGCAGCGAGATAATATAATTCAAAATCAGGAGCTTAGAGACCGCCCTGTGGATATGTTTGGGTGAGTCTACGCCAGTTCACTCTAGGCTGCCCGTTCCAGACAAACGTTACACATGCTCCCTGGATTCTGGAAAAGAATGATCTGCCTGGCCATACAGGGACCGTGCTAAATAAATAAAATAGTTTGAGCAAGATGATCATTTTGATCAGTGCTAGCATGCCCATTTGTGAGAAAGGGAGGGACCACCAACGTTGAAGTTTTACACATAGCGCGTCTGCGAGTGCTGCATAGTTTCATGTGCACACGAGTTATTTCAACACCTAGGTATTTCACCTGAGTGGGGGCCCATACAAGTCTGTGTAATTCTATGGGTTCTTGGGTGGCCTCTGCGGGGGGTGGGGAGGACATCTCGGATTTGGTCGAGTTGAGTTTCAGCCCAGAGTATTCCCCCAATTCTTTGACTGTGTGCAATACTCTGCCTAGGTTAATATCAGGATGTTTTAAACACAGCATTAGGTCGTCTGCATATAAAGTGATTATCTCCATCTTGCCTGCTAGGGGTATTCTCATCTTGCCATGTCGGGCCCTTAGTAAATCTGCAAGTGGTTCTATAACCCGTGCAAAAAGTAGGGGTGATACCGGGCAGACTTGTCTGATGGCTCCGAGCAACTCCAGGATCGCCGACAGGGTCCCGTTGACACAAACTCTGGCATACGGTTGCATGTAAAGTATCCGTACCCAGTTCACAAAGTTTGGTCCGAACGAGTAGTTATTGAGCACCCCAAATAGAAAAGGCCAGTAGACTGCATCAAAGGCCTTTTGCATGTCTAGTGCAATTGCCACGTCCTGTGTGTTCTTGGGTATCGATGCAAGTATGTTATAGCAGCAGTGGATACTCGTTGCCGTGGATCTACCCAGTACAAAGCCCGTCTGGTCCTCATGGACCATATGTGGCCTCAGAGGGTTTAATCGCATTGCCAATATTTTTGTGAAGATTTTCGCGTCCGTGTTCATTAGTGAGAGCAGGTCTTATTTCTTCGGGTCGCTTCCCGGGCTTACGCCCAAGAGTTATAATCGCTTCTTGTGTTGTGTCAGGAAGTTTACCTATTTCTAGGGCCTCGGTCTAGATAGCATGGAGACTGGGCATTAGGATTTCAGCACTTCCGTGGCAGCCAAGGGCGAAATCTATAAGATAACTGTCCATTAGGTTTCCAAACTTTGATCGTTATCAGTACTCGTAATACATCTTAGGCATCCAGTAGTGTAGTTATTCTTCTCAGAAAATGTGGTGGGTCGTGAGTGTCTACTACTGTAGCCTTATGTTCAATGTTCCCCCTACCAGCTCTTGACACCGGATGTCTGCACTTACCCATGCACTTGCCACATGCTGGCCGTCACTCACTTTACTTATCGTTATTATCTATTCCCATGTACTGCACTGTCCCTGCCCCATTCCTAGGCACTTGCGCAATCTGAATGGCACCCGACCTAGTAGGATCGCTGTCCGTCCTCCCTTTGTTCCCCTCCCTTGCCTCGTCGCACCTTGAACACTTGTGTATAGGCGTGTTATACATGCCATATCATATCAGGGTTGGATCAGTTGCTCTCAGCAGTCTTGTCTCGGCGACAATGAGGAGTCTGTGCTATCTCCTGTGGCGCCCGGCCTCTGCTTGGATGGCATTCCGATGCTAGATTCAACAAAGGCTGCTGCTTCCTCTGGGAAGGTAAAGAAATACGTTTTATTGTTATGCTGCAGGCGTAATCTGCAGGGTAGAGCATTGTGTAGGGTACCCAGTGTTCCCAGAGCATCTTCTTGATAGCTGTAAATTACCTTTGTTCTTGCCAGCGTATAGTCCGGGAAGAACGGGATCACGCTGGAGCCCAGTTTTAGTTCTTGTTCATCTCTCGTTGCTCGTAGCACCATATCCCTGTCCCAATAATTCATCAGCCTGGCTAAGATGGGTCTGGGATAGGCGCCAGGCTTAAGGCAAGGGGCCAGGGATCTGTGTGCCCGCTCAACAACGAACATTGATGACCAGCTCGGGTCACCCAGTAGCTCTCTGAGTAGTTCTTCCACCGCTATTTGTATAGGGCCTTTCAGTGCTTCTTCGGCACCCTTGCTATGCGTAGATTGTTTTGGTGGGATCTAGCCTCCAAATCCTTACACTTGGGTTTCGCTGTTCCCAGGTCTTTGGTCATTTCCGTCACAGTGTTTCGCAAAGACTCAAGGGCGTCTTCTGTGGTGCTGATGCGACCTCCAGCCTCTGTAATGCGGTTTGTGGCTTTGTCAAGCTGGTTTCTAAATGAGGTCATGTTTGTATTGATACCGTCCAGTCTGTCATTCAGAGCTGCAAAGCCTTGCTGCATTGATGTAAAGACTGCCTGGGGGTCCATGTTGGCTGGTGCGGCCGGTGACATAGATTGTATGTTCTGTCCGGAGCCAGTGTTGCTCAGGTCGCTTGCCTTGGATACTGGCGGCGTATACTTTTCCATGGCGCCTTTCCCCTTCATATGCGCTGCCCCTTTGGGCATTGTATACTGCCTGGTCATGATTCCTGGCGTGGGTACTACACCCAGCAGAGCTAGGGGGTTGTGTTGAACGCTAATAACGTTCTTATGGCCCTGCGGTAGTATTGGGGTGACTCCTGTTCTCAATGCCCATGGTAGGTAGTGCCTTCTGTCCTAGAGCTGAGGGTCTGCAGTTGTGGCGCAGGTTGGGGACTTCAATTTGCTGTCTGCCCCGGTCACATAGTATCTATGGGTTGCCCTAGCAATGTAACTAACTTCCTTTCCTTTGGTACCAGTCATGCCTTATAGGGCTCTGTGTGTCGTATGACTTATTGCTGTGTTTGGGGATTGTTGCCCATGTGCTATGACTCTGTTCGGTGGGCTAGACTCACGTGTAGAGCGTCTGTACCACTGTCAGAGCCATGCCTATCCTTGCCAGTTCTGTGGCAATCTGAGTTAAGTGTCTTTGCCGGATTGCGCACAATGTCTTGGCTCTGTCCGGCTATTCGCAAGCACCTGATGTGGCCTGTTCTCAGGTACGCGTGGGTCTGAACACTTTATTCACTTCTTGGCCACCATATGTTTCTCCCATGTGGGCCTTTACGGCTATCCAGTTGTTAGGAGTCTTATGGTGTGCCCCAAGGCTATTTCCTTTGTCGTCCCTCAGGGTGGACTTGTTTCGTGTTAGTGTCCAGGCGCTACGTGCAACCCGCCATGAACTCTCGTGGCCGCCAGGGTCACACTTTCTTCAATGCTGTTCTGTCTGCTTGTTACGTGTGGTACACAGCACGCGGGGGCCGTTACAATTGAAAGTGCGCTCCTCTGGTATCTACTCCCTGGGCCCCTGAATAATTGTCAGCAAAGTATATATCTGGTATTGGTGGGTACTTAGTGCAGATTTATCGTAAGCAGGGGTTTATGAGTCCCCACCGTGGAGTATCCCGCCGGCGCACCGCAGGCCCATCCCCCCCAACCGGGCCGCCGGATCACATGAGAGATTTGGGATAAGCTGCCCGGGCGCGCTCAGAGACATTTCCCACTGTGGGCCTCCACGGTCGTTGCAGGGTGGTTTAGGGCGTGGAGGACTATACGGGCATTATGGTGTCCTGCTTGTTGGCTGCAGTACCTAGTCTCCATAAGTCCTCAGCCTGTGTGTCCGGGCCTCCAGGGCAGACCGTTACTTTGATTTCAGGTATGATTGCTGAAGTTCTCTGGGCGATTTGGTGGAGGAGGAGCATGCGTCCCCAACAGCCCGACCAGTGGAACGGCTCCACACGGGTCTGATTTTCCTGGGTGGCGCAGCCAATTATGTTTAGCCCCGGGTATCTGGGCACTTTAAACCCTCTGGCTTACTGCGAGTGCGGCCAATGGCACACGTGGTCCATTGGCTGTGCCGTCGGGTAGAGGCAGGGGGAAAGTGCGGGCCGCCCTCGCCTTATGTTGGAGCATTCGCCGGAAAATTTGTCTTGGTGCCTGCAGGAGTCTGCTTGCAATATTCTTTATGTATGTGCAGGCGCGCTACGGCATCCATGCCCGAGCGCCCGCATACTCTTCTTTGTGCCACAGAACTCTGGGGTAGGTTCTACCTTGGCGCTACAGTCTCTTCGTTTAGCCTGCTTATCTGGGATGAGGCAGTGTCACCTGTTGGATTCTCAAGAGTGCGGCGATACTAACTGCTGCCGCTGTATTGAGGCTTGCGTGGTGTCCCAAACTTGCAGAAGGCTGCTCAGAGCTGTGCAGAACATATGGCATATTTTGGGAACCGCTGCACTATGTTCCTCAATTTTGGTATGCGTGTAGACGACATCTTCACACACAAGTGTAGTCATTTTGGCTGGAAACCGGGCGAAAATGTGTGAGTTTTCAGTCCTGGACCTCTGCTTGCCTGCAGAGCTCACGCACAGTGCTCCATCCAGCAGTGTGCGCAACAGCGCCCCCCAACATGCAAGTCTTTTAACCTAGACTCTTCTGAGATCAATTCTTCTGGCACATAAGCGGTGCTATATTGTAACCCAAATGGTGGTATGTTATCATATGAAGGTTCATTTTCTTCATAGAGGTTAAATACTTTAAAAAATCTGTCTTTGGCAAGGGTTTGAAAACCTTTTCCTGGGTTACTGTTGGCTTCGACAATTTCGAGGAAATCGTCGACAACGACTTTGAAGTCGGGAGTCGATTTTTTCACAGACAACTTCGATACTGGCGTCGACGGCTTCGACGCTGATGGTGTTGGCGTCGGTGCCTGGTTATGCTTTTTCGAAGGAACCCTCGATGGACTGAATTCCTGACTTGTCGAAGCCCTCTACGATTCCTCATCTGATCGAGATTTTTCTTGATGCTGTTCTGGTTTATGGCTTGGTTTCAAAGGTTTCGTCTTTGATTTCCCTTTGCCGTCTTGATGCAGATTGACAGGGGCATTCTGCTTGTCCTTTGAGGGGGTTGGGCCGCTTTCTCGAAGATTCTAAGCATTTCTTTACAAAACGCATCCCATTTTGCTGGGGAGTCCAACTAAGTTGGACATTTGACTACCTCGGCGGAAGAATCACTATATCCAGATTGAGGGAGGAAAGATTTAGCACCACTCGCAGGCCCGCCTGGTTCTTCCTTTGAATGGCAAAGATGCATGAGTAAAAGCCCTGAACCCGTTGAGGGAGAGAGACCTCCTGCTCTGCTTTGGTCTCCACAAGGGAACTAATCTCTGCTAAGGGGGGGGGGTACAAGAAGGAGGGGATGGAAGCCGGAAGCCCATGGAGACTACTGTGATTGCCCATGAGTCCGAAAAGCATATGCGCCAAACTTGACCGTGCAGGGCCAGCCAGCCCGATTGGGGTGCTGTGGACCTGAAAAGAGCCACCATTGTTTCTTTGGGTCTGAGGCCGACAACTTAGAGGGGGACTGGAAGAACCCATTGTACGCAGACTTGTGATGTTTCTACCTATGCTGGCTTGGTGATCTGTCCAGTTGCCTGGCTCGGCGGTCCTGAAACCCTCGGAATCCGCTGAAGGATCGCCCCTTGTCTGAGCAGGGTTGCTCTGAGGGAAGGCGTTTGCTGCTGGCTTGGTCAGATGGGCCAGTGATACGTGCGTCTGCAAATTGCGAGTTGCTTTTCTATTTGTCTAGCTCTTCATCCGTAGTAGAGTGGAAGAGATATCGCCATCCTCGAAGGGCAGGTCTAGGATTCTATCCTGGATGTCTAGGTTGAACCTGGTGGCGCTAAGCCAGGCCATCGTCTTCATGTCTGTCGCCACACGCGGGATCTTTGTGGGCCACGGTGGCCTCTATGATATTTTGTGCCACAATTATTGCCTCAGCAAGCCCAGCTTTCAAAGAGGCTTCCTTGTCGGCTGGAATGTCTGGAATGAAGTCTAGAATAAAGTCTGCAATTTCTCACTACAGGTGTTGATTAGCTGCGGCCAGGATGGCATCAGAGTTGGCCTGTCTGAGATGCAGGCCCGCATTGGAATTGACCTTTTCTGCATAGGCCTCTAACATTTTCTCTTGAAGGAGTCGCCTCTGCAAGGTGCTTTAGAGAAGAGTACGCTTACCTTCTTGGTCTTTCTCCTTACGTATTCCTCAAAGCTCTCTGGCGTAGTCCTGGAAAACAATTCTCTCCACCGCAGTTTTTGAGGGACAGGGGCGTGAGAACGTTTCACGCCAAGCAGCTTTCCCATCTGTGGTCTTCGTCAAGGCACTGGAAGCAGAGCACGTGCGGATCTGAGGTGGGGAAGGAACCGTCGCACGACAGGCACCAAGTGAAGCCGTTTGCGGCCGACATGCGTCATGGACAGACCAGGGCACCGGTGGACAGTGTTCCCAAATTCTCAAAAACAGAAAATGTAAAAAAGCTCATGGAATTATGAGGCTTGAGGCCTCACCCAGTAGGCTCTGGTGAAATCGGTCTGCTACAGTCGACGCGGGAGGACTTAGGGGTGGCAACGGTGGACGGGGTTAAGGGAGCCTGCACTCCTGGGGCCGCGCACCCCGCCTCCGCCCATGTCTGTAAATGTATAGAGAAGGTGATTTTTCTGGGGAAAAAGGGTTCTGTTCCCGTCCCTCGCATGGGGCGCCCATAAAGGATGGAGGAAAGGGGACGGGGCGTACAAGTAATTCTTGAATTCCTTAATGACCCCTTTATTAGGAAGGAACCATTCTATAGCTTCCATGCCTAGATCATGCAGGATTAATGTATACAATCTCTTCACATCAATGGTAAACATGATGTACCCCTGAGTGTATGTCACTTGGCATAATTGTTGTAAAAAGTGAGTCGTGTACCGGATATACGTACTTTTATTCTGAACAATGGGCTGGTGGAAAAAATCAATGTACTTTCCAAGTGGTTGATGACATATTGCTAGAAGACGAAGAGTGAACAATGGACAGAATATTGATGAACGATGAAAGTTATAGCGGATTTAACCAGAGGGGGAAAGGAGGGATTCTAGATTATCAGGGAGTTTACATAATAGGATGTAGATCATTCTTATTAGCATCTCGTCGATATATAAATTGTTAAAGTCGCACAACTGAGCAAATTATCAGGGGTGTAAGTTACATTTCTTGACCATGATGGACAAATGTCTGTTTTAATGCTTGTCAAAGTCTTGGTTGAGAAAAAAGAAATTGACAGTCGACATGCATTCCAAAATTGTCAGCCCCTAACAGAGATTCATTTCACAGGGTGAATTTCTAAAGAAAGCTTCCTCACTCATGGGTTAACTGGCTATACTGCTGCTTCATATGTAATGATAGTGATGACTGATCTACTGTACAACAAAGCCAGTTCCTTCCCTCACGAATGGCTCCATCACATGAAAACAAAGTCCTCTTCTAATCTCAGTTTATGTCGGCATACGTGCACCTAACCTGGTAGTGCCAATCAGTATCCAATATACATGCTATGTTATTTGTACCTTCCTCATTGCTTCCAATCTGTCTCCTGTGCCCAAGACAGAGCACGTTTACATTCTGCGAGGGTGGTTATCTATGTGTATGCTGGGGTATTTCTACCTTTTATATATAGCGAGTGAGCTGCATCCTGTCTCTATAATTTATTTGTTTCGCGCCAAAGCCCGCAGGCATCAGGGCGCACATTAACACAAGACAGGAAGATCAACAGGACAAAAGAAAATGGGTGGGTCTAGCAACCTATCTTTCAAATAATGCAGCCTGTAAACCTTCGTTGTGGTAGCTATTGTTAAAAAGTGTCCTGCAACTAAGCTAGAACACAAGGACTATCAATGGTGACTGCCATGTTTGCCCTACAAGTGCCACTTGTTTAATATTCTGATTCCAGAAAGAATAGGCTAATGAGAACAGTACTTGAAGGGGCTACCCAGGCCTTGTTACAACAGTTTTTCTAAAGTCCATCTAAGGGCTTCATAAAACCACACATCTGAGAGAGTACATACGCTCCACTCTTAGTGTAAGGTTGTACCACCTGAGAAGGTTGAGACAAAGCAGCCCGGCTTATCTTGGGGGGGAGAGAGGGCTGCAGCTTGGTTCAAAGAAATTGTAGCATAAATATGGTCCAAAGAAACACTGAAACTATGTATTGTAAAAATAAAGGGTTTATCTAAATAAAAGTAGACCAAGGTAATTCTTGGGAAAGTAAGTACTATATCATCATATAAACACAATCATAAAATGTTGTTCCTTCTGATGGTTTAGCTTGCTTTGTCATCTTATTTGCGCTTAAGCATAAGTCCTTAAATTTTGAGTCAAGAAATTGGAAGTCCAATACACCCCAGATAAGAACTCCAAATTTAATGACTTATGCTTAAGCGCAAATAAGATGATAAAGCAAGCTAAACCATCAGAAGGAACAACATTTTTAGCAAAATAGTACTTATCTCCTGAAGATCCACAAGTTAAGTTGTGAAACACATGTTGAGGTATTTTCACAATAAAGAAATACAAAAAATTGAAATCTGCATATCTTTGTCATCCTTAGCACATAAATTACGAAGATCAAACTTTTTCTCCAAGGTATAACCTTATTTAGCGGAGCAAGAAGCAAGTCAAGGCTAGTCAAACCTAAGCTTATACATTCAGGATAGTAATATACTATTCTTGGGGAAGAAGACCTGGTTAGATATACTTTTAGAACACCATTAGTAATTCAAGGGTAGTAGACACGATCAGTCTGCAGTGACACTCAGTTATAGAAATCACATAACAAACCAACCCTATTACAAGTATACACCTTGAAACATTACATTTTAGATTTCAGTTCAGAGCTATTAAAACAACTCAAACTTTCTGGAGGGGTCTCCAGCTACTCAATGAGAAGTATGAACACTCAATAAATATTTTAGAATGCACTAAGCAAAGCAGGGAAAGCAAAACCCAATTACACTTCAAGAAAGACGCAATGATTTTCAAGGTATGTAATTGACCTATTGGCACATAACTATCTTTAATCTAATAGCTAGTTATACCCAGTATATTTTGAAGACATGTATAATACAGTTTCTAAGGTAAGTAAGAACTTAATGAAACTATTTTAGAATAGCACCAAAGCAATGCAGGGAAGCACAGCCCAGGGTTACAAGTTTAGTCAGAGCAGCAGCAATTCAAGGTGAGTAAAGCCCATACACTTTTAAGAGGGGCTACCAGCAACTCGAAGACAAGTATGAACAAAAATACTGTTTTAGATCTGAATAAAGCAGACCAGGGAAAGCAAAAGCCAATGTTATACTTTAAGAATGACAATGTTATTCAAGGCAGGTAAACCCTATTGGTAAGCTTTTACACTCATTCAATTGATAATAATAATACAGTAACAACACGTATTACTTTTTGTAAGGGGGGAAACATCATTCAAAAGTAGTAAAGCAACTTATGTGGTTTTTAAGAGGGGCAGAATGCAACTCAAAGGTACGCATAAACTCTATTGACTTTATAACTTCTTTCACAGAGATAGTCACCACAATAACTTCTTTAGCAAGCAAGAACTTTTACACTTGTTAAACTTTCAAGGCAGAATCCTTTTCTTATCTAGTCCTTCCCAAGTCTATTGCATGAGGTCTCTCGGAGGCAGACGAGGGACCCTAGTGGTCTAGGTGCCAACTGTAGGCAGGTTGAGATAGGGTTCAGTTGCAGAAAAGTCAAAGTTCCATAGCAGATCTTCAACAAGTAAGTATTCACTTTCAGAGTTAGTTAAAGTGTTAAGGGACTTCACAGAAAGCCCCCTATATGTCTTCCAGCATTAGGCCTATGCAGGTGGTATGGGTAACCTCCCAACCACACAAACCACCCACTCAACATCACAGGATGCACACCAGACTTAAGGTAAGTATTACCCAAGCCCACACAGTACCTTAGGAGAAAAGGAGAATTTCGGAGTGGATGCCTTCAGGGTGCAGCAGCACAGGACCCGGTCCCTGGATTCTTGGTCTGGAGAAAAAAGAACTGGACACTGGATGGGAACTTGCAGCAGCAGTCAGCAGAGGAGGCAACAGGAAATAACTCTTTGCGGATTCTCATGGCTCTGTGAGTTTGGCACCTATTTAGAGCAGCAAGATGAATGACGAATATTGCTGGTCAGATTATCTTCACTCCATCAGTCCTGCACTCTGGTGAGGGGACTTCAGGGATTCGAATTGGGTCTTTGGAGGTCCAGCAAGAGTCCACCAATGTTTCTGCTGGATTCGGACTTCGGAAGCCCATGTACTGCACTCAGGCTCAAGGTCCCAGGGTATTGGCGGCTTGCAGCCCCAGCAAGGTTGCAGCACGTCATGGGATGGCTCAAAATGCAGGTCTTCTTGACACTAGTAGATCTCACAAGCTTCTGGGTAGGAGTCGTTGCATTCGGGACGCCCAGTTACACAGAAGGCTCTCCCTTCATGGGAAATCGCTACGGACAGCTTTTCTTCATCTTCCTCTTTGGTTTCAGTTACAGTGTCAACTTGTTAGCAGCTTCCAGGTTCGGTGTATTTATTAGGAACTACAGCACCACCGCTGCAATCTCTCCCTGCAGTTTACAGAAAGGGGCGGTCTGGTTGCACAATCAGGACAGCCAGTCCCCCATTGACACTTGGTTCCTTTCAGGCAAGGTGAAAGACAAAGGGCTGCCATTCTCAGACACTCTGGAGCCTGGGTGTGGAATACAGAGGATTCCTGCCGAAGAAAAAACTTCCACTGAGGTCGTTCCAGCCTAGAATGGCAGAGGAAGACCTCAAACAACAAGCACGTGAGGAAAATGGATGAAAAAAGAACGATCCCACCATTCTAGCAGAATGGTGGCCCTTCTGTGCATTACCAAGACTGAATTAACAGCCCAAGAGTAAATAGACTAAAAAGTCACCAAGGTAAAACCACTGCCAGCAGCCATTCAAGTATACTTGCAATTGTAACAAAAATTGCTTCAGGTAAGTTAGCAAGGATATATATATATATATATATATATATATATATATATATATATATATATATATATATATATATATATATATATATATATATATATATATATATATATATATATATATATATATATATATATATATATGATACATTACTCATCGTAATCGTATTTCTGATGCTTGTATCTGCTTAAATTCACATGCTGTGCATAGGCCAACATCTAGTGGACGCTGCAGAGTATTACAGTTTGTTTTCCGAAACTCGAAAATGGGCGTCGACACAGGGCGTGCCAGTAATACTATCCCTAGTGTGACGTCCCCCGTACCCATGATCCCTCACGCGTCTAGGACCCTCAGATTGTATTTTTTCTGACATGAGGTAGCATGAGGAGTAGCGCGAGTACAGATGATCCAAGCAGATAGAAGATAGATAAGATAAGACTACAAGATAAGACTACAAGCACCCATGCGCCTTCTCTCAGAGAGGAGGAAGGGTGGGTCGCATGTGAATCTAAGCAGATACAAGCATCAGAAATACGATTACAGTGAGTAATGTATCCCTGCTGAGGCTTGTGGAATCTGCTTAGATCACATGCTGTGCATAGATTAGCAAGCAGTGTTAGAAGGAGGTGGGATTTGAGAAGGGTCATGAGCAAATAAATGTCTTAGAACCGCTTGTCCCACTTGAGTATCTGTCTTGGAATGGGTGTCAATGCAGTAGTGCTGAGTAAAAGTGTGAATAGAGCTCCAAGTAGCTGCTTTGCAAATGGTGTCAAGGGGAACATTTGCAATGAAAGCCAGAGTGGCCCCAATGCCTCTTGTCGAGTGGGCTCTGGGCGTAAAAGGCAAAGTTTTGTCAGAAAGAGAGTAACAACTGGATACAGTTGACAGTCCACCTGGAGATGGCACCCTTAGAGACGCAATCTCCATCCTTGCCTGTGGCTACGGAGACAAACAGTTGATCTGTTTTCCTAAGCGGTCTGGTCTTGTTTACGTAGTAAAGGACCGCCCTACGCAGATTTAGGGTGTGTAGTTTAACCTCAGCCGAGCTTTGTGGGTTTTGGAAGAAAGCTGGAAGCTCGATGGGCTGGTTTACATGGAATTTGGAAATAAACTTAGGTGAGAACCTAGGGTGTGTCCGTAAAACCAGCTTATCCTTATGAATAGTAAAGAAAGGATCCTGCACTGACAGAGCCTGAATTTCACTGACCCTTCTTATGGATGTAATGGCTACTAAGAAGGCAGTCTTATAGGTCAGGTGTTTGAGACTCGTTTTATGCATGGGCTCGAATGGGGGGCCCATGAGTTTAGATAGCACCACGTTCAGGTCCCATCCTGGTGGTGGGTTAGAAATAGGAGGGTGAAGTCTCTTTACTCCTTAAGGCCATGAAGGCCTTAACTACTGGTACTTTCCACCACGACACCTTGTTATGGAAAGTGGTGTATGCTGACAGGGCTGCCAGGTGTACCTTCAGCGAGTTAAAAACCAGCCCCGCATCCAGCAAGTGGAGCATGTAAGTAACAATAGTGGAAGGAGTGCAATCAACTGGGTTGACTTGCTTACTCTGGCACCAGATTACGAATCTCTTCCATTTGTCAAAGTAGCAGTGCCTCGTGTTGGGCTTCCGAGCCTCTTTTAGGATGTCCGTAAACCTCTGTGGTAATTTGAGATGTCCAAACTCTATGACCTCAGGAGCCATGCTGCCAGGTTCATTGAGTTGGGTTGAGGGTGCACTGTTTGACCTTGGTGCTGGGACAATAGGTTGTACCAGCTCGGAAGTCTGATGGGTTTGCACACCGCCAGTCTGCGTAGGTGTGGGAACCATGGTTGTCTCGCCCACATGGGAGCAACCAGGACGAGCGTCATCGATTCTCTGTTCATCTTGTTGACCATCTTCCTGATTAGAGGAGTTGGTGGAAAAGCGTACGCAAACATCCCTGACCAGTTCATCCACAGGGCGTTCCCCTGGGAGTCTGGTTGGGGGAACCTGGATGCGAATAATAATAATTTAATAATAATAATGGGCATTGTCTGTTTTCGCTTGTGGAGAATAGGTCTATAGTGGGGGAACCCCACTGAGAGTAGATATCTTCTACGACTTCTCTGTGTAGACACGACTCGTGTTCCTCTGGGAGGGGGGGGTCTCTGCTCAGAGCATCCGCTAGGGAATTGAGATCCCCTGGAACATGTTGCGATGACAGGAAGATGTTCCGTCTGAGTGCCCATATCCAGATTTTCTGGGCAAGCTTGGACAGATTTGGCGAGCGAGTCCCTCCTTGTTTGTTCAGGTAGAACATGGCTGTAGTGCTGTCCGTCCGGATTTGCACTGACAGGTTTAAAAGGTAGGGTTCGAAAGCTTGAAGCGCTCTGAATACTGCCAGAAGCTCTAGAAGGTTGATGTGATTCTTGGCCACTGCGTGAGACCAGAGACCCTGAGCTGTGTGGTGGAGATGGTGAGCTCCCCACCCCGTCAGGCATGCATCGGTTGTGACTACCGCCTGTTTCTCGGGATCGTAAAAGGGTTTCCCC
This sequence comes from Ambystoma mexicanum, assembly GCF_040938575.1. Lineage (NCBI taxonomy): Eukaryota > Metazoa > Chordata > Amphibia > Caudata > Ambystomatidae > Ambystoma > Ambystoma mexicanum. Next base: position 310,123,825 of record NC_090927.1, on the reverse strand, counting down.
GTGGACAGATTCTCTCTTGTCCACCAGTGAAGGCTTTGTACCAGTGTTGGCGAAACAACCACTAGATCGTCCCACTGACCACTTTCCCGAGACCACTGTTTCGCCAACCATTCCTGCATGGGACGCATGCGCAGGCGTGCGTGGGGGACCAGGTAAATACATGACACCATCATGCCCAGCAAACGCATTGCTTTGCGTACCGTTATCTAGCGACCGGACTGATATTGCGGAATTTGCAGCAGTATATTCTGAATTCTTTCCTCTGAAGGAAAGGTCAACCCCTCTTGAGTGTCTAGGATAGCTCCTAAGAATTGTTTGGATGTGCTTGGCACTAGACTTGACTTTTTCTCGTTTATTGAGAAGCCCAATTCGAAGAGGAGGTCGATAGTCCTTTGAATGTTTGTTCTGCAAATTACTGGGGTTTCCCCCGTGATGAGCCAGTCGTCCAGGTAAGGGTACACCGGGATTGCCTCCCTGCGTAGGTGTGCTGCCGCCACCGCCAGTACCTTGGTGAATACCCTTGGGGCCGAAGCTATCCCGAAGGGCAGTACCTTGATACCTTGAACTGGTAGTGCCGACTGTCCACCTTGAAGCGCAAGTATTTTCTGTGCGCTGGGAACATGGAAATATGAAAATAGGCATCTTTCATGTCCAATGTTGCCATGTAATCCCCCTTTTTTAGGAGGGGGATTACCTCTTGGAGAGTTGTCATGCAAAACTTTTGGGGCTTGACATACTTGTTGGCAGGCCGTAAGTCCAATACTGGGCGCATTGTCAAATCTTTTTTTGTCACAAGGAAGCAAGTTGAATAAATACCCTTGTTTACCTGGTGTCCCGGGACGAGTTCTATCGCGTCCTTTGCTAGCAGATTGACAATCTCTTCTAGGAGGATCTTCTGGTGTTCCAAAGAATGTATTTTTTGTCGTGGAGGATGGTCTCGGGGACGCTCTAGTAGTCCTATACAGTACCCCTCGGATACTTTTGACAGCACCCCTCTGTCTGATGTGATCCCTTCCCAAGCTTGGGTGAAGTTGGAAATGTGTCCCCCTACTGGGGTTGCGTGAGAAGGGACCCTGAACGGAGCATCACTGTTTTGGTGGAGGCGTGCCGCCTCCTTTATTGGGGCTGCCTCTACCTCTACCACTTCCTCTCTTATTACCCCTGCCGTAACCCTGGGTAGACTGCTGGTTATTATTGTTCCACTGTGTACCCTGCCCCTGGGAATAGTTAGAACCTCTTTGGGAATTTTGGCCGCGTGGGCGACGAAAATTGCCATTCCCCCTCTGATTAGGGGGTTTAGTGGTTAGCTGGCCTAGGGATTTCAGTGTTTCATACTCGTCCTTAGCATTCTTTAGTGTGTCCTCGTCCGCCTTACCAAACAACAGATCCGGCTCCACCGGTTTGTCCAATAGTGATGCTTGTGTTTCAGCCTTGAAACCAGATTGGCATAGCCAAGCGTGTCTCTTAATAACAGTTCCTTCTGCTATTAATCTGCCTGCTTTATCCGCGGCATCAAAGGTTGCCTTTAAAATGCAACCGGACACGGCTCTTCCCTCCGCTGAAACTTGTGCCAATTGGCTCTTTAAGGGTTCTGGTGCGGAGTCTATTAGTGCCGCGACCTCTTCCCACTGATGGTAGTTGTAGCTGGCCAACAGGGTGGTGGAGTTGGCAATCCTTGCCTGGTAGGCGGAAGTGGAGGCCACTTTCCTGCCTAACCCGTACAGTCTTTTGCTCTCCTTGTCGGGAGGAGCCTCGGACGATGATAAGGGTGTTCCAGCCCTCTTACGGGTGTTAGTAACAACCAGTGAGTCCGGCTTCAGATGCCCTCTTATATATAGTGGGGCTGATTGGGCCGCCTTGAAAAGTTTTTCAATCCTAGGGTTCACTACTCTGGTGAGGTTAGGATTGAGGAGTGACGGGTCTATTCTTCTTTGTATAGATTTTAGGATAGGGATGGCCTGAGCAACAGGCCTCCTCTCCCCCACTAACTCTTCTGCGAAGTCTCTTTCCTCCTGGGCACCCTGGGTGTTGATGTGGAAATGTTCGGCTGCTCGAGACAGCACTTCCTTCAGGAGCGGCTGGTTGGCGACAGGGGAGTCGGTAATGGGGGCCTCTCTTTTTACTGGGGAGTCTACCCTGTAGGGGTCTTCCTCCTCCTCATCTTGATCCTCATCATCCCCATAGTAGCCTGTCCCAGTTTGTTCCTCCACCATGCCCAAATCTGGATCCTCAACAAAGGATGTCTCTCTCTGGTAATGAGAGTAGGGCTGGACGTAGAAGGGGTCTGAAGACCCTGTTGGTGTCTCAAAGTGGGACCTTGTACTTGGAGGTATAGGATCCTTAGAGCCAGAGGGTGCTGACCTGTCGGGAGTATAAGCAAGAAAGTGCTCTGGGTTTTTTGCATAAAAATCTGCCAAAGATGACATTCTTGACATTACCCTATCTATGTCAACACTGGTCCATTCTCTGGAACTGGGAATGACCCTTTCTGGGAGTTTTTCAAATTTATCCTGACTAGACTTGGTAGCCTGTGCAGGGGTTTTGGTGTTATTAGAAGACGTGGACTTGTCTTTCTGTTTTTGAGGAGTGGAGTGATCTACGGGCTTGGAAGTGGGTAGAGACTGCTTCCTTTGCTGTTTCCCTCCCTCCCCGTGACTGGAGGAGTGTTTCCCGTGTGTTTTAGGGCCCTCTGAGCTTTTCGACGCCTGGCGTCGAGGTTCGGGGGTCTTGACCCTATCCTTCGAGCGTGGAGGTAGGGGTTCGGGGTCTGTAGTATTTCGGTCTGCGGGCGCCGACTCTTGGAGTGCGGCCTGAGGGTGGAAGTCGGCTTCGTCTCCCGACGAGCGAGCTTCCGTGACCTTAGGGAGCGAGGCACTCTTGGCAATAGTGGATGCTTGCCTGGCGTTGTGTGGCGATCTAGATCGAGAGCGCCCAGAGGACGCTGATTCGGACCGTTCTCTACGTGGCTCTTTCCGAGAACTCGACGTGCGCGTCGAGTCTCGGTTGGACTTTGTGTGTTTTGTGAAAGTGTCATGGGAAGCGCTCGTGTCGCCGGGGGTGTTCCCCATAGCCGGCCTGCCGGTCGACCTTCCGAGGTCGGGGACTTGCGCTCGGCTGTCTTTCGACGCCATAAAGCCCTCGCCGTCCGAAAGTACGGCGTCGCTGAAGGCGCCCTCAGCTGCCATGGCCTCTTGACGCCTGGCGTGGTGGGCCCAACGCTTGATTGCACGGTCCTTAAGTGTTTTAGGCTTAAACCTACTACAGGCTCTGCAATTTGCCTCGGGTTGGTCCCTCGGCAAGCAGAGGTTGCACGTGGCGTGCCTGTCGACCCAAGGGTATTTGCGATTGCACTTGGGGCAGAATTGGAAAGGGGTACCCTCCATACGCACCTTGTGGCAGCGGGCTGGTAAATGTAGGAATATATAAGTGTGTCTATATATTACAAGAGTGTAGAGTATGACCACCCCCCACTCTCCCTACTTGCAGGGCCTTGGCCAGCGGCCCAGGCCCGGGCCGAGACGGAAGCCTCGAGGCCCAAAATCGTCGTGCAGTCGACGGTCGAAATCCTCTCCGATCCGGCGTCGAGTGTAGAAATTCGGTATCTCGACGTTGGGGTGGAGAAGGGGTAAAATTATCAATATTTTGCAAAATTATGGCTTCGTGCCAGGAACTCCGCGAAATGCTTCCGACCAGTATGGCGGAAAAAAACAATCTGAGGGTCCTAGACGCGTGAGAGATCATGGGTACAGGGGACGTCACACTAGGGATAGTATTACTGGCACGCCCTGTGTCGACGCCCATTTTCGAGTTTCGAAAAACAAACTAATACTCCGCAGCTTCCACTAGATGTCGGCCTATGCACAGCATGTGATCTAAGCAGATTCCACAAGCCTCAGAAATATTGATATATTGTATCCCCCCATCGCTCCACATAAGGTGGGCTGTGTTGGCACACTATATAAAAGTGTAAAGGGAATGACAAACCCTCTTTACCCCTTGGGAACAATAGTTCACCCAAGAACATTAAAGAGAAATTAACAGGTAAGCCCAAAGGGGCAACCCAGCCTAAGCCCAAAAGTCATAGGAAACTATAACTCCAATCATACACTATAGAGAGACATAAAAAGGTCACCCATAAAAAGAGTAAAAGACTAGCGGAGAGGGGGGGAAAAAATTCCCACTCCCCTAGCGACAAGGAGAAATAATCTCCAAGTCCAAGCAAAAAAGCTCTTGGGTTGACATAGGTCAGGAAGATTCATCACAAATATGAAAATCTTAGCCAACAGGCCTATTTTGATCAATGGGGGCAGCATAACAAGCTAAAGGTTGCGATTGTGAACTGGGTAGCAAACAGATTCTGGATCCCTTAATTTATTTGATTGAAGGCAGGCAAAAACATCAGTGCACAGGCCCCATAAAATGGCCCTGATCAGAGGTACCTTGGCTATGGGCATCTGAAAGCAGAGATGATAGGTATTGGATGTGAGCAGTGTTGGGTGTCAGTGCTGGAAATGAGCCAGCAAGCACTTGGCTGAGATCCAAAAAGTTGTCTTTGCTGCCTTGACTAGGTACTGTGGGTGATTGATCGTCCACTGGCGCCAACAGCGAAGTGGTCATGACCTTGGAAAAGATGTTCAACATCTATAGACTCTATTCCTCCCACAGCTTGTGTTTTGAAGAGCGAGTGAGGAATAGTACTTTCAACTGTCGTGACTCTCCTGAAGATTCAACATCTCTGCTACAAGAGAGATGGCATCTCTTTTTGGAATATGAGGAGGAAGAATGGCATCCAGGATATGGGCGAGGGAACCGAGAGCTTTAGTGATACGTCTTTTTCTTCTCTTTCAGGTCACTTTCATATGAACCTGAAATGTTTCTATCTTTCCTATGTGACAAAGTCAGGGGATACGTCCCTTTTTACCAACAAGGGAACACTGCTCCAGTCCCTAGAACCCGCCGTAACCAAAAGGTTTTCTACACTTCCCCAATTCTAACACATGCTACATCAATCACTGTGCTCAAGTAAAATGACACCAGTAATAAACATATGTATAACTGGGAAGGAGGCGGCCCTGCGAGGCGATGAGGAATAATCAGGAGAGCCACCTTACACATTTGAGTTGATTTCTGCTACCTGAAAGCAATTGGGGCATAAAAAGCGAAGAAGACTAATAGAATGTTATTGGAGCAGTAGAGGTTGCAGTAGCAGAGGGGGGGGAACCGAAAGCAAACAAAGGAAAAGAATATAAGAGGAAAAGACAGGCAGAGTTGGAGCGACCCACAACATCAGAGCCAAGCGGAAGATTGGTGAAGAAATAAGCGGTCCGCCGCTAAAGAAACTCTATTGGAGTGTTATTGACACTGAGACAAAGCAAGACACCTTATCCAAGCCAGGAACGCTACCACAAAAGACACGTGACTACTAAAGTACAGTGGAGTGAAGAGGGAACGCGGACATTCCCAATGACAGTCCGCTTGAGTGGCGGAGTAGCTGACGCGAGGCAGAGCATCAGATCTCCAAGAGGACTGTGGCACAGGGCCTCAAGGAAACCAAAGGAGCCAGGAAAATAGGTGACGGTGTCCCTGCAGAGCGGGAACTTCTGCAGAGAGTGCCTGTCAACACCACTGTTGCAAGAAAAGACAATGGAGCAACAGGAGTAATGCACAGGTGCTGGAACCTGGCAAATCCCTGAACGGAGTGGGTAAGAAGATATTTGGCTAATCAGAACGCTTCCGTGTTATCAGAAAATACACAAGCTCAATCCCTGATGAAAGAAAAACCCAGGGAGAGACTGTAGATGTATGTATAATAAGTGAAAGAAAGCAAGAGGCACACCTATACTTGTTAAGAATCCCTGCTCTTCCTCGTCTCGGTGACTCTGGGAAAAATAATTGGCAACTCCTTGGCAGCAAGGTAAAGCAAGACTGCCACAGACAGGAGAATAATATTTAAACAATTGCTTGCCACAATTGTAGTAGTGGAACGACCAGGGGAAGTGAATTGTCCCCCTTGGCATTATCAGACCTGCACCAAAGGAAAGAAGTCACTTCCCCCAATAGCAAGCAGACCAGAAAGTACGAGAATCTTACTTGGAACTCAGTGGAACTTTATTTGGGGACATTTTAGTTGACACGTTATATTCTGGAACTGTAGATTAGATACCAGAACTGAAGAAGGCTGCAGCTGAAAGAAAATGTATTTTTCCCTTGTAGTACGTTATGGGACATTGAGTGTGTTAGGTTCAGAATAGGATTTGGACACAGGACGGAGACGTTGAATTGGGGCATCTGGACAACAACAGTCTCATTAGTTAGTTTTGTTGAAGCAGGGAAACCCCTCAGAGTTGGGGCTAATGATGCATTTTTTCAGCCCCTTTTATTACTTGAATAAAAGTAATTGGGAAAACAACCAAGCTTGTGTCTGCCTCTTAACTTCGACTCCTCATACCTCCCTTGAACAGCATTGCAATCTCCTCCAAATATCTGGCATCTTTCGTATGGAGCTCTGAGGCCGGAGATTTGGTGGGAGCTCACTTCCCGTTCTTGTGGAGTAAGGTGTACAACTTAGCGGCATGCACCTGGAGAACCTTTCCATAAATGGACTTGCAGTATCTACAACCTTCGTTATTGTGCTACTCCCCCAGGCAGGTAAGCCACCATGTGGCAGTCGGTTACCAGCATCTGTCTCAAGCTGTCCCCTACAGGGCTTGAACCCCAACTTCAACATGACAGTAGAAAATACAAATCTAGTGGCTCTCCTAAGCTGTGTGCTGGAGGGAACTGAGGACATGGGGCACCAGTGGCTCCATACACACTACCCCCGCATCACATCAAGTGTCATTAGTACTCACAGGCATTGGGTCAGAGAAAACACATGGGGTGCCTTGGTGGCTGAAAATGTTTCCAAAGACAACTGGCCAGTTAAAACGCATATCTAACATTAGGAATCTGTGAAGGGGGAGATCTGGTGGGTAATCCATCACTATGATGCATTTTAAAAGTTAGCATAGCAGTAGACAAATATGGTCAGTCTATGGATCAGCTGAGGACAGACACCATGCTGCAAAATGTGCTATAGTGTTATATGCAACAAAGATAATATATCATGTTTAATATGTATTCCCAAACTCTGCCTCTGCCCTTCCCAAAATGTGTATGTGCTCTGCACTTCTGCATCTATGTTCAATTCAATACTGCACTTGCACAGACACAGTTTGCGACAAAGGCTCTCCCATATGGCAACAAAGAATTCCTCTGTTCGAGTTCCATCCCAAGGAAACATGAACTCAGACCGGTAGACAGAAGTCTACCTTACACAGGAAGTAGTATCTCATGTCATCCTACCAGACATTCACATGGCAGGGTGTGCCTTAAGATGAACCTAGAGGCAGGAAGGGATGGAAGGTGAAACAAGGGCCAGGCAATGTTGGAATATTAAACAAAAGTGGCCCGGAAATGGTTTTCAGTGTGACCGAATATTTTAACATGAGAGTAAACCCAAACTCTTTAAGTAGGGCATGGTTGGTTGCCGCACAAGAAAACATGGGGAAACTAGGACAAAATAGAAAATTTTAAAGCAGATCTGCCAATGTACAAAGATTTAAAAGAAGACTAACAAAAAAATGACATAACATTTATTAATAATGAGGAACAACATACTGGAAGCTTTATAACAAATGATTTACTTCAAAGGGATGTGGATGGTAAGAAAAGGTGTTGGGTACATGAGAAAGAAGGGAAGAGGCAGAAAATGTGGACACACAAAAACACGAAATCAACCTAGTTTCCTGCAGCCCAGTCAGGGTTGCCAATAGGACTTGTTCCATAAAAATCAGGCAGAGGGCAATATTTTCCTGTCCTCTCTTGGTGCGTCCCTTTAAAATGACTATTTTTTTAGGCCATTAAATTGTACTAAAGTTGGAAGTGTTCAGAAAAAGTTCCATTTAATGATAATTCATACTGTTTTTGCAGTTGCATCCATATTTATGTTAAATTAATACAAGATCACTGAACAAATTTCAGATTCGAGGAATAATTGGGTGATATCATTTATGTTCACCCTTCAACATAATATCTAATCCATACTTTTAAATATATATATTACATGGCATGCGGTAGCGGCCTTGTAGTTATGGTTAAGTTGCTAAACCCATAGGAAGAGCACTTTTTGGGCGGCTTATAACTTCGCTGCCCCACGACGAATTCTCACCAAACATTGCAAAAAAAGTATATGGCACGCTCTGAAATTTTGTGACAGGTTTGGTCAAGGGGAGGCAAAGTTATGGGGGATCCCAACATTTTTTTTTTTCATAGACATAATGGAAAAAAACTCATGCCTACAGCCCAAACCACTGGATGGATTTTCACCAAATTTGCAGCAGGAGCAGTGGTTTGGTCCCGAAAATACATCCAGTAGTTTTCTTTAAAACAGTCTAAACATAAGTCAAAAAAATGTGTGATATCTGGGTTTGGTCCGCGGACAGTCATCCGATTGGCTTATCGGTGTGACGTGAAGTGCGGGGACATCGGGTGCGCCCAATGATTGGATGGAGAAAAGCGTGAAATGCGTCAGTTTTCCGGAAACGCCCGCCAAGTTGGATGCACAGACTTTTGCTGGTGTCCGCGGACACCGCAGTAGAAAAAACCGCAACATTGCACTTGTCAAACTCAACAAACAATCTCTGGGGAGGTGGGGGTGATGAGGATGGGATGGGATGGGATATGGCCATAACAAGCCAAAAAAACAGGCGTTTTTCATCCCCCGAAAGTCCACAAACACTCCAGATGTCTTGGGATAGTCCTGTAGTGTCCGCTGACACTCCAGATGTCCTAGGAAATCTGTGTCTATTTCTGCATTACAGGGTTGATGAAAAGCATATTTTGGATGGCTTATAACTTTGGCGCCACCCAATGAAATTGCATGTAATTTTGGAATATTAGTCTAGACCTAATTCTGAATGTTCTTGCAAAGTTTGGTGGGATTCTGCCAAGAGGGGGAGGGGGGATAATAAATAATGTAAATGCTTGTAAATATGGTGCTATTTGACGAATCACACAAAAGTTTGCCAAAAGGTTTTAGATCAAGATATACATGTTTTTCTAAAGTTTGGTGGGATAGTCTCAAGAGGGGGCAAAATTAGAGGGGGTCTCAACATTTTTAGATGGCTTATAACTGTTTTGCCGACTGACCAATGTGGACAAAAGTTTTGAGAAAGATTATAGACTCAACGTTGAATGTTTTTTAAAAGACAATGGATTTTGTCAAATGGGGGATAAGTTATAAGAGTATGGTATGTACATACATTGACACTTTTGAAAAAAATCGGTGGATTGTAAGCAAACTTGTCTAAGGAGCATTGGCAAGGACCTCAAAGCATGGTTTTGCAAATGTGCCTGTGTTTTATTTTTTGACAAGTGTCATAATGTAGGCACAAAAAATTAGTGATATACATTTGGTGACTGATTTATAGCCTGTGGCCATGGGCTGTCCGGGTCATGGTATAGAGTCATGACACGGACAATCTGGCTACTGGCCATGACCGCGAGGTACAAAAAATGGTGTTAAAGTGGCCATGTCCACCTCGGACCGGCTATGTGGTAAAGTTATTCGAAAGTAGGATAGGTTTGAAAGGGAAAACAAATTTGCTCGTGGTAATATGGTCATAGGGTTCTGAAGGCTGCCATGGAAAGGGAAGAGGGGTTCTGTACGGAGCCCTGCCTTCTCTTTCCATGGTGGCCATCTTGGAAAAGGATTTTCCTACCTACAGCTGGATGTGGGAGGCGTCCCGCGGTAGGGAGAAACATCTATTTTTAGCACCCCGGGTTCCCGCTTTGGGAACCAGAGGTGCTAATGGCCTTTATCCCCCCTTGCAGGGGCCGCAATGGAGGATAATGGTCCAGAACCCTGGTTATTTATAACGTGCCGAAGCCTGCAGACATCAGGGCGCACACAGACACACTTCGCTTGGGCTGATAACTTGGGCTGCCGGGCTGTTATCCCCCGTTCCCATCCCTGGAACAGGGGATGAACGTCACATTATTCCCATCAGCATAACACAAAATGCTAATGGAAATGTTGGAAAAACGTATTGAGTCCATGTACTTTACTGAGAAATGTAAAGTATATGGAGTCTATAGATTGTTTTCGTTCTATTTTTTTTTTTTAACTATGCAAGGTTGTTCCTAAAGTAACCTTTCTTTTGTTGTTTAAAAAGAAAAATTTCAGGAGAGGTTAGAACGTAAGGTGAGGAGGGAAATGAGGAAATAGGCACCAAGCACTAATTTGGAGGGGCAGGTGGACAGGGGAAGATGTTGGGCGTGTGTTACTTCTAAGGTAGTGGGCAGTGTTTGTCATGCTCCTTGATTCCAGCTTCAAACGCACGTCGAAATTGCTTCCCCCTGCACAGTGGTGTGTTAAAGTATATACAGAGGACTGTTCTCCTCCAAAGATATGGATCATCAGCCCCTCTTATTGCTTGCAAGGTGGCTGGTGGGATTTTGTGTCCCACGGAAGTAGGCTGTGTGGTTACAGTATTGGTTATGGAGGAAGAAAGTCTATTACTTGTTAAGAAAGGAACAATCTTTCTGAGAGCATTACAGTAGTTGGATTTGGTGTCGCGGCGCATGAAGGTGGTCTTAATGGAGTAATGTCCAGGTAGTCTGCGACTGAGTTGCACTCTGTTCATTTCACTTTTATAGATTTAGCCTTTGGTACAGTGGTACAGAACTGCCACACCCTTGATTCTCTCTGGGTGCTAGAGGTAGGGACTGCCGCTAAATCATCTTCTTGGTCCTCTTCATTGTCTTTTGAAATACTGTGCTTTTTTTGTTGTGTGGGTCCTCCAGCCGGTGGTGGTGGCTCTTGGGGAGGAGGGATGGCAATAGCTGATGCCATTTTTAAGATAAATAGCAGTTTTGCTAATATTCTTCCAAGTATGTGCTTTGTACTAGATTGTTAATGGATAATGAGTAAGAAAAGGTGTAGGCGCTGTGCAAGGGTAAATTTTGAGCTTGAAAGTTCCTATATCAGTAGAAAATACATTTCTTAACTGTCCACGAAGCAAGGAGCCGAACGCAAAGTGCAAACATGCTCATAGACACGTCATCATGCTTCGCACAAGCGCATGGTCACGTGGCACTGTCCGGAAGTTCCACAATGACGTCAGACGTTCGCAGACGTCGACAAAGCAAAAACAGTGGAAAAAGTATAGAAGTGTTAAAAACGTTGCTAGAAGGTGGAAAATGGCAGTGTTTTAAGGTGAAATGTTGTAAATTGGACAAAAACGTTGCTATATTGGGGTAAGTATGATATTAGTTAGGTTGTAGGAAAATAACGCACTGGTAAAAACCCATGGAGTTCTCTGAAAAAAACTTTGTTAAAGAGATGGTTCAGTTGTACTAATACAAACCTATGAAAGTCATTGAAAAAATGTTGTTAAAGGGGCGTTATGGTTACAAGTAAAACTGAAAAACCTCATAAATTTGCCAGTTATGCTAATCTAAGCAAACATATAATTCGTGCCACCACTGTCCACTGCTAAGACTAATACACAGGACATCAAAGATGACATCACAAATGCCATTGATGACATCACATATCTGGCCCACTTGTTTTTGTTCACTGAAATATCTAGGCCAGGTGGTTTTGTTCAATGACAGACAGAATATTAAAATTCAAAAGGTGCTTGATATGGAGACGTTAACCTTGTCATATGTTCTTAAAGTACTTTCCTTAGGGTTTGGTCTCAGATCGTACATGGGGTAAAAGGCAGGCCGCAAACGCACAATTCATTTGTACAGATAAAGATAAACTTTTATGCTATTAACATTTTCTGATGATGCGGTTTCTTTCTTCCTTACTTTAGTTTCCCTGTATGTGCCTCCGATACGCATGCATTGTGGGTCTTCATCTGTATTGTTTGTACTAGCACAAGTGTGTAGTAAGTCTTGAATTGATAGCTAGTTATTATATGTTTAACATTACAAAATCACCCCTGACATCATGTGACCAACATTATAAACACAATCCCTTGTAGGGACTTTTCATCTAAATTAATTTCACATTTGATGTCATCTTTGATGTCCTGGGTGCTAGTCTTAGCGGTGGCGCGAGTTATGGTTGCTTAGATTACCTTAACTGGCGAATTTCTGAGGTTTTTTGGTTTTACTTGTAACTGTAACGTCCCTTTAACAAAGTTTTTTCATTGATATATACACATATACATATACGGCCAAATGCTCCAACCATAAGGCTGTCAGGACTATATTGCACTGATAATGCCTAATAAGGGTGAAACCACGAATGTGCCTGTCCTGGCAGACTTGCAAATGTCTGTCTTGGGCTGTTTAAGCCATGTAAAAACTAACACTGCCCTATTAGACAAAGACAATTTCTGGGAGAAAAAGGTTTGCATTTGAGCTAATTTGCATACCCACAATGCCTTGCTGTTGTGGCTCAGAACTGGAGGTGAAGTTCCAGCGATGACTACTAGGTGGTCTTGTGGATTGTGGACTATACACATATATATGGGGTACACTACTCACGGTAATCATATTTCTGATGCGTGTATCTGCTTAGATTCACATGATATGCATAGACCGACATCTAGTGGAAGCTGTGGAGTATTACATTTGTTTTTTGAAACTCGAAAAGGGACGTCGACAGGGCGTGCCAGTAATACTATCCCTAGTGTGATGTCCATTGTACCTATGGTCTTTCACGCATCAAAGTCCCTCAGATGGTTTTGTTTCTGACATGTTTCCGCAGCATGAAGTGTAGCGCGAGTACAGGTGTATCAAAGCAGATATGCACCAGATAAAGCTCAGATAAAAATCTATGCACCTTCTACTCCAAGGGGAGGAGGAAGGGCGCATGTGAATCTAAGCAGATACAAGCATCAGAAATACGATTACCGCGAGTAATGTATCCCTTTTGAGGCTTGTGGAATCTTCTTAGATCAGATGCAATGCATAGATTAGCGAGCAGTGTTAGGAGAAGGTGGTGGGTTGTGAGAAGGTCCTGCGGCAAATCGATGTTTTAGAACAGTTTGTCCCACCTGTGTATCTGCTTTAGAATGAGTGTCAATGCAGTAGTGCTGAGCTCCATGTAGCTGCTTTGGAAATGGAGTCCAGCGGGACGTTTGCAAGAAAGGCCAAAGCAGCGCCTCTTCCCCCATGTGGAGTGAGCTCTTGGTGTGAAAGGCAGTGTTTTGCTTGATAAAGAGTAACAGAGCTGTATGCATCTGACCATCCATATGGAGATGGCATTCTTGGAAATGTGGTCCCCTTCTCTGCCTGGTGCTACGGAAATAAACAGTTGGTCTGGTCTTGTTTACATAGTAAAGGACAGCCCTCCTTACATCTAGTGCATGGAGTTTTCTTTCAGCTGAGCTTGTTGGGTTCTGAAAGAAGGCCGGTAGCTCAATGGATTGGTTTATGTGAAATTTGGAAATTAATTTAGGTGAAAACCTAGGGTGTGTTCATAAAACCAGTTTGTCTTTGTGGATGACAAAGAATGGGTCTTGCATTGACAATGCTTGAAGTTCACTAACTCTTCTTATGGATGTAATAGCCACCAAGAAGGCAGTCTTATATGTGAGGTGTTTAAGACATAGGCTCAAAGGGAGGTTCCAGGAGCTTTGCAAGTACTACATTGATATCCCAGCCTGGCAGTGGGTTTAAAATAGAGGGTGGATGATACCTTATTGTGAGGTGGTGTAAGCTGATAAAGCCGCCAGGTGAACCTTTATAGAGTTAAATACTAACCCTGAGTCTAGCAAGTGGAGCATATACTGAAGAATGTGGGTTGGAGTACATTCTATGGGTTTTATTTATTTATACTGGCACCAAATTACAAATCTCTTCCACTTGTTGAAATAACAAGTGTCTGGTGTTTGGTTTACGTGCCTCCTTGAGGATATCCATACACCTTTGTGGTAGATTTAGATGTCCAAACTCTAGGACCTCAGGCGCCACGCTGCCAAGTTCATTGAGTGAGGTTGAGGGTGTAATGTTATTCCCCTGTGCTGGTTCAGCAAATTGGTGTGGCACAGGAGTTTGATGGGATCACACATCGCCAGTTTTGTGCAGATGTGGATACCATGGCTGTCTTGCCCACAAGGGAGCAACTAGGATGAATCCCTCTGGTATGTACCAGGAAGTGGCAGCAGGGAATTCTGGTAACTGTAGTGTAGAGTCAGCCAGGAGTGCCCCGCCACCCCTCAAGTTCTGTTTGCACATCTAACTAATTCCCTGCTGCCACTTCCTGGTACATACCAGAGGTATTCAACCCTGCACACCTGCATCCAATCAGCCTCCCTGAAGATTGCTGAGGCATGAAAGTGCGCTAGGAGGATAACATCTTTGGACTACTTGAGCTTACTGCAGCTGGGACCCAGAGTAGTGCCCCTGCCCCCCCTCTTGTTTTGTTTGTAATAAATATATATATTTTTTTTTTCTTCATATATTCCATGTACCATTCCTCTCCTTCACGCACAAAACACTGGCCATCATCTCTTTCGCGTCTTGAAACACTTGTGCATAGGTGCATTATAAATGCCATATGGTATCCAGTTAAAATGTCAAATGCACATTTTCAAATGCCTTTATATCGGGAAAAAAAAATTCAGAATATTATTTTTTAAATTATATATATATATATATATATATATGTTTTGGTTTAGTTAGTAAAAAAAAGGGTCAACAAAAAAAATGGGGGGTTGGGGGAGAACGCCTCCATTAAAAAAAAAACTAAAAAAAACAAAAAATAATCTACATTTTTCATTCGAGAAAAAGGCATTCGAAAATGTGACATTCGAAAATGCCACTATAAACCATGCCATATCATATCCCTCATGTCCAGGATAGACTACGCCAACAGCTTATACCTAGGAAAGCCAGACTATTTACTGAAGAATCTGCAACCTATTCAGAACTCAGCTGCCAGACCTCCCCTAAAACTCTCACGAAGGGATCACACATCACTCCAGCGCTAAGGGTGCTACATCGGGTCCCAGTCAAACAACGAATCCCCTTCAATACTATATACATAACACACAGAGCAATCCACGGCCTAGGAGCGGAATTCATACAAAAAAAAGCAGACTGGAACACTCAGATCCAGCAAAGACACCACCCTAGAACATAAACTGTACACAAGACAGAAACTTGTGGATGAGCATTCTCCTGCTTAGCTGTAAAACTTTGGAACTCCCTCCCCAAAGAAATAAGAACTATGAAGGACCACCCAAAATTCAGAAAACTTCTATAAACCTGGATATTGAACTCTGAACGCAACGAAAAATCATCGTCTCACCATGAAATGCACACAGCAGAGAAAGACTGGAGAGTATGCCGAACCAGAACCAGAGTAAAATGCAGGGAAGACGAGAGCAGTCTGAATGGGTAGGATACCTAGGTGTACCCTTCCCTATAGAGGGTTAAATAGGAATCAAGGGACACAGATGGGACCAACCTAATTGCACAATTTAAAGAAATTGTGAGTTAAAAAGTGGAGATAGAGGTGCCCAGATCTAAACTGATGGACCACAGAACACGGGGAACACATCCCAACCTCGGAAAACCTGTGGGGGTGGTAATTGCGGCACACTGAAAATATACTAGAGGGGAAGATAGTTCCCTTTGAGGACCCACTATTCTGCACACATTATAGGAGGGGCAAGTGTATCACACCAAAATACACGACTGAGTAAGAGATATGTGCAACAGTCAATCAAAACAAACTGTGTAGGATAAGGCACTGCCACTAACCATCCCTACTAACAAACTCATCCTTCTGCATACACCTCTCAAACTCCCAACTAAACACAACCATACCTCAACAGCACAACAAACTGCATGCATTTCACAACATAACAACGAAACAAACCACACATAGCCTTGCAAAACAGCACATGACGGCTACCAACTGAAAAACACACCCAAGCTCAGCGAACGGCATCAACAGAACTGAAGCTGCTAACAGCACATCGTAGCTCTCTTGCTCCTTTTTCCCGCCGAGTCCTGCTAACTTACACCCCCACCCTCTTACTTTATAGAGTCACCAGAGCTCCAAGGACCCATGCAAGTAGCTATAGTACACGGTATAAGAACCTTTAACCTAACATGTATTCTAGAATGAACTGGTTGCAAGTAAACACGCATGTACCTTCTGTTTTGGTTCCTCTGCCAAACTCGGCGTGTGGAAATAATTTATATAAAACGGCTAACATGCTACTGAAGGTTCTTTCCAGCAGTGGTTTAATGATGGGTGTTAGCGCATGCCCTGGACTCATAACGGCACGCTGTGAAGCAGGCACAATGTTCTTCATTGCATGGAAAAAATCTTGTGCACCAAGGACCACTGAAGAAATATCAAGTTGAAGCTTTTCGCTGCTTTTGTAAATCTGAGGATATCGCCGGCGAAGAGCAATAAGGGCAGCCTCTGTGCAAAGTGCTTTGATGTCAGCGCCACAATAACCTGGTGAAACAAGAGAAGTGTTAATGTATACAGAACAGGCAAACAATGTTTATGACTTGCACAATGACACAACAATGCATGACAATTGCTGATAAAAGCACAATACAATAGTGCCAATTGGAAGAGAAGAACAAATTACTCACCACTGGTAATGTTCTTTTGACTGGATGTTCCTCCCACGTATGTGTCATCTTTGATATATTAGTAAGTCTGCTTGCAGCTTTGGAAACCTTTTTCCCATAGTATAGGGCGTGTGCGTCAGAGTCCTGGCCCTCGAAAGCCTCCACCCTGTCCTTGGCTGTGACATTGAAACTGGTTGTAAGAAGCTGGTATAAGAAGCAGTTGAACGAACATTACATATGGTAAGTAACTTGTTCTTCAAATGGATTGTATCCTCCCACGTATTCCTCATCTTTGACAGTCACCCAAAGCAGTCTGTTGAAAGGGGTGGGAGAGATAATTTATTGCTGATTAATGCTGTGGAGCACAGCCTTGGCAAATTTTGCCGCCTGACCAGACATTGAATCCAAACAAAAATATTTGCTCAAAGTGTGCAAAGAGGACCAAGTTGCTGCACTGCAAATGTCCTGTATGGGCTCCCCTCTCCGGAAGAGCTGAATAAGTGGCAACCCCTCAGGTAGAATGCCCTCTTAAGCCTTCGGGCAGATCTTTGTCAGCTAAGAAATAGCATTCAGAAATGCATAAAATCATTCAGCGAGAGATGGTTTGCTTGGTGACATCTTGTCCCAATTTGAGACCTGAATAGCCCACAAAGAGTTGGTCATCTTGCCTGATTTTGGACATTCTAGTAAAGCCCTCTTTAAGTCTAAGCAATGTAACCTCTCCTCCTCAGAGGGATGAGGAGGTGGGTAAAAAGCAGGCAAAACAATCTTCTGCGCCAAATGGAACTCTGATACTACTTTCGGTAAGAAAGAAGGACGCACCCTCAAAACCATCTTATCCTTAAATACAGTAGTAAACGGTGGTTTAGAAGAAAGAGCCTGAAGTTCACTGACTCTGCGGGCTGATGTAATCACCGGTAGAAAAACAGTTTTAAGGAAATGCAAGGGTTCAAAAGGGGTTCCCATTAGAAACCTTAACACCAAATCCAAGTCCCAAACCCATACAATAATAGAGACCAGGGGAAAGATATTTGTTAATCACTTTAGGAATTGAACTACTACAGGGACTTTGACATTAGAACCCTGATCTGGCGAACGCTTAAAATTAGAAAGCGTTACTAGATAACTCTTTACAGTGGAAATCTGAAGCCCCCTGGTTGGCCAGATGTAGTAACAATGATAGTAAAGGAGGTGTTTTGCATGTTAAATGATCAATACTCTTATCCCGGGATCAACTGCAGAATTTATTTCAATGGCAGATGACCAGAGATTTAGTTGCTGGCCTTCTGATCGAAAGCAACACCTCCATGACATCTTCCGGAAGATCTCAGGGTTTGCATCTTATTTCAGAAATCAGGCGTGAAGGTTCAGAGTCCCGATTTCTGAATGAAGATGGCGATCTCCCTCCTCGGAAAGCAAATCCTGTCTTTGGGGAAGACTAATTAGAGGGCAGATGCCATCTCTAGAAGGCCCAGGTTCTCCTAGCCCAATTTGGAGCAATCAGGACCCTTGATTTCCCAAACTTCTTCAACCTTCTGATGACATGAGGAAGGACAGGGACTGGTGGGAACGCGTATAGGAGTGGAAACTCACAGTCTACTACGAACGTGTCCCCTAGAGCTGCTCTCTGAGGGAATTCTCAGGAGCAGAATAGGTTGCACTTCCTTTTGAAACTGTACACAAAACCGATCCAACTGAGGGGTTCCCAAAAGGACTTCCTGAACTAACTCCCACTCGTGCCTGCTAAAAGCTTCCGCTGCAAAGATTTCCTCTCCGGCTAGGTGAACTGCCAGAAGAGATGTTTCTTCTTGTACTGCCCATAACCAGAGCTGTATTGCCTCTCTGCACAGTGTCAGTGGCCCTACACCCCCTCTTTTGTTGAGGTAATACATGATCACTGTGTTGTTCGTCAATTTCCGGACAGTCTTCCCCCATACAGAGGGCAGAAAAGCCAACAGCGCAAGTCTGATAGCTCTCAGCTCTAAAAGGTTTATGTGAAGACTGGACTCCGACGGAGACCAACGACCGCTGATGTACAGGTCGTTCATGTGGGCTCACCATCTGAGGGAGGCATCTGTCACAACCGTTATCGCCAGCCATGGTTGCCAAAAATGTTACCCTTTCATTATGTTCTCCCAACAAGTCCACCACAGGAGATCCTGTGCAACCTTATTTGGGCCTTGAAGAAGGTCCGTCATTCTGCCAGAGAACTGTGACCACTGGAATCGAAGACCCTATTGAAGGGACCTCATACTCAAATGGGCTTCTGGCACCAGAAAAAATCAGGATGCCCTGACCCTGAGCAACCTCAGAAAAGTGAAGGCCAGAAGATATTGGGCACTCAAACTTTTGGACCATCTGCAAAAGGTGTTGAGCCATCAACTCAGGGGTGGGGGAGTGGTGTGGCTTTGCCAGAGGACCAATCCAGGAGGACCCATCCCAAAAATTGAAGCCTCTGAGATGATGTCAAGTGGGCCCAGCCTGTGGAGGAAGTGGCAAGTCTGATTGAGATATTCCTGAGCCGGTTCAGGAAAACAAGTTCTTATCAACCAATTGTCAAGGCAGGGGTAGATGTGAATCCCCTCCCTCAGACTTGGTGCCAACACCGCCATGAGCTTGGTGAAAGCCCTCGAGCAGTTGTGAGACCAAATGGCATAACCCCAACTGATGGCGAGAAACGCCAATGGCGAACATCAGGTACCTTCTGTGCTTGGGATGAATTTGCACATGAAATTAAGCATCCTGAAGGTCCAATGACAACAAACAATCCTGGAGTCGAACAGCCTGCAGAATCTTCGAAAGAGTAACCATCTTCAATGTGTCCTTCCTAAGGAACTTGCTCAAGCATCTCAATTCCAAGATGGGTCGCAGTCCTTCATCCTTCTTGGGGGATTCGAAAAAAAGTCGAGTAGCAACCTTGATTCCTCTCCGCCACAGGTACTGACTATCGCACCTTTCTACAACAGGGTGAGAATCTCCTGTCAGAGGAGCGTTTCCGGATCCTTCAAGGATTGGTCTCCTGTAGCCCCTTAAGAAACGGAGGCAGTAGCCGTGAGCCACTGTCTGCAGTGCCCAAGCATTGCAGGATATGCCTCAACAACTCTCTGAATGCTAGGTCAGCCTGCCCCTCACCACAGTCTTGTGAGCCAAGGACTCCAAGGGATTTTGGGTTGTTGCTGAAGCTGAGGGCAAAGAAGCAGAGGCTGAGAGAGAAGTTACTCCTCAACGTCCTTGTGAGCCACAGGGAGCTCTTCTTTGGCCCCTCTGTGCAAACTGGCCTCTTCCTCTTGCAATTGAGGAGTAGAAACGAAAAGGTTGACGCCTCCAACCTTGGGTAGATTCTTGAGATTGTTGAGGCTAATGTACTGCTGCTCCCAGCGACTTAGCTGCCGCCTTGGACGCCAGTAGTTTTTCTAGGCTCTCATAGGCCTTGTACCCGAAAAGCTGGACGCCATCAAATGGCATGTCCAAGAGCCTTGATTGGACGTTGGGTGCAAAACCTGACTTTCTCAAGCAAGCAAATCTTCTAGCGACAGTACTCGCCACCATCACTCTGCTTACCAAGTCTACAGAGTCAAGCCCACACTGGAAAGATTAGCACTTGGCATCCTTGCCGTCTTGCACCAGGCTAAGAAACCCCTCTCTCTCCTCCCCCTCAGAGATATGCTCCACAGCCAAATCTATTACGTCCCACAAGGTGTATGTATACTTGGGCAGGTCGCAGGTTGCATTAATGACCTTCAAGACCATGCTGCCTGTGAAAAATACCTGCTTCCCTAAGGTGTCAAACCTTTTATCATCTCTATCCAGGGGGAATAGTAAGATGGGCTGCATTCTTAGAAATTGACGTGGCTGCCTTAACCACCAAGCTTTCTGGAGTAGGTTTTTTGACAGAAAACGTGGATCTACTGTGGCAGGCCTAAATTTCCTGGCCAGATCATTGTTAATTACCGGTGTTGTATCCGGTTTTGACCAGTTTTCCAACACTCTGGTTCTCAATGCAGGATGAAAGGGTAAGAGGCTCCTTTGGTGGCCCCCTATCCAGGATGTCTGTACGGTCATCCTTTTCCAGGATTGCAACTGATTTTCCACAACCTAGATATTCTGTGATTTTACTCATCACTGATCTATATGAGGGGAGTCAGGAATGGCGAGATCTGTCTCGGGTGAGGTTGTCTAAGCCCCTAGCATCCTTCAGAGTGTTCACATGATTTTGCAACCTGGACTCTTTTGACATTAACACATCAGGTACAATGAGAGTGGCCATACTCCAAACCAAAAAGGTTAAAATCTTTTCCTCCTCCTTTGCCTACTCAAAAATAAACCCATGGTTTTAAAGAAGTCAGCCTTAGGTAAAGGCTTATAAGACTTCGACAAATCAATAGAAGGTTTTGAAGATGGCAATGAGGGCATAAACAGCTATTACGGATTGAATGGCAACACTGACTTCGATGGGCCAAGTACCCGCTACGTTACAAGAATCGAGGACAAAGACTTAGGCTTCAATTTGTGGAGAAATTAAGACTCCTTCAACGGATGTCGAGGAGGCTTACTGCGCAGACACCCTGCTGGTCTTACCAGATGGATTGGGGTTTGAAGCCTTCTTGGGTTCTTTCTAAAGGGTGATTGGAGCCGCCTTCTGAAAAACGTCCAGCATCTGGAGACAAAATGTCTCCCATTCAGCAGAAGATGTCGACTTGCTTTGAAAGTTTACCCGCCTGTCAGGAGAGAAGTCGGACGAAGACTACTGTGAACAATGGTGTTGTTTCCTCATCTTGTTGTGTCATGAGGACAAATGACAAGATCGAGATCTACAGCGCTTTGTGTGTTTGGAGTGCTTTTTCACAGGGGAAACCTCCCTGGACTCGTACAACCACCTCTTTTTGGAAGAGGTAGTAGAAAGGGATTTAGAAAGGGGTCTACCTGCCAAGAGTGTTCCCTTCCTGTCATCGACTGACAGGAACCAGTCATCAACTCTGTGGTCCACACCCAAACACCAAAGGTCAGATCCGATGTGGGTCCATAATGGACATTTTAGCACCACAATCAGAGCACCATTTGAAAACGGTCTTCGGTGTAGACATTTTTGACGAACTTCGAAACTACTGAAAATACACAATGCGGAAAACGGAACCGAGGTAATGGGCATAACGCGAGCCTCTTATGCCAGCGTCGACTCAATGCACGGCACCCGATATGAAGGGAAAATATTTTTCAAAGCTGCAAGCAGACTTACGAATATATCAAAGACGTGGGAGGGGACCAATCCGTTCTTAGAACTATTTACTTACCTCTCTGAAATGTTCTTTCTGATGGATGTTCCTCCCGCTGATCCCTCTATGATATCCTAATCTAGCGTAGCTGTTTTATGTAAAACGTTTCCGTCACTTCTGGGTGCAGCGCAGCTCTGTCTGACGCCGCTACGCGCCGCCCTGTGTCGGTACGAGTATAAATAGCAGCGCTGTGCACCATGACCTCATTTCCACCCTTTTCCCCTAGCACTCTGAAGCAGAGGGACGTAGAACCGATGGTGTACTAGTGTTCTGCAAAGAGTTGCAGGTAGAGAGCGCAATGAGGAATCCATGGGAGTAACATGCATCAGAAAGAACATTACCAGGAGGTAAGTCATTTGTTCTTCGAAAGGATCATTTCCTCCAATGGATTCCTCATCTAGGATAGACTCCCAAAGCAGTACATAAAACTGGAGGAGGAGGGAGGAAGGAAGGAAGGAAGGAAGGAAGGAAGGAAGGAAGGAAGGAAGGAAGGAAGGAAGGAAGGAAGGAAGGAAGGAAGGAAGGAAGGAAGGAAGGAAGGAAGGAAGGAAGGAAGGAAGGAAGGAAGGAAGGAAGGAAGGAAGGAAGGAAGGAAGGAAGGAAGAACACCTCCTAAACCAGGACTTCCCTACCAAAACTGCTATCCTGGCCCCCAATGAAATCAAAGCAGCAATGTTCAGCAAATGTGTTTAAGGGTGCCCACTTTGTCGCCTAGCAAATATCCCGGACTGGGACTCCCCTCTGCAGGGCAGAAGTGGCAGCCAATCCTCTGGTAGAATGAGCTCTGGAACCCTCGAGCACATCCTTGCCAGCAAGTAGCATTACGAGATGCAGAGAACGATCCACCTGGACAGGGTATGTTTGGTCACAGCCCTGCCAGCACGAGCACCAGCATAACCAATGAAAAGCTGATCATCTTTCCTAGTCTCTAGTATGAGAGGTGTAGAACTTGAGTGCCTGCTCTGGGTCCAGCCGATGAAATTGTCAGTCTGCCTTGCAAGGTTGAGCTGGAGGAAAAAACATAGGAAGATGGATCTTCTCAGAGAGATGGAAATCCGAGCCCACCTTTGGCAGAAAGGAGGGTCTCGCTCTCAACGTCACCTTCTCTTTGGAAAACGACAAATAGGGAGGTAAAACAGACAATGCTTGGACCTCAATCACCAGTATCGTGGAAGTGATGGAAACCAGGAAAATCACCTGAAGGGTGAGCAATCTAATAGAACAGGAATGAAGGGGCTCAAATGAAGCACCCATAAGACATTGTAAAACTAAATTCAAATCCCATGCAGAACCACAAACTAGCGGGGAGGAAACAGGTTAAACAAACCCTGCAAGAACTGCATAACAGTGGGGACGGAAAAACTAGCCCTGTTCCCAGGACCTCTTGAACACAGAAATCGTAGCAAGGTAACCCTTTACAATGCCAATCTGCAGCCTCACTTCGGCCAAAGGTAGCAGAAAATCCAGCACAGGGGATAAAGGACACGATAAACTATCCAAGTCCCACTCCATTTAGCTCAGCCTCTCAGTAGCTAAGCAGAAAGGTCCAGGCCGCTGAGGTTCGGGTGGAGGACCCGCCCATCCAAATGGGAAAGCAGGGCGACTCTCCTTGAAGGGCACCAGGGAGGGCAGACAGACATGTCCAGCAACTCCAGATACCACACTCTCCGTGCCCAGTCCGGAGCGATCATGATCATCATGGTTCCGAACAGGCAGACTCTACTGAGAATCAGCAGAATGGCAGGGATCGGCGGGAACACATACAAAATGTCCAACATCTACTCGACAGTCAACAGGTGCCACAGAGCTCCCGGACAAGAAAATTCCCTGTAGCATAACCATTTGCACTTCCAGTTGACACAAGAAGCGATAAGGGCCACTTGTGGAGTTCCTCAAAAGGAGGTCATCTCCTCCAGAACTTCCTAACAGCTCCCACTCATGGGAGGCCATAGTCTGTCTGCTCAAGGCATCTTCTGTGACATTCTCTCGTCAGGCCAGTTGATCCGCCATCAGAGAGACACCGTTCTCCAGAGCCCAGAATCACGTTGAATTGCTTCTCTGCACAGAGGCAAGGACCATACACCACCTTGCTTGTTGAGTTAAAGCATGGACACTGTGTGGTCAGTCAGGATCAGCACAGTCTTGCATTTCACACAGGGGATGAAAGCGGTCAGGCCAGCCTGCAAGATCCTGAGCCACCTATACGAGACCTGCAAAGGGACCAACATGTGGCCCTAAAACTGCAACCATTGGCAACGGAGAAGCCACTGAAGCGATCAAATGTGCAGCCAGGTCTCTGGTACCACTAGGAAGCAGGAGGCCATGAAGCCCAGAGGCCAGAGGCCGGGGCTTGTCCCTGGTATTGGATGACATTCACCATCCAAAAGATGTTTGCCACTCGATCCTCGCCCGGAAGGCTCTGCACAGGCGAGTGTCCAAGACTGCACCAATAAATCCGAAGGAACTGGAACAGCAAAAACTAAGACTTTTTGAAGTTCAGTGCAAAGCCCAAGCTGTGGAATAGAGTGCATGTGTGAAGTAGGTGCTCTAACCATAGATCCGGGGAGCTATCTCAAACTAGCCAGTCATCCAGGTAGGTAAAGACATGAATGCCCTCTGATGAATCGGAACTATTCGCCCCTTCTGTCCAGAGGGGAACCACCCCCTTTGAGGCTAGGGAGGTGAGCCCGCTCAGCATGATCCTCCCTAGGGGTTTGGGCAACTGGGACCTCAATGGGAGCCACTCCTCTTCCCGGTTCAAAGTATATAGTCTACCTACATGGGAGTTGAAAAGACTGCTGTTACATCTGTTTTGAATCTACCAAACAGTAACATTCTCCAATCTCTTTGGCTTCAGGTAAATCTGGATCCCACTTGAACGCCACAGTGAAAGAGGAATGAAACACTCCTTTTGTTTGGGACAACGTACATAAAACGACGATGGAAGAGAACCTGGATTCCAGTGTTTAAAAACAAGGCAAGGACACAGTCAAGCACCAAGGGAGAAATTGTGAAACTGAGTTGAAGCCTGGTTTCCTAAGAAAAAAAGAAATGTATGGAATCTATGTAAGACTTCAAACTTGCCATACAGAACCTGCTGAGAGGCGGAAAACAGTACTGCAAGCAATTGATGAACTTTGATAAAAGAAACAGAACTTTTAAAACATTTTTCTCACCGGCCCCTCTGATGTTGATCAAATCCTGGTCTCCCTTCTCGCAGAGAAGGCCTTTGAGAGAGTTGAGTGGCCTTTTCTCTGGGTGGTTTTGGGCAGAATGGGTTTCCAGTCTCGGTGGCTGGTATGGGTCTTGGCCGTGAATGGTTGTATTTTCTGTTGCAGAGGAGGACACGTCATGGTTCTCTCCCCATTACTTTTTGCTTTAACCATGGGGACACTGGCAGATTGTATTCATAGGCACATGAGTAGTCCCGGATTAGAGAGGAGGGGGAAAGAATACAAGCTGTCTCTCTTTGCGGACTATGTCCTTACAAATCCAGGTACTTCTCTGCCGACAGTGATTGAAATATTAAATAAATTTGGTATCTGTTCAGGTCTTAAGTTGAATTACAGGAAGTCGGAGGTTATGCCTTTGACGGACCAGTCTCCTGGCCTAAATAGAC
The DNA here is from genome assembly GCF_040938575.1 of Ambystoma mexicanum. Lineage (NCBI taxonomy): Eukaryota > Metazoa > Chordata > Amphibia > Caudata > Ambystomatidae > Ambystoma > Ambystoma mexicanum. Next base: position 310,098,334 of record NC_090927.1, on the reverse strand, counting down.
TTATCATGAGGAATGGGCTCCATGTGCAAATAGAGGGATTGCGCTATCTTGGGGTTGTTCTCCATAAGGGCCTGTCGAAATTGCATAACGCTAATAGTGACCCTTTGTGGGCTGTTATTAAATCTGACTTGGCAAGATGGTCGAATCTGATCCCTTCGTGGTCGGGTCATCTCACCGCAGTGAAAAGGAATATCCTCCCTCGTCTATTTCAAGCATTGTCGATTGAATTGCCACAATCTTTTTTAAGGAGGCTAAACAGACTGTTGCGATTTCTGTGGAAGGAGGCAAAGCCACGTGTAACCTACACCACATTGATACAACCAAAAGAGAAGGGCGGGGTAGATCTGTTAGATTTGTAGGAATTTTATAGGGAGGTGCACGTAAGAGTCTTGTTGGATCATCTCTGATGCAGTAACGACAAACAATGGGTCTGGCTTGAAAATGACGATGTCCCTGGTAACTGTGGGGCAATGGTTATGGGCTCATGTTACTTGTCTCCCAAAGAGACTTAGGGTGAACCCTGTATTGGCAACCTTATGGGGGTTGTAGAGGAAACAGCAAATGTCTCAGAATGTTACGACTTGCCCCCACCCCACACGAGTTGTCTTTAGGCTCCCCCCCCCGACGGATAAGATCCATGAACCTCTCAGCTTTCAGTCTTTTTATGAGAGGGATCTCATAAGTGCAGGCCAATTATGGAAGGACAGTTCTTTTCTTATGAAGCCTGAGCTTGATGAGAAGTTGGGGGAGGGACTAATCTCCAACTTTATGTATTTGCAGGTAAGGGCTATCTTCCCATGCAGTATTAGACTCCCATGCAGGTTTGAAGGGTTTGATTTCAAAGTGTTTTTCTGCCCTGCTGGAAGCCAGAGACATGGGAAAACAGACAGCGTGCCACCCTTGGCTCAAGATATTTCTTTTCCGGAGGATATGGATCCCCGACTATTGATGTGTAGACAATCATGGTCAACCGCTATGGCCATGCAATATAAGATGCATGGGTGCCTGTTACTGTAGCAAGGGCAATACTCGTGTGATAGACTGTCGAAGATGTTCCCAAACTCTAGTCCGCTTTGTTGGAAGGGGTGTGGTGCGATTGGCATGTCTGGTGGGATTGTCCAGTAAACCAGACCTTTTGGAAAGAGGTTTTGGCTTGGGTGAAAGCTGTGGATGGCGTGGAGAGGCCTTTAGTACTCCTATTTCTTTTTGGATTGTATGAGGACTGGATTGTATGATGACAGCAAATTTTATATGAAAGTGCCCCACCTAACGGCCAATTTATTGCTGCCGGCTAGAGTTGTGGTAACCTTATACTGAAACGTCCCCGTCCTCCCACTCAGAGAATGGTTGAGTAAGTTATATGAAATGTATGATGTAGCGAGCCTGATGGCAGCCTTGTCAGAGTTACCCAAGGATGTAGAATTGGAATGGCTGCCCTACTTGACATATTATATGCAGAAGGAAATGTCAGATCCCAGTGACTCTCCGGGATTCACCTCCCCCATTGACAAACATGATGTATATTTGTTTAATGTTGAGTGGTAAACAAGTCTTTCCTCCGTCTTTCTTTTTTGTGCGGGTCCGGAGATGATTTGGTGTCTATAGCAACCAGAACGTTGATGTATGTTTTCATGTGTTAAGTGAAGTATGTCTGTTTGAATCATTGATACATTGTAAGGACTGGGCATGGGGTTGGTGTGCTGTGGCAGGAGCCACAATATCCGGGCCAACAAGCTGTGGCGTTGTCAGAAAGTAGGAGTGGCCTTCTACAGGAAAATCTACATTTCCCATCAAGGCCTGCAGCAGCCATGTGACAGGGCACACAAGGGAGAGACTGCCGGGTCGGCTTCTTAAGTTCCACCCCAACTTGTGCTGCTTGCTGGAGATTGGAGAGTGGTTGTGGGTCGGAGAGACTTGCCTTCCTCTGCAGTCTCGCTGTGCAAGTTCTGTGGTTGGCTGCTGCCGGTCACGCCTCACACGCAGTGTTGAGTTGCTGTGTCCCACGCTCCTATAATATTCCCGGGAGGCTGGCAAGTCAGCGGCATGATTTACCAACACCCTACCAAGTCCGTCTGATGGTAGCACGGCCAGTCCCTCAGGCCAAATATAAGTAATAGTTGGCAATCTGCATATTGTGACAGCTGTTTTGATGCAGAACGGTGCAGGGGCCAAACAATGTTCTTCACATCGAAACTAATGCCTGTGCCCCAACAAAGAATGCTTCAGAGACTATAGAACAATTGATTGTGCATTTCCTAACTACTGCAAAACTCATTTCATGCTTCCATGTTGTTTCCAGTGGCATATGTATTTGTGTTGCTGACGTCAGGGTTCAATAAGCCCATTACATGTGGTTATGTTTGTGCTATTGTCTGGCGACAATCTGCTACTCTTGGTGTAAGGAATGTATGAGCATATTTGACAGGACAGGCTTTCAGAATAGAGGCTCATGAGTAAGGAAGGGCCGTCTGTTTTTGGGCGCTAGATCCAGGTGCTAGCTTCCTATTCTACTATTGAAGGTTCTTATGTTTAATGCACATTACTTGGTTGCAAATACTATGCGTTTTCCCATACTCCTCCTTCCCCATCCATTTATGTTTTCCTAACCCTCTATCCGGTGTTGCTAACTTCCCCTACCCGTCCACAACTTCTCCCTAACCCTCTTCCTCCCGCTGGCTGCCACGTGGTAACCTGTTACTACAACCAGGGTGGACTTCCATTCGGCTTCCGTGGTCAGGGTGAAGTGGTTTTAGTTCTTCAATTCATCTGACATAAAAGTATCTTTATTTTTTGTTGAAGGCTTCCTTGTGGCGTGGGTCGGAGGGAGCGAGGTGCATGGGGGTGAGAGGGAGAACATTTAAAAAAGTAATTATTCAGAAGAGTTTTAGACCTATGTTTGTTATCACCTTTGACACCCGGACTGGGTCAGTTTTGTGTTCTGTTACAACGATTGAACAGACACTGCTTTGGTGGAGGAGTCTCAGTGGGTTCTTGAATACCCATGTATTTTTGTTATGAAAATATGTGTCTTTTACTCATGCGCAGTGTGGTCGGACTGAGTCCAGCTCCAGAATAGTAAAAATTGGGATGTCGCTTTTTGTTAACCTTTTGAATAAAAATGTTGAATATTAAAAAAAAAAACTTCTTGGAAAATGGGTCCAAGTGTTCGGCCAGTGTGGTAGGTCAGAAGGAGACAGTCAGTGGTGCCATTTTGGCAATCAATTGTATTTAAATTATAAAGAACAAGGCCTGTCGCTAATAGTATGGTGTTTGCCCTACCCAATGCAAATCTATTTAGGGTGCTTGTTGTCAGTGATTTTTCCAAAGTAATAAAATGTCCTCTGCCCCAAACTACCATAGTCTGTCCCTACCAATATTCAAAAAAGGCTCAATAAAAAAAAGGGATCCATGAGAACGACGCCCTTCTCCTGGACAGGCTCTTATAGTCTCAGCAAGTCTTTCTTGGTGATCCTTTGAACAAGTTCATTTAATTCTTTAAAGGGGCTCCTATCCCTCTGGGAGTTTCCTTCTACTGGCACAGTTCCTTTTTCAAGTCCAAGCCTTAGTAGCCACTGATCCTGGTCTTGGCTATTCCCCAAATCAATAAATGTCTCTGTTCCTTGTTAAGTTATACATTATTTGGGATCCTCTCCCATACTGTGGGTTTAGTTTCACATACAATTCTTCAAGTCTCTGTGGACAATTGATCCCTGGCACCCGCCTCGCTCTCTATGTTTGGTGTATTTAATACTTTGCAACACTCATCTTTATAGCTTACTTTCTCTTCTCAACAATTACTGGCACTGGGATGAGTTTGTTCACTCACTTGGTAGCCTTGCTTATCTTTACACCGTTCACTGGGAGGAGTATGAGTGGTCCCTTTATTATCTCTGTTAACTTCACACCATACAGTTGTGCTGTGGTAAGTGTTATTGGTCCACTGGTAATCTCTGTTACTCTTCCAACATCCACTGTTACTGGGACGAGTAGGATTTGTCCTTCGCAATCTTCATTGTTCTTCCCTTGATGCCACTTTCCCAACAGGGTCTTCCTCCCTTCCTCGTGCTTCTGTTATACAGGATAGGTGTCAGGTTTGCCAGTCTGACATAACCTGCATGGACTTCTTCCTTCTGCCTCGCACAGCTCCGCTCGGTCCACCCGGTCTGGATCATGCCACAGCACCATCAAGACTTCCACAGATGCTTTGTTTGGGTTTGTGCTTCCCAAACACTTCTCTCTTCACTCGATTTAGCCCGCCCACACCACGGCAGGCAGCTTTAGGTACGCTGATGGCTTCCTCAGCCCAGACTCAAATCCCCCGGGCTCCAGAGACGAGATCTCTTTATATTGGTCCTTCCTTGATTTTTATAACTGGTTGGGCCCTCCCTTCCCCAGTGTAGGCATACAATCCTTCGTCTCTTCATGGTGCATTTGTCATGTTTCACCCCATCTTCTTCGTCTCAGTGTTGTTAGCTGCCAACCACTGATTACTCTTCATGGTTCTCCGATTCTTCTTCACAGTATGAGTGGTTGGTTAAGGTTGATTACTGATAATATTACAGTAGCAAATAATAACTGGTTTGGAGGGAATGTTTTGATTCCTTGATGTTACAGTTACCTTCTCGGGAGAGGTAATAGGGAGTTCCTGGACGGAACAGGAGTTCTTGTCCCGAAGAGGGGAGTCTCTCCCTGTGAGGTCCTGCAGACCGCCACCCCTAGGGGGACTGTTACATAGCAGGCTCACCTCCTTTGCCTCACAGGGAAGGGGTCTCCTGTCGGGAGAAGTGGAGAGATCCAGTGAATCGTCACACTAGCCAGAAGCCAAGGACAGACGCTATTGCTCTGGCTTTCTCCTTTTTGTTAAGTTTTCCTAAGTGGTAGATGCTGTTAGGATCTGGACTACGGACTAACTCTTTGGACTTTTATGAGCACCCTTACTTTTAATTTTGTTGGGGAGGGAACTTCCCTCATAATGATGGGGCTTGATAGGCTTTTATTTTTAATAAAAACCCTTGAACATGGCACTTCTTAGTCTGACTCTTCCTTCTGGTTCGCCACACCTCCCCTTCATAGATAAGGAATCCGTTGGAGGAAAGAATCCATTCGAAATATAATTTTTGGACAAACCTGTGAAAACAGGACAAAGCTAAGGTTTACAGCTGCACTCACTTAAAACTAGTAAAAACAAAATTGCACAAAACATGCTTGAAACTGCCTAATCAAAGATAACCTGTCACTACACCATCACGTGAGTAGATCTCCCAAGCGTGCAACTGTTCACCCTTTATATAAACACACACTAAACAGGGAGTGAGCTCAAAACAAGATTGTCTAGAAGAGATCGTGGTCATGATACCTCTACCTGCTTTCGAGTCCCCAAGAAAACTGGTGCCAAACAAACAATCCTTTAGGATGACTGTTTGGAAATGTGCATGAAAGTCTATTAAGCAACCACTAGAGCACATTTAAAGCCTAAGTCATACATAATGGTACAAAGTTAAAGGTTGAATCTCAAATGGAAATTCAATTTGCAACAGGCTTTGCAAAGGCTCACAATTCCCCAGAGGAAGGTTTTGCATAACCTGTAACAAGAGGGATATATATTTGTATATATTTTATTGCTTATAGTGAAAAAGTAGCTCACAAGCAGTAGAGCGTTTTACAACAGACTTGTGCCAGAATTTGGCTTGGCATTTTATAAAGTAACGCAGTACTACTCAGGGAGGGAGAGAGTTTTATTTATTCCTCTGGCAGGTATTGTTGAAAGAGCCACATTTTTTGTGTTTTGGGTAACTGGAGGATGGTAAGGGCATTTTGAGCCTCTACCGTGATTGAGTACCAGATGGTAAGGCATTATTTCGGGAGAAGGACTGCTTGCAAGTCTTCTTTTTGCTGGAGAGCTTGGACTTCAACCATTTGAGAATTTTGCTACGCGAGTTGCGAGAGCCTCCAGAAGTGTGGAGTTTAGATGCCAATTATGTTGGTGTTCCTTTTGAGACTGCTTTGTAAGTGATACATGCACTATTATTTTTTTTGGTTTTAAAAAAACAAAACCTTTACAAAATGCACAGTCACGTAGCAGCAGCAGATTCTCTCAGGACAATATATAAAATAAAAAATAAAAACTTGGACAAGAACTAAAGTTGAAAGAAAAAAAGAAAAGAAAGAAAAGAAGAAAAAAAAAGGCCAAAAACCACAGGGGGACCCAGCCATAACATAAGAGTCTTTTGTGCTTTGTGTATTTTCCCTTTATATTGTGATGGTACTTGTTTTCAGAACTTGGACCGTTGTTTGTGTTAACATGGTCTCATGTCCGGCTATAATTCTGTCCCAAAAAAACACTGATATCAGGCCCTCCTCTCGGGAAACGAATCTCCTGAATAGCAATAATCTGGCTTCCGAGGTGCCCTCGCACTCCATTAATAAGTGTATTAATTATTGTTTACAGGGTAATTCGCATTGTCCTGAGTCTAAAAAAGTTGTTTTTCACTGCTTTATCGGGGAATTTTTGTAGGTATCGTGGTAAGCATCCTAGTTTTTTTTCCACTTTAAGAAATAGGTTTGGGGGATTGAGAGATCTCACACCAGCGATTGTTTCTATGCAATCGCTTGTTTCTAATGATCTTTTCACTTTCAATGCTGGCTTGTCCTTTTTCCCTGCTTGACATGTTAAAAGCCTTTGGGGAATGCTCCAATGCATCTGTTTGTAGGCCAATGCTTGTTTTTTGGATCTTGTTTCCATTTAGGCCCATAGCTTTCCCCATTTGCCAACTTTTTTCCCAGATTTTCTTTAGGAACAACTCACTCGGACTTATTTGTGTGTCGTCCTCACTCTGGACAGGTCCTGATGGGACAAGAACAGGGGGAGTAACCTCAGCAGCCTCACTTTCCACAGGCAAAGACACATTTTTCAGAAACAGGTTTATTCCTGTATTCATTGCGCATTGATTTTTCTGATTTTTTTTTGTCTTTTTTGATGCTCTTCTTGCCTGTGGGAAGGGTGTTCTTAACCGGTTTCTGCTCCCTTTTTTCCGTTTTATTCTTCTTCTTCCTTTACAGTTTTGGCAGGACACTGGTGTTCATGTATCTTCTTTAGGAATATTCCCTAAATGGGTTTCTTCCTCGCTCACCGAGGGTTTGTCTATGATCACCACATCATCGTCATCGACCACATTTGCTATTTTCCGAAATTCTTCCAATATTGATTCGGATAATGGAGTATCGTCAAATATTGGATTTACATCCAGGCCCTCTTCACTCGATATTTGTCCAGGTTTGGATGTGGCTGTAAACCCACCAAGAGTTCTTTTATGAGCTTGTGGGTAGTTTTTATTTATTTATTTATTTATTCACATTTGTTAAGCGCACAGCAGCCTGTGGGCATTGTGGCGCTGGTTACAGTAGATGTTCATATCTTAGTTACAGTAGTCACAAAAATACATACAGCATGAAATGGCATTGTGGCGCTTGTAGCAAATAGGTGCAGAGAGCATAGCAGTGCGCAGGTACATACAGTGAGGTAGCAGCTAGTTAAAGAGTGTTGTTTTTAGATTTTTTTTCGGAAGGCCTGGAGAGAGGTTTCAGCTCTGAGGGCTGTGGGTAGCGTGTTCCAGAGTTTAGGTGCCAGGTAGGGGAATCCTAGTCCTCCTGCCTTGGCCCTGGTGATTTGTGGAACAGTAAGTTGGTTGGTGTACTCCAGTCTAGTGGGTCTAGTGGATTGTGTTCTGACTAGAGTCTCAGGTGCGGTTAGGTTGATGCATTTGTGTGCGGTGGAGAGAATCTTGAAGGAGATTCGGTCTTTAACTGGTAGCCAGTTAGCGTTGTTTCTTGCTTGAGGAATGTGATCTCTTTTAGGAATACTGAGAGCTGCTCTGAGGGAGTTGTTTTGAGTGGTTTGGGGTTTGGCCAGGTTTCTTTTTGATGTCCCAGCTAGGAGGGAATTGCAATAATCCAATTTAGCTCCTATGGTGGCTCTCGCAATGGAGAGGTAATTGTCTCTTGTTAGACAAGGCTTTATGGCATTGATCAGTTTGGTACTCAGAGCGGAGGCCGATACAATGGCGCTAACTTGTTTATCCATAGATAGTGTAGCATCAATGTGGACTCCGAGCGTTTTAACTGAAGATAGGACTGGGATGATACAGTTGTCAATGCAGAAGTTTTGATAGGTCGGACCCAGTTTGGCTAGCGTAGATTTTTGACCGAGAATGAGGATTTCAGTTTTATCTCCGTTGAGGCATAATCCATTGGTGACCATCCAGGCTTGGATTGTGGAGCAAATTTGTTCAAGGGTAGAAGCGTCTTTGAGATAGCTCCCAGTGAGGGGAAGGAGCACCTGGGTATCATCAGCATAGTTTGTGTATGTGATCCCAAGTGCATCCAGTTTATCAAAGAGTGGCTTTGTAAATAGATTGTAAAGCGTCCTGGCAGTACAGGATCCCTGGGCAACACCACAGTGTATGATAGTGGGTTCAGCGTTTGCTATATTGGAGAACACTTTCATGGCTCTGCCTTCTAGGAAGGACGTGATCCACGTTGCTGCGCGATTGGAGAAATGCGCAGCATGCGTGAGGTGGTTGGTGAGGGCGTTATGGTCGACGAGATCAAACGCCGCTGAGAGGTCTAGGAGCAGGAGTAAGGCAGGCTTACCACCCATGCCAAGGATGGAAGTGATTTGGTTTTTCAGATCTAATAATGCGGTTTCCGTTCCGTGTCCTTTGCAGAACCCTGATGGTCTCTTATCAAGGATTGAGTTGGTTTCGAGGTACAGTTGGATTTGCCTGTGGGCAGCCTTATCTAATATTTTGAGAAGAAATGGGACGGTTGTAATAGGTCTATAATTATTAGGTTGGGAGGGGTCTAATGTAGTTTTTTTTTTTTTTTTAGGAGTGGACGTACCCACGCCTCTTTGAGGCAGTTGGGGACTATACCCGTTTTGAAAGAGGCGTTTATGAAAGCGGTGATTAGAGGAGCATTCTTTGATAATTTTTGGGGGGCAGACATCGCCCTTGTTTAGTGATGGTTTGAGATGTTTTAGGATGTCCAAGACATCTACCTCAGATATTTCAGAGAAGGCGAAATTGGGAGGGTTGTTACCTGTGCGCTTGTGGTGGGTTTGCTTCTGGTGCTTCTGTTTAGGTAATGCTTTGCAATGGTCAGAGATTTTGTTCTGGAGGTCGTCTATTTTGTTTGCATGGCAGCTTGTATGCTGGAGCACCAGGCTTCATCTTTAACGATTTCGTCAGTGCAGGTGGGAGGTATTGTTAATTCTTTAAAGATGGTAAAGAGCTCTTTTAATTGTGAATTTGCCGAGGAGATTCTATTGTTGTAGGATTCTGATTTGGCTTTGAATATGGAGTCTTTGTATTTTTTTGCGATGGTTCGGAAGATATCTTTAGTGGTGTCACAAGGGTTAGCCTGCAAGTTTTTAGCGCCTGCCGTTTGGAGTTGCGCAGGTTTAGGAGCTCTTCTGTGAACCCCGATTTGGAGTGGAAAGATTTCTTTTCTTTTTTGTTTTCTAACAGGGCGACTGTGTTGATGGCGGTAGTCAAAGTGTCTCTGAATAATTCCGCTAGTATGACAGGGTCGGGTGAGAATGGTGGTGCTAGGCATGGGAGATTGAGATAGGCACTGATGTTCTCTGCAGTGAGTCTTTTTGCCCTTCTGGCTACTGTGGCCGGTGCTGGAGTGGTGGGCTTGGCGCATGGCGTTATGGGGATGGTGAATAATAGGCAGTTGTGGTCTGTCCATGGGAGGGCAGTATTGGAAACCATGTTTGTGTCGCAGTTGTGGTCTATAATCCAATCTAAGATGCGACCTTTTGCATGTGTGTGAGAAGTGACTTTCTGAGAGAAGCCAAGGTCACTAAGGTCCTTCGTGAAGGATGTGGCGGTTTTGTCATTGAAACCTAGATTGATGTCACCTAGGAGTAGCATTTTGGTAGATTTTTTGATATTGTTTCCTAGAAGTTGTGTAACTTGTCCTATGAAGTCTGACGGAGTTCCTGGTGGGCGGTAAACCACATGTATATTTATGGTATTATTAGGTGATAGGGCTATTTAGGCGGATAGGATGTCTACCTTTCCTTCTCCTTGGTGGGGTATAGGTCTGATAGATATGCTCTTTGAATATTAGGGCTACTCCTCCTCCTGTTTTGGCTAGCCTGTCCTGTCTGAGGATAGAGTAACCTTTGGGAAGTGCGATTGTGATGGCTGGGCCGGAGGCTTCGTGGAGCCAGGTTTCAGTGATGGCAATTATGTCTAGATCTTGGTTGGTGATAAGATCATTGACTTCTAACGCATGGGCATTGAGCTAGCGAACATTGAGTAGGGCGCATTTGTAGCGAAGGAGCTGGTTGTTAGTTTTAATAGGTTCTTTGATTTCTGATTTAAGAGATGAAGAGGATTGTTTAGTATTCTTGCGGGAGGGAGTCCGGTGGCGCACCTTAGTGCTGCTAGTGCTGATGTTAGTTGGGCAGAGGTGACTGGTGTTAGCTTTGCGGGTGATCCTGGGTGATTTCTGAGTGAGATGAACAAGTTACTTCTTACCTTGTAACGTTCTTTCGACGGGATGTTCCTCCGACGTATTCCTCATCTTAGATATATCCTTCCAGCTCTGCTGGCCTCGGAAAATTTTTTCTCCAGAGGGCGCTGCGCGTCGACGTCCCTCGAGTCGATGACCTTCGACAGCCGCCGTATCGACGCTCGACGTCATCCTGCCTATAAAGGCCGCGCGCAGCGTCCGTTGCTCATTTCAGTTTTGTAGCCCACAGTATTACTGTCTGGACTAGACCAATCACCCTGAAGGAGCGTAAGCTGCAACAACAAGGGAAGTAGAACTGCAGGGATGGATGGGAGGGTCGATGAGGAATACGTCGGAGGAACATCCCGTCGAAAGAACGTTACAAGGTAAGAAGTAACTTGTTCTTCGAAGGGATTGTGTCCTCCGACGTATTCCTCATCTTAGATAGGCTCCCATAGCAGTATTCTATATTCGGAGGAGGGAGTACTGACTTCACGCTGTCTTCTATTGATGAATAGAATGCAGTACAGCCCTTCCAAACCTAGTCTCTTGACTAGAGGAGGAATCCAGATTGTAAAAACGTGTAAAGGTATGGACAGACGACCATGTAGCGGCCGCACATATGTCTTTAATCGGCACGCCTCTTTTGAGGGCCGATGAAGCTGCAATACCTCTGGTCGAATGAGCCCTAAGGTTTTGAGGGGGCTCTTTCCCTGCCAGTTTATAACATTCCAGAATGGCTAGAATGATCCATCTGGAAATGGTCTGTTTAGTTATTGGTAACCCCAGCTTGTGACCTGCGTAACCTACAAACAGCTGGTCTGCCTGTCTTATCCTGGCTAGACTACTAATGTAAAAACTTAAAACCCTCCTAGGGTCTAGTCTGTGTAACCTCTCTTCCTCTTTCCCCGGGTGAGGAGGAGGATAGAAAGATGGTAGGGTAATCCTCTGAGAGATATGGAATTCAGAGACTACCTTTGGGAGGAAATTAGGCTTCACTTGCAGGACAACTTTGTCTTTGTGAAAGATTGTATGAGGGGGTTTACAAGAAAGAGCTTGTAATTCGCTCACCCTTCTAGCAGATGTAAGTGCTATTAATAAAACAGTCTTAAGGGTAAGGAATCTTAACGAACAAGAATGGAGAGGTTCGAAAGGTGTACCCATCAGGAAAGTTAGTACTAAGTTTAAATCCCATAGGGGAACTTGGAATGGTCTTGGCTGATAAACATTGGTTAACCCCTTTAGAAGCTGTATTACCAAGGGTAATTTGAAATAGGATGGTTCCTCCGCAGTACGCTTAAAGATAGATAGCGCTGCGAGATAGCCCTTAATGGTGCCAACTTGAAGGCCTGAATTTGCCAAATATAGTAGGAACGACAAAACCATTGGTGTACCACATGAAAATGGGTCGATATTCTGTTCTTTACACCAGCTGCAAAATCTGTTCCAACGGCAGCGGTATAAAGACTTTGTTGCTGGCCTCCTTGCCGAAAGCAACACCTCCATAACATCATCAGGGAGGTCCCAATCCTTGTACCTCAGCCGTTCAGAAGCCAAGCGTGAAGGTTGAGGGTTTTGATGTCTGGATGGAGAACCTGACCTCCCTTCTGTGAGAGTAGGTTCTCTCTGAGAGGAAGTCGAATTGGAGGGCAGATGGACAAGTCTAGAAGGTCCGGGAACCACGTTCTCCTGGCCCAATCCGGGGCAATTAGGATCATGGTTCGCCGGAATCTTCTCAACCTCCTGATCATTTGAGGAATGACAGGGACCGGTGGGAACGCGTACAGAAGCGGAAACTCCCAGTCCACTATGAACGCGTCTCCCAGAGCTCCTCTCGGAGGAAATTCCCTTGAGCAGAACAGGTCGCATTTCCTGTTTAGGCTGGTGGCGAACAGATCTACCTGAGGGGTTCCCCAAAGGGCAAAGATCTCTTGAAGGACTTCCTGAGCTAGCTCCCACTCGTGGGAGACTGTGTTCTGCCTGCTCAGAGCGTCCGCTGTCAAGTTCTTCTCTCCGGCTAGGTGAACTGCCGATAGAGAGATTCCTTCTTGGATTGCCCAAAACCAGAGCTGCATCGCCTCTCTGCACAGGGGTAGTGATCCTACGCCTCCTCTTTTGTTGAGGTAATGCATGGCCACCGTGTTGTCCGTCATTATCAGGACGTTCTTCCCTTGTACAACTGGCAGGAAAGCCTTCAACGCAAGTTTGATGGCTCTCAGCTCTAACAGGTTGATGTGTAGTCTGGACTCCGATGGAGACCAACGACCGCTGATGGTCAAGTCGTTGGCGTGGGCTCCCCACCCCGTGAGTGAGGCATCCGTGACTACTGTTATCTCCGGCCAGGGTTGCCAAAACTGTTCTCCTTTCAGAATGTTCTCCTGACAGGCCCACCACTGAAGGTCTCGAGCCACCCTGCCGGGAACCTGAAGAAGATCTGTCATTCTCCCTGAGAATTGTGACCACTGAGTCCTCAGTGCCCACTGGAGGGATCTCATTCTCAGGCGAGCCTCTGGCACAAGGAAAATGCAGGATGCCATGAGGCCTAGCAACCTCAAAAAGTCTAAGGCTGGGAGACGTTGCGCATGTTGGAACTTGGTAACCATCTGTAGAATATATTGAGCCCTCACCTCTGGTGGCGAGGCTTTTCCCAGGGAAGTATCCAGGATCGCTCCTATGAACTGGAGTCTCTGCGATGGTATCATTTGAGACTTCTTTAAATTGAGGGAGAAGCCCAGCTTGTGAAGGAAGTAGCACACGTGATTTAGCTGGATCTGAGCTTGCTCCGGAGAAACAGCCCTGATCAGCCAATCGTCCAGGTAGGGGTAGACGTGAATCCCTTCCCTCCTTAGACTTGCAGCCACTACCGACATTAACTTGGTGAAGACCCTCGGGGCGGAGGTCAGCCCAAAAGGCAGTACTCGAAATTGATAGTGAGAGTTGCCAATTGCGAACCTCAGGTATTTCCTGTGTTTGAGATGGATAGGCACATGGAAATAAGCGTCCTGAAGGTCCAGAGATACCAACCAGTCCTGAAACTGAAGGGCCTGGAGGATCTGAGAAAGAGTGACCATCTTGAATTTGTCTTTCCTGAGGAATTTGTTCAATTCTCGCAAGTCCAAGATGGGTCTCAGTCCTCCGTCTTTCTTTGGAATGAGAAAGTAAGGGGAGTACCAGCCCTTGTTCCTCTCCGCTACAGGTACCGGTTCTATGGCACCTTTCTCTAGCAGGTCCAAAATTTCCTGCAAGAGGAGCGGATCTGGAGCTTTCTGAGAGCTGATCCCCGGTGGATGACTCTGAGGTATACGTAGGAAAGGCAGGCAGTAACCTTGGGCGACTGTTTCCAATGCCCAAGCATCTGACGTGATAGCCTGCCATACCGTCAGATGTTGAGTCAACCTGCCTCCTACAGGTGTCCTGTGAGGGGAGTCCTCAGAGTGGTTTTGGGGCGGCTGATGCAGATGCCGATGGTAAAGAGGCACCTGCTGTTGCTGCGGCTTTAGAATATCTACCCTGTCCACCTCGGGTAGTTCTTCTTTGACCCCTTTGAGCCGGTCGTCCTCTACCTCTTCCGAATGAGGAGTAGAAGCAAAAGGACTTGCCCCTCGCAGAAGTTCCTGTGGGACGAAAAGGAGTCTGACGGATTGCAGCTCCTAGGGATTTTGCTGCTGCTTTTGAAGTTTGCAGTTTCTCTAAACTGTCATCCGCCTTTTTCCCGAACAAAGAAGAGCCATCAAATGGCATGTTCAAGAGCCTGGCTTGCACATCTGGGGCAAAACCCGACTTTCTCAACCAAGCGAACCGCCTGGTTGATGTACTTGCCGCCATTGCTCTGCTGATACTGTCAGCCGAATCAATGCCCGTCTGGAGGGATTCGCACATAGCGTCTTTACCGTCCTGTATAATATTCAGGAACGCATCCCTTTCTTCTCCCTCCGGGATGCAGTCAGCCGCTGTAGAAGCACACTCCCAAAGTGTATGGCTGAACCTAGCAAGGGTGCAAGTAGCATTAACAGACTTTAACGCCATGCTACATGCTGAAAAGACTTTCTTTGCCATAGCATCATATTTTTTATCGTCCCTGTCCTGTGGGACTGTAGGATAAGCCGTCTTGACATCGGTAGAGGATGCTGCTTGTACCACCAGACTTTCTGGGGATGGATGTTTAGACAAGAACTCTGGGTCTGTGGAAGATACCCTGTACTTTGCAGACAGTTTTTTATTTACTGCTGGTATTACATCTGGGGTTTCCCAGTTTGTCATGATCTTTCTCTGAAGAGCTTTATGAAAGGGCACCACTGGATCCTCTTGTGGGCCTTTGTCAAGAATATCCGTGAGGTCATCTTGTTGGAAAGATTGTGAAGGTGCAGACCACCCCATGAACTCTGTAATCCTGGCCATTAAGGCTCTGTAGGGGGTTTCAGCATGCTCCCCCGGGTCTGGCTTAGCAAAATCCACCTCAGGGGAAGTGTCTAACCCACTTGCCTCATGTAAAGAATCATGAAGATCCTTTAATCTGCGCTCTTCAGAAGAAAATTCCTCTCTAACTGGGGTTACAGGTCCCTGTAACTCAAATGTGTCTTGTTCGGACAAATCACCCTCTTCTAAAATTGAGGATATAGTTCTCAATTGTTCTGAACTCATAAAGGGAGTAAATCCCATTTCCAAGGCAGAGGGTGCCGAACTTGTCATTATTGGCCTCGAAAACGTCGATGTCGTCGACGCCGACGTCGAAGGCTTCGAGCGTGGCGTCGAAAACAGAGGTGGAGGCCTCGAGGACCTCGACAGAATTGGAATTCTACTCGACAATATCGACGCCATCGACGTCGAGATCCTGGGGATCGTCACTGGATGTGTGGTCACCGTGACTTTTCTCGGCGTCGACGCCGGTGTCGAGGCCGGGGTCGAGTCGACAGACCAGTGTGTCGAAGGTCCCTTCGACAACGGCGTCGAAGACATCGACCTCGACGTCGACGGAACCTTCGTCGACAGCGTCGACGGAACCTTCGAGGAAGGTTTGGAGGTCATAGTCCTACTCGAGGGTTTGAGACGCGCTCGAGAGGTTTCTTTCGCCGGGTACTGCGACTCGCGGCGTTTTTGACCTTCGGGTCTTTCGACCAGAGCATCGCTCTCGGCAGTCTTCGAGGGGGTCGAGGCCGCTTTCTCGAAGACGCTCATCATATTTTTTCTGAATTCCTCCCATTCAGCCCGGGAACTATGTTTCGTGGGGCAAGGGATTCTTTTTGGCGAAACAGAGGAAGAGGAAGACGGAGAAGGGGATCTTCGACGTCTCCTCTTCGAGTGTTTCGATCTCGAGGAGTGATGAGACCCACTCCGAGACCTGGAGCGTGAATGGTGACGAGGAGACGAATGTCTCGACTTCGTCGACGAAGAAGAAGCTTTAAAAGTCTTACCTTTCTCCAGCTTCCCCCTACGCTCCTTCAGGGCCTTAGCTGTCATGGACATACAGTCCTCGCACTCCGAACAATGGTGTTCGGCTCCCAAGCACCACAGACAATTCCTGTGAGGATCGGTCAACGACATCTTTTTCCCACAATCTCGACATTTTTTGAAGCCGGATCGAGGAGTTGTCGGTTCCGACGAGGAAGCCATCGAGTACGGTATCGAATAACTCGGGGTAAATAGGTATTATCTGACTAAGAACTGAGCAACGGTATTCCGAGGCACCGAGTAGCGCGGAAAAACGGAACTAAGCAACGGACGCTGCGCGCGGCCTTTATAGGCAGGATGATGTCGATACGGCGGCTGTCGAAGGTCATCGACTCGAGGGACGTCGACGCGCAGCGCCCTCTGGAGAAAAATTTTTCCGAGGCCAGCAGAGCTGGAAGGATATATCTAAGATGAGGAATACGTCGGAGGACACAATCCCTTCGAAAGAGGACGGTATGGTGGCAAAGTTCATAGGGTGAGTGCGGTTCCTAAGTCTGTGTAGTCTGGAGTGCAGTATAGTGGGGTGCATGGCTGCGAGCGTGGTGTGTTGGGAGGGCCTAGGCAGGAAGTCTATGGTGTTGGAATTAAGGCTGCTGTTGTACACGGGGTTTCTTGACCTGGCCTGCAATCGCGTGTGAGCAGGGTGCCTAACATGCATATGCGGTATCACAGGACCTCTACCAGACAGACCATAAGAGATACCAGACAAAAGCTAAACAGAACCTGACTATGAAGGAACAAGAAGCCCTCCGGATTCTAGAGACTGACCACTCTATTGTAATAAAAGAAGCGGACAAGGGGGGGAATATTGTTATGATTAGAGAGGACTATCTAGAGATGGCCAGGAAGCATCTGATTACTCCAGGCTGCTATGAAACACTGCCTACTAATTACGGACGACGAAAAAAGTTTCCTTACCATCAAAGAACCTATAATACCGATTATGTACTTTCTGCCCAAGGTACACAAAGAATACGATCAAATACCAGAAGGGCGACCAATCCTTAGCGGAATAGGTTGGGCAACAGAGAACATCTCACAATACCTAGATAATATCCTAAGAACAAGAGCAATGAGATTGAAGGCATACACCTAAAGGATACTACCGACGTCATTCTTAAGCTGAAAAGTGTGAATTGGGAAAGAAACTATCAACTTGCAACATTGGATGTAAAGGCACTTTATACATCGATCCAACATACATGGGCCTTGAAAGCAATAGATCACACTGTCAAGAAGGATTCGTCATCAATTTATCAACAAATCCAAATGGTAAGGCAAATGTTGGAACTAACATTTGAAAGCAACATCTTCAACTTTAACAGCAGCTTTTTTAGACAGACCAAGGGCGTAGCAATGGGCACCTAATATGCCCCGGCCCTAGCAAACATCTTTATGGGTCTGTTTGAAGATACGATCATCTATCAGGACAAAGCATATGAGAAAGAACTTGTGCACTGGATGAGATACATCGATGATGTACTAATAATATGGAAAGGTACGACTTCAGAATTCCCAGATTTTAAGGATAGGATCAACCACAATGAAATGGGAATACAATTCACAGGCATCTGCAATGAGACAAGTATAGATTTTCTGGACCTCACAATATACATTGATCATAACCTGCACATACCGGAAACCCACGGAAGTTAACTCGACCCTACATGCAGAAAGCTGCCACTACAGACCAACCATTCTCAATATACCGTCAGGGGAATTTCTAAGAGCCAGGAGAAACTGTCAGACAATGCAACACTTTGAGAAGGAGTGTACGCTCTTAACATCAAGATTTCTGGCAAGAGGCTACACACAACAATGTGTTAAAAAGAGCCTTGGACAAAAGCTCTACAATAACTCAAGAACAAACTCTGACAACTAAGATTAAAGTGACGGAACAACCAACAATTGGCTTTATTACCAAATATAGCAATGATCACAGAACCCTGTACAAAATCTTAGCTAAACATTGGTACCTTCTTAAACTTGATGAGAACATTGCGAATAATGTGGATGATAAACCAAGGATTATCTACAAAAAGGCACAAACCTTGAAGAATATATTAAGTCCCTCAAACTTACCAGATCTAATCGTGGAGGAACCATCAAACTGGTTAAAAGTGCTGAATAATGGATTTAGAAAATGTGGATCATGCACAATGTGCAAATTTGAGCATAACAATACGGACTCATTTACTGGCACCAACAACAGAACCTTGAAAATGTTACAATCCATCAATTGCAGGTTAAATCACGTAGTTTATGGAATCATGTGTGTTTGCAATCTGGTCTATATTGGCAGTACCATCAGAGAATTAAGGATTCGGGTAAGAGGACACTTAGTCAAAATCGGCAGCCAGGATCCAAGACTACCACTGGCATGCCATTGGCAGGAAAAACATCAAATGGACAATAAAGCGGACATACGATTTATTGGCCTCCAGAACATCACATTAGGCAAAAGAGGTGGGAACAAGGAAAAGAAACCGAGACAAGCTGAAGCGAGACGAATTTGCAAACTTAACTCTAAAGTTCTCGGATTGAACACGGACAACTAAATGGTGTCCTTCCTATAAAGGGACCTCATATCGGTTTCAGATCTAAATGTAACTCATCGTACAATAATGGTTTTTGTGTGCATAACTAACGAAGTGAACCAACATGATCATAATCGGTTTATACTCTATAGTCTGGATAGGACGTAGGACGTATCTAACCTTATCAAGTTCTCATAACGATTATTATTTTTGAACGGTGCTCACTATCTCTATTTGAACTACTCATGACTTTTTAACGTTACTCTTTGCTCCCTAGAAAATAGTGAATATCAAAGCATACCCTTGGGATGAAATGTATCAATTACATATAACAGAGTAACACTCAGGACCATCTGGCAAGCGTCTTGATAGCGCAGCTAAGTATATTTCACATCATTACGAATGCACAAGACGACTGTCAGATACTATATTAGGCATTACGGACCAAGCGTGATTTTAGGTATTTGATTTTGTCACACCAGAAGGATACAAACAACACTTTGCAGTAAGAGGCAAATGCCGTATAAAATGTTGTTCCGCATTAGCATACGTTACAATTTGACACCTATAAGATTTCTTAACACCTAACTGTGTATAAAGTGAAAGTACCAAGATTCAAATACGCTTTGAACTATAGACAATGGTTAATTACACCTCCTAAAAATGGCCGCTCTATTATTACAAGGGAGGAGTTGCCTTTACGATGGAAAACAGACTATTGCTCGGGTCCGTTGTCATGGCAACTGAAACACAATAATGAGGGAGAGGACGCAGACTGATGCCCCCTCTGGACATTCGGCAGCACGCGATTGTACGCGAGACCACTGTTACTAGGTAAGAGACCGTCTCTGAAGTGCGGCGCACTGTTTTCTCTGTATAAATTCCTGCCGCGAGTCCGTGTGCGCGTTTAAGAACGCTTTGGGCATTACCACTATCGTGCCCAGCATGGCGTTCCTGCGCGCACAAACACAATACCTTCATAAAACATTACAGATTAGATGCTCCTCCAGAACACATAGTACTGTAAAGAGGAATGAACCCTTATTTTTGAATGCATTTAAGGAAGGAAAAACAATGATTAAAGGCTCTTTATAATATGCTAGTAGAATTACATGCATTCACTTCGCCGGTTCACAGTGAAAACTGCATGCGTGCCAAAAATGAAGGCTTATTTTTGTAGAGTAGAGAACATTTTTTAAACTTTAATGGATACTGAGCTCCATGTTTTAGGATCTAATTTTAGAGTATGAGACTTTTAAGTGACTCTGTAAAAATGCTAAAGGTGATACCATGATTGATTTATTTTCTTAAAGAGATCTAACCCGAGATTTGAAGAGCGGATACTGTCTGCTTAACCCAATAAGGGGCATTAGGTGAAATCAAGGTAAAACGGAAACACTTACTCTTATATTTGGAATAAGAATGTGACAATATATTCAGCACTGACTAATTAAGGTGTTTCTGTCTATCTCTTGACCCTCTTTATCCTTCCCTATTCCCAACCCCATTTTTGTCTGGCACTTTGGTTTTTTGACTTTTTAATTATTATTTTCTGTCAACAAAACATATATCATATCACTGGCATTTCTTTTGTTAATATGTGAATGAACATACCATTTTTTGTTAATGTTGGAATATATTTAAAAGATGTTCAGTAATATACTTTATCAGCCCTGATTTGAAGAAGGTCCTAATGGGACCGAAACACGTGTCATCTGAAAGGGAATTTACATATTAAACCATGCTTTGAAAAACTGGGCGCAGTCTCATTCTGGGTTTTCCTTCTTGTTCTAAACGTTTATATGTGGTATTCACTTGGCTAAACCACTAACCCAGTGAGACGCGACCTTTGCAAAACCTTTGTGAGCAAACAGAATTTCAACAATACAAGGAAGATGTCGCCATGTTAGACCAGACCAACATAGCCAAGATTTTGTGAAACTAACATGCATAGAAGTAGCGGCAGGATGTACATGTTGGATGGGGGTGGCAATCTAGATTTATCAGTCTAACTGGCGTTTATTCCCTAGGGCAGTAATAACCTGGAGCGGCTGTTAGCACTATGGGCAGTATGCAATCACTAGAGGCTAAGGAGCAATACCAGCAATGCAATCAATACAGGCTGGAGAAAATAGTGGAAGAGCAATCAGTAGAGGCTAAGGAGCAATACTAGCAATGCAATCAATACAGGCTGGAGACAATAGCGGCAGAGCAATCACTAGAGGCTAAGGAGCAATACTAGCAATGCAACCAATACAGGCTGGAGACAATAGTGGCAGGGCAATCACTAGAGGCTAAGGAGCAATGCTAGCAATGCAATCAATACAGGCTAAGGAACAGTAGTGACAAGGTACTTACTATAGGCTAGGGAGCAACAGTGGCAGTACTGAAGATGTCTGAGCAATACTTAGGCTAGCAAACAGAATATTTGGAGTATTGGGTGTCTAACATAGTAACCCGTCTGCAATTCCAAGTATCATTGTCCTTTTTCCCTATCTTTAGTAAATGGTAAGGTTGGGCAATGTCGAGCCCTTGTTTCACCCCTTCCAGTTGAGTCTCCTTGAGAGTTGGAATCAGGATACTATTCACCACATTACTGAGACGTACCATTGCAGATTCACTTTTTGCTGTCTCATTCGTTAATTCTAGCAAGACGCCGGCTTGTGCTTGCACTTCCATTTTAATTAATTCAAATACTGAAACCAGTGAGTTTAGCGCAAAGCTCAGCACTGACAGTGTACTTTCGCTTGCCTGTGGTAGAGTGTCTTGTATACCTCCAGAGATTCTGTCTGTGGGGTTCTGTATTATGATCGGACTCGCCTCTCCTTGATTGTTCGATTCTAAGGTGGGATTTTCTCTGTTATCCTTATGCAAAGGAGCAACCGTTTCTTCTCCTTCTTGCATTGATCCTGGAGTTTGCCACACTCTTGTAAATGCTGTGCATCATTTAGGCTTTTGTTTAAAAATAGTCTTTAATTCTGCTATTGATTTTTTTTGCAGTTATGGTATATTCCAAACCCCGCTTCCACCCCTTTCTTAGTGAGGTGAGTGTGTCATCTTCCCCAACTGCTTGATGTACATGCGTATGAAAAAGAGCAGGTGTCGTTATGGTAACGTTCTGTTGTGGGGCTGGAATTGTTACAGGCACCGCGTTTCCCTCCCCTTTGCCCTGTGTCTGTTTCAGATAAAAGCCGCCCTGATCGGGTGGGCTCTCCAGGGTGGGGGTACTGCAGAGTCTCATTTAAAAAAGGGTCTTTTGTTGGTCAAACAGGGCGCGCAAGACTACGGAGAGGAATACCAAAGTTAGAATTAAAATATTCCCTTTTACAGGACTAATCTAGCGCCTCTTTGGGTTTTCAGTGCAACAAGTGGATTCACTCGCGTGTTAGCGCAGGTTCTGTGCACGAATGTCAAGCTCAGTTTTTTGCAAGGGTGGAGAGGCGTGGATGACCGACCAGTGCCGACTATGGCTAAGGTACTCTGCTACAGCACCCGCCCCCCACGCTCCTTGCACCTCGCTAAGCTTTGATCTGTCAATAATTATGCTGTAAAGCTGATATTCTAAAGCGCTTTTTGGAAATCAAACAGTTTTTGCAGTTTTGTTACTGTTACCTTCTAATGGCAGTCCTTTCTGGAGGCAGTGGGTAGTTGTTGTAGGGGGCAGGCGTCTGCCTCTACCTCTCCACACCGGGCTGGAGGGCTGGAGGACTCTGCAACGATTCCGCTGGGTGTTCCTATGCCCTTTTACCTCCAGGGCCTCCAGAGCCAAACAGCATCAAAACAGCACAGAAGACCAAAAGTGCACCACCCTTTTCTCCGCAGCCGGGCTTCACCAATACATGCACTTTTGAATAAGAGACTGACAGGGAGGTGGAGCCAGTGAAGCATGCACAGTGTTGGAGTGATACAGTCAAATTTATGGGCACCTGTAATGAGGCGGGGTTCAGATGTGTGCTGCTGCTTTGAAGGGGGTCAAGTGTGCAGCTGGAAGACCAGTAAGGAGGGCATTTCCTCGATCGCTGTGTGACATAACGAGGGCTGGGACCACCATATGGAATTCGTTTGGGGTAATGAAGGGTTTTATTTTGCAGAATGTGTGGAGCTGTAGCCATGCGATTTGTGGCTTTCTGGCTATGTGCATTTGGAAGGAAAGGCTACTGTCAACAATGAAGCCCAGGGATTTGGCAGAGTTTGACAGCTGAGGGGTGAATTCTTCCAGGAACATGTCATTTAGCCATTGTTGCACAAGTTCTTTGGTGGGGGGACCGATGAAGACAAATTCGATCTTGGTCGGGTTCAGTTTAAGGTAAGCATTTAAAATCCATGTTTGGTAGCCAGGCATTTGCAGAGGTGAACAATGTCCTGGGTACAGCCTAGTGTCATTAGTGTACTGATGGATGGCTATGTTGAGGTCATGTAGGAGAGTTCAAGGGTTCCATTTACAGATTGAAGATGATTGGGGAGAGAATGGAACCCTCGGGACCCCACACTTGACAGAGTCTGTTGTATCTGATCTGTGCAACCTGGTGCCTATCGGATACGTAGGATTCAAACCATTTTAGGACAGTTCCAGAGAAGCCGGCCAGCAAGGAGGGAGAGGAGTGTTTGGTGATCATCTGTGTTGAAGGCAGATGAGGTCTAAGATACGTGTCCCTACTGTCTGTTATTCTGAGCGCATTGTCCAACCCTTGGATGGTTGCAGTCTATATGCTGCATTTGGGGCAGAAGCCACACTGGCAAACACGGAGGTGGTCAAGCTGGTCGATTGTTGCAAGTAGTTGGGTTGCAACTACTTTCTCGAAAAGCTTCCAGATGAACAGAAAGGCTTGTGATAAGTCTTTAGTTGGCTAGGTCCTCTGGTTCAAGCAAGGATTTTTTTGAGAAGGGGTCATGTGAGACCTGTCTTGAACACATCAGGGAATACACCTTCACCGAGGGAGGGGTTCACAATGCCGAGGAGTGGATTAAGTGCTGGACCAGTGAGTTGTTTAAGGATGGAGGCTGGGAGGAAGTCGTCCATGTAAGTAGTGGGTTTCAGTGAAGCAAGTGTGCCAGAGATCCTGTATTGCTCGCCCAGAGTGCATGGACAGTCATTAATCACCAATGCAATTGCAGAGCCAATACTTTAAACGCAGGTAGACGACGCAATGACTTACAACCACACACACTCTTAGAAAATAATGAGCACTTATACGGCTATTTATTCAAAGCTTGGAAGCAACAAGTGATAACACAGAAATAAATCACAGAAAAGACATAGGATTCAAATGAAAATACATCACTGTGGGCGTAACTGAATCCCTCATCTCGCCAGAAGCGGCTGGAAGACCCCGATAACAGCCAGGCCGAGAGTACAACAGCCCACAGGTATGCCGGACGGAAGCGCCCCCCCTCCAACTCAGGTCTTTGTACTTGTCCCGTCTGACCGTTGAGGGGTTCCGCATATATGCAGTCCTCAAAAAGGGGTGGTAATTTCTCGAACCTTCTGGCAAATGCACTTGCGCATTGATGGGCAACCAGTGGTTGCCAGCTGGGTCAACCGACAGTAACCTTAAGGTGCAAAGCGCTTCCCCTCCTCTAAAAACAAGTGCCACGGAAAACAGTCCCATAACTCATAACAAGACATAACAAAGCCAGCTTTCCCAGCAGAATGTCCTTGACTGCATACCAGGTTTGTAAAGCATGTTTTCTTCAGCAAAGTAAATCCAGCTCTCAGCAAAATGAGTACAGCTTTTCACTGCGGCATGAAGTAAATATCCATTATGGCTCTGAGTGCTCCCAGAATACACTGCGCACCAGCGCCATGTTTTAGCTCAAGTATAACAGATCCTTAGGAGAGTGAACTCTGTCTGGGGAGAAGGAGGGGCAGTGCACAGGGGGAGAAGGGATAGTGAGGGGGGGCATGGCTGTCTTGTTTTGAGGCATTGATAGGACCTCCGATTTTATCCATTTTGTTAATGAAGAAGCTATTCATTCCATTGCATCTCTCTTGTGAAGCGGCACCTCAGGGACCGGTGTGGGCTTGGAGCAGTGCGGGACTACTTCAAATAAGGCTTTGCTCCCATTAGAGGCTGCCTCAATAGTGTAAGTGTAGTAAGCCGACTGCCTGAGATAATGTGTCTGAATTGGGTATGCAGGATTTGGGGAATGAGAGATCCTCTAGGCTGCGGTCTTTGTCCCACCAATTTTCAAGGGATCTGACAGAGCGTTCGTTTTCAGTGTGCCGAAGCTTTGATTTTGGTGGAACTATAGTTTGGAGGTGTGTGGGCATCCACTGGTTTTTTGGCAAAGTGGCTAAATGTATCCAGAAGGGCTGAGACATTCACTGTGGTGCAGAATGTTGTGAACATTGCCTGTAGTGTGCCTAGCGGGAAATTCTTGAAGGCTCAACAACAGGGCATTTGGCCTGACCTTTATGGGGCAGCCTTGTGTGTTATATAAGAAGGGGGAGTGCGGCATGGTGGGTCTAGTCCAGGGGAAGCGTGTCTGAACATGGAAGGATTGGGCAGGAGGTAAATACTAGGACTAGCATGTGAACTTTGACATGCATGGGGGAAGAGTATGATCAGTTTAAGGTTCATGGAGTCACGTAGGCGTTTTGCTGGTTGGGATTCAGGGATGTTGAAATCTCAGAGGAGGATATTATTACAGTAGGAAACTGTTGCAGAAGAGAGAAAGTTAAAAAGCTCACTGATGATGTTAACACTCACTTGAAGTGCCCTGTAATTGGGGTGGAATGTAACTGAGTTTTTGTTTGAGATGGAAACCAGCATGAAGGGATTCGAATGAGTCATGTGTGGGGGTAGGGATTAGCATACAGGGCCAATTGATCTTATGGATGACTGCCACCCCACCTCCAGTTTTTCCTGTGCAGTCAGTATGTTTGATTCTGTAGCCATTGGGTAGAAGGACATCAAAGATGTAGGGGTAGGAGGGTGTAAACCATGTTTCAGTAATAGAGAGGGCATCAAGATCATTGTTGGTTATGAGGTCGGGGATTTCGGCAGCGGGTGAGACCACCGAGCGACCATTAACCATCACTGGGTGGACATGAATAGAAGGAGCATGTTGTACAGGGGATATTGATGAGGTTTGCCAGGTTAGCTGTTCAGGGCATGCTTTAGGCGTTTGACTGTGCGATTCCTCAAGGGGATGAGAATGGGTTGTGGGGACTGATGACACATGGTGATATTTACCTGGTAGAGAACAAGCAGAGTAACTGGACGTTGGCCCCAACAGGACCAAACAGGTGTTGCCCGTTTCTTCGACTTCCCTGGCAAGAGGGCCATGTGAGAGAAGGGAAAGGAAGGGGCAGGGCTTAGTGGGTGGGTGGGGTTTAGGTCACATGCCCTAGATTCACTTGCACCAGG
Organism: Ambystoma mexicanum; assembly: GCF_040938575.1. Lineage (NCBI taxonomy): Eukaryota > Metazoa > Chordata > Amphibia > Caudata > Ambystomatidae > Ambystoma > Ambystoma mexicanum. Next base: position 310,072,458 of record NC_090927.1, on the reverse strand, counting down.
TCACAAACTGCAAAAGAAGAGAGGCTGCAAGTCTACTTAAATAGGAGGGGGAAGGAGGAAGGGCAGCAAACCAAGAAGGTACCAAGCGATTAGCAGTAATGGACAGGTGGTTGGGGTTAAGGTCACGGGGCATAGATCCACTTGTGCCAGCTCACCAATATACTCTGGAGATGCTTTTAGCTCACACTCATCAAACGTTTATTTCTATCCCTGCAAGTCTGCTTTTCACAGATCAACGTCTGAGTGTTCACCATGAAGAACTACGTGGTGTATATTCCCCTCTGCTTAGCTTGTCAAAAGAGTGGTAGTATACTGTGAAGCATTATGAAGTAGACACAAACAGGTTCAAGATTGGTTCTCAACGACTGTATTAACTTAAAAGGCAGGATGGAGTAAGGCCTAACTTGCCCTATGCTAAGGTGGGATTTCTCTACCTAAAGAAACCTAAGGATAGTCTGTTTTCGGAAGACTTCACAGCTTTTTGTGAACTTTGCTCCTGTGAACCATGTGAAGGCCTTGTCCAAAGCTTCCATCTCAAGGTGGCTCTCCGGCTGCCTTATGCACGGTCATCGGTTGGCGAATCAACCGCTGCCTGGCTGTCAGAGAGCCCACTGCACCAGTGTGATCGCTGCAACGTCCCAGTATTGAGGTGGTATTTCTTGGGGATAGTTTGGAGGGAAGAACAGGGAAAGGGCCGACAGTAGCCTACAAAGGCTTGAGGGACAGAGGGCTCATTCTGAAAAGGGAATGGGGGATACCATGTCTCACCTAGGGACATCCTCTCTCCCAGCTCCCCAAGTTCCCTCCATCCAGGTAATCATCCCTCGCATATCCACCCCCAGGGTCAGGATCCAAAAGATATGGCCTTTCCCTAGCCACCGGAGAGGACGACACAGGGGGCAAAAGAAGTGAGGACACCCTCAGGTTGCTCACATTACTATTAAGGAGTGTTTTGCTACTTTCATATAGTGTGCTAATTAATGCACTTTAATCAAAAATTGTAGTATTGCGTGGTGAACAGGGGTTGTTCACTTGCTCCTGAGAGCATATTCGGAATGGTTGTGTAAGAAAGATTCTCTCTTCCAGGCAGATACCATGAATGTTTCCATTTTCAAGGGCATGAAAATTACAAACCAAAGTTTGAGTGCATCCCAGGTTCAGACAGATGCCCAATGGAAAGATATTTGCAGTGCATATCTCCCCAAATTGGAGTCTTTAGAGTTGTGAAATCCAGTATCAATGCAACTCTATTTTGATGCTCTAATATGTGACTGGGTGGAGAACGGGAACGTTCATGTAAGGTCATTTTCTGGCGTAAACTCTGGCCAGGAGCTAAGAGAGGATTGTTTGGGTGAGGCTGAGGATTCCTGATGAAGGTATTTCTTGGATTTTCCTAGAATCCACATCACCCGAGTTTGCCCATGAAGATGCCCACAAAGGTTGATGTGTGGTGGCTAGTACAAATAGTCTGGCCACCAAAATGTTGAACAGTGCTTTTGTGTTTCATTGCTGGTTTGGGTAACCTTCTACTCTCTGGTTTGGCACACAAGCCAACAAGTTGCACCAGGAATTCCATCAAATGCTGGGATTTTACCCTGAAGCATCCAGAAAGACAACTGGCTGGAGGATTACCATAAAAACTGTTCCTCCCTCTTAATGAGAAGGTAGTATGTCCAGTGCTCCTTTCCCATGATCCAGTAGGAACAGCTGAATTCATTCTTCAGAAGGCATATTTTTTTAATGCAACTCTCAGGACTCGCCACTAATGTGTTACCTCTGATAACGACCACACCACCTTCCTGAAATCGCACCACAGCCGTTGCCTCCGATGGACCATTTATTCAACAATGGGACCATGGTACCAGACTCCTACAGGGGTGAGGCTTGCTGCACTTCACACCATGACCTGTTACCCACGGGCTTGGGCCACTAATGCTGAAACAATGCTCTCAGGCAGCTGAGCCTCTTTCTTCCCATGTATGTCTTTAGGGAGTCCCGCCCACCTCACCTGGGGCCATTGGTTCAATTTCCCATGTTTAAGGTCTTTGTTTGGTGATCTTGGCCATCCAGCTTACAGTATCGACTTCCCTGCTGCAGCTTAAAGGACTTTACTGTACATGCTCTTAAACAACGTGCTGCACTTTTTCAACAAATAACATCTCCTGGGGGGGGGGGGGGTCCCTTGGTGCTTCTGAAAATGGGTCTACTAAGCTGATGCCTACCCATCCAGAGCACAACAGCAACATCTCTTGCAGAAGCTCCTGAGTCTAGCTCTGCTGGCTCCAAACTAGAGCAGCTTTTACAAGCCAATTTCTTTATTTTGAAAACCTGTTAAGGGTCATCATATTCACTTGTGTAGGTTGGTTCTATTCTTCCATGGCTGTAGGGCTCCAATGCTGAGCTAACCAATCCAGAACCAAATTGAGACCTTCCCCTACAGATGTCGCTACTCACTTCGGCAATCTCCAGTTCATGAGTGGTGAGTAAAACTCAGTAGCCAGACTTTTTTGAGGTCCCCTTGTTCTGAAGCTCTCTTTTGGCTCCTCTTCTATATGGAGCCCCCTGTGCATGCTTATCTCCAGTCATAGCCGGACACATAGCACAGTGAGCCAAGTACTTGCCCCAGATATCTGTGCGCAGCCTGCTATGGCAGGTTCGAACCCCAACAGGTTCAACTCAGCTCACCCTTCCAAGGTCCATAAATTGACTAACACTGTGGGATAATGTCTGCTATTTCAGCGCACACAGGCCTATGGGTGTGTAGCGCTATATAAGAAATACATTATTATTTATCATTCAATAGGATTGTGCCACCTATTTCCATTTGGAGCCACAAGAGAACACTCTGAGGGTTTAACTACTTGCTGAAGCCGGTGAGCCTCCCTCAAAGTCCAGCTGGAGTTTGCAGACACAGCTAGATCTCAATCTTTTGAGATAACCAGTCTCTATTCTTGTACATACTCACCTGTATGTAGTTATCACAACTTTACAATTTGTTTTAGAGAAAATATTTGTATAGCTTGACTGTGTGCCCCTTTTCTTATTGTGCGACATCCTAAAAGTACCTTTTGGGGGGTGTTGTTGTGCGACAAACTAGGGAGCTCCGTACCACGCCGGCTGAATCCTTGATGACTGAACAGATCGGTGCCCAAACTTTACTTTCACGGAGAGCGCCTAGGCTCAAGGCTGCTTTGTCGCCACCAGGTGAAATCCTGAGCAGAATCACTCAAATAGAGGTGGAGACATCGAGTAAGAAACCTGCAGTGGCGAACAAGCCACGCTGGGAGGAATGGCGACCAAGACTGTTGCAGGTAGATGACCTGTTGCAGGCTATGCGTGAAGATCCTCACCCCTTTTGCTCGCGAGGACCTGAAGGCGGTTCGCAGCTGGTAGAGGTCCCTACACCCGGGGAGCGGAAGACAGTGAGCCTGCAGCTTCCGCTTCATCCGGCCCCAAGTGGCTGGCTGTTTGTTGCTGAGGCATGACCTGCCAGCAATGGCACTGGCTCTCACTTGGCCATGCGGTACCTGCTACCACGTGTTATACCAGATTGATGAGACAGAGCGTTGGGAAGGAACCTCGAAGAACTGCGGCCTGTGTCAGAGGCGAGTGGAGGCTGGGCCGCACACACAGATAGGGTGCCGTGAGGCCTGGACGGGCTATGAAGGCGCAAACAGCATCCATATTGCCCTGAGGAGGTGGGTGGACACTGCCTGACATCTCCATAACTTAAGCATCATTGGCCTACAGAAGGGCAGCATTAATTATGCTGGTCCATACATAACAGCTGAGTGAGTGGAATAGCAAGTGAGCAGACTGAGCCCGGAATCGTGGCCGGCGGGGAGTGCCTTTATGTTGGAGAGTGAGCGTGTATTGGCATCATGGTCTGGACAGCAGCAAGAGGCAGGGCAACATGGACGGCATGGTCAGGTCAGTGCCTAAAACTCAAACACCCTCACCAGCAGCCACGACACATTTGGATAAGGCTGCATCCCAAGGGGACGACGCAGCACCGGATATTTTTATTGATTTATTTGCGTTACAGTACACAAACAAATGAACAGACATTTTTTACAAAAAGACACATTTAACAATTCCATTGCCACTAAAATCCACAGGATAAAAATCAAGACAAACTACATTACAAACCGTTACATTAGCAGAAAACTCTTATACCATAGAACATTAAAATTCCACAAAGCTTGCCTTTAAAAATTCTAAAAGCTAAAGTGATAAGGAAATTTCATTTGTATTTAAAATCCTTATCCACAGATCCTGTTCCGTTGATCTAAAATTCATAGGTGTAATGTGATCCCTCAACATACACAAAGTGGGGCATTGTACAAATAAGTGTTTCAAAGTCGCTGTCTCCTTATAGCAATGCCGGCAAAGTCTCTGATACCTCGGCACCTTGGCTCGTCTGCCCAGAACTTCTTGGGTTAGCAATAAATTGAACTTGAGTCGCAAGATTTGGGACCCAAATAGCCTTGACGTGTGCTTTTTCAGGTATGGAGCGACGTTATTGTAATTCTTGATTGTCCAGACAAAGTGGTCACCAAAACAATGGTATTGCATTAGGTTCTCTCAAAAAGAGATCCACACACGTCTGAAAAGTTTTTTGTTTTACCAAGTAAGCAGTTGCGCTAAGGTCTTCTGTTGAGGCCTCTATCGATAGCAGTAGCTTCAAACAGTGTACCCAACAATCCGTTAAGACCTTACACAAGCCTTTCAGCCAAAGTACATTTAATCTCTCAAAGATTGAGGCAGCTGGGGGGGCCAGTACACAACAAAATCTGCAGCTTCGCCCAATCAATCATGGTCTGAATAGGAAGCTGCCCCAGTTCATGCAATATCCCCACCAAGGGTACCGAATGCGGGAGACGTAGCACCCCTCTCCAGATGATCGCCTCCAATTTTGACCAATTAGTACATTCCTGGTTTGTGCTCCATTGATTAATTTTGGTACTATTTGTTGTTTAAACAGTTTAACACTGGGACAAACGAACATCTACCAAATTTGAAATCTAAATGCCGGAGCTCCGTTGTTGCCGACATAAACTTAGCCTTGAATATCGATCAGTAAATCAGGCCCTCCCCCATTGTCATAAACAAGGGACCCTAAGTACTTAAACTTGTTTACCACTTCAAGGCTGCAGCCCCTCCACTTCCAAGAAAAATTTCTATGTTTTCTATTTCCTCCCTTTAACTCCAATACTTTAGATTTTACTGTATTTATTGACAGGGCCAAATTTCCCAAGAACTCCTCCACCGCATGCAGGGCTCTCTGCAAGCTAATCAGTGTCAAGTTGCAGATAACTCACCTGCGTACATTAGATGCTGGATTTTATACTCGCCCAACCTAGGGGGGGTTTGTCCTTACACGGCTCAAACTGTAATATTTCCTTGACATAGAAACAAAACAGGAAAGGCGCCAGGACACACCCTTGGCACAGACCCCTATTTGTCACTATCCAAGGCATGTAAGATATGTGTACATCTAGTCTTACTTTAGTCCTTGTGCCCACGTACAGTGACTCCAAAACCCCAACAAAGGAAGCATACAACCATTTTTGTGTTGACTTTTCCATAGCAGAGCCCTTTTTACATGATCAAAAGCCTTGCTAATGTCCAAAAACGCCAAAAATACAGGTTTACCTTGCACCTTTGTCTGACGTTAAAGTAATTCCAATACAAAACTATTTAGGGAGGTTCCCATCCCCTGCCGGAACCCAGTCTGAATTGGATCCAGGCAGTTGTAGTCACATACCCAAGTTGGAGTTCCTTCAACAACATTTTAGCAAGAATTTATAGTGAGTGTGTATTGATGTCATGGTCTGGAACAGCAGCAAGAGGCAGGGCAGCATGGACTGCATTGTCAGGTCAGTCCCTAAAACTCCAACACCCACGCCAGCAGCCAGGACACATTTGGATAAGGCTGCATCCCAGGGGGACGATGCAGCACCGGATATAAGACATGTGCCCTAAGCAGGAGGGTTTCCCCTCGGTCAGTACAAAACTAGACATCACTTCCAACCTTAACTCATTAAAAAAGAAGCTGGATAAAGAAAGTGCTTGCATCACTGTGGCGGAAGAGTGAATAGACAGATCAGAAGATGACCTAGTAACATTTGCTTTGTACTTGATATGTTTCATTCTTGTTGAAAATAAGAAATAAAGTTTGGAAGAAGAGGACATCTGGAATAGAAGGTCAGTGCTTGCACGACGAAGTCAAGGTAGTCCAGGAAGTGTAACAACCAAGTCGCAGTCACATAGAAACATCATCTGCCTAGCAGGAGTGCCCGAGAATGGCGATTGAGGCAGAATGGAAAGCTTTGTGGAAGACCTTTTGAAAAAGATCCTGGAAAACCCTGTCTTGTCACCGCAATCCACAGAGTACTCGTCGCTTGCAATTGCTGAAATCAAGGCCTGGGGCATCACCCAGAACTACTATAGCCTAGATTTGGAACTAAAGAGACAGAGAATTGCTGATGCAATACACGAGGGAGAAGGGTGATCTTAGCTTGAAGGACAATATATTTTTCCTATAACCAGACTTTTACAATGCTGACCAAAATGAGCGCAAGACATTAAGAAACTTGTGTGCGACAGACAGATCAAGTACTCAATGCTGGTCCCGGCGAGGTTGTGCTTTCAATATGAGGTACAAACATATTTTATCACTCCGCATGAAGAAGAAATTATCTCTTTGTCTTAAGCCTCATAGAAGATGGAACAGACATTGGTAATGAATGTGCAGACTAGGGATGTCCAGCTTAATTTTAGTCCTGATGCATGCTGGTACTGCTCTATGAGATCATTTCAGGCAACGGCGTGGTGGTAGTTTCCTCTAAGTGCCCCTCTAGTTGTGAATTTCAGGATGGTGGGTTGCTGTGAAGTTAAGTTGTTCAAGGGGGTGCAATGGGGGAGTGACTGGGGCGTGGGTATATTGGTTTAAAAAAACTGGGTTATCTACAAATGTTAGGGTACGAATTAACTGCTATATGCATGTGGTTGCAGACAACTGCCCTTTACATTTGAGTGGAGGCGATGGGGGCTAGCAGACAGCAATGCCAGCTAATGTTGTGTTGAGCTGGAATGTTAGAGGGCTAAATAACCTGGTGAAGGCTCTGAAACTGTTGATGTAAGTTGTGAGGCACAAAGTTCAAGTGCTATTGCTGCAGGTAACATGTCAACAGGGCAGTGCACGAAGCCTTGGCTAACAAATGGGGGATGCATAGTTATTTCACAGACCATTCCACACAATCCAGCGTATTACATCACTAAGTGACCCCACAAGCCAATACATGATAGTACATGGGGTAGTGAATGGGGTGGCAATCGTCCCAATATGGACAATAAAGACTTCTACCAACCTCTTTTCAAGCAGTGCGATGAAACACCAGAAATCCTGGTGAAATGGGGTTGGCATAAAAACACAGTCCTCGATTTGGGCCTTGACCAATCCAGTGCAACAACCAGTGCCCTTACTGGTAACCCCACGTGCGATTCTACAGGGCATTGCAGATAGGAGCTGGGTTGATGCATTTAGATGTAAAGAGGGGGCTGAACATGAATACTCATTCTATTCCTCGATCCACGATATGTCTTTACGGACTGATTATTGGTCCGTGTCAGAGTACCTGGTATGACAGATTCCAAACTGACATACTTCTGCAAACATTTTCAGATCACTGGCAGACTTGCAATCGGACTGGGTAAAGATGCTCACCATGGCCCAATGTGGAAATTTAAGCCGCTGGCCTTGCTTGACACAGCCTTTGCATCTAACATACTCAAATATGTCAATCCTCTGTCCTTATTCTTCTAGACCTCTCTGCTGCCTTCGACACTGTCAATCACCCCCTTCTTCTCAACACTCTCTCCTCCTTTGGATTTAAAGGTTCTGTACTCAACTGGCTATCCTCTTACCTCTCCTCCCGCTCTTCTACTGTCTCCTGGGGAGGCCGCACCTCTCCTACCCAGCCTCTGGAATACAGAGTACCCCAAGGCTCGGTGCTTGGCCCTTTCCTATTCTCACTCTACACCTCCCTTCTTGCCCCTGTTATCTCCTCATTTGGCATCTCTCACCATTTCTATGCTGACGATACGCAGCTCTTTCTATCCTTCTCTTCCTTCTCTCCCAATCTCCACCTTAAACTCTCTTCCTGTCTTACTGCCATTAAAAACTGGATGTCTTCTCGCTTTCTTTCTCTTAACACTGATAAAACCGAAGTACTTTTCTTACCCTCCAACTCCCTCTCCTCCCCTTTCATTCATTTTCCTCCTTCCTATCTTCCTTTCTCCACCCACGCTCGCAACTTAGGCATTCTCTTTGACTCCTGTCTCACGTTTTTCCATCATCTCTCTCTCACCTCTCGTGCCTGTCGCTACCACCTCTTCAATATTCGCAAAGTCCGCCCCTCTCTTACTTTCCATGCTACTAAACGTTTAATCTCCTCCCTTATCTTCTCTCGCCTCTTTCACTGCTCCTCCTTACTCTTTGGTCTACCTACTTCTCATCTTGCCCCCCTCAAATCTACCTACCATTCTGCCATCCGCACTCTGTCTCCTCACCTCCCGTGACTCCATCTCTGCTTCCCTTTCCTCCCTCGGCTGGCTTCCCTTTCACTCCCAACTTAAATTTCATTTTCTCTGCTTAGTCTTCAAATCTCTCCATGGTCTAGCTCCCCCTTATCTCTCTTCCCTTCTCTCTTTCTACACTCCCTCTCGCACCTTCCCGCTCCCTTCGCTCAGCTGACCACTTCCTTCTCACTGTTCCTCCATCCCCTTGTGCCTCCTCCCGTTTCCGCTCCTTCCAACTCCTAGCCCCCCTGCACTGCAACTCCCTACCTCTCTCAATCCGTTCTATTCCTACCTTTTCCTCATTCCGCACATCCATTAAATCTCTCCTTCTCCATTCCTCTCCTTGAAACCCCTCCCCCCTTCTCGCTCCGCTCCCCTGCCCTCCCCCTCTTTCCCCATGATCACTTCCCTCCACTTCCCCCTCCTCCCCATTCTCACCCATTTATCCCTTCCGTTTTCCTCCCCCTCCTCCTACCTATCCCTCCCTCTTCCTCCCAGTTCTACTGCACTACTCTCCCTCTTCCCTTCTAATTGCTCTACATAATGTTTGTTTGGTCTGATTCAAAATTGTAATTTGCTTCTACTGTCACTGCTAACTTGTTATTGTTATATGTATACTGTTAAAAGTGCAGCGCTTTGGAGCAAAGCGATATATAAACTTAATACATACAAATACAGGTATTTTTTTTAATACAAATATGGGGTTGGTGGATAGCATGGGCATGCTCTGGTAAGTGTTCAAGGCATACATATGCGGAGTAGCAATGAGCACAGAATTCAGGGTACTTCGGAATATCCGTATGAAGCTAGCAGTGTCTGAAACAAGACTGAAGGACCGAGTGGCAAGTGGCCCAGATACATGATGTGGTTACGCTAATGGAGATAAAAACGAAATTGGTCCAGTTAAGTGGATTAGCAGAAAGGGAGGTGAAATACTTATCGGTGCCTACTACGGCAAGGAAATGGATAGTTCCGGGCAGGCTCCTGGTGAGGTTACTATGAACAGATGGGGCAAGCGAGGCTCCATTAGCAATCGGGAACGACGAGGGGAATCTATGCACAGAACATGAAGTGCTGTAAGTATTTCTGCAGTTCTGCAAGGCACTATATGCGAGGCACCCAGGGAAATGCAGAACAGAGAACTTGCTCCAACAAGGCAACGAGCATGGATGGTAGTGATGCAGAATTCCAGAAAAAATATAAGCAGATCTAGGGCACATACCTGCTGAAAGTGTAGTTGCAGGATTCTGCCAATAACTCTCAGAGAAGCACTGGTAGCGCTATTCCTGAAGCCCAGGAAACCGGGGGAGGAGAGGATATTGTATTGCCTATTCTTGCTAACATCAATATAACATTTTAGGAGTGTAGGCCACCCGGCTGCTGCCGGTGATGCCCCGCGTCATGCACTTGGACTAGTCGGGCTTCATTCCGGGGTTCTCCACGGCACTGAATCAAAGGCTATTTAACATTATGTCTCAAATATATACCAAAGCGCAAGAAGTAGTGGTAATACTTGATGCAGAGAAAGCATTCAATTTTGTGTCATGGGAGTAGTTCTTCGATGTTCTGGAACACTATGGATTTGGACTGTATATACAATTATGCATTAAGCTTTTTTATACTGGGCCCGCTTTCCCCACTGCTCTTGGCAATTATTGAACCTCTGGCTGATTGATTTGTTAAGGCATAAACATAGGCAGAGATGAATCTGCATTAAAGATTCACCTGCTATAGTCTAGTTGTACGTGGATGATATACTGATATATGTAAGAAATTCAACAGTCAACCTTACCCCAATAATGTAATAAGACACTAGGGAAAAGATCCAGGACTTTGCGCCCAGTTTAACGGATACGTATTTATTTAATGGATTGCCCTTTGGTTGATTACATGTGTTTTGGCCCTCCTTGGCCTTTTTCAAATCAGGGCTGATGCATTAACTTATCACTGTTTAACCAAATGATTTTCCTACATCGTTATTAATCCAACACAGTTCACAAAAATGTAAAGAATTAGAAACGTATGGTTTTTTCCCAAAAATTACCAACCCAATGCAGCAAGCATAAACATCAATGTTAAGTGATCAATATGAAATAGAAATAAAGTAACAAAAAATGCACATAGATATTTATCCATCATCAAGAAATCAAATAAACTATTGTATCACAAAAGACAGAAATAAGGGTTAGCGTTGGGAGTGGATGCATAGGAAATGTAAAAAATGGAATTATTGCATTGAACAAGTCAAAGAAGGACGGGGGAGAGAAATGGGGGGAAATCAAACAGACAAAAATGAGAAATAATAAAAAAAAATGAAAAAGAAATAAATTAGTTTTCATTAGTCCCAGTTATTCAAAATGCATTATTCAAATTCATGGCTATGTCGCAATGTTGTCAGCGACTTACCCTCTGTGGGAGTCACTTTTTAATTCATAATCTTGTTGTCTTGCGCTGAGTTAACAGGTACGATCTTTTCGTCACAATTTTTTTTTTAATCCCTTTATTTACATTTTTTAAAAGCTAACACCAAACAAACACGAGTAACATAAGCAATGCAGCAGAATAAAACCATCCTTATAAGTAAATAATCAGAATAGCAAGCAATAGCACATTTGAAGCAAAAAATGAATCCACATCACTAACATCTAAAAATGTCTTTCCAAATAATAGAGAACAAAAAAAAAGAAAATAAAACACATGGGACGTGACCAGACACACATACAAAAAACAAACAACCACCCTACCAGACGACATCAAGCAAATTCTCATGTACTCTGTCTAATCTTCGGTCATAAAATTCATTAAACGGTCCCCACTGTTCTACATAGACATCCTCTCTATGCTGCTTTTTAAACTTGATCTTCTCAAAATTTGAGAGAACTTGTACATTAACTAGCCATTCTTCCACACATGGTTTTTTCCTGGTTTTCCAGACTTTTAATATTTGTCTGGTTGCGACCAAGAGGACTTTATTAATCCAACCTAACGCTGCACAACCAATAAACCTAGGAAATTAGATGTTAATATGCTGTTAGACCCTGTCCTAATGTTACAGGAGTTACGAAAATAAATAAGGACATTTTAAACCCCACGTTTAAGTCCACAAAGTCTAGGTATACATGTTAATACGGGTATGATCCCTTCGTCGCAATTCTAATAGAGATTGGTTGTTAAAATGCCGTTAGACCCTATCCTAATGTTACTGGAGTTAAGATTATACATAAGAGCATGTTAGACTCCACGTTTTGGTCCACAAAGCCTAAGTATCTATGTTTACTAACTGATCAATAACGGACCTTGATTTTAGGGGAACCTCGCATTTCAACCGAATGTTCAGCGACTCATACTCAAAACTATTAAATCTAGTGGTGAACAGCAAGGTTGAGCCAAGCGTTGAAACTTACTCTAGCTCACTCCGGTCAATAATGGATAATGACAGTAAGTTCAGTGACTTCTCGGGCCTGGTCAACAACTGGGCCAAATCTGAAGTCCTCCCCTCATGGACTGTACGGACCGCTGGCCCTTTAGGGAGCAACCTTAGGTAGTCACCTTGTGAAATACAGTACTTTGGTATTAAAATATCTATGAATAATGACCAGTTGTATGGCAGCAATGTGGGGGCATAATTGGAGCACCTGCAGCCCAAGTTAAATAGATTGAAGATGCCGACATCTCTTATGGGCAGGATTATGCTACTTAAAGTGGTGATATTACGGAAGCTTTTATAATACTTTTTAAATGTCTTCATCATATTACACAAGCCCTCTTCCAAGGCTTTGAATTCAGTAGTAGCATGCTATATATGGGATTGAGGGTGGGGAGTGGCGGGGGGAGAGATGCCAGTTGCAGATATGATTAAACGAAACTCTGAAAGGGGCCTCCATGTGCCCAATTTTGAATCCTACTACCAGATTGCTCAGGTCAGCTTCACTATGTACTGGTGCAAGCAGGGCGCCATTCACCCACACGTAAGAAAAGAGATGGGAGCTGTAGCATTAATCAGCTTGAGGCGGTACTGTTTAGTGCAGGATTAGGATACAAAGACTGGTGCCTGTGCGATCCAGTAGGCTTGGTGATCGATTTTAAGAAAGATTGGAGTAGAACAGCCTTACTGTTGGGGCATGCAGGTTTGGGGATCACTGGACACCAAGCAGACGCTTGATGTGGCGCTGAGCAGAAGATGGATAAGGTGAGGAATTGTGTGGATGAGAGACCTATTCAAAGATGGTAGATTCCTCACAGCCCAATACCTACAGGACAAGGCAGGCTGTAGTCCCTTAGTGCTCCTTCAATATATGTAGATTTGTGCCAATTTTAGCACAAAATGGTTCCCTGAAGAACCTCCTCTGCACAAGTGTGTATACGCTACTGTTTAACTAATTGTTTGTTCTTTCTGTTTGATGTTTTTTGTGGCCCTCCGAATAGTGCCTGATGCCTGCGGGCTATGGTGCTTTATAAATAAATATAAATAATGACCTTCATGGAGAGTCAGATTCTCTTAGTCCGAGCTCTCCCTCCTTAACAACTGGTTGGGAACGCCTGCGTTCACAGGCGAGCCGGTAAAGCTGGCTGAAAAAGATAGCTATCACTTTAAGAGTTTTGGAAGGGTAAGGGCTTACATCACGCGTGCGTCCCTCCACGCGCCAGGCCCACACCTTATGCTCACGTCACCAACCGTCCATACCCAGTTCCTGTGGTTCCAAAGAGGCAGTAGAATTTAAGTACATTGCTACTGTAGCGGATGGTTGGGGGGGTTGTGAACGAGAGAGAGCCCAGACTAAGAACCTGTATCACCATGAAGGTAATTTTTAATTTCTCTGTCGTCCTGGCTCTCCCTCCTTCCCAACTGGTTGGGACCAGACTAAAAGCCTTTGAATATGCAAGGGTGGAGGAGACCGCATGTACAGGATTTAGGAAAACAAGTTGCAAAGAACCTCTTGGCCGAATTTTGCATAATTTCTCGACGATGTCTCCATTGCATAGTGCTTGCAAAAGGCGAGCAGGGTAGTCCTGGCAGTTGCATTACAGATGTGTTCAATGGGAAACGTGCATGGTAAAGGCTACAGATGCTGCATTGGCATTAGTAGAAAGAGCCCGAAGTCTCCGTGGAGTCGCAAGCCCTTTCTAGTCGTAAGCCTTGGAGATACAAGAGACAACCCATCTGGAAATAGAAGCCTTTGCTGCTTTATTGCCAGGAGAAGGACCACCGTACGTAACAAAAAGCTGGTCTGCTTTTCTAAACGGTTTTGTCCTTTGAAGGTAGACATTTAAAATTCTTACATCTAGATTATGCAATTTCTCTCCTGTCGCAGACGCGTGCAGTCTAGGAAGAAAACCGGGAAGACATTTCCTGGTTTAAATGAAAATCGGAAACCACCTTAGGCGAAAAGAGGGCACCAAATGTAAGACAACTTTGTCTTTATGGAACACAGTATATGGTTCCTTTGAAGAAAGCCTAGAGCTCACCAATTCTTCTAGCCGAAGTAATGGACACTAAGAATGCTGATTTCCTAGTTAGGAATTCTAAATCACATGAAGCCATAGGCTCAAATGGTTTTTGCATAAGAGCTGATAAGACCGGGTTGAGATCCCACTGAGGTGCTGAAAAGAGAAAGACTTGTGTTCTCTATTCAGGTAAGCACCGCTAGCTGGTAAGTAATGTTTGCACGTGTCTACCTTGACACTGGTGGAAACAAGATGAGACATGAACAACATGACATTATCAATATAGGCCTTTACAGGGTTAAGGTTTTGTTCTAAGGCCCAGTGACAGAAACATAACAATTTTCTACGATATTGCTTCTTAGAGGAAGCTTTCCTGGAGGCCGACAAAATAGCAATATTTTGTTCTGACAAATGCAAGTGGGAAAAGAGTGGCTTTTCAGGAACCAAGCCTTCAAGTTGAGCAATTGAGGAGAGGGGTGAAGAACCTGCCTCATCTGTATAGTCAAAAGATCTCTTGAAAGTGGAAGATTTAAGGGGGGGGGATACCCCGCTAACTCCAGAAGATTTGGTTTCCAGATCTGGCAAGGCCATAACAGGGGTATTCGAATCATTGTCAGCTTGTTTGACAATTTGTAATTCAGCAATATTTTGTGAATTAATGGAAGAGGTGGGAAGGCATAAACTGTTAGATTTAACCAATCCAGATGTATAGCATCTCCCAGGGACAGAGGACCCTGACTTTACCTTGACGCAAACTGCGGGCAACGCGAGTTGTGCTGGTTGGCAAAGAGGTCTACTGATGGATGGCCCCACTTCTGAAATATCATGGGTGCTACTGATGGTTTCAGCTCCCATTGGTGCGGAGCGGACTGTAACCTGCTTAGTTTGTCCGCCAGGAAGTCGTTCTTCCCGTCGAGATGGGACGCCAACAAGAAAATGTGATTTTGAATGGCCCAATACCAAATTTATTCTGCTAGAGTTCCCCCCTGCTTGTTGATATAAAACATTGTAGTGGTATTGCCCGTTAGAATTTTCACCAACTTTCCTTGAAGTGAGGGAAAAAAAGATTTTAGAGTGAAAAATATGGCTCTTAGTTCCAGGACATTTATGTGGTCCTTCCTTTCCTGTGAGGACCAAAGACTGAGCCGTTAGGCTTTGACAATGGGCTCCTCAACTGTACTCTGAAGAGTCTGTTATGACTATTTGGTGAGGGGGAGGTTGAAAGGGAGACCCCATCATCAGATTCTCCAGTGAGTTCCACCAGAGCAGAGAGTCTTGAACTTGGCCTGGAATTTGGATCTTTATTTCCTGGGGATCCGAGAGCCGATTCCAGTTGAGAGCAAAATGCCAGTGGGTCATTCTCATATGGAGCCTCGCAAAGGGAACTAGGTTCATGCAAGAGACCATGAGGCCAAAGAGCCTTTGAAACCACCAAGCTGTTAGTGACTGGTGGGTAGAGAACCAAACAAAGGTTTGTAGAATGGCTTCCACTCTTTCAAAGGGTGGAAAGGCTGAGTGCAGAGCAGTGTATCAATAACTGCTCCTAAGAATTGGATCCTTTGCGAGGGACCGAGTTGGGATTTTTTCACATTTATGGAGAGCCCCAGGTTGAACCGAGTATGGCAAGTGGTTTGCAAATTCTGAAGCAATTCCTCCGGTGACTGGGCTTTGAGAAGTCAGTTGTCTAGGTAGGGGTATAGACTGACTGTAACCGAACATAGGCTGCCACTGACGGCAGAACTTTTGTGAAAACCCTGGGGGCAGAATTTAGCCCGAAGGGTAGACAAGTGAACTGGTAATGAGCCCTTGCTATTGTGAATCTCAGAAACTGACGGTGGTGTTTGCAGATGGGGATGTGAAAATAAGCATCCTGAAGGTCTACAGATGCCATCCAATCGTTTGGATGTAGAGAAGCCATAATCTGAGGAATGGTCATCATATGGAAAGTATCCAGAGACAGTAATTGGTTGATGTCTGAAAGGTCCAGAATTGGACGGATCTCACCTGATTTCTTTGGGATCAGAAGTAACGCAAGTAAAATCCCTGACCTACTTCCTCTTGGGGAACCAATTCTATCGCTCCTAGAAAGAGTTTTTGAATCTCTGCATGGAGCTCCGGAGATTATTTTTTGAGTTTAGGAAGAGAGGAAGGTGGCATAGCCGGAAGGGCAGGACAGTAACCATGCTGCATAATATTTAGAACCCACTCCTCTTGAGTAATGGCCTTGCAAAACGGGAGGAAGCTGGAAAGCATTCCTGCTACCAGGGATGTATGCTCCTTGATGACGGTTGGAGCGGAAGGTATGTACATGCCCAGGGGTTTGGGGGGGTCTAATAGTCTTTTTGCTCCTGAGCAGAATTAGAGGAAGAGGGAGGGGCCAATTTATTCTTTGGTCTATACCTTCTCTTTTTGGAAGAGTAGTACGATTTAGCAGAAATGGAACAACCACTGTTGCCTTGTGTACGTGGTTTAAAAGCCTTGAATTTTTGGTGATATGGTTCATCATTGAGATGCAGCTGAGAGTTTTAGCTGCTGAGACACTGGCCTTACATTTCTGTAGGACTTCATCTGTAAATGGGTCAAAATGTTTTCCCATTGAATGGAAGGTCAAGCACTTTCTCCTGGATATCCTGGTGAAGGGAAGAGGCAGACAAATATGCATGCCTAGGCATGCAGACTGCACTAGTAACTGCACTAGCAGTTGTGTCATTTAGGTCTTTAACTACTTTGAAGCTGTTGCATAGCAGCTTCTCTGCCTTCAGAAATCCAGAAAGAGAACTCGTCTGCGGCTTCCTGAGGGAGCATGTTGGTGAAGTGCTCCAGATTTTCCCATTTAAGGAAATTAAATCCTGCCAGAACCGTATCAGTGTTAACCTGCCCAAGTTGTAATGTAGAGGTGGTTTAACACTTCTTACCTTGGGTCTCCCATGCTTTTGCATTTTTGTCACCCTTTGTTCCAAGGGCAGCAGAGACTACTGCTCATTGAGCTGGAAGGTTTCCCATGAGTATGAAGGGTTCGACTTCAGGTACCTTGTATTTATTATCTAGGGCCTTGGAGATGTCGGGATCGGAATGCGGTTTTCCCCAATGAGCTAGAACTTGCTTAATAACGGACAATTCCATGGGCAGTGGAACCTTAGACTGCTATGATGGCAGTTTCCCAAAAACACCAGCCATTTCAGCCTTATCCTTTGGAAGGGTTACAAGAGATTACATGACTTTAGCGACAATGTCATGGAACACCTTAGAATGTGAACAAGTGGTGTCCTCCTCTGAATCTGAGTCAGTGTCTTTTTACATTTTCAGTTTTTGGGTGGAGGAGCATGGTCTACTGGTACCGGTAAAGAGTCGGGAGTAGGGTCGACTGGAACCGATCCCTGAGGTAATACTGGCGACATTTTGTCCTTGATGCGTTCAGCCAAGACTTCAAGGAAAGGCTTAGAAAGCATTGTTTCCAGCAGAGTGTTAGCAATGTTTTTTGCCATTTGGGAAGGGCTAGGTAGAGGTTTTTCTAATCTGGTAGGAGAAATAGAAGAGTCAGCCCTATCAAGCGGTTGACTAGGATTGTAAATGTTCAACACCACCGGTCTAGGCACCTGAATGTTGGTTAGCACCAGTTGGGGTGCAGGTTGTGATGACACCAATGTAGGTTGACCCAAATTGTCCTTAGACGGAGGAGAAAATTGAGGCAAAATGTGTGGCGTCTGGGCTCTCACATGAGTGCTGAATAATTGTTCTGGTGGAACTGTAAAAAATGTGCATCCAAATCTTCAGAGTCAGGAATTAGAGTTGGAATTATTATCAGTTTGGGTTTTTGTGGAGAATTCGGTACTGAACTAGATCTTGAAAGAGTGCTTATGCCTCTTATGGGAGGACTTATGAGATTTCCTTGGTACTGAGGAGCTTGCAAGCTCAACTGTGGTAGTTGAGGGTAAACCTTTTTCTTTTGTTACCAAAGTACCAGAGATTTTGTGTGCAGAAGCCGTCTTGGCTTTGTCCAGTACAGGGGAATCGGAATGGACCGAATCAACCCGGAAGGTGCGAGACTCTTTGAACGTACCCTTGCCTGTTCGGTGTACTGAGGCAATAGAGGGTTTTGCTGGTACCCTTGTTATTTTGTCCAGAGTAAATAACTCTTCTGTGACCCTTTCCCACCTGGAGGTACTAACACTTTCCCACCTTGAGGTACTAGTGCTTTCCCACCCAGAAGTACTTTCAGGTGAATAGGCTGGCTGTTTCCCCTGAACGGTTCCGTGAAGATTCCGGAACTTAGGAGGCAGTCTTCCCTTGGGTACTGACGGCCGGTGCCGAAACTTGTACCTCACCTGAAGGTATACTCCCCCTCTTACAGATATCTGCCTCCCTCCTGTTCCGAACGAAGTCCTCGGTCGCCTTCGGTACCGGCCCCAGCTCGGACATGGAGGGAAGATGAGTCAGCAGACACCTCAGGTCAATTCCACAGCAGAATATGCAGGTACTCACCGGGTGATATATACTCAGACAGCAGACGCAGTCATGGTGAGGATCGGCCGCTGAAAAATGCTTCCGGCAATGGATGCTTGAAGCCTGCCGAATACGGTATGCGTAGAGGGAGGCTAGGAAAAAAGGGATGGACAGCCAAAGGAACACACCAAAAACAAAGTCTCAGTGCAAAATTCCGACCCGCCCAGTAGGCGGAAAAACAGGAACTGGGTATGGACCGTTGGTGACATGAGGGTAAAGTGTTGGACCGGCGCACAGAGGGACGCACACATGACGTAGGCCCTTCCCTTTCAGTGACAGCTATCTTTTTGAGTCAGCTTTTCCGGCCCACCTGCGGATGCAGGCGTTCCCAACCAGTTGGGAAGGAGGGAGAGCCAGGACGACAGAGAAAACTAAATAAATAAAAAAGTTACTTCACGCAGCCCAGTTGTGCAGCAGGTTTGTTGCAATGTTCAAACGTTGTTCAAAGTGAGAGCAAGGGAACTGAAATGAATCCGATGGGGTCATCACTCCTTTCCCAGCTGTGACCTCTGCCCATGTGACCAGGGGACGGCAACCGATATCTGATCCGGACCCTGGGGGCGGCTATATGAGGGAGGATCACATGGGTGGAGGCAAGCCTCAAGGGAGTGACATGCAGTATCCTCGCTAATTAAGGGACCTCAGATCCCCTTCCTACAGCTTTAAAAACAATCGCTTCCCTAATGGATTCATGGGTTGTACTCATCCAACCATTCCCCTAAAAAGTACTTGGACGAGGAACAATAGGAGTATCCTGAATGAAGATCACTTTCCCAGTACTGTGACGAGAAAGATCCCCAATGACTCACAAGAGAGTTATAAGATCAATACTTTGACGAGGGAGAGGAATGGAGGAATGAGTACTACATGTAAAAATCACATACAGCAGTCTAGTCTTTCCCCAAATCTTATTGGCCAAGGCTAGTATAAAAGCAAGGAAAGACTCTGGAAGTATGAGTGAGGACCTGGCGCAGGATTAGTTTGTTGCAGAAAAAGGGCCATTGGACTGGTGCTCCAGAGAAGAGAAGGGGGAACCCTTGCAACCCAACACCTTGTGGAAAACTGGGGACTGCTGGGGGAACCCCGGGAACCGCTAAGGCCCACAAAAAGGGGCTGAACCCCTAGTCACCAACAGCGTGCCACAGGAGGAAGAAAGATACCGGGAAGTGAGAGATGCTGGCTGGAGGAATCTTATCCTCTCAGTGCAGATGGTAAACAGCAGCAGAGACACCATGAGACAAAGAGAAAGAAAGGCTTCCTGGCATATGCTGGTACTGAAAGGCAGCCTCCAGGCCGTTTGAGCCCAAAGGCACCCAGAGCAGGCATGCGGGATCCAAGAGGAACACAGAAGCCACGGAGCAAAGGCAGCGAACCCTAGAGAAAAGGCGATACCGAAGAGCCGTTGCAGGCTTGCTGCGGGAGAGAGAACGCACGTCATAGAGAGCCAGTGAGTCCACCCATGGGAAGCAAGGACACCGGGGCACTTCGGCAAATAGACAGGAATTAAACATATACAAAAGAACGAGATACTCAATATCTCAGTCATTTTGGGAGGCACAGCCCAAGAGGTGTTAAGGGAGGAGAAAAAAACACCTCACCTTGTGAACTTTTGCAGAACCACATTAGTGTTGAGTCTTGAACCCACACCCAAGTCAGGCAAAGCCTGAGAGTGGTCAAGGGGAGGGAAAGAGTTCTTCAGCTCGTGAACTTTTACAAAACCACAAGTCTGCAAGTATGTGTATAGAGTGTTCATATAAGAAACCCCTGGCCAGAGATTATATCAGGCAAGGTCAAGTTGAACAATTGGTAAAGTAGATCACATGCGGAAGCCCTGCTAAGGATACATCAAGATGGCTGCAAGACCGTGAGTTCCCTGAACACCGTGCAATATTCAGACATAATCCTGCTGATTGTTGTCCCCTCGTCAATGAATAAGCAGAGCATCTTGTGAGGGGTCAGTAATGCGAGGCGGGCAACTGCTTGTGTTTTTCTCAAGATTAGATATTTTATTAAGTAACAAATTGGCAAATAAATCCTCACTAATCCTACTCTATAAGGGAATTCCCCACCTGGTCTAAAGGCTAAGGGAACAACTCCTATCCAAAAAACTGGCCCTCACACTAAACAACAAAACATTCAGAGAAAATCATAAACAAAGGATAATCAGCATTAAACCAGTATTTTGGATGACCTTCACCTGTCCTGGGTAAATCCCTACTCCAGGGTTTTTCAAAGTCAATTCTCCAATAGTTCAAAGAAAAGGTCTTGAACCAGTTCTTAAGAGCTCCAAGTCAATACGAAAGTTCATCAAACAAGAATCTAGTGGTAACTATGTTTCAGTTGAAAAGATCCCCTTCCAAGTTCAGCCAAGAAAATAACACCAATGGTAAAACTGGGCATCCTCTTTCAAAGAATAGTCACAGTTCAAAAATTAGATTAACATCTTCTTCAACAACTTTACAATTGATTAAGACCTCTGGAGTACATTTAGAATAATTGTCAGGATGCTCCTTTTTGGGTTGCTGCTTTCACTCTTAACAATCACCCTTCTACTACTGTTAGAGTGGAAACAGTCTCCATTGTTCCGCAGTATACTACTACTTCAACCAACTTCAATGTGATAACCACTGACAGTCTATACACCACCACAGTCTATACACCACCACAGTTTATACACCACCACAGTTCAAGTACTTCTGCTTCTTCTTGTACAACTTTGTACTTCAGAATTATTAGGCATATAAAGACAAGACTCTTCAACCTCTACAGGTAGCAAAGGCACTCTTCTTTCCTATACTTCAAGAAAAGGCAGCCTCTTTGCTTCTTCTGTCTGCCTTACTGCCACAAATAAAACCTGCCTCTATTCCAAGACGGACTTAACTTCAACAGTCTTCAGCATTACAGATTATCTTCTTCTGCATGACTCTTTTACAAGCACCCAGCTTTCTTCACACCTTCTTGGTTCCAGCAACTACTCTGCTGCTGTATTGCCACTCTTCTAGCTTCAGGTAACAATGTCACTTGTATCAGAGAACACTGGACCTTTAACAACCTCATAGATCAGATCGATAGTTCTTAATAGGACTGGTTTTACTATGGAAAGGGATTGCATCTTGGCTTGGGTAATGCTGGTTCTTCTAGTCAGTTCAACAACTTCTGAACATAAAGAATAAATGTTCTGAATATTACAAGGTTCAGTCTTCAAGGTAAAAACAGTTTTACGTATACACAACCACACTTTCCGATAGTATTTTAACTTTAAAGAAACCAGTGATTGTATTCCTGTTCAATATCACAGACACGGCTGTAGACTCCTTTAAGGAACTACAATTGGCCACACGCGATATTCCTTTGATGCTGCATTTCTTATAACACTTGTGGAGTTATGTTTCCGGAATGGTTTGTAACAGGCGTTCCCCTTTAATGAGCGACACGCTACTGCTCCGCCAAAATTAAATTACTAGACAATGGAAATAATAGGATGTTCTTCTTAAAATAGCACTATTGCTCTCACTGACAGTTTATACTCGCTTTTCAACTTCGAGAGATACTTCTAAGCTGGTAACTGTTACAGGCAAGACTTGCCAAGTGAACCTGAACGCTGAGCCCGCTCCAGGAACACTGCGGCTGCGGGCTGCTTCCCTTTCCTGACTTCAACTGCTGCTGCTACTTTGGGCACTCCTTGGACCCATACCCTTCTGCAGCACAGGTGTCTCCGGTCCGGACACACTAGACGGGAGTCTCCTTCACTCCTCAGTCCTCGGTTTCCCTTCTGCTACGGGCCTCAGGCTTCAGCACGGTCACGGCTCTGCAATTGATTGATATTTTATTTCGATTGCACTCATACACAAGTGTTTCAGAGTGCCGCAAGGGATGGGAACAGGGGAGAACAAAACAGCGATCTTACTAGGCCCGGTGACATTGAGAACGGGCAAGTGCATGGGAGAGGGGGAGGGGACAAGTGCATGAAGGGGGAGAAGTGGAAAGTGCGAAGCAAAGGAGAAACAGATAAATAATAAATAAATAAATAAATAATAACGGCAAACAGTGGTATGCAGCCAGCAATTTGCAAGTACTAGGTTTAAGGCAGCAGACAGGGTAGGTCTGATAAGTGCAGGAAGAAAAAAAAAGGGGGGTGCTGTACGGGTACAGATACAGACCCTGGTGCAAGGGGGAGCCCGGAGGCAGTGCATGAGGGTGGCATGATGAGCAGGTACCTGCACAGATGGTGAAGATGCAGCAGGGAGCCCGGTGAGAGAGCGGGCTGTGTGCCACCTGAAGGGGATCAGTGAAGCATTAAGCCAGTGTGGGAGGAGCACCCAATGAGATCTGCAGCAGGGGGACCTCCCTGAGCCCTGAGATGCTCTGCTGTATGGAGGAGCTCAGAGCAGGGAACGCACGCCGAGGCCCGGTGACAGTGAGAACGGGCCCGGTGAAGTGCGCATGGAAGACTTAAAGCGAGATCCTTGCTTTCCCAGGCTGGCACTTGTATGAAGGTGCTTGGGGAGGCCTACATATAGGAAGAAGCATCCATCAACATAGCTTTTGGAATTGTTTCGGTCTATAAACCGGTGTTTTGGGTGGCTAAACCGGTGATGCTGTATGATTTTATACAGATGAACACCTGGTGGTAGTCTGGGTTTCACTAGTTTTATGGTTATAGTGAGGTGCGTGGGAGTGTGTAGCAACCTTGACACTAGGTTGCAGTTATATAGAACAAAAAGAAATGGTGTCCACTGTCTGTGGAACAGTCGCGTCCCATGCACACTCAAGGTTTTTTGAATAAACAAAGAATATTCGTATAAGTGTAAATCTCATTTTAACCAAGAATTAGTGGAAGTGGCATGTCCACTTGCTTTATGCGAACACATATAATCTCAGACTCAAATTGAAATTTTTTTAAAATATTTGTAATGATACGTTCTTCATTATTGTCATATTACAATATTTCATTCATATTGTAAACATCAAGAAATCACAATGCATAAATAAAGACAATCTTCAAGGGAACAATAGTAATGGTAAGCTCAACGTGCTTCGGGATTTTTGTATTTCATTTAGTCCATTTATTCATATTCATAATTTTGTCTGTAAACTCTGTATGGTGGGGTGAGAGGAGACAAACCTAATGTTCATTAGCTACTGTTTACTTAGGGTGGTCTCTCCATATGTAACACACCCTATACATTCCTACCTCTCGTGGGTGCCGCCTGGAGGTCACTATGTGGTTCCCCAGAATGGGTTCCTTAGAGTTCCTCTGGGGGTGAAGCGTAGCGTCACCCAACGTTAAATGGCCTAAAAGAATTGGAGGTTTATGTAGATAATATCATCAAAATCTCAGGCGTTGCTTAACTTAAGTCAATTCTGATAGTGCTTGTACTGGTAGAGAAAAACCTGATGGCAGGTGAGGTATTAGAGGAAGCGTTGCATGAAGTGTGGTTGTTTCACTTTGTCTGCAGCTTGGATGCTCAAAGAAGGCAAATTGCCTGTGTTACGCTCAGATCTGTATTCTTTCTCTTGATGGTAATCATAAGCATAGTATAGTATAAGAGGGATGGATGAAAAATATCTCCCATCAATCCTACATTCGACACCAATAGATAACGTATAAGAGGAGGTAGGTGACCAACCTGCTGGCAGGCAAAATCTTAGGGTAACGTAGTATTGAAGTTGAGTGTCTCCCTGTGTCCAAAGCGTGGATGCTTAAACCCAGCTTGAGGTCGGTATTTCGCTTGTGAGTGTATTTTCACTCTAAATTAAAATCATAATGATGGTGCAAGTACGGTGGTTAAGGTACATTCTACAGCATATAGCTGTATTGCCTAAGCGTTTCTTTACCGCCTTAGCCGCCAGGAAAGAAATCCTCTTGGTAGCCTTCACATTCAAAAGCTGACGAACGCCATCTCTAATAGAAAGGAAACCGGTCGATACGTGACTGACATTTAAAGCGTCCATGGTTACTCATTTTGCATGCGCATCCGCTCAGGCGGTGAAGCGAAATGTAAAAAAATAATGTCACCGTTACGCTCACCTGGCTCCCACAGGGGCGTCGGTCTGACCCGGACGGCTGCGGTCTCCACCAATGTGATGCGTAGTGCAGAGATGACTGACTGGACTGGCCCTCCGAATCTTGTCTGCTTGACCCGTAGGAGTATTCTCCTGCAAGTGGAGAGATGGATTTAGCCACCCGTGGATTCAAGTGATGGCACCCCCCACAGTCCTCCCCAATTATCACTCCGAAGCGCCCTTTCAGCAATCTCACCTTATACTCTTGAAAGATGAGCTCTCTATCCTGCATGGATTGCAGGGGCGCGTTGATGCCAGTTACTTCACTGGTTTGAAGGCGTGGGAGAGTTCCGGAGAGTATTGACTCTGAGGTTCCTGGCTAGGACCAGTAAGTATCAAGTTCATAGAGTTCAATATGTCCGATGTTTACTCTTGTTCCCCCCCTTCCTTCCTTGTCTTGCAGCCGAGTTCGTGAGAAGAGGCTCTCGTGGTAGCTGGTGGCGCTCAGGTAAGAGTCTGTATTACCCAACGCTGTCCGGTAAATGTTGCACATGTTTAACGTGTTGTTTTCTCCCTCTTTGCAGGTGCGGCACATGAAGATGCAGAGAGTTATAGAATAATGCCTCCGGTGGTAAATCAGGTAAATCTATGGTGATAAGAGTTATATTTGTTGGTTTTCTCGGCTCACCTTGTTGTTTTCTTTTGTCCCCCAGGTGCCGGAGTTCGGCGAAGAAATGATGGAGGCAGCGCCGAATCGGAAGATGCTGCGAGGACTGGTGAGTATGGCGCGGCGCTGCAGCTGGAGATGCGACGTGTACTGAAATGATGTTCTTCCCATGTCCAGAGGCGAGATGGATCCGGAATCAGGTGAGGAATTCGAAAATAGTTTGTTTTCTAACCTTGTCCTTTTCTTTCCTCTTGTTTCAGAAGCTCCAGATTCGAGGCGGGCGTGGCAGAAGACTGGATGCTGGCTGCAGGCACGGTGAGCGTTACGCTGCTGGATGCAGAATAACGCGAAGCGTGTGCTGCTGTTCGGGCGTGGTTTAAATAGCCTCCAAAGTAGTTCCAGGTAAGAAGTTCCCCAGAACCACGCCCAAGTAAAAACATAGTCCCTGTAATAAAATAGTCCCATCCAGGCCTCACGTTGGCTTGGACTCACTTGCAGCATGGTCTGCATCAGGTAAGTAAAGTCTATGAGCCTGGCGCCTAAGGCGCCAGGACTGATTCCTATGGACTGAAGCCAAACAGCCTGTTGGGGTTTTAATAAGTGTCTGAATGCCTGCTCCCGGAGCTGATGGGCTTGGTCCTGATGCCCGGGGGTAGGCATCATGACAGTCACTGCGCGGCGGACGCGCATGACGTGTATAGTGTAAGTCAAAATACCAACCTCAAGCTGGGTTTAAGCAACCACGCTGTGGACACAGCGAGACACTTTTGCTGCCCCAATACTGGACGAGGTTCACACGTTCGCCACTTACTCGGGACACCATATCAATGACTATGAGCCAAATACAACAAGAACTTGGCGTGCTCTGAGATAGATTATGCAACTTAAATTATAAATAATACATTGAAAGACAACATGCAGGGGGGGACAAACCGGGAATGCTGCTAGCATGGCTATACAAGAACGAACCCAGACCAGCGATCAGAGAGATAAGGGGAGAAACTGGCCAACTATGGGAAACCCAGTAGAGCGTAAACAAGAGTTTCCTCAAATTCTACCAACATTTATACGAGGACGCAGGGCAGGAGATTCAAGAGACGCTAGCAGATATAGGGTTACCCAAAGCGCGCACAGAAGATAGTGAGAACCTGCATGCCCCAATCACAATAGAGGAATTGGAGACAGTGGTCAAATATCTGCCCACCAACAAAGCCCCTGGGGCAGACGGGCTCCGTAGTGAATTCTAGAAAACATACAGGCAACAGGTGCTCCTCCCGCTACTAGCAATGCTAAATGAGGCCTTCGAGACAGGGAGACTGCCAGAATCCCTTAGGGAGGCGATAATCATCCCCATCCTGAAACCCAACAAGCCAAGCATGGATTGTGGGTCATACAGACCGCGATCCATGCTAAACCAGGACAGTAAAATCCTTACGACAGTGCTGGCGAACAGACTCAAACGGGTGATAAACTCATACACCCCGACCAGACGGGATACGTCCCAGGTAGGAGCATCTCTGATAACCATAGAAGGCTCCACCACATTATAGAACAGGTAGAAGGCGACCCAGATGAAATAGCAAAAGTCTCACTGGAGGCGGTGAAAGCCTTTGACTCCGTAAAATGGCCCTGGATGATGGCGGCTTTGAAGGAATATGGGATGGGACCTGGGTACCTGAGGTGGGTGAAACTGGTGTACAGCTCCCCATTGGTCAAAACGGGAGAGATCATCTCTGAGAAGTGGCAACTTAGCAGAGGCACTAGGCAGGGCTGCCCATGGTCCCTGATGTTGTACATCCTAGCACTAGAACCTTTAGCAATTTATCTAAGGCAACAATATGAAGAAATAGGGGTCTACACCAAGGGCAGACCACACTTGATATCATTGTACGCAGACAATGTGCTGCTGTACCTGAGGTACCCGGAGGAATTGGGCATGTTTCCCTTAGGAAGATACAAAGTAGTCCCACAGGAAAACTTACCAATCCAACAGATAGCCTGGGAGACCGGAACGTTCAGATACCTGGGGATCAACATAAGTCACACGACAGAAGACTAACACAAATATAATACTGAGAAAGCGATAGAACACATTAAAAAAAGTATGGGGTTCTGGACGAAGCTCCCCCTAGACATGGGGGGAGGGCAGCTCTGCTGAAGATGGTGGTCCTACCCAGACTACCACACTTTTTGGTAAACATCCCACACATGTTGCCCAGAAGCTTTTTTAATAAACTTCAGAGTTTGTGCAGGGGCTTTTTGTGGCACAACACCATAAACACAGTGGCACTATGTAAACTACAGAGCACATATGACAAAGGGGGCATAAACATCCCGAACTTCGAGATATACCACTTGGCCGGGCAACTACAATATGTCGCTAGGTGGCTGTCGGAAGAAATGACGGCAGAATCTAGATTGCTAAAAGACAAATGTGACCCATATTTTTTGAAAGAACTGATTTGGCTACCCAAATCGGAGCTAAAAGGGCGATCAACATTGCTGGGCCTGGGATGGGAAACATGGCATCAGGCATGCCGGGCTATGGGTAACCCGTCCCCCATGCTCCCCGCAGGCACCACTTGTGACGCTACGGGGAGTGGATGAGCAACTAAGAAAGGTGATTCGTAAACACTGGGAGTCGGTAGGCATAGCAACCCTGGGAGATATATGGCAAGAGGGGAAGGCACTGGATTTCCAAACGGTAGTGGAGGGAACTGGGTTACACCAAGGGCAATACATTACCTACACCAGAGTTGTTAACCAGGTAAAGGTCACATGGTCCGAAATAGCGCTAGCAGAACAACCTTACACGGTTATAGAATCGATATATATGATATCTCGGAAGTAGGGCACAAGGTATCCCAGATCTATGGACTGTGATGTCTAGAGTGGGTAAGGAGGCGTCCCGGCTGAGACTGGATTGGGAGGAGGATGCAGGAGTGCCTATGAAGGACGGGCTATGGGACAGGGCACAGAGATACCACAAAAAGGTGTACAGAAATGTGAAGCTGCAGCAGATCCAGTTGTATATAACCCATAGGGCATACATGACCCCACGGAAGATCGCCAGATTTGGTGACACAGAATTACAAACATGCCCCAAGTGTGGGGAAGTGGATGCGGGGATGGTTCATATGTTCTGGGCATGCCCAGAGGTGGGAAAATTCTGGGGAGAAGTCAGCTCACGCCTAGCTGAGAAGGGAATTAAGCTAGATGTAGAATCTATGTGGGCATGCATGATAGGGGGATTCACCAGGCCACGCAACTTCAAACACGTGAGCAAACTCAAGGACCTGGCCTACATTTTGGCCAAACAGAGAATTGCCATGAGCTGGAAAACAAGCCACAGACCCAGAATAGAGGTATGGTGTCACGATCTCTTGAAATGGGCCGACACGGAAAGAGTAGTGTGGCATGAGGCAGTCAGTAGGGGGGAGTAATACGAAGTGGGACCCCCTGGTGGCATGGAGACAACTGGTAGCTACACTACTGGGAACCACCCCAACCAGCCCGAGCGAACATGATACGCCAGTGAGCAGCAAAGGGGAAGAGCCCCCAGAGACACAGTAATTGGAGAACAGATGGTGGAAGCTCGAGTTAAGGGGGGGGGGATGACAGTAACTAAGATATGCATCTGTATGCTAATAAGCTTGAAACTGAACTGTCGGGTGAATGGTTATTTGTTTGTTGTAAAAACCAATAAAAATTGGTTTAAAAAAAAATATATATATACAAACACTGGTGGAAAAGCAAAATCTTCGGGCCAGGCTTCCCATCTCCATATACGGCAGGCTCTCCCTCCCTCTTAAAAATGATTGTAGTCCCCAAATTACTCTATTACTTCACAAATAGCTCGATCTGGCCTGGCCTAGCGTTTTTTGATAAGCTGCGATCATTGTACATCACCTTCACGTGGGGCGCTGGAACCCACGGATGCGATGGGAGGGCATGACCAGGCCGTTCGAGCAGGGTGAGCAACAGGCCCCAGACTGAGTTATATTATGTGGTATCGCAGGCACAGTTCGCCGGATACTCGTACTCCCCACAAGACTGGGCAATACATATGGCACTAGAAGAGCACAGCGCCTCCGGGTGAAGCTTAAGTACTATTGTTCTTGTCAACCAACACGCAGACACGTGTACATTCGATCCGGTCCGCACATTAGTGAATGCTTGGGCCAGAATATTCAAGAGGCTTGGCATCTCCACACAATACGTCGGGGTGCTACCGCTCTGGAACTGCCTGGGACTTCCCCCAACATATGATAGGGACATACAAAGAGGATGGGATCTTGAAGGAAAGTGGGAGGCAGATTTGGACAGGTCGGTGAATGAAGCTCAGTGGCTCTGATGGTGTTGCTTAACCAAAGAGGTATCGCATAATGCTAGGCATAGACTTTTACAATTTAAGATACTCAACAGGTTGCATTACACCCCTGCAAAAATTGGCAGGTTCGCTCCCACGGCTGATGGCGGCTGTATCATGTGTGGCGTTGACGTGGCAGACTCATACCATATGTACTGGAGCTGCCCGCAGGTTGCCCAGTTCTGGCAGACAGTTACAAATTGTTTGTATGAAATTACAGATGTCCCCCCTACACTCGTCCCCCCGAATACTTGTTTGGAGACATAGGAAAGGTAACTGTCAAAATACGCCACCCCTTTAATCTTGGTTGTTTGATTGCCAAAAAATGTATACTATATCATTGGAAATCAAAGCCTGCTCTGGACATTAACATGTGGATCAAGGAAATTACTTATACAAATGAGAGTGAGGAGGGCTAGGTTTCCCTAGTAACACAGAGTTGTAGACTTAAGGACATTTGGGAGCCTTTCCGAGAATACTTAAAGAAACAGAGATCGACTCAGATCAGTCCATGTATGGATATTCATGACAAAACATGCAAACCCTAATACTGCCTGAATGTATGTATACAATTGTACTCAATACGGTTGATGACTTGAAGATGTGTATATGTGTTGCAGAGGAAATATGTCTTGCACTGCACTAAAAGTAAAAAAATAAAAAGAATTGACTGTTGCTAAGTTAAGCGACGCTTGAGATTTTGATATTCTTATCTACATAAACCTCCAATTCTTTTAGGGCATTTAACGTTGGGTGATGCTACGCTTCACTCCCAGAGGAATTCTAAGGAACCCATTCTGGGGACCCACATAGTGACCTCCAGGTGGCACACACGAGAGGTAGGAATGTACAAATTTAGGGTTTGTTACATATGGAGAGACCACCCCAAGAAAACAGTAGCTAATGAACATTATGTTTAGTGTCTCCTCCCACCATACAGAGTTTACGGACAAAATTATTAATACGAATAAATTGACTAAATGAAATTTTGCTCCTGAAGAAGGGATACAAAAATCCAAAAATGCGTTCAGCTTACTATTACTATTGTTATCTTGAAGATTGTCTTATTTATGCATTATGAACTCTTGATATCTACAATGTACAATATGAATGAAATATTGTAATGTAACAATGAAAAATGTATTAGAAATATTTTAGAAAAAATGTAAATTTGAGTCTATGAGATTATCTGTGTCCGCATAAAGCAAGTTGACATTCCACTTCCAGCAATTCTAGGTTAAACTGCGATATACACAAACGAAAATTGTTTCTTTTTGTTCTAAACCGGTGTGCTGGCATGAGAGGGCCGCACCCCTTCTGGCCAGAGCAGATCATTGGGCACAATCAGACAGCAGCCCAGAAGCTTTGTAGATAACAAGGGAAGTGAACACAAGTGATCTGTTGGAAGGCAGATTGTGCTTTTGGCGTGTTGGCAACCTGTGGCTTTCAAAATCTGCAGTGAGTGCTTCTTCTCCCTTGTGGAAGGGGTAGCAGTTCGAGGACAGTGTTGTGCAAATCTGGTACAGTATTGAGGAGGGCAACAGATTGAACTGTATCCGGATTAGTGAGTGGCACTCTGTAGTAGGAGGCAGAACTGCAGTTGATCATGGTGGGCATTAATGGGAGCTAGCACCTCAGATTGGGGGGCACGTGACTTCCAGAGTACTTGTGGCACTGTCAGGGAGGTGCCGACAGACACTGGCCGCAGTGGTAAGGCTCCAGGGCGAGATCGCCAGGTGGAGCCGCAGAGATATGGGGGAGACCTGGTAGAGGAGAATTGCATCTTTCTCTGACGACGGATGGATGGTAATGCAGTGATTGCTACGCGTGTGGTGTGGTCCTTTGGGTAGAGAAATTGTAGGAAACACTACTCTTGATAAAGCTGTGCCTCACTACCTGAGAGTCTAGGGATTCCATTTTGGGGATGATCTAGCACTAATATGGAGCGTGAACCCACATGGAGTGCAAAGTTTGCACCACCTCTGCATGATTGACAGGGCAACCTGGTACAGGGGGGTTGCATGAAGATTAGCTAGTACGCTAGGGCTGGTGGAGACACGCGGTGGAAGGTTGGTGCTGCAGGGATTGCCGTGGTGTGATCCTTGTCTCTGGTGCTCTCTCTGGTTGCAAAGACTAGTACTACATGCAGAGAGCTCTCACTGGACATTGCGGAGTGCCCCGGTGTGGCCTATTGTGAGCATTGTCTGCTTCTTCAAGAGTGCTATTCCTGCAGGTCTGAGGTGGGATGAGGCTATCTGATAACAAGAATCTGATAGTGGACATGATGTCCAAATCTGGGAAAGGAGAGAAGTAGCAGTCGAAATTACAATTTGAGACACCCACTTGGGTTAAAAGTCACAAAAATATGGAGGACTCCATGGGGGTAAGCTCTCATCCTTCGCCACAAGACGCTAGTGGAGCATTTAATAATATAAAAACAATGTTCAATCAGCTTCAAACTAGTATACAATCGCTAGATGGAAGGATTGAACAGTAACCTGCAAGGTGGACCACATGCAAGTCCGCTTAGATAAGCATCGGGAAAGATTGGAAAAGGTTAAAGGAAGAGCCTCTACAGTTGAGGATGACGTTTTGGGTGGAGGCATTGGTTTGGGGAATCACCTCCTGGTTGATATTTAGCTTTAAGGTACGGTTCTTGAAAAGGTGTACACCAGAATAAATTGGGGTTCTACAATAAAGGTTTTCAGTGCCATGGCTAGGGGGTTGAAATGCATATATTAGGGGTTTGAACTGTCCGGCTAAGGCACGTAATGTGTTACTGTATATGAAACATGACGTTGATGTGGCATTTCTCTAGGAAACACACTTGACCTTACCCGGGGAAACACAATTTGGGCAGAGCTGGGGCTGTCACAGCTACTTCTCTTCTTATTTCTCTTTTTCCATAGGAGTTTGTATGTTGATACACAGCTCAGCTGGTTTCCGCTTGATGAAGGTAATAAAAAGGAACAAAGGGGGAGGGTGCTCTTAGTTATGGGAGTTATCCATGGGCAGGTCATCACACTAATCAACTATTATCGTCTTAATCAGATTGAGATGGGCACTTTGGAATGGGTTCCTCATCAGCTGGATCAGAACCTCACAGGAGGGATTGTGTGGGCACAGGATTTCAATACGGTGTTGGAGCCAAAGATGGAAACAACAGGGGGGATACAGAGGGCTTTTTAGAAATCGGCTAATAAGTTAAAAGACATATGTTGGGAGTCGGACCCAAGTGACATTTGGAGAATTAGGCATGGGAATGAGAGGGGCTATACGTTTTGTTCCACGGTTCACCAGTCAACATCACGGTTGGACTACTTTTTGATATCAGACATGGTCCACGGGATGGGTTGAGGTGGTCAGTATTATGTGCTAGTATTCGAGATTCTAGTGCAAATGGGAGCAAGGTCAACCTGGGTGTTTAAAAGTAAAGGCTTATCTGACGCAGTGTTTACAGAGAGGATTACAGAGGTTATTGATAACTTCTTTAATGACAACTTAGGCTTGGTCACTTCATACTCAATGCTTTGGGAAACCTTCAAGTGTGTGGTGAGGGTGGAGTGCTTTTCGCGCGAGCCTGGATATTGAAACTGATACGAGGAGAATTGGCGGACAGTGAGGCATACATTCAGAGGCTGCAAGCAGAGGTGGGCTTTGAGAGCGACCTTGCTAAGAATAATATAGCTAGAGAGGAGTTGGAGAGATTTAGGGCTGCAGCCCAGAGGGAAGTAAAGTTCCTGCATGGAAGGCTAAAGTTGATAATCCTAGGTTGCTTATCACATCTATCAAGGATGAAAGGGGGATCCTACATAATGTGGATAGGGAATTTGTCCAGGAGTCGGGTCATTTTTATTCCCATCTTTATTCCTCACGTGCTCAAACGCTGCAGTTGAAGTTAAGTGCATATTTGGATCGGGTGGCGCTCTATTGGTGCGGGGAAGAGGAGCCAGAATGGTTGTGCAGACCCATTACAGAACAAGAAATCCTCCAAGCAAAAGCACTGTCATGCAGGACAGCCCCCCAGACCACATGGCTTTACCGCAAAGTTTTAAAAGTATTTTGCAGTGTGACTTGCCCCTCACCTTGTCCAGGTATCTCAGCGGGGATTGCATGAGGGGCTACTGCCAGATACTATGAGGAAGGCGGTGGTCATTGTATTATTGAAACCAAGGAAAGAAGCAGATTGATGTTCTTCATACCGCCCAATTTCATTGATTAACTTGGATAACACGATACTAGCGAAACTGCTGGCAACAAGGTTAGTACCTCTGATGCATAAATGTGTTAGAGCGGATCAATCTAGTTTTATTCCATGGCAGTCCAACTCCGATGGGTTGCAACGCATGTTTGGTTTGATGTCAGTGGTATGCCTGACTGACACTGTGATAGCAGCACTATTTGATGCTGAGAAGGTGTTTGATTCAGTGGAGTGGCCATTACTTTTTTTGCGGTTTTGAGGCAAATGAGGATGGGAGAGGGGTTCATATTCATGTTTCATTAATGTACACCCTGCCCAACGCTAAAATTAGAGTGAATAGTCAATTAACAACAATCTTATCATTGGACAGTGGAACCCTGCAGGGGGGCCCTCTTTCACCCTTTTTGTTTGCACTGGCAATTGGGCCGCTTTCCGAATTACTGGGGGATAGCCATATGAATAGGGGGATACAGTTGTATAACCATAGGGTGCTGGTGTCTCTTTATGCTGATGACATGGTGATCTTTGTCAAAGATCCGCAAAAAAATGTAGCGCCGGTTGTGGCGGATGTGTTGGAGTTTGGTGTATTGACTGGGTTAAAAACAAAAATCGGTGTCCTTTCCGCTCACCGAATCCACTGGGCACTTTCCTGATGGTTTTGCGTTTCAGTGGCAGATGGAATATAAACAATATCTGGGGATAGATGTGGCTCGATCACCCGAGACTCCATAACGTCGCAATTATGGAAAGGTGTTGAAGCATATTAAAATTATATTAGGGAAATGGAAGGGACTTCCCATTAATCTATATTGTTAAAAACGGTTTTGCATGTGTTCCTAAATGTCCCGTTAGCAGTGCCAAAGTCTTATTTTCGAGAAATACAATTGGAGATATCTCGATTCATATGGGCAAATGGCCTGGCAGGAACTAGTCGAACCAGTGGAGAGGGGAGGATTAGCACTACCTGACATGGAGGAATATAATGAGGCTGCTCAGGCCTGGTTTTTGGTATATTTTTATGGTGATGGGATCGATAGGAGACATATCGAGATAGAACGGACCCTTGTTGCGCTGTCACTAGTACGATCAATCATCTTGATGGCTCCTGGTAGACTAAGACGAAGAGCATGGAGGAGCTGACTTGCAAAACAGGGGTTATTGGAGAGAAATAGAAAGGAGGCGTTCTGTACTCTCCCAAACTACCAGTAACTTACATCCTGGGTTTACCACTAACTGGGGAATTGGGATATGCACACTGCATGGAACAGCTAGGCATCTCATGTTTGAGACTTATTTACTTTACTTTATTTAATTTCTACCACGCTCCAGGATCCCCGAAGGCTTACAGGCAAACATATAACGAAAACAACACAGAACAGATGGTGAGTTTGGGCACCTTCCTCAACGACAACGTGTAACAACGTATTCTATTAGTAGCTTCTGGATGTCTAGTAGAATACATTATTTTTTTTTAAGGTGTCTGTGGACTCGCATTCCATGCCATGGGGGCTGCCATGCTGAAGTCTCCGTTAACGATTGTGCCCGTTTTGCATCGCAGCGCTTTCAGTAGGTGGGCATTGTTGGATCTCAGTGTCCTGTGGGGCTGTTTCTCCACCACTCCTTCCATTAAGTAGGTTTGGCATGCAGCCCACCCGGCATTTGTGGACGATCAAAATTAGTCTAAACTGGATACTTGCTTTCACCGGCAGCGAGTGCAAGCTCTGCCTGTCATCCGACACGTGATCTCGCCATTTCAGGACTTTCACTATCCTAACTACGCTGTTCTGAATTGCTTGCAGACGATTCGTTTCTGCTGGTGTCACCCCAATGAGTAAGCTGCAGCAATAATCTATTTTAGCGCTGATTATGGCTGTGGCAATTGCTTCTGCATTGTTTTGTGATATTAATGGCTGCAGATGAGCCAATAGCTTTAGATAGTAGGTGGATGATGAGATTGGGTTGCTCATTTGAGGCTTCATGGTTAAAATTCTGATCTAGAATTATGCACAGAGTTTTGACTTTCCTTTGGGTCTCAATCTGAGTCTGCAATGAATAAGCTATTAAAATATGGTCCTAGCTTGGTCAGTTTCTTCTTTGTTTCCACCACCATGAGTTCCGTTTTTTCCTTGTTCAATGCTAGGCTGTTATGTGCCATATCCGGATGGTGTCATATCTTATTAATTTCAATTTCATCTATATTGTGTACCCCTGTAAGTGGTTAACACATTGTGTATCATCTGCATAATTAGAGAAAACAATGCCCTTGTGTTGTAACATGGCGAAAAAGGGCTCCATACACATGTTCCCTGTGGTATATCATAGGCTAAAGCTACTAGTTCAGACTCTGCCTCCCCGTTGGCTACACTGCCTTTCTTATTATTTAAAAAGGATGTGACCCATTGAGCTGCTTGCTCTGAGAAATATGCTGTGTCCCTCAACGTGGTGGCCAAGATGGAGTGATCCACCAGGTCAAAAGCTGCTGAGAGATCAAGAATCATCAACAGCGAGATTTGTCCGATCTCCATTGCTTCTAGTAATTTTGATTTCAAGCTGAGAAGGGCCATCTCTGTTCCATGATATTGTCTAAAGCCCGACTGGTGTTTATTCAGAATCTGATGGTTATTCAGGTGTGTTGAGATTTGGTTATAGGAAACCCTATACAGAATCTTTAGAAGAAATGGGATGTTCGTAATTGGTCTAGAATTGGTTGATGTTCGTGGACATAGACCTGGTTTTTTGAGAAGAGGTGTTATCCATGCTCTTTTTAGATCTTCAGGCTTTTACCGAAAGGCAGTTTCTGACTAGGGAAGGATGGATGGGTAGGGGGAATGTTGCAACCCACCGCCAACAGACTATGCTGGATCCAATGATAGGGCTGGTAGACAATAGCAGGATGACGTCCAGACTATATGGCAAAATATTGGAGACTCGGGAGGGATGGGTGGAATCATCCCGTGGAAAGTGGGAAGCAACATTAGGGGTCGCTATAACTGATAACATGTGGCAGTATTGTTGTGCACAAATTAAGAAAATTGACCTTAATAGTAGATTTAAACTGATGCATTTTAAATTTCTGCATCAATTCCATTATACTCCTATAGTTATTAATTTCCCCACGACGTTGTTCCCACGCCCCCCCTCTACACCCCGGATGAATGTGCTTGACGTGCGCACACCTGCAGGCCCTAATGCGGCATGAGCTGTCCCCCCCCCCATTTTTTATTTCTGGGTATAGTATTTGAAATAGCATGTGACATCATTGGGGAGCGGGTAGATCCTACTGCAGTAGTGGCTCAACTGGGATATACCAAACAGATTACTGGTCGAGTAAGGAAGCTGGCAGGATTGTTATTACTACTGGCGAAAAGAAGGGTTGCAATGGTGTGGGGGAGAACCCAGCACCCTACAAAGGAGTGATGGGGAGAGGATATTCCCTATTGTAATGAGATGCAAACTGAATATTAACTGGTTGCTCATCCATGTGCTAGACCCCAAGATATATGGGACCCATATCAACAGTATTTAATTGCGCAAGCAGGACTGGCCATGCTGAGCCCGGATGAGGAGATAATTTATGGGACTAAGATTGTACCTAGAGGGAGGGATGAAAGATGCGGGTGTTGGGGAGAATTCTCATAAATGTGCTAATTCCGCTCTACATTAGAGATCCCCAGCTCTGTTTGTTTTCTGTGTTTGTTTCTTTTTAGTTATGAAGTCTAAACAACACCATAGGCATCATCTTTTCATTTGTGTCACACAGCATCCTCAGTGCAGTGGTGCAGGGAAGCCTTTCAGGCTTTCCCAAGGTTTAACTACCTTCTCTGGGATAAACTACTGCTTCCCAGAGTAAGTAAAGTGAAATTGACTTTACTAGTCTTTTAAATTCCTAGACCCAGCACACCATATCCTACAGTAGATGCCTGGAGGGGTTACTTAGTATCCCTTGTGTCTAGTTACTAATGATGCAGCCACATGCTACCCTTTCCTCCTAGAATGGCTTGTGGCAGTGGTTTTACAACGAAATACCATGATTTTTCCCGACCGTGAACTATTCGTAGCTCCGTTAACGTTAAATCGCGGCAGCCATGTTTTTCAAAATGGAGTCCGAGCCCCCTCTGTGAAAACATGTCCCGGTCTTCTTTTTTCGCCATTTCTTTTTGGAAAGGTCCTTCTAGAGTTTGTCTCTACGTGCCACACCAGGTTTGGTACCTTTGTTCATTCAACTTTGGAGGGCTTCAGGAGTGAAGACTGCCTCTGGCGTCCGAGTGGGCAGGAAGTGAGGGAGGTGCCCGAAGCTCCCTGTGCTTAGTCTCCTAGGAGACCCAAATGCACTCTGTGGTGATTGGCTGGCTGACTGTCCGGCAAGGACAGCCAGCCTGCTGGGTGAGTGACAACTAGGCTGGAATGGATAGGAGAGAACTGAATAAAAGGCGAGTCTCTTGGCTTG
This sequence comes from Ambystoma mexicanum, assembly GCF_040938575.1. Lineage (NCBI taxonomy): Eukaryota > Metazoa > Chordata > Amphibia > Caudata > Ambystomatidae > Ambystoma > Ambystoma mexicanum. Next base: position 310,034,237 of record NC_090927.1, on the reverse strand, counting down.
GAAGGCAGAGTCGACCACTGGAACGAAAGAAGCGAAGACGAGCTTGAAGAGGACATCTGCTGCAACTCCTGGACTGCTGGTTTGCCCGGTGAAGCCCTGCTGCAGGTCTGAATCTCCAAGTTTATCTCGACAGAGTAGCCCCTACAAGGATGACTTCTCCCTTTGAGTTGGTGGGACCAATCAATCAGAGTGCTGCAGGAAACAGAATAACCAGGGAGAGGGACACCAGTTGGTGTGCTTTACTTACAGCTACCGGAATCAAAGTTTGCCAGTTGCAAGCTTTATACTGTTCAAGTGCAGTGCAGGAGTCCCCCGATGTCCTCCCTCTTGTCCCCACGACTGAAGCCCAGGAACAACGAGAGTTGCAGAAACTGCCAGGAACAGAAGTTATCAGCTGCATCGTTTTCTTCATTGTAAGGTACTGTGAAACCAGACTGAGATTACTTACCTCTCGCGTTGAAAGTGCTTGAAACTTTTGAAACTCACCGACCTAATCAGCTTGTGAACCAACATATGATTCTTCTTTTTACAAACGACTTCTGAGAACTTGTGCAGAGACTTTTCCGTTGAACTACCAGAACCGCTTTACCCTATCGAAGACTTTAGCCCATTGACTTTGGCCTAGCCTATTGAATTGACTCTTCTGGTTAACTCAAAATAGCCACACGGCCTAAAAATGAATGTAACCTTTCATGTTCTAATAGCTTTTCCCTTTTACTCCTCTTGAAAAGTATTCTGAAATAGTATTGAAGTATATTTGTGTGTTATATAATTGCCTCCTTCTTATGAATATTTTATAACTGACTGATAAATAAATTAATAAGTATTTATCAAAGAAACCTTGAGTGTACGAGTTTATTTGAACACCTGTGATTCTAGACTTCTGTGTAACCTCGTTACTGATTACCCCTCTTGAGATAAACCTGGCTGCTCAGCTCTGCTACCAAAACGGTGTAGTACAGACTTATACCAAAGGTTGGTTTGCTTACACCAGTAGTCATAGTTGTGTGTAGTGGTACCAAAGAGTACTGTATACAAACTCTGCCTAACAGCGGGAAGGTGGTTATAGGGAGGGAATGCACAATAACAAATATTGAAATGGAACAAAACTGGGAGGGGTATTTGCTTAACCACTGTTCTTTCTGTATTTTAAGTAAGTGAAAAAAATAAAAAAATAAAAAAAGGATACATCAGGAATAGCTAAAGACTGAATCGAAGGCACCCTAGAGAGGAGAGGAAACATGGCAGGAGATTGCATCAGGTATTCTACCAAGATTAAGATTAACAGCCAAGTTATTTTCTATACCAGTTGTTTTGTTGATCAAAAGAAACTCAAGGAAACGGATATCTCAAAGTTTAAAGCACAGTGATGAGGAATCATAGGGGAAGGTATCAATCCCATGCAACCGTGAACTTTATCCATTGAGAACATTTATGTTGGAGTTACGCCTTTCCTTTTGAACTTTAACATTTGTGCACTTTTAAGGCCAAAGACATTTCCCTTTTCACCTTAGATTTAAATTTGTTAGAATGTGAGGGTCAGAATGGTGCTTTGGACATCTTGACAGACAAACCCTTAGTTTTTTTTTTTAACCAACTTTATTTTCAATTTTACTTAAACAATAACCGGTCATTGGTTACAACATATATTATGAAGCATTACTACCATCATTATACCCCTGTCCCCTGTGCTGGAAGCCTTCGCATTATCTTCAGTGATTGTCTTCATAAACTTTCCTTTGTCTTATTTTCTTTATTACCCCCCTCCATCCTCAGCCTTGTTATTGTCTTTGCCAAAAGACCTTGATTCATGACCAGTTCAGTTCCATGAGCCAAACCACATGCTATAGTCCTTTCTGTCTTTTATTTGATATGGATGTTTGAGTATATGTGGCTTAAAATAGTGAGCCTCTCTTTCTCCCACATAGTCCTGGAGGGGTTCCCATATAGCCAGGAATTTCAGATACGTTCCTAATTTTGTGGCGCAGATGTTTTCCATTGCCATGACTCCCCGGACTTTCACCCAACACCATGGTGCTGTGGGGCACTTCACCGTCTTCCACCGTTGGGCCACTATCATTCTCGCTGCTGTCAATAGATGGGTTATGAGGGCAGCTCTGTTCCCCGAGGCCGCATATTTCCCTTCCGCTACTGCGCCTTTTAGAATTACTTTTGGTGACCTTGGTAGGTCAGAGCCTGTTATGTCTCTGATGTAGCTCAACATTTCTTTCCAATACACTATCATCTTCGGACACGACCACCACATATGAAACATGTCTCCTCTTTCCCCACACTGTCGCCTACATTCCGGAGAATACGTGGGGATCATTTTGTGTAATCTATTTGGGGGCACATACCAGCGGTAACAGAGTTTGTACGCCGATTCTTTAATTGCTGTGGATTTGGATAGCTTGTGCGCCCTCATCCAGATTTGACTCCATTCTTCCTGCGTGATCTCCTCTCCTATGTCCTGCTCCCAGTACTTCATGTACTGGAGGGTGTCATCTGCTTGCGCCCTATCCAGGAGTTTATATAGTATGGTTATCCCCTTCGTGGGTGTCCCCTCCCGCATTGTTAATTCTAGGCCCACTGGATGTCTTAGCCCAGTATTTAAATCTGTGGTTTTTCGCCAATACCAAATCTTTTTTTGCAATCATCAAATGATCGTGGGGCTCCTTCCGGTTACATATCTTGTAATGACATCGTGTCTGCCTCCTTCCATCCTACCCAAAATATTTTATGAAGTCCGGGTGAGGAGAACAAGTTACTTCTTACCTTGTAACTTTCTTTCGATGGGATGTTCCTCTGACGTATTCCTTATGTTAGATATCTCTTTGCAGCTCTGCTGGCCTCGGAAAATTTTTCTCTTGAGGGCGCTGCGCGTCGACGTCCGCCGAGTCGATGTCCCTCGACAGCTGCCGTATCGACGTCGACGTCATCCTGCCTATAAAGGCCGCGCGCAGCGTCTGTTGCTCAGTTCCGTTTTGTAGCCCACAGTATTTCTGTCTGGACTAGACTAATCACCCTGAAGGAGCGTAAGCTGTAACAACAAGGGAAGTAGAACTGCGGGGATGGATGGGAGGGTCGATAAGGAATACGTCGGAGGAACATCCCATCAAAAGAACGTTACAAGGTAAGAAGTAACTTGTTCTTCGAAGGGATTGTGTCCTCCGACGTATTCCTTATCTTAGATAGGCTCCCATAGCAGTATTCTATTATTGGAGGTGGGAGTACTGACTTCATGCTGCCTTCTATTGATGAATAGAGTGCAATACTGCCCTTCGAAACCTAGTCTCTTGACTGGAGGAGGAATCCAAGTTGTAAAATCGTGTAAAGGTATGGACGGACGACCATGTGGCGGCCGCACAAATGTCTTTAACCGGCACTCCTCTTTTGAGGGCCGATGAAGCTGCAATACCTCTGGTCGAATGAGCCCTAAGGTTTTGAGGGGGCTCTTTTCCTGCCAGTTTATAACATTCCAAAATGGCTCGAATGATCCATCTGGAAATGGTCTGCTTAGTTATCGGTAACCCCAGCTTGTGACCTGTGTAGCCTACAAACAGCTGGTCTGCTTGTCTTATCCTGGCCAGTCTACTGATGTAAAAACTTAAAGCCCTTCTAGGGTCCAGCCTGTGTAACCTCTCTTCCTCTTTCCCTGGATGAGGAGGAGGATAGAAAGATGGCAGGGTAATCTTCTGAGTGATATGGAATTCAGAAACCACCTTTGGGAGGAAATTAGGCTTCACTTGCAGGACAACTTTGTCTTTGTGAAATATTGTATGAGGGGGTTTACAAGAAAGAGCTTGTAACTCGCTCACCCTTCTAGCAGATGTAAGTGCTATTAATAAAACAGTTTTAAGGGTAAGAAATCTTAACGAACAAGAATGGAGTGGTTCGAAAGGTGTGCCCATCAGGAAAGTTAAGACTAAGTTTAAATCCCATAGGGGAACCTGGAATGGTCTTGGGGGATAAACGTTGGTTAACCCCTTTAGAAACTGTATTACCAAGGGTAACTTGAAATAGGATGGTTCTTCCGCAGTGCGCTTAAAGATGGATAGCGCTGCGAGATAGCCCTTAATGGTGCCAACTTGAAGGCCTGAATTCGCCAAATAGAGTAGGAAGGACAAAACCATTGGTGTACCACATGAAAAAGGGTCGATATTCTTTTCTCTACACCAGCTGCAAAATCTGTTCCAACAGCAGCGGTATAAAGACTTTGTTGCTGGCCTCCTTGCCGAAAGCGACACCTCCATAACATCATCAGGGAGGTCCCAATCCTTGTACCTCAGCCTTTCAGAAGCCAAGCGTGAAGGTTGAGGGTTTTGATGTCTGGATGGAGAACCTGACCTCCCTTCTGTGAGAGTAGGTTCTCTCTGAGTGGAAGTCGAATTGGAGGGCAGATGGACAAGTCTAGAAGGTCCGGGTACCACATTCTCCTGGCCCAATCCGGGGCAATTAGGATCACGGTTTTCCGGAATCTTCTCAACCTCCTGATCATTTAAGGAATGACAGGGACCGGTGGGAACGCGTACAGAAGTGGAAACTCCCAGTCCACTATGAACGCGTCTCCCAGAGCTCCTCTCGGGGGAAATTCCCTTGAGCAGAACAGGTCGCACTTCCTGTTAACACTGGTGGCGAACAGATCCACCTGAGGGGTTCCCCAAAGGGCGAAGATCTCTTGAAGGACTTCTTGAGCTAGTTCCCACTCGTGGGAGACTGTGCTCTGCCTGCTCAGAGCGTCCGCTGTCAAGTTCTTCTCTCCGGCTAGGTGAACTGCCGACAGAGATTCCTTCTTGGATTGCCCAAAACCAGAGCTGCATCGCCTCTCTGCACAGAGGTAGTGATCCTACGCCTCCTTTTTTGTTGAGGTAATGCATGGCCACTGTGTTGTCCGTCATTATCAGGACATTCTTTCCTTGTACAGATGGCAGAAAAGCCTTCAGCGCAAGTCTGATGGCCCTCAGCTCTAACAGGTTGATGTGTAGTCTGGACTCGGATGGAGACCAACGACCGCTGATGGTCAAGTCGTTAGCGTGGTCTCCCCACCCTGTGAGTGAGGCATCCGTGACTACTGTAATCTCCGGCCAAGGTTGCCAAAACTGCTCTCCTTTCAGAATGTTCTCCTGACAGGCCCACCACTGAAGGTCTCGAGCCACCCTGTCGGGAACCTGAAGAAGATCTGGCATTCTTCCTGAGAATTGTGACCACTGAGTCCTCAGTACCCACTGGAGAGATCTCATTCTCAGGCGAGCCTCTGGCACTAGGAAAATGCAGGATGCCATGAGGCCTAGCAACCTCAAAAAGTCGAAGGCTGGGAGACGTTGGGCATTTTGGAACTTGGTAACCATCTGTAGAATATCTTGAGCCCTCACCTCTGGTGGCGAGGCTTTTCCCAGGGAAGTGTCCAGGATCGCTCTGATGAACTGAAGTCTCTGTGATGGTATCATTTGTGACTTCTTTAAATTGAGGGAGAAGCCCAGTCTGTGAAGGGAGTGGCAAACGTGATTTAGCTGGATCTGAGCTTGTTCCGAAGATACAGCCCTGATCAACCAATCGTCCAGGTAGGGGTAGACGTGAATCCCTTCCCTCCTTAGACTTGCCGCCACTACCGACATTAACTTGGTGAAGACCCTCGGGGCGGAGGTCAGCCCAAATGGCAATACCCGAAATTGATAATGAGAGTTGCCAATTGCGAACCTCCGGTATTTCCTGTGTTTGAGATGGATAGGCACATGGAAATAAGCGTCCTGGAGGTCCAGAGATACCAACCAGTCCTGGAACTGAAGGGCCTGAAGGATCTGAGAAAGAGTTACCATCTTGAATTTGTCTTTCCTGAGGAATTTGTTCAATTCTCGCAAGTCCAAGATGGGTCTCAGTCCTCCGTCTTTCTTTGGAATGAGAAAGTAAGGGGAGTACCAGCCCTTGTTCCTCTCCGCTACAGGTACCGTTTATATGGCACCTTTCTCTAGCAGGTCTAAACTTTCCTGCAAGAGGAGCGGATCTGGAGCTTTCTGAGAGCTGATCCCCGGTGGATGACTCTGAGGTATGCGTAGGAGAGGCAGGCAGTAACCTTGGGCAACTGTTTCCAATGCCCAAGCATCTGACGTGATAGCCTGCCATTCCGCCAGATGTTGAGTTAACCTGCCTCCTACAGGTGTCCTGTGAGGGAAGTCCTCAGAGTGGTTTTGGGGCGGCTGATGCAGATGCCGATGGTAAAGAGGCACCTGCTGTTGCTGCGGCTTTTGAATATCTACCCCGTCCACCTCGGGTAGTTCTTCTTTGTCCCCTTTGAGCCGGTCGTCCTCTACCTCTTCCGAATGCGGAGTAGAAGTGAAAGGACTTGCCCCTCGCAGAGGTTCCTGTGGGACGAAAAGGTGTCTGACGGTTTGCAGCGCCTAGGGATTTTGCTGCTGCTTTTGATGTCTGCAGTTTTTCTAAACTGTCATCCGCCTTTTTCCCAAACAAAGAAGAGCCATCGAATGGCATGTTCAAGAGCCTGGCTTGCACATCTGGGGCAAAACCAGACTTTCTCAACCAAGCGAATCTCCTGGTTGTTGTACTTGCCGCCATTGCTCTGCTGATACTGTCAGCCGAATCAATGCCTGTCTGGAGGGATTCGGACATAGCGTCTTTACCGTCCTGTATGATATTTAGGAACGCCTCCCTTTCTTCTCCCTCCGGGATGCAGTCAGCCGCTGTAGAAGCACACTCCCAAAGTGTATGGCTGAATCTAGCAAGGGTGCAAGTAGCATTAACAGATTTTAACGCCATGCTACATGCCGAAAAAAACTTTCTTTGCCATAGCATCATATTTCTTATCGTCCCTGTCCTGTGGGACGGTAGGGTAAGCAGCCTTGACGTCAGTAGAAGATGCTGCCTGTACCACCAGACTTTCTGGGGATGGGTGTTTTGACAAAAACTCCGGGTCTGCAGAAGATACCCTGTATTTTGTAGACAGCTTTTTATTTACTGCCGGGACGACATCTGGGGTTTCCCAGTTCGTCATAATCTTGCTCTGAAGAGCTTTATGAAAGGGCACTACAGGATCCTCCTGTGGACCTTTGTCAAGAATATCCGTGAGGTCATCTTGTTGGAAAGCCTGTGAAGGTGTTGACCACCCCATAAATTCTGTGATCCTGGCCATTAAGGCTCTATAGGGGGTTTCAGCATGCTCCTCCGGGTCTGGCCTAGCAAACTCCACCTCAGGGGAAGTGTCTAACCCACTTGCCTCATGTAAGGAATCATGAAGATCCTTTAACCTGCGTTCTTCTGAGGATAACTCCTCTCTAACTGGGTTTGCAGGTCCCTGCAACTCAAATGTGTCTTCCTGTTCAGATAGTTCTCCCTCTTCCAAAATGGAGGACATAGTTCTCAATTGTTCTGAACTCACAAAGGGTGTAAAACCCATCTCCAAGGCAGAGGGTGCCAAACTTGTCATAATCGGCCTCGAAAACGTCGATGTCGTTGACGCCGAAGGCTTCGGGCGTGGCGTCGAAAACAAAGGCGGAGGTCTCGAGGTCCTCGATAGTATTGGGATTCTGCTCGAGGAAGTCGACAATCTCGACGCCATCGTCATCGAGGACCTGGGGATAGTCACTGGGTGCGTCGTAACCGTGACTTTCCTTGGCGTCGACGCCGGTGTCGAAGAAGGTTTCGAGGTCATAGCTTTACTCGAGGGTTCGTGACGCGCTCGAGAAGCTTCCTTCGCCAGGTACTGCAACTCGCAGCGTTTTTGACCTTTGGGTCTTTCGACCAGAGCATCGCTCTCGGCAGTCTTCAAGGGGGTCGAGGCCACTTTCTCGAAGACGCTCATCATATTTTTGCGGAATTCCTCCCATTTAGCCCGGGAACTATGTTTCGTGGGGCAAGGGATTCTCTTAGGAGAAACAGAGGAAGAGGAGGACGGAGAAGGGGATCTTCGACGTCTCCTCTTCGAGTGGTTCGATCTCGAGGAGTGATGGGACCCACTCCGAGACCTGGAGCGCGAATGGTGACGAGGAGACGAATGTCTCGACTTCGTCGAGGAAGAAGAAGCTTTGGAAGTCTTACCTTTCTCCAGCTTCCCCCTACGCTCCTTCAGGGCCTTAGCTGTCATGGACATACAGTCCTTGCACTCCGAACAATGGTGTTCAGCTCCCAAACACCACAGACAAACTCTGTGAGGGTCAGTCAGCGACATCTTTTTCCCACAATCTCGGCATTTTTTGAAGCCGGACCGAGGGGTCGTCGGTTCCGACGAGGAAGCCATTGAGTACGGATCGAATATCTCGAGGTAAATAGGATGAATTGTCTACAAAACTGAGCAACGGTATTCCGAGGCACTGAGTAAGCGCGGAAAAATGGAACTGAGCAACGGACGCTGCGTGCGGCCTTTATAGGCAGGATGACATCGACGTCGATACGGCGGCTGTCGAGGGACATCGACTCAGCGGACGTCGACGCGCAGCGCCCTCTAGAGAAAAATTTTCCGAGGCCAGCAGAGCTGGAAGGAGATTATCTAAGATAAGGAATACGTCAGAGGACACAATCCCTTCGAAGAACAAGTTACTTACCAACTGGTAACGTTCTTTCGGTTGGATGTTCCTCCAACGTATTCCTCATCTTAGATGTATTCCAGATGTATTCCGTCCAGATTTAGCTGCCTTTGGAAAAAAAATTTCGGCAGAGGGCGCTGTGCGTCGATGTCGAGTCGATGGTCCCTCGAAAGCCTCCGTCGAGGGTGACATCGGGTGTATAAGTAGCACACGCGGCGCCCGTTGGCCTCAGTTCTGTTTTTCCCCTTCACCAGTGATTTTGCACTGAGTAGATTGTGCCGGTAGACAGGTATCCACCTTGCGAGAGTTGAAGTGGCAATAACCCGGAAAAATCTACAGAGGGGTAGGCTGGGACGGCGATGAGGAACATCCAATCGAAAGAACGTTACCAGTTGGTAAGTAACTTGTTCTTCGAGTGGATTGTGTCCTCCAACGTATTCCTCATCTTAGATAGACTCCCAAAGCAGTATGGACAATTTCTCTGGAGGAGGGTTTAGATTTTTCGATACCCTTAGATGGCTGAATATAGTACTGCTTTACCAAAATTCAGCTCCTTAGACTGAGAAGCATCCAGACTATAGAATTTTGAAAAGGTATGTAGTGTAGACCAAGTTGCTGCTTCACAAATGGACCTTATTGGAATACCTCTTTGTAGGGCTGTCGAAGAGGCAATGCCTCTTTTGTAATGAGCCCTTAAACCTTCTGGTGGGTCTTTTTGTGCTAATGTGTAGCATTCTGAAATGCAAAGCACAATCCAGCGTGATATTGATTGTTTTGTCACCGATTGACCCAATTTCCTTCCGGTGTAGCCGATAAATAGTTGATTGTCCACTCTAAGCTTGGAAAGCCTAGAGATGTAAAAGCTTAAAGCTCTTCTTGGATCCAACCTGTGTAATCTTTCTTCCTCCTTACTAGGATGAGGTGGAGGATAGAATGCGGGTAAAACACCCTTCTATAATATATATATTTTTTAAATTGTCATTTTTGGTAATGTGATTTGTACTTTACAAATACGTTTTTTTAAAAATAAAATGGGAGTTTTAGTTCATGTTAAGAACTGGAAAAGAAAGTGTTCAAAGGCACAAATTGCAGAGTTGGCGCAAATCCCAGCTTCACCCCTTAACCAAGTAATATTGGGCATCTCATTTAATCTTGTATTGCCTAACCTCTCAATATTGCCACTGCCTAAAACCTTTCAAACTTATCAGCCCTTCCAAATGATTTCCTTCTCATGGTATGATCTTTATAAAAGCCTTATTCGTGGTTTCACTGTGTTAATAGTGAGCATATTTATATTGCACACCACAGGCATTTGTTTCTTTGATATCTAATGGCAAAACTATTTGAAAACCATATTCCACTTCTAATCTCAGTCTGTCTGGATAAAGACACCTTCCTGGTAGTTTCTAATCTGCCTCCACTATCCATGGCACGGTATGTGTAGTGTTCTCCTTCCTTCCAGTTGGTGGTCAATCCATGCATGAGCACTTTTGCATTCTGTGAGGCAGCTAATGTGAGTTCTCAGTTTATTATGGGTTACATGTACCTTTTATATACGGTCCTCCATTAATACTACATCTACCTTCCTGGATGTTATTGAAAAAATGTATCCTGTATGTATTAGAATAGTAACCCCTTTGTAGACTGCTAATGTTTGTCTTCAAATGCTACTTGTTTATCATTCTGATTAGAGCAAGAATGAAGAGGGCAAGGGGACATAAAGGGAGTAAACGTCTTATTATGCTGCGAGATAGCATATCAACCTATAGGCTGTGAGCGCGACGGGTGGGGGGCGCAACCAGTATTCTTGATCCCTTAATTCCTTTGGTTTGGTGGAGGTGGGCCCCAAAGATGTCCGTGCCCAAGGCCCCAAAAATGCTTAAGATGGCCCTGTCCTTTGACACTTTGTAGCACAAAATAAAGCGTTTCCTGTGCGCGACAGAAAGTGAAGTTTCTTGGCCTTTTTTTTCAGATTTGGCTTAACAGAGCCCGTCATTCAGGGGTCAGGCTTGGTTTTGCTGAAGCACAATGGGGATATGAATGGGCATGGTCGGGGCCTTATCACTCACAGTGGTTTAAGGAAGAGCAGATGAAAATAGTGTCAGCAGCATTATTTTAAAGGTGAAAATGTTTCCTTTTTCATGGGGATTTTGGGCTTGCAGCAAGGTAACGCTGCTTTTTCACTTTATTCCATTTGTATATGTAAGAACACACTGGCAAGCTTCCTCAGTGTGCCCCTTGTTCCATTCCTGCCCAAAAGGTGTTTGGCAAGATGGTGCATCTTTTTGTTGCTGCAAAACACAGTTTTTAGGCCATAGTGCTCAATGGAACCAGCGCTACCATTTTGATTGTTTCTGTTGAAGCGCAGCTTGGTTTTGGAGAAATTCTGTTCAGTGGGTCAATGTAGCCCACATAACAAACATAGGAGTAGTACAACATTTGTATAAAGTGGATGCAGGGAGAGACATGGTCCTAGAGAGGAGTAAGATCTCAGGTAGAGTGTGCATTGAAGCATTTGATGGCGAAAAAAATATCAGAAAAGAGGTTCAGCAATACATTGTAACAGCACATTTCCACAGCTTTCAGCTTATATTTAAAGCGGAAGAAGTCAAAGTCAATCATACTCTGACCATCATGGACCTGTCCAATTCTCCAGATTCCTGCTTTTTGCCATGAAATCCATGATAAAACAGTTACCCTGTTTCACACATGGATTTCTCGACATACTAGAGTCTGCACACAGTAGATAATTCTCATCTCATATGAAAGATGGAGTCGTACCAACTGGCTGCCTCTTAGCCGCAAACAGAATAACCTCTAGGGGTGTAGGCGAGAAAGCCTCCCTCTCAATCTTAACCCAGCCTGCACAGTTAATTTGGTCGGACACAATCTGGTGATGCAATGTATGTAACAAATGCAGTGTGATAGCATTTTCTATTGGGATAACCAAAACCACCTAGATGCACAAGTCTCTGAAGGACATCCTTTGGGACCCGTGCACGGCCCCCGTAACCCCCCCCCCCCCAACACAAACCTATTAAAGGACTTATTAATACTCAAGAGTAGTTAATTGGAAAGTGGCAGAGGGAGCATACTAAAAAAGTATAATAGGTTTGGGAGCAAATTCATCTTCACTACGTTAACCTTGCCCAGAGGGTCAGTTTTAACTTCTCCCATTTACAGCAGATTATCTATTTTTAAAATTTTCAGGCAAATATTATTTACAAGCAGTGATTCAATATCCCTAATGACATGAATACTGAGATACTTGAGACCTGAGTCAGCCCACACTTCACGATCAATATCAAATAACCCTCTATCCATGAGCGGGAGATTGGGAAAATTTGAGTTTTTGTGACATTCACCTTATAATTGGAGATACTACCAAATTCCTGTAATGTCAAAATTGGTTCTCAATATGAGTGCTTTGGATTTGAAATCAAAACCACAAGGTCATCTGCATCTAAGAGGACATTTAGGTGTAGTCAACCAACGGAATGCCCATTATATCTGGATGGTTCCCGAGCACAATGGCAACAGGGTGAGGGGGGTTCTATGAATAAATCAAACTATAACGGGAACATGGGACAGCCCTGACAAGTCCCTTTTTAGACCTGGAAACATTCTGATTGACAATCATTAACGGCCACGGCTGCCTTTGCACCACCATATAGAGCTCCAAAAAGTCAAAGGCAATGTGGTCCACAATTTACTTTAACGAAGACACGTAGGAAAATCCAGCTCACCCCGTCAAAAACCTTTTCCACATCAATACTGATAACATCAAACACCTCCTGTAAATTATCTTAACTATTCCTTCCACCTACAAAACCTGTCTGGTTTTTGTGAATCAGTCTCAGAAGCAAGTCATTCAATCTTCTAGCGAATACTTTTTCAAAGCTTTACATCACATTCAAGAGCGAAATAGGCTGACAGATCTCACATAATGAGGGATTTTTACCTAGTTTCAGAATTACTGTTATTAATGCAGTCTGCATTAACTCAGTGACCGCCTCATTATGCCCAATCTCTGTATACAAGTGTGTAAGGAAAGGGGCCAGGATCTGACTAAAAGTTTTATAGAACTCTTTTGGAAACCCATCAGGGCCAGGACATTTATCATTCGCCGACGCCTTTATTGAATTTTTAATTTCCTGAACGGTTATTTGTGCATCAATATCTAATCTCTCACGCTTATTCAGACTTGACGTATCTATTGAACAGAGATAATCGTTCATCTTCAATTCAGAAACAAGTTTGTCCGTCCTATACAGGGAGGCATAATATCGCATAACCTCCTCACAAATTTCCTCATTCTTTCTCAATATTGCACCTCCCCATCCACAACATAGAGCAACTGCCTGTGTTCTTCTCCTTCTGCTGTACTCTGTTTTCCAACAAACATCCTGACCCCTCACCTCACTCTCAGAAAGCTTGCCGCGAATAGAATAAGTATGTCTCTGCCTTATGATGAAGTTCACAGTCCAAAGCCTGTTTTGCATGGGACAAAGCCAACATATTTTATTTACTTGGACAACCACAATAGCTTTCCGCAGCTACTTTGTTTTCACCTTCTAGATTAACCATAACTTTCTCCCTTTTTCGTTTTTGTATGAAGTGAAACTTATCATTTTCCCTGGCAATGTTCCCTTCAACGCGTCCCAAATCAATGATATGGAGTTAACTGAATGCAGGTTATCCTTCATGAACAGTGATATTTCTGTTTCCATATGATTAACAAATTCGAAATCGAAGAGCAGCTGTGTATTTATACGTCATTGTTTCTTAGATCTCAATCCACCTGCAGACTCGTCGAATGCCAACACAACAGGCACATTGTCCGAAATCACATCACCAATTGCAGTATTGCAAACATCCCCACATAGACTTCTACTAACATAAAAAAGTAAATACGTCAAGATGCTCCATGTACCATTAAAAGAAGAGTGTAAATTCTACTCTCCCCATTAAGATCACGCCAAATGTCATACAAATCTGACTTATCTATACATTTTAAAAATTCCTTTCTTGCCCTGGCCTCAGTGTAAGAACCTACCTGGTTAGTCTTATCCATTTTAATATCTAATGTAGTGTTAAAGTCTTCCCAAAATACAATCTCGTACAACCCAGCTGATCCAAGACTCCATCCAGTTTTTCAAAAAGCACAGCTTGGTTCACATTTGGTGCATAAATATTCAAAAGTGTCATGTATCTATTTTCAATATGTAACTTGAGTGCAACATATCTCCCCCCAGGATCAACATATACACAATTGGTCCTATATCTCAAGATTTTCCTAAAAAGAATAGATAGACCCCAAGAGTTACTTGCAAAATAACTTGAAAACTCCTTTACATACAAACCGTTGAAAATATATCCTACCTGATCTCCTCTCAAATGAGTCTCCTGCAGAAAGACTATTTGGTTTCCTCCTACTCAGTAGTGACAATACTTATCTCCTCTTAATTGTGTTATTTACACCCTTAATGTTCCAGTTCATGAAACAAACATGCCGACATTGTTTCCAGCACAACAAAATAGACATGCAGAATGATCTGCACCAATTTACAACTTCATTTAACATTGAAAACACAACGTTTAATGTGAAAACTATAACGCAGTAGTGACTTAGTTAAGAGCTTCCCAGATAAAACACATACAAGGAACATAGCCAAAATTAAAGAAATTATAATATGAAACAAAAAGCGGGTAAGGAGAAAAAGAAGAAAAAGCAGAGAAACAAGAGTAATGTAAAAAGACAGCCTATAAGCCAAAATATTCATCAATATAATCAAAATCAAACTCAGAAAGTTGCTCTACATGTATCATAATTAGAACCAACAAAACAAAAGGCAGCAGTGGAACAGCAACATCTATCAACCAACCAAATATGAGTGACAAACCCAGTCCAGTTTATCAGATCGAGGAAAAATGAGAAAACTTGCAGCATTTTATGCAGCCAGAAAGAAAAATTGTCTGAAAGTCAGCAGTACGTATAAATTACAAACAATTGGTTTAATGTGCATGTTGAGGGTTCTGCACAAATACATATGCACATACTAACCCATAAACATTTGCATAGATCTTCACACCCGTTAGGGAAAATTCTCACAAATGTGCTAATTCCTCTCTACCTTAGAGACCCCCTCTACCCCCAGCTCTTTTGCTGAACTTTGGGACTTTATACTTTTGATTCTATGCTTTTTCTGTGTTTCTTTTTGGTTGTGGAGTCTGACAAACTCCATAGGCATCATCGTTTCACATTGTGTCACACAGCACCTTCAGTGCAGTGGGCACAGGGAAGTCGTTTGGATTTCCCAAGGTTTACATACCGTCTCTTGGATAAACTACTGTTTCCAAGAGCAGTGAAGTGAAATTGACTTTACTTACATTTGTAACTTTCTAGTCCCGGCACACACTATCTTACAATAGGGTGCTGGAGGGGTTAACTTAGTATCCCCTTTGTATAGTTTCTCATGTAACATTTTTATTTTACCCTTTCCTCGATGAATGACTGGTGGCAGTGGTTTACTTTTAACTACTGTGGTGTGCTTTTACCGCGGGCTGCGGGAGAAACCTGCATAAAAGCCAAAGCTTTTTGGCTTGGAAGGCAGAGTCGACCACTGGACGAAGGAATCCGAAGAAGAACTTGAGAGGATGCCTGATGCAACTCCTGTACTGTTGGTTTGCCCAGTGAAGCCCTGCTGTTGTGCTGAAACTCCAATTTCGTTTGGACTAGAGATGCCCTGCAAGGACGACTTCTCCCCTTGAGTTCGTGGTACCAGTCAACTCCAAAGTAAGCCACCTGGACATCCTCTCGGAGCTGGTTGAAATTCCTCTGCAGTTGCTGCTGGAACCGAATAGCCAGGGAGAGGAACACCTGATCGTGTGCATTGCTTTTAAGTTGGCCAAGAGCTCCAGGAAGATTCTCTGGACTGCCAGGAAGCAGGACTGACCGAGCCTGAGCCATCTCAACAGAGTGCTGGACCCCCAGATGCAAGGAAAGCCCATTTCGACAGCCAAGATTCCGCATAAAGTAGTTCCCAAGCACATTGTTTTTCATGGTGTATGAGCCTGGCGCCATAGGCGCCAGTACTGGCCCCATGAGGGCTTTTGAAAAGGATGCCAGGCTCTAGAGGCCCGAGTCCTGACTCCACCTGGTCAATGGGTTTGCCAGAGGGGGTTTCGGGCGAGGGTTGTGACAAAGCCCGATTCTAAATGCAAACAGTGGTATATTAATGTCCACAGTGTCCTAGTTACTAAAGTCACCCGAAGTGTCTGTGGGCCATCCCAAAAGGGTACTTAATGATTTAGAAATATTAAGAGTGTATATTTTTGGAGTGTATTTGTGTGTTGCTATTATATTGCCCCCTTCTGAAGAAGGCTTACTCTGACTGTTGAATTAATAATTGTTTAGAAACTTTGTGTGTAAGAGTTTATTTGAATAGTTGTCACTGTGAATCTCTGTGTAACTCCCCTACAGCTCACATTGACCCCTCCTGAGATAAGCCTGGCTGCTCAACACGCTACCAACCGGTTCCATGTCTTAAAATCGCAGCAAAAATGGCCGTGTATACAAAATATTGTGGCAAAAATGCTGTGGTGTTGTCGCCATAATCATGTAAAGGATGCGGGGGGACACCCCCGCAACCCATTATACCATTTAAGGGGAGCGTGGGTCACCCCCGCAACCCTCGCTCCCCTTAAATGGTATAATGGGGTACACCTTTACTGGGTCAAACCACAGCATTTTTGCCGAGATTTTTTTTACCAACATTTTTGCCGCAATTTTATTACCTGATACCTACCAACCTGTGTAGTACAGACTTATACCAAAGGTTGGGTTCCTAATGCCAGGTGGTCAGGGTTGTTGTAGTGCACCCAAAGGGTACTACATACAATCTTAACCAACACCTACATACATTCACTTTTATATACATGAACAAACATCTCTGTGCCTATGTCCACAACAAGTATAGCTATACAACAGGGACATCCAAATAAATATAATTTTTAAAATCAAATTCAATTAAGAAACAATACCAAAAAGCACAGCTTCAATTTGTCACCGTTAATGGAGTTGTGGACATATACACTCTAATGCAAAACTCCAAGCATAAACATCACTCACATCAGACAGACTAATGAGATATAAAACCTTCCCCCTTCTACACATTTATCTTTCCAGGCCATTTGCTTTACAGTTTCAAACGTCTTTTTCCCGGAAAGCTCAGTTAGCATTCAGCAGTCAAGGAAGGCGTTCCCTTTCTGCAAAAACCTTCATCTGCAGAACTCATTAGGAAGACATATGTATATCCAGAGCGCACTTTCTATTCTACAGATGATATGGCACAAATCTCTTTAAGGCATATTGATCAGAGTACTATGAACAACAGTTCGAGCAGGAACTTCTCCCCCCTCCCCCAACATCAAAACATCCACAGGGACATTTCCTTGGACGCTTGATCTCCGGGGCAATAATTCAGCCATGTACTCCAAGTCCCCCACGTTGCAAAGATCTTGCTGTTATTCAATCGTTCCCAAACTACATCCTACGAGGTGGCCCAGTCACAAGGTACTCACTATTCACCCAGTCTTCCTTTAAAACTCGGAATGTGGCTTCCAACATCATGGCACGGAGCACAATATTAGGGCATTGGTTCTCGGCATTCCATTCTTGTGCGACTCCCCCCATGCACGGATAACTGCAAAGCGGACAAAAACTAACCGAAAATCGTGTATCGAAATTGCCGAATAATATCCATAGCTGCCATGTTGAGACAGCGTCGCAGATTAATTATCGAAGGAAAGAACCTCACAAAACCTCTGCACTTTGTCTCTGGAACGTAGAGACATTAGAAAAATCACAGTTTATAACTGCAGCTTCTTTTCAAATCTTTCCACCTTCATATTTTAATTTAAAAATTAAAAGTAAAATGAAAAACTGGAAGTTTATCTCCGTAGGCACACAGTCACAAGACATTTAAGAACATATTACATTATTAATGTTTTCTGTTACGAGCTCTCGACAGTTCACCATGGTTGCGATGCAGACCCTTTATGAAAGAGTGCTTTCAGGTGGTCCGAGAACAAGTGCCCAACTGTCATGATCTCTGCTTCCAAAAGGTCAGGGTTTTCCCAACTCCCTTGGAAGCAGATCCATAACCCAGGTTCCGAGTGCCAACCAGTCCCAATTGGGACCTTTTGGACCCAGTCCTGGCGCCAGTGGCACCAGGCTCATAAATATGCCCAGTCCCAGCGCTGGAAGCGCCGGGCTCATAATGCTTGGGTGGACTTACCTGCAGCAGACCATGCTGCTTACTTGCCTGCCAGTTGAGCCTCTGATCCTCTTCTGTTTGGAACTACTTTTCCTGTTGGGTGGGGCTGGAGCCACTCCCTAGATTCAGAACACTGGAACTCTTCAGGAAGGCAGGAACTCTTTTTTTACCAGGAACTCTTTTCTTACTTAGGCGTGGCTGTGGAAGGAGTTACCTAAGCACTACAGGAGGCTATTTAAACCACACCCGGTGGATGAATCTTGCTTTGCGTTATTCTGCACCCTCTGCAGCAGAACGCTCATCATGTCTTCTGCATCCGGTCCTGGGCCTAAGGAAAAAGGCTTACCATCCTGAATCCAGTCTTCAGCAACACCTATAAAGACAAGAAAGAACAGGTTAGCATTCCGGCATCTGAAAGGCAAAGGCTTACCTACTCTTTGTGCGCTCGGGAGGTCTTCACACTGCATTCCGGCATCTGAAAGACAAAAGCTTACCAACTCTTTGCACGCTCCGGAGGCCGTCGGCGCTGCATCTCGCATCTGAAAGACAAAACAAGGTGCGTTTAAAGACATTGGGGAACTTTAATACTCACGTGCCATTACTCCTTTCCACATCTAACCCAGTGGGTATCCCGGCACCCTGCAGCCGCTCCGAACTTGTACCTGCAAAATAAAAAGACAGTTAGAGCGCTTCGTGAAGCTGGCAACAAGCGCTTACTTACGTGCTTCAGGCACTTCTATTCATCACACGGGCTCCATCTTCAACTCACTTCAGCCCGTCATCGCCGGAACCCTGCAAAACAAGAGACATCATTATTACAGACTTTAAAGACATTTGAGTTACTCGAAACTTACCGTTCGTGCAGTAAACGACGGACAGCAGTCCTCTGAAGTCAAGAGGCCTGCGCTACCTATCCAGTGAAGAAACTGGTTATAGCACCCTGCCCCGAGGCAGATGGAGAGCTCGGCATTCACTTACCTAAGGTGAGAGCGTTAACCTGTGGGGGTCTACAGGAGAGGAGAAGAGGAAAGAGATAGGGACACCCCAATAACCCCAGTTCATTAACCCCGTATTTTCTATCTGCAGACATCTTACTCTGCACGTCAGGCATACAGGGCACAGAGGTCCAGCCCAAAGAGCCAACCGGGTGCTGCACATCACCTTTGAAGATACGGTAGTCGCCCAGTCAAGACCGGCGCCTCTGCGAGAATCAGGTGAGCGTTACACCAACTCCGTCCACAATAATTCTTAACACAGTTGGATAAACCATATAATAGGGCACTTTTTGTCTCTGGCAAGGTTTTTAGACTCACGAAATAGCTTTCTCTGCGCCACAATCTCCTTACTGAAGAAGTCATTAAAAAGCATAATTGTACACTTTTCACCCCATTTAAGCACTGCCCTCTCCCTGGCACTCTTCAACAACATTTCTTTCACAGGGTATCTCAAGAATTTTACAATGAAGGCAGGTGGGGGTTGACCTGCTCCAGGTTTGGGGGCAAGGGTACGGTGTGCGCGTTCAATTTCCAGTGCTTTCCCTGGGAACAGGTCTAACAGCTTAGGGAGTACCTTTTGTAGAAAATCCACAGGACGACCATTCGCGAAACCTTCTGGGAAGCCAGTAATCCTCAAATGTGATCTACTGTAATTCTCTTGCTCAGAGATTTTCTTGTTAGCTGTTTCTAAAAGCACTGTCATAGTGGACACCTTTGGCTCGAGGGCCAGCAGTCGATCCTCAGACCCCAGGACCCTGCTTTCTAGTTCTTCAGTGCGCTTCTTGACCATAGATGGATCCTTTTTCATTTCCAACACAGTATGTTTAATTATTCTAATAGACAGCACAACTCCATCCATGATTCCAGTTATGCAGCCCTCAGCAGATTGACCTTCAGGCCGGTTCCAACAAGGCTCTTTTCATTTTCATCTGAGCCTTTTTGAGGGTTTGGAGTCTCCATTTAGAGTACCAAAAGTCCCACCTTCATCATCACTCACTAATCTTGAGCTTCTGGAGGAGGGCACATCCACCATTTCAAATGGGTCTGCCATAATTTATATTAGCAAGGTAATCTGGGTCGGAGCAGAGCTCTCAAGTTGCCATTGCTTCAACTGCCAGTTCTAGAATCTAGGAGCTATTATTTTCAGTTGTGTAATTTTTTTTTTCCAATATCAAGTTGAAGACATTTCCTTACACATTTTGTTGTTTTTGTTTGGTGATGTGAGGGTCAGGATACAACGTTTTGGACACAAGGACTGCTTTTCAGTTATTGATGGACATCCCAAGACATCCTTAGTTTTTTTTTTTTTTTTTTTTTTTAGGTAGGACACTCCCCTTTAGAATAGGATTAGAGGCATTTTCCCAACCCATTTAAGTTGAACAAAAGCTTATAACCAAAACATGACAACCTTGTCACAGCTTTCATTTCTGACCCCTCACAACATCCACCAGTGGGTCCCGCAAGAGGGAATGAGCTCATCTACAACTGACTCACACAGTTCTCATTCATGGAAGAGTAACATAGGTCTACTCAGAGACGCAAGTGGAACACCGTGGTAGATGGGCTGCTGACATGCAACAACGGTACCACAAGCCCAGAACCACTGTCGCATTGCCTTCCTGCAAGGAAGCAATGACCCCACTACACCAGTCTACATTAATGCATGGAAACTGTCAGAATCCGGATACAACCTTCCCTCACAGATGGAAGAAAGGCAAACCAGGGGCATCGTGGGCCCACGGCTTCAGTCGGTTAACTTGCTCCTTAACATCGGCTGGGGAACAGAGGCCACTCACTGTTAGGTTGTCCAAATTTGCACCCCAGTCTGTGAGTTAAGTACCCTTGACAACAGTTTTCTGTGGCCAATGTTGCTGGTAAAGGTTTGTCCTTAGGAAGTTGCCCCTGACGGCCCATGAAAGGAGATTCTGTGTTACATTGCTCAAAGCCAGTAAAATGCCCACCATCTTGAATCTGACACCATTGACACTTTGGCAAGCGCTGGGGCAACCAGGCGTTTTACACTATGCAGATGCAGGAGACCAACAGACCCAGAAGACAGAGAAAGACAAGTTGGATCTGGCTTAGAAAAGTGTTACCATCTGCACAATGTTGATGACAGTACTCTAGTGGGGAAAGCCATGCACAACCGTGTGTTTAGAACCACCCCAAGGAAGTTGAGGGGAAAAGCCCAAACTATGCATGACATGACGAGAGTGGTAGAGGTGGGTCGACATCTACTTGCTTGAAAGAGCTAGTCATTCAGGAATGGAAAGAAGTGAATCCTCTCCCTCCTGAGAAGAGCGCCCTTAACTGTGTGGGCTGAAGAAAAGACGAACAGCATGGCTGCAAAATGGTAGTGGGTGCTGTCAACCAAGAACCGCAGGTACTTGCAGTTCTTCAGATAGATTAGCATGTGAAAGTGGACATTCTTAAAGTAAAGAAACAGCCAATTCTGAAGGTCTAGGGGCTGGAAAATCTGGACAATTGTAATCATCTTGAACTTGCCTTTGCACAAGTATATGCTCAGCAGCTGTAGACTGGCGTTGGGTTGCAGAATCCTTTCCTTTTTCAGCATGAAAAAATAATGGGAATACTGTCCCTTCCCCATCTTTGAGGCAGGTATACATTCTATTGGTTCTATGTGATATTTCCGCACTTTAAAAGCCGAACACAAAAAAAAAAACAGATTTTATTCGGCCTTTTTTGTGTTGTTTTAAAATGCGGAAATATCACTTTCTGTGCCCCCTCCACCCCTTGTATGGTGATCTCCCACCCCACTCTCCCCTAGGTCGTATTCTTAATTGGGGGGGTTTAACCCCCCCAGTACCCCCCCAGTTTCCCCAGCCACCACCCCCTTTCCAGAACAACACGCACACAGACACACATACACTCACCTAACACTCCTGTGATGACTCTTCCGGGTCTCGCTGTACCCGTCAGCCCCTGCGTGCACTTGTATGTGTCATAGGGGTTGACAGTTCGATTTAAAAGAGCGCTTTGTGCAGTCAGAGCGGCCTTTCTAAATAGATCCTATTTTTCTCCAGTATAGCGAAAACTATGTTTTCACTTAATACCATTCCATCATGGCCTTTGCTAGGAGTTCAGCAATTTTTGCCAGCAGGATTGAATCTAGGAGAGGGCAAGGAGGAGGGCTTGGCTGGGGTAGTGGAGAAACTTAAGGCAGTATGCCGGAGAAGAAACCGGGTAAGGCTGCAATGACAGAGGCGGTATCCATCTACTCCAAGATGAACAGGCACAGCCAGAGTGAAGAGTTTTCGAAGCAGAAACAAAAGGGATTTTGATGATGGTGTGTAGGCAGGGATCATGGAGTGATAAGTGTTGAAGCCATCTGCACATCTACCTCTGTCCAGATGAGTATAAAGCCTTTGGGTCCTGCTTGCTTTGAGGTGTTTCACCACCGCCCAGTGGGCAAGAGAACTGAAGAATCTAGAAGAAAATGCAGGACCACTAGAGAAGTAGCCTTGGAATTTTAAAACTTTAAGGATGTGTCAACTTTGGATACAAAGAGGCTGGCCATATCGAAGGGCATGTCCAAAAGATTGGCCAGTATATATCAGGTGCAAACGATGTGTGCACCCAGGAATGTCTCAATATTGAAGCACCAGAGCCCACTGAGCATGCCGCACAGCTAGCCAAGCAAAACCAGCCTACAGAACATGCATAGCAGCCTCCTTACAATCATTGAGCAACTCAGTAAAAATCAGTCCAAATTTCATGGCGAAGGTTGTCAGCAGTCTTCATCACTACCTTCCACACAAAGCGGGAGAATAGCATGGCATCCAGCTGGTTACTCTCTCTAATCCTACAGTAAGTTGGAAAAGATCAGAGCACTGTCTCCATAGGTTGATCCCTGATCCACCAGACTCCCGGCAGTAGGGTGGGTGAAAAAAGAGATCAGGCCCAAGGGTCAGGCAACACTTTCTGGCCAAATCCCTGTCCACAACCAGAGTCGTAGGCTTCAACCAGACAGGCAGAACAGAGTGTGAAATAGCTGGGTTGAAGGAAGGGGTGGTGTCCTTTGGAGGTTCCTGGACCATGCAGTCGGCTGGTTCATGCTAATTTAGTGATTTGTAGGCATTCAGCTACCTTTCCAATGGTGTTCTGAAAAAGCATGCTGACTTGTGTCGAGTGATAAAGGGTATCGAGAGAAATACAGAGATCAGAGGCTAAGTTGATCAAGATCACATCTGGTTAATAGAATTCTTGCAGGAATTCTGAGAGTGCTCCCTTATCGAGGGGCCAAGCCCAAAAAGGGACCAGCTAACGCTCTTCATTGAATATACAACCAAATGCGGAAAGACATTCAGATTTGGAGGCAGGGGCACAATTCATGCTCTCCCTAGGAATTAGCCACCAAGAGCAGTGCTGCAGGAACTCCATCTGAAGGCAGAGCCGCACATCATGGAAGCAGAGTGACAACGTTCATATCAAATTACTGAACTGAGCTCACAGTATTGTAATAAAGCTCCAAAGGGGATCCTTTATGACCAAGGAAGGCACAGTGTGCCTTTGATCAACCACCAACACAGAGACAAAGATTTACAACATGACATTACTCCCACTGCTCCAGAGTGGAAGTGCTAGAGGAATGGCACCTTCACCAAAGGAGAGGTTAAGCCTCAGAGGCATAGGTTGACACTTTGGAAATAGATGGACGGTGATTCTTCTTGGAGAAAGAAGAAAAGCGGGGTGTACAGGAAGAGGCTCAACACAAACTTCTGGGGAGTCCTTCCTTTTTATTATCCTTTTTCTCAGTTTCCCAATGTCCTCCAGACTCTTACAGTTACTTGGATTTCGTGGTGAAGCACAATTATTTTCCTTTAGAGGCTGATTAAGCCAGGAGATTTCCTGCCCTTGTGCAGGGCAGGCTACCTACCAGGAGGTGCACCATTGGCAGGAGCCACCAACTGCAGTATCATGATCCAAGAACCAAACAAAACACTGCTGTGGTTCCAACACCAACATCTTTCTACAATCTCTGCAAGGCTTACAGCCCAAGGCTTTCGGGGATGATATGGAGTAGGTCAAAACTCTCAGAAGTTGTGGCGTTGCAAAGCATCATCAAGGCACACAGAAAAGAACACAAACTTATCATTCTTTCGACTGGATGTTCCTCCAACGTATTCCTCATCTTAGATGTATTTGCCCAGCTTTGGCTGCTTCGGAAAATTTTTCTAGGTAGAGGGCGCTGTGCGTCTATGTCGTTGAGGTCCCTCAAAGGCCTCCGTCGAGGGTGACGTCATCTAGTATACAAGTAGCACGCGCGGTGCCCATTGGCCTCAGTTCTTTTTTTCCCCTCTTGTTCTGCTGTATAGATAGTGTAGGTAGCCAGCTGTCAGCCTTGCGAGAGTTGAAGTGGTAATAACACCGGAAAATCTACAGAGGGGTAGGATGGGAGGGCGATGAGGAATACGTTGGAGGCACATCCAGTCGAAAGAACGTTACCAGTTGGTAAGTAACTTGTTCTTCGAACGGATTGTGTCCGTCATATTTCTCACCTTAGATAGACTCCCAAAGCAGTGTAAAGGTTTTTTGGAAGAGGGAGTAGAAGTTTAATATTTTTTTTCTTTTTTTTATATACCGGAATACAGCACTGTTTTACCAAAAGCAAGCTCTTTAGAGTGGGAAGCATCCAGATTGTAGAATTTAGAAAATGTGTGCAGCGAAGACCAAGTCGCCACTTCACAAATATATTTGATGGGAACACCTCTTTGAAGGGCTGTCGAAGAGGCTATGCTTCTGGTTGAATGGGCCCTTCAAGCCTTCTGGTGGATCTTTGCCCGCCAATCTGTAGCATTCTGAGATGCAAAGCACAATCCAACGTGATAGTGTTTGCTTTGACACCGATTGACCCAACTTCCTTCCAGTGTAACCAATGAAAAGTTGATCGTCCACTCTAAGCTTGGAGAGGCTAGAAATGTAAAAGCTTAGAGTTCTTCTCGGGTCTAACCCGTGCAATCTTTCCTCCTACTTGCTGGGATGAGGTGGAGGATAGAACGCGGGCAGAATGATCTTCTGATTCAAATGGAAATCATTCACTCTTCGTGCAGATGGTAAAGCAACCAAGAAAACGGTTTTCAACGTTAATAATCTTAATGGACATGTGTGCAAAGGTTCAAAAGGGGCACACATTAAAAACTTTAGAACCAGATTCAGGTCCCAAACTGGGACTTGGAAAGAAGGAGGAGGAAACACATTGTTGAGTCCCTTTAAGAACTGTATTATCAAAAGGAATTTTAAAGTATGAACATTCTTCCGAAGAGCGCTTGAAAATGGAAAGCGCTGCAAGATAACCTTTAATGGTCCCAACATTGAGACCTCTATGTGCCAATGATAAGAGGAAGGATAATACTTCTGGAATAGGACACAGAAAAGGATCAACATTCTTTTCCCTGCACTGTAAAGACTGGAAGGGGGTGTCTGTACTTCTGCTCTCTATATGGTAGAGGAGAGGCACAGAAGACCCCAGCCAAGATTCTCTATTACGGTAGCAATGGACGAGCAATCAAGGCCTAGCTTCTCAGGAGGTGATGCGGGCTGGTTCTTAAGTACAGTGTATTCCCCAAGCCCCCACAAAGGAATGTCCACACACTATTACTGAAAACACAGTCTTTATATAATTAATTCAAAGGTTATGTACACTTATCACAATAACGCACCTTGTGCTCAGGAAAATCAATAATGGTAAATATCTACAATTCTAAAGTGGTACCACTAATATTAGACCTCATTAAAGTGCATCCACAAAAATGTCACACAGATCAGTAAGTGAAACCAGCAATAGAGAGAAGAGAGAAAATAAGGTGGTTGAACAATAGGCAAAATACTGGCCCCTAACACTAGACACAGTTCTGTGTGGAGATCCCCCCACCTGGGCAACCTGTAAAAGAAAGAGATCTAACACAAGCCCAGTCCATATGTTGTTCAATAGTCTTATTCTCTCCTACAATGTTTTTACCCCCCCAATGTACCTGGTGGAGTCGAGTCCTTCGAGGAGGCGTCGACGGATCCTTCTTGAGCGACCCCCTTTCAAGCGGGAGTCACGGATCGTCGAGAGGCGTCGAGAAACGTCGAAGAACTCGGGGTTCGGCGACGGGGAATCGACGGCCCTTCTTGAATGCCTTCCCTTTCAAGCGGGAGGCACGGGGCGTCGAACGTCCGTCGACAAACGAGGTAGAACGATGTCGAAGAGGCGGCAGCTTCGTCCGAGCGGTGCTCGTCGGCGGCGGGGCGTCGGCGTCCTGCAAGGCGGAGGTGTGCGGGGCACCTCGATGACAATAGTTCTGGACCGCAAAGATTGTAGAGACGGAAGCCCAGCAAGGGCGTCGGGTCGTCCTAGTCTTTGAGGTCGTTGGGTGGCGGGAAACCCACCGGCAGGTTTCTCCTCGGCGCGTTGGTCGTCCTCGACATTCTCCGGCAGGATAAGCGGTCGACGATGCGGTCGAGAGAGTCCTTCGATTGAATGTTCTTAGGCAAAGGAGCGGACGGCTCCGGTCGTCGGCGGCACGGCGTCAAGTGGTTCCCACGGCTGGGCAACACAACTTCGACGGGCCTCCAGCGGTTACACAAACCTGCGAACCCTGGTCGACGGCGTCGATGTCCGGGTGCTTCACTTCGATCTCCTCGGCGGTCCCGTCTCGGGTCGACAGCCTTTCGAGGGTCTGCCTTCCAGGGCGCTTCGGCGAAGATGGAGCGGTGCTCGATGGTCCCTCGGAGCACGGGAAGAGGGCGCCTTACCAGGTCCTCTCTCGGGTCAGTCTTCGACGATTTCGACAGCCTTCGGATCGCTCGAAGCAAGTGCCACAGCAAGTCTTCTTCTTCCAGCTGGACGTCGAGGATCAGCAGTTCCAGTTACTCTTAGAGTGGAGACTCAGCTCCAGGATGCTTCTGAACGTTCCTGAACGTTCCTGAACCTCCTGAACAGTGGTGAGAGGTCCCCAGATATACTATTCTGTCTCTCATCCACACTGCTGGCACACACTCAGCAGCCAAGCATACAGAGGGGCATTCATGCAGTCAGTCAGCCAATCAGGCACACAGTGCATTCAGGCCACACTCCTCCCTTTCAGACACTCACAACAAGGAATGTGGATTGGGACAAGTACCCAGCCATTCAACACTACACACTGCATTCAGGCCAGTTTCGGGCAGGGCTGTCTCAGTCTTTGTCTCTCATGCCAGAAACCAGACAACCACAACAAGGAGTGTATATTGGTCACACACTCCATTCACCCAGGTCCCACCCACAGGAGGTAGCCACAACATACAGTCACTGGGAAGGCTCCAGTCAGTCTAGCTGGGCCTTCACAACACCATATATGGAACTTCCACCCAACAGCCAGTCAGGGGGAAGGGACAGAGTCAGGGCTTCCCAGGACTTTGGGAAAAACAAGATAACAGGCAATAGAAAGCAAGAGGCCACAGGGGCCATCTTGTTTCCTATCAGGAATCAACTGATTCCAATGGCAGGGCCTGGGTATCCCAAAATGGAGGACACCCAGAGCACCTGTCAAATTCAGCATGGAGCTGCCACCAGCCCATACCCTGCTCTGTGGGCCACCCACAGGTGCCCAAAAACATACACTAGGGGCACAGGGTTGTACCCCTACCCAGGGGTGCCATAAGGGTTTCCCATGGGTCTGTTCACCAAACCAAAAGAGAGAGCTGCACTGCCAGGAGTCCCACATGGACTCCTGGCAGAAAACATGACAGAACACACGATACAAGGCAGTAAAGGACATGGATTCAGAGGCCCTGTCCCTCTGATGCATTTCCAGCATCACATGCACCAGTTGCAAAACTTCTTCCAGCGGCAACGGTACAAAGATTTTGTTGCTGGCCTTCTTGCCGAAAGCAACACCTCCATGACATCATATGGAAGGTCCCAATCCTTGTATCTCAGCCTTTCAGATACCAAGCATGAAGGTTGAGAGTCCTGACCTCTGGATGGAGAACCTGGCCCTCCTTTTGTGAGAGAAGGTCCTCTCTCTAAGGAAGACGTAACGGAGGGCAGATGGACATATCGAGAAGGTTCGGATACCACGTTCTCCTATTATTATTTGCATTTTTAAAACGCTCACACAGCCCGCAGGCATCGAGACGCTGTTACAGGAATTGTTTTTTTTTTTTTTCAGTTGCGTAATTGTTTTTTTTGTTGTTGTGGGAAGTCTTAGTTGCGTATTCATAATGCACTTAAATACTCAGACGTTTCTAAGCGCAAACCCGGGGATCGAACCTGTGTTGCTTCGTGTCGTCTTTCTTCCAAGGCATGCATTTTGTCGCTGAGCTACCCTCCCTCCTGGCCCAATCCGGGGCAATAAGGATCATGTGGTTTCCGAACCGTCTTAACCTCCTGATGACTTGAGGAATGACGGGGATCGGAGGGAATGCGTATAGCAGTGGAAGTTCCACTCTACCACAAACACGTCCCCTAGGGCTCCGGTCGGGGGAAATTACCTTCAGCAATACCTTTCGCACTTTTAGTTGATTCCAGTAGCAAACAGGTCTACTTGAGGGGTTCCCCCAAAGGGCGAACATCATTGAAGGACTTCCTGAGCCAGTTTCCACTCGTGGGACACAGTACTAAGGGCTGCTGAGAGCGTCTGCCGTCATATTGTCCGCAGTCATATTGTCCTCCCCGGCTAGATGAACTGCCGATAAGGAGATTCCTTCCTGAATTGCCCAATACCAGAGCCGCATTGCCTCTCTGCACAGAGGTAGTGACCCTACACCACCTCTTGCTTTTCTTTTTTTTTTTTAGGTAATGCATGGCCACTGTGTTGTCTGTCATTATCAGGACATTTGTTCCCCTGATAGATGGCAGAAAAGCCTTCAGCGCTAGTCTGATTGCTCTCAGTTCCAAAAGTTTGATGTGTAGTTTGGACTCCGATGGAGACCAACGACCGCTGATTGTCAGATCGTTGGCATGAGCGCCCAACCCCATGAGTGAGGTGTCCGTCAGTACTGTAATCTCCGGCCATGGTTGCCAAAAATGTTCTCCTTTTAGGATGTTCTCTGTGCAAGTCCACCACAGAAGATCCTTCCAAACCTTGTTCAGGATCTGAAGGAGATCCGTCATTTGTCCTGAGAATTTGGACCATTGAATCTTTATAGCCCATTGACGGGATCTCATCCTCAGGTTTGCTTCTGGATCCAGGAAAATGCAGGATGCCATGAGGGCAAGCAACCTCAAGAAGTCATAGGCCTGAGATTTTGGGCATTTTGAAATGTGGAAACCATCTGAAGAATGTCTTGAGCCCTCGACTTGGGAGGCAAGCTCTTTCCCAAGGATGTGTCTAATACAACCCTGATGTACTGAGCTGTTGGGAAGGTGTCATTTGCGACTTCTTGAAATTGATGGAGAAGCCCAGTCTGTGGAGGAAGTGGCAGGTGACTTTCAGATGATTCAGGGCTTGCTTGGCAGAACGCGCCCTGATCTACCAATCGCCCAGGTAGGGGTAGATGTGAATCCCCACTCTCCTGAGGTGCGTTGCCACCACTACCATGAACTTGAAGACCCTCGGGCGGAGGTCAATTCAAATGTTAGGACTCTAAACTGATAGTGTGATTCGCCAGCCGCGAACCTCAGGTATTTTCTGTGCTTGAGATGGATTGGCACATGAAAATAAGCATCCTGAAGGTCCAATGACTCCAACCAATCCTGAAGTTGAAGGGCCTGAAGGATCTGAGAAAGAGTGACCATCTTGAACTTGTTCTTCCTGAGGCGCTTGTTCAAGTCTCTTAAGTCCAAGATGGGTCTCAGTCCTCAGTCCTTTTTGGGAATCAAAAAATATGGGGAGTACCATCCCTTGTTCCTCTCCGCTACAGGTACTGGTTCTATAGCACCTTTCTCTAGCAGGGTTAAGACTTCCTGCTGTAGGATTGCTTTGAGGCTGCATTAGAAAAGGAAGGCAGTAACCTTGGGCTATTATTTCTAGAGCCCAAACATCTGAAGTAATGGTTTGCCATTCTTGCAGATGCTGGAACAGCCTGCCTCCCACAGGTGTCTTGTGATGCAAGCCCTAAAGTTGTTTTGTGGCGGATGCTGCAGCTGCTGATGGTAAGAAAGCTGCAGCTGGAGCTGGCTTAGCACGTTTACCTCGTCCACCATGAGTGGTTTTTCTCTGGCCTCTGACTGGCCATTCCTCTTGCCTTTCCATATGAGGAGTAATAACGATAGGATTGTCCCCTCCAAGATTGTCCTGATGCACGAAAAGGCTGAGGTTGCTTAATAGCAGCTCCTAAAGACTTGGCAGCCGCTTTCGAGGTCTACAACCTCTCAAGGCTCTCTTCAGCCTTGTTGCCGTAAAGGTGAGACCCGTCAAAAGGCATGTTCAAAAGACGGTTTTGCACGTCTGTGCGAAACCAGACTTTCGCAACCACGCAAATCTGCTCATCACTGTGCTAGTGGCCATGGACCTGCTCACACTATCTGCAGTGTCCAATCCAGACTGAAGGGATTCCTGCATGACCTCCTTTCCATCTCTAACGATGACTAGGAATCCTTCCCTTTCTTCCCCTTCTGGTATGTGCTCTGCCGCCATTGCAATGCACTCCCACAGAGTGTACGAAAATGTTGCCAAGGCACATGTGGAGTTGGCCAATTTTAATGCCATACTCCCACCTGAAAATAGCTTGCATGCCCAGCCATCCACACGCTTGTCGTCTCTATCCGGAGGGATGGTAGAGTACGCCACCTTATTTGATGTAGCTGTGGCAGCCTGGACCACTAGATTCTCGGAAGTCGGGTGTTTGGTCAGATAGCCGTGGTCGCTACTGGAAGGGCAGTATTTTGACGTGAGGGACTTATTCACAGGATGAATTTAGTCCGGACTCTCCCAATTTTTGGCCACCCTATTTTGTAAGGCTACATAGAACGGTAAAATCGGATCTTCGGTGGGGCCTCGATCTAGTATGTCAGTCAGGTCATCCTGGATGAACTGAGTTGGTGGTCTAGCCCATCCTAAATAATCCACCACCTTTGTCATCAGTTGTCTATATGAGGGACTGGCATGTTCCCCTGCTTCTGGTCTGCCAAATTCTGTCCCAGGTGATGTGTCAACTCCACTTGCGTTATGCAAGGTTTCCACTAAATCCCTCATTCTGCTTTCCTCAGAAATTAGACATTCTGGGACATTAGGGTGCCATACTCTAGGCCAAAAGGAACATCCTCCTCCTCAGACATTTCTTGTTCTTCAAAAATTGACGACAGGATTGAAAAAATTCTTTCCTTGGCAGAGGTTTATACATTTTGTCTGGAGGGGCTGTTACAGTGGAGGCTGAAGGCTTTTCAGGTTTTGCTATTTTGTCAGTTTCTGACTGAACTGGAGCCTTTGAAACTATGGGCACGAAGGCTTCGGAGTCGACAAAGGCGTTGATGGCATCGACGAAATAACAGTCGTCAACAGAGCTGGCTTCGAAGGTGTCGAGACGCTCTTCGAAGGCTTGTCCTTCGAGGTGTGTCGGGTTCCGGACAGTGTCTATGACCTCGAGCGATCGACTCGGGCGATCTTTATCACTCGGGGTCCTGGAGGGTTCCCGATCTTTTCTCCTTCAATCACCCGGGCTCGAGGGCGCGCGAGTGTCGGAACGGTAATGCTCTCGGCCGGCTTCCGAAGAAGGCGTGGACCAAGCCTTAGCCTTTTCAAAAACCTCCATTTTAATTCTAAATGCTTCCCATTCTTCGGAAGAATGTTTTGTGGGGCATTTCATTTCTTGGGGGATTCGTCAGAAGACTAGGCGGAAAGGGATCGTTGGCATCTCTTTTTAGACTTTCGTCGAAGACAAAGAGTGGTGGGAACCACTTCGGGACCTAGACCTACGTCTTTGCCTTTCACGTCGAGGAGGTTCTCGACTCGACGCTTGAGGCTTTTCGGTGGGGTTTTCGACATACCTCTAGCATTCCCTTCCTCTCTCGCAAGGCCTTTGCACAGGCCTCCGTGTCGTGGTTTTCGCCGAGGCACCACAAGACATTCTCGGTGCGGATCCGTGATCGACATTTTGGAACCGCAAGCTTTACATTTCTTGAACCGCGAACGCGGGTTAGTCAGGATCGACGATGAGGACATCTCAAATATCTTCACAATAACTGCATCACAGAACTATCGAGGCGTGCTGAGTATGGAAAGCAACACATACTGCAGAAAAACGGAACTGAGGCCAACTGTTAGGCTCACCTGGTATCCACAGGGACGCCACCCAGCCGGGTTACTCACTGGTATGCTTCTCAGCTTTGCCCTGATGTGGTCTGCGGGGAAGGTTCTGCCTTGTGGTAGAATTAGGCGTGCTCTCCGTCCTGCCTTCTTTGCAGGGGCGCGTTGTCTTTCATGGGCGAGTGCGGTCCAGTTACTTCACTGACGCCGGCCCGTTTGATATTGTTCAGGTAGGTTTTATTACTGCTCTTTAGTTTTGTTGCTATCTTGCATGCCTTTCTTTGTTTAAAATGTCTTTTTTCTCCCTTAGGTATGCGGAGCTTCAGCGCAGCGAACTGGCAATGGTTGAGCCCCGCTGGTAAATGATGGCGCATTAAGAGCGCTATGATGCGGTAAGTAAGCGCTATGCGCAGCGCTGCAAAGTCTTGCTTTTGCTAACCTGTGTTTTCCTTCCTTGTAGGACGCGGTTTTCTTCAGCGCGAGTGGAATGTCCAGAGTGGTGCCAGCCGAGAGGTGACCGGCCAGCTAAGCCTTTTCAGCAGTTCGTAATTTGTAAATGTCTCTACTGGTTTCTTTAATGTTGCCTCCATCTTCCTCTTTCAGGTCGTTCTGTCCGGGAGGCGTGCAGATTCGAGGAAGCTGTTCTCAGTAGCTGCGAGTGTTTAAAGATGAAGACTGCAGGTAAGATGATGCTGCTAATGTTCCTTTTGTCTCCTTGCAGGTTCTGCTTCTCTGAGGTTCGAGGGAATAGCTGGACACGGTGAGCGTCAAGTTGCAAGCTGCAAAGTAACACGAAGCGTGTTGTCTTGCTCGGGTGTGGTTTAAATAGCCCCAACAAAATAGTCCAGGTAAAGTAGTCCCTAGGCTGCCACACCCAAAACACTAGACCGCATAGTTTGGTTCTTAGGAACCAAGCTATGTGGATGACTCGATGTTGGCTGACAATACAATAAAGAAGTTCCCAAGCACATTGTTTTTCATGGTGTATGAGCCTGGCGCCATAGGTGCCAGGACTGGCCCCATGAGGGCTTTTGAAGAGGATGCCAGGCTCTAGAGGCCAAGTCCTGACTCCACCTGCCCAATGGATTTGCCAGAGGGGGTTTTTGGCAAGGGTTGTGACACCAACGGGCACTGCTCGTGCTACTTGTATACCCGATGACGTCACCCTCGATGGAGGACTTCAAGGGACCTCGACTCTACGACATCGACGAACAGCGCCCTCTGCCGAGAAAAAATTTCCGAAGCAGCCAAAGCTGGGCGAATACATCTAAGATGAGGAATACGTTGGAGGACACAATCCATTCGAACAAGGAAATTACGTCAATGGGGTGCAGCCAGTCATGGGTGTAAACAGCAAGCTTGCGGAACCACAGAGCAACCCAAGGAGCAATTACTTACCAGAGTTGTTATTTCTATGGATGCTTCTCCCACAGATTTCTCATCTTGATAGTTATCCAGCTTCAGCTGTTAGGAAAACAATTCGACAGGGGAAGTTGTGCCACTCGATATCATCGTCGACTACTCCCTCGAATACTGCTGTGCCACTCCACGACAATGGACGCGACATTGATCGCTGTATTAAAGGAATGCACTATGCCCCGTAACCTCAGTTCTCCACTTTTACCCGCCCCCCAGGCTCAGCCTGCGAGAGGGAACATGCAGTAATGCGGAAAAGCAAACAAAACAATCAGCAAACTACAAAATGCTTGCTTAGCTTTTTCTTCAATTTGTTTTTCAATCTTCAGACAAAAGCCAGAAGTAACTGAACGGCCAGGCAACCAATTGGTGCGGTCGCAATGTATTACTCTGCTCCTCATATCATCAGCACATAGAAGCGTGACCGCAGAATGAAATTGAGATCATGGACTTCCAAGAGGGGTAGGCTGGGAGGGTGATGAGCAATCTGTGTGAGAAGAATCCATAGCATAACAAGTTACTTACCCCTGGTAACGTTCTTTCGACTGGATGTTCCTCCCACATATTCCTCATCTTATGATATCTTTGTTTCCAGCGTTAGCTGCTTTGGGAAAATATTTCTTGGCAGAGGGTGCTGTGCGTCAAGATGGTCGACTCAATGTCCCTCGAGGGCTTCCATCTCGGCGAACGTCATCGTCGAATACATATACCACGCATGCCAGTTGGCTTCAGTTCTGTTTTTTCACCACCATACGCAGAATTACTCGCCTTGATAAGTGCCTCTTTAAATCATCAGACCTTAAAAGAGCGCCTTGTCCAAAGCCTGGAAATTCTACAGTGGGGTAGGTTAGGAGCGTGAAGAAGAATATGTTGGGAGGAACATCCAGTTGAAAGAATGTTACCAGCGGCAAGTAACGTTCTTCTAATGGATTGTGTCCTCCCACGTATTCGTCATTTTATAAAAGACTCCCAAAGCAGTATTAGGTTTCTTTTAGAGGAAGGAGTAAGAATTGAGAATTATTGTTTGTCCAGAATGGAGCATAGAACTGCCTTCCCAAATCTTCCTTCGTTGTTAGAAGTTGCTAAACAGTAATGTTTAGTGAACGTGTGGCAGGTGGGCCAGGTAGCTGCCACTCAGATGTCCTTTATTGGAACTACTCTAGAAGGGCAGAGGAAGTTGTCATGCCCCTAGCTGAATGAGCCCTTAAACCTTCTGGGGGATGTTTCCCAGCCAGCATGTCGCACTCCGAAATAGCCAGTATGATCCATCTGGATAGAGTCTGTTTGGTGAGTGATATACCAAGTCTGTGTCCAGTACATCCAATGAAAAGTTGGTTGTGCTGTCACAACTTTGCCATACTTGAAATATAGAAGCTTAGAGCTCTCCTCGGATTGAACCTATGGATGAGGTGGAGGATAGAAGGCCGGAAGCACAATTTTCTGCGCTAAATGGTAACCCCGACACAATCGTCGGTAGATAGAAAAAGAAGGTTTGACCTTAAGGATAACCTTATCCTTGTAAAAAGTGGTAAACTGAGATTTACAGGATAATTCCTAAAACTCACTCACCCTGCAGGGTTGATGTTATCGCCACTAACAAAACGGTTTTGTAAGTTAGCAGCCTTAAAGGGCAGGAATGGATTGGCTCGAAAGCAGCGCATGTCAAAAACTTTAAAACCAAGTTAAGGTCCAAAGTTAGTATTTGGAATGGTGTAGGAGGAAAGACATTTGTGAGTACTTTTATAAATTTAATTATTAAGGGTATTTTGAAGTAGGATGCCTCTTCCGAGGTACGCTTGAATATGGAAAGTGCTGCTAGATGACCCTTGTTCCAATCTGGAGCTGCAGATTTGCCAAATGTAGTAGTAAAGATAACACGGTAGGTGCATCACATTGAAAAGGGTCCATATCTTTCTCCCTACTCAAGCTGCAGAACGTCTTCCAACAGCAGCGATATAAGGATTTTGTTGCTAGCCTTCTGGTCAAAAGCAAAATCTCAATTACGTCATCCGGGAGTTCCCAATCAGAGTATCTCGGCCTCTCAAAAGCATTGCGTGAAGTCTGAATGTCTTCACCTCTGGATAGAGAACCCGACGCTCCTCTTGAGAGAGAAGGTCCTATCTTTGTGAAAGACGAATTGGAGGGCAGATGGACATGTCCAGAAGGTGCAGGTACCACGTCCTCCTGGCCCAATCTGGGGCAATTAGGATAATGAATTTCCCAACCTTTCTCAACCTCCTGATCTTGTGAGGAATGACAGGGACTGGAGGAAACGTGTATAGGAGTAGAAACTCCCAGTCCACTTTGAATGCGTCCCCTGGAGCTCCTCTTGGAGGAAATTCCCTGGAGCAAAACAGTTTGCACTTCCGGTTGACGCTGGTTGCGAACAGATCCATTTGAGGGGTTCCCCAAATGGTGACAATCTCTTGAAGGACTTCCTGAGCTAGTTTGCACTTGTGGGAGACTGCTCTGCCTGCTCAGAGTGTCTGCCGCTGTGTTCTCGTCTTCGACAAGGTGAACTGCCGATTAGGAGACGACTGCTTGCCCAGAACCAGAGCTGCATTGCTTCTCTGCACAGGGTTAGTGACCCTACGCGCCTCCTCTCTTGTTGAGGTAGTACATGGCCACTGTGTTGTCAGTCATTATCAGGACATTCTATTCCCGTACAGAGTGCAGAGTGCAGAAAGGCCTTCAGCGCTAGTCTAATTGCCCTCACCTCCAAAAGGTTGATGTGTAGTTTGGACTCTGATGGAGACCAACAATGGCTGATTGCCAGATCGTTGGCATGGGCTCCCCACAACATGAGAGAGGTGTCTGCCACAATGGTTATCTCCAGCCATGGTTGCCAAAAAGGTTCTCCTTTCAAAATGTTGTCCTTGCAGGCCCACCAGTGAAGATCCTGTGAGATTCTGCTTGGAATCTGAAGGTCTGGCCTCCTGCCCGAGAATTGGCACCACTGTGTTCTGAGAGCCCATTGAAGGTATCTCAATCTCTGGCACTAGAAAAATGCAGGATGCCACGAGGCCCGAGCAACCTCAAAAAGTCGAAGGCCAAAAGATGCTGGGCACTGAAACTTGGTGACAATCTGCAAAATGTCTTGAGCCCTCACCTCGGTGGCGAGGCTTTAACCAAGGATGCATCCAGGACTGTTCCAATAAACTGGAGACGGTATCTCTGAGATGGTATCATGTGAGACTTCTTGTAATTAAGGGAGAAGCCCTGTCTGCGGAGTGAGTGGCAGGTGATACTGAGGGGCCTATTCCGGTGAACGTGCCCCGACCAGCCAATCGTCCAGGTAGGGGTAGACATGAATCCCCCCTCTCCTGAGACTTACTTCGACCACTGCCATTAACTTGGTGAAAACCCTCAAGGCGGAGGTCAGCCCGAATGGCAGAACTCGAAAATGATAATGAGAAACGCCAATGGCAAACCTCAGGTACTTCCTGTGCTTGTGATGGATTGGCACATGAAAGTAAGCATCCTGAAGGTCCAACAATACCATCCAATCCCGGGGCTGGAGGGCCTGAATGATCTGAGAATGTGTGACCATCTTGAACTTGTCCTTCCTGAGGAACTTGTTCAAGTATCCCAAGTCCAGGATAGGTCTCAGTCATCCGTCCTTCTTGGGGATTAGGAAATAGTGAGAATACCATCCTCTGTTCCTCTCCATCACAGGTACTGGTTCTATAGCACCTTTCTCTAGCAGGGTCAACATTTCCTACAACAGCAATGGATATGGAACATTTAGCTAATGGTTTCCCAGTGGATGATCCCGAGGGTCTCCGTATAAAGGGGAGGCAGTAACCCATGGCTACCGTTTCCAGTGCCCATGCATCCGAAGAAATACCTTGCCATTCTTTCAGATGCTATGATAGTCTGTCTCCCACTGGGATGTCAAGAGTCAAGACCTCAGAGTGGTTTTGAGGCAGCTGAAGCAGCGGCTGATGGTAAAGACGCTGCTGCTTGGGTGGGCGTTGCACCTCTCCCTCGCCCACCAGAAGGGAATCTTCTCTGTCCTCTTTCACCAGCCTGTCCTGTCGCTCTTCCAACAGAGTAGTAGCGAAAAGACCTACCCCTCCAAGATGATCTGCTAAGGTGAAAAGGCGCTTAAGAACTTTAAGGATTTCATCAAACTTATTTCCAAATAAATGAGAGCATCCAGAGGGCATGTTATGGAGCCTGAATCGTACATCAGGTGCAAATCCTGACTTCCTCAAGCATGTAAATCTGTGTACTACAGTGCTTGCCGCCATGGTGCTGCTGACGCAGTCAGCAGTGTCCTGACCGGATTGCAGAGACTCACCAGGGCCTCTTTGCCATCCCTTATCAGGTTCATGAAGCCATCTCCTTCTGTCTTTCCTCACCCTCAGGAATGTGATCAGCCACCATCGCTATGCAGTCCCACAGGGTGAATGTAAACTTTGCCAGAACGCACGTGGAATTAACAGACTTTAAAGCCATGCTGCCAGCAGAAAATACTTTCTTTGCCCAGGAGTCAATACGTTTGTCATCCCCACCAGGGGGTATGGTTGGGCACGCAGCTTGCTTGGAGGCAGATGTAGCTGCTTGTACTACTAGGCTTTCTGGAGTTGGATGAATTGACAGGTAGCCAGGATCACTACTGGATGGCCTGTATTTTGGGTCAAATGTGAGTTTACTGCAGGGCTGTACTCTGCAGCCTCCCAGTTTGCTGCAACCCATGGAATGGTAAAATGGGGTCATATTGAGGACCCTTGTCCAATATATTCAGTCAGGTCATACTGTTCAAATACAGGAGCTGGTCTACTCCATCCCAGGATTTCCACCACTCTGGTCATTAGGCTCCTATAGGATGCATGTGCATCATCAGCCGGGTCTGGTTCCCCAAAATCTAGTTCTGGGAGGTGTCTACCCTACTGGCTGTATGTAGGGTATCATGTAGTTCCTTAACCCTGGTCTCTTCTGAAATAAAGCATTCAGGTATATTCGTATGCTTCTGAACACTTGCTGTATCCAATTGGAGACCACATGGAGGGGTATCATCAGAGGTTTGACAGCCCTCATATATTGAAGTCAAGGACCTGAGAAAATCCTTTTTAGGTAAAGGTTTAAAACCATTTTTCCTGGCTTTTTTGATGTAAAGCCGTCAAAGAATGTACATTCTGCGTCAATGGTTTTTGTATCGACTTAGAAGGCGTCGATGGTGTAGATGGCTTGACTTTTGTCTTGTGCTTCGATGGACTTTGCCATCGACTCAATGTTTTCTTCGACGATTTCTCGTCAAGTACTCGAAGACTCTCGAGTAGATTTAGGCTTATGACTCGGGTTTGAGGGCACGCAGGGTTTCACCTTGGCGTCATGCTTGTCTTCGACTGTAGCATGGCCACTTTTCTTATGCTTTGAAGATTTTGCACATTTTCTTCCTTCAGAGTTCCCACTCCTCTTTGGAGGAAGATTTATTTGGGCATACTATGCTCCTTTCTGAGGAAGAAGATAATCTGTGCCTTCTCTTTGATTTCTTCTTAGATGAGGAGTGTCTGCTTGAGTTTCTTCGATCTTTTTTTTGTGACAAGAGGAATCGCTCGACTCGTGGGACGACCCAAATTCAGAAGGAGTGGACGGGGACTTGGGGACAATCCTACCCACTGCAAATTTAGATTTGCGCTCCTTTAAGGCGTTACCGGTAATCGACTGACAGGATCGAGAGTCGTCGGTTACATGTCCGACACCTAGGCACCAAAGGCATATTTTATGCAGGTCTGTGATCGACATCTTGGCGCTGCATTTTAGACACTTTTTGAAGCCCTTCTTCGGAGTATTCAGAGCTGAAAACGACAGGCGCTGCGCGTGGTATAGGTACTCGATGATGACGTCAGCCGAGATGGAAGCTCTCCAGGGACATTGAGTTGACCATCTCGATGGACATCACCCTCTGCTAAGAAACATTTTTCCAAAGCAGCTAAAGCTGGAAACTAAGACATCATAAGATGAGGAATACGTGGGAGGATACAATTCATTCGAAAGAACTTTACTGGTAATTCATTTCTCCTTGAACGGAATGCATACTCCCACAGATTCCTCATCTTGATAAACTAAAGCAGTGTCCATGCTGGTGGAGGGTTGAAAGTCACACCAAGAAACTTTTGAGGACTGCCTTACCAAAGTGCACATTCGGCCAAGTCCAAGCTGCAAAACTTGTATCCTTACTTGCGTTCTGGTAACATTCAGAAATGCATAGCACTATCCAGCGAGAGATAGTCCGCTTAGTAACAGATTGCCCCAACCTGGATTGCGAAAACGCTGGCAAATCAATGCTCTAGCTCAGATAGAATTCTAACACTACCTTTGGTAAAAACCTAGGGTGCACTTTCAGGGATATCTTCTCTTTACAAAGTTATACAAGAATGTCAGTAACTCAATGACCCTTCTAGCGGATGTGATAGCCACCAAAACAGTAGTCTTCAATGTCACGAGTAATGGGAGCCGAACGGAAGGGCTCCAACGGAGCTTCCATCGGGAAGGTGAGAACCAAGATCAAATCACAATCTGGGACCACAAAAGGCAAAAGAGGAAAAGAATCAGGCCCTTCAAAAACTGAGCCACCACTGGGATGGTAAAGAAATAACCTTGTTCTGGAGACCTTTTAAACAATGAAAGACCTGCCAGACACCCTTTTACCATGCCCACTAAAGGCCGGATTTGGCAAAGGCCAACAAAAACTCCATCACTGAGGTCGGGCACGACATGGGTCCCACTACATTCACCTTACACCAAGTCACAAACATTCTCCATCTGCACGTGTAAAGAGGCCTAGTGGAGGGTCTACGTGCAACCAACAACACCTCTAGCACCTCGTTGGTGAAGTCCCAGCCCCCCAAGAGCCAAGCATGCAGGTTGAGAGGGCCCGGGTGAAGTGCATTGCCTCCTGACTGCAACAAGAGGTCAGGCCTCTGTGGAAGCCGCAGAGGTGGGCATACAGCAAGTTCTAGGAGATCTGGTACCACATCCTCTGAGCCAAGTCTGGGGCGATCAGGATCAGGTGAGCCCAGACTCTCCGCAACCTCCTGAGAACCCAACGGATGACTGGTAGCAGTGGAAAAGCATACTGGAGGTCGAAGACCCACTCGACCAGAAACACGTCCCCCAAATCCCCTCTTATCGGAATTCACTGAAACCGAACTGCTTGCATTTCATGTTGTCCTTTGTTGCAAACAGGTCCACTGTCGGGGGTGCCCCATCGGGTGAAGATCTCCAATGACCTCCGGGCATAGCTCCCACTTGTGAGAGACTGCGCTCTGCCTGTTGAATTGTCTGCCAACCCATTCTCTACTCCCACCAGATGAGCTAACGAGGCTGAGATGTTGTTCTCCAGCATCCAGAGACATAGCTGTATGGCCTCCCTGCACAGAGTCAGTGACCTCAAACCTCCCTGCTTGTTGAGGTAGTGCATGATCACTGTGTTGCCCGTTAACAACAGGACATGTTTCTCCTGCAGAGAAGGCACAAAAGCAGTCATCGCTAGTATGACTGCTCGCTGCTCCAGCAGAATGATGTGGTAACCTTTCTCCTACTGAGACCAATGGCAACTTATCTTGAGAGTCGCAATGAGCTCCACAGCCCTTCAGCGAGGCGTCCATGACAACCTGCTCCTTCAACCAGGGTGCCCAGAAAGGTTCTCCTGCCAACCTGTGTTTCCTGTCGCTCCCCCAGGTCAGGTCATTCACCACAGACCTCCACACCTGAATGACATCAGACATCTCTCCGAAATATTGCGAGCACTGGCTCCCATCCAGAGTCTCACCTGTAGCACCAAGAAAATACAGGATGCCATGAGGCCCAGCAGGCACAGGAAAGCCGATGCTGGGAGACTGCTGAAATTCTGGAAGAGACTAAACATGTGTGCCATGTTGGTGTCTTTTCGCGAAGAATAGCCTTCGCCTCCCAGGCATCCAAGATCGCTCCAATGAACAGGAGCCTTAGCGCTGGTGAGGTGTGTGGTTTCTGTTCTGGGAGAAACCCAAGTCATGCAGTAGAGAAAAGGTGCCCTCGCAGTGCCTCGAAACCTGTTCTTGCCACCGTGATTTGATCAGCAAATTGCCCAAGTAAGGAAACACAAAGATGCTGGCTCTCCAGAGATGAGCCGTTACAACTGCCATCAGCTTGGTAAAGACCCTCGGGACGGAGGTCAAGCCAAAAAGGAGCACCTTGAATTGGTAATGTGCGCCCCCGATGACTAACCTTACGAACCGCCTGTGCCTCTTGTGGATAGGCACGTGAAAGTAGGCATCCTGAAGGTCCAATAATACAAGCCAGTCTTGGAACTGCAGAGCTTGGAGAATTTCCTTCAATGTCACCGTTCTGAATTTGTTCTTCCTCAGGAATTTGCTTTAATCCCTGAGGTCCAGAATGAGACCGAGTCCTCTCCATTTCTTGGGAACCAGGAAGTAACAGGAGTACCAACTCAAGCCTATTTCCTCGGTTACACTTCCTCTACTTCTCCCTTCAAAAGAAGAGCCTGCTGCTGTTCCCAGAGCTCCCGTTCTGGCTGTAGGTCTGTCCGGAGGTCTCTTCAGAAATGGTAGGCAGTAGTCCCACTTGATCAACTGAAGGACCAAGGTGTCGGAAGTCATTTCCTACCATTGGCCCAAAAAGCCAGATATTCTCACTCCAACCAGGGTAGTTTGGGGGGGTGACCTCAAAAAGGTTTCTGAGGCGCAGCCGACGCAACACCAGTAGTCTACTATGTCAACCCTCCTCTAACTCTACCTGCCCACGGGAATCTATGTTGCCCCTACTTGGCCTCCAGTGCCTGCGCCCTTCTGGGAAACGTGGAGTATCTCCTGGAACCCAGTCCCCTGGAC
This sequence comes from Ambystoma mexicanum, assembly GCF_040938575.1. Classification (NCBI taxonomy): domain Eukaryota; kingdom Metazoa; phylum Chordata; class Amphibia; order Caudata; family Ambystomatidae; genus Ambystoma; species Ambystoma mexicanum. The sequence continues at coordinate 309,992,002 of NC_090927.1, read as the reverse complement.
CCAAAGGCAAAGTTCTGCTGTGGAGGATGCTGCTGCAGTGCTAACCCCATGGATTTAGCTGTAAGCTTAGAGTCTTTGAATGTCTTAAGGGACTCCTAAGCTTTGGGCCCAAATAGGTGTTCTCCATCGAAGGCAAGATCCAACAGGACTACTGGAAGTTCAGGGAAACACCCTAGCCCCTCAGATAAGCAAACCTACGTAGGCATGACCCATCTAGTTTGCTGTGTAGAGACCTGCTTGAATTGCTTGACAGGCCATTTCCTTGCTATCATCTACTAGGAAGCTATTGCTGACCTCTCCCTCCAGCAGGTGATCAGATGCCTCCGAAATGGTGCTCCAGAGGACCTGTGAAAATTGTGCACAGGCACAAGAGGCGGTCACGGCTTTTAGAGCCATGCTCCCAGAGGTGAAAACTTTCTTCAGCAAAGCGTCGACTTTTAAGACCATCGGTTAGGAGGTTTGACGTCGAGGGCCTAGAAGTAACTGTTGCATCCAGCACCACCAACCCTTCAGGGTTCGGGCGAGGTGTCAAGAAAGGAAGGTTGCATAGCAAGGGCTAAAACCATGCTAGAGGAATTTGGGAGATACTCTGGGCTGAACATAAACTGGGACATATCCATAGAGTGGGTAGAGAGTAACCAGAAGCAAAACCCTCCACTGAAGACAAGTCGTGAAGGCTTCAGATTCCTCAAGGTGTTCATCCAGAAGGACGAACACCTCTCCAGTAGGCTTAATTTCAACACAGCGATTAGAAAATGTGAAAAGGGTATCAAGAAATGGATGACCTTCCCTATCTCGCTAATGGGATGGGTAGCCCTGTACAAAATGGTAACCCTTCCCTGATTGCTATACGTAATCCAAAACGCCCCAAGTGTGTTGAAGAGAGGAGATTTTTAAAAGAGTTAATATAGCACTGAGGGAGGTCCTGTAGGGCAAGAAGACCACCAGAGTCAACTTAGAGACACTGTACAACTCTCAGTGAGAAAGCAGACTGGGCCTCCCGAACTTACAACTATATCACTGGGCTTCACAGATCGCCATAGCAAACCAAGGTGTATATCTGAAGGGCAGAAACACACTGGTAGAGATGGAACTATCGCTTCTTGGAAGGAGCGGGTGGAAGGAACTGCGGTACAGAAAGTTGCAGCCTATGGGTGCCCTAAACTTCACGGCCGATGGGAATAGCATGGAATCAAGCCCACAGGCAACTAGGATGGGACAAACAGCTTACACTTATGGGCAGACTCTTGGAGAACAAACACATCAAAGGGATACAAAACCTGAGATGTGCAGGGGAGTAGAAAAGGAAAGGAAGTAGGACGGTGGGGGATGTGACGAGACTCTGGGGCGTACGAACCTCCCAAGAAAGTGGGGATTGGGCAGACAGGACTATTTTAAATACCTATAGCTCACACATACTCTTGCGCCTACTAGTAGAGGGGAGGGAATCGCAGAGACTACCCCCATAAAAAGGAGTGTTCTTGACAGGAATAATGAAGTTAAGTAGTTGTCAACCTTATACAAAGAGGGGTCTCTCACTCGGTGCGACAGTTGGAGGTACTGAAAGGCAGATGGGAAAGGGACATATGGGACATAGACTAGGAGGAAAGGAGGGAAGCACTACAACATCCCCAGACTAATTCAATGTAAAGACTTAGACAGGGTCTACTACTCCAACGATAGCCTGTGCAAGATGAGAAGAGGGGGCAGGGGAGCATGGATAAATGTCCCAAAAGCAACATACACACAGCTACCTTCTTCCACATGGTATGGAACTGCCCTAAATAATGGAGGTTCTGAGCAGAGGGAGGTGGAAGGGGTACTCGAAAGACCTGTGCAGTTGGAGCCTAAAAACACACTGTTTGGCATATGGAACGATATGGAGGTTGACAGATTTTATTTATTTATTTAATATTTGTATTGCGCCGGTAGCTCGCGAGCCTCGGGGCGCAGAGACAAGAACACGATAGACAGACGGACAAGAACAAACAGCAAAGATACGCCAAGATGTTCTTAAATACAGCCTGCATAATAGCAAAAAAGGGTTATAGCAGAAAACTGGATGAGATAGTCTTGGCATAGTTGCTTGGCAGAGAGGGATGGACACCATCAGGAGCTGGGACCAGTTAGTGTACAAGAGTGGGCGATGCCCGAACAAACATGAGATGATATGGTGGCATGTGGCTGTGAAGCAGGCTGGTAAGTAGTTCAGTGGAGGGGGAGGGAGGGAATCAGGACCAAGGCAGGTAGATGGATGGAGAATAGAGCACAGGCCCGGGTGGAAGGATAAAGAGTTTTAGGTGTACTGGGAAGCGGCGCGGAGGGAGGATCGAGAGGGTGGATTAGCAATGTAACAGTTGATTTGCTTTGTATTGTTGGCAGCAGATCGGACTACAAAAAGCTCAATAAAAAGGTTTTAAAAAAAAAAAGAGAACAGAAGGTTGCCTATTTCCGGCTTGTATTTCTTTGTGAGCTCCATGTCAACCACCAGCATTGAGCATGTGCATTGCTACAAGGCCATATCCTGGTCTGCTATAGCAGCATTGAACTGTCAAGCCCACTCAGTCTGTGGCCCACGGTCGAGGATGCCGATGAGGTCATCCTGCGACAACGGTTTTGTCGCTATGTCGAGACCTAAAACTACCTTCTCGACCGCCTTGCAGCATTTTGCGTTCGGGTGTGTGTAGGGATTTAACTGCTGGATTTCGACATCTAGAGACGCATCTAACCCACTGGCATCATGGGGGCCTTCTGCCAGTTGCAGTAACACAGCCTGTCCAGACATACAATCTGGCAATGGAAACAAGGCACCCCTCCCCCCCATCGGCTCGAACCCTAAGGTTATCAGCTCACCCTCCTCATCAAAAATCACTTGCTTTGAATCAAAGAACAGATCTAGAATCCGGTAAAAAGTTTTGATCTTGCTGGGCTTGCCCCGGTCGAGGGGCTTCTTGGGCCGAGGGGGCTGCCGACGGTATCAGCACAGGAGAAGGTTTCTACTTTGGGGTCTCGCTCGAGGGCATTTGATCTCCCTTAGCTGCTTTCAAGCCAGACACGGTCGAAGCCAAATCCACCTGTAACATTGAGGAGCAAAGCAGTCCCAACCAATGCCATTTAAAAAACGTCCATCCTTTGCTTCTTGAAGTCCTCCCACTTCACCCTACATTCACCCTTAGATGGGTTTGAATGTCCCCTGTTGTCCAACGAGACAGAATCACGTTGTCGCTTCTTTGTGTGCAATGATGAGGAGTGCTGAGATTTGCTATGCAAGTGCGATAGCTTCTTGTTGCGTTGTCCTTCCCGATTCTTCTCGGGAGTAAGTCCATCGGTATAGTGTCCTGAGGGCTTAGGAATCTATTTCGCCGGGGATAGTGACAGCAGTCTACCGAGTGCTAATTTTGCCGAGCATTCCTTCACCACTTTCGGATTCATTGCCAGACAAGGACCACATTGCTCTCTATCATGCCCGACACCAAGACACCACACACAGATAGTGTGTGGGTCCACGAGGGACATTTTGAAGTTGAAGTCCTTGTAGCGTTGAAAAATTGACGGTGTGGGCCCTGACATATTGGCGTATATACCAATTTATTTGAATCAATGAGCGTGCGCCGAGTGGCATGCTAAGCATGCAGAAAAAATGAACTGAGGCAAGACGGCATAGTGCATTTGGAAATGGCCCAAAATGTCGCCCTCACAATTGCAACGGACGAAATTCCAGACTTTTTTTTTTATCACCCCCTTTACACCACATATATATGTGAGGGGGTATGGGATATTCGAGTAATATTCTGTGCAGCTGATGCTGGATAACTATCCAGATGAGGAATCTGTGGGAAAATGCAATCGAATGAAACATTAATTCTGAAGCCAGACTTGGAGAATATTCCTAAAATAGGGAATCAGTGGGAGGAAGAAATACATTAGAAACCAGCCTGCTGAAAGCTATACCTCACACACTGATTAGGGCTGGACCAAGAGTGACACAGGGGAGACCAGACCAAGATCCACTTGTAGGGCGAGAGGAGGCATGTTGCAGTGAATTAAACCTGTAAGCTTCACTGGAAAGTCCAGAAGCATGCAGGGCACTATGTCCCTAAACAGAGTTGAAGGTAACAATCATAGCCCATGAGAGTAACCCTTGGCTGGAGGAGCATGAGAAAATGTCATCCTGATAAACCTTATGCAAGGAAGAAGAAATATTTGCTAATAGAAATGTATCAAACAGTATTGAAACTGATCCAAGAGGGAGACTATGGCACTATCTGTGGCTGACAAAGACCCTAAGCAAGAGAAATGCTTGTTGGTACTAGTAAGCTCTTTGGCCAGGAGAGTGACCCATGGCTGGAGTGAGAGAATATCTAGGCCTGAGAGTTGCACTAATGCAGGGGGTAGAAGTATTTACTGGTAGTAGGGTGTTAAGCAGTGAGCAAGGCACCATATCCCATAGACTGGACGTGAACTAAGAAGCCCGCTGACCGCTATATCTCAGACACTTAGACGTAGTTTAGGTAACTCTGTGTAAAATATCTTTTACCTACCAGCAAAGCCCCGGGGGCAGATCACCTCCCGAGCGCGTTCTATTAAACATATAAGACAGAAATACACCCTCCCTAGACCCCCTCTACTAGCAATGCTTAATGAGTCATGTAATACAGACACATTGCCCAAATCTCTACGGGAAGGATCATTATCCCGCTCCTTAAACCCAATAAACCAGACACAGATTGCAGGGCCTACAGACCACTCTTGCTGCTTAATCAGGACAGTAAGATCTTGACAGCGGTGACGGCGATTAGGTTAAGACCGGTTATACATAAACTTATACACTCAGGTCAAACGGGCTATGTTCCACATAGGAATATATCCGACAATTTCCATAGGCTTCACCATGTTATAGACTGTTCAGGGGAGCACCCAAGAGGCAGCAATAATCTCACTAGATGCAGTGAAAGAATTTGACTCTGTCAAATGGCCCTGGCTGACGACCGTTTGGGAAGAATACGGAATGGAGCCTGCATACCCGAGTTGGGCACGTTTACTATATAGTGCGCTTTTGGCGTGAGTTAAAACGGGCGGGAATATCTCAGAACGATGGCAACTGAGTAAAGGCACCAGACAGGGATGCCTGTGGTCCCCGATGCTATTCATTCTAGCACTAGAACCCGTAGCGGCATTTTTTAGACAGCAATATGAGGAAGTGGGAATTAGTACTAAGGGAGGACAGCACTTGATATCAATGTATGTGGATGACATGCTGTTATACTTGAGGTACCCGGAAGAAAACCTACAATACATTCTGGAAGTTATGGAACGATGCGCGAGATTGTCTGGCATAACAGTTAACCCCAAAAACGTCCACCATATTCCCCCTAGGGAGATATGTAGGCATACCACAGCACAAACTGGTGGTACTTCAGATGAAGTGGGAAATTGATATGTTCAGATAACTGGGCATAGATGTGTATCATAACACTGAAGAGGAATTTAAGCAAAATACCATGAAGGCGGTGACTAACATAAAAAACAATAGGATATTTTGGTCCAAGCTACCATTGACAATGATGGGAAGAGTGGCGCTACTAAAGATGGTGGTGCTGCCTAGGTTATTACACTATTTTGCTAACATTCCACACACAATACCCAAAAGATTCTTTTCGAAGCTACAGAGCTTCAGAGGTACAGAGGGGGTATATGTGGCATAATTTCAGGAACAGAATAGCACTATGGAAGTTACAAAACTAATATGAGCAAGGGGGCATTAGATTACCCAATTTCAAAGTATACTATTTGGCTAGTCAACTCCAATATGTAGCAAGATGGTTATCGGAAGATCAGACACTAGAATATTAATTATTAATTGCCGAATGCACCCCGCTACTTCCTGAATGAGTGGATGTGGTTACCAAAATTACAGAAGGGGGACAAAGCAGATTATTCAACTTGGGAGGGAAGATTTGGTGCCAAACTTGCCAATTAATGGAGACCCCGTTCCCGTGTTCCCCTCAGATCCCACTAGTAGCGCTAGTGGGAGAAGATGAGCAAATGAGGTTAAACATTAGACAAAAGTGGGAACAGGTAGGCATAGCAACGACGGGGGATGTGTGGCAAGACAGGGAGTTGAAGGAGTTTGATACACTGGTGATAGACACAGGGTTACATAAGGGGACAGCATATCACGTATGCTAGGCTCATCAAGATTATCAAAGGCAAGTGGCCCGAGATGGTGCTGGCCCGACAGCCGGAGGCAGTCATAGAAACGGTTTATGTCGGTGGGTGGCCATGAAGTCTCCCGCATACATGAGTTGCTGATGACTAAAGTTGGGAAAGAGGTAGTCCAGACAAAATTAAAGTGGGAAGAGGAGGTGGGGGAAGCAATGGAAGATGGGCTGTGGGTCAGAGTGCAAGGATACCATAAAAAGGTATCAAGAAACGCGCGACTGCAACAGTTGACATGCATTACTTACCGTAAAAGCATTTCTGATGGTTGTATATGCTTAGAGTCACATACTGTGCATAGTCCAACATCCAGAGGTAGCCACAGAGTATTGCATCTCGTCTTTCGAGAATCGAAAGGGGACGTTGACATGGGTGTGCCTGTAACACTATCCCTACGTGACGTGTAGTGTACCCAAGATTACTCACACATCTAGCTCCCTCAGATTGTAGTTTTTCTGCCAAGAGGAAGCCTTATGACTATCGTGAGTGAGTACAGAAAAGAGAGAGAAAGTAGTAAGACGTCTATGTTCCTTCCATCCGAGCGAGGAGGAAGGGTGGGTGCATGTGAATCTAAGCAGCTATAACCATCAGAAATGCTTTTACGGCAAGTAATGCATGTCTTCTGATGTTTGTCAATCTGCTTAGAATCACATGCTGTGCATAGACTAGCAAGCAGTACCCAGAGCTGGAGGTGGGTTGTGAGAAGGAACAGCAGTGAAAAGATGTCTTAGTACTGCCTGTTCCACCTGAGAATCAGACCTAGAATGAGTGTCTAGGCAATAGTGTTTTGTAAAGTTGTGGACAGAACTCCAGGTTGCCGCTTTGAAAATGGACTCAAGGGGAACATTTGCAATGAATGCTATGGACGCCCAAGTGCCTCGAGTGGAATGTGCTCTAGGCTTGAAGGGCAGTTCTCTCTTAGCAATATAGTAGCAGAGTGTAATGCAATTGAGAATCCATTTAGAAATAGTGGATTTGGAGACTGCATCTCCTTTTCCTGTGGCCACTGACACGAAAAACTGATTAGTCTTCCTTAGTGGATGAGTTCTTTCCATATAGAACATGACAGCTCTGTGTACATCCAGTGTGTGCAGGGTTCTTTCCCCAAGGCTTGAGGGACTTTGAAAGAACGTTGGTAGCTCTATTGACTGGTTCACATGGAACTTGGAAATTAATTTAGGCGCAAATCTAGGGTGAATGTGCGCAAAACCACCTTGTCTTTGTGAACTGTTACAAAGGGATCTAGAATAGAGAGTTCCTGCAGTTCACTTACCCTCCTAATGGAGGTGATTGCTATTAAAAAAGCAGTCTTGAGGGTGAGGTTCTTAAGACTTGCTTTGTGCATGGGCACGAAAGGAGCTCCCATAAACCTAGTTAACACCACATTTAGGTCCCATCCGGGAGCAGGGTTAGAAATGGGAGGGTGAATTATTTTTACCCCTTCCATGAAAGCATTAATCACTGGTATCTTCCACCATGACACCTTCTGTTGTGATGTTGTATATGCTGAAAGTGCCACTAGGTACACCTTTATTGAGTTGAAGACTAGGCCTGAATCAAGTAAGTGAGTTAGGTATAGGACAATGTGAGTGGGAGAGCAGTTGATTGGGATGATGCTCTTTGAGTTACACCAGATGACAAACCGTCTACATTTACTAGAATAGCAATATCTAGTGTTAGGTTTCCTTGCCTCTCTGAGGATGTCCATACATCTTTGAGGGAGCTGTAGGTGTCCGAATTCTATGACCTCAGGAGCCAGGCTGCTAAGTTCAAGGTCTGCGGGCATGGGTGAAGCGTCTCCCCTTTGTCTTGCGACAACATGTTGTACAGGCAAGGCAGTTTGACTGGAGGAAATAGGGACATCTCCATCAGATGAGCGTACCAGAGTTGGCGGGCCCACATGGGGGCCACCAATATCATTGTCTGGTTCCCGGTGCATCTTGTGCACAATCTTGTTGAGAAGGGGAGTCGGGGGGAGGGGGTGAAGCATAGACAAATCTCCCTGACCATGTTATCCAGAGTCCGTTCCCCTTGGATCGGTTCTGGGGGTACCTGGAGGTGTAATCTTGGCATTGGGCGTTTTCCAGGGTCGCGAACAGATCGATCTCTGGAAAACCCTATTGTGCGAAAACGTTGGTGACAAGGTCTCTGTGTAATCACCATTCGTACTCCCTGGGCAATAGAAAGTCTCTGCTGAGTACGTCTGCCAGAAGATTGAGTTCCCCTGGAACATGTTGTGATAACAGGAATATGTTGCCTTTGAGAGCCCAATTCCAAATGTTCTGAGACAGTTTGGACAGCCCTGGAGAATTAGTGCCTCCCAGATAGTACATGGCCGTGGTGCTGTCTGTGAGGATTAGGATAGTCTTTCCTTGTAGTTGTGTTTCGAAAGCTTTCAGTGCTTTGAACACTGCCAGCAGTCCCAGCAGGTTTATGTGGTTGAATGCTATGTCTGGCGATCAAACTCTGCTTGCTGTCTGCTGGAGCAGGTGGGCTCCCCACCCTGTAAGGGAGGCATCTGTAGTTAGAGTGGCTTTCACTGCTGTTATGCTCACCTGGTCTCTACAGGGGCGCTGGGGCACGGTTGGAGCCCTCTCTCGACTTGGCTCCTCTGGATCGCCTCCCTCTCCCGGTTGCTGCAGAGCCTGCTGTTCTGGATGCTGGTATTGCCCCTGAGAGAAGATGAGAGCTAATGAGAATGGCGTGGGGGTGTCCCGACTTCCCTCGGCCCTCTCGTGCCAAAATGAAGTGTGCAAGCGTTTTCCCAGGCAAGCTCACCTGTTGTGTTGTAATGTTGAGCTATCTGTCCTGCTTATCGTAGCAGGGGCGCGTAGAGCAGACCGAGTTGCTTCACTGATCCGTGGAAGTGTCTATCCAGACCGGTTCTCTCTTTTCTCTTGCAGGAGAAGGCCGACGGTGGAGAACGAAGTCTGGATGCTCGATGCAGCTCCGCGATTGCAGGGTGAAGACGTTGCGAAGAAAAAGAACGAAGTGGAGCTCCGGGTAGCTGGACGCTCGGATCAGGTGAGAAGTCAGCTCCGACTCCGGTAATGATGGGATGCAGTTAAGAGGCGCGCCCAGCGATGGAGTAGCTGAAATCAGATAAGAGGCGTGCACAGCGATGAAGTAGTTGGATTTAGGTAAGAGGCGCGTACAGCGATGGAGCAGCTGGAATCTGGTAAGATGTCTTCAGAGATGAAGTAGCTGGGATCAAGCGGATGCGCAGGTAAGAACAGCAGTAAGCGTTACGCTACAAAAGCAGAACAACGCGAAGCAGAGGCATGTGGATGGGTTGGCCTTATATAGGCTGGCGCTGGCCCTGGCCCCTCCCTTTAGCCCCACCTAGTGGCTCCACTTTGCCCCACCCAGGGACTCCTGCACGTGCCTTCCAATGTTATTCTATGGACACGCCCGGCCCTGCTGCACGTGCCCTAGGCACACTTTTACATGAGCCTTGCGCCAGAGGTGCCAGGACTGGGTCCATTTGGACCCTGGGGATGAGGGAGGACTGGCCCTTAGTTCTGTGGCCATGACAACTGCGGGCATGGTGAAGGATTTCCCTTTCAAGAGGTTTTCCCTCGACCACCACTGTAGTGAGAGAACTAGGGCCGGCGAGACCACTACTAAATCGTCCCACTGTCCGTTGGCCTGACACCACTGGTTGCTTAGCCACTCTTGCATTGGGCACATGCGCAGGCGCGCGTGAGGAACTAAGTAGATACATGACGCCCTCATTCCTAGCAGACGCATAACCTTGCGTACTGTTATCTCTCGACTGGCTACATAGTAAGGGATTTGAAATAACATGTTTTGAACCCTCTCAATGGAGGGGAAGACGAGGCCGTCCTTTGTTCGAATTAGAGCCCCTAGAAATTGTTTGACTTGACTGGGGTCTAAGCTGGATTTTTTCTCGTTGATAGAGAATCCCAGACATAATAAAAGATCTATTGTCTTTTGGGTACTTGACAGACACGTTTCGTAAGAGTCCCCTGTTATGAGCCGGTCGGCGAGGTAAGGATATACTGGAATGAATTGCTTGCGCAGGTGTGCTGCCGCTACTGCTAGAACCTTTGTAAATACCCTTGGTGCAGATGCTAAGCCGAAGGGTAATACCTTGAACTGATAATGTTTGTTCTCTATCATAAACCTGAGGTACTTTCTGTGCGCTGGAAGCATCGAAATATGAAAGTATGCATCTTTCATATCCAGAGTTGCCATGTAATCCCCTGTGTGAGTAGAGGGATTACTTCCTGCAGGGTGAGCATGCAAAACTTTTGTGGTTTTACAAATTTGTTCGCTGGGCGCAGATCTAGAACAGGACGCATGGTTAGATCCTTTTTGCGTACAATGAAGTACACTGAATAAATACCCTCTTTTACGTGTGATAGAGGTACGATCTCTATGGCTCCTTTTGTTCCAGTATCTCGACTTCTTGAAGCAGTATGCAAAGATGTTCTGGTGTTAGTCTTCGTTGTCGTGGAGGTCTGAATTTATTGTCTTTAGCACCCACTGGTGTGTGGTTATTCCCTCCCATACCTGAAGGAATGATGTCAGTCGGCCCCCGACCGGGGAGGCATGGGTGGGAACCCAAATCTTCAAGTCATTTGGAACCTGAGGCAGGAGAACCTCTGGGGGTAGGGTTTCTGCCACTTCCCTTACCACGGCGGTGTCCCCTTTGGAGGTACGGGGTATTGTAAGTGTTGGTCCCTTGTGGAGAGTTCCAGTTGTTTCCTGAAGAGTATGGTTGATGAGAGGAGCGTTGGCCACGAAAAAACCTGTTTCCAAATCCTCGCCGTGTGGAGAGTCTCTGAGTAGTTTGGTCCAGACTTTTTAGGGTTTCATGTTCTTTTTTCACAGTCTCTACGGCCTCGTCGACCGCCTTTCCAAACAAGTTTGAGTCCTCCACAGGCTTGTTTATAAGAGACGCCTGTATTTCAGGTTTAAACCCTGAATTCCAGAGCCATGCGTGTCTTTTGAGGCGTATTCCCTGAGCGAGGGCTCGACTGGCCATCTCGGCAGAATCCAAAGTATTCTTTAAAATGCTTTGGTTAACTTGCCTACCTTCAGAGACTATTGTAAGTAGATGGGTCCGTAGAGGTTCTGGAGCCTCTTGTAGGCCTTCTTGTATTAAAGCCCATTGCGCATCTGCGTAACTGGTTAATAAAGTGGTGTTATTGGCAATACGCGTAGAATACGCTGCTGCTGTGGTAACCCTCTTACCCAGGGAATAAAGTCTTTTTCCTTCTTTGTCAGGGGGTGCTTCACCGGTTGACAAAGGGACCCCTGCTCTTTTTCTTGTGGCAGTCACTACCAAAGAATCTGGGGTGGAATGACCTCTAATATACAGAGGGTCTGAAGGAGAAGGGCGAAAGCTTTTCAATTCTTGGGTTTACACCTCTCGTAAGAGCCGGTGTAATCAAGGATGGAGCCAGGCGTTTTTTAATCGAATTAAGGAGAGGGATGGCCTGGCTGGTTGGCGGCTTCTCTGAGTATATCTTCAACAAAGTCGGCTTCAGGTGCTGCCTCTTAAGTGGCAATTTTAAAGTGATAAGCTGCCTTATGTAACATTACGTTAAACGTCAGTTGATCATCAATAGGAGAGAGATTTCTTGTAGGGGTGTTTTGAGGGGAGTCCTAAGCCAGAATATTTGGGTCTGGGTCTTGTAGCTCTGGGGACTGCCATGGTTGAGGGTCACCCACATCTGGGTCCTCCCCCCAGACTTGAATGGGCTCATCTTCAATGGGCTCATCATGTTCCTCTTCGTTAGAGAAAGGAAGGATTTTCCTGTACATTAACTGGTGGAATGTCTTCTTCAGTAAGGTCATAATTATATATGTCCTCTTCTAAAGAGGGGCCAAAAAGCCTTGGGAATTTAGCTCTAGGGTTAGCAGGGCTTTGCTTCCTTGGCCTTCTTGGTGTAAGTTGTTCTGCACGTGAAACAAACTTGTCCAGCAATTCCATGCAGTCCTCAAACTTTTCCCTAGTCCAGACCGACGACCTAGAACGATCTAGGGGTGGAAAGTTGTCTCTCATAGTCTTCTGTCGCAAAAGTGTCCCTAGCACTTTCTTTTGTCGAAAACCGTAGAGATCTGTGCCTTAACGTCGAAGAAAGTCCTTCCTCTCCTTCAGAGAAGTCCTCTGGCGGGACCGATGAAGGTGGGGTATCTCTGTGTCTTTCTCTCGACTTTTGAACGCTCTCCTTAGATCTCGGCGGATCTTTGGGCCTTTCAGAAACTTTCGCAGAGTCCCTAGATTGCCGTTTTTGAGAATCGGCGGCCATAATTCTTGCCAGGCCGACCTCGACATCCTCACCAGTCGGGAGGCGCGTAGGTACATCTGACGATTGTAAGGGAGTCTGTTTCGGCGGAACCGGGGCCTTGTCCCCATCGGCCACCTTTTCCGGCAGCGCCGTAACTTTTGGCGGTGGGAAGGCCTTGTCTTGAGCTGTACGCCTTCCTGTGACGCGTATTGACGGAATTATGTGTTTTTGGGGCAACGCCCTTTGTCTTGGATTGCCCAGTCGCTAGGCGCGCATGCGGCTGCGGGGAGGGCTGCCGATCTCAGCAATCGGTAGTTATCAACGGAGTTACCGGTGCACCCGTTGGCGCCAAAGTCTTCTTTGACATAGTCAAAGTAAGGCTAGGGGTTGTGTGCTTAGTGCCATGCATTTTTCACTCTTTGTCGCCGGGGTGTGACTTTCCCATAGCAGAGCTTACGCCGTGCTTATCGGGGCCGGGGACAGACTATGCGTAACGTGAGCATTCCGTCGAAAGGTCAACAACCTCCAGCTCCAAAGTTGGATAGTCCCTCTCGCCGTCGTCACATTCGGTGGTAGCGGCAGGGGGAGAAGTCCTGGCCCTTGACATACCGTGGGCTGCCCACCGTTTTACTCTATGCTCCTTCAAAGTCTTGGGGCGGAGGAGCTTACAGGCCACACACCCTTCATCTTTGTGATCGAGGGGCAAGCACCGGTTACACCATCTGTGCTTATCCTTCCATGGGAATTTGCTCTTACAAATAGGGCAAAATCTAAATGGAGTCCTCTCCATAGCAGAGGTTACAGAGTGACTAAGTTCAAATGGGAAAGAGGGAAGAAAGGGAAAAGCATTTTCAGTTTGAAAAGAAATGTCCACCCGACCCCACTCTCCCTACTGTATAGGCCGGTGGAAGGCCCGGCCACGTGGTCGCCAACGCCGACAGGATCACCGTCCGTCGAATGTCGCACGTCTTCGGCGGAAACTGGAACAGCCGTCGAGACAAGGGACGGGAGGGTTGATCTTAACTATCTTTATAGAATTATTCCACCAAAGGTCGTTGGACAATAGCAATGTTCTTTACGAACTCCGCATAAGGGCGACCAGTTATCTGGGCAGAAAAAAACAATCTGAGGGACCTCAACGCGTGAGGGATCTTGGGTACACTACACGTCACGTAGGGATAGTGAGAAAGGCACGCCCATGTCGACGTCCCCTTTCGATTCTCGAAAGACAAGATGCAATACTCTGCGGTTACCACTGGATGTCGGACTATGCACAGCATGCGATTCTAAGGACATACATCCCCCCTAAGAAAATAGTTAACTTCAACAATGCAGATACACAGACATGCCTGAAATGTGAGGAAGTGAAAGCAGGGATACTACATATGTTTTGGTCATGCTCCGAAATAAGAGTTCTGGGAGGCGGTAGCCCGATACATGGTAAGGAAAGAAGTAAACCTGGATGTAAACTCCCCGTGGGTGTGCCTGCTGGGGGGGGGGTTCCCCAGGCCTAAAAAACTAGACACGTGAGCAAGCTTGAAGACCTGGCGTACATACTGGCTAAACGTACACTAGCAATGGGATGGAAATTAAGTACGAGACCGCTGATACTCGTTTGGGAACAAGATCTTAAGAACTGGCCGAATGCGGTCGTCACCTTCCGGTGACGACGGTCCCAGGAAGAAGTGAGATGCAGTCTATCCGCGGCTGAATACGTTGCCTAGCAATCCCAAACAAAGCAATAGCAGCCATTTTATCTGGATACCGCGTGTAATGCCACCAGTATAGAGACAAGGGAACAGGCAGGGGTGCATACTAAAATGGATTAAGCATCCATATCTCCTCAAATGTGGATCGTAGTGATCACGCTTACCCCATGTACTGGATAAAACAGAGAAGGGAGTCTCGACGGTCACGCTTCTCCAGAAGCCGACAAGGATGGACCAGGAAATATGGGCCAGGAAAGGAAATATAACACAATGCAACTCAAAATCATCTGGGAATCTTTCACTGCTGGACCATCAATAGCGCAGTTATATGTCAAAATAATGGTAAAGGTGAGCAATAAGGTAGCAAGATCAAAAGGACAAATTCTGTGCCATGCACCCCATAAAACTCTCACCCGGATGCTCTGTCCTCGGTCACTCTGATGCTCTGTCCTCCCCGAAAAGTGTAGCCTAAGCAGCAGCCTTATCGCTTTTAATAGGTTTGCCAAACAACACCTCAGCCCTGGGGGAATGCTGACACTGGCTCCCCAGTTCACCCTGCACACGCGCTCGACTCAAGCAATTAGAGGAATGGACCTACGAACGTCTCAGCCGTCAAGCCGCACCCAGAGAGGGCCGCTTCCGACAGACTACTATTGAGTAGCTAGATTCTTTGCTTTCCCCATATCCTATAAGTTCTGCTATGTATGTCTGTTATAGCAGTAGTATTTTTTCTGGGACGAGGAAGTTTAGGCCTGATCCTCTGAGCTCTCCCTTTAAAGTACTGAGATTGAGAGCAGGACCACCTCCGCTGAGTCATCCCCTCAAAGTACTGTGACAAACTGATAGACAGAGCCCTAACCAACCTCTCAGAAAACCAGAGAGAAAAATCTAGTTATCCAGTCACAAGTAGCTTAACGATGGAAGAGGGGAGATTCGAAGATGGCCACCGACACCAGGTAGACGTGCCGGAGGAGCTCCTGCAACTTCAGCCGGTGTCACCACGCCGCAGCAGTTGCTTTACCCTGAAAAGAAGAGGAAGGACAGGAGCAGCCTGGAGAGATGGCATGGGCCCCCGCACAAAGGCGTCGCCGCGAGGGAGGAGGATCCTGGCAGAGGACTCAGAGATTGAGGCCTGGGAGAGTTTGGCCACGGCGAGGCGCACCCTTGCGGAGCGACCCGACACACCGCCAGCAAGGGGGAGTGAGGCAATCGAGGACAACAGTAGAGCCCCCCCCCCAATCCCCCAGGAACAGCCGCGAGTTGAGCAGCAGGTGGACGAGACACCGGCTGGTGGTAGGAGCAGAGGCGGAGCGGCAAGCAGAAGGACCCTGTGACTTGAGGGGGTCATCTGCTGCAGCTGCAACCCACAAGGCGAGGCAGCAGGGTGAAGAGGGACGAGTTGCAAGGAGCCAACATTCTGCCAGCAGGCTCCTCGAGGATCGGAGGGACCTGCTCAAGCTGAGGGCGAGGAGGAGAAGAGCGGTGTGTCAGAGGAGAGCGGCCCCAGGTGAGGAGAAGCAGCGCCGCAGCCCGGGTGCCTCATCCGCTCCCACACTAGACACCAGGACCCGGGACATCTGAGTGTCGGGCGGGGAAAGGATAGCACCCCGGTCAGCGGGGAGAGGAGGCCCCAAGCGCAGACAGGGTACCAGCTAGGCCCCTGGCAGACTGCGCACTTGGAGAGGGGCACATCACGGGAGGGGAACAATTTAATGCACACCGGGAACCCAAACCTAAAGGAAGCGCGGCGACTCCATAATGAACCCGCAAGCAACGGGGAAGCTCCCCCCCCACCCCAAAGGGCTGGACACACTTTACCAAAAGCCTTAGCACAGAGGAACCGGGGCAGAGAAGGCCAAACCCGTGAGGAACGCTTACGGACCTAGATCAACGTGTCACATCCTACGAAAAGCGGGGCCCTGACTAGAAGGGCCCCATTCAAGGAAAGCGGAGAGTAGCAGAGGGGGGCTGCAAATGCAGATAATAGGCACCGGGGGCAGCAGCAGTGGTACAGGGGGCACCCCGGGCCCTGGGTGACACGAAGAGCGATCATGGCTGAAGTGACCCTCGCAGCAAAGACACATGAGGGTGCTCAGGAGATGGGAACACACCGCTCCCCCCGGTGACCTGACCAGGCGGGAGACTGACCCTGCACCAAAGCATCAAGCAGGAAAAGGGAGAGTTGGAACGGGCCTCAGCTGTCCAGTTATCCCCACCCGAGACCCCGGCAGAGGTGAAGGAGACGTGGGGAAGGTGCAGAGGGACAGGCCACCACAAGAAGTAAGGGAAGCGCCACCCAAAGCGGCAGGACAGAGCAGAGCTGGGGAAAGCAGGAGGAAAGGCGAAGCCGCGGACCTCAGCCAGCAAGGGGGCCAGCAGCGAACAGCAAAAAGGGTGCAGAAGAAAGGCGTCTACCTGGTGGGCCCGCGTGGGAAGGAAGGAGCCACCGGGTGAGGCATCTGGAGGCGGAAAGACCTCAGGCGGAGCAGGAGACCAGGAGAGGGAATAGTACCAAAAGGTTAAATCCATCAATAGAGGGACACTGTGGGCATCCCAACATGTCAAACACAAACAAAGGCAAAGCGAACAGAGGTGCGCACCTGCAAGGAGACATACACGGAACACTGCCAACAATGTGGATGGCCAGAGAGCCTGCTGAAGTGCCCAGGGGTACCCAGGAAGGGCCAACGGGCAGTAACACGCCAGAAGAGGTGGACCCAATGGCCCTGATATTGTGCCAGGACGTCCACTGTGAAATGCTTTCCCTGCAGTCCAACCTGGTCAAGACATTCCAGGACCAATTTTCAACTTTTGCTAACAGACCTCAATGCGGCCTTGGGGGAGGTTAAACAGGAACTGCGCCAAGTGGGAGAGAGGACAGACATCTTGGAGAGGGGTTTACAGGAAGTGGAAGAAGACACAAAAGTGAACAGTGAAGCCATTGAGAAATTGGATGCAACGACCCAAATCTTGGAACTACAAATGGAGGACATGGAGAACATGTCTCAGAGTTAATTTAAGACTGAAATTGCTCTTGGAAACAGTACAAGACAAAGAATTGAAGGGGGTCATTCAAAGCATCTTCGCAGACATCATAGGGGAAGCAGACACGAACAGGGTGGAACTGGACAGAGTCCACTGAGTGGGTCGCCTCAACAGAGATAAGAAGGCCAGACCAAGGGATGTGCTTGCAGCCTTCACAAGATATGCACAAAAAGAATCAGTGCTGATAGCAGCAAGACAACAAGAGCTGATCACGTACCAGGATCAGGGGGTGGAACTCTACCAGGACCTAGCAAACAGTACGCTGATTAAACGGTGCCAGATGGGCCCGGTGCTAGCGGTACTCAAGGAAAAGGGGATAAAATACAAATGGACATTTCCCTTCGGGCTTCTTTTTGAGTGGGCGGGGAGGGGGGCAAAGACGCATAACCACCCTACAAGAAGGCGTGGACTTGTTACACCTCGACTTGGACCAGGAGCAAAGGGAGGATAGGCCTGGGAGGGCACCAGAGGGTCGAACGGAATGAGACTGAAGCCATGGGAGTGGTCCACAGTCGGAGAAAAAAAAAAGAAAGAAGAGCCACGCTACGCGGCCCACCATATAGGGAGGGAGGCGATAAGTCGAGAGGAGAGAGCCCTGAACAGGAAATATATAAAGGGGTAGTAGACGAAAGGGAGAGAAAAAAGGGCAGCCGGAGGGACGATAACATCTTGGGGTCAGAAAGGGCGATGAGACCCGCTGGGGAGGGAGAGGGCGGAGAGGTTCAAGGACCAAGCTGGGGAGGTGGGGTTTAGTTTAGTTTGTATAGCGCAGCCAAACCCTGGGGTAACTGGGCGCTTAATCCTTGAGAACAACGTAAGTTACAGACAGTTGTACATGCGCAAAGACAGTCAATTATGATAGGGGGAGAGAGGGAAAGATGGAGACTCGGGCAGTGAGGGCGATAGGGACAACAAGAGGGGAGAGAAAAGGGGAGGGACAGGGTAGAGGGAGTGTGGGGGAACTTCTTGAAGAGAGAGACCGAGGAGCACTGGCAAGCTAGGGGCAAGGTCAGATCGAGAACCATTCAAGTGGTTAACACAACGTTAGGGGGCTTAATACCCCCCTTAAGAGGAAGAAACTTGAAAAATTCACAAGGAAAGAGGGGCCGGATGTTTTAGGGTTACAGGAAACACACCTCATGCACAAGGACCAGGGGCGACTAAAGTTGCGGGTGTTCGATCAGATTTTGCATGCTTCCGGAAAGAACAAAACTGGGGGAGTGGCCTTACCCATCAAAAACACGGTTCACTTTAGAGTCACTGAAATCCTACAGGATAACAAGGGTAGGTATATTATAGTCAGGGGGACGCACCAAGATCTCCTCTATACCATGACAGTAGTGTATGCACCAAACTCTGGCCAGGAGCAGTTTCTGAGGTGCGTCCTTGGGGTATCGGAAGATAAAGCATGGGGTCAAACAATCCTGATGGGGGACCTCAACATAGCTTGGGATAGGGAGTGAGATAGGTCGGGAGGCCCTGTGAGGGCAGCGGGTGCAGTGATGTCAGCAGAACTAAGGGATAGGATTGGGAGGGTGGGGCTACGGATATATGTCGGGAGCTGAAGGGGGACAAAGAGGGCTACACTTATCAGGAGTCCATGGGTCACAATCGAGAATTGACTACGTTTGGGTCTCAGTGGGTATGGTGGGTCGGATTTGAGATGTGAAGACGGGCCCTATTGGAATAGCGGGGTGTGGGGATGGAAATACCCAAAGTTCCTACTTAGGGACCCAGTAATCAGAGAGGAATTGGAAGGGAAGATTAAGAGCTTCTTCGCATATAACAGGAGGGGACACGAGAGAAGATATAAGATGGGACGCTTTCAAGGCCCCGTTCAGGGGGGAACTGATAGCAGCAACGGCGCAGAGCAAAGCAGCTGAAGGCATTGGAGGCGCAGCTTGAGGCGGCGAGACAAAAGACAGGAACAACCCTGACTAGGTCCTCCATGAGGGAGTATAGACAGGTACTAAGGCAACTAGAAGTCCTCTGAACTAAAAAAGCTGAAGGGGCACTGCTCACTGTCCGTGAAAAGTACTAGGCCAAGGCAAATAAGGTGGATACACTCTTAGCGCGCCTACTGAGGGGGGCTAGGTCAAAGAACGTAATCATAACCCTGAAAACTGGAACAGGGGAGCGGGTCACATGGTCAGGGGACATCCAGGAAACATTGGCAGAGTTTTATGAATCCCTATATGCATCACAAAATCCTCAGGCCCATCTACAGGCAGAGTTCCTAGAAAAGGTGAAGATGCAAAAAAAATCAGGAGGGAGGCACAGGAGACCCTCAACCAGGAGATCACAGAGGATTAATTAAGGGGGGTTATTGGTAACCTGTCGTCAAATAAGGCCCACAGGCCCAGACAGCAACACTGCAGCCTTCTACAAAACGTTTGCAACAGAACTAACCCTGCACCAGACATTTCTTTTCAATACATTCAGGCCTACAGGCAGAATAACTCCATCCATGGAGGAGGCCAGACTAATCCTTATCCTCAAGCCTAACAAAGGCCCAGAGGAGAGAACATCCTACAGGCCCATTTCATGGATAAATGTCGATGCCAAGATATATACAAAGACCTTGGCAAACAGGCTATAGAACCATCTTCCGGACCTGATCCACCCAGATCAGGCGGGTTTTATAAGAGGCAGGCAAACGGCGGACAACATCAGGCGGATGGCTCACCTGGTGGAAAAGGCACAAAAGATGGACACTCCTGTGGTTCTCTTAGCTCTGGACGCAGAAAGAGCGTTTGACCGCGTGGAGTGGTCCTTTTTGTTTCGGGTAATGCAGATAATGGGCCTCGAAGGGGAATTTCGGACAATGGTTCAGGCCAATTATCAGGCACCATCAACGAGAGTGGTGGTGAATGGGGCATGTCAAGACCATTTAGGTTGAGTAGAGGCATGAAACAAGGATGCCCGCTGTCCCCAATGCTTTACGCAATTTATATGGAGCCCCTCCTACAAGCTATAAGGGAGGCAGACAGGATACAGGGCATTCCATTTGGGGGTGGGGGGGAATCAGCAAAAGGTGGCAGAGTTCGCCGATGATATGCTGCTCACCAATAGAGTCTATACAGGCAAGTAGAATCCTGCTGGAGGAGTTTGGGGAGGTCTCAGGTCTGAATGTTAATATTGGCAAATCCGAAATCTTGAACTTAACCCTAGCCCGGGGGGGAAACGGGTACCTGGGAGTGAGAATCACAGCGACCCTCGCGGGCTGGTACGCAGCCAACTATCACCGGATAGTGAAGGACATCAAGTGGGATTTTCACAGGTGGAGGAATCTCCGGGTCTCGTGGCTGGGATGACTAGCTGCAGTCAAAATGGTCATGTTCCCACGATTACAGTATCTATTCAAGGAAATCCCTCGGGTGATACCAACACGTTTTTTCAAGGAGCTAAAAGCCCTGACCAACGAGTTCTTATAGGAAGGAAAGAGGGCAAGGGTCAGTAGGTACCTATTGATGGCACCTAGACGGGAAGGAGGGTTGGTGCTACCAAACTTCCAGCAGTACTACGAGGCAACGCAGTTACGGGTGATTAGAGAATGGCTTCAGAAAGGGGAGAGTATGCAAGATAAGCAATGGGTGAAAATGGACAGAGCCGTAGCGCATCATAACATGGTGGGAATACTGTGGCTACCGAAAAAACACAGGCCAAACCACTTATACGAGAGCACCATAACTAAAACTAGTAGCAGACAATTGGGATAAACTGGTGGGAACCAAGCGAACAACGAGCTTACGGTCCCCTTTCTCGCCTATATTCAACAACAGGGACTTTACACCTGGGCTAGAAAGGGGGCATTTAAGCAATGGCAAGACAGGGGTTGTAGGAAGCTGGGTGACATGTTCCGAGGGGAGGGAATACTCTCATTTGAGGACTGTAAAATGGGAATTTTTAGTGAAGGAAGGGGAAAGGCTCAGGAATGCCCAAATAAGGCATTGGGTATTGAACGCCTGAAACAGAGAGACAGTGATCAGGAAAACAACGCAGTTTGAAAAATTCCTCCTATCTAACGTGGGGTCCAATGGGCTAATATCTAACCTGTATAGTATACTAGACAACGCGAATGCTAGGCAACAGTGGTCGTATAAGCGGAGATGGGAGCGGATCCTGGGAAGGGAGACTGGAGGGGAGGAATGGGAGAGGTTGTGGCGGAAGATCCCCAGATTGGCAAGAGCATTCCAGTTGCAAGAAGCACGGTATAAGATATTACTTGGCTGGCACTACACACCAGCCAGTCTTCATAAGATATACCTGGGGACTTCTGGAAGGGTTGCGGGATGGAGGGGACGGCAGAGCATATCTGGTGGAGGTGTCCGGAAATTGAGCCATTTTAGCAGGAGGTGCCGAGGGTGCAGGATCAGGCCTACAGGCCAGGGGATCGCAGACCACCAGAACAGATTCAATTAGGAATCAGAGGGGGCACCGCAGTGGGGGAATCCAGTACTCGAGAAAAAGCGAGAGTGGTCCTAACGCTTGCGGCTATGACGATAATAGCGCAGAAGTGGAATAGCCCAGAGGTACCCATGATGCAAGACTGGCTGCGGAATATATGGGAAATCAAAGCCCTCGAATGGGCAACGTATGCCATGAACAACAAGGTGTATAACTTCGCAAACAACTGGGGAGAAACTTTGGCCTTTCTCAAAGACTATTTTCGGGTAGTGTGGTGCCCCCAGCGCCTAAAACCTTTGAATCTACAATGAACTTTGGTGACTGGTCCATGAAAGGAATGGACCAAGGACAGCGCAGAAGTCGCCTCCGGGGGAGGAGGGGGGACATGTTGGGGAATGGTTTAACATGTTATAAATTCAATAAAAAGAGTTTTCAAAAAAAAGGTGGAAGAGGGACTAACGTTGTCAGTCCCTCCTCAGAGGCACCACAAGCGGAGGTCCTTGCCCGCCCCAGGAAGAGATGAACCTGCAGCTGCGGACAATGGATAAATGGGGAGAGTTCCAGAGTCGCTACCTTGTTTGCCAAAGTGCAGTGTGCCCGGAACAAGCCAAACAAAAGGGCTGGGTGCAGGAGAGCGTCGCATGACACAGGTGGGCAGAAAAGTGCCGCGCGGCTCCGCAGAACAGTGGTGGAGCTGCGTAAACCAATGCGAGAACAGGAAACTGCTAAGAAGAGCTGTAAGAAGACAAACAGATCCGAGAAGGAGGCAAAGGACCGGGAGCCCCAAAAGAAGGTATGGGGGCTGCCCGGGCACCTCGGACACTTGAGAAACCATTGTAAAGGGATCTGAGACCCAAACTTAAGAAAACAGTATGAAGGGGTCTAGGACTCATACTGGAAGCCAATATGAAGGGACCTGGGACCCGCACTCGAGAAAGACCATCAAGGCAGGAGAGTACACTAGGGCTGTCCAGTAAACTGCCAAGAGAAGTGTGATGAATCCTATGGAGTCATCACTGAACCCCAGCCTAAAGTCTCCTCCTATGTGGACAGGTGAAGGCAGTTGCTACCGGATCCTGACCCTGGTTGTCTTATTAGGATGGAGAATCACATGGGAGGAGATGGCTATCATGGAGATGTGGTGACCCCATTAGGAGACGTGTGGTATTCTCCCCTTCCATGTGAAAAGGATAACAATTCCTAGATTCCTAATGGGATGTTGTCATTTTACAAATTCCTCCAATTATAAAACCCATCTTGCCAAACATTCGGACAGCATAACATTCGTACCTCATATGCACATACATACACAACACCACCAATCTCTGATGGTTTAGTGCTAACAAAAAATCACCTCAAAAGTCCTATAGGTTATATGTACTCCAACTCCCATAAAACCTATAATACTGGGACGTAGAAGAAGAGAAAGGAGTCAATGTGGAGAACAAAAACCACTAAACTGAATACGCAGGTTAGTTGTTCTGAAGAGGCTCAACTACGCAGGATCTTTAAAAAGGGTGTATGCATTCACTGAGTAGCGAAGCCGAACTGAGGCAGAAGGAATTGTAGCCACGGGAGAAGGTAGAGGTGTGAAAACAGGTTCCGCTGCAATGAACAGATGTTCCCAAGCTGCTGTGTGCAGGCAATGCTCATCGGAGAGGTGCTGGGCCACAGGAGAAGCCGCAGGCAGTGACAGTCGAGCGCTAGCGAACCAACAGCAGCGAACAAGCTAGCTGCAACGCAGTCTATTAAAACAGCAGGCTTACGGAAGATGGTTGCAGAGTCAATGGAAGAGCTTAAGAGAGGTCTGCATCACGGAAGATGCCATCACAGGGTGAGTGCTTCACAGCAGCAACGTGATACTGGTCAGAGGCAGTGCCAGACATCAGTGAGTCTGCCCAGAGAAGTTGGGGGGGGGGGGGCCCAAGGTATTCCGACCAGTATGTGAAGCTTTAAACCCTAATTTGGAATACCAAACAAGAAGAAACAAAGACAGCATTTGTCCAAGTCCTCCTATGTGAAATGGCAATACGGGGAAGGTTGGAATAAGTGTTGCCACAGTAGCCAAGAATATTAATGAAGGAAGTTATAACCAGGTTACTCACCGTTACTCCTAGTCCATAGTCCACTTTCCTCCATACTTATGGGACATCTCTCCGTCCTGTGGGACAGGTCCGGAGCACTTTTGTAAAAAAGCATCCAAAATGTTTCCCAAAATGTTATCCTTCCTCTCTTTCCTGCGCGGGGCCCGGCACGCGGCCGTAACCCCGCCCACCTTGGCTCCGCCCCGCGCATTGCCCATCAGTCCTTTTCTATCGCCAGGTCAGAGACCTATTAGCAATAACAGAGGAACCTTATTAGAGGGGACGACGGGCGGGCGTATGGAGGAAAGGGGGCTATGGACTAGGAGTAAGGTGGTCACTACGGTGAGTAACCTGGTTATACTCCTACGTCCCGTCCCCTTTCCTCCATACTTAGGAGTGCTTGGGAATCTCCCATAACAGGAACTACGGGTGGATGGAAATACCCCTTACTGAAAAAAGTTCTTCAGCACAGCCTGACCAAACTGAGCATCAGCTCTTGAGCTCATGTCAAGACAATAATGCTTACAAAAAGCAGATGGGGAGGCCCAAGTAGCTGCCCTAGCGATGGACTCCCAGGGGACATATTTCTGAAAAGCAACCGCAGTTGCCTTGCCCCGCACCAGGTGTGCGTGAATACCCTTAGGAGATTTCAGCCCTTGGACGGTGAAAGACTCCGTGATGCAGGCGGCGATCCACCGAGAAATAGTTGCCTTAGACGCCTGCTTACCCTGAGGGTTGCCGGAGGTCACAAAAAGTTGAGAAGAACTCCTAAGCTCGGAAGTCCTGTCAAGGTAGAACTTAAGAGCACTTCTGACATCAAGACAGTGCAGAACCCTTTCAGCCTCTGAGGCAGGGTTCGGAAAAAAGACCGGTAGGGAGATCGACTGATTCACATGGAATTCAGTTACCACCTTCGGTAGAAAGGCCGGGTTTGTCCGTAGGACTACCTTGTCCTTGTGAAAAACCAAGAAAGGATGCTCCACTGACAAGACCTGGAGCTCACTCACTCTCCTCTCTGACGTAACGGCGACCAGAAAGGACACTTTCCATGATAGGTACTTGAGGTCCACCGTGGCCATTGGTTCAAAGGGTTTATGGCACAGCGCCGTCAGGACTACATTTAGGTCCCATGGCGGGTTACGAACCGGAGGGTAGAGACGTGTCAAGCCAGCAAAATGCCTCTTAACCACTGGATTACTCAGAGAATAAGAGCATTGGTCTGTAGAAAGATGAGCGGAAACCGCTGAAAGGTGAGTTCTGTATGACAGAACGTGAACACCACGACTCTGCAAGGGAGGACACGAAGGACGGCACCGTGTCAATCGTAGCCACCCTTGGATCCAACTGCTTTTCCAAACACCAATGACAGAACCTGAGCCCTTTACTCCTGTATTGGGATCTGGTCGAGGGTTTCCTGGCTGCCTGGATAAACCGCATGTTATCCGTAGACAAGTTAAGATACTCTAAAGACTTGAACTCAGGCACCATGCTGCCAAGCTGAGCGATTGGGGGGAGGGGTGCCACATCTGCTGTTCCCCTTGATGAAGGGGTTCGGGGGTCACTGGTAACCCGATCGGCGGATACACCGAAAGGTGTTGAAGTTCTGAGAACCAAAACCTGGCCGGCCACAAAGGGGCTATGAGTAGAAGGGAACAGTTCACCGAGTTCTTCAGTTTCCAAATCGCCCGATGGACTAGAGGCAGAGGCGGGAAGGCGTAAGCTCTCATGCTGTGCCATGGAATCTCGAGACCCTCCCCCAGAGAGGAGGCTCCCAGCCCCGCTCTGGAGGCATACTGAGGAAGCTTCTTGTTTACCGTTGTAGCGAAGAGGTCCACCTCCAGTGTGCCAAAATGCAAGAAAATCCATGAGAGGACCTCCGCCTTCAACTCCCACTCGTAGCTGACCACTGTCTGCCGGCTGAGGGCATCCGCTGTGACATTCAGAGGGCCCGGGATGTACACTGAAAGCAGCCAGACACCATGAAGCACGGCCCACTCCCATATCTGGATGGACAGGTCCACGAGGGTGGGAGACTTCGTTCCCCCTTGCTTGTTGATGTAATACATTGACACCACATTGTCCGTGCGTATGCAGACCACCCTGTTGGCAATGAGCGGTCTGAACGCCCTGAGCGCTAGGAAGATCGCCAGAAGCTCCAAATGATTTATGTGCAGGAGCTTGTCCTGAGGCGACCAGAGCTCCGAAACCTGACGAAGATCTAACCTCGCACCGCACCCCAGAAGGGAGGAGTCCGTCGTGATCGTCACCGTGGGGGCTGGGTCCTGAAACCCTGCACCCACCGACAGGTTGCTGAGAGATGACCACCAATCCAGGTCCACTCATGGAATCCGGAATCATTATCAGCTTGGAATCCGGGTCCACAGCCTGACGCCAGGAACTCTGCAGAGCCATCTGCTCAGTCTCATCTTGAGACGAGCAAGAGGAAGAGCCAGCACGCAGGAGGCCATGAGGCCCAGAAGCCTCTGGAACCACCAGGCCGACATGCTCTCCTACTGTGCAAACATCTGACACGTGGATAACAGATCCGCCATTCTGTCCCCGGTCAGGTACACTCTGCAGTCGATCGTGTTCCAGCAAAAACCCAGGAAAATCAGTTCCTGCGAGACAGTCGTGGAAGATTTCCGCCAGTTCACCGACAGCCCAAGATGGAACAGGAGCTGAAGGAGAGACTGGAGATTGCCCCCTGCTGCCAGTGGACAAGGGCTGCGTAAGAGCCAGTCGTCCAAATATGGTTACACATGGATACCCTGGAGACGAAGATAGGCCACGATCACCGACATCATCTTCATGAAGACACACAGCGCTGAGCTGAGGCCAAAGGGAAGCACTCGAAACTGGAAGTGCTCCTCTCCCAAAGAGAAGCAGAGATATCTCCTGTATGGGTTCCAAATCAGGATATGCATGTAAGCATCCTGTAGATCCACAACGCTGAGCCAATCACCCATCTGCAAGGAAGACCGTATCTGGCTGGGCGTGATCATCTTGACTTTCTCTTGGGGTAGGAAAAGATTGAACTGGGAAAGGTCTAGGATGGTGCGCAGGCCAGCCTGGTTGGGTTTTGGCACCGTAAACAGCCTGGAGTAGAAGCCCTCCCCTCGCTCCCCAAGGGGAATGGGTTCCACAGCTCTGAGGTCCAGAAGTTTCTGAACCTCGGCTGTGAGGGAGGGCGAGCCCGACAGCTGAAAAGTAGGGTTGAGGGGTGGGGTAAGGGAGTAGAGGTAAGCAGAAGCCCGCTCTAGTGACTGACAAGACCCATCTGTCTTCTGTGATGGCCTGCCAGGCCTCCCAATGAGACGCAATGCGTCCTCCTACCGGCGTCTCGTGCGAGCGCGGAAAACCTTCATTTAGTAGGTTTATCGGTGGCGGTGCCACCTGAACCTGAGGAGGATGAGGAGCGGGAGAAAAACCGTGTCCGTTGTTGCCTACGGCGGTTAGTCTCCACAGGGGAATCCCCTCTGCGAGACTTGCGGTCGATGAAGCCCCTAAAGCCAGAGGAAGGTCGACTTTGCGACAACCGTCTCTGGGATTTGAAAGGAGCCTTAACCAGGACAGACAAGGATTTAGCTGTCTAAGTGCTATCCTTCGTCTTGGTGAGCTCTACATCTGTTGTAGCATGAAAGAGCTCCTTCCCATCGAACGGAAGGTCCAAAACCTTGTCCTGCATTTCTTTCGAAAATGTAGTTGCATGCAGCCACACCTGCCGTGAGGTATCAACCCCCAGCATAAGGCCCCGTGCCGAGGTGTCTACGTGATGAGCCGACGCCTCCAGGAGATCCTGGGCCAAGACCCTGGCGTCGGAAAGGCCTCCTTTAAAGTCTTCCAGCTTCTCGACCGGGATAAACTCCTCAAACTCCGACAGACCTTTCCACATCCGCATGTTAGCTCCCGCTAATATCAATTCAGCGTTGGCCTGCCTGAGCTGCAAGGCTGAGTTAGCAAAGATTTTCCTCCCGAGGGAGTCGAGGAGCTTGTCCTCCTTTCCCAGAACCTGAGTAGCTGTCGTGGAAGAGGATGCTGCAGGCCTGGACTGCAAAGTGGCCGCAGCCACCACTGTGGAGGAGAGGGGCAGACAAGACAACAGGGCCACCTCTTCCGAAGAATGCGACCTGTATCTCGCGTCAATTTTCTTATTGACAAAAAGTCCAGAGTGTGGCTTTTCCCAGACTCTGCGGACCTCGGCCAGAACGTCCTTCTGCAAGAACAGGCCGGTACGCTCCAAGGGAGACAGGGTGAACGCCCCAGAAAGCACACCCTCATGCGGAGCGGGTGCCTCAGGCACTGGAACATCTAAGAAGTTCATCATGTCCAGTACCCGGTCATGAAAAGCTCTGATAGAGCGGGGAAGGTCCTTGCTGTCCTGATCGCCTTGTGCATCATCCGACAGATCAGGATCCTGCTGAACCGTGTCGGGTGCTGCCTTGTCCACAGGGGACAATGGGGGCAAAGGCGGAAGAGTCGGGAAGGCACCGTAGGCAAGGGAGGTGCCGGCGGAACCACCAGAGGAACAGGTGGAGCCGGAGGCGTGGGAGGACATATCTCCCTAAAAAGCCCTTTCGGTACGCATAAGTGTCTGAAATTTACTGAAAAAAGCTTCCTCCAGGGACTGCTTCGGAACCTGAGGAGGCCTATCATGAGGTGGACCATTCCAGGGACGTAACGGGGACGGGTGCCACACGGGCCCCTCCACTGACGTATCCACATAAATCAACGGTGCCGACCCTGCAGGCAGCGAAACATTGTGCGGAAGAGGCATCCGAGCGTTCCAGTCATAAACTGGCCGATAGGGATGCGCACAAGGGACTCTAGGTTCACTCAAGGGGCCAAGCCCTACACCTGAGGCCGATGGTGTAGTTGTAGGGGGTAGCACCCAAAATGGCCGCCGCGGTCGTGGCGGCAACTGGTGCCATTTTGTCATCATCTGAGGGGAACTGCGGCACGTGAGGAAGTGAGGCAGGGGTCCCCATCGATGGATCAGGGGTCTTAACTTTAGCCTTAACATAAGGGACCTCGGCAGAGCCGGTACTGTGTGGTCTGGAATGTTTTTGTGACATACCATCCGCCAAATTAGCCTTCGAAGGCAGGACCTCGGCACTGCCGGTAAAAGAAGAACTTTGCTTCTTTGCCCCCTCAACAGGTCTGGTGTCACCGCAAGAGCGGGAACGGTGAGAAACAGCTTTCACCGACAAGGCCTTTTCAGGCCTCTCGGAACTGTTGGTAGCTTTAGCCTCTGAACGAGGGACCTCAGACCTAGGTCCGGTAACAGCCTTATCTGCACGGGCCTCGAACATCCGTTGGGTAACAGCAAGCCCACCCAAGGCCTCGGGGCGCAGCCCGGTCTTATTTTTGAGAGAAGCCAACAGAGAGGCCTCAGAGCGAGCTCCGGTACCCCATGACTCAGTAGAACTGGGTCTACAAACAGCCCCACAGCAGGGGCATCGGAGCGTGCTCCGGTATCCACAGGCCCCTTACGGAGATTCTCGGAGAAAACTCTGGTACAATTATTAGGCCCAACGGGCACCTCAGGGTGAACCCCGATGGCAGAGCGATCAACGCCCCTCCCGGCCCGAGAGGAACCCGGAAAGATATCCCCCAGCCGGGGTGCTCTGAAAAGTAAAGAACTTAGTGGGCGTTTCTTCTTCTCGTCGATGAACGCCTGAAAATGTGAAGGAGGAGTTTGTCACAACACCTCCTCCCACCGCTCCAACCGACGTTGAAGTGCCTGGACCGAAAGGGAGTCGCAGTAAAAACAGGAGTCCCAACGGTGATCTGGACCCAAGCACCCTAAACAAAGAGGATGGGGATCCGCCCTCGTGAAACGATAGTGACACGATGAACAATCTGGAAAGTCTAGTTTGAACGACAGACAGACTAGCACACGATCGCTAGCGAGAGCCAGAGAGGAAAAAAGGGAAGAAAATCTTCCGAGGATGCAAGTACGTTCAGTCCCGAACGAGCTGAGAAAAGGACTGATGGGTGATGCGCGGGGCGAAGCCAAGGTGGGCGGGTTTACGGCCGCGTGCTGGGCCCCCGCGCAGGAAAGAGAGGAAGGACAACATTTTTGGAAACATTTTGGATGCTTTATTACAAAAGTGCTCCGGTCCCGTCCCACAGGATGGAGAGATGTCCCATAAGTATGGAGGAAAGGGGACGGGACGTAGGAGTAAGACAAAACTGGAACTAATCTCCATGAGATATCAATATGGGGAACATTGGAACAAGTGTTACCAAAGCAAATTAACATTATTGAAGAAATAAAAAGGTCTAAACTTGAAGAAATCTCCACATATGATATGTTGATGTGGGGAAAGTTGGGACAAGTAATACCTTAAGCCAACAAAGTATAAGCAGTGAAGGAATACAATTGTAATTTACTAAAATACATTGAGAACATTAAAGAGACGTCCCAGTGAAATAAAGTGCATCAGGCAAGAAGCCACTGGGGAGAAGCTACCTGGCAAGAGAGTATACCATTGATCTATAGACCCTAGAAAGGGATTCCTGGCATGGGAGCATACCAGGTGATCCATACCAAAGACAGAAGATTCCAGACAGGAGAATATACCAGGAGCCTTTCTAAGAAAAGTTATTGGTTTAAAAGAGACTTCCTGGCAGGGGAGTATACCAGGAGGTTCTGTGTAAGAAATTATTGTTTTAAAAGAAATACTTACTTAATCTTAAGAAACTACTGTCACTTCCTTAAGGAATCAGAAGCTTGAACAAGACACGTTAGCCATTCTTAAGAACTGGTTGTTGGAAAGGAACACCTTTGTGATCTTTGAAGAGTGGTTGTGTGAAAAAGACACTTGTGCTAACTTTAAGGTGCCAATATTTGAGAGAGACATTTTTGCCTTCCTTAAGAAGCGGTTGCTTAAAAGAGACATCCAGGGGTGGCCATCCTTAAAAAGTGGGTGTGAGAAAGACACTCCATCTTTTGAGGAGCCCTTATTTGAAAGGAACATGTTTGACATTTTGCCAGAG
Source organism: Ambystoma mexicanum (assembly GCF_040938575.1). Lineage (NCBI taxonomy): Eukaryota > Metazoa > Chordata > Amphibia > Caudata > Ambystomatidae > Ambystoma > Ambystoma mexicanum. The sequence goes on along the minus strand of NC_090927.1, from coordinate 309,961,279 downwards.
TAATCTAGGGGAAGGGAAACCCGCATTTGAATCTAAGGATTGTTATGTTGAATTCATCTATTCACCATTTAAACACTTTTCACTAAATTTACTTCAGAGACACTTTCGTTACACTCGTATACGTTTTATTTAAAGTAAGGATCAGATAAATACTTTGGACACAAGGACAATGTTTATGATTTTGACAACAAGACACAGACGGATCTTTAGTTTTAGCTTTCTTGGTAGGGAAACGCTCTTTATGATAGGGACAGATAGGCCTTTATCCAACCATTTCTTTTAATAAAGATGTCTGATGTTGGAATAACTACTGCTTTGTGTTCGCCTCTCCTTTCTGACCCCCTCGCAGAAGTCTGAGAAAAGCCTGGGGAAAGAAGACATTCCCTGAACCACCGTAAATTGCCAAAAGGTCCCAGAGAAAGGCCTGGGGAAGGGAGACATTCCCCCTACTTTGCAAACCATACCGTCCAGAAGTAGGGAGCCGTCCTTCTGGACATTACAGAGACAAATCCATTTTAGTTTTGTTATAAGTGTGAGGGTTAGAAATAGGATTTTGACACAAACAGTGGACCTTTTAGTTACAGACATTCTAACACGTTTTATTTCAGACAGGGAGCTCCTCTTAGAGTTAGGGTTTCTTTAATTATTTTGGTATAAAAAAATATCTCTTTGCCCAAAAGCATGCCTCCTATGTGTCAGTCTCCTCCTTCCACACCCTCACACCATCCTGAGCCTTAGGAAGTGTCTCTGGAACACCCAGTGAACTGACCAGCTATATAGTGGTCTACCTTGGTAGAATAGTCACAGTTCTGTGTTTGCAGCCGAAACTTTGGTGTCACCTTCCTGCCAAATTTCAGCCTCCCAGTTTCCAGCGATCCTGCTCGGGAAGGACTCCTACAACCTCGAATGGAAGGATGCCTGCCGTCTGTGCGGTGGCCGTCAATGGCACTTACCTTCCCGTATTCTGTGAAGTGGGATGCATCGGTGCATTCTGCATTTTTCAATCACCAAGGGTTGCACTCTGCTCCTGGACCGAACCGGAAGAATCATTGCACCCGCAGCTCCTGGGCACTGCTCACTGAAAACAATGGTAGGGAATCCAACCTCCTGCGAGCCCCAGTCTACCCATTCATTCATCTAAGAAAATCGAAGTCAGGGGGGAAAATAAATGCCAAGTATTTGCCTCCCCCTGTCCTCCATAGGATAACATTGAGAACACATCTCTTTGTATGCTTCAATTCCACTGCATTTTAGTCATTGCACCTGAGCAGTAAAACCTGAAAGATAAGAATACATTTTAGTTGCCCAGTAACAATCACCAGCACAAGTAACTTTCCTGCATCAGATACACTCTGAGGAGAAGCATTGTGACTTTTCGGCACAAGGCCCCACTGTCCTTAGCGATTGGACTGCTGAAGGTAGGGAAGATCACTAGTGACTTGGTTCCTTCTTATTGCATCACTTTACTTACCTCTTATTGATTTGAGTCATTTAATGCATTTTAAGAACCTACAAATCCATCTTAACATGCACTAGTCTCTTGTGTATCCTAACATTCCATGACACTGCCTTTTGGTAGTCAAACCTGGGTAATACCAGCTGAAAAAGGGCACATTTTACTCACCTATTAACTTCTGCATCTCTTTTGAACAATCACCAACAGAAGTAACTTTCTGATAGATACATTCTGGGGAGAAGCATTGTGGCACCTGTGACTGTTAGAGAGAATTCTCAAAAAATGTGCTAATTCCCTTCATCTTAGAGATCCCCAGCAACTGCTGGATTTTGAGGACTTGACTTGTTTTACCTGGAGAGAGTGTGCCCCCATTTTCCCACTCTCTCATGTGTGTTGAAATGTGGTTTACTCTTGTGTTTTCTTTGGTTATGGAGTTTTAGACAACTCCATAGGCATCATCTTTTCATGTGTGTCACACAGCACCCTCAGTGCAGCAGCACAGGGAAACCTTTTAAGACTATCCCAAGGTTTAAATACCTTCTCTGGGATAAACGGTTTCTCAGAGTAAGTAAAGTGAAATTGACTTTTAAATTCCTAGACCCAGCACACCCTATCTTACAATAGAGTGCTGGAGGGGTTACCTAGTATCCCCTGTGTCTAGATACTCATGTAGCAGTCAAATGCTACCCTTTCCTCTCGAAATGGCCGGTGGCAGTGGTTTTACAACAAACTACCATGATTTTTCCCCACCGCGAACAACGCTAGCATTAAATCGCGGGAGCCATGTTTTTCAAGATGGTGTCTGAGCCCCCTTAGTAAAAACAGGTCCCGGTCTTCTTTTTTCGCTGTTTCTTTGTGGAAAGGTCCTTCTAGAGTTTTGCTCTGCGCGCCAAACCAGATTTGGTACCTTTGTTAATTCGCCTTTGGCGGGCTTCAGGAGTGAAGCCCGCTTCTGGCACCAGAGTGTCTGGGGTAGGCAGGAAGTGAGGGAGGTGCCTGAAAATCCCTGTGCTTTGTCTCCTAGGAGACCCAAATGCACTCTGGTGCGATTGGCTGGCTGACTGTCCGGCAAGGGCAGCCACCCTGCTGGGTGAGTGGCAGCTAGGATGGCATGAAGGGGAGAAAACTGGATAAAAGGCAAGTCTCTTGGCTTGGAAGGCAGAGTTGACCCCTGGAACGAAAGAGCCAAGACAAGCTTGAAGAGGAAGGCTGCTGCAACTCCTGGACCATTGGTTTGCCCGGTGAAGCCCTGCTGCAGGTTTGAATCGCTAAGTTCATCTCGACAGAGAAGCCCCGCAAGGACGACTTCTCCCTTCGAGTTGGTGGGACCAATCAACTCGACACTAAGCCACCTGGATACCATTCTCAGATCTGGTTGTATTTTCCTCAGAGTGCTGCAGGAAACCAAATAACCAGGGAGAGGGACACCAGCTTGTGTGCTTGAGTACAGCTACCGGAATTGAATATTTGCCCGTTTGCAGCTTTTTGACCCCACGACTGAGGCCCAGGAACAGCAAGATCTGCAGGAACTGCAGGAACAGAGGTCACCAGCTGCATCTTTTTCTTCATTTGTAAAGGTACTGTAAAATCAGAGTACTTACCACTCGTGGTGAAAGTGCTTGAAACCTTCCCAACTCACAGGCCTAATCAGCTCGTGACCCAACATATGATTCTTCTTGCTACAAACTATTCCTAAGAACTGTTGCAGAGACCTTTCCGTTTATCTACTAGAACTGCTTTATCCTATCCAAGACTTTAGCCCATTGACTTTGGCCTAGCCTATTGAATTGACTCTTCTGGTGAACTCAACATATCTGCACTGCCTAAGAAATAACTGTATTCCTTCTGTGTTCTGATAACCTATGCCTTTTTGCTCCTCCTTCAAAGCATTCGGAATGCCTCAGAAACTTACATTGTACAGTACTGAAGTACATTTGTGTGTGATTATATTGCCTCCTTATGAATGTTTTATAACTGACAGTTAAATACATTAATAAGTATTTAACAAAGAAACCTTTAGTGTAAGAGTTTATTTGAACATCTGTGATTGTAGACCTCTGTGAAACATCATTACAGCTCACATTCCCTCTTGAGATAAGCCTGGATGCTCAGCTCCGCTACCAAAAACTGTGGTACAGACTTGTACAAAAGGTTGGTTTTGCTTACACCTGTAGTCCTAGTTGTGTGTAGTGGTCCCAAAGGGTACTGCATACAAACTTTGCCTAACAGCGATGTTTTGGCACAAGGCCCCATTCTTCGTAGGGATTGGACGCCTGAAGTTTTGGAACATCACTTGTGACTTGGTTCCATCTTTAGTTATGTTATGTTGCTTTGCATTTATATAGCGCCTTATGTACCATTAGTATGATCTCAAGGCACTGGTAGGTTGAACGCCCTCGGGAACCGAAGTTGAAGTTAGTAGAGAGAGAGTAATAAGGTGCGTGTGAGCACCAGATATGTGTGCAGCAGGTGTGGCATTCGTGTGATAACTGCTTCTTAGCGGTAGGTGTGGTGGTTGGGAGATCAAGAGTATGTGTTCTCTCTGGCAGGTTGTTATCCAGACCGATTCTGGCAGCGTTAGGCCTGAGGAGAACGCCTAGGCTGGAGGGTGTGTAACCAGCTGTGTTTAGTTAGAATGATGGGGAGTATGAGGCAAGTGATGGTATGAGAACAGCGATACCGAATGGTGTCATAGTATTGCTGTGTTCTAGTTGTGTGGTGGTGTGAAGAAGAGAGTAAGCGTGGAGATGTGATATGGTGGTTTACCTTAGGTGCTTGAGATCGAGCACACTCCAACCCTTCCATGCACTCTAATCATTTTTTGCACAGTGTCCATTCCCCGCCCTCTGTCTGTTCCGTGCATTCCATCCTTTGCATGTACTCGCTCTGTTCTATGCACACTATCAGTTCGATCAGTTCTATATATTCCTTCTGATCAATGCACTTCGTCCGATCTATGCATGTTATCCCTTCATCATCCGGTCTGCTCATTTCACTCGTTCTACCCACGTTATCCGTTCTCCATGCATCATCCATCCACGTACTTGACCTGTTCCATACACCCTGTTTCACCCGTTCCATCCACATACGTCATCCGTTCATCCACATACGCCATCCGTTCCACCTACTTCACCCGGTTCGTCCACACATTTCTTTCGTTTCACCCACTTCACCCGTTCCACCCGCATACTTCACCCTTTCGTTCCACCCACTTCATCCTTTCGTTCCACCCACTTCATCCTTTCGTTCCACCCACTTCACCCGTTCCATCCAAATACATCACCCGTTCCATCCAAATACATCACCCGTTCCATCCAAATACATCACCCGTTCGCTCCACACTCTACATCCGTTCCAATCAACATGCCTGACCCGTTCCTTCCATCCACATCACCCGTTCTGTCCACATACATCAACCATCCGCTCAACACCCTACATCCACTCCACGCTCTCATCCGCTCCACGCTCTCATCCGCTCCACGCTCTCATTCATTCCGCGCTCTCATCCGCTCTACGCTCTCATCCGCTCTACGCACTTCATCTTCTCCACGACATTCATCAACTCCACCGACTTCGTCTGCTCCACTCACTTCATCCATTCATCTTGCATTATCGGTTCAACCCATGTCACTTGTCGCACGCACTCGATCCGTCCCATGTTCTCCATCCATCCATCCATGCACCCGTCTCATGAACTTGAATCGTCTATTCTATTTGTTTCATTTATACCATGCACTCTTACATTCCATGCCATCTATCTTTTTCATGCACTCTACCTGTTCCGTGCACTCTGTGCAATCATCCGTATCATGTATTCATCTTTTCCATCCTCTCGTCCATGTTGTTCCTCTCGTCCATTCCATTCAATTCATCCATTTCAACTACTTTACTGCTTTCATACAATGTATTCTTTTTTTCCACTTCACCGCTTTGATCTACTTTACTCATTCTATTCTGTTTGTCCTTTTTAGTTTACATTAGAGGTTATTCATGTTATTTTTATTTATGATCTAGTAGTTTGGGCTAGTTGAATTGCTGTTATCCATTTTATTCCTCTCGTCCACTTTGATCCTCTTGACCATTACATTTATTTCATCCATTTCATTAATTTCACTGCTTTGATCCTTTTTACTCATTCTATTTTGTTTGTCCTTTTCAGTTTACCTTAGAGGTTATTAGTTTTCGATTTCGCGCTCGGATCATGGTGCTGGATTACTATTTATGATCTAGCATTGAGTTGCTGTTATCTAGTTTGAGTTAGGTGTCGGTTTTAGGGGAAGAGCCATGTTTTCAATAATTTGAGGAAAGACATTAGGTCCTCGGTGAGTCGGATGTGGTGTGGGAGTGCGTTCCACAGAGTGGGGGCAAAGGCTGAAAATGATGACCCACCTAACCTGACCGAGTTTGTTTTTGGTATGACTAGGACGCCGGCTGAGCTTGATCTTCGAGTATGTGCAGGGTGATAGGGTTTTAGTTTGTCTTGAAGATATTGAGATCTGGTTTTATGCAGTGCTCGGTGAGAAATGCATAAGGTTTTGAAGGTCACCCTTCGGGCAACCGGAAGCCAGCGCAGAGTTTTGAGGGCTGGGGAGATGTGGTCTCTTGGGCCAAGCGCTATTAGCAGTTTGGCTGCAGCGTTTTGTGCTCTTTGCAGTTTAGTCAGTTGGTAAGCGTGGACTCCGAGGTAGAGGGAGTAGCATAGTCCAGTCTTGATATAACAATTGATTGGACCGTGGAGAGTCTGTTGGGAAAGGAGAGGTATGGAAAAAAGCGCCTAAGAGTTTTAAGGTGGTAGTGGCAGGACTTTGAGACGTTGTTGACATGGCGCGAGAGGGTTAGGTCTGAGTCTAGGGTGCATCCAGGGTTTTTTACTGAATTAGAGGGTGTCGGTGAGTTGCCCATGGCAGATGGCCAGGGTAGTGCATGTGGAAGAAGTTCAGTGTTGCCACATACCATGATTTCGGTTTTGGAAGGGTTTAGCAAGAGATGGTTTGTGGTCATCCAGAGATCTATGTCGAGGAGGCAGGAAGCGAGTTCAGGTTGGCAGTTGGCTTTTGAGTTCAGGAGTTTTAGAATTAGTTGTGTCATCGGCGTAGTTGTAGCACAGGATGTTGTGCGAACAAATTATTTGTGGGAGTGTGGCCATGTAGAGGTTACACAGGAGGGCTGATAGGCATGCTCCTTGTGGAACTCCAGTGTCGACTGGTCGGGCTTTGGAGGAATAGGTGGCGAGTAGGGTTATTTGGTTCCTATTATTAAGGAAGGATGCTATCCATTTGAGAGCGGTTCCACGAATTCCTAGGGAGTGGAGGCAGTCAAGGAGGATTGAGTGGTTGATTGTGTCGAAGGTGGCGGATAGGTCAAGAAGGATTAATGCGGCGCATCCAGCAGAATCTGCTGTGTTTTTAAGGTCATCCTAGATTGAGGTTAGGGTGGTTTTGATTCTGTGTCGGGCTCTGAAGCCTGATTGAGCGGGGTCTAGGAGATTGTTGGCTTCGACAAAGGCATTTAGTTGGGAGTAGGCGGTTCGGTCAATGAGTTTGGCAAGGAACCTGGTGTTTGAGATGGGGCGGTAGTTTTTGGGCTCGAGAGGTTCGAGGGAAGGTTTCACATGAACCGTTTTGAATGCGTCGGGAAAAATTCCCTAGGAAAGGGAGTCATTTATGATGGTTCTTGCGTGTTCTCCTGATGAGGTGGATGCAAACATTTCTTTGAGGGTTGTGGCTGGGCAAGGGTCCAGCGGAGAGCCGGATGGTTTTCGGGCAGAGAGAAGTTTGAGAAATTAGTCGGTTGATATTGGAGTGAAGGAGGCGAACGTTGGTTGGGCAGTGGTCGCAGGCGATGGGTTGACCGGTAGGGTGGGTAGATTGCGTGGTGGGTGTAAGAAAGCTAGTTTGTTGGTTAGAGAGTTTGTTCTTTCGAGCAATGTGGTTTAAAAGTGTAGAGAGAGTGAATCGCACAGTGATTGTGAGGGGGTGGGAAGGGTGGTGGTACATGATGGTTTGGTGAATTCGGCGATGATTTTGTGGAGTTCTTTGCTGGGGTTTTTACAGTTTAGGATTCGGGAAGTATAATGGGCTTTTTTAGATTTCTGAATTTCGGCCTAGTATTGGCAATGGTGCCGGGCTAAAGTGGATCTGCTACTGGCTGTTTTCTCTTTCTGCCATGTGCGTTCTAGGGATTTCTATAGTCGTTTAGTGGTCTTCAGTTCTGGTGTGAACCATCGAGGGAAAAGGCCATGGCAAGCTGATGGTTTGCAAGAGGGGGTGAGTGGGATTAGTGAGGTGTTTAGCAACGAGTCAAAGGCGTCAGAGGTTACGTGTTCGTCGGGTAGGCTGGTAGAGGGAGGAGACTGGAGGAGAGCATCGGCTATGTCAGGAGTGATTTTTAGTTTCTTCCAGCATTTGCGTAGAATTGGAGGTTCTGGTTCAGGTAAGGGGAGCGGGTTGGGAGAGCGAATGGCGAAAGAAACAATGAAGTGATCGGACCAGATGATCGGGGTGGGGGGTTTAGGTGTATTAAGTTGTGGGTGGTAAAGATGGCATCAAGAGTGTATCCTTTATAGTGAGTCGGTCTGTTTATGTGGGTATGGAGGTTAATCGCGTCTAGGCTGTCAATCAGAGAGTGGGTCATACGGTTGGTGGGGATGTCAAGCCAAATGTTGAAATCTCCTAGAAGGGTGAGGATAGGATGGTTTAGTTGGAGGGTGGCAATAGAGTCGCAGAGGTTGTTTGAGAATGGTCTATCATAGCCTGGGGGTCTGTAGATGATTAGGAAGCTATGAGAGAACGAAGGGGGGAGGGATAGTTTCACGAGGAGTGATTTGCAGGAAGGAATGGATGGCTGGTTGTCGATGATTGAGGCATGGAAGTGAAACTTGAAGGCGATTGCTATTCCTCCTCCTCTAGAGGGGTGGTTCAGTGGGATGAGGGAGTAGTTTGGGGGGAAGGCTTCATTGGCGATAGGGGCGAAGTCGTCAGAGAACTAGGTTTCCGTGATAAAGACCAGGTCTGGTTTATCAAAGGCGAGGAGGTCAAAGATGCTGAGTGTTTTTTGCTACGGATTGGGCGTTAAAAAGGATGCAGTTTACTTCAGTGCAGGAGGGTGAGGGGGATGCAGAGGTGTGGGGTGGGAGGGGAGATGGTGGAAAATGGGGAGCGAGAGGGTGGGGTTGGTTGGTGGTCGATGGGAAGAGTAGGCGGGCAGTTGAGTTGGTGGTTTGGGGGGGGGGCGGTTGGACTGGGGTGACGGGTTGATTGGATTTAGGTCAGATCTTCTGAAATTGTGGCGCAGGGGGTTAGGAGTTTCAATTGTGGTCGGTGAGAATTCAAGGGAGAGGGGTTTCAGGTGGGGTGAGGCGGGGAGGTGGTGATGGTCGAGATTGGGAGGAAGAGGTGGTGGGTCGGGACAGGAGTGGCGATGAGTACTAAGCGAATGAGGGAGACCAGGTATGTTTTCTCTTCAGTGTTTTTGTTGCGGTTGGTGTGCGAGATAGTGTGCAGGGGTTGGAGAGGGAGGCGGCTACTGTTCTTGCCAGGGCGAGGCGTGAAGTTTTAGGGATGGGAAGGATTTATTTACCTCTTGTAGTGTTTAAGTTATTTGAATTCATTTTAAGAAGCTATGGTGAATGAATACATGTTCATTATTGAGTATTGTGCAATAAAATCACCTGCGATAATCATTTTTAGTGTGTGTTTAAGGCCTAGATTAAATATTGCATTTTTATACATTCCTGTCTAAATTGAATTATTGTGTGCTTCACTGTGTGGACTCATTGTGGACCCCTGACTCCACTAATTTTTCTGAGAATAGCTCTGACTGCTCTCCACGCTTACCTCGATTAGGTTTTGGATAACCTCTCAAAGTTCCCCTCTTTACTAGAACTAGGATGGCCTCCTAAAATATGTCCATCATGCCAGATTCTAGAAATCCATCTTAACAGTGAAAAACCTGCACGGAACCTGGAACTCTTGCAATGTTTCTTCTTCTTCTTTTGTCCTTTTGAACTACTACAGACCATTCCTCAGTGCACCCCCCCATGCCAGCTGCCGCTGACCTCGAATGGGTTTATCGCATCTTCCCTTATGGAGGAAGGGGAAAGATTCTGACTCACGTTCTTGAATCACTTTCGGCTGCATCAATCAACACGATGTGCAGTCTTACATGTCGTGACCTTCACCAAGAAAGTAAAAGCAAATGCGGCGCTGGACAAAACTGACATCCGAAGCCCACAAGTCCATGCAGGGCTTGACACCCGAGGACTTTGTCCAATTTGGCATCACGACGAATAGGAAGAACGGAAGGTAGGAATTCGAGAAAACAAATAGGTTTTAAAGGAATGTTCCTAAAGCGAGCACAGTGCGCTGGACCAAGGGACTGAGGTCACGGGGAGCCAAGTTTCTGAAGAGTAGCTGCACTGGGGAGATAGATATCCAAGATAAGAAGTCTGTGGGAGGAAGGAGTCCATTAGAAATACTTGAACTGCCTGCTGGCTCAGTCAACGCTGGCTCAGACTAAGATTCTAAGGCTTCTGAAAGGAATGGCGTTGGGACCTATGACTAAGGGCACTAGCATCTTTGTTCTAGTTAGGGAAGGACATTTTAAAGGTTTAGTGCTTTTTTTGTAAGGAGCTTTGAATGCCCTTTACTACGTATCAGTTCTCTAATCTGGTTCATACTTACCTGGACTTTTTCCACTTGTGTTAATATGGATTTCTAAAATCAGACCCTGGTGGGAGGATTTTAGGAGGACAACTGTTAGGGAGAATTCTCTTATGAGGCTGATTTCCCAAACCTAGTGAGTCCCCCCCAGCAGCTTTGCTGGATTTTTGGGGTTTGTTTTTTTCTCCTGCTAAGAGTGAGACTCTTTTCCTCCCACTCTTGGGCATGATTTGAGGTATGTCTGACTTTTTGTGTTCTTATGGGCTATGTTTTTTTTTTTTTTTACTCCATAGGGTATCATCTGTTTTTGTGTAGGTGTTACACAGCACCCTCAGTGCAGTAACACAGGGGTGTCATAGTGACTCCCAAACATAGACTCCATACCCTGGGACTGACTACTGTCTCCCAGGGCATGTAAAGTCACCATTGACTTTACTAGTCCAGAATTGTGAACAGAACCAGTACAAACCATCATATTGTGGAAGTACTGGAAGGGGTTAATTCGATTGCCCGTGGGTCTGTTTTCAATGGGGCACTGTCCAGTCCCCCCTTGTCGAGTTTCTGGCTGGTGGCAGTGGTTACCAAGCAAAATATTCCACCGGAATATTTCCTATGGGATTTTCCCATTGATTTTAAACGCACCACTTTTTGGTGCAATGTTAAAGATACCGCCGGTTTATTTAATATTAAATCACCGGTTGGGTCTTTTTGCCAGAACTCTTTTCTAAAATGGTGTTCGTGTCCGTCTCTGTAACTCCAACCAAGGTCGGGCCTTTTGTTCCACTTTTTGGCGGGCTTCTCCACAGAAGCCCTCCAACTGGTGCCACTCTGTCTGGGTTCCATAGGATATGTGGGTGGGGGAATTGGCACCCTGGACTGCGTTGCCTTAGCAACTCAAGTCGCACTCTGTTCTGATTGGGCCAGTGGTGAGCCGCCCGGCCCACCACTTAGCATGTTTGAGTGACAGCTAGGCTGTTGAATGGGGGTTTTTCTGCATAAAAGCAGGGCTTTTGGGACTGGAACTTCAGAAGTCACCACAGGACCTAAGAAATCCGAAGAGGGGAGAAGCTGAGCCATCTCCAACGACAACACCACCGGTGGAGCCCTGCTGAAACGACCTCACCACTTTCCTGACGACAAGAGAAAGAGTCTTCTTCCTCTGAGCTGGTGGGATCAACCAGTTCGCCATTTCGCCTTCCAGGACATCTCTTGGTCGAATCGGCCGTGCCAAGCACCCCGGCGGCCGGATTGCCAAGCTGCACCAATGTGACCGTGAATACCAGGAACACACCTTTTCACCGACGAACTCCGCGGCTGGTTTCTTCCCTGGGCAGTGCAACGTCTCCAAGTTTCCTCCTCGACGAGATCCTCTCTTCTCCTGGTCGAAACCACGAACTGCACCCGCTGCCAGGAACAACTGGTACCGCTGGAGCTTCCTCACTCTTTAAGGTACTGTGTTCTACCTGGCCTCCCTTTCTTCGGTTTGCTCAAGGTGACCCTTAAATCCTTGGCTTTCCAACTGGGTTGTCCCCCAGACCTTCCAACTTTGTCTTTTGAACCACCCCAACCTCTTTTGAACATTTCTACAAAGACTTGAATGCATTGCTAAACCGTGTGATCTTGGGCACATTTCGCCTTGCTCCATTCAAAGTGGGCCTGGCCTATGAACTTTGGCTCTACAGTATACCCTGACTTCAGTAACTTGATTTTGTCTCTTAAAAGTGTTGAGAACTGTCATTTTTATGACCTGCCTTTTTCTCTCCCTTTAACCTAATTATTGGAGTGCCATCGGAGTTACACGCTCACCTCTGTTTTGACAAAAAAGTGGTGTTTTAACTTAGACTTGTCTAGTAATTGCTAAGGGAGGTGTAAATACTTTTCTGATTCTGTTGGAACTTGCTTTTGATTAATAGTGCTAGTGTATTTTCTAAAGTGTGTGTTAAATAAATAATTATATACTTTTGATACAAAGCTCCGGTCAGTGTTTGCTTGTTCTACTGTGTTTTTGGCACTATTGTGTATCCTCTGTATACAGCCTAACTCTTCGTGAGAGAAGTCTGACTGCTCAGCCACAGCTACCAGGTAAATCTGGGTGGTACAGACTTCTACCAATTGGGTTTACTACTTGCTCCTGTAGTCTTAATCTTTTTGCAGTGGTCCCCAAGGGAACTGCACAGGATTCTGCCTAACAACAACCAATTTCTGTTAACCAGGGAAGACGCAGAGGTTAGCCAAAATCCAATCAGGGTGCAGTGGGAGATCAGTAAAGGCTTAGTCTCAGGAAAACTGAGGGTTGTCTAGGGCTACAAGTAGTCCACGCAGAACGCCACCAATAATTCAAGTTACTCAATAAGTATATAAAAATACAATGATTTATTAGGCCTTTGTGAACACAAAGCATACAGATAAAATCACAGCAAAAAGTAAAGTAATGTCATAAAAAGCCATATATCACATATATACTTTCACTGTTAGAAATAAGATTGCATATGCATTAAATACCAGTATTCAACCGGTAAATCAGATGCAGAAAAAACAGAATAGTTAGAATAAGCACAAACCCAGCTCCGTCTATCTTATGAAGTTCAACCCTAGATGTATGGGGCCTTGTGCCCAAAAAGTCACAAGTTCCAACTATGGCTTCTTCAGGGAAGGTATTGCAGAACTGATGCAGTGATAGTGCTTTGAAAGTTCTTTAAGGTAAGTAATTACTTCAAGTCTGGAAAGTACCCTCACTCTATCTGATTTTCCAAGGTTATTCTTGGGAGAGGATCCTTAGCCAGTTTCAACGACCATTTAGGGACAAGAGCTCCACACTTACTTTCACCCTTTGGGAAACAGGGGGGTACAGAAATGGGTATGTATGTTAACCTACCCCCTGAATGCGATTCTTTCAGGTGACACTGCAGGCCTTATGGAATTCACTGGGGACACAAGCCTCTGTCCTTTGTTCAGGTTAGGAAAGTCCAGCAGTCGCAGGTGCAGAGGTCACTTTTCAGGTCTGAAGCTGGTTGCAGTGCTCACCAGATGGTTCCAGGCAACCTCTTGAAGAAGACTCCCAACGGAAGAAAATATGCGGACTAGCAGTGCATACCCCTCAGAACAGCTCACAGAGATTGTTCCAGTGGAGGTCACCATGGTCAGGCTGCGACAGGCGATCTTCCAGCGGTGAACACAGAAGCAGCCCCAGCACAGATTCCCTTGTCGTGAGCTGGCTGAAACTGCAAGAACAGGTGGCTTATGGCATGAGCTGAAGATCTTGCCAAGTCTCAAGGCTCTGCTCAGAATGACAGCTGCAGAAAGGTAGCCCAAAGGGAGCTGGTCAGTCCACATGGTGGTCCAGGGACTCTTCCAAAGGCTTCTAAGGCACAGATCATTGAGCAAGTGTCGAGACTGGTTGTTCCCATAAGACCAAAGGTCGTAGCACCAATGAGGGTCTTTTGAGATCAGACATAGGAGCAGTAGGAGCAGGGCTTTACCGGACAATTCCCTGCAGTCAATGCTGGTAAGATGTAGGAGTTATGCTCGGGCCATCAGCGGGCTGCTCTTATACGTAGAAGTCTTGGTCCCAAAAATGATCAACTAGCAACAAGATCCCTCCTTTTATCCAAGATTCAGGCTCGCAGCTAACCCAAGTCCACCAATGGTAAGGCTCTGCAACATTCAAACTGTCCAGGGTTGTCCAGCAACAGAATTTCGGGCACCAGAGGATGTGGACTGGGACCAGACAGTCCAAGCCCCCCGTCCCACCCACTGGTAGCAGCTTTTACCAGGAAAAGGGTTACAATATATGGCACTTCCAGGACTCGGAAAGCAGGAAGCAGGCCAAAGGACAAGCGAAAATCTTGAGTCACAGACATTTTGCCAGGTTAGCCAGCTTTAGTAGCCATTCAAGGTAAATGCCAAACTGCACAAGAGAAATATCACTAACATGGTCAACACCACAGCTGCCACCAGCTGGTCTTAGGCACATCGGCAAAGTAACCAAAAAGCCATTTGGTAAAAGGTTCTACGGATACAAAGTATCCTAGCTGCACATCACTATAAGATGATGAGTGCAATTGACAAACCTCAAGAATTCCAAAAGAATGACAGTCTCTCACTACTGACAGTCTTCCGCTTTAGTCAGTTTCCCATAAGAATGAGGAAAACAAGCAAGTGAACTAGAATAGGGGTTCCTCTCAAACTGGTTCTGAACATCCTTCAAAACAGATTTAGCCTGAATGTACAAGGTGGGGACTGCTGTTGGCACTCAAATAAAGGCGGGAGGACTCAGGCCCAAAAAAAAAAAAAGAAAAAGTACATGCGCAGCAGTAAACCATTCTGATGTTTAAAGTAGCATCATTTTTTGTAGTGCAATTCAGATGATGCATACATCAGCATAAGCGCATAACTAAGTATGATAAGGCAAAAAGGGCACAAGAGTAACTCATGTTGAATTAAACATGGCCATTTAAAAAATAAATCTTTCCACTCACCAACACATTTCTCAGCAACCTCTTCTAAGAAGGCATCAGACAATGTTGGATTCCAGTCCCTGGTATGAATTTGTAAAATGTGCTTTCTTGCCTGAAGAAAATAAATGGGGATATTTATCAGTTTTGGGTTCTCACAAGGTAAGAGCTTGATAATTTATAGAAAGACTTGTAACTGCAAGAACACACTCATGTTGGCTGTAGAAAATATATGCCGGTATAGCCCCTAAGAAGATTTTCATTCCTGATATGTGCTAGTGTTTCCCTGTAAAACATGGTGCCTCATTTCAAGTTTGGCGGTGTGGGAAAAAAGTTGTAGTTATTCCGTTACCGCCACTTATCCCGCACCATCAAACTACAAGTTTGCCAGTGGTGTGGCCTGATTTACCTGCAACCAAGAAATGGAGGTAACGCGGGGCTCCCCTGCGGCAAATAACAGCCGATATTACTAGCACCGGTAATACTGGCAATCCCAAGTACTCCATGGACTGGGGATTTACCCTTACTGGCACCTGTAATCTGATGGTAATTCCGTCAGACCAGGTGGCGGTAACAGTAATTGTTTGGTGGAATCCCGCCAGATTTACTGGCGGGATACCACCAAACATAATAAGCCCCATGGTGTCATGCAGCCAATGCCTAAAATATACCAATGTTGTGTTTGTGGTTTTTCTTTCTGAATACCGATGCAGGAGTAATAAGGCTTCAATCTTAGGAGAGGGCGGAATTAGTGTAAGGTACAGATCATAGAAAAATACACTAAGTAAGAGTGTTCAGGTAGTATTTGCTGAAAACGTACTCCATCATAAAACAAACAAACAGTTTGTGCATTATGTTAATTGTACACAAGCTAAGTAAGCACCAAGTGCAAATATAAAACAGTAAAGATGCCCATAGTGACACCAAGAACACTTTAAAACACAAGCACAAAGTGGTTAGGGAGATTTTCTATCTTTGTAACCATCTCCCCCTGTTCCTATTGCTGGATTATCTGGACTTTTTCACTGACCTTGTAGGTGAGACTTTATTTCACTCACCTCCTGCATTCAATTTTGTTTTGGGGACACTGGGGTTTACAGTTTGAGGAGACATCTCCCCCTTTTCCTGGCATCCATTCTCGCAAAGTCGTTTTGGTTGTACTGGATATCCCACATGTCTACCAGTGGGGTAGTAGATAACGCCTTTTTATGACGTGTTTTTTATTCAGGCATCACAAGCCACCTTACATTGACTATTATGCAGCAATTTCAAGCCCCTTTTTCTTTGTCCTTAATAACTTGTTTACTACTTGTGGTAGTCGTTACATTTTTACCCTTTTTTGCGGATGCTGTGAGACAGGCATGGTATCGAGAGAGACAGACTCAAAAGTAACAGTTCTAAAACCTTTATTTATAAACTTTGTTGGGTTGGTGGAATGCCTACCTGGCCCTAACTGTAAAGGAGTGGCTCCCTTAACTGATGCTTCCAAGGGCCGTCGAAGTCCGTAAGTCCAAAACCAAAGTCGGTCTGTGTCTAAACCTATGCTTGCCCTCACTCTTAGACAAAATGTGTTCAGGGATCTTCTTAAAGAAAAATGGTGGTTAAAATAGACACAGCTGGTTTCAGGTAGTCTTACCAATAGGTGTAGTTCTGCCAGTACAAAATTGTTAAACTCAAAAGGGTTGCCTGGGAACCTTCACCCATGGCTCTTGCTGCAAGTCAATAGATATCACAATGTCTCTGGGTCTCCCCTTACTCAGGCTACGATCCTTCCAGTTCCAAACAAAAAAGGCAGTTCCTGTTGGGCCTCTCAGGGTTCCCTTCCCCAAGGTTTAGGCATTTCTTCTTCAAGTTCAACGATGTCTTTTGTGGGACTCTCAGGAATCAATTTACAAAGCCTAGACCCCTCTTCTCCAAACTCAACAATATCTTCTGTGGGCCTTTCAGGGTGCCCTTCCCCAAGCCTAGGCCCCTCTGGTTTCACACAAAAGTTCACCTTGTCAAGATGCACCATTTGAAACACACAATTCTTTCCATGGGGTAGTGTCAGACTTTTCGAAAATGGCAGGCTTTGGCTCCTCCCCTGCGCAACCACTCTGACTCCTGAATGCCCCCTTTTTGTACTCTGTTTCTTCCTTTTGGGCACCTTTCCCTCTTGTGCTCTTTTCCACTCGGGCTTTGTTTCTATTTCACCTCCTTTCACCTTTCTTTCCTTCTATGGTGCACACCTGCACCCTTCTCTCGTCTTTGCTGTGCCTCTTGCACACTCCTCTTGACTTTATCGTGCCACTGGCACTTTCTGTTCTTTGGTCTTGCACCTTCCTTTCTTTGAAAAGGGAAAGTGCAAGAGGCACGATACAAACTGTGGGTCTTTCATACACCCTTTTCCTATTTTTGGGTCACTCGCACCCTTTTTTTTTTTTACTTCTTACCTTGTAATTCACTTTCTCAATCTGTCGGGGCGTTCGCACCGCCTTTCCTGCTTCGGGTTGCTTGCACCCTCACTTTAGCAACTTTCACTTCGCGCCCCTTGTGCACTCTTTTTTCCTTCCTTTCTTTTCCTTCCCTTTCCGCTTTACTTTCTGCTTTCAAGCCAACGCTCCCGCTCCAGCCATCCTCACATGCCTGGGTTCCTCTCATTCACTTAGCGAGATTCACCCAGACAGCGTGGTGTCGGCGAGCAGCTCCCTGGGAAACGGGTGCGAGGTCAGGGGCTCACCACCTGTCCCTCAGACACCTCTGGGACTGACATGTCCCAGGGGAACGAGCACTGGCCTGGACACGGCCAATAAGCAGCACCTCGCCTTGCTCCAGCTTCACAGAGTCACGACCTCTTCGCCACGCTGCGTCCCCTTCTGGTACACCGGACCAGCATCTTGGCGTCCCATTCTCCTCCGGTTCTCCCAGGTTTCTCGTGTTGCTGCCTTCACGTTCCAACCAGCAATCCCAGGTCGCTCGTACTTCTTGGCAGTATCACACCTTTTGTACCTGAAGTAATTGTCAAGTGGAGTCAGGTGTAAATGATTTGGGTTGATTACCTGACCATGTCCGTCTATCAGTGGGACAATTTACTGGCGTTACATGGTAGGCCTCACTTTTTATTCTCATGTTGTTCTATGGGGAATCCTCATTGCTCCCGATTGCCTCCTCTTCGTCCTAGTACTTATTGGAAATAAGGAGTGGGAGATGGGGTGTAATTGAAAAACCCCATTAAGGCGGAGGGAGAGTGGCTTGGTGTATAATTGAGAAAGGGGGAAGATCATGTCTCGCCCTTGGGGATTCTCCTCCCAATCCCTGTGACCCTGCACTCAGGTGATCCTTCCTCGCTTGTCCACCCCCAGGGTCGGGATCCAAAAGTGATGGCCATTCCCTGGCAACCTGAATGGAAGATCCTGGGGGAGTAAGGTGGGAGAACACTGTCGGGCTTCTCACAATGCACTAATGCACACTGCCCATTTGGCTGTGATAATGCAAGTTGACTATATGTACCCAAATGGGCCCACAGTGTTTATTTTAATTCTTATTTGTATACAGTTCAAATTGAACTTTTGCAAAATACATAACTACTTATTTATTACATATACAAAAACAAAGTTCACCCCAATTAATCTTGAGGATAATAAAAACCATGCTCAAAACCAGTCTAAACACAAGCCCCAATTACATCACAATCGACCTACATACAAGCCCACTATTACTTAAGCAGTTTCTCAATATGTTGCCACAAGCGATAAAGTGACAAGAGCAATGATTCAGAGACCGAGTTTAAACAATAGCACCAAAAGTCCAGGGATTTGATCGATACACATTTACACATAAAAGGCCCCCAATATGCACATATAAACAGAATCTAAAGTAACACTCTGAAAACATGCTTTGCAGTTTCCAGAATGTTAGTAGACTTGCAAATTCGTCCTGAATGCGAGGGATTTTCAATTGAGGACCCTCTACCATTAAGAAAGGAAGTGGATTGATTCGAAGCATCATCTCACGCACCATAGGGCAAGGGTTTTCTAGAAGGAACACTTGCAGTTTCAAGAACCTGTGGATCATGTTAACATATTTATAATTATTTAACACTGACAAGAGTGTGTCATTTTTGATCCAGTCCACTGAATCACCTTTTTCTTAAAAGTACCTTTCACTCTTTCATAATCACTCACCAGTTCTTCAGGGACAGCCCAGTCTATGGTTACAAAGAATTCCTCATTTAAATGGACGAAATGCTTTCCTTTTTACGGGGCTCTGTGCTGTAGTTTCCCCCAATTCTAGACAACACTGGGCACTTTGGTTCAGCTCTCAACTTCAGGCCCAACTCACCTCTTTTCATCAGGATCTGCCCCCGCAACGAGTACAGACATGATTCTAGCCTTATACACTCTATAGGGAAAGCAGGAAAGCGCTTTAAACATGTTCTCCAAAAGAACACCTCAAGGCGATGCAGAATTGCAGGGCAGAAGCACTGCTCATAAAAGATCAGGATTCCTTCAATAGTAAAGCCTGCAGTTAGCATGGCAAGATTATTCAGCAATTAAGTTGACTGCTTGGCCTTCCTTATTTTTCCTTCTCATCTCGCATTAGTCCATGGCATCACTCAACTCAAGCCCCAGGAAAGTATATGTATTAACATACTCTATGGCCCCCAGTACAGTTCTCGTCCTTATACGATTGATTTTCTTGCCAAACACGAGCAATAACTTTGTTTATGGTCAAGCCATTTTCCTGAGCATACTCTTTCAGTACCTGCAACTGGTTTTTCATTCCACGAAAAAGGTTTGATCTAACAGCACCAAGTCGTCAGCATACAAAATGCCGGCAACCTTGATGCTACCTAACTTAGGCGGACAGTCAGGAGTTCCATTCAGCCTGTATCGGTAAATCTGCAAGATACAGGTTAAACAGAGGAGCCAGCACACATCCTTGTATGACTCCCCTTTTTATGTCCACCTGTTCTGCATTGGTACCATCATCTAAACGAACATGGGCCGCTGTATCCATGCGTAGTGATTTAATTATTTGCACCAGCCACAGAGGGCAACCCAGTCTCTGCAGCGTACACCATAATTTAGCTTGCCTGGCTGAGTCAAACGCTGCACGGAAGTCAATAAACGCCACATACAGTGACAGACTTCCTGTGCTAGATGCCTAATGCATAAATTTGTCCAGAAATGTAATTTTATGCATAGTGGAGGATCTGGGCCAAAAGCCTGTTTGGAAAGTGAGTAGGATTCCACTTTGTTCCACCCAGTCCTGGACAGCTTTAAGTACAAAAGAGGCGAACAGCTTTTCAGTTACATCCAACAGCGAAAAGTAACCTATAACTGTCTGCTAACATTCTGTCGCCTTTTTCATACACTGGTATAAGAATAGCATGTCGCCAGGTTATCGGGATAGCCTGCTCTTGACACACACTTTATCAAATAGTACTTTCAGGATGGTTGCCCACACCTGGGAAACTTTTTCCAAAATACTATTCGCTAGCCATTAGGCCCAGGGGCTCTAGATATTTTAAGTTTTAAAATTGACATTTCAATATCCAAGTGGTCAATATTAAAATACCACTCCACTTCCTGGTGTACCTCTCCACTTACTAGTACCTGCATTATTATTTAGATGGTTCAACCTATCTGCCTCCTTCATAGGATTGAAGATCTTTGTGGCAAGTCAAGATTTGCCAAATTGACCGGGACTTACCACTCAACACCCCAAACACTGGGCATTTTTAGTTGAGCCTCCAACGTCTAAGCCAGTTGTTATATTCACATTCGATAGCTCTCACTTTGATCTCCATTGTCCCAGCTTCTTCCCACATATACGTAGTCTTTCTAATCTTGTTTCTCATACTTCTTTTGGCGCCACAAATCACCACGTCAAATGACTTAGAAGGCCCTTGCCTTACAGTCACTAATGGGCTCCTATAACATGACGCCACTTTAGTAGCAAGTGCTCTTATCCAGTCCTCAATTTGATGTGCAGACCGGTAACACAGGTCACCCGTATTGGTGGAGGCAACCTGGGAAACTGCAGTAGTAGCTTTCCTTATGTTACTCGTGGGCCATGTCAAGCATGACCCTGTATTTGTTTTGTTCTTTTTCGGTAGTGACCTAATAGCATGGTTGCTATGCTCTGTCAATAGTATCGTAAGTTTGCATACGTCTTCCACGAGTGTTGCTTCCTAAGTAATAATCAAGTGTGGCCCTACTCCTGCCATTGCTCTAGGTATACCCTCCCGGCACAACCTCCCCCTTTTTCTACTATTAGAGAGAGAGTCAATCCCCAGTCTTTCGCATACGAGAGCCATTGTTTACCACAGATACTATTGTTTTTTTGACACATGATACTTTTTTCATTGATATTACCAAAAGCCGAGAAGGAGTTCAAATCTTGATAATAAACATTTAAGTCACCTCCCAAGAGTATAGCTTCATGATCAGATGTCATCAGCCAAGCCATCAAAACTAGATCAATATATTCAAAAATAGCTTTAACAGTCGAGATCCCTGGTCGTGCATACACATTTATAAGTAATAGTTTCCTACAGATTCCACCCTCTCCGTACACCACCTCCACGGCTAATACATTCCCAATTATATCTCCGAGTACAAATACGGATGAGGTTATATCCTGTCTCACCAAGATTAGAAGACCCCTCAGGGTCTGCCGCTTGTTCCGTTTGGCAGGCTCCAGGTACAAATGGAAACCTTTGATAAAAATAGGAGAGGATAGTCATTGGCCCCTAAGAGATGAGTCGTCCTCACATCTCCACATTTACACTTATCACAACCTACTACAGTCAAGGGGATACATACTTCATCATCTAATGAATAAGCTATGGATGTAAGTGCATCCTTGTGGGCACAGATCATCAAGATAGTCTCAACTACTGAGATATGCACTCGGGCCTCATTTACATTCTTTGCTTTCAACGGTTTGACAAAGTCAAAGTCTCCTGAGTTTAACACTCTTATGTTGGAATTCTGTATAATACACTCAGGAGACCAGATCGGTTCAGTCTCTTCTTCGTAAAGTCCAGGTGAGACCGCCACTATGGTACAAATCTTAGGATCCAGTAACTTATTCATACCCCCTTCCTTTGCTTTCACTCGCTCTTTTCCAGGCTGATGGCCGGGAGATATTAGGCACATCCGAGCCACACTTTCTGAGCTATCCCCCTCAACCTCTGTTCTCCCCAGTTGACTTTTGTTAGCTATGGTAAGCAGGGAGTTCTCCAGTCCCACTACTTTCACCAACTCATCTCTAACCAGCCTGCTCGTTACAGTGCTTCCAGCTTGCTATCTTTCCCTACGACTTGTAGGGACAAAATCACTGTTGAACTTAACAGGTCTTGTGACTGGGTATCAAGGTTGATACTAGCACAAGGCCTCAGTATTTTCAAGCCTCAGTCTTTGGCGCTTTGCTAAATGTCTATTTTTCCTTGAAGTGAAAGAAATCGACTTTTCTCCAGGAACATCCATCTCCAGTTCCACTGATGCCGCCACATTAAGCAGGGCTCAATTCTGAATTACCCCCTCGAACTGTGAAGTAGGTATCTGCGGAGTGGCGTTGCCCTCCTTCTGTTGGAATATTTTAGTCTGAACCAATATCTGGGGGCCATGTTGTTTCAGGTCCTCGTGAATAACTCCACAGAGTTTTAAAAGGATTTTAACTGCAAAGTGTAACATGTCACAGTTGAAACTACCATTAGTACTGGTCATGCTGGCATTGCTAATGTTTAATTTCGTCAATGGCTCCCATTTCTGTGGGATTAGGCACCAAGTCTGAATCAGGGTACAGATTCAGAGTGCCTGACATTCTTTGAGAGAGGGCGTGACCAGTCAATGAAGCTGCCGGTGGGCATGCCACCATAGCCCTTGTTGGGAAGCGGGGGCTATCGTCCCAGACTCCCAAGAAGTAGAGGGTGAGGCAGAGGAAGTGTGCTGCTAATGCATGGGCAGGCTAATGGGGTGGTGGGGTGTCAATAGTAGCAACCTCATGGGCGAGTTAGTGCCTGGAGGTATATGGTGTGTTGGGAGTGAAATGTCATTTTAGAAATAGCAGCCATATTGCAGTCGAGGCCTAATGTAACAGGGGCAGCAGTGAGAAAGGTCGGAGTTGCAGAGATTCATAATCCTTCCATTGTCTCATACTGCCAGCATTCGTATAACAGGAGGAATGTGCCCTACAAGGCCGAGAGGCGGCAGAGAGCGCCCTGCAAAAAGTTATCCCACGAGAAGGAGTGCACGTGCCTCCGACCTTCCCCCCGTCCCAGCTTTAAGTTATGGCGCCCAGATGCCACCCCATTCCAAGAGCCCAGTCTTCCAAGTAATCAGCCAGTTCCAGACCACAAACCATAAAACTGTTAGAACACCAATCGATCAGAAAGCAGGTGCAGGAAGAGGCAATGCAACAAACTTAAAAAACCACAGTGGGGAGCCTTGGAAGGGCGCTGACATGTCTGGGATCGAGCTGGGGTTGCAAGTCATACTGACCTCGAAAGTATCCTCCACGCCCATGTCTGCAGTACCAGGTGCTCGTTATAGTAGAGATAGGGAATGCATTGTTTTTATGCTTATAATTGATAATTAGCTGTAGCTTCATTTTCGATGACGTACCAGGAGGAGCCCACGTGGAAAAAGACATACAGAATGGGCTGGGACCAATGGCCCGGCATCCCTTATGGAGCAGGTAGCCTATGTATAGGGTCGCACCAACCAACCATTCCGACTTGTAACCTATGTAATTTATGTCATTGATGACATAATGTGCCCTTTCAATGTGTTGCTTGTCCTAATTTTGTCCTTTGCTGGTGCATAATTACCTTTTTGTGGAAATAAAAATTGTTCCCCTAGCAAGAGGTGCTGGTTTGTTTTTTCCCCTAGCGTGCTGTATTTTTTATGGTGTGATCGGTTTAACTACATTTTTGGTGACCCCCGACCTGATCCCAGGTTTTCCGCAAAGATGGAGGCTTCCAGACCACATCTCTGGAGGGGCTGCGCACACTTGCAGTGACCAGTCCCAAGCGCACAACCTGTACTGGTATACAGGAGATATTTTCACAGAATTCCTGTCTGCTCTTTGGAGTGAGGCACGGCTCCTAGGAAGGTGCAGGCCGTTATTGGGACCCTGTGACGGAGGAGTTCGGGTGAACACGCAGATGTAAGTACACCTCTTGTGAGTGACAAGAACGGAGGGCAAGAGTGAATGGGGAAATGTGGTATGATTGAGTGAAAGGACAGTGCAAAAGACTGCATGGCGATTTTGTATTTTTTCATATTGTTTTAAGGATAACGAGGAGAGAAGAACAAGTTACTTACCCCTGGTAACGTTCTTTCGATTGGATTTTCCTCCCACGTATTCCTCATCTTATGATAATATATCTCTCCAACTTGGCTGCTTCAGAATTTTTTATTGACAGGGGGCGCTGTATGCAGTGTCGCCGCAATGTCCCTTCAGGGCCTCCATCGACCGCTGATGACATCATCAGCATAAATAGTTCATGCAGTGCCCATTTGCTTCAGTTCTTATTTTCCCCTTCGCAGAGGAATTACCAGGCGTACCCCAAGACCATAGGCTCTCAGAAAGCATAGAGTGTAATAACACTGGGGTAGGCTAGGAGAGTCTATTAGGAATACATGGGAGGAACATCCAATCGAAAGAACGTTACCAGGGGTAAGTAACTTGTTCTTCGAATGGATAGTGTCTCCCCACCTATTCCTCAATTTATGATAGACTCCCAAGGCAGTATGAATTTGGTTTAATCATGGACCGAATGGAGGGCAGCTTTTGCAAAAAGTCCTCTCTGACTGGAGGAAGAATCCAGGCAGTAATGTTTTACATATGTATGGATAGACTACCAAGTGGCCGCTGAACAAATATCATTTATTGGGACACCCCTTTGAAGAGTCGCAGAGGTTGCCATGCCCCTTGTGGAATGAGCCCTTAAGCCTTCCAGCGGGTCCTTACCCGCTAGTCTATAGCATTCACTAATAGCCAGGATAATCCATCTAGATAGTGTTTGTTTGGTGACAGCAAGGCCCAATTTGGGACCAGTATATCCAATAAAAAGTTGATCAACCTGGCGAAATTTAGCCATTCTTGAAATATAGAAACTTAGAGCCCTTTTTGGGTCTAGTCTATGTAGTTTCTTCTCTTCTTTACCTGAATGAGGATGATATTAGAATGTTGGCAAGGTGATTTTTTGTGACAAATTGAAGTCGGAGACCATCTTCTGTATAAAAAATAAAATAAAAAAAAGAAGGTTTTACCCTGAGAATTACTGTCTTTATAGAAGGTAGTATGAGGAGGTTTGCAAGAAAGTCTGCAACTCGCTTATCCTGTGGGCTGATGTTACTGCGATAAGCAAAACAGTCTTTAATGTCAAGAGCCTTAACGTGCATGAATGTAAAGGCTCAAATGGGATACATATCAAAAACTTTAAATACAAGACTTAGGTCTCAAACAGGTACATTGAAGGGAGCTGGAGGGAATAGATTAGTAAGTCCTTTCAAAAACTGAACAATCAAAGGGATCTTAAAATATGAATACTCTTCTGAGGAACTCTAGAAAAGGAACAAGTTACTTACCTGTAAATATTGTTCTCCAGCATGGGTCTGGCATGGATTCACATGCTCATGAATACAAGAATGCATAGCACTACACACATGCACAACCACGGGAGGTGGCAAGGCTCAACATTAAGCATCTCTTACCTCCTCACCAGGCTCACCTTCAAGCGAACAGGTTGTGCAGCACTGCCTGGCCGACTCTGGACTCCTCCCTGGAATCCCGGTCGACGCAGTAGAATCTTGTGAAGGTGTGTGTCGACCTCCACGTAGCAGCCCTGCAGAAGTCCAGCAGGGGCACACCAGACAAGAACACCGTAGTAGCAGCAATCGCTCTGGTTGAATGGGCTCTCGGACGGCCGGGCCACAATCGGTTTGCCAACCGGTCACAGTGCATGATGCAGCCGGAGAGCCATCTGGCAATGGAAGACTTCGACAGGGCCTTCCCTTGGTTCACAGGGCCATAGTTCACTAACAGCTGTGAAGTCTTTCGAAAACTCTTCGTGCGGGCCACGTAGAACTTCAGCGCTCTAGCCACATCCAGCGAGTGCAAAGTCTTCTCAGCCGGCAACAAAGGCGACGGGAAGAAAACAGGTAACACCAAGGGCTCGTTGAGATGGAAGTCCGACGGCACCTTGGGCATGAATGAGGGGTTCGTCCTCAGCTCTACCCTTGTCTCGTGGAATGTCAGGTATGGAGGTTTATCAGCGAGGCCCTGGATCTCTCCCACTCGTTGTGCAGAGGTGATGGCTAAAAGAAACGCTGTCTTCTACGATAGAAACTTCAGCGGTGCCGAACAAAAGGGCTCTAATGGGGGACCCATGAGCCTAGTCGGCATCACGTTGAGCTCCCACGCTGGGGCCGGAGCCTTCACCGGTGGGAACGAGCGGAACAGTCCTTTCATGAACTCCTTCACCAGGTGGTGAGACCACAGCGACGACCGCCCCGAGTTCCGGTGTAGTGGGAGATAGCCCCCAGGTGGATCTTGATGGAGGCATGCGCCAGCCCTGCCTTGGCCAGCGACAGCAAGTACGGCAACACTTGAGGGGCCGTAATCCGTAGAGAGTTGAACATCTGTGCACGGCACCAGACAGAGAACCTCTTCCACTTATGTCCATAGCACTTAAGAGTCAAGGATGCCCTGGCCTTTGCAAGTACCTCATTGCAGTCCGCCAGGATATCGTAGCCTCTGAACTCTAGTGCTGCAGGAGCCAGGCCTGCAGGTTCAGCGATCCCAAGTCGTGATGTAGGATGGCGCCTCCTTCCCTGGCGAGAAGATCTGTGTCCGTCGGCAGTTTGACTCGGGAGGGGTGGGGGGGGGCGTTGGGCCGGGGGGAGAGAGACGCTGACAAGTCCAGAAGGTCCGGGAACCATATCTGCCTCGGCCACGCCGGTGCAACGAGGATCATCCTGCACCAGGACAGTGAGTTGACTGATGAGTCGCAAAAGCAACAGCAACGGTGGGAACGCGTACAGGAACAGGACGTCCCAGGGGAAGGAGAATGCATCGCCCATGCTGCCCGGCTGGGGAAACCTGCTGCCGAACCTCTGGCATTTGGTTTTCATCGCTGTCGCAAACAGGTCAAGCTGGGGACTGGACCATCGTCGGAATAGGAGATCCACTTGATCCTGCCAAAGCTCCCACTCGTGGCAAGAGCGCAGCTCCCTGCTGAGTGAGTCGGTGACAGTGTTTTTCACTCCTGCCAGATGAAAAGGTACCAGGAACATCCCCTGGGCGACGGCCCAGTGTCACAGATCCTGCGCTTCCTTGGATAGGGCTGGGGATCTGGTGCCCCCCTGCTTCCGGAAGTAGAACATTGTGGTGATGTTGTCGGTGAAGATCCGTACCACTTTGCCTTTGAGGGACGGAAGGAAAGACCTGAGGGCCTAGAACACGGGCCGGAGCTCCAGGACATGGATGTGCAGGGACCTCTTCTCCGGGAGCCAAAGGCCTCTTGCGTCGAGATCTCTGTGTGCGCTCCCCATCCCTCCAGGGAGGCGTCAGTTGTCACCGTTTCCTAGTGCGTCGGGGTCTGGAAGTCCATTCCCGCCGCGAGATGCATGTGGGTGTCCCACCACTGAATCGCCTGATGGAAAGTCTTGTTGAGGGAGATCTTGCACTCGAAGCTCCCCGCCACTTGCATCCAACGGGCGCCGAGGAACTTCTGCAGTGGTCGCATCTGCAGCCTGCACAGGTGCACGAGGTAGATGCAAGATGACATCATGGCGAGCAGGGACCTGATGGACCTCACCCTGGCCATTCCATGGTCAACAGCCGTTGTACCTTGCCTAGGATGGCCTTTGTCCTCTCCTCCGACGGTGAAGCCAACCGCGCCACTGTCGAGTCTGGCTCCCAGGAACAGGCCGTCCTGCGACGGTACAAAGTGGGACTTCGCAAAGTTGATCAGGAATCCCAGTTCCGTGAGCTGGCGGCCGGTCCTCGCTGCATAGTCGACGGCAAGTTCTCTTGACTTTGCTTGAATAAGCCAATCGTCCAGGTAGGGGTGAACGCAGATTCCCTGCAGGCACAGCTGCGCCGCCACCAGTGCCAGGCACTTGGTAAAGACCCTTGGAGCCGACTTCAACCCGAAGGGCAGAGTCTTGAACTGGTAGTGCCGCCCTTGGACCATGAAACGTAAGAACTTTCGATGTCCTTTGTGTATGGGGATGTGAAAGAAAGCATCCTCCAAGTCCAGCGACAATAGGAAGTCACCTTCCGCCAGATGTCCCAGCACGTGCTGAAGGGTAACCATCCAGAACTTCTGGGCTTTGATGCATTTGTTGAGGCACCGAAGGTCCAGGATGGGTCACCAGCCGCCGTTCTTCTTTCGGACAAGGAAGTACCGTGAGTATATTCTGGAGCCGCAGAGCCTCTTTGTGACGAGTTCTATCTCGCCCTTTCTCAGCATGGCTCGTACCTCCAGAAGCAGCTGTGGAACATGGTTTTCTTTCCTGGCCACAGGTGGGAAATGGGGGCACTTCCTTTGGAACTCCAGAGTGTGCCCCTGGGCCAGGGCATCCAGAACCCAACATTTGGTGCAGATGGACTCCCACAGCCGGCCTCCCACCGGGGTGCTTAGGGGGGGGCCCAACATCACGGCAGGTTCAATCCTGTTTCGCCGAGGCCTTGCCACGCTGGGTTCCTTGGCAACGACAACGGTATCCACAAGTCTTGCTGCGGCCTCTGTAGGCTTCCTGTGACGAGGAACGGGCAGTTTGGCAGTACGACGATGAACTACCGCTGAATCCTTTGGAGGCGCCTTGAGATTTGCCTACGGAGGTCCGAAAGGACGGCCGTCGATGAAGAGTGTCTAGGACATGGGCCGTCTCAGTGTCCGGTTTGATGGGCTGTAGTGGCTCGTCCACCGTTTTCCCAAATAGGTTGTTTCCGTCAAAGGGCATGTCCAGTACCCTGGTCTGCACGTCCTGATGGAAATCGGTGGCCTTGAGCCAACCGCGCCGGCAAACGCTGTTGCCCAACTGACGAAAGCCGGTGTCGGCGATGTCAGTGGCCACCATGATGGCGTGGTCCGACGCCACCTCGCCTTCCTGCAGGATTTCAAGGGCTACCACCCCTCTTGTCATCTGGGAGGAGGTCCAGGAGGGGAGCAATCTTGAATCTCAGCTCCCTGTCGTAGTGTGCCACGTTGCGAGGGCGTTGGCCGCCTTGATGGTCGTCGCCGCTGACGACGAGATGATCCGTCACCCCATGGCATCCAGCTTCTTTCCCTCGCTGTCCGGTGGGGAAGTGGAAGTTGATGCCGTCGCCCCTGCAGATTTCTTCTTGGCTGCTGCGGAAACGACCGAATCCGGGGACGGCTGTGCTCTGAGGCACAGAGGAGTGGAGTCTGGGACCTGGTACTCCTTCTCGTACCGTTCCCACTTCGCAGGGGCCGTGGACGGGTTCTTCAGCAGGGACAGTCCTTCATCCCAGATGTCGTCCAGTAACGGGACTGAGAGGACGGTCTTCCTCTTGGCCTCCCTTCGTCTTTGGGGCATAGCTGGAAAAGCTCTGATGCCCTGGTGATCATGGCGTAAAAGGAGCCAATTTCGTCGGGGGGGGGGGGAGGCCTGAGCAGGGGGTATGGGAGATCCCTCCCGGCGTCACCACTGTCTTCGTCCGTCCCCGTCGTCGCCGTCTCCATTCCTGTCTCATCCCTCGGTGGAGGGGATTGAGGTGAAGGTTGGAAAGGAGGGGGAGGCTGGATTTGCCTCTGCTTGCTCGGTGGGCTCCCCGACGGTCCAGGTGCCACTGGATCGTCCGCTGGGGGTAAGGGCAACCTTGTACTCATCTCCGTACACAGGGTCTGCAAAGCCATCAAGATTGCTCCTGAATTGTCCTGTGGCGTAGACATCAGTTGCGATGGGAGCGACGGCTGGGGCGCAGGGTCCTCCGTTTTCTCCATGGCACACGGCTCCTCGCCGGCTCCAGCATTGCTCTCCACGTCTGCCTCGTCGCGATCCCTCCCATAGGCCTCAAAATTCCAAAACGGGTCCCTGTTGATCGGAAGTGGAATCAGTGGAGCTTGAGGCTCGATAGACCGAAGAAATAAGAGTAAACTCTTCGAAAAAACGCAATACGCAGTAAAAGCTCAGGCACTACAGCACGAGGACGCCCAACACTTGAACGTACGGTAGAAATCTGAAGATGGCTGCCAAAGGAGGAGCTTAGGTAGAGGGCAGTCATTGGCTGTGGGCAGTATGACCCAGAGATCAGTGATTGGTTAATAGTAGAAAGACAGTTCAGAAATGAAACTGATTTTTTCTTTACCGAGTATTCCCAGCCTGACGACGGGGGAATATTCATGAGCACGTGGAATCCATGCCAGACCCCATGCTGGAGAATGTAAAGCGCTGCTAGGTAGCCCTTAATGGTTCCAATCTGGAGCCCCAGATTGGCTAAGTGTAATAGAAAAGAGAGCACCATGGGTGTGTCACAGTGAAATGGATCGACATTCTTATCCTTGCATCAGTTGCTGAACTTATTCCAACGGCAAAAAGGTTTAGTTGCTGGCCTCCTGGCCCAAAGCAAAATCTCCTTTACATCATCCGGGAGGTCCCAATCCTTGTATCTCAGCCTTTAAGAAACTATGCGTGAAGGCTGAGTGTCTTGACCTTTACATGGAGAACTCGACCTTCCTCTTGCGAGAGAAGATACTCTCTTTGTGGAAGACGTATTGGAGAGCAGATGGACATGTACAGAAGGTCCGGGTACCAAGTCCTTGTAACGCTCACCTGGTTCCCACGGGGCGCTGGTCTAGTCTGGATTCCTGTGGCCTCTTCTAGCGTGATGCGCAGGTCCCGGAACACCGATTGGACAGGACCTACAAATCGTGCTTGCCTGGCCCGTAGGAATATCCTTCTGCAGATGAGAAAGGGGATTAACAGTCTGCAGAATAGTGTGCTAGCTCCCCCCTTTCCCCGTTCGTTCCTCTCTAACTTCCTCCAAACCCCGGTTTAAGCTCACCTTATGGTTTGGAAGGATGAACTCTCCATCCTGCTTCTGGTACAGGGGCGCGCGTTCGTCCAGTTACTTCACTGGTTTTCAGAATGGCGCTGGTAAAATCCACTTGACTTTCCTGAGCGATGCGCCGTAAGTATGGAAGTTCAAAGTTCAAGTGAGGCCCCCTTTATGTTGTCTTTCTAACCTATGATCTGTCCTTTATTTCAGGTGCAGAATGAAGGCGATGCGTCGAGGGGTTAAACTGCCGAGGTGAGTAGTGATGAGGGCGATCCCTCTAAATGTCCTTATCATTCCCCAGAAATGTCTCTTGTCCTTTCCCCATAGGGGCCGGGGTACGGTACCTGCCAACGGGGCGGCGCCGACCCGAAATGTGGAAGAAAAGCCGGTAAGTATTATGGCTGTTAATCAGGCTTTCCTTCTGTGTTCCTTCTGCTCACCTTATGTTTCTTCCTCTTCCCCTAGGTGCAGAGATGTGGCGTCCGATGCCGACAGCCGCGATGGAGCCGGGAGATGTCTCGAGGACAGGAGAGTGAAGCGTGGCGCTGCAGCGAGCAACGCGATGCTTTTAAATGGAAGTCTTTCTTGAGGGATGCTGGCGAGAAGATTCCGGATGCAGGTAAGAAGTTTGAAATAGTCCTTGGTTTTCACCTTTCTCTTCTCTTCCTTCCTTGCAGGTCTTCCAGGTTCGAGGCAGGCGTGGCTGGAGTCCAGGAGCAGGAGCAGACACGGTGAGCGTTAAGCTGCAGGAAGCAGAACAACGCAAAGCATGAGCTGCTGTCTGGGCGTGGCTTAAATAGCCACCAAAGAAGTACCAGGTATGTATCCTTCCCCAACTAGGTATGTATCCTTCCCTGGCCACGCCCGAGTGAAAAAATAGTCCCTATGAAAAAATAGTCCCTTTCAGGTCTCAGGGAGGCCTGAAGCGTGCAGCATGGTCTGCATCAGGTAAGTGCACAAAACACCTTCCTTTATGAGCCTGGCGCCTATGGCGCCAGGACTGATGTCCAACATGAGCCTGGCGCCAAAGGCGCCAGGACTGAGTACAAAGAGCCCCTATAAGGGGCCGCTGGGCTTTTACCCGAGGGCATGATGCCTGCTTCCGGAGGTGCTGGGCCTGGTGCTCCGGGGGGTAGGCATCATGACAGTCCTCTAGGCCCAATCCGGTGTAATTAGAATCATGTGTTTCCCGAACTTTATCAACCTCCTGATCACATGAGGAGTGACGGGGACTGTAGGAAATGCATACAGGAGTGGAAATTCCCAGTCCACCACAAATGTGTCTCCTAGAGCTCCTCTTGGAGGAAATTACCTGGAGCACTTCCGGATGACACCGTCGCGAACAGATCCACTTGTGGGGTTCCCCAAAGGGTGAAGATCTCTTTAATCACTTCCTGAGCTAGTTTCCACTCATGGGAGACTGTGCTCTGCCTGCTCCCTTCTTCTAATGTCCAGAACCAGAGCTGCATTGCCTCTCTGCACAGCGGTAGTGACCCTACACCTCCTCTCTTGTTGAGTACATGGCCCCTTATTTGTCCATCATTATCAGGACTCTTTTCCCGTGCAGAGGGCAGAAAGGCCTTCAGTGCTAGCCTGATTGCCCTCATCTCCAAAAAGTTGATGTGTAGTTTGGATTGAGAACGACCACTGATTGTCAGTTCATTGGCTCCCCACGCCGTAAGTGAGGGGGTCCGTCACTAACCTTATCTCCGGCCATGGTTGCCAAAAAGATTCTCCCTTGAGAATATGGTCTTTGCAAGCCCACCACAGATGGTCCTGAGCAAATCTGCTCGGAACTTGCAGTTGGTCTGACATACTGCCTGAGAATTGGTACCACTGTGATATGATATATGATTGTTTATAGGCGCTATATAAATAAACTATGTGTTTCAAAGGGATTCAAGGAAAGGGTGGGAACAAGGGAAAATACAATGACAGTCTTACAGGCCATAAACAGTAAGGATGTGAAATTAACTATCGTATTCGGCCTGACAACATTTCAGAAAGTAAGGAAGGGAGGGAGGGGGATAGTGGGAAGGAAATGGAAACAGACAGGCGACTACTGTACTAGGCCTGACAACATTTCAGATAGTGCTGGAGGGGAGGGGGGAGGAGACCGACGACGTTGCCATCATACTAGGTCTGATAGAGTAAGTGCATAGAAGGGAGGAGGGGAGGAGATAGGAAAAGGGAAAAGAGGAGAGAACAGAGTAAGCAGTCAAAAAGAGTGGAGAAGCAAGAGGGGGGAAAAAGCAAATACAATTGCAGAAGTCATAGTAACACATAATGTTGCAAGCCAGGATACAAGATGAAGACGGGAACAGCATGATTCAGCGCCTGTCATGATCTCTGCTTCCAAAAGGTCAGGGTTTTCCCAACTCCCTTGGAAGCAGATCCATAACCCAGGTTCCGAGGGCCAACCAGTCCCAATTGGGACCTTTTGGACCCAGTCCTGGCGCCAGTGGCACCAGGCTCATAAATATGCCCAGTCCCAGCGCTGGAAGCGCCAGGCTCATAATGCTTGGGTGGACTTACCTGCAGCAGACCATGCTGCTTACTTGCCTGCCAGCTGAGCCTCTGATCCTCTTCTGTTTGGAACTACTTTTCCTGTTGGGTGGGGCAGGAGCCACTCCCTAGATTCAGAACACTGGAACTCTTCTGGAAAGCAGGAACTCTTTTCTTACCAAGGCGTGGCTGTGGAAGGAGACACCTAAGCACTACAGGAGGCTATTTAAACCACACCCGGTGGATGAATCTTGCTTTGCGTTATTCTGCATCCTCAGCAGCAGAACGCTCATCGTGTCTTCTGCATCGGATCCTGGGCCTAAGGAAAAAGGCTTACCATCCTGAATCCAGTCTTCAGCAACACCTATAAAGACAAGAAAGAACAGGTTAGCATTCCGGCATCTGAAAGACAAAGGCTTACCTACTCTTCGTGCGCTCCGGAGGTCTTCACTCTGCATTCCGGCATCTGAAAGACAAAAGCTTACCAACTCTTCGCACGCTCCGGAGGCCTTCGGCGCTGCATCCTGCATCTGAAAGACAAAACAAGGTGCGTTTAAAGACATTGGGGAACTTTAATACTCACGTGCCATTACTCTAACCCAGTGGGTATTCCGGCACCCTGCAGCCGCTCCGAACTCGTACCTGCAAAATAAAAGACAGTTAGAGCGCATCGTGAAGCAGGCAACAAGCGCTTACTTACGTGCTTCCAGGCGCTTCTATTCATCACAGGGACTCCATCTTCAACTCACTTCAGCCCGTCATCCGCCATCGCCGGAACCTGCAAAACAAGAGACATCATTACTAAAGACTTTAAAGACAATAGAATTACTCGAAACTTACCGTTCGTGCAGTAAACGACGGACAGCAGTCCTCTGAAGTCAAGAGGCCTGCGCTACCGATCCAGTGAAGAAACTGGTTACAGCACCCTGCCCCGAGGCAGATGGAGAGCTCGGCATTCACTTACCTAAGACATCTTACTCTGCACGTCAGGCATACAGTGCACAGAGGTCCAGCCCAAAGAGCCAACCGGGTGCTACACATCACCTTTGAAGATACGGTAGTCGCCCAGTCAAGACCGGCGCCTCTGCGAGAATCAGGTGAGCGTTACAGAACGCAAAGCCTACCGCAAAACTCTCGCCCAGGCGCTATGGAAACCTCGGATACTGACCACCTAGCCCGGTTACTTGGGGAACTAAGGGCGGAAGTGCATGCAGCTCGTCAGGAAACGAATGCTCTAAGAAGGGAACTAATTATTTCCAAGGAGAGAACAGACGGTCTTGCTAGACAATTGCTACAGTCACAAGCCGGACAAACCCCGTTACCTGCATCAGGGGCAAATCTTCCTTCAACATCCTCTATGAATCCAGTGCAGATCAACCTACCTGGGAATGTACCTCTGGCTCCGCCCGAACGATTTTCTGGTGACCCA
Source organism: Ambystoma mexicanum (assembly GCF_040938575.1). Classification (NCBI taxonomy): domain Eukaryota; kingdom Metazoa; phylum Chordata; class Amphibia; order Caudata; family Ambystomatidae; genus Ambystoma; species Ambystoma mexicanum. The sequence continues at coordinate 309,926,752 of NC_090927.1, read as the reverse complement.
AAGAGGTTTGCAGTATTTATCAATCAGTGCCGGTTGCACTTCTTATGCCGGCCAGCAGCCTTTCCAACTGATCAAGCTAAAGTAGCTTTTGTACTTTCGTACCTTAGTGGCAACGCGGCAGACTGGTCGATCCCTCTAGTTAATCAAGACGATCCGGTTCTCCATGATTTTCAAGCCTTTCAGCTTAGTATGGAAAAACTGTTCGCAAGACATTCACAGGGGCAGGCCTTGGACAATGAGCTTCTTTCGTTGCGACAGGGTAATCAAGACCTTTTGGCTTATATTGCATCTTTCAATAGACTAATAGTGGAAACTCAATGGCCTGAGGACAAAAGGATTACGCTGTTTTATAGAGGTCTACGTGGAGAGCTCAAAGACGTTTTAGCCCAAGTAGTGAATCCCCCACAAGACTGTTCGGATTACATAGACTTGGTCGTTCAAATAGATCATAGACTGCAGAACAGGAAGGCCGACCGTTCCAAGTTTGATGCTCGAGTATTTTCCAAACCGCCAACTCCTTCCAAAGGAGTAGACTCCGGGGAAACCATGCAAATAGGGGGTCTGAAAGGTCCTCTAACACAAAAGGAGCGGGAAAGGAGAAAACAGTTGCAATTATGCCTATATTGCGGAACTCAGGGCACTTTCTTCGAGACTGTCCGGTGAAACCTGCCAAGAAGGCAGTAGGAGCTGCAGTTACCAAAGTTACAAACTCTGAGCAGGGAAACGACCTCGCCCGACAAGAATAGAGGTCCTCTTGCCGAGCGTGAAAACCAGTTCCGTGACCTCGCATTTCGTGATACCTATGGTCCTCATTAGCCCTGATAATCCGGATTGATTACATGCAATTGAAGCTTACGTCGACAGCGGTGCCATCGGCAATTATGTGGATCATGAAATGGTTTTGAGGATGAATCTAACTCTTTGTCCCAAGGCTGTAAAGGACGTCATTACTACAGTGGATGGTACGGAGATAGCCTCCGGGCCTGTAACGCATACCACTCAAGAGGTGACGCTAGTAAGTCAAGATGAACACCATGAGAAGATCGTGTTCGATGTGATCAAGGCCCCTCAGTTTCAGATTATTCTAGGAATACCTTGGTTAGAGAAACACAATCCTCTGATCGATTGGCGAGCAAGAACGGTCCAGTTTCCAGAATGTGTCTCTACTTGTCACCCTCCACCTGGTGTTGCACTGGCAGCAATTTCTTCAGAGACTCCCCAGTTACCTCCCGAATACCTTGAGTACCAAGATGTTTTCCGGAAGGATCAGGCTAACACTCTACCTCCTCATAGGTCTTATGACTGCCAGATAGACCCGATACCTGGATCTACTCCTCCTTGTAGTAGAATTTATGCCCTCACCGAGCCTGAGAACCTTCACCTTCGACAATACCTGGATCAATACCTGGCGAATGGGTTTATTCGTCCTTCCAAGTCCCCTGCTTCTTCAGCTTTGTTCTTCGTTCCAAAAAAGGAAGGAGACCTTAGAACTTGTATCGATTATCGCTCCCTGAACCAGATCACCGTTAAGAATAGATATCCGTTACCTTTGATCCCTGAACTCCTGGACCAAGTCAGAAAAGCATGCATATATACAAAGCTGGATCTTAGAGGAGCTTACCACTTGGTACGAGTAAAAGAGGGCGATGAATGGAAGACTGCCTTCCGCACCAAGTATGGGCTATTTGAATATCAGGTCATGCCCTTCGGACTTTGCAATGTCCCGGCCGCCTTTCAATATTTTATGAACGATGTCCTCAGAGAGCTCATAGATGTGTGTGTTCTTGTTTACATTGACGACATCCTCGTTTATTCTTCATCGGAATCTGAACATCGAAAACACGTGAAAATGGTCCTCGAAAGATTGCGTCAACACAAACTTTTCGCTAAGTTGGAAAAATGTGTTTTCAACGTGACTGAAGTTGAATTCTTGGGATTCATATTATCACCTGGCGGAGTACGTATGGATTCAAAGAAGGTCGATGCAGTTCTCAAATGGCCATCACCATCCTCCGTAAAAGGTGTGCAAAGCATGTTAGGCTTCGCTAACTTTTACCGCAGGTTTATCCCCGAATTCTCTCGAATAGTCCAGCCCATCACTGCCTTGTTAAAGAAAAACAAACGTTTTGAATGGTCTACCGAGGCGGAACAAGCTTTCCAGGATTTGAAGACTAAATTTATCTCCGCACCAATCTTAAAACACCCTCGCCCCGAACTCCCCTACATCGTGGAAACTGATGCTTCAAGCCTTGCCATGGGGGCAGTTCTATCACAAAAGGACCCGGTAACCAATCAGTTGCATCCCGTGGCATTTTGGTCCCGCAAATTCTCGCCTCCTGAAATCAATTACACGATTACTGACAAGGAACTTCTGGCTATCAAGTCTGCCTTTAAGGCTTGGCGGCATTATCTGGTGGGGGCCCGACACACCGTTACTGTGATTACGGATCACCGAAACCTGCAATATTTGAAAACCGCAAAAGCCCAATCCTCTAGACAACTCCGTTGGGCATTATTCTTTGCCGAGTTTGACTTCATAATTACCTATCGACCTGGTACAAAGAACGGTAAAGCTGATGCCCTTTCTCGGATGGGAGTGGAAGAACACTTGATCAACCCTAAACCTGTACCAATCATTCCCGAACAAAGAATTCTGGGTGTAATCGCCACAGAATCCATAGAGGAAGTTAAGGATAAAGCCAGGCAACTTGTAACTCCAGCAGACATACAGAATTGGCATCTGCAGGGAAAGGACTTTGCAGTAAAGGACAACTTATTGTATTTCCAAGAACGATTATACCTACCCAGCACAGATTTACAGAAAAAAGTAATCTCCTGTTATCACGATTCTTTAATGGAAGGTCATCCCGGTATGGCCAAGACCTCAGAAAAGATCAAGCGCTACTTCTGGTGGCCGTCTTGGAAAAAAGATATCAGAGACTTTATAATGTCCTGTGGAGTATGCGCCCAAAACAAGAGTCAAAAGGAAAGAGCAGCAGGCCTCTTACGCCCTATTGACATCCCACCTCGCCCTTGGCATACGCTTTCTATGGACTTCATCACCGATCTACCTCCATGCTCCGGATACAATACGATTCTAGTAATCGTGGACTTATTCTCCAAGATGGCGCATTTCATTCCGCTCAAAGGCTTGCCAACAGCAGCAACTCTGGCCCGAGAATTTCTCGAAAACATCGTCCGACTACACGGTTTTCCTTCGGTTCTAATTTCGGATCGAGGTAGTCCATTTATTTCTCATTTTTGGCGAAGTTGCTGTCGGTCGGCTCAAATTGATGTGAGACTATCGACCAGTCACCACCATCAGACCGACGGACAAACCGAGAGGACCAATCAAACTCTAGAATAGTATTTACGCTGCATGCTGCAACAAACTGAAAAAACTTGGAAAGACATCCTTTGGATAGCCGAATATGCCTACAATAACTCTGTCCATTCGGGAACTGGGAAAACACCGTTTTTTCTTTTGTACGGCAGTCACCCTCGAACCTCGGAGTTGGATCCCCTCCAAGATCTTGAAACACCAGCAGTAGACTACCTGCATTCTACAATCACCCAAGCCTTTAAGGAAGCTGTTTCTCACCTTCAAAGGGCTAAAGAACAATACAAGAAAGGAGCAGATCAACATCGGAAGGAAGCCCCTCAATATCAAGTAGGGGACCAAGTCTGGTTATCCACCAAATATCTACCTCTAAAAGGGCCACGCACATTCAACCCAAGATACCTTGGTCCCTATTCCATCACTACCATAGTAAACCCAGTAGCGGTCAAGTTGGACTTGCCCCCGCACATGAAGATACATCCGGTCTTCCACGTCTCTCTATTAAAACCCGTGCAACCTCAAACCCGACTAACTAAATCTCCAAAACCCATCCTAGTTGATGGAGAACTCGAGTTTGAAGTCAAAAGCATTCTGGACTCCAAGATCTCCAAATCTAAACTATTTTACCTAATTGACTGGAAAGGCTACGGCCCCCAAGAGAGATCCTGGGAACCTGCTGAATATGTCCAAGCTCCTCGCCTAATCAAAAGATTTCACCGAACATTTCCTGACAAGCCAAAACCCCTGGAGAAGCCCGGTTTGGGAGGGGCCTTGAGGAGGGGTACTGTCATGATCTCTGCTTCCAAAAGGTCAGGGTTTTCCCAACTCCCTTGGAAGCAGATCCATAACCCAGGTTCCGAGGGCCAACCAGTCCCAATTGGGACCTTTTGGACCCAGTCCTGGCGCCAGTGGCACCAGGCTCATAAATATGCCCAGTCCCAGCGCTGGAAGCGCCGGGCTCATAATGCTTGGGTGGACTTACCTGCAGCAGACCATGCTGCTTACTTGCCTGCCAGCTGAGCCTCTGATCCTCTTCTGTTTGGAACTACTTTTCCTGTTGGGTGGGGCAGGAGCCACTCCCTAGATTCAGAACACTGGAACTCTTCTGGAAAGCAGGAACTCTTTTCTTACCAAGGCGTGGCTGTGGAAGGAGACACCTAAGCACTACAGGAGGCTATTTAAACCACACCCGGTGGATGAATCTTGCTTTGCGTTATTCTGCATCCTCAGCAGCAGAACGCTCATCGTGTCTTCTGCATCGGATCCTGGGCCTAAGGAAAAAGGCTTACCATCCTGAATCCAGTCTTCAGCAACACCTATAAAGACAAGAAAGAACAGGTTAGCATTCCGGCGTCTGAAAGACAAAAGCTTACCAACTCTTCGCACGGTCCGGAGGCCTTCGGCGCTGCATCCTGCATCTGAAAGACAAAACAAGGTGCGTTTAAAGACATTGGGGAACTTTAATACTCACGTGCCATTACTCTAACCCAGTGGGTATTCCGGCACCCTGCAGCCGCTCCGAACTCGTACCTGCAAAATAAAAGACAGTTAGAGCGCATCGTGAAGCAGGCAACAAGCGCTTACTTACGTGCTTCCAGGCGCTTCTATTCATCACAGGGACTCCATCTTCAACTCACTTCAGCCCGTCATCCGCCATCGCCGGAACCTGCAAAACAAGAGACATCATTACTAAAGACTTTAAAGACAATAGAATTACTCGAAACTTACCGTTCGTGCAGTAAACGACGGACAGCAGTCCTCTGAAGTCAAGAGGCCTGCCCTACCGATCCAGTGAAGAAACTGGTTACAGCACCCTGCCCCGAGGCAGATGGAGAGCTCGGCATTCACTTACCTAAGACATCTTACTCTTGAAGTCAGGCATACAGTGCACAGAGGTCCAGCCCAAAGAGCCAACCGGGTGCTACACATCACCTTTGAAGATACGGTAGTCGCCCAGTCAAGACCGGCGCCTCTGCGAGAATCAGGTGAGCGTTACAGCGCCACCATGAGTCCAAGACGCAATGGAAGTCCAGCCTGAGAGTTGAGAAAGGGTGATGCACAGTGAATCAATGAAGTCCATAAAAGTCAAATCCAGCATTGGCCACAAGACGGTGATGGTGAAACCAGAATGTATCAGGACAGACTCTTGCAGAAGTAGGCTGGAGGGGGAGGAGGAAGAGGGTAGAATAATCAAGCAAAACAGGCAACACCTGTGTGCGAGAAGGGTGGGGGCACAAGGGAACAGCACAGGGGGACCAGAGGTGGTGATGGATGGCCTGTGAGGACAGAGGAAGCAAACATGCTGGTGCACGTTTACCTGTTGTCTGAGCACGGGGTCGGACCCTGGATCCTCTTGGTACAAACAGGTCCAAACAGGAATTGCTCTTTTTTTGTCTGCCCTTTACTTCAGACGGCCGGGCGAGAGACGCCCTTAGTTATGAGCAGGAAGGAAGAGGCAGGTCTAAGAAAGTGGGCATGGCTTAGGCCAGGTGACCTAGATCCACCTGCACCTGTTCCCCATCTACAAAGGAAAAGAGGCAGAGGGCTCCTTAAGTAGGAAAAAAGAGCAGCAATCAGGAAGGCACCAGGTGGGCAGGGCTTAGGCCAGTGGACCTAGATCCACCTGCACCTCATGCAAGGAAAAAGTGTCCAGAGAGCCCATTAAAGGGATCACATTCTCAAGCGGGCCTCTGGCACCAGGAAAATGCAGGATGCCATGAGACCGAGCAACCTCAGAAAAGCGAAGGCCGTAAGATACTGAGCATTTTGGAATTTTGTTACCATCTGCAGAATGTGTTGAGCTCTCACCTCGGGAAGCAAGGCTTTCCCTGAGGAAGTGTCCAGGATTGCTCCAGTTGAGTCTTTGGGATGGTAACATATGGGACTTCTTATAATGGAGGGAGAAGCCCAGTCTGGAGGGAGTGGCAGGCGATACCGAGATGTTCCTAGGCCTGTTCGGGTGATCGAGCCCTGATGAGCCATTCGTCCAGGCAAGGGTAGACGTGAATTCCCCCTCTCCAGATACTCGCTGCCACTAGCGCCATCAACTAGGTGAAAACCCTTGGGGTGGAGGTCAGCCAGAATGGCAGAACTCGAAACTGATAATGAGAACCTCCAATCGCGAACCTCAGGTACTTTCTGTGCTTGAGATCGATTGGCACATGAAAGTAAGCATCCTGAAGGTCCAATGACACCAACCAGTCCTGGAGTTGGAGAGCCTGAAGGATCTGAGCAAGGATAACCATCTTGAACTTGTCCTTCATGCAGAACTTTTTCAAGTTTCTTAAAGCCAAGATGGGTCTCAATCGTCTGTCCTTCTTGGGAATCAGAAAAATAAGGAGAATACCAACCCATGTTCCTCTCCGCTACAGGTACATGTTCTATTGCACCTTTCTCTAGCAGGGTTAACATTTCCTGCACAAGGAGCGGATCCAGAGTTTTCACAGAGTTGTATCCCAGTGGATGATCCAGAGGCCTTTTATCGAAAAAGAAGGCAGTAACCTTGGGCTACAGTCTCCGGTGCCCACGCATCTCAGGTATTCATTCAGATACTGAGAAATTCTGCCTCCCACCAGGGTCTTGTGGGTCAAGGACTCAGTGGCTTAGAGGCGGCTGCAGCAGCAGCTGAAGGTAAGGTTGCTGCTGCTGGGGCTGATTTAGCACCTCTTCCTCGTCCACCAGGAGGGAATCTTCTCTGGCCCCTTTCTCCGGCTTGTCTTCTTCCTCTTCCAATTGAGGAATAGAAATGAAAGGACTTAACCCTCCAGAAGAATGAGCAGAATAGGGTTGTTGAGGTTGTCTATTGGCGGCGCGAAGGGATTTAAGATATGCAGCTTCTCCAAACTCTCATCTGCCTTGCTGCCAAAAAACCTCGAGCCATCAAAGGGCAAGTTGAGCAGTCTTGCCTGCACGTCTGGTGCAAACCCTGACTTCCTCAGCCACGCAAATCTGCGTAATACCATGCTAGCAGCCATGGATCTGCTGATGCTGTCGGCAGTATCCAAACTTGACGGGAGACATTCACTCATTGTCTCTTTACCATCTTTAATGATCACCAGGAAGCCGTCTCTTTCTTCGCCTTTCTGGATTTGTTCAGCCACCACAGCAACACAGTCCGACAGGGTAAACGTGAATCTAGACAGAGTGCATGTCACATTAGAAGATTTTAAGGCCATACTGCCTGCAGTGAAAACTTAACGTGCCCAGGCATCTTCCCTCTTGTCATCCCTGTCAGGGGAGGGGAATGGACGGTTTAGTTGATGTAGCTGCCTGAAATACCAAGCTTTCAGGAGTGGGATGCTTGGTCAGGTATTACGGGTCACTGCTGGAAGGCCTATACTTCCTTATGCAGTTCTTGTTAACTGCAGCAGCAGCTTCTGAGGCCTCCCAATTAGCAGAGACTTTCTTTTGCAGGGTCATCTGGAATGGTAAAATCCGGTCTTTCTGAGGACTTTGAGTCCAAGATGTCTGTCATGTCATCTTGTTCCTATGATGGAGTAGGCCTACTGCATCCCATGAACTCAATGACCTTTCATATCAGCTTTCTATAGGATGGGTCTGCGTGTTCAGAGATTGTCATACAAATCCCTCAGTCTAGATTCGTCTGAAATCAGTTCTTCTGGCACAGTGGGGGTGCCAAATTGCAGACCAAACGTCGGTAAACCCTCATCAGAGGGTTGATCCTCATCATAAATTGCCGACAGTGTACACGACAGTACAGATTTACACACCAAGAGTGTGCTCCGTGATTGATGAAAATGAAGAAAGAATATTTTCTTTTATGCCGTCTGCGTACAAAAGGTTCCTGAAAGTTCTGGAAAGCTCCACGTTAATATTGTCTAGGCCAATGTTAACCGCAAGCCAATAACGTGGAACGCTAGAACTAGGTTACTCGCGTTCAATAGCGGTATAATAATGCAGTATGAACCAGATGCTTGCTTTCTTTTTTTTTTTACGTGCCCAGGGCTTGATCTTGATTAGGCATATAGGTTATATTAGAAGTATAATTATAATGAATTCCTCTCACTCCCACTTACTTCGCGTTGGGAAGTTGGCTCATAAAGTCCAGCCTCTTAAAAGGCACAAGCACAAATAGGGAGCAGCAGCAGTAATTCACGTCCTCCGTTCTCAAAGTCAAAAGGAGAAATGAGCAGGCAGGCAGGCATGGCAGAACACTTACCACAACACTTCGAAATATTTGAAGCTGGGATAGTGCAAGATCAATGGTGAGGTGTCAGGAGATGTATAAGAGGTGAACTACAGTAACGCAATGTGATAGACCTCTGGATAGAAACTTTTGGTTATAAACAATAGACTAAACGAGGTTCTAGCAGTTGAACCTGTATGCTAAATAAGGCTCTTATGGTAGCGATTACTTTTTTTTGGGGGGAGGGGAGGGGAGGGGTAGGAGACGAAGATTAATTTGTTCTTCATGTATGATAAGGTGTTTGTCACTTGAAATACAATTTACTTGATGTATAAGCGCCTTACAAATGCACAATAAATAAATACATATTGCTGAGATGTTATTTGAATACGAAAATTAAAACATCCTTATAAAAAAAGAAATGCAATACAAAATGTTGGGGAGATTTAAAAATTGCACCCGCTAAAAGAAAATGCACTTTGCACAAGCCAATGTGGTATACCATTTTCATCACATTCACTTGTTTTAAAAGAAAATCTGCCATATCAGACATAATTACCTTTTGATTAGGCAAACTGAAAAGAAATTCTCTGTCAAAACGACCAGGTCTCCTGAGGGCAGGGTCTATGGAATCAAGTCTGTTGGTAGCACCAATAACAACCATTTCTCCTCTGTTGTCCAATCCATCCATGAGGGCAAGCAAAGTAGATACTATGGAACTAGAGAAAAGATAAATAACAAAATATAATGGAAGAAAATGGCATCGTGGTTAGATCCTATATGCTACATACATGACTATACTATATCCCACAACTACAACAGATGTGAATGACATCTCCCTAAGACATGTATATAATGGCAGTGATGAAACAGAGGAAAGATGCAATGGATTAGTGGTACAAGTAACATACTGCCATTCAAAATCATCCAGCACTTCACTATCTAAAAAAGTTTCTCCCATTATTCCAATAATCAATGCAAATAATATGTGATGTAGGCTTAAACAGTTGATGTTCTCTAGAATGGAAGGGAAGGTTTCTCTCTAAGATCTGGAGTTGAAAAGTAGCTCCGTTCATGTGAAGATGTATACGCATGCTAATGTCTTAGAATGCAGTACCAGTTTTCATCACCGATGTGTACTCTAAGCAAGTAAGCACTTTGTGCTAAAAGTTGAAGAGAAAGCCTGCACTGCTTTCATGTGCGGCACTTCATTTGGACTGCCTGTAGAGGCGTGGTTTAATTTGGAAGATTCTTTAGTGAGCTGGCAGGTACACATGGCACTATGGGCCCATAATGCTACATGAGGTACAAGAGGCAATTCTTGGTTATCAGCATATACCTCGGATGCTGCACAGCATCCCAACGACACAATATGCTTTAAGTACAACGAGCAGCATGGCAAACTGCCATGCATAGACTTTGCATTCTAAAGCACAAGTTCACTGTGTGCCCGTGGGTTAACATGTAGATCATGCTTTATGTTTCAAGAGATTTGGCCTCTTAGATTGCCAGGATATTGTTAAGAGCCTTGTGAAAGGAGATGTGCATGCATATGTTTAGACGCTCATTTTGTTGGTGTGGGTGTGCTTCTCATTGCTGTGCAACTTTAAAAAAAGAAGACGAAGTCTCGTTGTCTTACGTCTTACAAATCAAGGAGGCTGATGCAATCTGTGCAGCAAAGAGGTGGAGCTGTATGTGGGCGTTCACCTAGTTTAACTTGATGATGTGATGCATGTGATTCACAGCAGATATCCTTTCATCCCACTGTGCCTTACAGATTTTTAGAGGAATTGTTTAATGGATGTGAGGAAATGTTACTTGCTGTGTTTAATGTTCTTTACATTACAGTATTTTTATACCACCATTACCCGAAGTGCTGCACAGAGGTCCGGATGTACAACCCCTCTCCCATCCCCCACCCTCCTATGGCCTCTCACCGTACTTCTTCGCCTCTCTCCGCCTGCTTCCCCGTCACACCCAATGAGGTTACCAGAGTTGTCTGCTCTATGAATGTCTCCTCCAAACAGGTCTCCCCTTGCTCCTCCAGAACCAACAAGGATAACATTGGCTCGCTTGCTCCCGCTCTTGCTGATTTCTGCAACCACTCTTGCTACTGGATCCTTCCCTTCCTCCCTCAAGCATTCCCTTGTGCGCTCCTACTTGTGCAGCTAACTACCATCTTATTTCTATCAACCCATTCCTTGGGAAACTCCTGGAGAAGCTGGCCTTCCCCCAACTTACCTCACACACTGAACTTGTTGGGGGTCTCCACGACCATCAATCTGTATTCCGAGCATTCAGAGGCATGGAAACTGCTTTTCTGAAAAGAACTGCTCACATCCCTGGACTCCAACTCGCCAGTTGTCCTCATTCTACTTGATCTCTCATCTGCCTTTGACACGATGAACCATTCTATCCTCATGAAACGACTCCATAATACCCTGGGTATCTCAGAGCATGCACTGGACTGGCTCACCCCTTTCCTAACTGATCGTCCGTCCCACGTTATTCTGGGCACCTTCTCTTCACCTACCTCCTCCGCCTGTGGTATCCCCCAGGATGAAACCTTTCCCCTTGGCTCTTCAACACTTCGCATGCTCCGCTGGCACGCATCATTTCCTCCTCCTCCCCTAATTTCCAGTGCTACGGAGACAACACTCGACTCTTCTTCAAACTTCCTGCTGACTCTCTTGCGTCTTCCATCATCCGAGACTGCCTATTCTCCATCCAGTCCTGGTGCACTTCCAATGATCTCTGCTTCAATGCCAGCAAGACTGAGATCCTTCCTATTGGAACCCCTGGTCCCCCTTTCTTCCCTTTACTCTGGCCATCCTCTATGGGCTCTCCCCCTTCTCCTTCATCTGAAGCCAGAAACCTTGGCAACATCTGACTCCTCTCTATCCCTCCTCCCTCACATCCAGGACATTGCCAAAAAGTCCAACTTTCAACTCTTCCTTCTCGAAGAAATTCTCCCTTTTCTCACTTTCCCCAGAAACTCAATGTTACCAGAGCTCTAGTTGTCTATAGACTTGATGGACTACTGCAACAGCTTTATCTTGAATCTACCCTCTTTTTCAAATTCAAATCCCTCTACATCATCCACAAGGCTGTCTGGGGTCAGTGACCGCGCTATCTGCAACTTGCTATTACTATTCTCTCCCTCTAGACCTCTACGTTCCTCTGGAACCAACTCTCTGTGTGTGAAGCGTTTTGCTAAACAGAGGGCCAGAGGCCGATCTCTAGTTTCTGCTGGCTCCCTCTTGTGGAACAACCTCCCTCCGCCTCTTCGTCTTGTGCCGGACCTCCTCAAATTCCGGAATCTCAAGACTTTCCTTTTTATCTCCTGCTTTTATTCCTCCCTCCTCTGCTAATCTCAGTCACCGTGATTGGTGACCAGGGTCCTTATGTGTCCTCGGGCCTACGCCTCCTACACCCAATCATCTCAGGTTCTGCCTCGGCAACCGACTGGCCTATGCCATTGCGGGCCTGAACTTACCTGCATATGGCAGCTCAACGTTCCCTAGCACTTACTTTACTTGGCCCTTACATCTGCTGCTCACCCACGAGCCAGAAACTTCAGCACGTACCCTCACTTTCCGCCGACTGCACTTGCACGTTCTGAATACTCAACGCATAGTAGGTTCGTTTTTTTCCTTATATATATATATATATATATATATATATATTGTTTTTCAATCCCATGTTCCCTCCCAGTTGCCATGTGGGCACTTTAAAACACAATTTACTTGTTGTATAAGCGCCCAACAAATGCACAATAAATATGTAAAGTGAAAAAATGGTGAAACCTCAAAACAAGACCCCTAGAATAACTAATATATTTATATTGCGTCACTCACCCAAAGGCCTCAGGGCGCTCACAAAACACAAAAAAAGAAAAACAGGAAGTGGTCAGCGGGGGGAGTACAAATAAAGAAGCAAACAACCTAATTATTTGTCAACAAGGAAAGTCTTCCAGTGTTTTTTTTTAAAAAGAGCAGTTGAGGTGCACTCCATCAGGCCTGGTGGGATTGCATTCCACAAGGCTGGAGCCCAAGCATTAAAGCAAAGACCACCAATTTTCTTTAGGTTTACTCGTGGTTGACAGTGTCTATTGGTGACATTGGAGCGTAGGACACGTCTGAAAGGGATTTTACTCACTCTTGAAGACAGGTATGAGGGTGCTTCCGTCCGAAGGCACTTGAAAACCACAACCAGGCCTTTAGACTGAATCCTATGCTCGACTGAAAGCCAGTGCAGTTTCCTCCGAGCATCAGAGACATGGAATTGGCGCTTTAGAGCACAGACTGCCCGTAGAGCACCATTCTGTGTGACCTGCAGGCATTAGCTTGAGAGGTTCCTATTAACAAGCTGTTACAGTAGTCCAGTTTCGTATTTATGATAGCAGCAACAATCATTGCTCGATTCTCCTCTGACGAATAAGGGCGAATATGCCATAACAAATTGACATAGTAGGAACAAGAGGATTTGAGATAGGTAACATGTTTCTTAAACGATAGATGCAAGTCCAAAAAGACTCCCAGTGTGTTGACAAAATCCAAGACTTCAATTACATTACTAGCAATTGTGAAGCTTTTAAAACATGGGTCCAATTTATTCCATTTTTGTTGCGCTCCTAGAATGAGCAACTCTGTTTTGGAGTTGATCAGAGCAAACAAATTTGTAGCCATCCACACCTCTATGGCTAGGAAAAAATCATTTATTCTTTCAGAATCGTTAGTATAAGAACCAGAAAGCTTCAACACGATTTGGGTATCATCCGCATAATTTGCAAATTGTACCCCCAAGGAAACAAGAGATCACATATATGCCGCAAATATATATTAAACAGCAGAGGTGACAGGCAGGAGTCCTGCAGGACTCCACAAGTAAGGGAGGTTCTACGTGATTGCGCATTGACTTTAATCACATTCGCTGTTCTTGGGCAAAGAAATTATTTTAACCAGGCAGCGGGAGAGGGGCTACACTTGCTAACTTCGATCAATCTATCTGCCAAAAGAGTAAGAGCAACTAAATTGAAAGCAGCAGAAAGGTCTAAAAGCATGAGTAGGGCCATGTTGCCCTCCTCAATGATACCAGCAATATTGGACTTAAGGCCCCATGATTAGGACGAAAACCAGACTGTTCCACAGCGAGAATGCCCAGTTGCTCTACAAACACTTGGTATTGGTTGTTATGCAATCTTATCCAGTATTTTCAGCACACATCAAACATTCGTAATGGGGCTGTAATTGCCCACCTCCATGGGGCCTAGGTTCTCCTATTTCAGTAGTGGTGTAACCCATGCCTCTTTAATGTTATCTGGAACGTGAGCTTCCTGAAATGAGCGATTAACAAATCTGGTAACCGATGGTGCAAGGGTCCTAAAGAAGTCTTTAAATAAGGAGGCAGGGAAAATGTACCCCTTACAACAATAGAATCAAAACTTAAAAAACAGGATTGTGCAATCTGAAAAAGAAAAAGCGTAAAACAGGTCTTCAAATTCGTTCCTGTTCTAACTTGAATAATGTCCAAAGGAGTGAATGCCAAAACTTTGTAGCCAAGAGTTGGAACGAACGAAAATGTAAAGAAACACAGGGCGATCAAGAAACCAAGAAGAAATCGAGAGACTGAACAAAGATTCATAGGCAGGCAATATTAAGAAAACAAGGCAGAGAGATAACATGGAGCAAAAGTGTGAACACATTTGAAAACCATACAAAAAATGAACAAATCTTGAATCAACAGGAGGGCACCATCATCAAGCTATGCAATGGGAAATCCTTGGTGAGGAATTTAAAAAACAAATTCCCATGTATGAATGCAACACAGAACTAAATGGAAAATGTGGATAGTTGGGTCGTGTGATGTAATGACTACTTCGCTGCAGGAGTACAGGGATGAGTAGTGAATAAAACTTCTACTCAGCCCCAAACTACTACTAATGCAGCATGGATCGTAAATCAAAGGTGTAAAAGGCACAACATAAATGGTAGGCCTCCTTCACCTCGTTAAGGTAGCAAGGCAGGCTATATTCTTCAAGTGGTGGTGTGAGCTAGCAAAAAAGCTTCCAAACAGCAATTTTAGTGGGGTACCTAAATAAAAATGTCAAAAAGGTTCTATAAAAACATATCTTTAATTACACTAACCATACACACAACTAATGAAAACACTAATAACCCACCACTGTAAGAGAAGACATAGAATATGCAGACTTTGTAATGAAAGCATACAATTTATCTCTGAATACAGCAGTGCACAAGCAATATTTACAGCAGCAAAGTGAAGTTAAAAAAAGGTGGTCTTTAAAAAGGCAAAGAGTGGAATATTAAATGTCAGTAGGGTCGTTTAAGGTAGACCAGAGGAACAGAACCGCTTCAAATACCTTTTGGACATGTTAGTGCTCGACAGCATCAAGACAGGCTTCTAGGTGCTTTATAATGGGTTGAGTCAGTGTCCCAACATTTGAGTCGATTGGTCTCAATGGATTGAGTAAGTCGAGACAGTCTACTCAGCGCAAGAACAGACAGGCGACGGTTGAGTCGGTGGCTCGAATTGGCGAGTCAGCTGGAAAAGGGTTTAAAGATGTGATGCAGGTCTTCAGTTGCAATTGACTCAAAAACAGCTGGAGAATTGTCAGGTGATGGTTGAGTTAGTGGCTCGACAGCTCAAATCTGATAAAAAAGTGGTGAGTTTCAAATGCTGCTCTGGGTACTTATAGGGGCTCGGAAAACTACTCTAAGCGGTTGAGTCGGCTCTGAAGCAGATGTTAGCTGGAATACTGGACCCAGAATGGTTCCTTACATTATGGTTGCAGGGTAGGGCGCAGGGGGAAGAGTCCATTTAGGGTCTCCAGTCTCCAAGGGAACAGCAATTCCTTGTTCTGCACTTCCCAGCCAGGAAGGATGACGGAGAGCACTTGCATGGATGGTCCCAGCGAACAGGATCCTGGGTATGAGTGATCTCAACTGCAGGCAGATCTTGTCCAGATAACAGGTGACCCCAAAGGTTCATCTGGGATGGGTGAGGGAAGGAATCCTTTCTTCTTAAAGCCTGTATCTTCACCTCTATGTAAACAGACTTTGAAGAATGCTATACCCCCAATAACATTCCAAATGGCACCCTCCTTCTCTAGTCGATATATGATTTAACAGAGGATTTTGTCTTACCCTCCCTTGAATAGACAATCTGCCACAGCAGATTGGTCCCCCTTCTAATCTTCTTTAAGGGTTTGAAAGCCAAATAGCCCAAGTCGGGCTGAAATCCAAAATACCCCACAAACGGGTGAGAAACCTAATAGCCCACGAGGGGCTGTGACCGAATAGTAGAAACAGAATTGGAACCCAAGATACTCCAGGTTGGGGTGAAAGTCATTACTAGTCAGGGTAATACAGGTTTCAGGACAGAGGACTGAATTGATTGTAAGCACTACTGAAGAGCACATGTTCTTTTATTTGTTGTACTGGGGACCCCACCTCCTTAGAAGTAGTGTCAGGACAGGCATGGTTTCCTTATATAAAACTGATGAGTTGCGAACATGACTTCTTGTCCATTTTCTAGGTCTGATTTGCCACAGGTGTCATCAAACCGGCTCAGCAGAGTTGCACTATACTTTTCGTCACAGAGCATTTTTGGAAGCTCACTTTCAGAGGCAGAATCACCAGCATCATTTTATATGAAAAGTCAACAAAAGTCAGGCTAGTCCGTCCTCAAATATGGCATTCTATCACAGGAAGATACGAGAAAAGTAGTAATCAAGATGCAATAGTACAAAAGAACTCTGGAAGAAGAAAACTAACTTATTACAGGTTTTCTTGATTTTATAAAGCTGAAAACAACAAAACTGAAGCACAAAAGCAAACGGGGAATGCAAAGAAAAAAAGACTATTCAAAGATCAAGTCCAAATTACAGGACTGATGCCCAAGTTAAGGTTGGAGCAGCGGAAAGAAAATAGGAAGAGGCAAAATAGATAGCAACTTTAAATCAAGTCTACCGGTTGTCAGGAAAACTTTATGGCGCTGGAGACTCACTACTGCTTAATAACACATTCTGACCTTTGAATTTTCTGGAAGAGATTGACTAACTTTGTATGCACTTAATTTGGCCCACTATGAAATCCATGAGAAGTACAGGTCTAAGCCTCCATAATACCAGAGTGATGCTATTTTTGACTTGATTATGGATGAGTCGTTTGCAATTGTAAGTCCACTCTCGAAGTAAAAGGTTTCAGCTCCTGTGACCATAGTTTTAGGAACAGGTACTCCTCTAATACTGAAATCAAAATGTTATCACGGAACATAGCTGGGATAGGTAAACTAAAGGATCACAATACTAAACGTGTACTACTGAAAATCAGAAGAACAAGTTACTTACCAACTGGTAACGTTCTTTCGATTGGATGTTCCTCCAACGTATTCCGCATCTTTGACATGTAATGTCCACAGATGTGTACTTCGGTAACTTTTTCGGCAGAGGGCTTCCTGCCTCGACGGCATTGGGTCGATGTCCCTCGAAGGCCTCCGTCGAGGGCGACGTCACCAGATGTTATAAATAGGACGCACGGCGCCCGTAGCCTCAGTTTATGTTTTTTTCCCTCATAACGTGTGGCATGCACATATGCAATGCCTGCTTGACTGCACATAGCCTTGCGGAAACGTAAGCTGCAATCGCATAGGAAATTCTCCAGAGGGGTAGGCTCGGAGGGCGATGTGGAATATGTTGGAGGAACATCCAATCGAAAGCACATTACCAGTTGGTAAGTAACTAATTCTTCAAATGGATTGTGTCCTCCAACATATTCCACATCTTTGACAGACTCCCAAAGCAGTACCGAAAATCGAGGAGGGAACAGAATTTAGAGTACCCAATCAGAATGCGGAATAAAGAACCGCCTTACCAAAGGCCATATTTTGACAATGGATCGTATCCAGGGAATAATGTTTAACAAAGGTGTGGATAGAAGCCCATGTGGCTGCATCAAAAATATTCCTAATAGGAACTCCCTGTTGTAGGGCTGTGGAATTAGCCACGCCCCTAGTGGAATGAGCTCGCAACCCTTAAGGAGGGTCCTTACCCGCCAATCGATAACATTCAGTAATGGTGAGGATAATCCACCTGGACAAGGTCTGTTTGCTAACAGCCTGGCCCAATCGGTGTCCAGCATATCCCACAAAGAGTTGATCGCCCACTCTGACCCTGGACATCCTAGAAATATAAAAGCTCAGAGCTCTCCTAGGGTCCAACCTATGGAGTCGCTCCTCTTCCTTATCAGGATGAGGAGGATAGAAAGACAGAAGAACCACTTTCTGGCTCAAATGTAATTCAGACACTACCTTAGGCAGAAAGGAAGACCGTACCCTCAGTACAACCCTATCCTTGTGGAACACGGTAAAGGGCGGCTTAGATGAAAGTGCCTGCAATTCACTCACTCTGCGAGTGGAAGTAACCGCAACCAAGAACACCGCCTCGAAAGACAATCTCAAAGGACAAGAGTGCAAAGGTTCAAACGGAGCACCCATCAGGAATTTCAAAACCAAATTCAAATCCCAAACCAGCACCTGGAAAGGGGACGGTGGGAACACATTAGTGAGCCCTTTTCAGAAATTGGGTAATCAAAGGAATCTTAAAGTAAGGACATTCGTCAGACGAGGGCTTGAAGATAGACTGCGCCGTCAGGTAACCTTTAATGGTACCCATTTGAAGGCCCCTGTGGGCCAAAGAAAGTAAGAAAGAAAAACCATAGGAATAGAACACTAAACATGATCAACATTTTGTCCTCTGAACCAGTCGAAAAACTTATATATAGGGATTTTGTTGCCTCCTGGCCGAAAGCAACACCTCCAGTACATCATCCGGGAGTTCCCAATCCTTATGCCTCAACCTTTCAGATATCAAGCGTGAAGGTTTAGAGTCCTGACCTCTGGATGGAGAACCGGACACCCCCTACTCGCAAGAGCAGATCCTGTCGATAGGGAAGAAAGCGTGGAGGGCAGATGGACATTTCTAGAAGGTCCGGGTACCACGCTCTCCTGGCCCAATACAGAGCAATGAGGATCATGTGGGATCCGAACCTCCTTAACACTTAACACTTGAGGAATGACGGAGACTGGAGGAAACGTGTGCAGCAGTGGGAATTACCAATCCACTACGAATGCGTCTCCTAAGGCTCCTCTCGGAGGAAATTCCCTTGAGCAGAATCTCTCGCACTTCCAGTTGGCACTGGTGGCAAATAGATCCACTTGTGGGGTTCCCCAAAGGGCGAATATCTCCAGAAGGACTTCCTGAGCCAACTCTCACTCGCGAGACATCGTGCTCTGCCTGCTCAGAGCGTCCGCCGCCGCTGCATTGTTCTCTCCAGCCAGATGAACTGCTGAGAGCGAAATTCATTGCTGGATTGCCCAGAACCAGAGCTGCATTGCCTCTCTGCACAATGGGAGTGAATCTACCCACCTCTTTTGTTGAGGCAATGCATGGCCACTGTGTTGTCCATCATGATCAGGACACTCTTCCCCCGCAGAGACGGCATAAAATCCTTCAGGGCCAGCCTCATGGCCCTCAGCTCTAACAGGTTGATGTGGAGTTTGGACTCCGACGGACACCAACGACTGCCGGCCGTCAAGTATTCGGCATGCGCACCCCAACCTGTGAGGGAAGCGTCCGTCACTACAATCGCCTCCGGCCACGGTTGACAAAACGGCTCCCCCTTCATCAGGTTCCCCTCGTTGGCCCACCACGGAAGATCCTGGGAGACCGAGATTGGAATCTGAACTGGAGCCAACATCTTGCCTGAGAACTGTGACCACTGCATCTTGATCTCAGCCTGGCCTCTGGCACCAGAAATTTGCAGGATGCCAGGAGGCCGAGCAACCTTAAGAAGTCGAAAGTCGGGAGACTCTGGGCATGTTGAAACTTGTCCACCATCTGCACAATGTGATGAGCCCTTACCTTGGGAGGCGAACATTTCCCCCAAGGACGTGTCCAACACAGCCCCGATGTACTGGAGCTGTTGAGAAGGTGTCAGATGCGACTTATTGAGGGAGAAGCCCAGCTTGTGGAGTGAGCGGCATGTGAGACCGAGGTGATCCAATGCTGGCTTGGGAGAACGCGAACAGATCAGCCAGTCGTCCAGGTAGGGGTAGGCGTGATTCCCCCCTCGCCTGAGATACACTGTCACCACCACCATGAGCTTGGTGAAGACCCTCAGGCCGAGGTCAATCCGAAAGCAGGACCCAAAACTGAAACCTCAGGTACTTTGTGCTTGAGATGATTCGGCACATGAAAGTAAGCATCCTGTAGGTCCAGAGACACCAACCAATCCTGTAGTTGAAGGGCCTGGAGCACTTGAGAAAGAGTGACCTTCTTGAACTTGTCATTCCTGAGAAGTTTGTTCAACCAACGCAAATCCAGGATGGGTCTCAATCCCCATTCTTTCTTCGGAATCAAAAAATATGGGGAATACCATCCCTTGTTCCGCTCCGCTACAGGCACCAGTTCTATAGCGCCTTTCTCTAGCAGGGTCAAGATTTCCTGCACAATGAGCAGATCTGGAACCTTCAAAGAGAGATTCCCCGGTGGATTGTTGTGACGCTGCTGTAGGAAGGGAAGGCAGTAGCCGTGGGCTATTATATCCAGAACCCACGCATCCGAAGTAATAGCTTGCCATTCTTCGAGATGCTGAGACAGTCTGCCCCCAACCAGCGAACCATGGGACATGGCCTCATGACTGTTTTGGAGTAGCTGCGGCAACGCCTAAAGGCAAAGAGGCAGCTGCCTGAGCGGCTTTGGCACCCTTATTTCCCCGACCACCACAGGTACTTTTTCGCTGACCCCTTTGACTGGCGGCTCCTCTCGTTCTACCAAAGGAGGAGTAGTAACGAAAAGAACCTCCACTCCATTGCTGTACCCAAGGACGAAAAGGCAGAGGTTGACGCACAGCTGCGCTTAAAGATTTCGCCGCAGCTTTTGAGGTCTGCAACCTCTCAAGGCTTTCGTCAGCCTTGCTGCCAAACAAATGCAAGCCATCAACGGGCATGTTCAAAAGACGGGCTTGCACATCCGGAGCAAAACCAGACTTCCTCAACCATACAAATCTGTGTATAACGGTGCTCGCAGCCATGGACCGGCTAACACTGTCGGCAGTGTCCAAACCCTGACTGAAGGGATTCACACATGGCATCCTTGCCATCTTGCACGAGAGCAAGAAACCCTTCCCCTTCTTCCGCCGCGAGAATATGCTCAGTCGCAAGAGAAACAATTCCACAGGGTGTGTGAAAATCTTGTGAAGGCACAAGTGGAGTTGGCTGATTTCAGCGCCATACTGCCCGCAGAGAACACCTTGCGTGTCCACACCGTTGAAGGGTTTGTCGTCCCTATCAGGAGGGATGGTAGGGTATGCCACCTGCCTCGAGGTGGCCATAGCCGCCTGAACCACCAAACTCTCGGGAGTGGGGCGAGATGAAAGGTAGCTGGGGTTGCTATTGGAAGGGCAGTATTTTTTAGTTAACAATTTGTTAACTGCTGGAAGAGATTCCGGGGTCTGCCAAGCAGCCGCCACCCTTTTCTGCAAGGTCAAATAAAAAGTTTACACCGGGTCAAAGGACGGACCTTGATCCAGAATATCCGTCAAATCATCCTGAACAAAAGCTTCAGGAGGAGTGGACCAACCAAGATATTCCTTGACCCTAGCCATCAGTCTCCTGTAGGACGACTCAGCATGAGCCCCAGGCTCAGGCCTGCCGAATTCCACCTCAGGAGAAGTGTCTAGGCCACTAGCATCATGAAGAGATTGCTTTAACTCTTCAATTGACTATCCCCTGAAAATACAGAAGCCACGTCAGGCTCAACAGGGACAGAATTTAAATCTGGGAGGCCACCAGGTGGCGCAGGCAAGATGGCTGCCTGAACTTCAAGCTCCCCACATGGCCCCGGGAAACAAGCTAAAAGACGTGCCTTGAAAACCAATGAGCCCCGATTGCCGGCACAAATTGAAAAAGGGAACCGTCGAGGAACGTGAGGCAGTTTACGCGGTCTCCGGAGGTGCTTCTGTTCTCCCGCTGGCCGCCCACGGATCACGGCCCTCCCCCTCCCCCAGGTGCTCTCGTGGAACCTCCACAGCAGGAACCGTGTGTTGGCCAGCCGCGCCGAGGGAGGAGGAGCCGGGCCCTCTGCCTGTGCTCGCCCGAGAAACAAGCGCTGCTCGACACAACATCACAGGGCTTGGCGGGCCCCCAGAAGATCTTCATTGGTTGCCGGCAGCCCACCCCCCCAACCCAGGAGATAAGCGGCGCACGGCCGTCCATCACAGGGGAACGGTGAAAGCAGCGAATGCGGCGCCCTGCCGCGCGGAACACCCGTGGAGCCGTGTCCCCCCCACTGACTCCGGCGCCATAGACACGATTTGGCCCGGGCCGACACAGGAGCGCGCCTGGGCCCCACCTCTGTGACCTGTCCACCCGAGTAACGGCGCCACCATAAGGACAGCAGGGGCCCGCCTCCGTGGCCCATACCCCCACATAGCACCGCCGCCATAAACACAGCAGGGGCCTGCCCTGTATCAACCCCCCCCCCCCCCGGGGGCAGCGACAACGGGCAGAGGAGCCTACGAAAACACCGGGGGAGGCTCAGGCCGTCGCAGGAGCACGCCTGGGCCCCCCCCTCCCAGCCTGCCCATCTGCCAGAACGGGCTCCACTCGAGGGGATCTGGTTGCTGGGCCCCGTGGCCCCAGTTCCACACCACGCTGCAGAGCCGTATTGGGCCCCCTGCTCACCAGCTACATCCTGCTCCGCGCTGTGGGTGCTGCACCACCCGACTGCTACGCAGTAGCTGCCCCAGGTGAGAAACAGTGCCACCCCCCACCCAGGGGGCCCCCTTAGAGTCCGCACCCCCCTGCAATCAATACACCAGCACAGGGGGCCCGCCACATTGTGGGGACACAAGGCACCAAATCAGGCCGAACCCACCTCCGGGTAGTGGAACCTCCAGTATCAAACCTCCAGCTGCCGGACCCTCCGGAAGGAACACCTCAGTGGGCCAGGCAACCCCAGCAGCCTAGGGCCGAGCCAGGGGAGGCTGCGCTTCTGGCGAAATTAAAGTGGTGCACAACAGACCGGAGCACAGACACTAGCAATAGAGCTCCACCATCTGAAGATGACCACAAGGACTCGAGCTAAAATGGCAGGGCTGGCGACTCAGGGCCCTAGGACCCTCCCTGAAGACACCCCGAGAGGTCCCGGCACCCCAAGGCGATCGACAACCCATGAGCTGGAGGGAAACTCTTGCGAAATATCAGTTCACCCCAGGACACCACACAATGGAAAACGGGCCCCACCGCCACACAGCCCCCAGACATGACTGCCATGCAGTATAACATCCAAATGATCCTTGAGGAGATCAGGAGCACGAGGACAGACATGGGGGCCAAACTGGCTGACCTCACGGCCAAGGTTTCTACACTAGAGGACCGAATGGAGGGGGTTGAGAATAATCAGGCATCAACGGACCTCCTTGAGATGCAAATTGACATCAGATTCAAGGAACTGCAGCGCCGCGAGGAAGATCTCCGGCTCAAGGTCGATGATATGGAAAACCGGGAAAGGTGAACAACTTGAGAATTTTCGGCCTTGAGGAGACAGAAGGTGAGACCCCGGTGGGACTGGAAAGCAAAATCCAAGACATCATCAGAACTGTCCTGGGTTCAGACTCAGGCGAAACTCTCCTGCTCGACAGGGTCCACCGGGCTGGCGGCGGAGGCAGGGGCCCACGCTCAGTCTTAGCAAGATTTCATTATTACAGAAACAAAGCTAGGGTACTCAAGAGGGCGAGAACCTTGCGTGACATTCAGCATGGGAATTCCAGAGTGACAATAAACCAAGACCTCTCCGCCCTCACACTCCAGATGAGAAAGAAATGCCGCTCCATCACCAGAGTGCTACAAGAGAAGGGGGTACGATATCGCTGGGGTCATCCATTCTACCTGGTGTTCGAATGGCAGGGCCGGAGATACCAGCTAGTCACAGAAATAGACATTCAAAGGGCCACAGATTACCTTACGGGTGACCTCGTGGGATCATCCGGAGATCAAAATGGAACCGACAGGGATCACGGGCGCGCCCCTCGGGGCCCAGACCCCTCTCAAGAGAAGCTAAAAGTCAAAGGCTCACGCAAATTCCGGAAGACCAGACACCTCTCAACGGATCGGGGGGACCCCCACATGATTACACACATTTCAATCAAGGCTTAATCATCATGCCAAGGCTCGATTCATGTCCTTTCGACCTGAGGACCTCGCTGGGCGCAGTATGTTTCTCCCACGGTGTGCGGGAAGTTCTTTGTTCAAATGACCTAGGTCAGAGTTAATATGTTGCCCATTTTGAGGCTGTTTTATCGTTCCATAGTGTGACACTTGGTGATTCTCCTTAGAGAAGTGTTGGTGGCCTACGACCCTGTGTTGTGACACGCACCAAGAGGAACGAGGGAGGTCAACCGTACGCCAAGGCTTGAGGGTTAAAGGGGGTGGGGCACCACAGCCGGATCCCCGCCACCAGCGTTGGAGGGATGATACTTAGTGGAGGTAAGGTGTCATACCAAAAATTCTGTTTCCCAGGGCCGGGGTAGTGACCCTGGCAGTTCGTTGCTCGCTTCAACCCCTTCGTGGGAGCAGGCGGCAAACGCCCTACAAAACGGGTAAGGGAGGGGGGAGGGGTATGGAGTTTTTGATGGGGTCAAGGGGAAGGGGGGAATCCAGCTCAAGTCATGGACACCGGTTTTACAACGGGTTCTAAGTAGCGGACACTCAAAGGGGTTTAGAGAGCACAATATGAAAGATGAAAATGATTGAGGGGAAAATAGGCACGCTGAACGTCAAGGGCCTCAACTCTCAGAACAAAAGGTCCCTTACAAGTAATATGTTCCGCAAACAACACTTAACAGTCCTCTTTCTACAGGAAACGCACTACAGGCAAGGAAAGGAGTCGAAAATAAAGGGGAAAGAGATCGGTAGTAACTACTGGACCTCACACAGGAGTTCCAAAAAGGAAGGGATGGCCATTCTCCTGGGCAGGACGTTTCGTCTCACGGGAGTAGAAACCAAAAGGGGCTTTGGGGATCGATTCCTAGGTATTAAGGGAAACTATGAGGGGGAACGCATCACCCTAGCCACTTTATATGCACCCAATTCGGGACAAATGCGTTTCCTTACCCAGATCTTTAATCTCATGGACGAATGGGCAGAAGGGGCCATGATACTGGGTGGGGACTCCAACCTGATATTAGATCCCCGTCTTGACCGGTGGTCCGCGAAGGGGGGGGCACCCAAGGAGATTTCCAAGGAAAACCTGGCCATGCAAACCCTTCTGAGGGAACACTATTGGGTGGACGTCTGGCGTGAAACACATCCAAACAGGGTGGGTACACCTTTTTCTCACCTCCGCATTGCACCTCCACCAGAATTGATCTCTTGCTGATTTCCGAAGAGGGGAATGGGGCGGTGGAACAACCGAAGGTAGAAGCCATAACATGGTCCGACCATGAACTACTCACAGCCAACTGGTCTCTGCCCGTTTCTCCAAGATCTTCCCGATGGCGATGCAACAACACTCCTCAGGGACCCCGTATTTCAGGATTTCATGAGGAAAGACATGTTGGCCTACTTTGAGATAAACGATTACGGTGAGACTGATATGTCCATGGTGTGGAAGGCTACAAAAGCCACCTTCAGGGGCCTCCTTATCGCAGAGGGTTTAAGGCGCAAACGGGAAAGGGGCCTAATTGAAAATAAGATCCGCGCGGAATTGGGCGGGCAGCGCGCCAGGCTGGGCCTCCCAGGGGCTCTCCTGGAGGAGATGCGTGGCAAAAGACAAGAACTTCACACGGTCCTCATAGGGGTAGTCATTAAGAAAATGCGGTACACCAAGTAAAGGTACTACGAACGGGGAGACAGGTTTGGGACCCTCCTGGCACAAAGAGCCCAAAGCTGTAGAGTTGAGAGAGGAGTTGCCCGTCTCAGGGACGGGGAGGGAGGGACCTATGGAGGCAGGAAGGAAATAGCGGAATGTTTTGCCGACTACTATAGCAAACTCTACTCCAGACAGGCAGGTGAATCGCTCGATGACATCCGTACCTACCTGGCAGAACACCATCTGCCTAGGCTGTCTGAAGCAGAGCTAGAGGCCCTGGAGGGGGAGATATCGGAGGAGGAGGGCACCATCAAAAGACTGAAAGCAGGAAAGGCCCCAGGAGGAGACGGCTATACAGCTGACTTCTATAAGAAGACCCAATCTGTCCTGTTAAAGCCACTGGCCAAATTATTTAATCAAATCAGGAACCGAGACTCAATCCCACCGACTTTCTTACAGGCCCTCCTCACTAATACCTAAACCCGGTAAAGATCAGATGGAATGCGGGTCCTATAGACCTATCTCGCTCCTAAACCTCGACGCCAAGATCTTTGCAAGAATCCTGGCCTCCAGAATGGAATGCTGCCTCCCTCGCCTGATACACCCCGATCAAGCGGGATTCGTCCTAAATAGACAGGGCTCCGACAACATGCGGAAGACTCTCCACGTGCTCACCTCTAGGGTGTTACGTGATGAGTGCGCACTCCTACTGGCCCTTGACACAGAGAAAGCCTTCGACAGGCTCAGCTGGGCTTTCATGGGGGAGGTCGTCGCGACTCTGGGAATGGGCCCGAGGTGGCTTGGCTGGATGTCTGCGCTCTATTCCTCTCCCTTCGCCAGAGTAGCAGCAGAGTATTTCCTCTCGAACGCGGCACACGACAAGGATGCCCACTGTCCCTGTTAATTTACGCGCTTGTGATGGAACCATGGGTGATCTCGGTCCGCAATGATGAGGCCATCAGGGGGGTACAGATAGGATATACACATTGTAAAATCTGCCTCTTCGCAGGTGACGCATTGCTCTACATTACAAATCCGTCCCATACAGTCCCCAGGATGCTACAGGGTCTCTCACGCTATGGGGGACTATCAGGGTACAAGGTCAACCTCGAGAAATCGGTGGCATTCATAGGGGGAAACTTACCAGACCCAGAGGTAACTTATGTGAAAGGGCTCCCCTTTAGTCTATGGGAAGAGGGATTCCAGTATCTGGGGGTCCAGGTCACACGTGACCCCGAGGGCCTATATTCAGCCAACTTCCCACCCCTTTGGACTGCAATCAGAAAAGACACGGAAAGATGGGCAGGGTCAGGTCTCTCGTGGATGGAACACCTTAATCACATAAAAATGGTTATCCTCCCCAAGTTCCTATTTCTTTTCCAAATGCTCCCGGTACTGATCCCCAAAACATTCTTCACGGAAACAAAGCGAGTCCTTCTCAACTTCCTCTGGTCGGGCAAAAAACATATGATCTCTTATGAGGTATTGACCAGGCCAAAGGAAGATGGCGGGGTGGGATACCCCGACTTGGAAACATACCACAGAACCTCCCAGCTGAGGGTCTTGATTGACCACTTCACCCCAGGTACAGAAAAACAATGGGTGTCCATGGATAATAGGGTCCTCGCGCCTGTCACAGTAGAGGAGTGGCTCTAGGAAAAACATCCCTGAAAGCGTCCTGAACCACCCAGTGCTAAAAGTACTGTAGTCCCTCTGGAGGGAGGAAGATTACTATCGTTGGCTCACGACCTGGCCTTCTCCACTGAGCTGCATCTGGGCTCCCCCTTTCTTAGCTAAGATAGCCGAGCCAGCGGCATACCAAAAGTGGTTTTAAGCCGGCCTTAGCAGGACCAGCCACCTCTGGGTGGGGGGCAAGTTCCTACCCCTGAGCGACTTGGAGGAGGCACTGGGAATAGGTACTCTGTCCCCCTTCCGCTATCTCCAACTCAAGGGAGTCATCACTGAGCCATCGTGGGGGGACACCCTCAGGAGGGACCTTACAGATTTTGAGAAACTCCTCCTCTCTGACAGGGGCTCTAAGGGGATAATA
Source organism: Ambystoma mexicanum (assembly GCF_040938575.1). Lineage (NCBI taxonomy): Eukaryota > Metazoa > Chordata > Amphibia > Caudata > Ambystomatidae > Ambystoma > Ambystoma mexicanum. The sequence goes on along the minus strand of NC_090927.1, from coordinate 309,899,325 downwards.
TTAACCTGGATCAAAGGGGTCGACGGGGTTGAATGATCTTCCTCACCCTGGCTTCTCCTTTTCGGAATAGACTCAGGAGATGGCCAGGAAGATACCCAGGACCATATGTTACAGGTCATGTTGGTGGCAGCCAGGTGCTGTCTGGCACAGAAATGGAAGACCCCCGGAATGCCGGGGGGAAAAGCATGGGTCACTAAAGTGCAGGCCATCTACGATATGGAATTCCTTACACATCTACTTGACGAGGCTAAGTCAAATATTGAAGAAACATGGCTGCCCTTCTTTGATAAATACGGACGCCCCGCCTAACGTGATGCATCCAGGCCGGGTGCTCCTCTCCCGGGGGTGACAGGCTGCTGCCCATTAACTTGATTGTGAACTTCTCAAAGCTTGGCTCATGACTTTGGCGTGCTAAGTGGCACATCAGGACAGTACCGCTATGCTCTTTAAGAACCCGTCCGGTAAGCAGCAAACTTGAACTGGAGGTGGGAGGGGGAGGCTTGGGAGGGACGTGTTATAATTGTTTTTTTGTTAATCCATCTTTTCGTATGCTCTGTGATGTTATAACACATGCATTACTTAATAAAATATGATTTTCCATTTTTTTTTTAAATCTGACCTCTCCTCCTCCTCATAGATGTCATCCAGAGGGAGGTAAAAGTCTTGTCTCGGGACAGCCGAGGGTCTGGAGTCCTTAACAGGCCTTACAGACTTGGAAGACTTGGAAGTAGCCTTCCTTGGAGGATTCACTGTACCAGGGACCTCCGAAAGCAAATCCCGGCCAAAAGGCCCCGAAGGCATCGAGGGCGCCGACGGCCTCCGCGCCGACAACGGTGCCGACGGCTGGTACGAAGGCAAAGCTTCAACATCCATATCGACATCCATAGTCGACACCGACCTCAAGCCCTTAGAAGGTTTCTGCCGTCTCGCTGGGGACAAGGACTGAGACCTGGAAGCACGTTTCTTGCGACTATCCTGAGCCTTGTCCAGATGGGACCTCGAAGGTTCCCAATGAGGATCACGCCGAGGACCTGGGCCCGAAGGCGCACAAGCCCCAGATCGAGACCATTCCTTGCCGGCTTCATTAGAAGGTGCGGATGGAACTGTGCCATGCAACTGGAAAATCGACAAACATTTGCTCTCGAAAGGCAGCCCATTCCTCCAGAGTCGAGGACTTTGTTGGACAAGCCACCTTCCTCGCAGCTCCATCCTCCTCCGAGGACAGGGAAGGCGACCGGTGACGGCACTTCCTAGTATGCCGAGACAAGGAGGACAAATGGCATGAACCACTCCGGGACCGGGATTGCCCCCCCGCACCCCTGGGACTCCTTCGGACGCGGGGAGTCGGCCCTCAAATCGTCGGTGGACATACCCTTGGAATTAGATTTACGGGACTTACAGGGTTTAGAACTCCTACCTACCTGAAGCTTTCCCTTACACTCCTGCAAGGCCTTAGCAGTCAGCAACTGGCATTTGGAACAGTCCTCGGTGTTGTGACTCTTGCCCAAGCACCACAAACAAATGCGATGCGGGTCGGTAATCGACATCTTAGACTTGCAGTCCTGGCAAGTCTTGAAGCCAGACCGCGGAGTCGGAGGGGTCAAAGAAGACATTCATGAGGCACAGCGAGTCTCCGAAGCAAACACGTTTGCGGAAAAAACAGAACTGAGGCTACGGGCACCGTGCGACCTATTTATAACATCCGACAGAGGCCTTTGAGGAACATCGACCCGACGCCATCGACGCAGGACGCCCTCTGCCAAAAAAGTTCCCGAACTACACAGCTGTGGACATTACATGTCAAAGATGTGGAACACGTTGGAGGACACACATTACTGAGAGATTAGTAATTTATTCTTCTAATGGATTCCTTCCTCCCACGGATTCCTCATCTATGATAGACTTCCAAAGCAGTATGTAAATCTGGAAGAGGTAGGAGAGCAAGGATACCACTTTGACAAGAAAACTCGGGAGGTTCAATACCTTGATGGGATCTGTTTAGTCACAGCCGTGCCAGCATGACGACCAGCATACCCAATGAAAAGGTGGTCATCTTTCCTAGTATCTCTCTCGACCAAGAGATGTAGCAGATGTGGGCTCTCACTCGCCGATGGAATCACTTCTCTGCCTTAAAGGATGAGGCAGAGACAAAACACATGAAGATGGATTTGTTTGAGAGAGATAAAAATCCGGGACTACTTTTACAAAGACAACAGGGCTGGACTCTCACCTTTTCCCTGGTGAAAACCAAGTAGGGAGGTTTAACAGACAATACCTGGAGCTCACCTACTGTGGAAATGATGGGAACCAGGTAAATCACCATAAGGGTGAGCAATTTAATATAACAGGACTGGAGGGACTCAAACAGAGCTCCCATAAGTAATTTCAAAACCAAATTTAAATCCCATGACAGAACAATCAACTGGTATTGAGGAAACTGGTTACACAAACCCTGCACAACTCTGGGGAATGCTCCAGGGAACTCTTGAAAACCGAAATAAAGGTGAGCAATCCCTTAAAAGTGCCACTCTGCAGGCCTGCCTGGGCTAAAGACAGCAACAATTCTAAGACAGGGGATAACAGGATAAAGGGTGTTAGATCCCTCTACCAGCACCAAGCCGAAAATGTATGCCATCTGTAGGAAAAAATAAACTGTAGTGAGTCTCTCTGGCTGAAAGGAGCACATCTAGGACATTATTCTACAAGTCCCACTCTTAGTATCTCAAACACTTTAGCCAAGTCTTAAGGTTCTGGCTGCCGAGGTTTGGCTGGAAACAGGTTCCTGCAATTTGGAGAGCAAGTAGACTTACCTAGGAAGACACCAAGGAGGGTAGATGGACATGTCCAGCAACTCTGAATACCACATCCTCTGGGCCCAGCTCGGAGCAATAAGGATCAATGTGGTTCCGAACAGGTGCAATCTCCTTAGAACCAGGGGAATGACTGAGATCGCAGGCACTTATTAAGGAGGTTGAAAGACCACTTGACCATCAGTGCGTCCCTCAGAGCCCTGGGACATGGAAATTCCCTAGAGCAGAACAACTCAGACTTCCTGTTCATACTGAAAGAGAAGAGGTCCACTTGAGGAGTTCCCCAAGAGGAGAAGATCTCGTCCAGAACTTCCTGGCAGAGCTCCCATTTGCGCGAGGCCAAAGTCTATCTGCTCAACACTTCTGCTGTGACATTCTCTCTTTCAGCCAGATGGGCTGCTGTCAGAGAGCGACTGTTCTCCAGAGTCCAGAACCACAGTCTCATTGCTTCACCGCACAGAGACAATGGCCCCACACCACCCTGTTTGTTGAGGTAGTGCACGGCCATTGTGTTGTCTGTCAGTGTTAAGAAAGATTTCTCTTTTGGCAACTTTCCCTCCAGGGGGCTATGGCATCGCAAACTTTGCTCAAACATTTCCTAATTTTGTTACGGGGGAAACTGGTCAGTCCTTCAGACTATCAGTACTGGGAAACTAGGTTTCCCTTTTGTCTTTTACTTTTTATCATTGCACAAAGCATCTTACAATGCCTTGCAATGCGGATAACTTTTGTATCAGCCTAGTCTTTTACACTTCGGATTTTTGGTTGTGATGTGCCTAAAACAAGCTGGTGCCAGCAAATATTTTCTTACCATTTGTGTGTTATTTCTAGTGTGCACATCCACGTTACCACAAATGGCTTGTAAACAAAGCTTGTGACCTAAAATGGCCACGACACAAGACATTTGCTTGTTCTTTGGACATGTTGTTTGGCCACCTTCCTGTCTTGCCAGGTCAGGAAATCTCATAAGGTCATACACTTGCCCAGGAAAGCAGCTGCTAGTGATGCTTTTGTGCGTTTATGGCTCTGAAAGGGGTTGCAACTGTCTGGTCCCACTCCACATCCATGGTGCCTGAAAGTCTGGCTGTGGTACATGAGTGAAACAAACAGTGGGTCCTGGTTGGACTACTGCTGGCTGTTTGAATGGTGCAAATTCTTACAATTGGTGAGCGTGGACTTGCTTTCATCCAGGATTTTAGTTAAGAAGGGGACCCTGGCAGCCATTTCTTCAGATCAGCATTGGAGTCAAGAATCCTATGTATAGGAAGAGTCGATGGGAGTGTGTGGCCAGCAACACCAGCACCACCGATGTGGCAGCTCTGCTGATGGCCTCCGTGCAGAGCCCATATTAATAAAGATTGTGCAATGTTACAGCTGAATACCGAAGCATAACAATCTGGAGGACTAATCATCAACACAGAGCCCAAAAACACTGAGGGTATGTGAGCGCGGATTGTGGGGAGCGTTAGCCCAAGATAGCGTGCGGGCGTGTATGACACTGCACAGCCCGCCACGGAAAAAGAAGAGAGGACAGTTGCGACAGTGCTGCCAAGGGGGAGAGTCGATTGTCCCCAATGAAAGAATAGCCCCTGTGAGGACTGCATGCTCCGGGGCCCACGTAGACTCCAGTCTGTGGCTCTGGGTGAGGCGACTGGTTCCTCCCTCCTACCGGGCCACAAACTGAGCTCCCGCCAGGGGATGTGACTCGGGCATCCAGACCCCTGACGCAGGGAAAGCTACACGACCTGTGGGATGTATTGACCCACTCAACAGTATTTCCCACATCACCAAGCTGCATTGGCGCAGAAACAGCCAAATGGCTGCGCTGGCTCCTTTGAGCGCCATGGCTCAAAACTGCGTTTTGCAACAACAACAAAAATGGCTGCACCATCCTGCCAATCACACATCGGGCAGGATGGAACCAGGGGGCCCATTGCTTGACATTGCCAGTGGGTTCCGGCATAAACAAAAGGAAGAAAGTGGAAAAAGCAGTGTTGCTTTGCTGCAAAAGGCAAAATCCCCATTGAAAAGAAACCCTTTTTCACCTTTAAAAAAATGCAGCTTTGACACCAATTCTGTCTGTTCCTTAAAGCCACTGTGAATGATGAGCCCTACCAAGCCCTGTTTGTCGCACTGTGCCTCAGCAAAACCAGGCATGATTCTGAATTGACAAGCCCTGTCAAACCAACTCTTTAAAAAAAAAAAAAAATAACCAGGAACTTTACTTGCACGGGAAAAGCGTTAATTTCCTTTGGAAAAGTATCCAAAGCTCAGCTGTTCAGAGGGAGACTAACTAGCTGAGCCATGTCTGTTTCAATCTATCTGTGCTGCAGACGAACTCCAGCATTCAAGAGAATAACTATAGCAGCAAGACAGTGTGTGAATCTGCTGGAGATGAAAAGTAAAATTTAAGAAGGAAGGCCAGCTGCACCACGGGTTAAGAAAAAAATGGGCCTTTGCAAACTAAGGAAAAACAAATGTCTGTGTGTTGGAACAGTACACTGGTGAACGAAAGCCTGCCAGTCTTTAGCAATATGAAGGGGTTTGTTGCTGGTGAGACTCTACAACATGGGTTATTTTATGCAACAGGCTTGCTTTAATTCTGGATCTAAGATCAGAAAATACAGGTTAAAACTATGGTGGCTGGAGTTGCAAGTTGAAAAACAGGGTTTCTGCTTGGAGGGGTGGCACCAAAAGGAGGACTCTCTCTCAGCAGATACTAACAACCCCCTGATAATTAGTGGGTTGAACAGACTTTCGTCTCTGCTGGGACCCTGACAATGAAGCTCCCTGGGAAGGAAGTCTAAAGCGTGAAGAGGCAATAAAACTTCAATCAAGGGAGAAACCCCCACCATGCTCTGAAGGAAATGGCAGTTGAAGAAAAAAAATGACCCAGGGACAAAGGGACTGCCATTTGTTCCCAACGACTTTTTCATGAATACACTTTAAAGACTTCTATCTCTGCAGCAAGACTTTGAAAAATTGTAAACACTTTGCAATTTAAAAGTGATTTTTTTTGTGCTTTCTTTTGAGACATGGTAGAATTCACTGACATCTTGGGTTCAGAAAGAGCAAAGTATTGAGGATAAATAGAAAAGTATCAATGTTGCAAACATACTTTTTTTACATACATCCCTCGGGATAATTTGCATCCGTGTATAAAGTTATGGAATTTTAGGCCAAATGTATCATGCTCAAAATTACCAAAAAGTATCAGAAGGGCAAAACAAGGTCCCACAGACTGTAGGATTGGACTGATATGTGCTGCACAAAATATGTAACCTGCGTATATATATTTTTTTTTTATGTTTTGTTTGATTATACAAACTTTTCATTTCATCCTTTACAAGATGCAAAAGAACAGGGACAAAAAAAAACAAGAAAAAATTGAATAAATAAAAACGAAAGAAAAAACAAAAAGGTAAAAGAATTGGATTGACATACATGTTTGTGTTTCTTACAACAGTCTATAGTTCAAAATCGCACTCCAAAATTTGATTACTGTAAAAATTAAGTTCTTGTCGTGTCCTTTCAGAAGATGTGCCCATCGTTCCTCTGTACTCATCTGCTTCTGAGAGATTTTAAAGAAGTCTTTGAACAAGTTTCTTTTGTCCATCAAAGCATCACAAACCATAATTACATGAAATAGAGTCTCTCTGGTGTAGTCAATTTTACAAAATCGGCAGTCTGTGGTCGTTGTTGTTGGATGTTTTATGCTAAATAGATAATCACGAGTTGGAAGTATATTTAAGCGGAAGCGTAGAAAAAGGTCTCTCATTGATTGGTCTGGAAAACATACTAAATATGGAGGTAACTCATTGAGGGCTCTTACTTCTATTGAACAGATCATTGTTCGTTTATATTTAGATTGTTCCTCTATTGTTTTGATCCAGTCATTTTGTTGTACTCTTCTTTTGGCATATTGTGGTCTGTTTATAAGCATATCTTCACTGATGTCTTCAGTCTTCATTTTATTTTTTATCTCATTAGACCAGTAATCACGGCTGTTACACATACAGGGTTCTTTTTTCTTTGAGTATCTCTAGAGATGGAATTTTGTCCTGGCAAATTATTTTTCTGTAGAGGTCCATTTTTTTCCAGGTAATGTTTGATTCAAGGGATTGTAAGGCCAGTTCGAATTCTTGAGATTGGAATTGAGTTGGATAGGCCGAGAGTTTTTCTGCAGAATATTGCCTCGTATTGTTGCCATTTCATTGTGTGTTGATTAATTGATTAATTATTGTTTCTCCGGCGTATGTTAAGATAGGTACCACTTTTTATTTATATAATATAATTATTGCTTTTAGTGTATAGGTTCCGAATTTGCAGTGAAAATAGGGTCCCAATCGAGTAAGGGATCTTGCCTTTCCCTCAATGTGCTTTTTCCATTCTTGCTCAGTTGATGTTGGATTTATCAATGCACCAAGATATTTGAATGTTTTGGTTTCTTCAATCTCTTTCATCTAGTTGTAGTTTCACACTTTTTCGTCCGGTGCTGTGTAAGGATGTTAGTCTCATTAACCTGGTTTTAGAAATGTTGATTTGAAGGTCATGATCTTTCATAAAGGAGCTCACTTTGTTTAATGTTTTTTGTAGACCAGATTGTGTTTTGTCCATGACAATAATGTCATCTGCATATATTAAGGTCTTTAGTGGTTCATTATTGATCTTCGGTGGATTCGCAAGTGGATCATCAATTGCTTGTACAAAGCCGAAGGTGTATAGGTTGTATAAACATGCAGCAAGGGGGCACCCTTGTTTGAGACCATTCCAGGTAGTGATTTTGTCTGTTACTGCACCATCTTTTGCCAGTCTTACTCTGATCGATGTATTAGAGTAGAGTTGTTTAATCAGATTTAGAATGGCGGGAGGGCAGCCCCAAGCCGTTAGTTTCAGCCACAATTTTTCTCTATTCACTGAGTCAAATGCTGTTTTAAGATCTATAAAAACTGCATAGACTTGTTGTTTCTTTGCTATCGCTTCATACTTGATCATATTCAATAGTAGCTGATTGACATTTGTACCGGTTTTGTTTGCAAAGCCAGTCTGCCTCTTTTCCAAGAAACCATTTTCTAATGCCCATAGGTTGATTTTTTTCATTAGAAATCCAGCAAAGAGTTTTCCCAATGGATCCAGGAGGGCTATAGGTCTATAATTTGTTGAGTTTTTCCTGTCGCCAGCTTTAAAGATCGGGATCAGTATCACCAAGGTCCAACTGTGGGGGATGTGTTTTGTGTTCTCTATTAGTTTAACCCTTTAAGTGCCATGGGTATTTCTCCCCAGTGCCAGAGCCTTTTTTGGTGATTTTGGTATGTGGCCATTCAATGGCTTGTAACTTTTTTGTTACATGAGATATCTCGGCCAAATTTGGCTCCTTTTTTTCCCACATGTAGGCGGTCGTAACGCCACCCAGGAATCCCAGGTTGCTGTAGGGGGGGGAGAGAAAATAAGGAAAAAGTGCGAAAATTTTGGGTTTTTTCAAAAAATGCCAATAAAATGATGTACAAAGAAGCCTGTGGTTTTTTCCTTGTAAGAGCTAGAAACAAATGGTTTGCTGTGCTGAGTTCCCCAATGTGTTGGCTTTCAGGAACAGGTTGAGTGGAAATGGAAAGAAATTATTTTGATGGGGATATCAACCGTTTTGTGAGAGGTAGGCGATTTTTGCCATTTTTGCCAATTGGACATGCATGGACGGAATGGAAGAAAAGGGCAGGAAAGCCAAATTGGAGGACAGAAAGGCATATATTTCTGAAAAGTAGACAAAATTCCAAGTTTAGGAAGGGGTGATTTGTATAGGTCAGGCAACAACTAGGTAGGGGAAACTGCCATCGAATGGGGGAAAAGCTGGAAAATGACTGAAAAAAAAGGTATGTGTTGGACATGGTTGGCTTGGTACGGCAATGGATTCTATGAATTCTGAGAAAAGCAATGCTCCGCTACATTCCCCCGACTCTTGCAGTTAGGAGAGCATACCATTTTTGTAGTGTTTGTACAAAACAAGCAATACCACAAGTCAAACACTGAGCCATGGTACACAGGAGTTTTACGCTCACGGCCTGACCAGACGCACTTAGCATGTGTAAATTGGGAAAACCAATGTGGTGAGGAACGGCAGCCATACATTTTTTGAAAGAGGACAGGCAGACCTTTTCAAGGGTAGGTGACTTGTGCAGGTTACAAAAGTGTATGGTGGCTAAAGCAGCGACTAAATGTAGGTCACATTTGGGAAAAGAAAGGGTTGTGAGACAAAGGGCTCCAGCAAATGGGTCAAAACGTTATGAAAACCACACAAACACAACACATGGCCTACCGTCCCGCGTTCCGACAGGTGTCCCGATGAAAACGGTACCTCACATGTGTGGGTGCACCTACCTGGCCGCCAAGGGGAAAGCCCAAAACACAAGTAACCCCAAGTCTGTTTTCACACCGGAAATGTCACACTCTCCCATCATACAGATATGGGCCTCGGGTGTCCAAGCCACCGAGGAAAACAGGGAACCCCATGCATTTCCGAAAAGAGGACACCCGTGGGAATCCGCAGAGGTATGATATGCCCAAATTGCCCCAGAATTTATTACCCAGACACCCCTGCAAAGTCCAAAATGTGGGGAAAAAAACGCTTTTTCCGCACATTTCGCTCGACGCACCCATCGAAACATGCCCCCAACAACACATGGCCTACCGTCCCGCGTTCCCACAGGTGTCCCGATGAAAACGGTACCTCACATGTGTGGGTGCACCTACCTGGCCGCCAAGGGGAAAGCCTAAAACACAAGTAACCCATAGTCTGTTGTCAGAGGGAAATCTCAGACATTCTGCCGACCGGCGCAACTTACAGATATGGGCCTCGGGTGTCCAAGCCACCGAGGAAAACAGGGAACCCCATGCATTTTCGAAAAGAGGACACCCGTGGGAATCCGCAGAGGTGTGATTTGCGCCCATCGCCCCAGATTTTTTTACCCAGACAGCCCTGCAAAGTCGGAAATGTGGGGAAAAAAACGCTTTTTCCGCACATTTCGCTCGCCGCACCCATCGAAACACGCCCCCCACAACACATGGCCTACCGTCCCGCGTTCCCACAGGTGTCCCGATGAAAACGGTACCTCACATGTGTGGGTGCACCTACCTGGCCGCCAAGGGGAAAGCCTAAAACACAAGTAACCCCAAGTCTGTTGTCAGAGGGAAATCTCAGACATTCTGCCGACCGGCGCAATTTACAGATATGGGCCTCGGGTGTCCAAGCCACCGAGGAAAACAGGGAACCCCATGCATTTTCGAAAAGAGGACACCCGTGGGAATCCGCAGAGGTGTGATTTGCGCCCATCGCCCCAGATTTTTTTACCCAGACAGCCCTGCAAAGTCGGAAATGTGGGGAAAAAAACGCTTTTTCCGCACATTTCGCTCGCCGCACCCATCGAAACACGCCCCCCACAACACATGGCCTACCGTCCCGCGTTCCCACAGGTGTCCCGATGAAAACGGTACCTCACATGTGTGGGTGCACCTACCTGGCCGCCAAGGGGAAAGCCTAAAACACAAGTAACCCCAAGTCTGTTGTCAGAGTGAAATCTCCGACATTCTGCCGACCGGCGCAACTTACAGATATGGGCCTCGGGTGTCCAAGCCACCGAGGAAAACAGGGAACCCCATGCATTTTCGAAAAGAGGACACCCGTGGGAATCCGCAGAGGTGTGATTTGCGCCCATCGCCCCAGATTTTTGTTACCCAGACAGCCCTGCAAAGTCGGAAATGTGGGGAAAAAAACGCTTTTTCCGCACATTTCGCTCGCCGCACCCATCGAAACGCGCCCCCCACAACACATGGCCTACCGTCCCGCGTTCCCACAGGTGTCCCGATGAAAACGGTACCTCACATGTGTGGGTGCACCTACCTGGCCGCCAAGGGGAAAGCCTAAAACACAAGTAACCCCAAGTCTGTTGTCCATTCTGCCGACCGGCGCAACTTACAGATATGGGCCTCGGGTGTCCAAGCTACCGAGGAAAACAGGGAACCCCATGCATTTTCGAAAAGAGGACACCCGTGGGAATCCGCAGAGGTGTGATTTGCGCCCATCGCCCCAGATTTTTTTACCCAGACAGCCCTGCAAAGTCAGAAATGTGGGGAAAAAAACGCTTTTTCCGCACATTTCGCTCGCCGCACCCATCGAAACGCGCCCCCCAAAACACATGGCCTACCGTCCCGCGTTCCCACAGGTGTCCCGATGAAAACGGTACCTCACATGTGTGGGTGCACCTACCTGGCCGCCAAGGGGAAAGCCTAAAACACAAGTAACCCCAAGTCTGTTGTCCATTCTGCCGACCGGCGCAACTTACAGATATGGGCCTCGAGTGTCCAAGCCACCGAGGAAAACAGGGAACCCCATGCATTTTCGAAAAGAGGACACCCGTGGGAATCCGCAGAGGTGTGATTTGCGCCCATCGCCCCAGATTTTTTTACCCAGACAGCCCTGCAAAGTCGGAAATGTGGGGAAAAAAACGCTTTTTCCGCACATTTCGCTCGCCGCACCCATCGAAACGCGCCCCCCAAAACACATGGCCTACCGTCCCGCGTTCCCACAGGTGTCCCGATGAAAACGGTACCTCACATGTGTGGGTGCACCTACCTGGCCGCCAAGGGGAAAGCCTAAAACACAAGTAACCCCAAGTCTGTTGTCAGAGGGAAATCTCAGACATTCTGCCGACCGGCGCAACTTACAGATATGGGCCTCGGGTGTCCAAGCCACCGAGGAAAACAGGGAACCCCATGCATTTTCGAAAAGAGGACACCCGTGGGAATCCGCAGAGGTGTGATTTGCGCCCATCGCCCCAGATTTTTTTACCCAGACAGCCCTGCAAAGTCGGAAACGTGGGGAAAAAAACGCTTTTTCCGCACATTTCGCTCGCCGCACCCATCGAAACGCGCCCCCCACAACACATGGCCTACCGTCCCGCGTTCCCACAGGTGTCCCGATGAAAACGGTACCTCACATGTGTGGGTGCACCTACCTGGCCGCCAAGGGGAAAGCCTAAAACACAAGTAACCCCAAGTCTGTTGTCAGAGGGAAATCTCCGACATTCTGCCGACCGGCGCAACTTACAGATATGGGCCTCGGGTGTCCAAGCCACCGAGGAAAACAGGGAACCCCATGCATTTTCGAAAAGAGGACACCCGTGGGAATCCGCAGAGGTGTGATTTGCGCCCATCGCCCCAGATTTTTTTACCCAGACAGCCCTGCAAAGTCGGAAATGTGGGGGAAAAAACGCTTTTTCCGCACATTTCGCTCGCCGCACCCATCGAAACACGCCCCCCACAACACATGGCCTACCGTCCCGCGTTCCCACAGGTGTCCCGATGAAAACGGTACCTCACATGTGTGGGTGCACCTACCTGGCCGCCAAGGGGAAAGCCTAAAACACAAGTAACCCCAAGTCTGTTGTCAGAGGGAAATCTCCGACATTCTGCCGACCGGCGCAACTTACAGATATGGGCCTCGGGTGTCCAAGCCACCGAGGAAAACAGGGAACCCCATGCATTTTCGAAAAGAGGACACCCGTGGGAATCCGCAGAGGTGTGATTTGCGCCCATCGCCCCAGATTTTTTTACCCAGACAGCCCTGCAAAGTCGGAAATGTGGGGAAAAAAACGCTTTTTCCGCACATTTCGCTCGCCGCACCCATCGAAACACACCCCCCACAACACATGGCCTACCGTCCCACGTTCCCACAGGTGTCCCGATGAAAACGGTACCTCACATGTGTGGGTGCACCTACCTGGCCGCCAAGGGGAAAGCCTAAAACACAAGTAACCCCAAGTCTGTTGTCAGAGGGAAATCTCAGACATTCTGCCGACCGGCGCAACTTACAGATATGGGCCTCGGGTGTCCAAGCCACCGAGGAAAACAGGGAACCCCATGCATTTTCGAAAAGAGGACACCCGTGGGAATCCGCAGAGGTGTGATTTGCGCCCATCGCCCCAGATTTTTTTACCCAGACAGCCCTGCAAAGTCGGAAATGTGGGGAAAAAAACGCTTTTTCCGCACATTTCGCTCGCCGCACCCATCGAAACGCGCCCCCCAAAACACATGGCCTACCGTCCCGCGTTCCCACAGGTGTCCCGATGAAAACGGTACCTCACATGTGTGGGTGCACCTACCTGGCCGCCAAGGGGAAAGCCTAAAACACAAGTAACCCCAAGTCTGTTGTCAGAGGGAAATCTCAGACATTCTGCCGACCGGCGCAACTTACAGATATGGGCCTCGGGTGTCCAAGCCACCGAGGAAAACAGGGAACCCCATGCATTTTCGAAAAGAGGACACCCGTGGGAATCCGCAGAGGTGTGATTTGCGCCCATCGCCCCAGATTTTTTTACCCAGACAGCCCTGCAAAGTCGGAAATGTGGGGAAAAAAACGCTTTTTCCGCACATTTCGCTCGCCGCACCCATCGAAACACGCCCCCCTCAACACATGGCCTACCGTCCCGCGTTCCCACAGGTGTCCCGATGAAAACGGTACCTCACATGTGTGGGTGCACCTACCTGGCCGCCAAGGGGAAAGCCTAAAACACAAGTAACCCCAAGTCTGTTGTCAGAGGGAAATCTCAGACATTCTGCCGACCGGCGCAACTTACAGATATGGGCCTCGGGTGTCCAAGCCACCGAGGAAAACAGGGAACCCCATGCATTTTCGAAAAGAGGACACCCGTGGGAATCCGCAGAGGTGTGATTTGCGCCCATCGCCCCAGATTTTTTTACCCAGACAGCCCTGCAAAGTCGGAAATGTGGGGGAAAAAACGCTTTTTCCGCACATTTCGCTCGCCGCACCCATCGAAACACGCCCCCCACAACACATGGCCTACCGTCCCGCGTTCCCACAGGTGTCCCGATGAAAACGGTACCTCACATGTGTGGGTGCACCTACCTGGCCACCAAGGGGAAAGCCTAAAACACAAGTAACCCCAAGTCTGTTGTCAGAGGGAAATCTCCGACATTCTGCCGACCGGCGCAACTTACAGATATGGGCCTCGGGTGTCCAAGCCACCGAGGAAAACAGGGAACCCCATGCATTTTCGAAAAGAGGACACCCGTGGGAATCCGCAGAGGTGTGATTTGCGCCCATCGCCCCAGATTTTTTTACCCAGACAGCCCTGCAAAGTCGGAAATGTGGGGAAAAAAACGCTTTTTCCGCACATTTCGCTCGCCGCACCCATCGAAACACGCCCCCCACAACACATGGCCTACTGTCCCGCGTTCCCACAGGTGTCCCGATGAAAACAGTACCTCACATGTGTGGGTGCACCTACCTGGCCGCCAAGGGGAAAGCCTAAAACACAAGTAACCCCAAGTCTGTTGTCCATTCTGCCGACCGGCGCAACATACAGATATGGGCCTCGGGTGTCCAAGCCACCGAGGAAAACAGGGAACCCCATGCATTTTCGAAAAGAGGACACCCGTGGGAATCCGCAGAGGTGTGATTTGCGCCCATCGCCCCAGATTTTTTTACCCAGACAGCCCTGCAAAGTCGGAAATGTGGGGAAAAAACCGCTTTTTCCGCACATTTCGCTCGCTGCACCCATCGAAACACACCCCCCACAACACATGGCCTACCGTCCCACGTTCCCACAGGTGTCCCGATGAAAACGGTACCTCACATGTGTGGGTGCACCTACCTGGCCGCCAAGGGGAAAGCCTAAAACACAAGTAACCCCAAGTCTGTTGTCAGAGGGAAATCTCAGACATTCTGCCGACCGGCGCAACTTACAGATATGGGCCTCGGGTGTCCAAGCCACCGAGGAAAACAGGGAACCCCATGCATTTTCGAAAAGAGGACACCCGTGGGAATCCGCAGAGGTGTGATTTGCGCCCATCGCCCCAGATTTTTTTACCCAGACAGCCCTGCAAAGTCAGAAATGTGGGGAAAAAAATGCTTTTTCCGCACATTTCGCTCGCCGCACCCATCGAAACACGCCCCCCACAACACATGGCCTACCGTCCCGCGTTCCCACAGGTGTCCCGATGAAAACGGTACCTCACATGTGTGGGTGCACCTACCTGGCCGCCAAGGGGAAAGCCTAAAACACAAGTAACCCCAAGTCTGTTGTCAGAGGGAAATCTCCGACATTCTGCCGACCGGCGCAACTTACAGATATGGGCCTCGGGTGTCCAAGCCACCGAGGAAAACAGGGAACCCCATGCATTTTCGAAAAGAGGACACCCGTGGGAATCCGCAGAGGTGTGATTTGCGCCCATCGCCCCAGATTTTTTTTACCCAGACAGCCCTGCAAAGTCGGAAATGTGGGGAAAAAAACGCTTTTTCCGCACATTTCGCTCGCCGCACCCATCGAAACACGCCCCCCACAACACATGGCCTACTGTCCCGCGTTCCCACAGGTGTCCCGATGAAAACGGTACCTCACATGTGTGGGTGCACCTACCTGGCCGCCAAGGGGAAAGCCTAAAACACAAGTAACCCCAAGTCTGTTGTCCATTCTGCCGACCGGCGCAACTTACAGATATGGGCCTCGGGTGTCCAAGCCACCGAGGAAAACAGGGAACCCCATGCATTTTCGAAAAGAGGACACCCGTGGGAATCCGCAGAGGTGTGATTTGCGCCCATCGCCCCAGATTTTTTTACCCAGACAGCCCTGCAAAGTCGGAAATGTGGGGAAAAAACCGCTTTTTCCGCACATTTCGCTCGCCGCACCCATCGAAACACACCCCCCACAACACATGGCCTACCGTCCCACGTTCCCACAGGTGTCCCGATGAAAACGGTACCTCACATGTGTGGGTGCACCTACCTGGCCGCCAAGGGGAAAGCCTAAAACACAAGTAACCCCAAGTCTGTTGTCAGAGGGAAATCTCAGACATTCTGCCGACCGGCGCAACTTACAGATATGGGCCTCGGGTGTCCAAGCCACCGAGGAAAACAGGGAACCCCATGCATTTTCGAAAAGAGGACACCCGTGGGAATCCGCAGAGGTGTGATTTGCGCCCATCGCCCCAGATTTTTTTACCCAGACAGCCCTGCAAAGTCGGAAATGTGGGGAAAAAAACTCTTTTTCCGCACATTTCGCTCGCCGCACCCATCGAAACACGCCCCCCACAACACATGGCCTACCGTCCCGCGTTCCCACAGGTGTCCCGATGAAAACGGTACCTCACATGTGTGGGTGCACCTACCGGGGGCGCAAAAGGAAAAGGGTAACCGACTGGGAACCCCAAGCCATTCGCCACTGCCCATTTTGTTCATGTGGGCAACCTACAGATTTGGGCCTAGGGTGTCGCAGCCAGCAAGGGAAACAGGGAACCCCATGCATTTCCCAAAAGAGGACACCCGTGGGAATCCACAGAGGTCTGCCTTGCGCAAATTGCCCCAGTTTTTATTAGCCACAATCCCCGACAAAGTGTGATATTTGGTGGGGAAAAAACACAATGTTCACTTTGTCTGGGGTTCTGGGTAATAAATTCTGGCCCGCTTCGCGCAAATCAGACCTCTGTGCTTTCCCACGGGTGTCCTCTTTTGGGAAATGCATGGGGTTCCCCGTTTTCCTTGCCGGCTTGGACACCCTAGGCCCAAATCTGTAGGTTGCCCACATGAACAAATTGTGCTGTGGTGAAAGGCTTGGGGTTACCAGCGGGTTACCCTTTTCCTTTTGCGCCCCCGCTAGGTGCACCCACACATGCGAGGTACCTTTTTCGTCGGGACACCTGTGGGAACACAAGAAGGTATGACATCTGCTGTTGGCGACGTGTTTCGGTGAGTGGACACAGGGAAATGTCTCTGAAATTGGCCGGAAATGAAGACAATTCTCAGACATTTCGCTCTGGCCACCCACCGAAACACACCGCCAACAACACGTGGCCTACCTTCCCGTGTCCCCACACGTGTCCCGATGAAAACGGTACCTCACATGTGTGGGTGCACCTACCGGGGGCGCAAAAGGAAAAGGGTAACCGACTGGGAACCCCAAGCCATTCGCCACTGCCCATTTTGTTCATGTGGGCAACCTACAGATTTGGGCCTAGGGTGTCGCAGCCAGCAAGGGAAACAGGGAACCCCATGCATTTCCCAAAAGAGGACACCCGTGGGAATCCACAGAGGTCTGACTTACGCAAATCGGCCCAGAATGTAATACCCAGAACCACCAGCAAAGACCCACATGGGAGAAGGGTGCCCAAGGCCAGGGATATTACCGCCGACTTTGCTGGAGCCCTGGCTGCCCTGCGTTACAGCTTCTCCCCACCAAGGAGTCTCGGCAGTGTGCCAATACCTCCCCGAAGGGAAAAGCTGTAATGCAGCCCAGCCGCAACTCCAGGACAGTTGGAGGTGATCTGCCCAGACGGGCCATTCCCACCCACACCACCAACAATCCAGCCCCAGTCTCACCCACCCCACTGACAGTGGGCCCTAACCATAGAATAATAAAAAACAGTACTCACATAACGTTGCAGCTGCTCGGGTAGAAAAAGCTGTAAACAAAACAAAGAACATGTGTTACCTACGGTCACACCAGCAAAATGTAGCCCTCCCCGGGGGCAGATAGGGGGGGGGGGTTGTCCTGCACTCCTCCCTGGGCTCAGGCGTCCGTTCCTAGGAGCAGATATCTGGTCCCAGGAAGGGCTGCATGACTTGGCACCCACTCCATTGCGGGTGGGGGGAGGGGGTCAACGCCCCATCCCATTAGAAAATTCCCTGACCCTTTGGGGTGCCCCACCGCCCCCCCTAAAAAGAATTCCACCATTTTCATTTTTTTCCTTTGGTAACCCAACTCCCCTTGGTCCAGAGGGTCACATTGGTGTGCCAATCTGGCGCCGGGGTGCCCAAACCTTACTGCCCCACCCACTGGGGGGGGCCTGTCCCACCATTTTTGGGGGCCCTCTTCCCCCTCACCCCAAATGGCTGGGGGACACACCTCATGCAGGCCTCCCTGGGCCTCCTCCAAACGGCTGCGTGATGTACACCCCACCTCCATTTGGGGTGAGGGGGGAGAGGGCCACCCCAAAAGGTGGGGCAGGACCCCCAATAGATGGGGCAGTAGGGTTTGGGCACCCTGGGGGCAGATAGCCACACTAATGTGGCCATCTGCACCAAGCAAAGTTGGGTAAACAAAAAAAAATATACAAAACCACAGGCTGCTTTTTAGGGGGGGCTGAGGGCCACCCTAAATTGGCAGCGCATGATGTACCGCAACGGGGGGTGGCCCTCAACCCCCCCCACCCCAAATGGAGGGCCCCACCTCATGCAACCCTCCCTGGGCGCAGATAGGGGGGGCCTCACCTCATGCATCCCTCCCTGGGGTCAGATGCCCCTTCCTAGGAGCAGATATCTGCCCCCAGGGAGGGTTGCATGAGGTGGGGCCCTCCATTTGGGGTGGGGGGGTTGAGGGCCACCCCCCGTTGCGGTACATCAGGCGCTGCCAATTTAGGGTGGCCCTCAGCCCCCCCTAAAAAGCAGCCTGTGGTTTTGTATATTTTTTTTTGTTTACCCAACTTGGCTTGGTGCAGATGGGCCCATTAGTGTGGCTATCTGCCCCCAGGGTGCCCAAACCCTACTGCCCCATCTATTGGGGGTCCTGCCCCACCTTTTGGGGTGCCCCCCCCACCCCACCCCCAATGGCTGGGGGACACACCTCATGCAGGCCTCCCTGGGCCTCCTCCAAACGGCTGCGTGAGGTACACCCCACCTCCATTTGGGGTGAGGGGGGAGAGGGCCACCCCAAAAGGTAGGGCAGGACCCCCAATAGATGGGGCAGTAGGGTTTGGGCACCCTGGGGGCATATAGCCACACTAATGTGGCCATCTGCACCAAGCAAAGTTGGGTAAACAAAAAGAAAATATACAAAACCACAGGCTGCTTTTTAGGGGGGGCTGAGGGCCACCCTAAATTGGCAGCGCCTGATGTACCGCAACGGGGGGTGGCCCTCAACCCCCCCACCCCAAATGGAGGGCCTCACCTCATGCAACCCTCCCTGGGGGCAGATATCTGCTCCTAGGAAGGGGCATCTGACCCCAGGGAGGGATGCATGAGGTGAGGCCCCCCCATCTGCGCCCAGGGAGGGTTGCATGAGGTGGGGCCCTCCATTTGGGGTGGGGGGGGGTTGAGGGCCACCCCCCGTTGCGGTACATCATGCGCTGCCAATTCAGGGTGGCCCTCAGCCCCCCCTAAAAAGCAGCCTGTGATTTTGTATATTTTTTTTTGTTTACCCAACTTGGCTTGGTGCAGATGGGCCCATTAGTGTGGCTATCTGCCCCCAGGGTGCCCAAACCCTACTGCCCCATCTATTGGGGGTCCTGCCCCACCTTTTGGGGTGCCCCCCCCACCCCACCCCCAATGGCTGGGGGACACACCTCATGCAGGCCTCCCTGGGCCTCCTCCAAACGGCTGCGTGAGGTACACCCCACCTCCATTTGGGGTGAGGGGGGAGAGGGCCACCCCAAAAGGTAGGGCAGGACCCCCAATAGATGGGGCAGTAGGGTTTGGGCACCCTGGGGGCAGATAGCCACACTAATGTGGCCATCTGCACCAAGCCAAGTTGGGTAAACAAAAAACAAAATGCAAAATCACAGGCTGCTTTTTAGGGGGGGCTGAGGGCCACCCTAAATTGGCAGCGCCTGATGTACCGCAACGGGGGGTGGCCCTCAACCCCCCCCACCCCAAATGGAGGGCCCCACCTCATGCAACCCTCCCTGGGGGCCGATATCTGCTCCTAGGAAGGGGCATCTGACCCCAGGGAGGGATGCATGAGGTGGGGCCCCCCCTATCTGCCCCCAGAGAGGGTTGCATGAGGTGGGGCCCTCCATTTGGGGTGAGGGGGGTTGAGGGTCACCCCCCGTTGCGGTACATCAGGCGCTGCCAATTTAGGGTGGCCCTCAGCCCCCCCTAAAAAGCAGCCTGTGATTTTGTATTTTTTTTTTTGTTTACCCAACTTGGCTTGGTGCAGATGGGCCCATTAGTGTGGCTATCTGCCCCCAGGGTGCCCAAACCTTACTGCCCCATCTATTGGGGGTCCTGCCCCACCTTTTGGGGTGCCCCCTCCGCCCCACCCCCAATGGCTGGGGGACACACCTCATGCAGGCCTCCCTGGGCCTCCTCCAAACGGCTGCGTGAGGTACACCCCACCTCCATTTGGGGTGAGGGGGGAGAGGGCCACCCCAAAAGGTGGGGCAGGACCCCCAATAGATGGGCCAGTAGGGTTTGGGCACCCTGGGGGCAGATAGCCACACTAATGTGGCCATCTGCACCAAGCCAAGTTGGGTAAACAAAAAACAAAATGCAAAATCACAGGCTGCTTTTTAGGGGGGGCTGAGGGCTACCCTAAATTGGCAGCGCCTGATGTACCGCAACGGGGGGTGACCCTCAACCCCCCCCACCCCAAATGGAGGGCCCCACCTCATGCAACCCTCCCTGGGGGCAGATAGGGGGGGCCCACCTCATGCATCCCTCCCTGGGGTCAGATGCCCCTTCCTAGGAGCAGATATCTGCCCCCAGGGAGGGTTACAAGGGGTGCCCCCTTTCTACTTCGGTTGGGGGGGGGCACCCTCCCATGGGGGGACACCCCCCTTTCATTCAGTAAAAAAATCCATGGTGGCTAGTGGCCCCCACCCCTTCCCCCACCCCTGTTTCCCATCATTTCAAATTTTTTTTTTTCATTTTACATTCCCTTGGGGCAGATGGTCAGCCATCTGCCCCAGGGTTCACATGCACGTGCCCCCATGCTTTGGGGTCGGGAGGGGGGAGAGGGCTGCTGACTTGAAGCAGCCCCCTTCCCCCCCCACCTCACAAAGAGATCCATGGTAGTCTAGTGGGTTGCTGGTCACGGATCGAGCGCTCTGCGCCGATCCGTGACCAGCAATGCCTCATATGTGGTGTCCTTGGAAAGGGGAGAAAGTCCCCTTTCCAGGGACACCACTTTCTGTTCAATCCCTGGTGGCCTAGTGGGCCCCAGGACCCCAAACCCCCTCCCACCTCCCCCCATCCCTCAGATTATTATTTAATTTTTTTTATATATTTCCCTGGGGGCAGATGGCCAGCCATCTGCCCCCAGGGTACATTTTCATGTGTCCCCATGCTTTGGGGGCCGGGGGGGGGAGAGGGCTGCTTACCTGAAGCAGCCCCCCTCCCCCCCAACTCACAAACAGATCCTAGTAAGCAGCCCCCCCTCCCCCACGCGTCACAAAAGGATCTGCTTTGATCCGTGACGTTGCTGCCCGCGGATCGAGGCGCCCTGCGCCCGATCCGCGGGCAGCAAAGCCACACAATGGGTACCGTTGGAAAGGGGAGAATCTCCCCTTTCCAACGGTACCCGCCTCGATCTCCGGCTTGAAATACAGCCGGAGATCGAGGCGGAAGAAGAAGGGGACTCACCTTCTCTCTCCAACGCAGCAGCCGAAAATGGCTGCTGCGTTGGAATTACTTTCAGTTTCACGCCGACGTGCGTCACGCACGTCGGCGTGAAACTGAAGGAAATCCAACCCCCGGGCAGTGAGGGGGGACCTCCCCCTCACATAGCCCGGGGGTTGGATTACAGTTTTGAGCGATCCCTGCTTTGCAGGGATCGCTCAAAACAAGGTGCCAAAAAGGACGAGCTATCTCGTCCTTGGCACTGCGTGTGCACTTCCAAGGACGAGATACCTCGTCCTTGGCACTTAAAGGGTTAAGAAGTTTTGAAAAAAAGATTGCCCATTCTTCCGGGGCAGATTTTAAATTGGCGTTAGATAATCCATCCGGGCCAGGTGCTTGTGATGGATTCAAGGAGACAATAGTTTTTCTAATCTCGTCTTTGTCCCATTGTAGGTCCCAAGAGTGTTTGTTATTCCAACTGCTTGTTGGTGGTCGATCAGTTTTTGCATTGTAAAGGTTTTTAAAGTGTTTAGACCATTCTTCAGCTTCTACCTCTTGTATCATAGTTGGCTTGTTAGATTTACCATTTAGGAGGGACAACAGCTGTCTGTTTTTCTTTTTTAAAGCTGCCAGAATGGCTTCCGCATCCGATTGTTTCATTATGGCTTTATGTGATTTTATGAAATTCGAATATTTTTGTTTTTCTTTTTTTATTTCGAGGGCAGAGGCTATTGTCTTCTGTTTTTTTTTTTTAGTTGGCAGACTTTTTTGTATAGTCTTTTTCATTGCTTTAATCTTGTGGTTAAATTGATGTTTGTGTTTGTTTTGACAACATCCACACATTTTTTTTGGTTGTTGGTATTTATGCAGAATCCACTCATAGTTGAGTTTTGAATAATCCGGTAAATTTGCATTCTCGAATTTTGTCAGTAGTTCGGACATTTGATGTTGTTTTATTCGAATTTTATTTAAGCCATTGTTTATTTCCATCTCAGGGAGTGTTAATCGTAAAGTTTGGGTTTGAGCGACGGTCCATGTTGTTGAGATTTGGTGATGGTCGCTGTTTATTTGAGGCTGGTTAACAGTTATCAGGTTTTTTAAGATCTTTTCTGAAATGAAGATATAATCTATAATTGAATTGGATTTATCTTGAGTCCATGTTGGAGGAGGTTTGTCATGGTCATTTTTTGGTTGCTCAGTCAGTGTTAAGTTTCTGATATAAGTTTCTTCAGACCATTTTTTGGCTCTTGAGGATAAGTTTGCAGAAGTTAATCTCAAGCCTTCAGGACTGTAGAGATGAATATTCAGGTCACCAGCAATTATAAAATCGGTTGAATTAATTCTACCAATTGAGTCAAATTCATCAACAATTGAATCAAGAAAAATGTTCTCATTAATTGCTGATGGGTTCCAATAAATGTTGAAGATTGTTAGGTAGCTTGGTTCCTCTTTTTCAGTTTGAATACAAATAATGATATATAGGGCCCATGAATGTAGATTTTGTTTTGATACAATTGACCAGGATGGGTTAATTTTTGTCATAATCAGCATGCCTGCTGACGGTCTACCTTGATGTGTGGTGATCGCTGGATTCATGAAAGTCGAAAAGCCTTTGCATTATTACCTCATCGGTCAGCCAAGTTTCTTGGAGACAGATTATCATAGCATTTTTTTTAATTTGGAGAACATTCTCCAAAGAGATGATTTGAACCTCTGGTATTCCAGGAGCATAAAGTGATCTCTTCTGTCTTAATTTCTTTAGCTTTTGGTTGTTATAGATAGGTTTTAATTCTTGCGTTTTGAGAGTCGGCTCGTAATGTTAGTTTTTGTTTAATTTGAGTGCTGTAAGACATGTCGAGATGCGATTGTTCAGTCCTGCGAATCGGGTGATCATTGCAAGAGGGTAGCCAAGTGGTGTTTTGCTTTTTTTCGTTGATCTTCTGTTTGTTTTGGTTCGAATACTCTCGGTTCGAATTTATTTTTGATTTTTTTGTGATCATTGATTTAGTTACAAGGACTTCTTCAGTTATAAATCCCAGTTTCATTAGGTGTTTTTTTGTTGATAGCACCTGCATCATCGTCTTTTGATTGTAAAAGTCAATATGGACTTGATCCATCTGCTTCTTGTTTGGAAAGTGTAGGACATCAATGTCTCCCGAGGTAATTTGAATCAGTTGTGGAATAACCGTGAATAGTCGCAGAATATTTGATCTATTCATAATTAGTGATTCAATAGGATTTAGATTGGTTGCGACTAGTGATAGCCGGAAGATGTTATTTACTTTCCTTGTATCCACAAAAGTTGGTCGAATGAGTGAACATTCGCCCTGTCTCATACTTGGTTCCTCGCTTTTATAGGAGTTTTCGGTGTCTACTGAGCTCCAACTTTCCTCAATCGATATTGTTGAATATTTAAAGGATATATTAGTAGATGTGTTGATTGAAATTGAATTGGCGGTAGAGTTCTCCGAATATTCATCCAAGACAATTAATGGCTGGTCTTGAGGATCCAACAGGGTTTCATCCAGTTCAATCGGAGTACTAGACTCTGTCCGATTGTCAAGGCAGTTCCTTGTCAAGTCGGTTGTTGGGACTTGGTCAATAGCAGCTAGTAGAGCGTCGAGTGGTTCATCCTCTCGTTGTATCAATGTTTGTCCTGAACCAGACGTTGCTTCTTTAAAATTTGTTTTTGCTGTTGTTGAGGCTTTTATCATGTCTGTTCGGATTTGTTCTTTCATAATTCTAGGATTTTTTTGATTTAGGTTTATAGGTGTTACTTGTTGTTTTTCAGACAAGTTGAGTTTCCTTAGGAAAGCTCTGGAGCCAGTCTGATGTTTTTTTGCAGTTTTCTTCTTTGACATTGTTCGATTTCTTAGATGGCCTCGTTTGGTTAGATCGAAAATGTCAAAAGGAGTACATGATTATGGTTCGGTGTTTACCATACTCGTAGATGGGTTTATAGAGTATACCAGAGTTTCGTATTGAGTAGCTTGGTTTATTTTGGCATCAAATATAACTTTTCCTTGTTTTGCGGATTCATCGGATTTGAAGTCTGGCCCAGGGTGTTTTTTTTACTTTGTCATCCAGCATTTTCTTTGTGATCATAGTTAAGGTGTCTGTAAGATTATGTTTGTCAACCCGGTCAATTCTTGCGATTTCTGCTAATCGATTTTGCCATGTCCTGGAAGCTTCTGCCTCAAAGCTGCGGCGTTCTTGTATCGTGCTTATGAATGCTTCCATGTTGATTTGTTTTGTTAAGATCATAGCAAGTAGGGTTGCTTGATCTTTTGTCGCATCAACCATTGCTTCTTGAATCTTCAAGAAGAGTACCATGGATAGTGAGAGAACGGCCACAGAATGTTTTGGAGGTCCAGCATTGTGGTTGGAATTCTTTCTGGAATCGCCATAATGGTATTTGTTGTAATTTCGTCTGTTGCAGATTGGTTGTTATCCATTAGTGAAACATTTGCTTGAAAGGTTTGAGGGAGAGAAGTTTTAAATTGCTTCAATTTGATTTTATTATCAGTTGGAGTGGATGTGTTGTTTGTAGCCAGTGTAATCTTGGACTTTGGGTCTCCGAATATTTCTTTTCTTCGTTCTTGTGAGTCCAGAATTGCATCAATTTCAGTGATGTCAAGAGAGAGGCGGGCTGCTTGGTTTTCGAATTGTTTATTTGTGTTTCTTTGAGGAGAATCTAGCAAATAATAGGACGATTGCCATTGTTGTTTTGCGTTTCGTGCTCTTTGCTGTAAGGAAGGGGTGCTGGATAAGTCTGGATGTGTTTTTGTACGATTTTTTCCTGCTTTAGTAAATAGCGCAGTATTTGAAAGAGACTCACTGTTTAAGGGTGTTGAAACAGTCTGTATGATTTTATTTTTTTCCTGCTTTATTGAAGGATTTGAGTCATGTTGTTCTTCCTTTTTTGCAGAGGTGTGTGTGGATGCTGAGGGTAACTTATCTTCTGTCTTGGGCTCTACCGTGGGCAATTGCAGAGGCTTGTTTGTTGTATTAGCAAAAGTGCTAAGTTGATCTTGGGTAGAGCTTACAACTGAGTCGATCAGAATAGGTATTTTTGGGGCATTGGCTAATGTTTCTTCTAATTTTTCCTGTAATCTAGTGCGAGGTTTGGTGTAGTCCATGATCTCTACTGCGCGGTAAAAGTCAAGATTATACAAATAAATGTAAAAAAAAAAGTTGTTGAGCTTACCGCGTCAACAGCAGCAAACAGCGACAGCAGATGCCCTTAACACTGACAGGCTTAACGCCGCAAGGGCAGTCGGGTCTTCTTTTTGTCCGTGCTTCCGGGGGGCGTGGCTTGCTGGGACCTCGTGACCCGTGACACACAGCAGTTGCTATGGGCGCTGTAGACGCTCACATCAAACTGCTACGGCTCCAGCCGTAGTCTTACGCGAGTCGGAGCGTGTCAGGCAGGGAGTGATTAGAGTTCAAAGTCACGGCAGGGGCTCAGCAAGAGCCAAACTGTAGCAGCAAACAGCGACAGGAGATCCCCTTTACACCGACGGGCTTGAATATTGAATAGATCAATTGACGAATCTGGAAGAGGTGCCTGGGGCGTCTGTCGCGTGGGTCAAAGGAAGACCTGCAGTCCCCGCAAGACAGGGTGTAGAGTTGCGCAGAAGAGAATGGTTAGCTGATTTGTTCGAACACAATGTTTACCTGGATTGCCTGTGAGAGGGGCACGCTGTGTCTTGGTCGTGCAGCGATGCTTTCGTAAGTAAGTGCAGGCAAGCAAGCTCCGAGCTCCCAGCAAACAGCAAAACAGCAGGTATCCTTGTCGCCTTTCACTTGCACGGGATTAAACTGCGTATATAATTTCCTAAGAGATTGCAATTGTATAAATGTATGTTTTTGTCAAAATCGGATTTTAAGTAAAGTAATTGTGGAAGTTTTTGGACATTGTAAAACTCCCATCATAAATCTGACATCATTCCCTTGGAAATCCAAACAGTCGAGAGCGAGGCGGAGACTAGCACCCCTGTCCAATCAAGTAGTTTAGAGGCGTGCTTAGTTAACCCTGCCCAGCCTATACGTTGATGATGTCATTGAGCATTATAAATGAGACTCCCTGACAAGACTCTAGGACACACTCTTCCTGATTTCCTGCGCTGCATTCCTGTTCCTGTCATTTTACAGACCCAAACTCCAACCACAAGGCCAAGCATTGCTGATCCTACTCCAGGGTCCACTGCAAAACCCAAGCAGTGCTGATCCCATTACCAGCAAGGCCTCAGATCTAAAAACCCACTACATCTCCAATTAACAAGGGGAAAGCTGTGGTACCTTTGGTTTCCTGATCCAGCCTGGCTTGCTGCCCCTCACTGCATGCTGCTGCAATCCTGCTACCTTGATGACCTTCAGTGTCCAGCGATCAGAATTGCCCGTCCAGTCCTTGCCAGCAGGTGACCAGAACCGCACAGCTGTTTGCCAGGTGCCCTGCCGTGTAGTGACCAGGCCCGGTTGACTGCCCAAAAAGCCCAAAACTAAAAAGGTGGATTGTGAGTATTTCATCACCCCATAGAAATCCATAGTATACCTTGTCTTGCCTTGTCCTTATCCCACTCTATAATTCATGCCATCCTTATGCTGATCACTTGTCCAACTGTCAGAATTCTCTGTGCATTTTGTCATTAATCTCCAAGCATCAGCGCTACTTTTCTCTTCATTTCTGTCTTGCATAGACCATATGTCATTAGCAATATTTTGATTAAATCAAGTAATTTTCCTTAAAGAAAAGGGGTACAACTGCAGCTTAACTTCGAGAATTCACGGGTGGTGTTCCTCTTTTCTTAGTCATTACATCTAGTTTAACCCCTTAAGTGCCAAGGACGAGGTATTTCGTCCTTGGAATTCCCTCCAGGGTGCCAAGGACAAGATAGCTCGTCCTTTTTGGCACTCTGCTTTGAGCGATCCTCAAAACAGTAATCCAACCCCCGGGCTATGTGAGGGGGAGGTCCCCCTCACTGCCAGGGGGCTGGATTACCTTCAGTTTCACGTCAGCCTGCGTAAAGCACGCCGACGTGAAAGTGAAAGTAATTTTCACCGCAGCAGCCATTTCGGGCTGCTGCGGTGAAAACACAAGGTGAGTCTCCACCTTTCTCCCCCTCGATCTCTGGCTGTATTTCAAGCCGGAGATTGAAGGCGGTGTAGTTGGAAAGGGGATATTCCCCCCTTTCCAATGACACCTTTTGTAAAAGCATTGCTGGGTGCGGCTAGGGCACAGAACGCTCAATCCGCACCCTGCCATGCCCACTAGACACCAGGGATGTCTTTGAATGCGGGGGGGGGGGCGGTGGGGGCTGCTTACAGTAAGCAGCCCTCCTCCCCCCCAACCCCCAAAGCATGGGGGCACATATGTGCAGACCCTGGGAGCAGATGGCTGATCATCTGCCCCCAGAGAAGGGGGCAAAATAAAAAATAAAAAAAAAAGGAAATCCAACGGGGATGGGGGGCCTTAGACACCAGGGACTTTTTTTGCCCCTGTGAAAGGGTGGTGGTCCTCCCCCTCCCACATCAAGTGGAAAGGGGGGCCACCCCTTGCAGCCCTCCCTGGGGGCAGATTGCTGCCCCCAGGCAGGAGTACATGAGGTGCCCCCCATACAATTGGAGGGGGGGGGAGGGCCACCAGCAATAAGTGTGCAGGCCCCCCAAAGAATGGGGCCTGCAGGTTATGGCCCCCCTGGGGGCAGATGGCTGATCATCTCATTCTGCTCACCCACCGATACACGCCACCAACAGACGTCATACCTTCCTGCATTCCCACAGGTGTCCCGACGAAAACGGTACCTCACGTGTGGGTGCACCTACCGGGGCGCAAAAGGAAAAAGGCTACACCACTTGTAACCCTTACAAGGCTACACCACTTGTAAGGGTTTGGGGAGACAACCTACAGATTTGGGCATAGGGTGTCCAAGCCACCAAGGAAAACAGGGAACCACATGCATTTCCGAAAAAAGGACATCCGTGGGAATCCACAGAGGTCTGACTTGCGCAAATCGGCGTTGAATTTATTACCCACAAACCCCGACAAAGTGTGATATTTGGTGGGGAAAAAAACACAATGTTCACTTTGTCAGGGGTTCTGGGCAATAAATTCTGGCCTGCTTTATGCAAGTCAGACCTCTGTGTATTCCCACGGGTGTCCTCTTTTCAGAAATGCATGGGGTTCCCCGTTTTCCTTGGTGGCTTAGACACCCTAGGCTGATATCTGTATGGTGTGAACGTCTGAAATAATCGTGAAATTCAGCTGTCGGAAAAGACTTGGTGTTAGGGGTCTTTTAGGCTTTACCCTTGGTGCCCAGGTAGGTGCACCCACACATGTGAGGTACCGTTTTCATCGGGACACCATTTTACTCAAAGCGCACCTTTTTCTATCTTGCATAACTGTTTCAATTTACCAGCTAGAGACTTACTTTCACTTCCATTCTGTACCTGCGATATCTACCTATCCCCAAACATAACAAACCGCACTCCAAATCAGTGTATTTCAACCGTTTTTATTAAAAACCGTTTGGGTAATTTTAGGCGGGAATTGCAAAAGTGTACATTTTAAATGTGTATATGACTGCAAGCTGTTTTAAACTTTCCACTCATTTCTGAACTGTATGCTTTTAGTAATCCATTCTTTGTGATTGTTAGCATCTTTGCATTGTTGTTTTAGTAAGGAATTGTATTTGCTTCAAGGTTTTTAACACATTCATTATTGATTTATCCATTTCCCCGAGTGTCATTTGACAACATTGCAAGGGGTTTAAAATCCGTTTTTCTCTCTTATTTGGGGAGGGAAGGTCAGATTTAGATTCCATTTTCAGTTTCTTATTCCGGAGTACCTGCTGCTTCTTTGTATCCACTCAGAATTGATTGATTGTGGGTTGAGGGAACATTGCAGGGGGAAATTCGAACTTGGGTGCCATCTGTCCTAAATCAAAAAGTGCTCCTATTCTGCTGTGCTGTGTATATGCTCCACTACAAAGTCAAACCCAGTGCATTGCATTGCTCACATTCTCATTGTAATTATCATCCCATTGGTGATTGCTGCCCCATTTTAAAAAGTGTGATTTCTGTTGAATTTTAAATAAATAAATATTGCATTTTGCCAACTAGCCTGGTTCATGGTCCATTGTGACGCAGGGTATTTGAAATGGGTGTGTGCTATGAGTGGTGTATCATCCCAACATTGAATCCACATAAATAAGGAGAAAAGCACCTCAGTTAGGCGCTACTTTCTAGGCTAAGACCAAGGTGTGCGCATCGCCTGATTGAAATCCTTAACAGACCATAGCTGGGGAGCCCCCGTACCTGATGCGGCTGTCTTCTTGACCCCGATTCACGAGCGCGGGAGCTAAGCCTGCAAGAGCAGCCCAGCTGAATGTTCCAACGGTCCCAGTGAGGGATTTGTGCTCTCAAGGAGCTCCAAAAAGAGACCCACGCAGTGACTTCAGTTGGCAGGCAGGCTCCTGAGGTCTCCCGCATTAGGGGATGGCTCCATGGAATCGTGGAACACACAGAGCATATCTCCTCCTTTTCGGATCCAGCAGAGTGCATCTGCTCTTTCCTACGGCACACGCAGTGACTCACACAGTGACGAGAGGTCAGCCACTGGCACCACAGATTGGGCAATGAGCCTCTGGACTGGGCCTCTCTTTGAGGTAGGAGACCAGCACCTCTGAAGCTTCCTGACCCTAAGAAGATTGGCATCCCTTAGCCCTGGCCATAGGCTCCAATATGTCTAGGAAATATATGGGGGAGTGGAATTAAGGACACCTTGATTTCCTGCCTCTCCTTAGAGGGCACATCACAATATTCCATTGGGCAGCTGTGCTAGTGGAGACAAATCACTGGAGTCCCATCGGCCAGCTCTCGCAACGGTGCAGACCTTCTTAGAGGCTCCTCAGGGGAAGGTGGCCTCTTGACGCATCCCAGCTGAGGGCCGTATTTCCCGGATTCTGAGTTTGGTACCCCGAGAACGAGTCCCCAACGACACAGAAGGCGTAGCCGGCTGCCACCACCTAGGGGAGGGGACCCAATACATATCACCCTTAAGAAGTCGCCATCATGTCTAAACATTCCAAAACTCCGAAGAGTGGTGATATCTCAACCATGCTACTTCCAGCGGTGAAGGGGAAGAAGCGGGAGACACCAAAATCCCCACCTCAAGCTTCGCCTGGCCGGACAACTCGCTACCAAGGAAAACATCCAGGCATTCATGCAGGATATCAAATCTGAATTCCACAGCTGCATGACATGACCTTATCACTAGGGATAGGCTTGACCTGCTCTTCCTTTTTGAGACTTGGCTACAGACACCACTGGTCCTGCCCACTCACTGGCCGTCCCGACTGGTTATACCATATTTAGGCAGGATCGGGTAGGCCAGGGGGGGTGGGGAGGTGTGGCCATTATAGTTAAGGACACAAGAATTCAGGGGGAAATAGGACACAACTCAGAATACCTCCTCAAAGCTCAAAATCACACCTAACTCTACCATTGCATTCCATCTCGTGTATCGCCCACCAGGCCCATCTATTGACGTCCAAGAAGTCCTCATCCACTCTCTCTCAGACAACCTGAAAAAAACCACCAAAGTAGTATTACTGGGTAATCTCAATTTAGGGCTTAACGACACCAACGATGCCAACGCCTACTCTCTGCAAAAAGCGCTAGCCACACTAGGGTTTGCCCAAGCCATCACCAAGCTTACACACATTAAAGGACGTACCCTAGACTGGGTTACACAACATAACTGCCCCATTCTCCTCCCCACCATCTCTCCTATCCCCTGGTCAGACCATTTCTGTATTAACTTTCACATCGACACCTCCACAGGACTTTCTAAATCTACCATCCTTCTCCCTGCCGGACTCTCAAGGAGCTCCAAAAAGCTGACTAAAGATACTCTCCTACCTCACCTGCTTGTTCCAGCTATGCAAACACCATTCCCCAATGATCCTATCCTCTTAGCCAACACTTTTAACCAAGTGAGAACGATGGCAGTAGATGCCATCGCCCCATGACCGCCCAAAAAGCAAAAAGAAATAAGCACTCCAATGCCTGGTTCTCCTAAGAACTAATGGATCTTTTCGCACCAAACAGAGGATATCACTTGCCACTTGGAAAGTACCTAAATTTGAATTCTCTGACAGGAGCGAATCTGAAGTCATTGTCATAAAATCCATTAAGTCTTCCAATTGTAAGGGTGACGCATGCCCGGCTCACATCATCAAAGACTGTGCACCAGCCCTGGCCCCCTTCATCACTGCCTTCATCAACTCGTCCTTCCAATCGTCACATGTACCGACTTCCCTAAAAGAAGCCTGGGTCCGACCACTCCTAAAAAAAAAAAAAACATCCCTCGACCCTCTGATCCCAGGGAATTACAGACCCATTACAACGGTCCCCTTCCTGCTAAAGATCTTGGACAAAGCAGCTTACCTTCAGGTTCAAAAATGTATTGCGGATAACCACCTTCTTGGACTACGCCAGTCCGGTTTTCGTCCTCGTCATGGTACCGAAATGGCACTACTTAACCTAAAAAATCAAATAGATGACATAAGAGACGCAGGCAAACCGGCACTCCTCCTGCTCCTAGACCTCTCTGCAGCCTTTGACCTGGTAGAGCATAAAACCCTATGCCACCATCTCTCCGCCTCAGCCAACTTCTCCCTAAAGGCATGTGAATGGATAACGTTCCTTCAGGAGAGAGTAATGAAGGTATTTTCAGACGCCGCTAGTATCATCCCCAGTCCTATCAAATCTGGGGTCCCACAGGGTTCTTGCATAGCCCCTACCTTGTATAACCTCTTCACGAGACCTCTGTTCAGAATCCTTGATGCCCTGGGCATCTCATATACCAATTATGCAGATGATACCAAGATACTCATCCCTCTCTCTGGGGACTATCCAACTGATATGAACACCCTCAATTTCATTTACACCACCATTCAATCCTGGATGGCAGACAATTGGCTCTGTCTAAATAGTGAAAAGAATCGAACTTCTGCTGGTCGGGTCTCCATCCACACTGGGCAAACTTGACAAGAAGTACCACTCTTTCACCATGGACAACACCCCCATCACAGTTTCTGAAACGATCAAGACATTGGGCCTGTACCTTGAACCTAGCCTTACCATGGACAGGCAGGTCAACGCCATTGCCTCCCCTGCAGCATATCACTCTAAACTGATCAATGCTGTTAGGCCATTCTTGTCCCAACAGAACTGCATCACCATAGCCAGAGCCATCATCGGCTCCAGATTGGACTACTGCAATGCCCTCTTTATCGGAACCTCGCAAAAAAATCTGGCAAAACTCCAGATTACTCAAAATAATGCCTTAAGGGCCGCAACAGGCATCTCACGTAGGGAGCACATTTCTGGGGTTAGGAAGCAGGTACACTGGCTTCCCCATCAAGGAAAGGGTTGTCTTTAAGACACTGGCCCTAACACAAATGTCTTCACGGTCAGGCGCCTATTTACCTAGCACAGAGGATCACCAAACAAACAGCATCCAGACCTTCGAGGTTTGCCTATGCCAACCATATTACGGTTCCTCACACGCGCAGAGTGCATGTGGGAGACGATAGCTTCCCATCAATGGCTGCAACCCTGCAGACAACCTCCCAGCCCAGATCAGATCTATCAACTCTCACGTAGCCTTCCACAAGGCCTTTAAAACTAGGCTCTTTGCCTAAAGGGCTTATTCACTATGAATTTTGTATTGCATATGTTACCTCTCATCACCCTTTGACCACATGTTGCATGAATATGTCACACTCTGCTATGCAGTATACAGTACTATGTAAAAGAACCTTGTGAACAACTGTAACAAACTGTATCCAAGCACGATTCTTGGGCCACTTATTGTAACCCTCAAGCAAGCCTTCTTAAGTGTCCTTTAAAGCCCCTCAATGCCTGTGGGCTGTAGTGCGCGCTACAAATTCAAAATAATAATGATAATAATAGTAGTAGTAATAATAATAATAAACTGGAGCACACAGACCAGAGAGGGACAGAAATGGAATAGCAACTGGGGAGGTGAAGGATCAGACTCGGGAGCATGAGGCTTCCCTACTCGAGATCCAACAGAAGTTCTGGGCTCTAAGGGACAGGAACGGGATCCTGGAGTATAAGCAGGAAGATTTAGAAAACAGGGCCATAGAAATAATCAGCGAATCAGGGGGGTCCCCTCCTCGGTTCAGGACAAGGACCTGGCGGCGTATGTAGGGGATTTGTTTAAGTCTCTTCCACCTCACCTTGAGAAGTTCCAACTTCAATTGGATTGCACAGATTGCGCTCCCGTAGGGGTCTAGAGCCGGAGCTTCCCCCGGATGTGATCACCCGTGTCCACATCTACATTACGAAGGAGGCAACCATGGCGATAGGTCGTACTCGAGATAAGCTGACATTCCAGGGGTCGCCCCTACAGATCTTCCAGGATCTAGCATCTGTGACACTACAGAAATAGAGAGCACTTAGACCGCTAACGCTGTTCTTACAAGATCAAAAGGTGAGATATTGCTGGCTAGCCCCCACAACTATACAATTATCCTACAAAGGGGTCTCCCGGACTATCTCATGCCTAGAATACGAATGATGCTGAACCCCTCCTTGCCTGATAAAGGTGGTGACTAGCCCGATTCGCCCGCGAGAGCAGAAGGCCTCCCCCCAAAAACGAAACGCTCAGCCTGGTCGAGAATCCAGAGAGGCCGCAACGCGAGTAAACTGTCCTCGCAAGCCTGACCCTCCAGAAACAGACAGCGACAATGCATTTATCACTCTAGACTCGGCACCCTGAATAACTGAGTACAGCAGAAATTGGAGAAACTAACATGGAACACAATGGTTTCAACGACTGGTTCTGTGCACCTAACTTCACCCCCTCTGCCCCTTCGCCCCACGCCAGCAACTGAGGTGAAGCCAGCGATACCACACCAGAACATGAATTTTGTCTCCCTGAATGTCAAAGGCCTTAATTCTCCGGTGAAATGGAAATCCATACTGAAACGTCTGAACGACCTGGAGGGCGCAGTGGCGTTCCTCCAGGAGACACACCACCTCCCGGAAGACTATGCTTGTCTCCAAAATAGAGACTTCCCAAAACAATTCCTGGCCTCAGGCGACACCAAAAAGTGGGACAGCAATCTTGCTTGCAAAAGATATTCATTTTGAGGAGGTAGACACAATAACAGACCCAGGCGGCCAGTTCGATGGTGTGAAGAGGATGCTCCTGGGTCAACTACACTATGGATTTCGGTATACACCCCGAAAGAGAGCCAAGAACACTTCCTAGCAGACCTGGAGTCCGCCCTCCAGGGGAGATTTCACTGGCGTCCTTGATCCAGGTAAGGACAAAACGCATGCCCCATCTCCGAGGGATTACAAAATAGTGCTGGGCATTAGTCACCTGTTTAGATCCCTGGGAGTAGTGGATACTTGGAGAGTGCTTTAGTCGGAGGAAAGAGTGTTCACCTTTTTTCCACACGTCCACTATTCCTCTTCAGGTATAGACTTGATTCTGGCCTCGCCCCAGCTCATGTCATTTACGAAAAAAGTGTGTATCGCCCTGAAGATTCTCACAGACCATGCTCCAGTGCTTCTACAAATCTGTTCTCGACCCATCCCCCGGTCCCAGACCACAGTGGCATCTCTATGACCCAATTTTGAACAATATGGCCCTGAGAGACTTATTAGCAACAGCAATTAGAGGCTACTTTCGTTAGAACCCTACAAGTTAACCTCCCCAGCTATTACATGGGACGCAATGAAAGCGGTGGTCAGGGGAGTCCCAATAGCACACACGGCAGCATACCACAGACAAAAGAGGCAGCTGAGAGCCCTCCTGGAACAGGATATCTCAGATATTGAAGGCAAATATAAAAAGGGGTGGTCCCCTCGGGAGCATACAGCCCTCTGTGTAGCCCGGAACAAGCTAGAGCCCCTATACGTGGAAGAGATGGCGCACACCCTGCTGTCAGTTAAACAGGGATACTACGCCAGAAGTAATAAGGCCAACCATTTCCAGGCACGGAATTTGGCAAAAACCAGAAAGCTCAACTTTATCATAGGCCTTCGAGACCAACGTGGGGTAACCCAGTATGGAGAGCAGGACAAACTGAGGTTAGAGCAAACCCATCTGCTTGAGACTATGGGAAGCTCAGATAGATCGGAGGAGGCTCAGAGACAAAAATATTGCGGAAGCAACATTGCCCCAGCTTAGCCATGGAGGCTCCGATCCGACAGGAGGAAGCGGAGGCCGTAATGAAATCCCTGAAAGCCAGAGTACCAGGCCCAGATGCTTTCTCCCCTAAATTCTATAAACTATTCACTACTCAACTGCTTGCTCCGCTAACGTTCCTCTTTAACTGGTTCCGAGAAGTGGGAAGCGTAACCCCCTCTATGCAAAACTCCACCACGATTTTAGTGTTGAAGCCCGGCAAGGACACTAAAGATTGTGCCTCATATAGGCCAATGACGCTTTTGAATATTGACACCAACATCTATTCAAATGTTTTGGCGAACCGCCTAGTCCCGCTCCTCCCACGACTGATCAATGCCGACCAGACAGGTTTTATTCAGGGCAGGAAAACGGGAGACAAAATCAGGTAGGCGGTAAACCTAATTGTATCCACCACCGAGCGTAAAGGGAAACTGACCGTCTTAGCCCTGGACATGACATAGGGGTTCGATAAGGTAGACTGGTCGTTTATGCATCTGACATTGGAGGCATTCGTCTTTGGTCCTCAATTTAGGAAATCGATAGCCTCTAACTATTTTCCCCGAACACCTCACTCCAGGTCAACCAGGAGCGCTCGCCCCTATCCCCCTTACATGTGGTACATGACAGGGATGCCCCTTTTCTCCCCTTCTGTTTGCCCTCATTATGGAACCCATGGCCCAGCACATAAGCGAAAATAACGCGATTCAAGGGCCGGTGGTACATGGGTCTGCCCATAAGGTATCTCTATACGCCAACGATGTACTGCTATCTATAACCAACATCTCTCCTTCCATGCGGGCGGCCCTACGGGAGCTGCAGACGTTTGGCCAGGTAGCCAGATTTGAGATTAACTTTGGGAAATCGTTGGCGCTAGGAGTAGGACCATCAACTCAGGATATCACCTCCATCCAAGCTATATGCCCTATTCGCTGGGAGACAACCTCTATGACAAATTTAGTGGGCTTACGGCGTCCCCGAAAGACCTTTATTGGGCCAACTTCTCCCCCTGGTTAGGATCTTGGGATAAGACAGAGCTGGGCGGGGCAAGAAATGCCACCGATGGGACGGATTACAGCGGTTAAAATGAATCTCCTCCCTCCGTTATTGTACTGATGTTCGTCCCTCCCAGTGGTGGTCCCGAAACCTAGAATAAAAAGGCTCCAGCATAAACTCCTGGGTTTCATATGGCGGGGTAAGAAATCTAGACTCTCCAACAGGAGGATGATGGGAGGAGGGGCTTGCAGGTTCCCGATCTATTAAAGTATACAGAGGCAGCTCAGCGCTCCCGTCTAGCAGCATGGATGGCCGAGGCTTCCGCACCCAGGTTGATGGAAAATTGAGCAATCCAAATGCTCTCTTCACCTCCGCTTCCTGCCTTTCATCCCCTATACATTACGTAAGCAATGGCCACATCTCTTCTTCAACAAAAGCTTCCCTAAAGATATGGGATGAGGTATTGAGGCTTTTACTCTGGGCATGCATTTGGGGGCGTTTAGATGTTGGAAAGAGGGGGCTTATTCACTCTGGGTCAATTTTTTTATAGAGGGCCAACCACGCTCTTTTGAAGAATGCAAGAAAGAATTGAATCTCTCGGCGTTAGATAGGCTCCCATATAGCCAGATCCGGCATTGGATTACTCACCACAAAATCAGACAGAGGGCTACCCGGTCCCTGAGCCGACTTGAACTAACCATCTGGGAGGGCCTAGACAAGGGCGGGATTTTTAAACTTTATGGACTGCTGAGGGAGGACCTCCTGACTACACGCCACCCAGATTATATGACCCGATGGGAAGCGGATCTCGGCCAGCGTTTGGACGATGTGGCATGGTCAGAGAATTGGGCGAGAGCTCACGCCTCATCTAGATGCGTTTCGAACAATGAATGTGCCTTAAAATTGTTGTTCCCCTGGTACTACACACCGGCTCAGATCCATCATTTCGAGGCTGTGATTCCCCCTACCTGCTAGCAGAACTGTGATGCTCATGGCTCTTACTTTCACATGTAGTGGGACTGCCCCCAGATAGGATCCTTCTAGGAGACTATTGTGCAAACCATACAAGATATTATGTGTCCGAAACCCTGCTCTTGGGAGCACTATGTGAGGGGTATACCCTAGGTCGGGGGCCTGAGCAAAGCTAATCACTCATTTGTTGCAGGCTGCACTTATTACCACTGCCCGGTGTTGGAAGACGGCAGAAGGCCCAGACTTGGGATGATGGTGGGTTACAGGAAGGGAAGCTTCACCAGTTTCAGGCAGTCTGGTTTCCTATGTTAGACTATGATTCTCAATTCCCGGCCCTGACATTTAAAGGACGCTTGATGATGCTCTATTTGGACCCGGGTGAGATGAGATGAAGGGTGTGAACTTCTCTGCAATTCCGATATAAAGTTCATGAGGATGAGGTGTGGAGGGGGGAGGTCGTTGAATGTTAATCATACTGTATAAAGCAGAAGCTGTTATCGTGTTCATTGCAAATGTCGAGGCTCCAACTGTGAAAATAATAAAAATATATGTAAGAAAAAGAAAAGAACAGCCGATGGAAGATCCCAGGAAAACTCCTGAAGAGGCTCAGCATCCCTTCCAGCGTCTGGCCCTGTGAAGCCCTGTTGGACATCGGATATGCAAAGACCCCGTGCCGTGCTTCAACCACAGGGCTGGTGGGACCAACCAGTCTCCAGTCTCAACATGTTAGAGGATCTAGTTGTCCTGAGCCTTCGGGAGTGTCCCTGGACCACCCCAGCGGACTGACTAGCTCTCCAATGGGCCACATCGAGAGACCCATTGTCGTTCCACATTTGCAGCCGGAACTCTGATGGCAGCCAGCTTGTGGTGTAAGTCGTCTTCTGGCTAAATTTCCGCCTCCCAGCTTCAAGGGATCCTGCTCGGGAAGGTCTTCAAAAAACGCAACTGGAAAGACGCCTGCTGTCTGTGTGGTGGCAATCGCTGGAATTCACCTTCCTCCATCCTGTGAAGTGTCCTGAAGAATTCTGCATCTGTGCTTTCTGCAATTCTCCATTGCCAAGGGTTGCATTCTGCTGCTGTCTAGGATTGTTCCTTTGACTTTGTGTAGTGATGCAGTAGAGTGCAGAGACCACCAGTAGCAATCTGCTTGTGGTTACTGCCTCTATTGAGAATGCAGAAGAGAGGTCTTCTCATGTTTCAATGTCAACCTCAGAAGTGGAGGCCATGTTTGAGCTGAAAAGAGTGAAACATACGC
Source organism: Ambystoma mexicanum (assembly GCF_040938575.1). Classification (NCBI taxonomy): domain Eukaryota; kingdom Metazoa; phylum Chordata; class Amphibia; order Caudata; family Ambystomatidae; genus Ambystoma; species Ambystoma mexicanum. The sequence goes on along the minus strand of NC_090927.1, from coordinate 309,860,725 downwards.
TCAGTGAGGAGTTGAACTTTAACATGGCTAAGCTGGAGTATGACAGGATAATGAAACAGGGATCGCCAATTGGAGTTGGCCAGACTACAAGGGTCTCAAGGCTCTTCAACAGGTTCAGGGAGTGGTTCTGGATCCTCTGCTCATACAAGATTTACTGCTCAGTACGTAAGATGAAAATAATTATATAACGTATTGGCTTACAACTTTTGAGTATTATTCTTGTTAACTGCAAGAAGTAGGTGAGCCTTATAGGATTGCTTGGTTGCTTAGCAGAGTACCTCATTCTGGCTCCGGTGCCACTACAGATATGTCTACGGCTGACAAAGGACTTTGATAAAGTTGAAACAGAGTTTACTTTTAAAGTTTGGGAAAACTCCTGCCCAATACGTGATGTTCAGAGAATATAAAAATAAAGGGAATACTTGTGTCTTTTGGGACAGATTCCTTCTAGAATTTGAGTGGCTGGGTAGAAGGCGTTTTTAAGGCATGATCAACTTGGTTATTCTAGAATATATTTTGCCTCTTGTTCCCCTGAGCGTAAGCAGCCTTTGATATGTTCAAAGGAGTTATATACTAAGAAGCTGGCCATTGCTGCTAATCTATTGGTGTCCCATAGAGTGGCCCATAAGGAAACACATGCTTCTGGTAAGCAGGAGGAGCAGAAAAAGCAGACAGAAAAGGTGTGGGTCTACAGATACATATTCTTCCCCTAAGGCCCACACAATATTTCCTAATGGAACAAGTCCCAGGAGCATGGAAAGGGTTGTGTGACCAACTATCCCAAGCATGAGAGTGGAAACTCCAAGCCTCCCATATACACAAATCCAGTGGATCGGGTGTGGCCTGCGTAGCAAGTGACCATGTGAAGGGGGACCCCCAGATGTAAGGGTAAGACCTTGCATATCTGCTCTGTGAATCTGGCATTTCCTAATGAGGAGGAAGAAATACTCACAGGGCTATCCTTCTCCTCAGACTCCTTAACATGTAGGATATGATCCAAGGTCGTTTTAGTTTCCTTGAAATCCTGGGAACCTAGAGTTGCTGAGGAATATGCCTCCATACCTGAATACAAAGCATTATTTTAAGGATAGCGTGCTGGTATATGGTATAGACACCTCTGCCATTAGGGACACTGGAGCCAGTCAAACTGTAGTGGATTCCACTCTGGTAAATTCAGAGGCTCTGGACAGAGCTCCTCTGATGCCCATTATGTTGGCTGATGGTCCCACTCTTAGGTTTCCAGTTATGCCCGTCACTTTAGCTGTGAATGGTGGGGTGGTCTGGATACCAGTTAGTGTACAGAGGCATGCCCCTGGGAAAGTCCAGTTAGGAAATTACCTCAGAGGCTTAGGTCTTGTGGGGTACACTGCAGAAAGTCCACATACTAGATCTCAGTGGCTAAACCCCAGCCAAAGCCAAAGGGGAAACCTATGGCCAAAGGACATCAAACAAAAACTTAGAGGGAAAGAACATTCCCCTAACTCACCAACAACTGAGGTGGAGGTAGTAGGCCAAGCCCCTGAAGCCGAGGAAGAGAGGCTGCCTGAAATACTCAATCCCTATGACCCTGAACTGCAGAGTTAACGTGCAGAAAGGGATCCCTTTAGGGAAGAGTTTAATAAGTGTCAGCATGAATGCCCATCACTGACGGCCTAAGTAGACAAGCCTGCTCTCAGTTGGATAGTGAAGGCCATTGGAAGCAAAGGATGTATTGAGTAAGTGGGCTGCTGTACAGTGAGCCCACAGAGTCCTATGAAGGAGACAATACGAGGTTGGTGGTTCGCTTTGAACTCTAGTTTGGTTACCCTATCAAGGAAGACCCCTTGCCAGACAGTCAAGGAAGGATGCAAGCTGTCCACTCCTCCCGCCACTGCAAATGTAGTGACTATGTTAGGCTTGGGAAAGAGGATGGCCTTACTGGTGGCTCAGGCTATTCACAATTTGAAGGCTGGACAAGCATTGGTCAAACATTGGTCTGACCACTAACACTTGTGCCTTTTTCCGCAGGCCAGGAAATCCGGATTATGAATCCTAGAGCTTTACAGGACAAGTGGTCATGTCCTTACCGTTCTGTTCAAAGACTAGGTGAGGTAAGCTATTTGGTGGACCTTGGGAGACCTGGTCAGTCTCCCAAAGTAGTGTTCCATGAAGGCATTCATACCTATGGTTGAAATGTGAGGCCTATTCTGGCTTCAGATGGGAAGGAGGAATCTGAACCTCTCCCTGACCTGTTCCAGGATAGGCCTTCTGATGGCTCAATTAATGATGTCAAATTGTCCCCTTAACTGACTCCACAGCGGCAAGGGGAGGTGAAGACTTTGCTTAGGCAGTTTTCACCTTGTTCTCGCTCTCTCTAGGCTTGACAGTATTAACACTGGAGACATTGTGACTACCAAAACTAGGAGCAATAGGATGTCAAAGTCAGATCCCACATAGTCTGAGGTCAACAAAATGTTGGATCTAGGGGTGATAAGAGCCCCAGCAGTCACAATACTAAGTGACTTGCGCATACCAGCCACCCCTCAAAAATATTTACTGGGAGACATAGGCAAGGCCTCAATTATTAATTGCAGACTCTTTGCTGTAGCAGATGCAGTGGCCAAAAGGAACATACTTAAAAGTTGGAAAGCGAAAGCAGCCCTGACCTCGCAAGCATGGCTTAGAGACCAAATATTTGTACAGGAATGCAAGGAGAATTACGTTAAAGGAGTGACCAACACCTGCAGACCAAAGGACATTGGGGGCCCACTCAGGAGATACCTGGATATTGGCCAAGATGAGTCGAACGAAGACACAATCTGAACAGACGACTAAATGTGTTTTTCCAGAAATGCATGAATACCGTTAATTGTCGTATGTTTAAAAGTATGCTTAATGAACACTGCTCAAGTCATTGTTGTAATTTATTTGTCAGCTGAAAATAAAAACGTCACAGGTTGCATCAGTCTTGGCTAATATCCATCCTCTTCTTCCCTTTTTAATGAAGTTGCTTGAATCTCTGGTGTTCCCCTTCTTCCTTCCTTTCTTTCTTGAAACTTCCAATTTCTTTGACTCCTTTCAGTCTGGCTTTCAGCCGGGGCAGGGAACGGAGAGTGTCCTGTGTCCGTTGTTGATGACAGGATCATGCTGACCGGGGTGGAGTGGGAGCACTGATACTCTTAGATCTGTTAGTGGGATTCGACACAGTCAACCACTTCATCATGTTGTCCCGCTTGGCATTGGTGAGCCTCTCCGGTGCCGTTGTGGCCTTGTTTGCCTCCTTCCTGGCTGATAGGAGCCAACTGCTTTCTCTTCCCCCTTTTTTCTCCCTACACTGTGCATTATCCTGTGGGGTTCCTCAGGGCTCCGCCTTGACCCCCCCCCATGCTTTTCTCCTCAACCGCTCCCACGGCTTTCGATGTTACTCCTACGTCGACACCCAGATTTTGGTTAGATTAGATCAGGACCAAGTTGAGGTGTCGTGCTTGTGAGTGTATTTTAGCCGTGGGAGAGGGGATGAATGGGAACTAGCTTAAGCTGAACGGGGACAAGACGGAGGTCTTGGTGGTGGTTTCCCCTCCTAATCCAGCTCTATTGGCATCTTCATTCTGGCCACCTGTCCTGGGTGATCTTCCTATTCCAGTGACGGTGCCTGGGGACTCTCCTCTCCATCTCTCTCAATTGCACCTCAAGTGAGTGTAGGCTATAAAACGGGCACTTTCTTCTTACAGTGCTCTGCAAAGTACTTCCATTTCTTCCTGGCCATCTGTGACCATTGGTTGTTGCGTCATTGGTTACTAGTCCTATTGACTATTGCAACGCCTTATATCTGGCCCAGCCCGCTGGCTTTATACAAAGCCTGGCGCTGCTGCAAAATCTTGCAGCCCGTATGGCCACTAACTCTCCTTATGGTGTGCCCATATCAGCCCGGTGCTTCGTGCACTTCACTGCCACCCTGTGGCCCATTGACAAGTTTAAATCCTTGTGTCTGGTTCACCATGCATTCTATCACCAGGGGGCTCATAAACTCAAAGAAAATGTTGCCTGTATTTTCCAGGATGGACTCTTGGATCTCGTAGTGCTCATCTGGTGGCAATCCCGGAAATTCGGTTAACAAGAGTCGGAGGGCGTGCTTTTAGCTTTGCTGCTGGTAAACTGTGGAACGACCTGCCGAACGCCCTTAGGTGCATCGAGAATAACCTCCAATTCAGCCAATCCCTGAAAACCTTGCTGTTTTAGATGTTTAGTTATCCTGGCCAAAATCTCAGAATTCTAGCGCCAAGATGCCTTGGGGTGAATGTGCGCGCTAGAAGTGCGGCTAACATAACTTAACAGGAACTCTGGGTTACAGAAGGCAGGCCATATTTTTAGCAAAATCCTTGTGGACTGCTGGCCCCTAGTAGGGAGTTTTTCATAGCTCTAAGAGGGGATTTCCTTATGGCATTATGTCAGGGAAAGACAGATTCCACATTTATGCCGTTGTCCAGAATACAGGCCAGATCAACCAATCTATTTCCCTCTGCGTGCAACTCTTCAGGTTGTCAAGGAAAACCCATAAGTTCAAACCCAAAGGAAACCAGGTCGTAAACTTTGTCAAAGATGCCCTGATATGAGGAAATGAATTCCCTTCTTGATTTTGGTGTGAACCTACTCAAGGAGTCTTCGACTACCGATCGTCCTTCAAAGTTGACACTGATGGAGGAGGTTGGATGCCAAAGAACGCAGAACACAAAGCCTATGTTGGTAGCGTAGAAAAATCCTCAAATCTAGGATTTCACCGCTCGCTCTTCAGTGCATGAGGAGGCTGGTGAACCGGTCACGGGGTGCCAGGCGAGCTATTTGTATGAATGTCGACATCACATCCGGTCACAGAGTCAATGACTCGAGCATCCTTGACGGACCGCTTGGTGACACCTGGTGGAAAAACGTTTCAGAGAGTGCTGCATGGTAGGGGAGTATAGCTAAAATGAGGAATGTCAAGAGTACACAATACATTAGAAATTGAGGCTTTCAACAGTGACGGACAACTTTTATTTTTCTCATGTGTGCCAATAACGAGGCTTCAGGGCATTGGACTCAATAACATTTCGACAAAGGTGCAATTAAATCAAGGGAAACATCTGTTAAAAATGAGACCGGAAATGCCAGTTTATTAATCTGGTTTAAAACATTATTTATGTACCAAACTTGTTGCATTTCTTGTTTTTGTTTAATGTCATACATGTATTTGTTTGGTGGGATGATTTTACTTATTTTAGTGGCTGTGCTGATGGTATAAATGGATCTTTTGTATTATTATAAATTGCGCAAATAGTTTTTTGCATGTACTTTTATGGGTATTATTTACCAAAATAAAGCAATGAGTGAAATCTAAGGTGAGATCTATAAAGTAAAACGAAAGGGATTAAAACAGGATTGTTGCCTGCACTTTAGGTTGGAACATGTGTTCCGCTAGCTTTAGTGGGAAGATATTTACATATGCAGTATTTTGAAGTGTGGATGGAAGATGATAGCAGGTTGAGAATGCCTGTTTGCAACTTGCGCTCATGTTGAAGAAAGAAATGAAATGAGCTATACATGCACAAATTAAAGCAAATATTCTTTGATTGGGTCCTGCATAATTGCATCCCAGATGTGATCATATTCCAGTCTCAACAGGCATCCCCCTCCCATTCTACATTAAAAAAAAAATCCAAACATCTCACCTTTTATGCTACTTCAGTGGCTACCTTTTGGATGCACCTGAGTCACACTTTCTAACAACCACATCAGTAAATGTTGTATACCACAATACCATTATCTAATGTGCAAAGTTTTACTGCATATGTAAGGAGATGTTCCAAAGTCTCAATTTTATTCCCATCCGCAAATAGTCTGCATTTCCTTTCCTCTCTTGGTATATTTAACCTTGATCCTACTACCTCCATTGTCGAGCGAAGGTTAAATCTGAGTCTAAGCAAGTTAGACCTCCATTTGGGGCGAGGGAACTTTTTAATCTAGGTCTCAGTTCTGTTATATTGTTTCTCATGAAGGGCCAGGTTGGTGTAGAGGGCATCATTATTTATGTCATCTCTTGTAACACACCAATCATAATCCCACCAAGATTTCTTGACTATGAGCATCCCTCCCCCTTGCCCCCGATTTATGTTTGTTAAGAGGCAATTGCATTCAACCAATACTTTTGTTAGACAGAATCCTGTGCAGTTCCCTTGGGGACCATTGCAAGAAGATTAAGACTACAGGAGTAAGCAGTAAACCCAATTGGTAGCCGTCTGTACCACCCATATTTACCTGGTAGCTGTGGCTGAGCAGTCAGTCTTCTTTCAAGAAGAGTAGGGCAGTATATAGAGTATACAGAATAGGGCTAAAAACACAGCAGAGCAAACAAACACTGACCGGAGCTTTGCATCAAAAGTATATAATTATTTATTTAAAACACACTTTAGGAAATACACTAGCACTCTAAATCAAAAGCAAGTTAAAACACAGTCAGGTAAAGTATAGACACCTCCCTTGATAACTATTAGACAAGTCAGAGTTAAAACACCACTATTTGTTAAAACAGATGTGAGCGTGTAACCTAGATGGCACTCCAATAGTTCAGTTAAAGGGAGAGAAAAAGGCAGGGCATAAAAATAAAACAGTTCAGTTCCCAACACTTTTAGAAGTTCAAAGCAAGGGAGTAAAGGCAGTATACACTGTAGAGCCAAAGTTCATAGGTCAGGCCCACTGTAAATGGAGCAAAGCGAAATGTGCCCAAGATCACACAGTTTAAAATGCACTAAAAGTCTTTGCAGAATGTTCAAGAGGTTGGGGTGATTCAAGGAGTAAAGTTAGAAGGTCTGGGGGCAACCCAGTTGGAAAGCCAAGGATTTAAGGGTCACATTGGGCAAACCGAAGAAAGGGAGGCCAGGCAGAACACAGTACCTTAAACAAGAGAGGAAGCTACAGCGGTGGCAGTGGTTCCTGGCAGTGGTTGCAGTTCATTGTTTCGACCAGGGGAAGAGAGGATCTCGTCGAGGAGGAAACGTGGAGTCGTTGCACTGCCCAGGGATGAAACCAGCTGCGGAGTGCGTCGGTTAAAAGGTGCGTTCCTTTTATTCGCGGTCAAAGTGGTGAAGCTTGGCTAACCGGCCGCCGGGGTGCTTGGCACGGGCGATTCGACCAAGAGACGTCTTTGGAAGGCGAAAGGGGAGAACTGGTTGATCCCACCAGCTCAAAGGAAGAAGACTCGTCCAGCAGAAGATCTTCTCTTGTCGTTGGGAAAGTGCTGAGTTTGTTGCAGCAGGGCTCCACCGGTGGTGTTGTCGTTGCAGATGGTTCAGCTTCTTCCCTCTTCGGATTCTTGGGTCCTGTGGCGACTTCTGAAGTTCCAGTCCCAAAGGCCCTGCTTTTATGCAGAAAAACCACCATTCAACAGCCTAGTTGTCACTCACACATGCTAAGTGGTGAGCCGGGCGGCTCACCACCGGGCCAATCAGAATAGAGTGCGACTTGGGTTGCTAAGGCAACGCAGTCCAAGGTGCCAATTCCCCTCCCCACACATTCTGTGGAACCCAGACAGAGTGGCACCATTTGGAGGGCTTCTGTGGAGAAGCCCGCCAAAAAGTGGAACAAAGGACTCGACCTTGGTTAGAGTTACAGAGACTGACACGAACGCCATTTTAGAAAAGAGTTCTGGCAAAAAGACCCAACCGTTGATTTAATATTAATTAAATAAACCGGCGGTATCTTTAACATTGCACCAAAAAGTGGTGCGTTTAAAATCAATGGGAAAATCCCATAGGAAATATTCTGGTGGAATATTTTGCGTGGTAACCACTGCCACCAGCCAGAAACTCGACAAGGGGGGACTGGACAGTGCCCCCTTGAAAACAGACCCAGGGGCAATCGAATTAACCCCTTCCAGTACTTCCACAATATGATGGTTTGTACTGGTTCTGTTCACAGTTTTGGACTAGTAAAGTCAATGGTGACTTTACATGCCATGGGAGACAGTAGTTAGTCCCAGGGTATGGAGTCTATGTTTGGGGGTCACTATGACACCCCTGTGTTACTGCACTGAGGGTGCAGTATAACACATACACAAAAACAGATGATACCCTATGGAGTAAAATACCCCATAGCCCATAAGCACACAAAAAGTCAAATAAATACCTCAAATCATGCCTAAGAGTGGGAGGAAGAGAGTCTCACTCTTAGCAGGAGAAAAAAACAAACCCCAAAAATCCAGCAAAGCTGCTTGGGGGACTCACTAGGTTTGGGAAATTACCCTTTTAAGAGAATTCTCCCCAACAACTTTATTCAGCAGAAGCCATAACGTTTACAAATCTGTTAATACGTGCTAAAATCATGCCTAAAAAACGTCCTCAAAATGGTGATCTTGCCCAAGATCGTATACTATTTTATGGCCCTACCAGAGTTTCTTCAGGACTATCAAAAACTGGTGGAGATATTCATCTGGAACCTTAAGAGGCCTACGGTAGCCATGAAACTATTAATGGCCCCCAAAAGGAAAGGAGGGCTGGGGGTGCCAAACATCTGCCTCCATTATCTCGTGGCCCGAATCATATTTGTTCGGGAGTGGTTCATGGGCAACCCCTACAAAGTATGGTGTTGGATGGACGTGCGGTCATGGGAAGGCCTCTGGAGCAAATACTTTGGCAACCAAAGGAGGGTAGACCCAAGAATATGTATTTAAACCAGATAACAGCCCTGGTGGGGGAATACATGGGATGCCTTGGTCCGGCAGGTGGACCCAGCTACCTTCCCCTCCCCTCTGACGTGTCATTTAGGAACCCACAGTTTGAGTAGGGGAAGAAAAAGGGGGATTTTGCCAGGAGGGAAGGAGGTGGGTGTCGAATTGCGGGTCATGTTTGACCAATGCAAGCAGGAATTTGGAATAGGAGAAGGAGAGAGGTTCCGATACTCACAGTTGAGTTATTGGCTTTCGAACCCATCAGTAAAAAACGCAGCGACTAGGTAACGTGCTCCCTTTGAGAGGTATGTCACGACACAGGGGATAAACACCTGGTAGAAGCACTGTATAGAATAGTGTCTGCGGACCTGCAGAACCCGGAATGTTTTTCCATGGATTAATGGGAATCCGCTGTGGGGCATCCGCTTGAGGGGGAACAGTGGTTTCAGTTGTGGGAAGATATACCCAAACTCACATGGGCTATTCATATTCAGGAGATGTGTGTAAAGGTAACGGTTCAATGGCAGCTCACCCCCGAAAAACTGCACGGATGCTACCCGGACGTAGCGTTGCTCTGCTGGAGGAGATGTGGGGCATTTGGTCTGGGAATAATATCTATTGGGAATGCGCAGTCATACAGCCTATCTGGGATATGGTCCGCACAACAATGAATATGATCTTTGGTTCTCAGATCCAGGGTAATGTTGGGGAGGGTAATGTTGGGGAGGCCATGCTGTTGATGGCCGGGGTACTGGGGTACCTACCTTCGAAGGCGCAATGGAAGGCATATGTTATTTTGATGGTGGCAGCAATGTTAGTGGCACAAAAATGCAAGCAGAAATTTGCACCCATAGAGCAAGAGTGGATTGGCAAGGTTTGGAACTATGCTGCTCTAGAGTGGGTGACCAACTCGATTCAGGGGAACCATCAGAAATGTATGATAGAGTGGTACTTAGTCATGAAGTTTCTCTCAAAAGGACTCATGGGCTGTCAGGTGTCCGCAGGGACTGCAGTTGGTGGGTTTGGTTTGATCAGTCGCCTACGAAAGAAGGGAAGAACTTGTCGGATGTCCACAGGGGTCACTGCTCTTATGGTTCGGGGATGGGGGAGGTAAGAGGTGGAGGCGGGACGGTTATACATTGAAATGCCAATAAAATACATACAAAATAATAATGCCTAAAAACTGTAAATGCAAGTTGATATCCCAGTAAAATAAACATACTGTACATCCATTTCATCTTGATACAAATTTGATTAAAAAAAAAAGGGAGAGAACTTAATAGCAGCATACTAGTAATTGCAGATAATTAAATACAAAAATCACTGCATAATTGAGCGAAGTTAACAGTTAGAAGGGTTTATGTACAGGCTATTATCTCCTATAAACTTCACAGTAACGCCCCCCCCCGCCCCCAAAAACACATACTAAGAATTACGCTGGGGTGGCGGGGGTTATCTCGCAGCCACCACATTACAATAAATAGTACTAATTTATTTAGACAACAGTTACTAGAGTTTTTGACCTAGGATGCCAGACACGATGAATAAAATTAGCCACTGAAAGCACAGTCTGGTAATCATTACATTCTCCACAATGTGCATCCGTCATGGAGTGGATGCCTGGTTCCCTGAGCAGAGGTTTCAAATAATATGATCTTAGCACCCTCATTTCAGCACACACAAACACACAATGGGTATTGTTTCTTCTCCTGTGTGACATAAAGAGCAACCTCCTGAACTGCCGTCAGGCCAAGATTGTGTAAAGGAAGCTATCCTAAGTGTGCACATCCTGAAGCATACACAGAGCACTAGTATATTGGGGTTCAATATAATCCAGATATTTTGGATAACCATAATATGGTTTTACCAAGAGGTACCCAGCTCCAAATGTGGGGTTGTTAGCTGAGTCCTCCATACTTTTCCTCACCCTGGTAATGGCAGCTATCTTAATTCTACTAATTTGTGAATACTTTCAGGGTTATCCCACAATGCAGATTCATTAAGTGCAGATAGCGAGCCTTTCACATGTTTTGTCCAGGGTAAGCTCTTTCCCCCCTCTAGACCAAGTAGTTTAGTCAGGGCTTCACGATAGCTTCAAGACACTCTGCACCAGAGTCTAATCCAGTACACCACAGGTAGAATCGAAATCACATCACTAATCGTGCACACATCAGTTTCTATGCACCAGTGCATTTGGGGAACACTGCAGTGTCATAGTAAGTTTCTGTAAAAAAAAGTTATTTTCGACTCTCCCAAAGACTAGTAACATTAACATAGGCCCAAAACTCTAGACCAAACTGTGCAGAAGTTACTGCTTGCTTCTGATAAAGCTTGATAGCAGGGTGAAATTGCGCCCCTCCCATTGTTTGTTGAAAAAGGACCTGATCACACCATTTTTCTTTTCCAATCCAAAACATGCCTAGTCTAGCAGTGATGTCCAATGCTCAGTCTCGTGAAACATAGTTCCCAGTTAATCATAAAAATCCACGTTTTCAAGATTGTGGCCTTCCACATTTACGGTAATGTCACTTGGCTTTGAGAACTTAGGTCTAAAAAAATGTTTTTGTTTTTCCGATATTAAGCTCCCGTTTTAATGTTTCACATTTATCCAGGAAAACTGCTAGCGTGGCTCCGAGTCCCTGGGATAAGGTTGACAAAAGGGCTGCATCGTCCGCATAAAGAAATGCTAGATATTTTGCTTTATCCATTTTGGGCAGTTCCTGGCAATGTAAGTGCAACGCACCAATTATCTCCTCGACATTGACATAAATGCAAAACATGAGTGGAGCAAGCATGCATCCCTGCCTCACTCCTTTTGTTAATATAATGTCATTTGTAATTTTCCCTGCAAGCCCCAATCGGACCTTCGCTGAGTTATTCGAACACAGTGACTGCATCACTTGGATCAGATTAGCAGGCAGTTTCCCCTTTTCCAGGACTTTCCACAGAAGATTTCTGGACACCCTGTCAAAGACGGTTCTAAGATCCACAAATATCACATATAATTTGACCTTTTTTAAGGCGATGCATTTCTGGACCAAGAGGAACAAGCGAAAACTTCCATCTGTAGTGCTCTTCCCTCTCCTAAACCCAGCTTGAAGATAGCTAATTATTCAATTTACATCAGCCCAAGATTGCAAATGACCCAAAATCACCTTGGCAAAGATTTTACCCACACTGTCCAAGAGGGAGATTGGACGAAAATTAGCGGGCTGATCCCAATCCCCTTTTTTGAAGATTGGTACAATCACAGCTTGCTGCCATGTTGATGGAACCGCATTTTAGGCATTTACTGCTGCATTGAACTGCTTACAAAAGACTGGAGGCCAAACTGTTTGTTTTTGTATTAATCAATTGGTATCCCATCCGGACCATGTGCCTTCCCCCCCCCTCCCTTTAATGATTTAACAGCTGCACAAATCTCTCCCAGCCTTAGTGCAAGGTACCTCTCTCCTGCCAGCTGTTGATCCATCAGGGCTCTCCTTTGAACTTGTTCTGCAGGAGTAACCCCTTCATATAAGGCATGGAAATGGTCATGCACTGACTGGCTGTAATGCAGCATTGTACGGTTACATCCCCATTTACCTCAGCACCAGAGATGAGTTTCCAGAAGGCTTTCCCATCAACCCTTTCATAGGAGGTTAAGAGAGCATCCCATTTATTTCTAACAGAACTCTTTTCTCGCAAATTATTTATTTATATCTACCTCTAATTTCACGAATAAAGATCTTATCTGCTGTTGGTCCCAGAGCTAGACTATCACAAAGTTGCTGCTTAGCAACTCTGCAGTCTTGGTCAAACCAGCTCTTTTTTTTTTTTTTAAATGGCATACCGTTTAATCCCTCTCTTGGTGTGCGTGTCATGTTAATGTATTCACACAAAATATCATGGTCACTAAGCTCTCCATACAAATGTTCTCTGGTTGCCCAAGAGCAGCCCCATAAAGCCCAGTAAAGGAATCAGTCTCCAGCAGTTTAGCCCACTTGATTGATTTCCATGAATGCCCAGCAAGAGTTTGAGCATGGGCATGGGTTGGGTCACCAGAAGATACCAAGACACCCTTACCAGTAATAAATACCATACCCAGGGGTCTGTGATCACTATCAAATTTCTCTATCACCTCAAACTTGGTGAATGTCGCCCAAGCCATTGCTGAAACCAAAATATAATCTATACTGGAACTGCCGTTCAGAACATAAAAGGTCTTTCTGGCCAGTTGATCATTAACAAACCGCCCGTTACATGCTCTAAGATCCAAACTAAATAAGACTCAAGCAGTGTTTGTCCCTAGTCCATGTGTCTTTTTTTTGTATAAGCAGGCTCCGGGGTGGGTGGGGGGAAAGTTCCCAGGCCAGGTCCAGATCTTCCCACAATTCGAGTTCCTGTAACGGCTCGAATTAAAGATTAAAAACACTGGCCATTATTACGTAGGTGTTGCCAAGGTTAAGCTCTTTCCGTGTGTCAATTCCTGGATCTTATGTACAGTGACCATTGGGGATGCTTCATTTGGCCTTTTATGTATATTAAACAGGAGGATACTTTCCTTTTCAGTATTATGTCTAGCTAAATGCTGCAGATCCACAAGGCCCATGGGCCTTGCCAATACCGCCCTATATCGATCCAGATTAGCATACCAGCAGACGGCCTGCCCTTAGGGCCTTTCTAGGCGGGGATCGAGAATGTTTGATAACCTTGAATATCAACTGCCTCAATTACCCAGGTCTCTTGTAGTAATATTATCTGGTATTACCTGATAAATTTGCACTCTGAGGTAATCTCGAGTTGCTTCAATATCCCAGCTACATTCCAGGAAACCCGATTACATGAACCAGGAGTAGAATAATTTTCCACAACCTGTCATAGTCAATCAACTACCTCTAGACCACGTCCCGTATTTGCACTGTACCGTCTTTCAGACCCATCTGTAATTTGATTGTTATTGGGGAGAGTAGCATTGGGTATACTCGTAAAACGAGTTTCCAATTCTCTGGGTTCTAGAGCATTGTTAAACATCAGGGGCCGGGCTCTGATTGATATTTGTAAGCCGGGGGGAGGGGAGGAGTGAGGATGGGGATACACCTGAAACTATGGCCAAAAGTCCCTCTACTATGTCCATTGATTTGTTATTTCTAACTCTCGTCCATCTCACAATATCCTCCCTAATAATGGAGGTACACCGTACACCCTTTCACTGTTCTACTCCAGTGAATGCTCTTATTAGACATGGAATCTTGATTTTCCAAAGGCACCTGGAGACAGTTTAGGGACATGATACATGACCACAGATGGGCATTCACAAAAGCTTTGTCTTTGGAAAGAATGTACATTACTTGGCATTCTTCTCCCTGAATACACCACCCACTCCTTATGTAAAGTCTGCCCTTTATTTTGATGTGTCACATTATTGAGCTAAATCGGCTTACAATATCTGGAGTAGATGATGGCCAGGGGGGGGTTGGAGGTGGCCTGTAGTGCTAGGTTTACGCAATGTGCGGGGTAATGCCGTTGGTCCAATCACATTAATTCACCCATCTAGTGAAAAACATGCAACTTTTCCTCTTCATTTACACACTCAATTTCATGGATAATGATGTTTTTAGGGGGATCAAGAATTTTCTTGTAAAACGATAAAGTCCTCCAGTTGATCATGCATGCCAAAGAGAGGAGCTCCAATTCATATTTTAATATAACGGTGAACACAGTTTGCTAAGCCAAGCACTCCACAACAAAATTTGTCTCTCCAGTTTCTGCTACTTGTGCTATTTAATGCTAAAAAGTATCTTTATCATAAATCAAGGCAGGAATCACCTTAGCGTTATAGTACTTAACTATAGCCAGATGGGCGAAATTATTATACCCGTTTATCTTTTTCAGTTGGGCGATCAACATCCCACATTTCTTTTTAAGTTCGTCAAAGTGGGTACCATCTGAGGACGATTATATATTGTATAGCCCAGGTAGACGTACTGGTCTATGGTCTCCATCGCCAGCCCATAAAGCTTCCATTGGAACTGCGTCTTTTTTTCTTCTTTGTACCCATCATGATTTTGGACTTCTGGGCGTTAATTACGAGTTTGGGATCCCTCATTTGCACCCATGGAAGGATGCTCAGTCAATCAGGTGACTGGTGCAGTGGGCGACAATACACATTGTTGCCATTTTTTTGGGGGGGGGGGTTGGGTTTGTGGAAAGACTCTCCCCGTTGCCTCCCTACCCCCAGACCCTCCCAAAACAATTCATACCCCTTCCCACCCCACCCCCCTACTTACCTGCCAGACCAGAGCTTTGTGCTCCCGGCCACCGTCCTAGAAATGGAAAAGGGCCAAACCTCAGGAGATTGGCGTTGAGCAATAAGCACAGCCAACTTCCAGAGGAAAAGAAAAAGCATTTGCACCCAGGATAAACCACGGAGTACGAATGGCTTACACCCCGCGACAGGGGGCGGACATGGCCGGTAACGGCCTCCAGCCCTGGTAAACCAGGTTAACCATGTCATCTGCATAAGCAAAGTAATGTAGAGAGATTGCACCAAAGCGCGGTGGACAGCCCCTAGCCTTTCCAATAAAGTCCCCCACGTCTGACAAATGTAAGTTAAAAAGAGCTGGGGGACAGGACACAGCCCTGACGGAGTCCAGGCTTGGTGCCCACAGCTTTGGACATCTGTCCACTCCCATTTTACTGCACCATTACTTTTGTATCCATGTGGATAGAGACCAGAATTTCGAGGATACTATCAGGAACTTCAAGCCTTCATCTTTCTCCAAAGTATATCTCGACTAACGCCATCAAAGGCCAGGGAAAGGTCTATGTATGCAATATATAGGATGCCCTTCCTGCTCTTAAAAGTAGTGAGAGAAGAAAACCATTCAATTGGGTACCAGAACCTTCCTAAATCCAGACTGATTTAGGTCTAGTCTATTTGACCAATAGGCCCAGTTATTGAGTTCCCTCAATGTTATTGCAGAAAAGATCTTGCTTCCAACGTCGATAAGTGCAATCAACGATAGTGTTAGGCTGCATTTTGTCACCCTTTGTAATTATCGGAATCATAAAAGAGGTTTTTTCCAGGACTCAGATGAACAAGTTACTTTCTTACCGGGCAACGTTCTTTCGATGGGATGTTCCGATGACTTATTCCACATCTATGACAGGTAATCACCACAGCTGTGCTGCTTCGGACCATTTTCGGCATCTGCGTCCTGCGTCAATGACAATACGCTGTCCTCGAGGGCCTCCGTCGAGCCGACGTCACCAGATGTTATAGTAGGACGCACGACGCCCGTAGCCTCAGTTGTAGTTTTTCCCAGAATGTGTGGCACCAATCTTCTGCCAGTATGACTACAGAAAGCCTTGCGGAAACGAAAGCTGCAATCCCATAAGAAATTCTGTAGAGGGGCAGGTAGGGAGGGAGCGATGTGGAATACATCGTCGGAACATCCCATCGAAAGAAGGTTACCAGGTAAGAAAGTAACTTGTTCTTCGAAGGGATTGGTTCCTCCGACGTATTCCACATCTATGACAGACTCCCAAAGCAGTACCAACGTAAGGAGGTGGGAAAAGAATTTAGAATTTTAGAATGCCCAATTAAATTGCAGAATAGAGGACCGCCTTGCCAAAGGCCAAATCTTGCCCATGGATAGAATCCAGGGAGTAGTGTTTGACGAAAGTATGGACAGAGGCCCATGTGGCTGCTTCACAAATGTTATGAATGGGAACAACCCTCTGCAGGGCAGTAGAGGCAGCCACACCCCTAGTAGAATGTGCCCGTAACCCTCCCGGAGGGTCCTTACCCGCCAAGCGGTAACATTCAGAAATTGTCACGATAATCCACCTAGACAAAGTCTGTTTAGTAACAGCTTGTCCCAAACGCCTTCCAGCATATCCTACAAAGAGCTGGTGATCCACTCTAACCCGGGACAAGCGTGAGATGTAGAAACTTAAAGCTCTCCTAGAATCCAACCTATGGAGCCTCTCCTCTTCCTTACCAGGATGCAGAGAAGGATAGAACGCTGGAAGAATGACCTTCTGGCTTAAATGAAATTCCGACAACTTTCGGAAGAAAAGAAGGACGAACCCCAAGGACACCCCTGTCCTTATAGAACACTGTGAAGGGTGGCTTAACGGAAAGTGCCTGCAACTCACTCACTCTGCGAGCGGAAGTGACCGCAACTAAAAATAGAGTTTTCAAGGTCAACAGTCTCAAAGGACAAGAATGTAAAGGCTCAAACGGAGCTCCCATTAGGAATTTTAGAACCAGGTTCAAATCCCAACCGGGCACCTGGAAAGGTGACGGTGGGAACACATTAGTGAGCCCTTTCAAAAACTTAGAAATCGAAGGAATTTTAAAATAAGAACACTCCTCAGAGGAGCGCTTAAATATGGACAGCGCTGCCAGGTAACCTTTAATGGTACCCACTTGCAGGCCCTTGTGGGCTAACGAAAACAAAAAAAGACAGAACCGCAGGAATGCAACATGAAAAAGGATCCACATTCTTAACCCTGCAACAGTCACAGAACTTCCTCCAACGGCAACGGTACAGGGACTTTGTTGCAGGCCTTCTGGCCGAAAGCAACACCTCCATCACGTCTTCAGGGAGGTCCCAATCCTTATACCTCAACCTTTCCAAAGCCAAGTATGAAGGTTGAGGGACTTGACATCTCGATGGAGAACCTGACCCCCCTCCCGTGAGATCAGATCGTCTCGGTAGGGAAGACGGCGTGGAGGGCACATGGACATGTCGAGAAGGTCCGGGTACCACATTCTCCTGGCCCATGCCGGAGCAATGAGGATCATTCGGGAACCAAACCTCCGTAACCTCCGCAGCACTTGCGGAATGACGGGGACTGGAGAAAACGCATACAGCAGTGGGAAGGACCACTCCACTACGAACACATCCCCCAAGGATCCTCTTGGAGGAAATTCTCACAAGCAGAATCGTTCGCACTTCCGGTTGACACTGGTGGCAAAGAGATCCACTTGTGGGGTCCCCCAAAGGGTGAAGATCTCCAGGAGAATCTCCTGAGCCAGCTCCCACTCGCGAGAGACCGTGCTCTGCCTGCTCAGAGCGTCCGCTGCCGCGTTTTCATCTCCGGCCAGATCAACTGTCGAGATCAAAATTTCCTGCTGGATGGCCCAGAACCAGTGCTGCATCGCCTCTCTGCACAGAGGGAGAGACCCCGCATCCCCCCCCATTTTTGTTGAGGTAGTGCATAGCCACTGAATTGTCTGTCAGAATCAGGACAGTCTTCCCCCGCACAGACGGCAGAAAAGCCTTCAGGGCTAGCCTGACGGCCCTCAGCTCCATCAGATTGATATGGAGTCTGGACTCCGACAGAGACCAACGACCGTTGACTGTCAACTCGTTGGCATGAGCTCCATCGCGTGAGGGATGCGGCCTCACGATCGTCATCTCCGGCCAGGGTAGCCAAAATGGAGCCCCCTTCATCAGTTTGCTTTTGACGGCCCACCACAGAAGGTCCTGGGCAGCCGAGGGCGGCACCTGAACGTGATCCGACATCCTGCCGGAGGACTGTGGCCACTGCATCTTGAGAGCCCACTGCAGAGATCTCATCCGCAGCCTGGCCTCTGGCACCAGGAGAATGCAGGATGCCATAAGGCCGAGCAACCTGAAGAACTCGAATGCCGGGAGACTCTGGGCATGTTGAAACTTGTTCACCATCTGCAGAATGTGATGAGCCCTCACCTGGGGAGGCAAACACAGCCCCAGTGATGTGTCGCGCACTGCTCAGATGTACTGGAGCCGCTGGGTAGGTGTCAAGTGGGACTTCTTTAAGTTGAGGGAGAAGCCCAGCCTGTGAAGGGAGTGGCAGGTGACAGAGATTATCCAGGACTTGCTCGGGAGAGCGTGCTCTGATCAACCAATCGTCCAGGAAGGGGTAGACGTGAATCCCCCCTTTCCTGAGATACACTGCCACCACCACCATGAGCTTGGTGAAGACCCTCGGGGCGGAGGTCAATCCGAACGGCAGGACCAGAAACTGAAAGTGCGAGTCGTCAACCGCGAACCTCAGGTACTACTTGTGCTTGGGATGAATCGGCACATGAAAGTAAGCGTCCTTGAGGTCGAGAGACACCAACCAGTCCTGTAGTTGAAGGGCCTGGAGGACTTGAGAGAGAGTAACCATCTTGAACTTGTCCTTCCTGAGGAGCTTGTTCAAACCACGCACGTCCATGGTGGGTCTCAATCCCCAGTCTTTTTCTGGGATGAAAAAATATGGGGAATAACATCCCTTGTTCCTCTCCGCTACAGGAACCAGTTCTATGGCGCCTTTCTCCAGCAGGGATTTGATTTCCTGCGCAAGGAGCGGATCCGGACACTTCAAAGAGAAATTCCCTGGTGGATTGTCGTGAGGCCTCTGCCGGAAAGGAAGACAGTAGCCGTGGGCTGTGATCTCCAGAACCCACACATCTGAAGTAATGGCACGCCATTCTACAAGATGCTGCGCCAGCCTTCCCCCAACCGGTGAACCATGGGACATGGCCTCATGACTGAGCTGAAGCGGCTGCGGCAGTGCCTGAGGGCAAAGAAGCAACTGCCCGAATGGCTTTGGCACCTCGAGTACCTTGTTTTCCATCTCTGGTACTCCTACGTTGGCCCCTTTGACTGGCCGCTCCCCTCGATCTACCAAAAGGTGAGTAGTATCGAAAGGAACCTCCCCTCCATTGCTGTCCCCTAGGACGAAAAGGCGGAGGTTGACGGACTACAGCGCTCAACAACTTCGCTGCAGCCTTTGAGGTCTGCAACCTCTCAAGGCTCTCGTCAGCCTTGCTGCCAAAAATATGTACACCATCAAAGGTTCTTTCTAGATCAGGCTTTAACATTCAATTCAGATGGGGATCTCACCCCTTCCACCGGTGGACAATTTAAATCCAACAGATATTTTTCCCATATGTGCTCAGGATCGGAGTTTAGCCGTTTAATTTCTTGATATGATACTTCTGGACACTTGGAATAATGGCCTGCAATCACCAAAAGGTATTTTCAGGAAGGGCACAAAGCTAATTCACAGCACACAGTCTTCTGGGTTCAGATAATGGTGACACTGGTGACACTGGTGCCTTACCTGTTCCTTATTTTTATAACTATTCATAAAGAGTCAGCATTCACTACATTGTTTCCCTAGGATAGATTTAGCCCTGGCCACCAGCAATTTTCATTCAGCTTATTCTTGTGAATGTCAACCTTGGGTGACACTCATGGGCCAATTTACTTTATCTACCCCTCAACCTTTCAGGTGGATTTAGCTTAGTGCCTCTCTCAACCCATTCTGGGCCACTGAAAGCTCATGTTTCACCTTAGAGGAATTTCCTTTAAATTAATAGAACTTTAGCCTTTTGGACAATCCACAGATAGACACCTTAAGTATAATGGGTAAAGAAAACCTAAATACAAATAATGTTGTTCAAGCCTAAGGTCTATAGTTTAAAATCATGTTGAGAGGCCGGGCTTGTACGTCAGGAGCAAACCCCGACTTCCGCAACCATGCAAATCTGCACATCACGGTGCTCGCCGCCATGGACCGGCTGACACAGTCTGCCATGTCCAGACCCGACTGAACGGATTCACACATGGCATCCTTGCCATCTTGAACGAGGGCAAGAAAACCATCCCGTTCCTCCCCTTCGGGAATATGTTCAGCCGCCAACAACACACAATTCCACAGAGTGTGAGTGAAACGTGCCAAAGCACACACAGAGTTGGCTGCCTGTAAAGCCATACCCCCTGAAGAAAACAAACACTTTTTTCGCCCAGCCATCAACACATTTGTCGTCCCCATCAGGAGGGATGGTAGGGTACGACGCCTGCTTTGCTGGGGCCATAGCCGCCTGCACCACCAAACTCTCCGGAGTGTGGTGCGTAGTCAAGCAGCAGGGGTCGCTACTGGCTGGATGGTATTTTTTAGGCAACAACTTGCTCACTGCTGGGAGACTCTCCGGAGCAATCCAAGCCGCCACCACCCTTCTCTGTAAAGCCATATGGAATGGCAATACCGGGTCAGTGGGTGGCCCTTAGTCAAGGATATCTGTCAGGTCATTGTGCAGAAAATCCACTGATGGTGCAGACCACCCCAAGTACTCCGTCACCCTCGACATGAGGCGCCTGTACAAAGATTCAGCATGCGTACCAGGCTCAAGCCTGCCAAACTCGACCTCCAGGGAGGTATCAAGACCACTTGCGGCGTGCAAAGACTAACAAAGGTCTTCCAACTGTCTATGACCAGACAAGAGTTTGTCAGGAACCTCATCAGGAAACAAACCTTCATCGGACCCTTCATCCACCTCAGAAATATAATCAAGAGGCTGGAATGGGGCACAGAAAAAGGCACATTTTTTGACTTGGCCAGGGCCTTCCTCTGGGGTTCCACCGGTCTCCGGGGTACCTCCGATAAAGCCTCCTCAAAAGGCGTCGAGGGCATCGACGGAATTGGCGTCGACGTCGCGTGTGGCGCCGATGGCTTCGACACAGGCCTCAAGGGTGGTGCCCCAAGCGTGTCCTTCGACGGCATCCGCGCCGATGGCGCGGATGACTTCCTCGGAGGCACAGCCTCGAGAGAGTTCCCTCGACAGACATGGCGCCGATGGCGTCGACGTCTTCTTCGAAGGCACGGACGGAACGGAGCCCTGCGATTGGAAAATCCCCATCATCTCTGTATGAAATGCATCCCATTCCGCAGGAGAAGAGTGCTTGTTGGGACAAGCAACCCGCCGACGGGCAGAGTCCTCGGACGAGGACGGGGAAGGCGACCAGTGATGGCGCTTCTGCGAGTGCCTCGAAGAGGTAGAGGAATGGCGGGAACCACTCCGGGACCGAGACCCCGACGACCCGGAGAGTCACCTCTCGATTCATCGGTCGAAAGCACAGCGGATTTCGAATTTCGGGGTTTGGAAACTTTGCCGACAGAAAGCTTCTTCCGTTCCCGCAAGGCCTTCGATGTTAACGACTGGCAATCGTCACAGTCATCCGTGGCGTGGTCCTCACCGAGGCACCAGAGGCAGGCGTTGTGCGGGTCCGTAAGTGACATCTTGGAACCGCAGTCCCGACACTTCTTGAATCCCGACCGCGGGGTGGAAGAAGACGAAGACATGATATCTTCTCAACAAACACGTTCGTAAGAACCGAAAGAATAACTCAGAAGAACCGAGGTGCTCTGAGATCTCCGAAGCGAACACGTTCGCAGAAAAAACGGAATTGAGGCTACGGGCGTCATGCGTCCTACTTATAACATCCGGTGACGGAGGCTCGACGGAGGCCCTCGAGGACAGTGCATCGACGTAGGAAATTTTCCAAAGCAGCACAGCTGTGGTGATTACCGGTCATAGATGTGTAATACGTCGGAGGAACCAATCCTGTCGAAATATTTTTTGTGTTCAAGATATTCTGGAACAGGGTAAGGCGAATGGAAGCACGCAGGTCAATGTCCCCTTTTAATACATAGTTTGATAGCCCATCTGGGCGACCCATTCTAGATGGGTTTGCCTTTCTAATCAGATATTCAATATCATCTATGTCCACCTTTACATCCCAGGCTTTACAATTCAATTCAGATGGGGATCTCACCCCTTCCGCCGGTGGATAATTTAAATCCAACAGATATTTTTCCCATATGTGCTCAGGATCAGAGTTTAGCCGTTTAATTTCTTGATATGATACTTCTGGACACTTGGAATAATGGCCTGCAATCACCAACAGGTATTTTCAGGAAGGACACAAAGCTAATTCACAGCACACAGTCTTCTGGGTTCAGATAATGGTGACACTGGTGCCTTACCTGTTCCTTATTTTTATAACTATTTATAAAGAGCCAGCATTCACTACATTGTTTTCCTATGAAAGATTTAGCCCTGGCCACCAGCAATTTTCATTCAGCTTATTCTTGTGAATGTCAACCTTGGGTGATGGGCTAATTTAATTTATCTACTCCTCAACTTTTCAGGTGGATTTAGCTTAGTGCCTCTCATAACCCATTCTGGGCCACTGAAAGCTCATGTTTCACCTTAGAGGAATTTCCTTTAAATTAATAGAACTTTAGCCTTTTGGACAATCCACAGATAGACAACTTAAGTATAATGGGTAAAGAAAACCTAAATACAAATAATGTTGTTCAAGCCTAAGGTCTATAGTTTAAAATCATACCTAATCCAATGTATACTATTACTTGATCTTTTCAGCTAGTGAAATGCTTCTTCCTTAATGTACGCTATTTGCAACTCGTTTGCAATTATCTTGTAAATACACCCCTTTAGTTTCCCTGTTAGTGCAGAATTTCACACTGCGAGTTCTGGCTCTATACATTTCTGGGTTTCAAATGTTTTGCTGCTCCCTTTTCTACTGAAGTTCCCCTACCACTGCAACATTTATTCTATTCTAGTGTACTGCCATTAGTAGCCCATCATATGGATAAAAGGGCAGAAGCGATTTTGTGCAGCGGCCGCCAATATGAATATATTTTCTTAGTGTGGTATGCCACGTTTTTCTAGACATGAAGGGTAAAGCCAGCATGACGATTGTTCATACGTGGCTATACTGGCTGGGAAGCGTCAGAAGGAGGACAGACTCATGTCTTCCATTTTGAGTGGTTATTCTTTATTTAAAAGAAAAAACGCCTAGCTCTCCCTAATCTTTGGATTTTCCCTACTTGACATAAACTAACTGGGGTGTGCGTCAGTCTGTGAGTCCAAAAGGTTGTTAGGCAGAAACCTGTGCAGTTCCCTTAGGGAACACTGCAAAAGATTTAGGACTACAGGTGTTAACAGTAAACCCACTTGGTAGCAGTCTGTACCACCCAAATTTACCTGTTACGCTCACCTGGTTCCCACGGGGGCGTCGACCAGAACTGGGCCGCTGTTATTTCCACCAGCATGACGTGTAGCGCCGAGATGACTGACTGGACTGGCCCGCTCAGCCTAGTTTGTCTGGCTGGCAAGAATATTCTTCTGCAAAGGAGAAGAGGAATTAACCACCCGTGGAATTGAGTGTCAACCCACCTTCCCCACTCCCGTTGTCTTCCCACTGATCACTCTTGATGTCCCCTCTTTAGTCTCACCTGATGGTTTGGAAGGATGAGCTCTCCATCCTGCGTCGACCGCAGGGGCGCGTTGATGACCAGTTACTTCACTGGCGTAGAGGAATTGGTGAGTTCCAGTATTGACTCTAAAGTCCAATTGTTCATAAGAGTTCAAATGTCTGCTCTTCACTCTGTCCATTTCCTTGCAGGTTGCCGATTAATCCACTAGATGATTTCCAAATGGCACTCGGTAAGATTCAGGTAAGTCTATTGTGGTTTTCCCCTTAGGGGCCGGGGTACGGCGATGAAGCAGAGTGGACTGTGCCGACCCGAGATAAGGTGAGACCCCCTTGGTAAATCAGGTAAGTTTTGTGGGGGGGGTAACTGGTATTGTCCTTGCTTTCTCCCCTTAACGGCCTGGGTACGGCGACGAAGCAGAGTTGACTGCGCCGACCCGAAATGAGGCGAGTACCTCCCGTGGTAAATCAGGTAAGTACTTGGGGGTAGCTTGTATGGCCTTAGAGAGTTCCCTTGCTCACCTTGCTGTCTTTGTCTCCTTAGGTGTCGGAGGGCGGCCGCGAGATGGAGAGAGCGTGATGGAATGCTGAAGTACCGCCAAGCAGGTGAGTTCAGCGCGGCGCCGTAGGAATGCGAAGAGATGCTTCAAAGACTTCTGTCTTTCAGTTCCGTGGCGAAATGGATCAGGATTCAGGTAAGGATTAAAGTTAAAACGCCTGTTCTAACCTTTATCCTTTTTGTCTTCTTGTTTCAGGAGTCCCAGGACTGAAGCGGGCGTGGCTGAAGACTGGAGCTGCTGAAAACACGGTGAGCGTTACGCTGCAGCAAGCAGAATAACGCGAAGCACGTGTGGCTGTCCGGGCGTGGTTTAAATAGCCTTGGAAGAAGATCCAGGTAAGTATTCTTCCACAGCCCCACCCAAGTAACAAAATAGTCCCTTCAGTAAAATAGTCCCTCTTAAGCCTCATTTGGCTTGAGTCTTCATGCAGCATGGTCTGCCTCAGGTGAGTATGCAGCATGGTCTGCTTCAGGTAAGTTATCAATAATGAGCCTGGCGCCATAGGCGCCAGGACTGTACCCAAACAGCCCCTAACTGGGGCTTTTGGGCATGCTCCAAGTGGCATGATGCCTGCTTCCGGGGCTGCTGGGCCTGGTCTGGTCTTCCGGGGGCAGGCATCATGACATTACCTGGTAGCTGTGGCTGAGCAGTCAGACTTCTCTCAAGAAGAGTTAGGCAGTATGCAAAGTATACACAATAGGCACTCAGACACACCAATACAAGCAAACACTGACCAGAGCTTTGGTATCAAAGTATATAATTATTTATTTAAAAACACACTGTTTGAAACACTTCAGCACTCTTGTTGTAAAATATTCTAAACACAGTTACTATTGTAAGATATACACTCCTTTTTCCTTATCAGATAAGTCTCAGTAAAACACCACTTATTTTCATACAGAGGTGAGCGCTTAACTAGATGGCACTCCAATAAGTTTGTGAGAAAGGGAGGGAAAAAGAGAGAATATGGAAAGGTACACCACTCTAAGATTTAGGAACACGGTTAGCAAGGCAGAAGAGCAAAAGTCACTGGTGAGCCAAAGTCCAAAGGCTGGGCCCACTCTTAGAGAGAGCAGAGCACAAATGCGCCCAAGATCACACAGTTACACTAGGCTTAGAAAGTCTTGCAGAGAGTTCAAAAAGAGTTGAGAGGCTTAGGAAAGTTTAGCCAGGGTGTCCCAGGCTAACCCAGGTTCAAAAGCCGGGGGCTAAATCTACCCCGTACAGTCGGTAGCAAGGGAAGCCTGGCGGGACACGGTACCTTAAGTGGGAAGGATCCTCCAACGGTGGCAGTTGTTCCTGGCAGTGGGTGCAAGTCGCGTCGTCGTCCAGGGGAAGAGAAGATCTCGACTTGGAGGAAAGATGAAGGTCGTTGCACTACCAGGGAAGAAACCAGCTGTGGAGTTTTCCGGTTAAAGGTGGTACCTTTGTTCGCGGTCGTGGTAAAACGTGGTATCCCGGTTGTCCGGGTGCTTGGCACAGGCAAGGCGGCCACGAGGTACGTCGGGAAGGCGAAAAGATGGTGAAACTGGTTATCCCCACCAGTAAAAGGAAGAAGACTCTCCGGCGGGAGATCTCCTCTGTCGTTGGGTAAAGTGGTGAGACGGTCCAGCAGGGCTCCACCGGTGGTGGCATCGTGGCAGGTCGGCTCAGCTTCTCCCTCGTCGGATTCTTAGGTCCTGTGGCGACTTCTCAAGTCCCAGTCCCCAAAGCCCTGCTTTTATGCAGAAAACCCCCATTCACTCAGCCTAGCTGTCACTCAAACATGCTAAGTGGTGAGCCAGCCGGCTCACCACTTGGGCCAATCAGGACGGAGTGCGACTTGAGTTGCCTAGGCAACTCAGTCCAGGGTGCCTAAATCCCCCTCCACCCCTCCCAAGTACCCCAGACAGAGTGGCACCACTTTGGAGGGCTTCTGTGGAGAAGCCCGCCAAAAAGTGGAACAAAGGGCTCGACTTGGGTTGGAGTCACAGAGGAGAACACAAACGCCATTTTTGAATCAAGTTTTGGCAAAAAATACAAACCGGAGAATTAATATTAATTAAATAAACCGGCAGTATGTTCGAGGCTACCGTAAATAATTAAATAAAGATAGTAGCCTAAAACAATGGGAAACCCCATAGGAAAATATTTGTGGTTGAATATAAAAAGTAGTATCCACTGCCACCAGCCAAAACTCGATCAGGGGGGACGGAGACGTGCCCCCTCGACTAACATACCCCGGGGCAAATGAATTGCCCCAGCCAGTACGTCCACAATATGATGGTTTTTACTGGTTCTGTTCAGAATTTAAGACTAGTAAAGTCAATGGTGACTTTACATGCCCTGGGAGACAGTAGTCAGTCCCAGGGTATGGAGTCTATACTGGGGGGGTCACTATGACACCCCTATGTTACTGCACTGAGGGTGCTGTGTAACACACATCACAAAAACACATGAAGCCCTATGGAGTAAAAGACCCCATAGCCCATTAAACACATCTAGATTCAAAGAAACACACTCAAATCATGCCCAAGAGTGAGGGTAAAAGATTCTCACTCTTGGCAGGAGAAAAAAAAATAAACCCCAAAAATCCAGCAAAGCTGCTGGGGGACTCACTAGGTTAGGAAATTCAGCCTAAACAGATAATTCTCCCTAACAAAGGTCGATCTGTCTTCTGTCCAAACTAATCAGACCTTCCAGGATATTGCAGCACACAAAAGCTGATTATGTGGCAGACAATTGCACTTCTGCAGCATTATGGAGCACTTTCAAATGCATGGGTGGCGATTATTGTGGGATGTCATTGCCTCCATTTCTCAGGGTAGCTGTGTTGGTGGAGCTACTGATAATGCTGAGGCCGTAGGCGATGGTGTTGGATGAACTCGCAGCAAGGCATCCAGTGTTGGTTGTGGGGTGGGTGCTCCTCTACAGAACAAGATGGGGGTGTTGATAGAGCTAGCACTGAGGGCACGAGTGGCAATGATTGTGGGAGGGACATTTCTGCTGAGAGAATGATTTGTGAGTGTGGTGCTGCCTCTGCAGTCCAGGGCAGTGATGTTGGTTCGGCCAGTGCTACTGCTGAGGGCATGGTTTATGATGGTGGCACGGCCATGGAGGGCAAGATTGGTAGAGGCGGTGATGTTTGCAAGGTCCTGGGTGGTGGTGGTAGTTGCACTGGGCCTAAGGTGGTGGTGGTGGTTTTGCTATGAGTGGGACCAGTGCTGCCACTGAGGTGCTGGCTGGTGGTGCTGCCTCTGCAGCCTTGAGTGGTGGTGTTAATGGAGCCAGTTCTGACATTGTGGGCGACGGTGAAGTGCAAGAGGGAGGGTGTGTGTGCTGGTGTGAAGTACTGTGTGCAAGAGAGTTGGTGAAGCTGTATGTGATGATGACACATAAAGGGTATGTAGAAGGACGTGAGTGGGTGAACATGCATGCTCACACCAGGAACAAGAGTGCATGCAAGTTTATGAGAGGTTGAGTGCTCAAGCAAGTGTGTGAGAGACTGGCCCAACATACATACTCTCTCCCCCTTGCACTCAGTGTGAGAGTACTGTGTTTGTAAGTGTACATGATGGAAGAGACACAGGGGTCAGAATAAAGACAAGGGAAAGAAGGCAGATGGTGTTCAGATTAGCAACGGGGAGAAGTACAGTGAAAGTGTGCCAAAAATGTTGACGGGGAAGCAAGAGGAATATGGCACAGTGAAAAGAGAAATGGCACAGGTAAACGGGTGTGACGAGGGGGCTACGGAAATGGCACAGTGAGGAAGGAACAAAGAAATTGTTGGCAATAGGATGGGCAGGCCTGGGGAGGGGGTGCTCACATGAGATGATTTTGATTTGTACCGCGCTCCAAACATACTTCACTGTATACAGGCGCAGATCGAAAAAGAGACCTCAGAGTAAGGCATGAATGTCTCAAACATAAACCCTCCCTAAATTGGCTGATTTCTATTTAAACAGGAAAGTTTTAAGTGCCTTCCGGGAACCCAGACAGTGACTGGCAAGACCTAATCTCCAAAGGTAGTTAATTCCATAGTTTGGGTCCATAGACCCCCCCCCCCCAAACCTCCAATCGCCTCTGGAGAGACACACTGTGCAGGGAATGCTCAGCAACAACTGGTCCCCTCAGCGCAACACTCTTGCGGGGTGGTGTCTGCAAATTTTACCACTGAGGTACTCCGGGGTCTGCCCATTTACACACTTAGAAATTAGGCAGGAATGCCCATCATCAAGTTGTTGCAATAGTCCAGGTGATTATTTGTCATGTCCCCCCACCCCCCAATAGCTGTGTGGTCTTCCACAGGAAGGAATGGTAGCACGCTCCTGAGCAATCGCAGTGAATAGTAAACTGCCTTAACCTTGGCCCCCACCTGAGCTTCACATCCTAGGTTCTCCTGCCACACACAGCCCAGATTCTTAATGTTTGAGGCATATTGTAGCTTCTCACCAAGGATGCTTGGGGTAAGGGATTCCCTAGCATTCAGGACTCGCTGCTTGAGGCTGAACAAATAACTTGGTTTTTGCTGCGTTGAGCTGCAGTTGATTTGCCATCCATTTATTAATGTCTACAAGACATTAATAAACTTTGATGAAGGCGTCCTCCATGTCATCTGTGTTAATATAGATTTGAGTGTCATTGGCATATGAGTGGTAACTCAACCCATGACACCTCACAATATTTAGAACCGGGCGCATGTACAGGTTAAAAATCAATAGGGACAAAGAAGATCCCTGTGGAACTCCACACCTCAAAACAATAGGTTCGGCGGTGTACCTCCTGCCCCCCCAAATGTCACCCGCTGGGATCTGTCTGCCAGGAAAGACCTAAACCATTTAATGGCCTGTTCGGAGATCTTACCAACTCTGCTTAGACGATCTAATAGGACTCCGTGATTGACAGTGTTGAAAGCCGCAGATAGGTCCAACATCAAGAAGAGTGTTAACCAACCACCATCCGCAAACTCCAACAAGTCGCCGTGTACTACCAGCAAAGCTATCTCGGTTCCATGCTTTAGATGAAATCCTGACTGGAATTCGTCAAGCAGTACCTCTTTTTCCACAAAAGTTTGAAGTTGGGAAGTGACCACTTTCTCCAACACTTTGGCTGGCCACGATAAGCCAGCAACCGGCCGAGAGTTTTTTTTAGAACAGCTGGATCCAGATTCGATTTTTTGTAATAGTGGTATGACTATCAGGAACCTGGCCATGTGTCAGAGATTTGTTTACAAAGGTGGTCATAAAGGGTGTTATGTTTTGGGCCATATGCCTGGCAGTGCAGGCAGGAAACACAAATGCTAGGTTATTGGTTGGCTTGAGGTTCGATATGAGGGAATATACCAGTTTCTCAGTCACTGGTCAGAAATCAATGCTCCCCTCAGCCCCAACAGCTTAAATGGTGCTACAACCAGTGGGTTTGAGGGCCCTAATCCCCCCCCCAACCGATGCCCCATTACTCTTCTGCATTGCTTCAATCTTTTCCTTGAAAAAGAGATTGAAAGCGTTGGCCTATGTCTGTGAGGGACCAAGAGATGCTGCTATACAGTTTGGCATGCAGAAGTTAGAAACCATTATTGGCGTTGTCTGCTAACTTACTTTTTCTCCATAATTTGTTAGTTTGCTGCATCTGCTTTCGAAGTGGGACCAGCGTATGGGTAAACCAAGGCTTAGAGACCCTAGTGCATCCTTGGGTCACAAGGGGGCATATTTGGAACAAATCCCTTCCAATATTGAGGTGCCCGTGTTAAAATATTCCTCGCTTGGCAACATGTCGACACTTGCCAACCTCATCTGTACTTCTTCGCTTGGAATCTTAGCTCGATAAACTTTACGAGTAAGGGCAGATGGTCTGGCAGTTACCTCCCCGTCCACTTTCCTCCTGTAGCTAGGTCAAACACTGGGGCATAATGGTCGGACCAGAAGACAGGGACAGTCTTGTTAAATACTACAGACCTCCCCCTGGCCGACACCAGATCCAAGCAGTGCCCACTGACATGCGATGGGATGGAAGCACAAAGGGGCAGGGGAAGGGAGAGGCACAGTAAGGTGTCAGGGAAGAAGGTGCCAAAACATGGAAAAGGGTGGCCAAATAAAGGATGGGGCAACAAAGTGAATGGACAACACAGACAATCTGGGGATCAGGGTGCATCTGATAGTAAGGAGTATGCAGGAGAAGGTGCTAGCGAGAGGGTATGACTAAAGATGATGTGAGGGTGTGTGGTTGCATGCTAGGCAGCGTTCGCAAGAATGCATGTAAAAGAAAGTGTGCATGTAAGGGTGCGAATATGTACATGCAATGTTGGTGTGGCATTGTGGGATATATTTACCCACTCAGCAGTACTTCCCCCCACATCACCAAGCTGCGCATCATCAGTCACCGGAAAAATGGCTGGGCTGGCACTGTGAGCACCATGGCCTCATAACTGCATTTTGCAGCGACAAAAAGATGGCTGCACCATCTTGCCAAGCACATATTGGGCAGGATGGAACAAGGGGGCACACTGAGGAAGCATGCCAGTGTGTTCTTACATATACAAAAGAAATAGAGTGAAAAAGCAGCGCTGCTTTGCTGCAGCCCAAAGTTCCCTGGAAAAAGGCAATTATTGACATTTAAAAATGATGCCGCTCTGATGCTCTTTTTCGTCTGATTCCTTATCACAATATTTTATTAATAAGACCTTGCCATGCTTATCTACATTCACATTGTGCTTCGGCAAAACCAAGCATGACCAATGAATGACAGGCTGTCAAGCCAAATCTGAAAAAGGCCCAAAGAAACTTCAGTTTCCACCGCATGGGAAAAGCTTCACTTTTTGCATTACAAAGTGGCAAGTATCAGTAATTCAAAGAAACTCCAGCTCTGGGCTATGTCAGTCTCAGTGCATCTTGGTTCAAGCAAAACTGCGGACTACCAGAAACTAACTAGGGCTGCAAAACAATATTGGCAAGGCAGCTCGGGGAAAAAAAACAAATTTGAAAGATAAATCCCATCAACATTTGCTCCACATGTGTAAAAATGGGTTTTGCAAACTAAAGAAGAAAAAAAAAGCCAGTTGAACAAAAACTTCTCCTTGCTTAGCAATGTGAAAGGGGATTGTGCTGTGAAGATACATGTATTAGATGGTTCTATTCAGCAGGTTTTCTTCCAATTCTGAGCCAAAAATAAATCAAATTAAATCAAACTGCAGTGGCTGCATGGGGGTATGTCAGCCCAGAAACAGGTTTCTGATAAGGATACCAGAAACAAAAGGGAACCACCATAAACATCCAGGACACCCAAGTGATAATTGCTATGTTGGACAGACTGTTGGTTGTGCTCCAGCCCCGTACAATAGAATTCTAGCACACTAAAGTGCAAAGTGAAAATTCACACCACCTTGTGATTTCCACCAGAAGCTTCAAAGAACATTTCCATGACAACCTTGGACTGAGGGGTTAGCTTGGGAATCTATGCCCAAATATGGGGAACAAAAGAGCCCATCTGTTTCTAGAGACTATTTTATAAATAAACTTTGAAGATTTTTATCTCTGCAGCAGGACTTTGCAAAAATGTGAAAATGTCACTGTTTAAATGTGATTTTGTGGTTTATAATTTAAGACATTGTAGCATTCACTGATCCCTTGGGAATAGAAATGGTAGAGTATTATAAGGAAAGTATCCATGATGGCATTGCAAATTTTAATACTTACATGCCTAATGATAATCCACACCGATGTATAAAGTTATAGAATTTTAAGTCATATAATTCTCACCGAAAAGAGCGAAAAACTGGTAGAAGGGCAAAACAAGGTCCCACAACCATGAGAATTGGACTGCTATGCTCTACATAAAATATATAATCTGCCCATATGATTTGTTATCGTGCTACAACTGTACAAATGTGTGAATTCTGTTAGGACAGATTTTTGGCAAAAAGGACTGTGGGAAGGCTTTGTACATCGTAAACTACAACCCCTAAACTGAGTCAATCCTAGAGGAGGCAACCAACATTGATTGTCCAATCCAGTTGTTTAGAGGCGTGTTTAGCTAGGCCTTCCCCATCATATAGTCTATGATGTCACTATGCATTATAAATAAGAGCCCTGTAAAGACTGGAGGGGGGTGTCTGTACTTTTGCTCTCTATATGGTAGAGGAGAGGCACAGAGGAACCCAGCCAAGATTCTCTATTATTGGTACGTGGTCGAGCAATCAAGGCCTAGCTTCTCAGAAGGTGATGCAGGCTGGTTCTTAAGTACAGTGTAGGCCCCAAGCCCCCACAAAGGAATGTCCGCACACTATATTAGTTAAAACGCAGTCTTTATAGAATATTCAAGGTTATGTACAATATTGCGATAACTCACTTTGTACTCGGTTATCTATAATAGCAAATATACAGTTCTATGTGGTACGGCAATTACTATTAGATCTCTTTAAAGTGCATCAACTGTATGGTTAAATGTCCCAAATCAGTTTGTAAAGGAAACCAACAATAGATCTAAGAGGAAAGCAGTTGGTTAGAACAATTGGCAGAATACTGGCCCCGTTTACCTAGACACAGTTCTGTGTGGCGATCCCCCCACCTGGGCAACCTGTAAAATAAAGATATATCACAAGCCCAGTCCATATATTTTTCACAAGAATCTTTCCAATAGTTCAGCAATCCCAAAGTACCCGACAAGGAACTCTACAACAACAGGTAGAGTTCCTTGTCGGGAAATCGACGGCCCTTCTTCAGTGCACTCCCTTTAAGGCAGGCGCTACGGGTCGTCGAACGTCCGGCGATGAACACGGTGAACTACGGCAGTGAAGTGGCAGCTTTGTTCCTAGCGTTGCTCATCAACGGGAAGCATAGACGTCCTGCAAGGAAGAGGCATGCGGGGCACCTCGATGTCAATAGTTCTGGACCGCAAAGAGTTTGAAGAACTGTGGCCCAGCAAGGGCGTCAAGTCGTCGGCGTCTCTGTGGTCTTTGGGTGGCGGGAAACCCACCGGCGGATGCTCCTCGGCTCGTCGACAGCCTGGCCTTCTCCGGCGGGTTAAGGCGACGGTGGCGGACAACAGTCCGGGCGCTTCTCTTTGGGATTCCACGGCGGTCTCCGGTCGTCAGCCTGTCGTAGGTCTCTCTACCAGGCAGCTTTGGCAAAGATCAGCTGGTGCACGATGGTCCCTTGTAGCTCGGGAAGAGGGTGCCTTAGCAGGTCCTCACTTGGTCAATCCTTGGAGACACAGCAGCTTTCAGATTGATGAAGAAGGGCAACAGCAATTCTCTTCCAGCAGGGCTTCAAGGTCAAGCTTCAGTTTCACTCCAGTTACTCTTCATAGTTTGGACTTCAGCTTCTGAGCATGAACTCTAGCAGTGAGAGGCCCCGAGATATACTAGTTGATCTCCCATTCATTCTGCTGGGTCACACTCAGGCAACCAATCGGTCTAAAGGGCATTCATGCAGGCAGGCAGCCAATCAGGTGCATAGTGCATTCAGGCCATTCACTTTTCTCCAGACACTCGCAACAAGTTATGTGTATTGGGACAAGTGCCCAGCCATTCAACACTCCACACTGCATTCATACCAGTTTCGGGCAGGGCTGTCTCAGTCATTGGGCCTGATTACACGGTAGGCGGTAAGGGATTACCGGCACCGGTAAGGGCACCGGTACCGGTAATCCCTTACCGCCCTACTACGAGGTCCATTAGCGGGTCCCGTCCCTAACGCCTAGTTTTACCAGGCGTTATGGAAGGGACCCGTTGAGGGACTTCAGAGCTAATAACGGTACCGCAAATTGCGGTACCGTTATTAGCTCCATCCCCATTCCATTGAGCCCTATGGGGGCTCGAATGGGGAATGGTTGCCAGAATGGGGAGTTACCGGGTCCTCCAAGGTCGGAATGACCTGGTAAGTCCCTATTCCGGGAACACGGCCACAGAATGCGGTAAGGGGGTAGCCATGGCGCTAATAGCGCCATGACTACCGCCTACCATGTAATGAGGCCCATTGTGTCAAACACCAGATACTAGACATCCACAACACAGAATGCATATTCGTCACACACTCCATTCACCCAGGTCACACCCACAGGGCGTACCCACAACATACAGTCGCTGGGAAGGCTCCAGCCAGTCTGGTCGGCACTTCCCCACACTACCATATATGGAACTTCTACCCAACAGCCAGTCAGGGGGAAGGGACCGAGTCAGGGCTTCCCGGGACTTTGGGAAGATCAAGGTAACAGGCGATGGAAGACAAGAGGCCATGGGGGCCATCTGGTCTTCATCAGGAATCTACTCATTCCAATGACAGGGTCTGGGCATCCCAAAATGGAGGACGCGCAGGGTACCAGTCAATTCAGCATGGAGCTGCCACCAGCCCGTACCCTGCTCCGTGGGCCATACACAGGTGCCCAAAAACATACACTGGGGCACAGGGTTGTACCCCAACCCACGGGTGCCATAAGGGGATCCCATGGGTTGGTTCACCAAAACTAACAGAGCTGCACCGCCAGGAGTCCCACATGAACTCCTGAGCGGGAAACGTGACAGAACACACAATAAACAGTAAAGGACAAGGATATGGAGGCCCTGTCCCTCCGATGCATTTCCAGCATCACAAGCCCCTAGCAGAACTTGAGACAGATACCGCTCCTGAATTCCTGCGCTGCCTTCCTGATCTCCATTCATCTTGCTGATTCCAGATTTACCCTACAGGGCCAAAGCATTGCAGACCCTACTCCAGAGCCCACTGCAAAACCCAAGCATAGCGGATTCCTACTCCAGAAAGGCCATTGATCCAGAAAAAACCCACAAATATCCCAGTAACAAAAAGGGGAAAGCAGTGGTAACTTTTGCATCTATCCTGAAATCAGATCAGCTTGCGGCCCACTAACTGCATGCATGCTACAATCCTGCCATTGAGCTGACCTTCAGTATCCAGTGACCAGAATTGCCCAGCTGTTTGCTTTAAGGTGCGCCCGCCATGTGGCGACCAGACCCTGTCAACAGTCCAAAAATCCCAAAAACTCAAAAGTACACTGAGTATAATCCCCACCCCAAAGAAACGCATAGCTTATCTTGCTTTGCCTTTATCCTTATCCCACTCTCTAAGCAGTCAGATTTATACCCTGGTAACTTGTTGAAACTGCTAGAATTATCAGCGTACCTGTCCTAGACTTTCTAAGGTATTAGCGCCATCTCTTTTATTAATTTTGTCTTGTGTAAATTATAAACCCTTAGTTATATTTTGAATAATCAAACTAATTTCCAGTTAAGGTTGAGTGCTGGGGTGACCAAGGTTGACCTTGCGAATCAACCTTGGAGCTTACTGCGTTCTTCTTTAACAATATAGTCTAGTTAATTTAGTTTAAGTCAAATTTGCCTTGCTTTCCAAACCGATGTTTTCACTTTTAGCTGCTCTAGTTTCCTAAAACCGAACCTCACTCTACCTTCCAAATCTCTCTCAATTCACCAGCTAGAGACCTATTTTCACCACTATATTGTCCCTGTGATATATATCTATTCCCCAGCCCAAAATCCGCATTGCAAATCAGAGTATTTCACCTGTTTTTCATAGAAACCGTTTATGGCATTTTAAACGGGAATTAGGTAAATTGCTTGTCATTTGGCTGCACCATGTTTTAACTTTTCACTCATTTTCGAATTGTATGCTTCTTGCTGATCCATTGTGTTGTGGTTACCAGTGATATAACAGATGCTATTGTGATAAAACATAAGTATATTATAATTTAACCACAAATTCATTAATTATTTGTAAAATTAGAGTGTTATTTGAGGCCTTTGCAAAGGGTTTAAAATCTTATTTTATGAGGGAAGGTCTGATTTGGATTCTGTTTCCTGCTTCTTATTCCTGACTACCTACTGCTTCTTTTTATCCACCGCAAATTTGATTAATTGTGGGTTGAGGGAACATTGCTGGGGGAAACCTTAACTTGGCTACTATCTCTCCTAATTCAAAAAGTACTCCTATTCATTTGTGCTGTGTATATGTTCTACTAGAAGGTTAACCAAGTGCATTGCTTACATTTCTATTACAATTATCACCCGATGGGTGATTGCCGCTCCATATCAAAAACTATGATTTTTTTTAATTTTAAAAATAAAATATTTTATTTTCACCAAACCGGCCTGGTTCCTGGTCCATTGTGACCCAGGGTATTTGAAAAAGGGGGTGTGATACGAGTTGTGTACCATCTCAAATTGAATCCGCATAAAATAAAGAGAAAGGCATTTCAGTTGAGCGCTACATCCTAGGCTGAGACCAAGGTGTGTGTCGCCTGATTGAAATCCTTAACAGCATCAGAATAGATACACGGAGGAAAGGTGGCAAATGGCGGCTCATAATAGCAACGGGTAGGAGCACAGGAAACTGCAGCAAAAATGAGTAAGGCTTTTAAAAAAAGACAATGAAAAATTAAAGGGTGAAGGATGAAAAGTGCAACAATAGCAGGCAAACAAAGGGGTGAAGAGAGAGCAACAGGTTTAGCAGATAGAGGAATACACGCAAGTTACCAGCACTATGATCTACAGGCCTGGGACTGGTTGCTCACCTTTGACCAGGGTCTAACAAAGGGTCTGCTGATAACATAGGCAAAGCAGATTCAAGGCCAGATTGATTAATTTCAGGTATTTTATGCGAGTTGTTGACGTTTACTGTTCCGTTGGCAGCCATTCCTTAGTATTTGGAATAGCATGATGCCTTAATGCTGGCAAGTGTGTGAGATTTAAGCAATATGAAGGGCATTTTCTCCATAAACTCATACTCTGATCTTAAAGAAGCTTTCACTTGCTTCATTGGTGTAATCATTTATAGGCGTCTTTTCCAAGATGAACACATTACATGTTACAAACCATGGGGATTTCAAACTGGAATATGCCCAAGATAGATAGATAAATAATGTTGCCTTTATATAGCGCTATGAACCCTCAGGCATCTGAGCACTGCTTATTATTTCCCACGGTGTGTGGTGCTCATTTAATAACCTCTGAAGGATGAAAGGCTGAGTTTGGCCCTGCTGGGATTCGAACCTGCGTCGGCAGGCTCTGTGCTGGCTAAGATGTTGGAGACTGGAATATGCCCAAGATGTTGTAAAGGTGCCAGAGACCTTCCTGTGGCAGATTAACCATTTCAAAGGTTTGGGTCCATAGAACTGCCTTTACGATTACATGAAGTAGTTCTGCATTTCAAATGAAGAAAGGTGGGCAAGTTGCTCAAAACGGCAAGCAATTGTTAAACACTTGCTCTCATTGCAGACACTTGCTCTCCTCTCCACCAGGCAGACACCCGCTCTCCAGGCAACCAGCTGGAGGGGAACGTTGTTTGATGTGTAGATTTTCGCAGCAATCAAAATATCTTTAGCTGGAATAGCAGCAAACAGCCGACTGCACGATTTTATTGCAAATCGCAAAATCGCTATAAAATGGAAGATCTGACTAATCTGACCTGACCCTACCACAACCAAAAATAACTAAGGCACAGGAGAATTACTCCCTTCTCCTGTGGGGTGATTTTTCAGTAAGTTCACTTCAATAAAGTAGTCTTAGACAGTTCTTAGTGACTACTTTTACCTAGTCGTTTAGCTCAGATATTGGGCTCTTCAATTTTTCACTGGTGCAGATTGTAAACTGGTTCTGTTTCTTTTGTTTTTTCCTTTAATCTTGCAACCTTGGTTGCTTTTTATTCCCTTTTTTCCTTGGAACCACTCTGCTCTTTTCTCATTAATCCAATGTGTGACTCATTATTCAGTGTCCAGTCCTCTTTTTCACTAGGTCTAATGTCCATTTCTCTCTCTCTCTCTTATTCCGAGTTTCTTTCTCTTGGTGTCTGACACGTAGGAAGATTCCGCTACTCAGTCAGCTACGAGTATGAGTGTTCCAGTAATTACTCTCACTTTTCTTCACTACTGGGTCATCACTGGGAGCTCCTCACTGATGAGGCCCAACGAGGCCGAAACATGTTTGGGGATCCTTCTTTTCTCCTGCAGAAGGGATGTGACCAATCGGTTTGAGCTGGACTGCTCCTGTTGGGGTGGAACCAAGCCTGATTTGCATATGGTATTTCCCCTTTTGTAAAGGCTTGGCAGGCGAAGAGCGATGGTTTGGAGGGTTGTCCAGAGCAATGCCAGAGGTTAAGATTAATTCTAAACCTTCTAGCCATCGCCTCTTGCTTTGTTGAAAACCCATACCCCTGCCCGGGCCACAGGCGGTTGCTGCTAGGCCCTGTGCTTCTCTGCCAAGTCGCAGTCCACAGTCAGAACTGAGGCCAGTTTCCACCACAAGTCTATAGCTGGAGCCACAACTGCTTGCTCTTTGGGAGACTTCATCCAGAATGTTTGTCAGCTCAAATTGCACTTTGGGTCTAGAAGATGGCTGACAACCCTAGGGTATCACCCAATTTCCCCATCAGGCTTTGAAGAGGCCGGACTACTTAACCTGCGTAGGCTCAGGGAACATATCGAACTCCTGAAAAGTGTGTAGACTACTCACTTCTTGTAAGTCAGCTGCAAGAGTCACCAATCCACCTTTCTCTTCATACTTCATAAGCAAAGTCTATAATTTCTCTGTGGCACAAAGGCTCCAACTCAGGGGTCACCCTCCATCATACATTTTTCAAACAGAGACAAAGGCGCCCAGAGGGCGGGGTACATACTCCCATGGAATCTCTGCACAAAAGGTTCCTATAGGTCCACTCAGACAGATGTCGGAAGATGGACCGGTGTGGCCCTGAAAAGGATCCACGCCTGTTGTGGCAGTGGATGATGCCAACGGTATACGGTTGTGTGTTTCTGCCAAAAGACTACTGGCTTGTCTGAGCTTGAGGAACTCAAACAGTGCCTGCACCAAAGCCCCTGTCAAATAGGTCTACCCACTTTAGCCGAAAGGCCTCCCATTCCTCTGGTTTGGATGACTGTGTGGGAACCTGTGGATGTCTGTACCTTTCTTGAAAACGAAGAATATTTATATTTTAAAGAGCAGCCTAGTGAATGTGAACCCTTGTGGACCGGCGACGATCTTATGGTGAGACGACCAAGGCAACCTGAAACAGGTTCATCTGACGCCCTGCTTCTCGTGGAGAAAGGTAGATAGTTTTGCTGCACACTCACTTAATGCCTTGGGGTGAGACTGGTCCTGCATATCATGATCTTCTCTGAGGTAATGCAGGCAGAATCGGTGAGTATCGGAGCAAGGCAATTGATACCCACAGTTAATGCAGGGCCTAAAATCCGAGGTCTTCGACGGATTCAGAATGGCACAAAACTAAACAGAATAAACTTCAAACAAAGCAGTGTTCCTCAAGCAAGCAGCATGCGTGGAAAAAAGGTAACATGGGTGCAGCACCTCAACATATACTAGCCCCCATTGTCATGTCTGGCGCAGCGCGCATAGAGCGAAGCCGATGCAAAGTCATGCTGAGCAGCCTGGTGGTGGAAAAGTGTCAAAAGAGTAGCTGCCCTGAGAGCTAGATATCGGAGGAGGAATCCGTGGGAGGCAGGAATCCATTAGATAGGCTACTCTATTACAGTGTTTGCTTTTTGGATTGGTGTACTTTCTTCTAGGAAATCCTGTTCCTTTTAATGGGCAGTAGCTCATTAAACTACATTAAGGAACCCATTTCAGCTATAAAAGAGCTGAACTGCTTCCTTATTTGCCTTTCTTTCACAATGGTATATTGTAGTTTTAAGGGGGTGTATCCCCTTCTTCTAACACATGCTACGATTCAGAAACACATATAAGGCCTTTTTTCCCCATGGCTTAAAAAAGTGTTCCTTTCCCCTCTGAATTATTTGAGGATGGTGTTGATGGCACGGTTTCGATGCCGGGAGCTCCTTGGGCAATTTTGTGCGTCTTGCTTTTGTTTTCCTCTATTGGCTGTTATTGGCACCTTATATTTCCTAGTTTCTGATGATTTTTTTGATGGCGCAGTGTTCAGTATTTGTCTTTTGCACAGAATTCATCTATTTTAATCTTTACTATGGAAGTCGACATTTGCTTTGGGCTTGACCGCTTCCAATTTTGTGCAGCCTTGTGGACGCAAGGAGGTGTCTGCACATCACGACTAGATGTGTGCCCTACAGAGCTGTCGTCCAGCTGCGAGAAAACACTTAATGTTTCCTTCATTTGTTGCTCTTTGGTATCACTCTCGAGACCAATGAGTCTCCTTGACCTAGATAACTTCTGCCGTAGTTGAAAGATCGCCCCGGGGATCCCTTGAACGACACCTATTGTACGCACGGTGCATGTCCTTCCAAGGCAACTTTGTATTACAAGACAGGCAGAATTTAATGGGGTTCAGTCTCCATGGGTGCCAAGGAGTAAATGCAAGCTATTTAATGTGTAGTTCTGTTGAAATAGAGGTATTCTTCAAAGGGCCGAGCGCATGGAAATCTAAGTCCCCTCACTCTCATTGCTGTGCAACTTTTGGTGTAGTGCTGAGCACAATCCTCGGTTCTGCTGCTTTTCTCGACGCCGGAAAAGTTAGTTGTTTTGGCCTAATTTTTCCATCAAGCTTCCATCAGAAATGCTCAATACATTTCACCTGTACATGTATGAGAACAAACCAATGGCGTAAAAAAAAAGATCGGACAATGTGGACGTATGAATGATCAAGGGTATCTGAACACGTAGGACCTATCCCTATCACTAGATAGTGCAGCAGGAACAGCAATGTCGACGCTCCCTTTTAGAAGTGGTTAGGACAGTTTTTCTGAAGTCCAACTAAGGGCTTAGTAAAACCATTCAACTGAGACAGTAAAAGACTCCACTCTTAGTACAAGGCTGTACCACAGGAGTATATTTTAGCATAGACCGAGCAGCCAGGCTTATCTTAGGAGGGAGAGAGGGCTGTAGGAAGGTAAATAGAACCTGTAGTATACCAAGGATTCAATAAAAACACGTACAACCAGACGTATTAGACACAAATAAAGGTCTATTATAAATACAGGTGGGGTAAGTACTGGTCAGAGTGATAAACACATTTATAAAAACACACCACAATGCTTGAAGGTACACAGACCAAAGCATAAACCTTCTTCAGAACACTAACAGTATTTCTATGCAAGTCAGACTGATCATACACATTTAGTATACGCCACACCTAGTCATGGGGAGTAAAAACCATGTGTTACTTTCTAATTACTTTCAGTAATACAAGTAGGAGACCCTGTCAGTTATGCAGTGGCACTCAGCAAATTAATCACATCATCAACCAACCCTGTTTACAGGATACTTTTCTGAATAGTAGAACACAGATTCAAGGAACAGAAAACACCTACTACTTTTATGATAACACACAGCTATACTAGATGAGTAAGACCTTTATGATGTAATACACAGTTACAGTTGCTTTTCAGCTCAGTGCAACACAGTCTAAGATAAGCAAGAACGCTTTACAATAATTTAGGATTGCACCAGGCAGACCTAGGTCAGTTAAACCTAAAGAACCCTTTTTAAGAACGGCACACAGCTATTCTAGGCAGGTGTAATGATGTAATATACTATAACTGCTGCTTTTCAGGTCAGTGGAACACAGACTGAGGTAGGCAATAACTAACTTATTTTAGGATGGCACAGAGCTAACTCAAAGTCAGTAAAACCCATATTCTTTTTAAAAAGGAGATACCCACAACTTTAAGGCAAGTATAACCTAAGGCAGACTTATTCTAAACAGAACAGCAAGTTAGAGGAAGCAAGACCCAATTAGAGCACTCATACATTTATATCCTAACATGAATAGTAAAGTGAAGCCAACAGCATTACCTTTGAGGAAGAGGCACACCTAATTCACAGGTGAGTAAAATAACCTTACATATACATTTCAGAATGGCACAACACACATTCAAGGTAAGTAAGAACTGTTGTAACTATTCACTCTGAGTTACAGTTACCAACTAACTCCTTCACAAGTAAGTACACTTTATAACACTGGATATAAATTTCAAGGCACAATCGTTTTCTTATCCATTCCTTCCCTATTCTATTGCATGAGTTCTCTCAGAGGCAGAAGAGGGACCCCAATGGTCGAGGTGCCAGCTGTAGACTGGGTGATGGAATATGGTCCCAGGTATTTGGGATTAAAAGTTCGAGGTCCTCTGAGTGATAAGTGCCTGGTAGCCAGCCAGACTTGGTCCCCAATCTGGTACTGAGGAGCCTCACTTCGATGCCGATCAGCACTTTTCTTGTATCTTTTCTTGGCTTGTTGTAAATGTTCAGTTGCTTCTTTGAAGGCTTTGGTAATTGCGGTATGCAGCTGGTCCACTGCGGGTGTTCCGAGATCATGAGGTGGATCCAGGTCAGAGGTTCGAGGGTGAAGCCCATATAAAGTGTAAAAAGGACTTTGCCCAGTTCCAGAGTGCACAGAATTATTATATGCATATTCAGCTATCCAAAGAATGTCTTTGCAGTTACTTTCAGATTGTTGCAGCATACAACGTAAATATTGTTCGAGAGTCTGGTTTGTTCTTTCTGTTTGACCATTGGTCTGGGGGTGATGACTGGTTGATAGTCTTACA
The DNA here is from genome assembly GCF_040938575.1 of Ambystoma mexicanum. NCBI lineage: Eukaryota > Metazoa > Chordata > Amphibia > Caudata > Ambystomatidae > Ambystoma > Ambystoma mexicanum. The sequence goes on along the minus strand of NC_090927.1, from coordinate 309,817,970 downwards.
CCGATTTGTGCCAATTGACAACATCTATGCCAAAAGTGGGAAATAAATTGGCTTCCTCGATCTGAAATCAGCACAGACGGAAATCCGTGTAACCGGACAACATTTTCAAGGAATTCTTTAGCTACAACCGAAGCTGAAGGTAAACCTTTTAATGGAATGAAGTGTGCCATCTTGGAGAATAAATCCACAATAACAAGAATAGTGTTATATCCTGAACAGGGGGGTAAATCCGTAATAAAATCCAATGACAGGGTGTGCCAGAGCGATGGTGGAATGTCTAACGGTTGAAGAAGACCGGCTGGTCTTTTCTTTTGGCCTTTATTTTGGGCGCACACACCACAGGACATCACAAATGATTTTACATCTTTTCTGTTGGGTCCAGGAGTTGTTTAACTCTAGTTTGGATATTTTCTAGCGATTGTGAAGAAGTCATACCTAAGATCCTCTGTTCGGGAATTATCGGCACAGGCTCTGAATTAGTGACTGTGTCCCCCATTCCAATTCGGGATAGAGCATCCGCTTTGCCATTCTTACAGCCAGGACGGTAGGTGATTATGAAATCAAATTCAGCAAAAAACAGAGCCCAACAGAGCTGTCGAGATGACTGAGCCTTGGCGGTTTTCAAGTACTGTAAATTCCGATGGTCGGTGATCACCGTGATGGTATGTCTTGCGCCAAGGAGATAATGTCGCCAGACCTTAAAAGCAGATTTAATCGCTAACAGTTCTTTGTCCATGATGGCGTAGTTAATCTCGGGAGCCGAGAATTTTCTGGACCAGAACGCAACGGGATGCAGTTGGTTAGTCTCTGGGTCCCTTTGAGAAAGGACAGCTCCCATAGCTAGACTGGATGCGTCGGTTTCGACGATATAAGGGAGATCCGGGCGCGGGTGTTTCAATACGGGTGCAGAAGTAAATTTAGCTTTTAGTTCTTGAAAGGCTTGCTCAGCTTCTTTAGACCATTCAAAACGTTTATTTTTAATTAAGAGTGCAGTGATGGGTTGAACCACCCGTGAAAATTCCGGAATGAACCTGCGATAAAAATTGGCAAAGCCAAGCATGCTTTGAACACCTTTTACAGAGCTGGGTGATGGCCATTTGAGGATAGCATCCACTTTTCGTGAGTCCATGTGGACTCCTTTAGGTGTCAGGATAAAACCTAGAAATTCGACTTCCGTGACATGGAAAACACATTTTTCAAGTTTAGCAAATAGTTTGTGTTGGCGCAATTTCTCGAGGACTGCCCTGACATGGTTTCGATGATCAGATTCTGAAGAGGAGTATACAAGAATGTCATCGATGTATACGATAACACAAACATCGATGAGTTCCCGGAGGACATCGTTCATGAAATATTGGAAGGCAGCCGGTGCATTGCACAGTCCAAAAGGCATAACCTGGTACTCGAACAACCCATATTTAAAGCGGAAGGCAGTTTTCCATTCATCGCCTTCTTTGATTCGCACTAGATGGTAAGCCCCCCGGAGATCTAGCTTGGTGTATATGCAGGCATCTTTCACTTGGTCAAGGAGTTCAGGGATCAAAGGCAAAGGGTATCTGTTTTTGACAGTTATCTGGTTCAGTGCGCGGTAGTCTATACAAGTTCTGAGATCGCCTTCTTTTTTTAGTACGAAGAATAAAGCCGAGGATGCAGGAGACTTAGACGGGCAAATAAAACCATTGGCTAAGTACTGGTCCAGATATTGTCGTAAATGAAGATTCTCGGGCTCGGTAAGGGCATAGATCCTGCTGCAAGGGGGTGTTGCACCGGGTAGCAGATCTATCTAGAAATCGTATGACCTGTGGGGCGGTAGAGTATTGGCCTGTTCCTTTTGGAAGACGTCTTGAAACTCTTGGTACTCTGGCGGTATTTGCAAACTGACAGGAGTTACGGTAGCTAGGCCAATGCTTGTATTTCGTGGATAGCAGGTTTGTACACACTCTGGAAAGGTTATCCTCTTTGCTCGCCAATCAATTTGAGGATTGTGTGTTTCCAACCAAGGGATTCCTAGAATTACTTGAAATTGCGGAGCCTTGATTACGTCAAACACCATTGCCTTCCGATGCCCGTCTTGACCCAGCAATGTCACTTCCGTGGTGGAGTGAGTTACCGGCCCAGAGGCGATTTCGGTTCCATCCACAGTGGTGATGACATCTTTATTGGTTTTAGGGCAAAGAGGGAGGTTCATCCTAGAAGCCAATTCACGATCCACGTAGTTTCCTATAGCCCCACTATCGATGTATGCCTTAATTGCATGCAACCGTTCAGGCTGCTTTGGATTAACGAGGACCATTGGCATGGTGAAGTGCGAGTTCAAAGAGTTGGTTTTTAAGCTCGGCAAGCGGACCTCTACGCTTGTCGGGCGTGACGTTTCCCGGCTCAGATTCTACAAGATCTTTATCCGTGGCTCCTACCGCCTTTTTGGGCGGTTTTACAGGGCAGTCTCGTAAGAAGTGTCCTGAAGTTCCACAGTAGAGGCACAATTGCATTTGCCGTCTTCTTTCACGCTCCCTTTGGGTCAAAGGTCCCTTGACTACTCCAATCTGCATAGGTTCAGTAGCATCGACACCCTTGGGGTGAACCTGGGCTTTGGCAAAAACCCGGGTTTCAAACCTGGACCGATCTGCTTTTCTGTTTTGAAGCCTGTGATCCAGTTGGACCACTAAGTCAATATAGTCCGAGCAGTCCAGGGGTGGATTTACGACCTGGGCCAAGACATCTTTAAGTTCTCCACGTAGACCTCGATGGAATAGCGTAATTCTCTTATCCTCGGGCCATCTTGTTTCCACAACTAACCTATTGAAGGTCGCAATGTAAGCTAAGAGGTCCAGATTACCCTGTCGTAGAGATAGGAGTTCGTTGTCCAGGGCCTGTCCCTGAGAATGCCTCGCAAAAAGTCTTTCCATACTTATCTGGAAGGCTTGAAAGTTCTGAAGGATCGGGTCGTCTTGAGTAACCAATGGGATTGACCAATCAGCTGCGCTGCCGCTGAGATAAGAAAGTACAAAGGCTACCTTGGTTTGGTCATTCGGGAAGGCTCCAGGTCTGCAGAGGAAATGCAATCGGCATTGATTCATAAATACTGCAAATCTTTTGAGATCTCCAGCAAATCGTTCAGGCGAGACCAGTGGCAGGTTTCCAGGTAGATTGATTTGCACAGGATTAGTTGACGCCACGGGGGTGAAACTACCCCCTGAACTTGGTAGCGGAGTTTGACCAGCTTGACGCTGCAACAGCTGGCGGGCAAGATCATCAGTTCGTTCCTTTGACACAATTAACTCCCTCCTGAGGGCATTCGTCTCCTGGCGAGCGGAATGAACTCCGGCCCGTAATTCCCATAATAGCTGGGCCAGCTGGTCTGTCTCGGAAGTTTCCATGGCGCCTGGGTAGGAAGTTATTGGTAGGCTTCGCGTTCTGTAACGCTCACCCGATTCCCACGGAGGCGCCGACCCGTTCTGGACTGCTACAACTCCTTCCACGGTAAAGCGTAGTGCTTGGAAGATGGACTGGACCCCCAAACCTTGTCTGTCTGGGCCGTAGAATAATCCTTCTGTAGATGGGAAAAGGGAGTTAACTGTCTGCTAGATTGTGTGCGAGATTCCCCTCTTTTCCCCTTCTCACCCTCCTCGAACCCTAGCGGTGCCTTCCGCAGACTCTCACCTTAATTTCTGTATGGACGAGCTCTCCATCCTACTTCTGACGCAGGGGCGCGTAGATTTCCAGTTACTTCACTGGATCTCGGATTTGGCGAGGGTTCGATGTCTGCTTGCCTTTACCAAAATGCTGCCGTAAGTATATAGTTCAAAAGATCAAGTCTTATTTGTCCCTTGGCCTTTGTTTAATTTTCAGGGAATAGGTGAGGAATACGTGTGGAGGAATGGATTCGCAGAGGTAAGCTCAGGTGAGTACTTTTAATGAAGGTGTGCCGTAGTGGTTTGCTCCGACACCTTAATGAGTCTGTCTTATTTCCCCATATGGGCCGGTTGTACGGAAAAGCCAGAAAAGCCCCTCCGACCCGAAAAGGGAACTGAGGTCCCAACAAAATTCAGGTAAGACTTAAGGTGAGTAATCTGTCCTTTTGCAATTAGTTCGTAGCTCACCTTGTTTTGTCCTTTTTCTCCGTAGGTCTTGAATGCGACCGATGTCGCCTACGGGCGCTGAAAAGGTTGCCGGCGCCACGTGAAGGTAAGTGGAAGCGGCGCGGCAGCGTGAGAAGTGGAGCGCTTCTATTGTCTTTCTTTTCCGTAGGTGCTGGGATGCGGCCGATGTCGCCTATGACCGCTGAAGAGCTAGACAGCGCCACGTGAAGGTAAGTGGAAGCGGCGCTGCAGCGAGCGATGAGATTCGTTTCTAACCCTTGACTTTCTTTTGCAGGATCGACGGAGTGAAGAATCCGGATGCTGGATGAAGGTAGGTAATGTCCTAATGCTTGCCTTTCCCTCCTTGCAGGTGTTCCAGGTGCTGGCGGGCATAGCAGGAGCCAGGGTGCAGGAGCCGACTCGGTGAGCGTCCTGCTGCAGATGCAGAATAACGCGAAGCACGTGTGGCCATCCGGGCGTGGTTTAAATAGCCTAGGAAGAGCTTCAGGTGAGTGTTCTTCCACTGGCCCCACCCGAGTAAGAAAAGAGTTCCTCCCCAGCCTTAGTTGGCTTGGAGCTTCAGACAGCATGGTCTGCCTCGGGTGAGTATGCAGCATGGTCTGCCTCAGGTGAGTTCACCCAAGCATTACCATATGTTCTGCCATGATGAGCCTACAGTACAGATGCCTTTTATGAGCCTGGCCCCAAAGGCGCCAGGACAAGGTCCAAAGAGCCCCTATAGGGGTTTGCTGGGTCCTGCTTGGTGATTATGAAATCTGCTTCCGGGGACGCTGGGCCTGACCTGGCTCCTCGGGAGCAGGCATCATGACACCCGCGGATCGGGCGCAGGGTGCCCACTAGACACCAGGGATACGTTTGTGGGGGGGGGGAGTAAGTAGCCCTCCCCCCCAGCCCCCAAAGCATGGGGGAACATATGTGCACAACCCTGGAGGCAGATGGCTGATCATCTAGGGGGCAAAAAAAAAAAATGAAATAGAACGGGGATGGGGGGGGATTTTTTTTGCCCCCCCCCCCGAAAGAGTGGTGGCCCTCCCACTCCCACACCAAGTGGAAAGGGGGGCACCCCTTGTGGCCCTCCCTGAGGGCACATTTATGCCCCCAGGCAGGTGTACATGAGGTGGCCCCCCATCCAATTGGAGGGGGGGGCACCACCAGGAATAAGTGAAGGCTCCCCAAAGGATGGGGCGTGCAGGATAGGGCCCCACCTGGGGGCAGATGGCTGATCTGCCCCCAGGGAAGGGGGCAAAATAAAAAAAAATAAAAAAACAATATCAACTGGGGTGTGGGGGTGGGAGGGGTGGGAGGGGTGGGAGGGCCCTAGAACCCGGGGATTTTTTTTGCCCCCCTGAAAGGGTGGTGGCTCTCCCCCTCCCACACCAAGTGGAAAGGGGGGGCAACCCTTGTAGCTCTGCCTGGGGGCAGATTTATGCCCCCAGGCAGGAGTACATGAGGTGGCCCCCCCATCCAATTGGGCCACCAGGAATAAGTGTGCAGGCCTCCCAAAGGATGGGGCCTGCAGGTTAGGGCCCCCCTGGGGGAAGATGGCTGATCATCTGCCCCAAGGGAAGGGGCAAAATGAAAAGAAAATGAAATAAAAAAAATTACAAAAAGGGAATTTTGGGTGGGAGAGGGGGGGGGCACCAGGGATGAATTTTAAAGCAAAGGGGAGTGGCCCCCTAACCCCAAGGGGAAATGGGGGCAACCCTTGTAGCCCTCCCTGGGGGCAGATATCTGCTCCTAGGAAGGGGCATCTGACCCCAGAGGGAGATGCATGAGATGCCCCCCTGCATTTGGTGTGGGGGGGAAGAGGGTCACCACCCACTACATTAGAAAATTACCTGGCGGTTTAGGGTGCCCCTCAGCCTGCCCTAAAGTGTAGTGTACCATTTTCCATTTTTTTCTTTGTTTACAAAACTTGCCTTGGCACAGGGGGGCACATTGGTGTGCCAATCTGGCCCCAGGGTGCCCAAACCTTACTGACCCACCCACCGGTGGGCTTGTCCCACACATATTTGGTGACCCTCCCCCCGCCCACCCCAAATGGACGAGGGGGTGTACTCTCACAGCCGTTTGTAGGAGGCCCAGGGAGGCCTGCATGAGGTGCCCCTGCCACCCATTTGCGGTAAGGGGGAGAGGGCCATCAGAAATTGTGGGACAGGCCCCCCCAGTGGGTGGGGCAGTAAGGGTTTGGCAACCTGGGGCCAGATTGGCACACCAATGTGCCCCTCTGCGCCAAGTGGAGTTGGGTTACCAAAGGAAAAAAGTGAAAATGGTGGAACGCATTTTAGGGGGTGCTGTGGGGCACCCCAAAGGGACAGGGAATTTTCTTTTTTTTTTTAAACTTTGTTTATTAATTATGGTGGTACACGTCGCAGCTTGAACATGACATTAGAATACAATTGTTCTTATTACAAAGTCGAAACACAATTACAACCAGCATTTTCTTACACAGTCTGTTCGTTTTCAGGTCTAGTTGGGGTACTTCCGTCCAAACCCAGTTCACATAAGTAGACTCTGAACGGGGCCCAAATGTCGTTAGGTTTACATGGTCTTGGTAGCGATAATACATATTGTTCTTCACATTCGTTGACCGGAGACAGTTCCCTTAGAAAATGATTGATCTGTGGTGCGTATGCATTCTTCCACTGTTGCAGTATACATTTTTTTGCTACTATACATGCTACATTAAATAAACGCCTGGTCATCTCCGAGGTGTTACCAATATCTCCGAATAGATATTTTCGGGGCGACAGGTCTGCAGGGATCTGTGTAATGTCCACCAGGATGGATGCAACTTCCCCCCAGAACTCGTATATGGGAGGACAACTCCAATACATATGGAAGGAATCGGCCAGTGCGCTTCACATTTCGGACAACTGGCTGGGACATTTCGACTGTACTTGGCTACCTTCACAGGCGTATAGTGTAACTTATTCAGTACCTTAAATGGGATCTGGCGTAAGCCTGCATTTATAGACACCTGTTTGGTGAGATCACAGTATTTTCCCCATGCCTTGTCTGAGATGGTGCTTCCCACGTCAGCCTCCCACGAAGCCCTGATACTATTTGTCGTGGGCGTATTCGCCTGTACCACTGCGTAGAGCCCTGAGAAACTAACCTTCTGCTGTGTAGCCAGTATTGCAAGGCATGGGTGGGAAGGTGGTTCTTCTGGAAACAGGGGCCATCTGGCCTTAAAGGCCAACCGCATCCGGTGGTATTGTAATATCTTCATTCGATCCCTCCCCATACCAACTTTAAATTCCTCTAGTGTTATGAATTTACCTTTAGGATATATATCTTTCAGTTTGAATTCCTCATCAGGATCCCAGTTTTTTGGGACATCCGGGTCAAAAGATGGTGCTATACCGGGGAAGTTCCAGAAGGGGGCTTCCGAGTAATAGGGAATCCATCTCCAGCCTACGAAATAATCAGGACCATGCATGCACTGTTGTGCTAACCGGGTGGAATGGAAGTCATCCTTATGTTTTTTGTTAAAGATTATGGAGCGTATGTCGGTGGGGCAAACAGCATGTCTTTCAATAACAACATGGGGGGAGGTACACTGTACATCATACCAGTGCCTGATAAATTGGGCCTGCACCACTAGGTAATACAATTCAAAATCTGGGGCTGCTATGCCCACTTTATTGTAAGGTTCAACCATTTTTTCCCACTTCATTCTGGGTGCGCCCCCTCCCCAAACAAATTCCACCCCCAAGGAACGAAGGGTCTTAAAGAACTGTGCCCCTGGCCATAGTGGGACGTTTGTGAATATATACAAATAACTTTGGCAATATTACCATTTTTAATATGGCCACTCGGCCAATGAGCGAAATGGGGAGTTTCGTCCATAAACGGAGCTTGGGGGATATAATACCTAGGAGATGTTCATGATTGTCAGAATAAAGGGTGGCACCGTCACCGGACACTAATTCCCAGGTATCTCATTTTGCTTGGGGACCATTTTAACCCATATGTGTTGGCTGGGCATCTCGTGGCAGGGGTGAGGGGGAAAATCTCAGATTTGGATCTGTTTGTTTTATATCCAGAATACTCGGCAAATTCCTGGATGGTCTCGATCGCCGGGCCTAAGTGTATATCCGGCTCACGGATGTATAACAACGTGTCATCGACATATAGGGATATGGAGTGAGTCAGGACGGCCATTGTGATACCTCTCTATCCCTGGTGTTACCTAATTGCTGCAGCCACCGGTTCAATGGTGAGGGCGAATAGTATTGGGGAGAAAGGGCAACCCTGTCTCGTACCCCTCCCAAGCCCAAACCAGTCGGATATCGTGCGATTGGTCAGTACCCTGGCTCCAGGGTCAGAGTACAGCAGACTAACGCATCTCAAAAATTATGGGCCTATAACAAATTTTTCTTCAACACTTTAAACAAAAACAACCAAGATACTGAATCAAACGCTTTTTCAGCGTCCAACGACACAGCCACTGCCTGAGCTTTTGGTTTTATCTGGGCCATGATGCCAAACAATTTCCTAAGGTTAAGGGCCGTTGACCTAGTGGGAATAAAGCTGCACTGGTCTATGTGCATCAATGTGGGCATGTGCGGGAGGAGTCTCGTGGACAGGATCTTGGCAAATATTTTAGCATCACAATTTATTAGGGACAAGGGTCTGTAAGAGGACATCTCGTTGGGCGGCCGCCTGGGCTTCAGCAAGACTGTTATTATGGCCTCTCGCATTGATGGTGGTAGGGTGCCCACCTCAACTGCCCCCTCCCATACCGACAGTAGCACTGGGGATAGTTCCTCACTTAACTCCTTGTATAGTTCCACCCCCAACCCATCTGAGCCCGGTGCTTTGCCGCTAGCCAGTGACTTGATCGCTTCGGCGATTTCATCCTTGGTCAGGGGCTGCTCCAACTCGAGTCTGTATTCCGGAGGGAGCGTTGGGAGGGGAATGCTGTCGAGGTACGTTTCCAGGTCTCTCGATGATTTTGAATCTTGGTTGGAATACAGGTCTGTGTAAAAACAAGTGAATTCCCTATTTATCCCTTCTTCGCTAGTGACCGCCGAGCCGTCACTCGTGGATATACTGGAGATCATCAAGTGCTGTCTATCTGCTTTAAGGTGGTTGGCCAAGGTGCGTCCCAACTCTGTTGCCCTCGCCGTATCTACACGCTCTATGAGGGGCTGACATATACAGCAGTTCTCTAGCAGCTAGTTTATTAAATTCCAATAGGGCACTATTGATTTCCGCAAGGGTCTCGTTGTCATGTCCATCAGTGTTTTTCGCTTCTAAACTGCCCAATAATTGTTCCACCACACCAAGTTCTTTCCTGACTGCCTTCAGCATGCCTGTGGATTTAGAGAGCAATATACCTCTCACCCAAACCTTGAATGCCTCCCAGAGAGTATGGCGACTATCTACAGATCCAGTATTGGTTTCAAGGAAGTGTTCAACTTCTATGTGCAATGCCTCCGCTACTGCAGAGTCCTTAAGGATGTCCGGTGGCATCCTCCATCGCCTAACCGTGGGAGCTGTATCCCTCAATGACATTTCCATTGTAACAGGGGAGTGGTCTGAAAGGGTGCAGGGAAGTATCTCGCACATATCTATATGACTCATGAGGCTTGTGGAAGCAAGCCAATAATCTATTCTGGACTCTGTGTCATGTACTGTAGAGTAAAATGTGTATTGTTTCTTATAAGGCTGTAGTGATCTCCATGCGTCTTCTATTGTCAATTGCGACAGAATTTGTGACAACATTACCGCAGCCTTGGAGGGGGATCGAGGTTTTGTATTGGACCGATCTAGTGTGACATCAAGGATCGTGTTAAAGTCTCCTCCCCAGAGGATCTGTTCAGAGCTCGTATACTCCAATTCCTGTACAACATTTACATAAAACTCAGGGTCATCAACGTTTGGTCCATAGGTGTTCACAAGTATCATTTCCCTCCCCACAACACTACCCCACACTATAACATAACGCCCATGAATGTCCACCTTACTCCTACCGAGTCGAAAACCAACAGAAGGGTGTATGAGAGTGAGAACCCCCCTCGCCTGCGTGGAGTAGTCAGTATAGAATCTATGTTGTTCCCAGTTTTTCAAAAAGTCCATGTTTACCTTTCAGAGTGCATGAGTCTCTTGTAACATAATCACCTGTGGGAGATGTCTAGTAACGCAAGCCCCAACCTTTCTAGACTTAGCCCGGTTATTTAAACCGCAGACCTTCCATGTCAGGAGTTTTAACTTCATTTTGCTATCCCTTGTTCCAGTGTATGCCATGACTGTGCCTCAATATCATTTCACTTGTATCGGACCAGATGAATGGCATGTGCAACGACGCCACCAACATTTACAACCTGTAGAACCCTTTCAACTGGGTCTCCAATTCCCACCCCTCCATCATGAATTCTGTATATCTCAACAACCAACATTGTAACATCCCAACTCGTCCCCCCACCCACATCATCACCCCCAACAAGACGATGCTGCCCCATAACGTTCGGGTCTACCCCGATGGGCATTTCCCCCAATAACTTTGGAACTTTCCTAGGGGTACCTGCTGCATCCATCCGGCCGCTCTTTCGGGGGCTCACAGCTCAAAAATACCTTGAATCTACATCTAGGCTGCTCTAAGCCATTCTTTTAGTTTTCACCCTCCACGTGGTCTCCCGCGCCGGTAATCGGATATTGTGGACCCACTAGACCGCTGCATCAAGTCTATCTGCTCCAGGCTGGACTCCGCCGTTTTGATCATTTGCCCTTCCTCTGGGAGGTAGTAGTATAGACGCTTCCACGTAGGACATGGCTTCCGGCGGATTCTCAAAAAAATGGGCTCTGCCGCCATGTTGAATTCTGATTTTAGCGGGGAAGATCAGGGCATAGGGTACATTCCGCATTCGCAGTTGTCTTTTTACGGGTTCATAGGATCAACGTTGCGCCTGTACCCCAGTCGAGAAATCCGGATATATGTGTATTCTTTGGTTATCAAAGTGCAAAGTACCTTTCTCTCTGGAGAGTCGAAGGATAGCGTCTCTGTCCCTATAGTTAAGGATGCGTGCTATTATGGTGCGGGGCGGTGCTTCGGGTTTCGGCAGAGGTGCCAGAATGCGATGGGCTCTCTCCACTAGGAAGTGTTCCGAGAAAGATTCAGCCCCCAGAGTATCTTTCAAAAGATGTTCCACTTGCCTCTCCATGTCGCCCTTGCCAAAGGATTTTGTCACACCCACAATCTGTATGTTATTTCTACGGGACATTGACTCTAAATCCTCGCATTTAGCCTGGGTTTTACGAAGTTCTGTTTTAATTAGGGCTATGTCGCAGCCATGTTGCGTGATTGTGTCCTCATTTGCACTTATCCTGTTCTCTGTTTCTGTGATCCGAGAACTTTCTTTCTCAACCCTGGCCTTAAGGGATCCCATTGTCGCCACAATGTCGTCAAGTTTGACGTTTACTGCCATAAAGCCGTTTTGTACTAGCGTTGCCAATCGCTCTAATGGGTCTTCATCCTGCCTATCCGGCTGCTGCTGTACTTCATCAGGGGCCTTGCTTGGTTGGGAGCTGGCGAAGGAATCCATTGGGCCCATCTTTTTCCCTCCTTTGCCTCTTTTTTTGACGCGGCCCATGTGGAATAGTGTGTAGTCTGGGAATGGGTTATGTCCTCCCACGTCTATTGTCGTTGGTAGAGGCAAAATAATATGCGAACCCAGTGTCTCCCTCGATCACTGCCTGGGCCAAGTGGTTGTGCTCCAACTTGCTCTAGAACAAACAGATCGGTATTGCCACCATGCGCCCCCCCCCCCGGCTATTCAGGATATTTGGCGCGTGTAGTTCTTAGGGGAGTGGTCCACGTGCCCACTTCGGACGATGCAAAGGGATTTTTCAGCCAAACTCGCTGTTGTGGCCCCTCAGGATGTTGGGGGCCCCCCGGTCACACAGCAGGGGTGGATATGGAACCAAAGGCCGTATCACTCCAATCAGAGCAGGGCGCTGTCTTCCGCTTCCCTCTGCTAGTAGCCGATCAGGCACACACCAACAATGCAGGCCAAACCCCCCGACTCCAACCACTCGTTGCGTTCGCAGGGCCTTGTATCAAAAGTGGAGTCAGGGTCACACAAATTTCGCAGCATCCAGGGGTATCGCCTCGGTCGGCCCCACAGCACGGGTACCTCCTATCCAGCTGCACTTACTTATTTTTTAGCTGGATCCACCCTTGCGCAGCGTGCCAGGCGCTCCCGCACCGGCGGCGTCACGAAGCGGGCCCCAGGACAACCGCCTCATGCCCACCGAGGCTGCCTCCAACCTCGTCCGACACCGGAGCAGCCGGCCAACCAGGTTTCCCCTACGAACTCTGGGGAGCCGCAGATCGAGGGTGTCGGGTCTCCGTGGCTCCGCTATGAGGGTTCGGCACTGCCACGCGTCGCGCCCCTCCCACTCTGTGGCCTGATCTTCTACGATCAGCCAGCGGATTTCAGCAGGAGTGCCGTGGTGCCGCGGGGCGGCGACGCCCACACCATGCAGCCGCCTCTATCCCTCGGGTGTAATTTCTCAGCAGCCCGGGCACGGAAATTCTCAATTCTTTCAGGGGACCTTCAGGAGGACCTACGGCACAGGAATCTTCGCGTCGTTAGTATAGAGAGCAGCATAGAGAGGACATTCTTAACTCAGGATGTCTGTATGAGCCGGAGCTCTCCCTTCAAGGGGCCATCTTTGATGCGCGCAACAGCGCCCCCCGGACAGGGAATTTTCTAATGGGATGGGGCGGGCAAGTGACTGTTAGGCAGAAACCTGTGCAGTTCCCTTAGGGACCACTGCAAAAGATTTAGGACTACAGGTGGTTGGCAGTAAACCCAATTGGTAGCAGTTTGTACCACCCAGATTTACCTGGTAGCTGTGGCTGAGCAGGCAGACCTCTCTCAAGATGAGTTAGGCAGTATATAGAGTATACACAATAGGTACAGAGATACAGTAGCACAAGCAAACACTGACCGGAGCTTTGGTGTAAAAGTATATAATTATTTATTTAAAGACACACTTGTAAATTACACTAGCACAAAAAGGAGGTAAGTAAATTCAACACACAGTCACTATTATATATATACAACCCTAATTACTTATTAGACAAGTCTTAGTGAGAAACACCACTTATTTTCAGACAGAGGTGAGCGCTTAACATAAGATGGCACTCTAATAAGTTGTATAAAAAGGGAGGAAAAAGGCAGAGTTATGAAAACACACAATTTCAATACTTTTCAAAGAACCACAGTGAGGCAGGTTAGGCAAAGTCTACTGGAGAGCAAGGAAGTTCAAATGCCAGACCCACTCTTTGAGCAAGCGAAATGTGTCCAGGATCACACAGTGGGGTTATGCCCAAAGAGGAAAAGTTAGTTAACAGGCCCCAGGCTAACCCAGGTTAGAAAGTCGAGGGTTTACTGTCACCCCGAATGATCTGTCGCAAGGGAAGCCAGGCAGGACACAGTACCTGAAAGTGGGAAGAACGCTCCAGCGGGGGCAGTTGTTCCTGGCAGCGGTTGCAAGTTGGTGTTTCGTCCAGAGGAAGAGGAGGTCTCGACGTGAGGAAAGATGTAGGTCGTTGCACTGCCAGGGAAGAAACCAGCCGCAGAGTTTTCCGGTTACAAGGTACTACCCTTTTCTTCACGGTAGTGGTAAACCGTGGTATCCCGGTTGCCGGGGTGCTTGGTACAGGCAAGGCGGCCACGAGATGGTTCAGGAAGGCGAAAAGACGGGCAAACTGGTTATCCCCACCAGTCAAAGGAAGAAGACTCTCCGGGCTGGAGATCTCCTCTGTCGTCGGGAAAAGTGGTGAGACGGTTCAGCAGGGCTCCAACGGTGGTGTCGTCGTTGCAGGTCGGCTCGGCTTCTCCATCCTCGGATTCTTTAGGTCCTGTGGCAACTTCTGAAGTTCCAGTCCCCAAAGCCCTGCTTTTATGCAGAAAACCCCCATTCATTCAGCCTAGCTGTCAATCAAACATGCTAAGTGGTGAGCCGGGCGGCTCACCACTTGGGCCAATCACACAAGAGTGCGACTTGAGTTGCCGAGGCAACTCAGTCCAGGGTGCCTAAACCCCCTCCCACACCCTGTGTGGTACCCAGACTACTTTTGGAGGCTTCTGTGGAGAAGCCCGCCAAAAAGTGGAACAAAGGGCTCGACTTGGCTGGGAGTCACAGAAGCGAACACAAACGCCATTTTGGAACCATGTTTCGGCAAAAAATACCAACCGGTGAATTTATATTAATTTAATAAACCGGCGGTATGTTCGAGGCTATTTTAAAAAGTGGTAGCCTCGAACAATGGGAAAACCCCATAGGAATATATTCGCGGTCGAATATAAAAAGTAGTATCCACTGCCACCAGCCAAAACTCGGTCGGGGGGAACTGGACAATGCCCCCTCAAACAACAGACCCCGGGGCAATCGAATTGCCCCGACCAGTACGTCCACAATATGAAGGTTTGTACTGGTTCTGTTCACAATTTAAGACTAGTAAAGACTAGTAAAGTCAATGGTGACTTTACATGCCCTGACAGTAGTCAGTCCCAGGGTATGGAGTCTATGTTGGGGGGTCTCTACGACACCCCTGGGTTACTGCACGGAGGGTGCTGCGTAACCCGCATACCAAAAACACATGAAGCCATATGGGGTAAAGGACTCACTCTTAGCAGGAGAAAAAAATAAACCCCAAAAATCCAGCAAAGCTGCTGGGGGACTCACTAGGTTTGGGAAATTAGCCTTAACAGAGAATTCTCCGTAACAGTGACCCCTCCACTCCCCACCTGCAATGGAGTGGGTGCCAGGTCATGCAGCCCTCCCTGGGACCAGATATCTGCTCCTAGGAAGGGACGCCTGAGCCCAGGGAGGATTGCAGGCCAGCCCCCCCCCCCTCATCTGCCTCAAGGGAGTGCTACATGAGATGCGCCGCCCCTGCAATTGGGGTGGGGGTGGAGAGGTGCATCCCCCCTTCACACTAGAAAATTCCTCAGCGTTGTAGGGTGCCCCTCAGCCCCCGCTAAAGGGCAGCCTGCCATTTTGAATTATTTTCTTTGTTTACTAAACTTGCCTTGGCGCAGAGGGGTACATTGGTGTGCCAATCTGTCCCCGGGGTGCCCAAACCTTACTGCTCACCCACTGGGTGGCCTGTCCCACAATTTTTGGGGGCCATCTCCCCTCCCACCCCAAATGGAGGGGGGGTGTACCTCACACAGCCGTTTGTAGGAGGCCCAGGGAGGCCTAAATGAGGTGCCCCTGCCACCCATTTGGGGTGAGGGGGGGAGAGGGTCCCCAAAAATTGTGGGTCTGACTTGTGCGAAGCGGCACAGAATGTATTACCCAGACAAAGTGAACGTTGTGTTTTTTCCCCCACCAAATATCACACTTTGTCGGGATTGTGGCTAATAAAAACTGGGGCAATTTGCGCAAGGCAGACCTCTGGATTCCCATGGGTGTCCTCTTTTGGGAAATGCATGGGGTTCCCCGTTTTCCTTGCTTGCTTTGACAGGCTAGGCCCAAATCTGTAGGTTGTACACATGAACAAAATGGGCTGTGCCGAAAAGCTTGGGGTTACCAGTGGGTTACCCTTTTCGTTTTGCACCCCCGGTAGGTGCACCCACACATGTGAGGTACCGTTTTCATCGGGACACGTGTGGGGACGTGGGAAGGTAAGCCATGTGTTGTTGGTAGTGTGTTTCCCAGAGCGGCTGGGATTCAGGTAAGTGTTTGAAGCTCGTACAGTCTTTAAAAATAAGCGAAGATTTGCTGAATGCTTACTAATGCCTTTTTTCTGTTCTTTTCCCTTTTCCTTCGGAAGCGGCGTGCGGGGATGGGAATGACACCGCCGAAGATGCCCGCAGAACAGAAACAGCGATGAATGATGGGCAGAAGCACCGCAAGGTAAGGCTGTTCCTAACAGTGTTATTGTTCTTGCAGGAGCTGAGCGTAGAAGGAAGATGCAGGCCTACTGGAGACTGATCCGAACACGGCGAGTGTCACGCTGCAGGTGCAGAAAACGCAAAGCATGTTTCTCAGCCTGGGTGTGGCTTAAATAGTCTCTGGGTATCCCAGGTGTCTCTGGGCTGAACACCACCCAAAAGACTAGACCGCACATGCAGTTCTGGGAACCGAAATATGTGGGGGCATCCATCTTGTCCCCATCAATGCACTACAAGTCCAATCCCCAATGTTATCCTATGGGAGTGAGTGAGTCTGGTGCCACAAGCGCCAAGTCTGACTCCAAGTGGGTCTTTGGAGGGATGGAGAGGCCCTTGAGGGCCATGTAGGTGATCGTGGCCTGGCTCCAGCCTGACATCTTGGAGGGCTGGGGATATGAGGGGGAGGAATCATGACACTTCTGGATAGTTTGAGGACTAGTCTTGCTGCTGCATTTTGGATCCGTTGCAGTTTCTTCAGAAGGTATTCTGGTATTCCGAGGTAGAGGCTGTTTGCATAGTCGATTTTTTACATGATTAGGGCGACGATAGTGAGTGTTTTGTGTGTGAAGGAGAGGAAAGGTAGAATTCTTCTTGCCGTGTGGAGGAGGAAAAGGCATTTCTTCACTGTTGCATTTATTTGTGGTTCTAGGGTTAGGGTGTTGTCCTTTAGGACTCCCAGATTTTTTACTACCTTCGATGGTGTTGGTGCGTTTCCCATTTCCGTAGGCCACGGGATGGTGGTTTCGTTCTCTTGGTCTTTCGATACAATCATGATTTCTGTCTTTCCTGGGTTGATTTTCAGGTTGTTGGCATCCATCCAGTTGAAGACTTCTTTAAGACAGTCGATTAGGGTTGAATGGTCAGCATCAGTGTCTTTGGTTTTGTAGATGATTTGAGTGTCATCTGCATAGTTTTAACATGTAATGTTGTATTTTTTGAAGATTCTTTTGACCGGAGTCTGATAGATGTTGAAATATAGTGGAGATAGAGAGGATCCTTGTGGCACTCCACAGTTGTTAACTTGTGGAGTGGATTTAAAAGGTTTGATCCATACGGTTTCTGTTCTGTCTGCTAGGAATGATTTGGTCCAGCATAGTGCTGTGTCTGTTATGCCTATGTCTTCTAGTCTTTTGGTCAGGGTGTCATGGCTAACTGTGTCAAAGGCTGCAAAGAGGTCAAGCAGAATAAGGGCTGAGGTAGTGTGTGAGTCTGCGTTAGTTTTGAGGTCGTCCCAGATGGATAGTAGTGCTGTTTCCGTTCCTCTTGCTGGTCTGAAACCGACTTGAGCTTGGTCTAGCAGGTGGTGTTTTTCTATGTGTTCTTGGGTTAGTCTACATACGTAGGTTTCTAGAAGTTTCGCTGGGTTCGGGATGTTAGATATCGGCCTGTAGTTGGAAAGGTCATCTACGTCACCATTTGTGCTTTTCAAGAGTGGCTTGATGTATGCTGATTTGAAGATCCTCGGTACAGTCCCTGTTGCAAGTGATAGATTTAGGAGGTTTCTGTAGTGTTCTGCTAGCGAACCTTGCGCAAGGATTAATTTGTAGATGTCTGGGGGACAGGGGTCCATGGGTAATCCCGCTTTCTTGCTTCGTTTTACCAGCATTGTGAATGCCTCTGCTGTTATTTCAGAAAAGCTTTGGAGTTTGTGCTGTGGTTCCACGTTAGGTTCGTTGGGTTGTATTTTGTGGTTGGTTGGTCCCTTTTCTATGCTTTGTCGGATGTCATTGATTTTTTTTTTGAAGTGGTCTGCCAGGTCGTTGCATAGTTTTTCTGAGGGGGTTCGGGTGTTATCGCAGCCTGGTGGGTTTCTCATTTCTTTAATGATGCTAAACATTTCTGTGTGTGTGTTGGTGGCATTGTTGATTCTGTCATCGTAATGTCTTCTCTTTGCCTTTTGAATTTCTTTTTTGTATGCACAGATTTGTTTCTGGTACAGTGTTTTTTTCCCTGGGTTGTATTCTTTCCTCCATTCCAATTACATCTTTTTGTTGTCCTTTTTCATGGCGTTTAATAGTGGGGTGAACCATTTTGCCATTGCTCTTTTTTTGATGGGGTGAACAGTTTTTCTGGGGCAATATTGTCTATTGTATCTGCAATCCATTTGTGTAGTATCTCTGCTTTCCCGCCTAGGTCAGCTAGCTCTAGTTCTGTAGTTGAGGGTTCGGTTAATTACAGTTGTTCGAATAGGTTGCTTTCTTTGACGCGTTTCCAGTTTTTCGTGGTGGTTGCGAGTTTCGGATATTGGATGCAGGCTTGAGTAGGCAGTGTGATCACGAATGGGATGATGAGATGGTCGATCCACAGTATTTGTATTGGTGGTGCCGTGGTGATGAGTTTTTCTTTGGCGAAAATTGCGTCTAGGGTGTGTCCTGCAGAGTGCGTTGCTCCTTTGACTAGTTGTCGTAGTTTCATGGTGCTGAGTTGTTCAATCAGTGAGTTTTGAGAGTTGGCGTGGCTGTCTTCAAACCAGATGTTGAAGTCCCGCAGGATGATTAGGTGTTCGTGGTTGATGGCTAAGTTGGTGATGGCTTCTATGAAGTTGTCGACGAATGTTGCATCATATGTCGGCGGTCTGTATACCAGGATGAATGTGATGTTGGTTTTCGGGCTCGCTGTTAGGTGTATTACCATGGTTTCGCAGTTGAGGATGTTGAGCGGTTCGTCAGTTTTTATTTTCAGGTGTTTTTTTAATGTTATAGCGATGCCGCCTCCTTTTTTGTTTTTTCTGTTTATTTGCAGGCATTTGAAGTTGGTTGGAAGGCAGCTTTGGAGTGTGATTTTGTAGTTGTCGTCCAGCCATGTTTCTGTGATGAACAGGATGTCAATGCCGTTGTCGTCGGATAGGTCGAAGATGGAACAAGTTACTTACCTGTAACTGTTGTTCTCCAGCATGGGTCTGGCATGGATTCACATGCTCATGAATATTCCTCGTCGTCAGGCCGGGACTCCTCGGTAAAGGAAAAAAAAAAATCAGTATCAGTTTCGTTTCTGATCTGTCTTTCTTAGTAGTAACCAATCACTGATCTCTGGGTCATACTGCCCCCAGCCAATGACTGCCCTCTCCCTAAGCCCCTCCCCTGGCAGCCATCCTCAGATTTGGTAGCACGTAAAGTGGCAGTATGACCAAGTGAAGAGCCGCAGAGGGGAAGGAGGGAGGGTTCGCATGTGAATCCATGCCAACCCATGCTGGAGAACAACAGTTACAGGTAAGTAACTTGTTCCTTCTCCAGCATGGGGTCTGGCATGGATTCACATGCTCATGAATATAAGAATACATAGCAGTACACAATGCACAACCACGGGAGGTGGCAAAGGCTCAACATTAAGCATTACATAACTCAACATTAAGCAACTCTTACCTCCTCACCAGGCCCACCTTCTGGAGTCCCGATCGACGCAGTAGAATCTCATGAAGGTGTGCGTCGACCTCCACGTAGCAGCCCTGCAGATGTCCAGCAGGGGCACACCAGACAGGAACACCGTGGTAGCAGCGATCGCTCTGGTCGAATGGGCTCTCGGACGGCCGGGCAGCAGTCGGTTTGCCAACCGGTGACAGTGCATGATGCAGCCAGAGAGCACTCTGGAAATGGAAGCCTTCGAGAGAGCCATCCCTTGGTTCACAGGTCCAAAGTTTACAAACAGCTGTGACGTCTTCCGAAAACTCTTCGTGCGGTCCACATAGAACTTCAGCGCTCTAGCTGCATCCAGCGAGTGCAAAGTCCTCTCGGCCGGCGACGAAGGCGACGGGAAGAAAACTGGTAACACCAAGGGCTCGTTGAGGTGGAAGTCCGACGGCACCTTGGGCATAAAGGATGGGTGCGTCCTCAGCACCACCCTCGTGCCGTGAAAAGTCAAGTATGGAGGCTTGCAGGATAGGGCCTAGATCTCTCCCACTCGTCGTGCGGAGGTGATGGCCACAAGAAATGCTGTTTTACACGACAGGAACTTCAACGGCGCCGAATGCAGACACTCGAATGGCGCCCCCATGATCCTGGTCAGCACCACATTGAGCTCCTACGCCGGGGAAGGGGCCTTCACCGGCGGGAACGATCGGAACAGTCCCTTCATGAATTCCTTCACCAGACGATGAGACCACAAAGACACCCGTCCTGTAGTTCTGGTGTATCAGGAGATCGCAGCCAGATGTATATTGATGGAGGCATGAGCTAGTCCAGCCTTGGCCAGGGACAGTATGTACGGCAGCACTTGAGGGGCCGTAATCCGTAATGGGTTAATCTTCTGTGCATGGCACCAGACAGAGAACCTCTTCCACTTGTGTCCGTAGCACTTAAGAATTGAGGACGCCCTGGCTTTTGCAAGAACCTCTCTGCAGTCAGCCGGGATATCGTACCCTCCAAACTCTAGTGCTGCAGGAGCCAGGCCAGCAAGTTCAGCGACTCCGGGTCGTGATGAAGGATGGCACCTCCTTCTCTGGAGAGAAGATCCGCCTCCATCGGCAGCTTGACTGGAGGGGACGCTGACAAGTCCAGAAGGTCCGGCGAACCAGATCGGTCTCGGCCACGCCGGTGCGACGAGGATCCTCCTGCACCGGGACCTCTTGAGCTGGTTGATGAGTCGGAGCAGCAACGGCAACGGAGGGAACGCATATAGTAACAGGCCGTCCCAGGGGAACGAGAAAGCATCGCCCATGCTCCTCGACTGGGGAAACCTGCTGGCGAACCTCTGGCACTTGGAGTTTGTCGCCGTCGTGAACAGGTCGATCTGGGGTTTGCCCCATCGCTGGAAGAGTCGATCCACTTGATCCTGACGCAGTTCCCACTCGTGGCACAAGCACAGCTTCCTGCTGAGTGAGTCGGCGATGGTGTTCTTTATCCCTGCCAGATGAAAGGGTACCAGAAACATCCCCTGGATGACGGCCCAATGCCACAGGTCCTGGGCTTCCTTGGACAGAGCTGGGGATCTGGTTCCTCCCTGCTTTCGGATGTAAAACATTGTGGTGGTGTTGTCGGTGAAGATCCTCACCACCTTCACCTTGAGGGACGGGAGAAAGGACCTAAGGGCCCAGAACACTGCACGGAGCTCCAGGATGTTGATGTGGAGCAGCTTCTCCTCCGGGAGCCAAAGGCCTCTCGCGTGAAGATCTCCGGTGTGCGCTCCCCACTCCTCCAGGGAGGGATCCGTAGTCACCGTCACCTGGTGAGTCGGGGTCTGAAAGTCCGTGCTGGCCGTCAGATGAGCGCGGGTGCCCCACCACCTGATCGCTTGATGGAAAGTCTCATTGAGAGGGATCCTGTCCTCGAAGCTGGCCGCCGCTTGGATCCAGCGGGCGTCGAGAAACTCCTGTAGAGGACGCATCCGAAGCCTGCACAGGCGCACAAGATAAATACATGAGGACATCATCCGGAGGAGGGACTTGATGGACCTCACCCTGGCCACGTCCGCGGCCAGTAGACGGTGCACCTTACCCAGGATGGCCTTTGTCCTTTCCTCCGACGGCGAGGCCAGTCGCGCCACCGTATCAAGCTTGGCTCCCAGAAACAGTGCAACCTGCGATGGGACCAAGTGGGATTTTGGGGAAGTTGATGGAGAACCCCAGGTCCGTGAGCAGCTGGACGGTCTTTCGCTGTGTGTTCTACGGCAAGCTCCCTTTACCTTGCTCGGATGAGCCAATCGTCCAGGTAGGGGTATATGTGGATCCCCTGCAGGCGCAGCCACACCGCCACCGGTGCTAGGCACTTGGTGAATACCCTGGGCGCCGACTTCAGTCCGAACGGGAGGGCCTTGAACTGGTAGTACCGTCCTTGGACTACGAACCTGAGGAACTTTTGGTGTCCTTATAGAATGGGGATGTGGAAGTACGCATCCTCCAAATCCAACGACGACAGGAAGTCGCCTTCCTCCTGCTGTCAAAGCATGTGCTGGAGGGTAACCATCTGGAACTTCTGTGCCTTGATGTACTTGTTTAGTCGACGCAGGTCCAGGATGGGGCGCCATCCTCCTGTCTTCTTTTTATGAGGAAGTATCTTGAGTAAACTCCGGAGCCCCGGAGCCTCTTCGGGACGAGCTCAATGGCACCTTTCTTGAGCATCGCCCTTACCTCCAACAGTAGTTGAGGGACGTGGTTTTCCTTCCTGGCCATGGGTGTAATGGGGGGCACTTCTTTAGAAATTCGAGGGCGTGCCCCTGGGCCAGGGCATCCAGCACCCAACGGTCGGGGGAGATGGACCACCATGTGCTGACGAACTTCGGCAGACGGCCTCCCACCGGGGTGCTTCGGTGGGGACCCGACGCAACAGCCGGTTCAGTCCTGCTTGGAGGCCTCCTTGCCGCCTTGGCCTCCCTGGTGACGACGGCGAGATCCCCCAGACTTGCCTCGTCCCCTGTGGGCTTCTTGCGATGAGGATCGGGCCGCCTGGTGGTACGTAGAGGAGCCACTGCCGAATCCCTTGGAGGCACCTTGCTTGCCTCCGGAGTTCCGAAAGGACGGCCTTCGTTGCTGAAGAACTCCTAGGGCCCGACCCGTTGTCCCATTGCATCCAGTTTCTTTCCCTCGCCGACCGGCGGGGAAGTAGAAGTCAAGGCCGATGCCCCCCCACGCTTTCTTCTTGGCCGCTGCCGAGATGACCGAATCCGGCGTCGGTTGCGCCCCAAGGCACAACGGGGCGGCGTAGGGGACCCGGTACTTCTTCTCGTATCGGTCCCTCTTGGCAGGCGTCGTGGACGGGTTCTTAAGGAGAGCAAGTCCTTTGTCCCAAATGTCATCCAGCAACGGCACCGCGAGGACCGTCTTCCTCTTGGCCTCGCGCAGTCGGTAGAGGAAGCCTTCCGTCTCTTCGGGGCAGAGCTGGAAAAGCTTGGGCGCCCTGGCAATCATGGCGTGAAATGAGCCAATTTCGCCGTGCGGGGAAGCACAAGGAATCGGCGACGGGATATCCGTCCCGTCGTCACCACTGTCGTCATCCGTCCCCGTTGTGGCTGTATCTGTTCCCGTGTCATCCCTCGGGAACGGGGAAGGAGACAAAGGCTGAGAGGGCCGTGAGGGCTGACAAGGCGGGGCTGGATGAATCCTCCTCCTCTTGCTTGGAGGGCTTCTCAACGGACCCGGCTCAGTCGGGTCGTTTGTCGGGGGGAGAGGCAATCTGGTCCTTACCTCCGTGCATAAGGCCTGGATTGCTGTCAAGATGGCCGCCGACTTGTCCTGTGGCTTGGGCCGCGGCGGTTGGTCCTCCTCCACGGGAACCTCGTCGTCGCCACCCTCACTCTCGTCGTCCCCCCTCGTCGGGATCCCTCCCGTGGTAACAGGCCTCTTCCAAATTCTTGTCGAGTCCCTCTTCGACTTCTACCAGCTCTTCCTCGGAGGCTGTGCCCGTGTCCGTAATGGCCACCTGCCCCCCCTCATTTTCCACCGGGGTCTTTACGGGGGTCTTCTCAGTGGGCTTAAAAGAGGATTCCCTCCGGGGAGGCAGGGAAAATCTGGGCCCCGAGGTCGCCACTACTGGGGTAGCCTATGCAGGCTTCGCCAGGGCCGCAGCGACTCCCTCGATAGAGGCCTTGGCCGGGTGAATCAAGGCCTTCACCACCTTGGGCGCGCTTGAGGCCTTCACCTTAGGGGGAGGGTCACCGCCTCGCTCCCCCTCGGCCGGTTCCTCCGAGATCAACCGGGGCCTCTCCGCCGGGTTCTCGGATTTTCTCTTCCCCCGTGCCAGAGCGTTGGCTCGTGGTTGATGGCGTTGGCGAAGGTGCGCCCTGCCTGGCAGCCGAGAAGCCCGACCGTTCGGTGCTCCCGGTGCCCGCCGACATGCGGTGCTTAGCCTTCTGTTGGGCCCCCGTCACCGGGGCGCCCTCACAGGACTTAGAAGAGTGCTCGGACTTCTTCTCACCTGCTGGGCTCTTGCCTTCCAGCCAGTTGGCGAGACGGGTCCGACGATCCGTCATGGTCCGTTCCGACATGTTCATGCAAAACGCACAGTCCTTCTCCACGTGCGTTTTGTCTTCGTGAAGGCAGTAGAGGCACCTCGAGTGCTCGTCCTCCTTGAACAGGTTCTGTAGCTTGCATCCAGGGCAGTTCCTGAACAGCTTGCCGGGCGTGGAGCTTCCTTTCTCCTGGGCCATGTCCACGAGGTAGGCCTCAAACATCTGGAATCCTCCAAGAAGCGTAGCTCGATGAAAACTTCACCCTTGAGGGGCATACAGAATTCCGAAACGGGTCCCCGTTGATCGAAAGTAGAAACGGTGGAGCTTGAGGCTCGATTTAACCAAAAAATTAGATAAATCTCTTTGAAAAAGCGCAAAACACAGTAAAGGCTCGAGAGCTATAGCACAAGGACTCCCAACACTTGAACGTGCAGTAAAAATCTGAGGATGGCTGCCAGGGGAGGGGCTTAGGGAGAGGGCAGTCCTTGGCTGGGGGCAGTATGACCCAGAGATTAGTGATTTGCTACTACTAAGAAAGACAGATCAGAAACGAAACTGATACTGATTTTTTTTCTTTACCGAGGATTCCCGGCCTGACTGGGAATATTCATGAGCATGTGAATCCATGCCAGACCCCATGCTGGAGAACTCTGTTGAATGTTTTGACATGGACCTTGCGTTTATTAGATTGCAGTGAAGTTTGGAGGTGTTGTTTGGTTTGGGCTTTCTTGTCGAGGTCGTCTTCTTCTTGGTGTTGAGGTTTCCTTCCTGGTCGATCTCTTGTTGGGCTGTGGGATTCGGGGTGTCCGCGTCTTCGAAGAGTTCTTCTAGGTTCTGTCTTGTTTTTTTTTTGTTTTCATTGGGTTCGTCTTCTGGGAGTTGTGGTTGTTGATTGGAAGTTCCTCTTGTTTTTGTGATGTAGGGTGTTATCGCGTCGGTCGTCTGATTGCGGTTTGTGTTGTTCATCCTTCTACTTGCTTGTGTTAGGTTGTTTGATTTGCTGCCTCCAACGTTAGGTTGGATTGCTGTGGTGGCCAGTTGTCAGCGAGGTATGGAGTTAGGTAGAGGGAATTGTCTCTTCTCTCAGTGTTGGTTCGATTTGTGTTCCTGTCTGTGGGGGTCCATTCTGTAGTTGTCGTTCTTAGTTGTTGTTCTGGAGTGTTTGTTCTTTCTTCTCTTTGTCTTTTCCTTGGAATGGGTCGTTTGCGTGGCATTATAAGATTGAGAGTTGTTTAGTCTTTGTATGATGACGTCTAGTTGGTCCTGCTTTGGTCTGGTTGTCTTGTGGTGTAGTGGCGGGTGAGAGG
Organism: Ambystoma mexicanum; assembly: GCF_040938575.1. NCBI lineage: Eukaryota > Metazoa > Chordata > Amphibia > Caudata > Ambystomatidae > Ambystoma > Ambystoma mexicanum. The sequence goes on along the minus strand of NC_090927.1, from coordinate 309,792,767 downwards.
GTGTCCGCTACTAATTTGGGCTCCGTCTGTAGGTGGTATTCCAGCTGAAGACGGCGACTCGTTCAGTCGCTGTCCTAGGAGGGGACGGGGGGTGGGAAGGGTTATTTAGTTGGGTGTTATCGGTGGCTCTCTTTACTGTCCGTCTCCCTGATCGTGGTTCACTCTGGTGAGCAGGCTATGTGGGTTTGGGAAGGGTGTCTGCTGGTTGAAGAGTGGCTTGGACGGGCACAGCTTGGACTTTCGCCTTGTGATGCGATAGGCCCTAGTCAGAGTGACACTGCACCGTAATTCACTGGTGGGTTCTGTCTCACTTGCGAGTGAGCTAGATTTGCGAGTGATCTAAATTTGGGACACCTGTACAGTGGGAGAGAGGCCTATCAATGTGATGTAAATAAAAAATGCATTTTGGGCACAGAGGCCCTGCTACATGCGAGACACCTGTATAGTGGGAGAGAGGCCTATCAATGTGATCTAAACAACACAAAATGCAGTTTGGGCCCAGAGGCCCTGCTAAGTTTGAGACACCTGTACAGTGGGAGAGAGGCCTATCAATGCAGTTGGAGATCACACAATGCAATTCGGGCACAGAGGCCCTGCTAAGTTTGAGACACATGTACAGTGGGAGAGAGGCCTATCGATGCAGTTTGGGATAACGGGGGTGATCACATTGTTAAACATTGGTTTTGCCAAGTGGTCAGCTGTACCTCTCCCCAACCCAAGCCACCCTACCTTACTGGTCCTTGTAGTTGCTGATTGACGGCTGGCCATATCTGTATGGTGTGCCCGTCTGGAGAAAGTGTGAAATTCAGGTGTCAAAACAGACTTGAGGTTACCTGTGTTTTAGGCGCTCCCCTTGGCGCCCAGGTAGGTGCACACATGTGAGGCACCGTTTTCATCAGGACACCTGTGGGAACGCGGGAAGGTATGACATTTGTTGTGCTTGTGTGGTTTTCATAACGTTTTGACCCATTTGCTGGTGCCCTTTGTCACACAACCCTTTCATTTCCCAAATGTGCCCTACATTTAGTCGCTGCTTTAGCCACCATACACTTTTCTAACCTGCACAAGTCACCTACCCTTGAAAAGGTCTGCCTGTGCTCTTTCAAAAAATGTATGCTTGCCGTTCCTCACCACATTGGTTTTCCTGATTTACACATGCTAAGTGCGTCTGTTCAGACCGTAAGCATGAAACTCCTGTGTACCATGGCTCAGTGTTTGGCATGTGATATTGCTTGTTTTGTAAAACACTACAAAAAATGTGTGCTTTCCTAACTGCAAGAGTCGGGGGAATGTAGCGGAGCATCGCTTTTCTCAAAATTCATAGAAGCCATTGCCATACCAAGCCAACCATGTCCACCACATACCTTTTTTTCTGTCATTTTCCCGCCTTTCCCCCAATCTATGGCATTTTCCCCTACCTAGTTGTTGCCCGACCTACGCAAATCACCCCTTCCTAAACTTGGAATTGTGTCTACATTTCAGAAATATACCTCAGCACAGAAGAGTTTGCAGCAGGGGAGACTTTATGATCTGCTGCCAAAATACATTGTCATGAAGACTCAAGACAGGACACTGAAAGGGATCTTGCAGCAGGGATGAACGGAGAAGGGTCCAGGCAAGAGTTTCTTCATGGCTGGATGCGGCTCTGTGGTGTTGGCACCGTTTTCAGGGGCCAAGAGAAGACCGACTATCGCTGGTCAAATTCTCATCTATAATATGGTCCAGCACTCTGGTGAGGGGACTTCAAAGACTCTTTGGCGTGGTGCAGCAGGTGAGCACATCTTGTCCAGGACCCCACTGGGCCTATATTGTATTTTATTTGGCTGCTGTTTGTAGTGCTCCCAGCGCCGTCGCATTTCCTCCCTCCCACCCCTCCCCTGCATCCATTTCCTCTTTCCTTCTCCCTCCCGCCTCCCAGCCCACCCACCTTCCCGATTGGTGTGCTGTTGGTCATCACTGACATTCCCAGGGCAGCCCTTTGCCCGGCAGCTGGTGTGGCTAAGGGTCCCTAGGCAAAGGGCGCTCCCGCCAATGTCAGCTCCAGCTAGTGTCTGCAGGTGTCCGCAGGGGAAGCCAGCTGCCAGCCGTCTACTAGCAGCGACTAAGGAAGGTAAGATTGGCCCGGGTTAGGTATAGAACCTCACTCTACCCTGCAAACCTGTCCATATAGCAGACTCCCCAAACTTAGGTGCGTCTTCTCCCGTTTTTAAAACTGCACTGTGAAAGTATTTAGAATTGCATTGGGAAACCTAGGCCTTTTCCCTCTATTCAGGACTCTAAAACTTAGGTGTGTTTTCTCCTGTTTTTAAAATTGCATTATGAAAGTAGTGCCGTTCTGTGGCTTTGCCTCCTAGCCAAACAATCTAGCGAGCCTTTCTACCACTACCTAGCTCCTGTCGTCTTGCCCAATTGTCAACTTGTTTCATCTCTCTCTGTCTCGTCTGCTTGCTCCCTGCCCTGTGTGCTTCCCCAGTGTTCTCCCCTACCCCTTCCCACTCCCTTCCTCTCCTCTTCTCTCCTCTATGGCGCTCTCTGTCTCTCCTATCTTTTGTAACTGCTTCTCTATTGACTATCCTGCTGTCCTCACTAAATCTTGTAGGAAGAAGTTTAAAAAGGACATCCTGGTCTCCAACCCAGGCCTCCCTATCGCTGACACCTACTAGTCCAGGCAAACTTTCACCAACACCCTCTTTGTTGTTCCCTCGCCAGACCTATGGACTCTACATATGGTCTCTGCGCTCTCTCCCTTCTCTTCCTCTCCCATTAATGGTGGCACCCAGTGGGAGGCCCTCCTGGCCTCCTTCCACTCCTCGAAGGTCATCATTAATGTTTACTTCAACGGTACCGTCTTGGTCCAAGGCACTCAAACCAACCTACACCTCTTTGATAGACTCCAATTTCCTTTCTTCTCCTGTCCCCTCTCTCCCCTCCACTGCTTCCTCGCCTGCCCCTGCTGTCTCCTCTCTCTTCTGCCTCCCCCCCCCCTCGGGCTTCTTCTACACCTCCTCAGGGCATACCTCTAATTTGTACCCCTCCCCGGAAGTCTTTCAAGGATGGCAACCTTCTCCATATTGCCACTCTAAACTCTTGCTCAGCTGTCAAACACTCCTCTGACATCTGCCGCCTCATGGAGGAACTTGACCTCGATGTCCTCGGTCTCACCAAGGCATGGTTCAGGGCCAGCTCTGTCACAAGCTTTGACACTCCTCTCTGATGGCTACAAGATCCTCCTGTTCCGGAGGGGGTGTAGCCCTGATCTTCCCCGAGTGGATTCCTGCCTCTGTCATTCCTACGCATGCCTACTCTTTCAAATGCCTCGTCTGCAGGGTGTCTGTGTCTCTCTGTGTCTATCCCTCTCCCTCTCCTGCTCCCTCCCTCCGTCCCTCCCTCTCCCTCTCCCTCTCCCTCTCCCTCTGGTTAGATCTCCTCCTTCCTCTCTGAGTGGGCGGACCTCTCCTCTTCCCTCCTGCTCTCGACCACTCAACTCCTCCTTCTTGGAGACTTCAACATCCACCTGGATGCTTCCTGTTCTTCCTCTGCGACACTCTCTCACCCTCTATTCTCCCCTTTGGCCCGACTCACATTGCAGGGCACCCTCTGGATGTTCTGATCTCTTCAGACCTTCCCCTTTCGATCCCTCTCACCACTCCTCTCTCCTGGAGTGATCACTTTCTCTTTTCCTCCCATCTCATCCTCTCCACCCCTCAGGCCAAGTCCAGCACTGCCGCCTACCTTCTCAGTTATCCTACCGATGAAGCGTGCGTTAGTCGAGGCTTTAGCTGCCACTTTCTCTCACCCCCCTCCCCACTTGGCTGACTCACACCCTGACAAATCCCTTTCCATGCTCCACTCTACTATATCTGATACTGTCTATGTTCTTGCCCCCGTCATGAGGATCCGCTTGAAGCGACGACGACTACAACGGCGAATCCATCCATTGAGACATGAGGGATCTCCCCTCTTTCCACCACCGTTTCTGCCTTCCTGCAGTGAACTTTGCCACCTGCATACAGGCATTCCACCAGGGCCGCACTTTTTCTTCTCTTGCCTTTGTCTCCCTGGCCCTGCTCCCCCCTCCCATTGGCTGCACTTGGCTTTAAGCCAATTATAGCAGCCGGGGGGCGGGAGTTGGCCATCACACCGAAGGCCCGCGACAAAAGCACTGTCCACCATGGTAAACTGCCCTAGGTTTGCCCTCTGTGATGTATCCAAGCCCCCCCTTTCACCCCCAGCCCCTATGAGTGTCTACCTGCCCCCTCAGCCCATTGTGATGCCTCCAAGCCCCCCACACTCCCCCAGCCCCCGTGCGTGTCTCCAATCCCCCACACCCCTTACCCCTGTTAGTGTCTCTCTGCCCCCACTCACCCCATGCTTGCCTTTTAGCGCCCTATGCCCCCCTCCTTTTCTCCTCCCCTCCTTCCCTTCCTCTCCCTCCTTCTGTCAATATTCTGGCACTACCCCAATTGCTGTCAGGCATAGTTATTGTAGTTGCCTGTCTTTTGCAGCCACCTGCCCTCTCCTCCTTCCTTTTCCTGCCTTTGTCCTGTCTAAGATCAGCTCTACCTCAATTGTCATCAGGCATAGTAATAGTAGCTGTCTGCTTTTGCAGCCATCTTGCCCTCCCCTGCCCCCACCACCTTTTTCAAATATATCTTAGCACATTCTCTCATCATTTGTCCCTTGACCTCTGATAACAGCTTGCCAGTCTCCCCTCTTTACCTCCTTGTCTTCTCCTCCCACTCCCCTCGCCAGTACTACCTTGAATTGTCATTGACCTTTTAAGATAGTCACTTGTTCTGTTCCTCTCCTTATCCCTTCTTTCCATTCCCCCAGTCCTCCAATCCTCTTGTCATTCATGCACTGCAACAATTGTCGTCATAGTAATGTTACTGCTAGTCTTGTTCTTTTTTCCTCCCTCTCCTCTCCCTTATTGTTTCCATGCACTTGTGCCATCTGATATATTTTCACATTCCGTTTTGTTTCAAGGACCTGTAAGACTGTAACTGTATTTCTCCATGTCCCCTCCCTCCTTGAAGCGCGTTGAAACACATTGTGTATAGGCGCTATACAAATAATCAATCAAGCCCAAAGCCAAGTGCAACTCTTGGTACAACTCAGACCTCGTCACCCTTAAATGCAAGTGCAGGGTGGCTGAGAGGAAATGGCGTGCTTCCGGTACATCCTCTGACAAACGGGGCTGCCACCTGCTCCAAAGGCAATACCGGCTCTCCGTCCGCACCAAGAAGAGAGCCCCCATCCAAGCCTGCGTCTCAGCGGCATCCAACAACTCGGCCAAACTCTTTAAAATCTGCAAGAAGCTGGCTAATCCTGCTGCAGTCTACCTCTCCTGTCCCCTCCCAGACTCTCCCAGACCCTCTGCATGGCCCTGTCTTATTTCATCTCTAAAGCTCAGGACATCCTGTCCTCTCTCTATTCCTCTACCCCTCCTCCCTCTACTCCCTGCTCTTCCTCTGGTCTTTCTTCGGCCACCTCTCCTCCCTCCTCTGCCTTTCCCTTGTTCTCCTCAGACGAGGTTTTTAGACAAGTCCGATCTATGAAAGTCTCGTCAAAACAGGTTCACCCCTGTTCCTCCAAAACCATCAAGGACCACATCGACACCCTGGCTCCTGCTCTGGTTGATTTCTGCAACCACTCCATCACCACTGGAGTCTTCCCCTCCCACTGAAGCACTCCCTTGTGACCCTCTTCTTAAGAAACCCTCTGCCGACCCTTCCTGCTCAGCTAACTATCGAACAATCTCTATCACTCCTTTCCTGGAAAAGCTGGCCATCTCACAGCTTAATCTTCACTCTGAATCTGTTGGTTTTTTCCATGGACATTAGTCTGGTTTTAGAGCTGCCAGAAGCACGGACACTATTCTCCTGAACATCTGTGAAGACCTGCTCTCCAACCTCGATTCCAACACCCTGTGTCCTCATCTTACTTGATCTCTCCTCTGCCTTTGACACGGTCAACCACGCCATCCTGCTCAACCATCTCCGTGACAATCTGTGTATCAGCGATCAGGCCCTGGCTTGGCTGACCTTCCTCTCCAATCAACCCTCCCAGGTCCAATTTGGGTCCTTTCTCATCTCTCTCTCTCTAGCTGTGGTGTTCCCCAGAAGTCTAACCTCTCTCCCTGGCTGTTCAACCAATGCCTGACACTTCTTTCCCACCGCATTGCTGCTCTCTGCCCCAACTTTCAGTCCTATTTTCAGACTCCCTTCTGTCACCTCTTCTCATTCTCTCATCTCCGACTGACTGTGCGCCATCCAGGAGTGTGTGCCTTAATGCCAGTAAGACCGAGATTCTCATTGGTACACCTGTTCCTTCCTTTCCTGTCACCCTGGCCGGCCTCTCTTGGCCCTCTTCCTGCTCCCACCTGTGAGGCTAAAAACCTTGGGGTCATCTTCGACTCCACACTTTCCTTCTCTCCTCACATCTCTAACGTCTCTAAGAAGTCACACTACCAGCTGCACCTCCTCAGAGGTATTCTTCTTTTCCTCTCCTTCCCCAGAAGCTCACCTTCTCCAGACTACTGCAACAGCCTCTTTCTAAATATGTCTGCCTTTACTCTCCGCCCTTTGCAACTCATCCAAAACAGGACTGCGAGACTTATGCTTGGCCTCAAGCCCAGGGATCGTATCTCTCCAGTACTGAAATCTCTGCAATGGCTCCCAGTGGCGGCGAGGATTAAGTTCAAAACCCTCTGCATTGTCCACAAGACCTTCTGGGGCCTGGGACCTCAATCCCTTCAACTCCATCTTCCTAAATATGTTCCTTCTCGAGCTCTTGGCTCATCCGCCTCCAACTCGCTCAGGGTTTTTTTTTTTCTTACAATTTTTATTATTTTAACCAAACACACCAAACATCACAACCATTTAGGACGTTCATAAACAATATTAAGGAATCACATTCCGTGGTTTCCTCCGTCCTCCCCTCTCCCTCCCCACAAACTCGAGCCGTCGTATCTGTGCCATCTGCATGAGCATCTTCAGGTGTCCCAATTCTTGTCAACTCATCCAAGTCTTCCGTATCATAATTGACCTGGTGGGGGTTTGCCATCTAGGTCACCAGTTGTCTCCAGGCTATCAGGGGGCCTACTTCCTCCTCTCCCCCCCTAGTGACAGCTTCATACCATACCGCAGTTTCTGCTTCTGACCATTTCAACAGGTCTGCCCACCACATCTCCACTCTAGGCCGATGGGCCGCTTTCCAGCACATCGCAATACTGTGCTTGGCCAAAATATAGACCAGGTCCTTCATCTTGCTAATATGTTTTAGATTACGTGGCCTAGGGAAACTCCCAAGCATGCATGCCCAAGCAGACCCCACATCAAGCACCACTCCCCAACCGGCCATTCTCGTCCTTATTTCTACCCAGAATCTCTGTACCTCTGGGCAGGCACAGAACATATGCAACAGCACTGCCTCCTCCTCCCCACACCTGGGGCATTTCTGTCTAGCCGAGCCACCAAACCTGGCTATTCTTCCAGGGGTCAGATAAGCTCTGTGGGTGACATATAGCTGGATTTGCTGGAGTCTCGCGTTCCGGGACACCTTCTTATGATACATTTGGGCCCTATCCCACTGTCCCTCTGTCATGGGTTCACCCACCTCCCCCTCCCAATCAAGCCTCAGTTGGAGCAGCTCCTTCCCCGCCTTTGCACTCAAGAGCTCATATCTGAGATATTTCGTGTCCACCCTCCGAGACATCATACATAATTTCTAGGGTGGCATCGGGTTCTTCCGCTAGTACCGTCTCAGGCCACCTCTCCCTCACCCGTTTCATGAGCCTGGTGTAAGTTATATATTGGCCCCTATGCACCCCTGTCGCCTCCTGCAACCTCTGGAATTCCAATGCCTCCCCCTCTTGCCATATGTCTCCGAGGGTGGCTAGGCCCACCAGTTCCCAATATCTGCGGACCCCTTTGAACAGTTGGGGGTCTTCCCCACATAGCGCCAGGACCTGCTGAGAGAGTGGGTCCGGGTCGGCCACAGTTCTCCATGCCCTGCGCCAGACTTCCCAGCACCAGCAGTCTCCTTATCTCCGCCACTTTTGTTTTATGCAGCCACACTGTCTCTCTTGAAGTATGGAGCTGAGTCACCCTGCAAAAGTCCAGCTTCCGCCGAGTCCTCTGCAGACAACCACCTAGCCACATATAACAGCTGTCCCGCCAAGTAATACAATTCAGGATTTGGCAGGTTTATGCCCCCCTTATCACATGTGTTCTGTAGTTTCCACAGGGCCACCCTATTCCTTGAATTGTGCCATATGAAGCCCCTGCATAGGCTATGAAGTCTAACAAAAAAACTTCTTGGGATCATGTATGGGATATTCACAAAAAAGTGCAAAAGTCTGGGCAAAACCACCATTTTGAGCAGTGCTGCTCTTGGTTGTATACGAATTGTTCGTATTACAATTGTTTGTGGGCAGTCCTATGTCCTCTATTGTTTCCAGTATTTCCTGACCCATCTCTTCTCCTGGATCCTCATATAATCGTTTATAATACTCTAGCAAATCCTCGTTTACTCCCTCCTGGGTATTACTGATTCGACCTTCCGCGTCCCTGACCTCTCTAATCACCTGGCGCAGGGTCTCTTTTGTATAAACAGGCCAGTAATCTCCCGGGCTTATCTCCCCCCGCATGTTGCCTCTCTACATATTTCTTGTAGTTTAGCTTGCATAGTCTGTCCCAGAGTTCGTTACTAGCCTTTTGTAAGTCTCTTATCTTAGCGCTGTCTTCTCGGGTGGTCCCATCCCTCCGCATCAGACCCTCTAACTCTCTTTCTGTTTCCTGCAGTTCCCGCTCAATACCCCCTTGGAGCCCTTTAGATTTTGATATGGCTAACCCACGCATTACCACTTTAAACGCCTCCCATACTGTACTCATGGATCGTACACTGCCCGTATTGATGTCAAAGTATTCCTGGATGGCCTCCCTCAAATCCTCTCGGAATCCCAAATCCCGTAGGGCCTCAGCTCTGAGCCTCCACGTCGGGATTCGTGCTCTAGGGGGTTGATGTCGCCACTCTAGGACCAAAGGTGAATGGTCCGAAAGTACCCTGGCTTTATATTCTGCAACCACCATTTCTCCCACTATCTCGGCGGCGGCGGCAAACACATATTCCAGCCTAGTATGCAGGTCATGTGGCGCTGCGTAATTCGAGTATTGCCTGTCCCTTGGGTGCAGCAGTCTCCACACATCCTCTAGACCGAGGTCTGTCCACAGCATCCTCAGTGCTTTAGCCGCTGGCGCAGGTTTTTCTGACTTGCTATCTGATCGGTCTATCCCAGGGTCCAGGGTGCAATTAAAATCCCCTCCCCACACTATTGCGCCACCCAACAGGGGGCTGATTTTACTATATAGGGACCTAAAATATGCTGCTGTATCATGGTTAGGGGCATACAAATTTATGATGTTCACTTCTCTGTTCTCCAGAGGTCCCACCACCACTACCATTCTGCCTTACGGGTCTATCGTGGATCTGAGCAGCTGAAACGGCCCATGCGGTGCCACCCATGTAATCACCCCTCTTGCATATGCCGAATATGTGGCCCCTGTGACGTTACCCTTCCATTTTTTCCTAACCATCTCCAAACTCTCCTTGGTGAGGTGGGTCTCCTGTAACAGAGCTATATCAATCCGCATCCTCTTTAGGTACATCATTACTTTATTATGTTTTAGGTAACTATTTAGGCCCGCACATTCCAGGTCACGACTCTGAGGTTACCCGATGCCATTATCTTGTTATTCTCCCCCTCCCCTCCGATGTCGTTTTCGATGGCTCGATTTCCGGTTCTTATCCCTCCCAACATCAACAACTTCCCCCCACCCCATTACCCCAACTATGCCCCTCTGCACACTACTCTCCCCAACTTTAACCCACTGCACACAACCCTCCCCCTTCCCCGGTCCCTGCCCAACCCCAACAAATGCCCAGCTCCATCCCTGGATCTCAGGCCCACCCACGTCTGGTCCTACCTCGTGAAACCGAGAGCTAGGACCCCGCGGGGCGTCACCAGACTAGTGGCGACCTAACTAAGCGTAATGCTATGGGGTTCAAGGGCTGTCTCCAAGGAGCTCCCACTCATGTGATTAGGATTGATTCTTTTCAGCGGATCTTGCAAGCATGTATTTTCCTGGCAACATATTCCCTAAAAGCTTTATTTACTACTATATTCTAGTCCCAGTGTTTTGTGCTATGTCACCCGAGATGACCCAGCTGCGTATTACTTATCTTCTGCCGCTCCTGTCTGGATACCCGATTCTTTGGGACGACCCTGCATATCCAGCCATTCCATAGCATCCTCCGGCATCTCGCAAAACAGGGTCTTGTTCTTGTAGAACACTTTCAGTTTGGCCGGATAAAGCAACATATATCTGTGTCCAGCCTCCCTCAACCTTCTTTTCACCGCCCCGAAGTTCATTCTGCTGCGCTGTACTTGCAAAGTGTAGTCCGTGTATGCTGTGATTTTCGCAGGCCCCCTTTCGATTGTTCAGCCCTTCCGGAAGAATTTGAGTATCTTCTCCCGATCCCGGTAGTTTAGAATCTTTGCAATTAGCGGCCGCGGAGTGGTTCCCGGGGGCGGCTTCCTTGTCAAGGCCCTGTGCGTCCTTTCAACTGCAAACCCCTGGGTCAGTGCCCCACCGGTTATTTCCTGCAGAAGTATGGATTCCACATATTCTGTTGGGTTAGGCCCTTACATTCCTTCTGGCAATCCAACGATACGAATGTTGTTGCGTCTAGCGCGTCCTTCTGCTTCCTCTTCTCTGTTCTCCAGGTTGCCCACACGCTGCACAAGGGCGTGGTGTTCCGATCCTGTCTCAGCAAGTTAACATCTTCCTGAACTGCTCCGACCTTCAGGTCCAGTGCCACTTTTAGTTCATTCATTGCCAGGCCCAGTTTGGTCTCCCAGGCAACTTTCAGGTCTGCAATCGCTGCAAGCACATCCTGCATCGTGCCCGGAGTCTCCTCTACCGCCGTGGTAGTTTTGTCCTTGCTCCTACCCCCTTCCGCCCCTGGAGGAGTCTTGGCGTAGGCATCCATCGTGGGCTGTTTGTTCCTGGGTCTGACAATTTTATTGGACATTGTGCCGTGCAGACCAGCAGTGCCACACCACTCGCGAAGGCCAACGTGGCGTTGGGCCACTCCCAATGTTTAAGGGCCTCTTCAGCTGTGTTTAGGGTATTTCCTTATTGTCCGCTGCACTCCTAGAATGGGCTGTGTCCTCCCACGTACCTGCGCCCCGCAGTGTTGCTCCACCGGTCCCTGCCGTGTTTGCTTCAGTAGCTGGTGGGCAGGTACTCACATTGGCCCAGCACCCTCCGACTCCAACACCCTGTTGGCCCCGATGCCATCCGGCCCACAGTCTGGCCTTAAGTGCTTTGGTCCGGCCCCTTGCCTAAATAAGCCCCCATTTACTTGCCGGCGTTCAATAGGTGCTCTGGGGTGAGCCTCCTTTTCTTTCTCATGCGACCAGTAATGGGGTTACGCTAGACTTAGATCCTGTTCGCACAGCTCGGTGCGTTATGCGCTCAGTTTGGGCTGTGATGTCTGAGCCACAGCTCCAATGGATGGCCCCAGCTTAAGTGCCGGCCCACGCCATCTGCAGGCCAGGGTGCACTATCTGAGCCCCACGGCGGCTGCGCAATTCACCTTTGCCAGCCCGTGTGCAGCGGGCGGCTCACTACGCTCCTCGGGCCCTCCCAGGGCCGCATCAGTGCCTTCGGGTTCGTCCATGTGCCGTCGGTGCCTCAGTGTTCGGGGAGGCAGTTCCCCGCTGCTCTAGCGCTCTGTGCCTGGCCCCTCAGACATCGCTCCGGCGAGTCAGGGCCCCCGCTGGGGTTCTGGCTCCGTTGCTGGTATTGTCCGGGTCTCTACTGGGGCCCGCACTTCCCTGCCCACTCGGCCCCCTTGGGCTCGAACAGCACGCACGCCCACGCTCCGCCTGGTGGCGTGTGTCCACGATCTAGTGCTCGGCGACCGCCATTCCTATTGCGTCGACCTGCAAAGTCCTGTGCTTGCGGCGCCGTCTGGAGCAGTTCCAGATGGTCCTCTTCTGCATCCGGGAGCCCGGGTGCGCCGGGGCTCCCGCCGCCTCTTCTCTCGTTCTGGCCCCGGGGGATCGCCTCACACACCAGCGGGCTCCTCACTGCCGGGTCCTCGCGCCGCCCACGGGCCGAGGACTTTGTCCGTCACAGGGCCGCGGCAGACTCAGCCAAGCAGCACCAGCCTGCACTCACGGTCGGGGAACCTCGGTCAGTTTATGACCCTTCGTTCAGAGGCTGCCATCTTTTCGCTCTCCAGGTCACGGGAGCCTGGCTGCGCTTCGGTGGCCGCGATTCCCCCAATTTTGGACGGATCTGCTTCAAGGGTCGCTCCTCACACGCACCGGACCTTCCCCCGTCCAGGGAAGTATTTTCTCCCTGCATATCCATTTTATCCACAGGATCTGTGCCGGATCATCGGGAGCTCCTCGGGAGCACGTCCCCTCACGGAGCCATCAAGCCAACTCGCTCAGGGTTAGTCGCTTCTCCAAGCAGCGAGTTGGTGGTAGATCTCTTTCTTCTCTGCCTGTCTGAAACTTGGAGTACCATCTCCGCTTCCTCTTTGCTTCTGCTTTCTCTCCTCCTCTACCCTGCAAATCTCCTGGCTGAACCTGAATCTGCACTGGTTACCTGGCTACCCTCTGATCTCGGGCCCAGGTCCCCTCCCCGCCAGTTGCACACCTACAACCCCCCTCCTGGCAACCACTGCACTCAGGGACTGTTTCTGTATCCCTACAGCCCCTACTAGCACTTACACTTCCACTTGCCACCAGCTGGCCGCTCTTATTTATTGTCCATTTATTTTACTGTTATTCTAGGTACTGCACTTCCCCCACCCTCCACCCGCACTTTTCCCCTTCCCCCTCCCCTGCACTTGCGTGATCTCAATGTCACCTGGCCTAGTAGGATCGTGTCGGTCTTCCCTCTGTTTTCCCCTCCCGTGCCTCGTCGCACCTTGAAACACTTGTGTAAGCGCCTTAGAAATGCAATATCATAATAAATCGTGTTCCTGGAGATCCAGCAGCATGCAACCAAAGTTTCAGCTCGATTCGGAAGACTGTGCACCTCGCAATGGCTTGAGGTCCCAGGGTATTGCAGCCCCGCAAAGTCGCAGCATGACGTGGGATAGCTCAAAGTGCAGGTCTTCTTGAATCTAGTTTATGTCACCAGGCTCTAAGTTGGGATCGTCGTTTTCATAGACCCCAGGTCGCTTGGAGAGAAGGTTAACAGCAGGCTCTTGTTACACAGCAGGCTCTCCGGTCGCCGGAAATAATCTCAGCTGCATTTTTTCACTCTTCCTCTTCGGATTCAGGTCCAATGGTCTACTACCTCTTCAGCTTCCAGGATCGGACTCTTATGCAGGAACGCAGCCAATCAAACGTGCTTGCAACATTTAAACTGGGGGGGTTGAAGACAGGGGCCATTCTGGTAAAATGAGCACCAAGGTTCCTTTACCAGGGCTGTGGAAACAGCCTGTGGTAAAGGTCACCGAATTAGGAAAAAAGGTTCACTGCCACCAGCCATTAAAGTTATGCTTGTCCCTCTAACAGAAAGGGTACAGTTATAATAAGAAAGGGGATACATTTTATCTACCCAGCACTCCAGATAAGGTGGGGTGTGCTGGTCTCACCTAAATAAAGTATAGAGTGGATAACATATCCTTTCTATCCTTTGGAACTGTAGTTCTCACAAGGTTAGCCAGAGAAAATTAAAAAGGGGGAACCCAAAGGGCAACCCAGCAACAATAGGCAGTATATGCCAAAAGTTGTCAAACACGATAACATTAAAAATACAACATGGGCAGTATTAAAAATGACACCCATAAAAAGAGTAAAAGATTCTGTGAGTGTGGGGAAAGGTTCCCACTTACTGAGGTATAGGGAACAATAATCCACCAGTAAATCAAAGGTTCTGGGGTCGACACAGGTCAGGAAGATTTACTCTAAAAGTAAAGTGACAAAAGAAACAACAAAATACACCTTCCCTTATGTAGTCCTTCACTTACAGGTCAACTGTTCAGTGTGCCAAAAGCGTCAGTGCTGAGGCAAGAACCTGGTTGGGGAGCATGAAGTTCAAAATTCCCTGCACAGTGTGCCAAAGCAAACCGGGAGGCAACAAAATAGTCCTTATGAAACAGAAAGGATGGGTGCACTCCCTATCTCACCACAGCAGAAGTTAACCCAAGGGGAGAGAACCTTTGGCTAGAACTCAAATAACTACCAAGAAAGAATAGAGCTAAGGAGCAGACTTTGAAACCATACCATCCATGTGAGGAGAAGGGATGGGAGGGCGCAACCTTTAATCTGATTTTTGAAGTGACCACCCCTATAGGTGTTGGGAGATGTATCAGTGTTATGCTTAATTCCCTCTCCTAGTGAGACCCCAGCACATTTGCTGGACTTTTGGAAATTTTTCTCGTTCTCCTGAATGAGGGGAGTTTATTTCCCCCAATTAATTCTTTTTGCTACTACCATGGGGACCCTGTTCATTGTGTTTTACTTTCTGGAGTCATGCTTCCCTCTATACTGTTTTAAAGGCATCTGTGTTTCACTTTTACAGCACAAAGCACCCTATGTGCAGTGTTGCTGGGAGGCTTTTGGGCGCGCCTTTTTATATTTTATTTTCCTTCATAACTGTTGTTCTCAAGGTTAGGATACTTTTTGTCCTTCGCTTTTCCTTTTGAGTGATCACTGCACACCACCCAATGTGGAGGTTTGGGGGTTACCTAGTATCCCCTTTCTCTCAGCTCCTGTAACATTTCTGTTACAGTAAAAACCCTATAGTTCCAACTGGTGGCGGCGGACGTGTTGTACCGACTTTTGTCCTTTTTCTGCTTGCAGACTGTCTTCACAGCTGCGGCTATGCAGAGAAGGATCACCTTTGTTCCAACATGGTGGCTTCTTTCTTCGCCATTTCTTGTGCGATTGTTCTTTCATGGTACTTCTACCATCCTGGGAGGGGGAGGTCCTGACTTGAGTTTTTGTCTTTGGCAAGTATCATTTGTGTAGCCCACCGAGGCTCCAGTGTGTCTGCGAGGACATGAAGAATGGAAGGATCCTCAAAGGATCCTGAAAGGCTATCCTTCGTCTTCTGGTGTGCCTGAAAGGAACCAGTTCCCACTGTGGACTGGCTGTCCTGATTGGACAGCCACCAGCCCCTTTCAGTAAACTGCAGGGAGAGTTTGCAGAGGATGAGTGTGAAATCCTAATAAAAGGTGAGGCTCCCGAGGCAGAAGGCAAGTCGACCACTGGAACACAAAACCTGAAGACCATGACCGGAGATGCCTGCAGCCCCTTCCAGCAACCGTGAAGATACCACTGCTGTCCTGACCCCATTTTCGGACCTGCAGAACGAGCCATATCAGACGTGCTGCGACCTTCCTGGGCTGCAAACCACCAATACCAGGGGACCTGCAAACCCAATTGCAGTGCACCGTCTGCCCATGAACAAATCACCCCACAACTTTGGTGAGGTCCAGCTGGACCTACAGAGGCAAGATGACCCTCCTCAAAGTCCCTTCATCACAGGGTAGGACCGAGGAATCGAGGTGGATTGAAAGGGTGGTAATCGTTCATTCTTGGAGCCTATATAAAGGTGCAAAAACTGCAGAACGACGTGGGAGTAGGAAGAATTCCATGCCGAGGGTCCTTTTACGTTACTGCTGCTGCAACATCCCTTCCAGAGTCCCTCCTTTCATCACCACGACCAAGGCACAGGAGTCCGGTACCACCGCTGCTGCAGTGTGAAATAATACAGTTGCATTTTCTTCACCACTCCTCAGGTACTGTGGGGCTCTGGGTAGTACCTAGTAAAAGCTATGTTGTCGCTCCTGTGTTGCTGAAGTGCCGCTTCCGGTGCTTGGGTGTTCACCCATACTGTTCGCCCAGGCCGAATGCTTGTGCGCCCATAGGGAGCCTTTTCTCAAGGTCCCTGAAACCATTTTGACCCTCAAAAGCATCTTACTTACTGACAATCAAGGAATCCTTCGGAACTTTGTCTTTTGTGCTACTGTGCCTCACCTGTTGCCCCTCTAATCAGTTCCATGTCTTAAAATCGCAGCAAAAATGGCAGTTAATACAAAATATTCTGGGAAAAATGCTGTGGTTTTGCCGCCACAATCATGTAAAGGATGCGGGGGACACCCACACAACCCCCGCTCCTCCTGAATAGTATAATGGGGTACGCTTTTACTGGGTCAAACCACACCATTTTTGCCGCAATTGTTTTTACTGGCGAGATTTCTGCCATGATTTTATTACCCGATACCCTCTAATCTGACTCTGAAGAACTCATAACTAGATAGAGATGGACTAATAAGGCTTGAGGCCATTGAAAAGTAATATAATTGTTGAAATGCTACTGCTGGTACTGAATAACTCTTTATTCCAACAGAACATGCTCTGAGTGACTACAACAAGTGATATTACCTCACACTGAATTGTGTTCATGAATTGTATATTTCCTCAATATTGGTTTATTCACCTGAAGTATTGCGTGTGTTTTCTATTGTGTTGATTAGTTTAAATAGCACTTACTTAACTAAATATAACTTTGCCTTGTGTATATAAAATAAATGTCAATATTACTATACCTACAAGTGTGTTAGAGTATCATTGGGCCTATGTATTTACTGAGTTCATTGTAATTACCTACAGCTCACATCCTCCTCCTAAAATAAGCCTGGCTGCTCTGCCATTCAACCATAACTGTGGGTAGTACCAACATATACCCAAAGTTGGGGCCTATATACCAAGGGGCAGTTTTATAAAGCCTCATCTGTTGCTAGACTTTAAGAAAACTCCCCTGAATCGTCTCAGGCTTTGGTTACAGTTATAGCTGTGCACAAGCCACAGCAGCAGTGGCTGAAGACGGGACTGGGTCCAGCTACATCACAGGTCTGGTCTCCAGTTCGACAGACTGGCAGCTGAACTGGTCAGACACACCAGGACAGCAGCCACAGCAACTCCCATGACAAGCAGAGACCCAGCAGGTGAAACATGGAACAAGTTACTTACCTGTAACTGTTGTTCTCCAGCATGGGTCTGGCATGGATTCACATGCTCATGAATATTCCCCGTCGTCAGGCTGGGAATCCTCGGTAAAGAAAAAACCAGTATCAGTTTCGTTTCTGATCTGTCTTTCGTAGTAATAACCAATCACTGGTCTCTGCGTCATACTGACCACAGCCAATGACTGCCCTCTACCTAAGCACCGCCTCTGGCAGCCATCTTCAGATTTGGAAGCACGTGAAGTGGCAGTATGACCAAGTGAAGAGCCGCAGAGGGGTAGGCGGGAGGGTTCGCATGTGAATCCATGCCAGACCCATGCTGGAGAACAACAGTTACAGGTAAGTAACTTGTTCCTTCTCCAGCATGGGGTCTGGCATGGATTCACATGCTCATGAATAAAGAATACATAGCAGTACACACATGCACAACCACGGGAGGTGGCAAAGGCTCAACATTAAGCATCACATCAACTCAACATTAAGCATCTTACCTCCTCACCAGGCTCACCTCAGGCGAACAGGTTGCGCAGCACTGCTTGGCCGACCCTGGACTCCTCCCTGGAATCCCGGTCGACGCAGTAGAATTTCGTGAAGGTGTGCGTCGACCTCCACGTAGCAGCCCTGCATATGTCCAGCAGGGGCACACCAGATAGGAACGCCGTGGTAGCTGCGATCGCTCTGGTGGAATGGGCTCTCGGACGGCCAGGCAGCGGTCGGTTTGCCAACCGGTGACAGTACATGATACAGCCGGAGAGCCATCTGGAGATGGAAGCCTTCGAGAGAGCCTTCCCCTGATTGACAGGTCCAAAGTTCACAAAGAGTTGCGACGTCTTCCGAAAACCCTTCGTGCGGTCCACGTAGAACTTCAGCGCTCTAGCTACATCCAGCGAGTGCAAAGTCCTCTCAGCCGGCGACGAAGGCGACGGGAAGAACACAGGTAACACCAAGGGTTCGTTGAGATGGAAGTCCGACGGTACCTTGGGCATGAAGGAGGGGTGCGTCCTGAGCACTACCCTCGTGTCGTGGAAAGTCAAGTACGGGGCCTTGCAGGAAAGGGCCTGGATCTCTCCCACTCGTCGTGCGGAGGTGATGGCCACAAGAAAAGCTGTTTTCCACGATAGAAACTTCAACGGGGCCGAGTGCAGAGGCTCGAACGGAGGTCCCATGAGCTTGGTCAGCACCACGTTGAGCTCCCACGCCGGGGCCGGAGCCTTCACCGGCGGGAACGATCTGAACAGTCCCTTCATGAACTCTTTCACCAGACGATGAGACCACAAGGACGTCCGCCCCGTGGTTCTGGTGTATCGGGAGATCGCAGCAAGATGAATCTTGATGGACGCGTGTGCCAAACCAGCTTTGGCCAGCGTCAGCAGGTACGGCAGTACTTGGGGAGCCGTAATCCGTAGAGGGTTAATCTTCTGTGCGTGGCACCAGACAGAGAACCTCTTCCATTTGTGTCCGTAGCATTTAAGAGTCGAGGACGCCCTGGCCTTTGCAAGAACCTCTCTGCAATCGGCCGGTATGTCGTATCCTCCAAACTCTAGCGCTGCAGGAGCCAGGCCTGCAAGTTCAGCGACTTCGGGTCGTGGTGGAGGATGGCGCCTCCTTCCCTGGAGAGTAGATCCGCGTCCGCCGGCAGCTTGATCGGCGGGGACGCTGACAAGTCCAGAAGGTCCGGGAACCATATCTGCCTCGGCCACGCAGGTGCGACGAGGATCATCCTGCACCGTGACCTCTTGAGCTGGTTGACGAGCCGGATTAGCAGAGGCAAGGGAGGGAACGCGTAGAGGAACAGGCCCTCCCAGGGGAACGAGAAAGCATCGCCCATGCTCCTCGTCTGGGGAAACCTGCTGGCGAACCTCCGGCACTTGGTGTTCGTCGCCGTCGCTAACAGGTCGATCTGGGGTGTGCCCCACCGTCGGAAGAGGCGATCCACCAGATCCTGCCGTAGTTCCCACTCGTGGCACGAGCGCAGCTCCCTACTGAGTGAGTCGGCGATGGTGTTTTTTATCCCTGCCAGATGAAACGGCACCAGAAAAATCCCTTGGGCGACGGCCCAATGCCACAGGTCCTGCGCCTCCTTGGACAGCGCTGGGGACCTGGTTCCGCCCTGTTTCCTGATGTAAAACATGGTGGTGGTGTTGTCGGTGAAGATCCTCACCACCTTGCCCTTGAGGGACGGAAGTAAGGACCTGAGGGCCCAAAACACTGCACGGAGCTCCAGGACGTTGATATGCAGGGACTTCTCCGTCGGGAGCCAGAGTCCCCTCGCGTGCAGATTTTCAGTGTGCGCTCCCCACCCTTCCAGGGAGGCATCCGTGGTCACAGTCTCCTGGTGGGCTGGGGTCTGGAAGTCCATGCCCGCCGTCAGATGCGCGCGGGTACCCCACCACCGTATCGCTCGTCGGAAACTCTCGTCGAGCTTGATCCTTTCCTCGAAGCTGCCCGTCGTCTGGATCCAGCGCGCATCCAGGAATTCTTGCAACGGGCGCATCCGGAGCCTGCACATGGGAATGAGGTAGATGCAGGAAGACATCATCCCGAGGAGGGACTTGATGGATCTCACTTTGGCCGCGTCGGCCACCAACATCCGTTGCACCTTGCCCAAGATGGTCCTGGTCCTCTCCTCCGACGGGGAGGCCAGAAGGGACACTGTGTCGAGCCTCGCTCCCAGAAACAGTGCGACTTGCGCGGGCACCAGGTGGGATTTGGCGTAGTTCACGGAGAATCCCAGGTCCGTGAGGAGTTGGACGGTCCTTGCCGTGTGGACCACGGCGAGCTCCTTCGTCTTGGCGCGGATGAGCCAGTCGTCCAGGTAGGGGTAGACGTGAATACCCTCGCGGCGCAGCTGCGCCGCCACCGGTGCGAGGCACTTGGTGAATACCCTGGGTGCCGACCGTAGTCCGAAGGGAAGGGCTTTGAACTGGTAATGACGCCCTTGGACCACGAACCTGAGGAATTTTCGGTGCCCCTTTAGGATGGGAATGTGGAAGTAGGCATCCTCCAAATCCAACGACGATAGGAAGTCTCCTTCCTCCAGTTGACCCAGGACGTGCTGGAGGGTGACCATCCGGAACTTCTGCGCCTTGATGAACTTGTTCAGCCGTCGCAGGTCCAGGATGGGGCGCCATCCTCCCGTCTTCTTCTTCACGAGGAAGTATCGCGAGTAGACTCCGGAGCCCCGAAGCCTCTTTGGGACGAGTTCGATGGCGCCCTTTCTGAGCATCGCCTTTACCTCCAGGAGAAGTTGAGGGACGTGAAGTTCTTTCCTGGCCACGGGGGGGACGCGCGGGCACCTTCTTTGAAACTCGAGCGCGTGGCCCCGGGCCAGGGCGTCCAGCACCCAACGGTCGGTGGAGATGGACTCCCACACGCTGACGAAGCCCGCCAGCCGGCCTCCCACCGGGGTGCTTCGGTGGGGGCCCGACCCCACGGCCGGTTCAATCCTGCTTGGACGCGGCCTTGCCGCCTTGACCTCCTTGGCGACGACGGCGGGGTCCGCTAGACTTGCCTCGTCCTCTGTAGGCCTCTTGCGACGACGAGCGGGCCGCTTGACGGTAGGAAGCGAAACCGCCGCCGGAACCTTTGGAGGCGCCCTTGCCTCCGCCGCTCCGAAAGGGCGTCCGTCGTTAATGCAGGACTCCAAGGGCCCGGGCCGTCTCAGTATCCGCCTTGATGGCCTGAAGGGAATCGTCCACTGTCTTCCCAAACAGGTTGTTCCCGTCGAAGGGCATGTCCAGGACTCTGGTCTGGACGTCCTGCCGAAAGTCCGTAGCTTTGAGCCATCCACGACGTCGAAGGCAAACGCCGTTGCCCAGCTGGCGGAACCCAGTGTCGGCGATGTCCGTCGCCACGGTGATGGCGTGGTCCGAAGCCACTTCACCTTCCTGGAGGATCTCAAGGGCCTCCGCCCTCTTGTCGTCCGGCAGAAAATCCAGCAGGGGAGCTATCTTGTACCAGAGCTCCCTGTCGTAGCGGGCCACGATAGCCAAGGCGTTGGCCGCTTTAATCGTCGTCGCTGCCGACGAGATGACTCTACGTCCCATAGCATCCAATTTCTTTCCCTCGCCGTCCGGCGGGGAAGTCGATGTGGAGGCCGCACCCCCCCCCGCTTTCTTCCTGGCTGCCGCGGAGACGACGGAGTCCGGGGTAGGCTGCGCCCGGAGGCATAGGGGGGCCGTGTCCGGGACCCGGTACTTTTTCTCGTACCGGTCTCTTCTAGCTGGCGTAGTGGAAGGGTTCTTGAGGAGGGAAAGGCCCTCATCCCAAATGTCGTCCAACAGTGGCACTGCGAGGACCGTCTTCCTCTTGGCCTCGCGCCGCTGATAAAGGAAGCCTTCCTTTTTCTTCTCCTCAGGGCAGAGTTGGAAAAGCTCGGAAGCCCTGGAGATCATGGAGTGGAAAGATCCGATCTCGTCGGGCGGAGAAGCCCTGGTGGGAGGCGACGACGGAAAATCCTCGTCGTATGCCTCGTCGTCCGTACCCGTCGCTGCCGTGTCAGTCCCCGTATCATCCCCTCGGGTGGACGGGGAGGAGGGCTGGACGGGGCGCGACGGTTGAAAAGGAGGTGGAGGATGGATCCTTCTTTTCTTGGTAGGGGGAACACCAGAAGGTCCCGGTTCTGGATCCCCCGACGGGAGAGGTTCCTCCGTCGGTAACGGTAGCCTCGTCCTTATCTCGGTGCATAAGGACTGTATGGCCAACAAAATGGCCGCCGAGTTGTCTCGCGGCGCTGGCAGAGGGGAATCCGACGGGCGAGCAGGGGCCCCGTCGGTATCCTCGACGATGTCGTTGTCGTCACCTGCGTCGGGGCCCATTCCGACGGGCTGGCCTTGTTCCACGCCTAGGCCGTGGCTTAAGACCTCGATCAGCTCCTCTTCTGAGGTTGAGGCCGAATCTACGACGACGCCCTGCCCCCCCTTCTTCCCCACGGAGGGTTTCACGGGGGTCCTATCGATGGGCACAAAAGAAGACTCCCTCCGAGGAGGCAGGGAGATTCTGGGCCCTGAGGTCGCCACCACTGGTGCAGCCTCCACAGGCTGGGCCAGGGCCGCCGCGACCGTTTCGATAGAGGGCTTGGTCGGATGGATCAAGGCCTTCACCACCTTAGGTGCGCTCACCGCCTTATCCTTGAGGGAGGGGGCACTGCCACGCTCCTCCTCTGCCTTAGAGCTCGACCGGGGTCTTTCCAGGAGCTTCGCCGGGTGCTCGGCCTTCCTCTTACCCGACCCAGAGCGTTGGCTCGTGGTTGATGGTGCCGGGGAGGGTGCGCCCTGCCTGGCGCCCGTAGAGCCCGACCGTTCGGCGCTCCCGGTGCCAGCGGACTCGCGGTGCTTGGCCTTATGTTGGGCCCCCGTCACCGGGGCGCCCTCAAAGGTCTTAGAAGACCGCTCGGATTTCTTCTTCTTCTCGCCAGACGGGCTCTTACCCTCCAGCCAGTTGGCGAGACGTTGATGACGGTCCTTCATGGTCCGTTCAGACATGTTGCCGCAAAACGCACAGTCCTTCTCCACGTGCGTTTTGTCCTCATGAAGGCAGTAAAGGCAGAAAGAGTGTTCGTCCTCCTTAAAGACGTTCTGCAGCTGGCATCCAGGGCAGACCCTGAACAGCTTTCCGGGCGTCGAGCTTCCCTTCTCCTGGGCCATCTCCGAGACCGGGCCTGAGAAGCTTCTGGAGTCCTCCGAAGTGTAGCTCGACGAAATCTTCACCCTTGAGGGGCACAGACGAATCCGACACGGGTCCCCGTTGATCGGATGTAGGATCGGTGGAGCTTGAGGCTCTTTTGACCGAAGAATCGAAGTTTTTGTGAAAAAGCGCGAAAAAATAGCACTAACGCTCGAGAGCAATAGCACGAGGATCCCAACACATGAACGTGCGGTAAAAATCTGAAGATGGCTGCCAGAGGCGGTGCTTAGGTAGAGGGCAGTCATTGGCTGTGGTCAGTATGACGCAGAGACCAGTGATTGGTTATTACTACGAAAGACAGATCAGAAACGAAACTGATACTGGTTTTTTCTTTACCGAGGATTCCCAGCCTGACGACGGGGAATATTCATGAGCATGTGAATCCATGCCAGACCCCATGCTGGAGAATAATAGTTACTCACCATAGTCCGTAGTCCCCTTTCCTCCATACTGTATGGGCGTCCCTCGCGAGGGATCGGAGACGGAACCATTTTCACCAGAAAAATCATCTTCCCATTTAAATTTAGAGGCACGCAGGGGTGTGGCCATGGGAGCCTGCGCTCGCCTGATTCCGCCCACCGGCGCCACTCTTCAGTTCCCATTGACACGTCGAAAATATTTAGCATTGCCTAATGACACCAGTATTATTAGGGGGGAGGATGGTGGGACGCATGGAGGAAAGGCTACTATGGACTAAGAGTACGTTAGTCACTACGGTGAATAACTATTAAATTACTCTTAGGTCCCGTCCCCCTTCCTCCATACTGTATGGATGATTACAACTGAATGTAGCCCTAGGGTGGAGAGGAGACCCTCCTTAAGCAAACAGGTTTCTCAGAACTGCTGGCCCAAACACTGCGTCTGATTTGGAGGCAGTGTTCAAACAGTAGTGCTTACAGAAAGCTGAAGGGGTGGCCTAGGTAGCCGCAGGGCTGATGACCTGCCACGGCACATGCCGTTGAAACGCGATGGCCGTGGATTTGACTCTGACCGCATGCAAATTGGCTGGCACTAGTTTGTGCTGCACCGCATAGGCCTCCTTGATGGCCGCGACCATCCACCTTGCTATGTAGGCTTTGGAGAGCTGATAGGCAGGCCTTGAACCAGCAAAGTTGATGGAGGGCATGCGACTTGCGGTAGTCCTTGGTCTTGATAAGGTAGTATTTTAGTGCGCGTCCGACATCCAGATGGTGCAAGACCCTCTGAGGCTCATCCTTGGGGTAAGCGAAGAAGGTGGGTAAGACCATTTCCTTGTTAAAATGGAAGGAGTAGGTCACCTTGGGTAAGAACGCAGGGTGTGTCCGTAGGACTACCTTGCCCTTGTGAAAGGTAGAGTAGGGCTCTGATGCCACGAGAGCCTGGATTTTGCTGACTCTACGAGCGGAGGTGAGGCCTAGGAGCAGTGCCGTCTTTAGGGTGACCAGCCTGATGTCCGCGGACGCCACTGGCTCGAACGGTTTGTGTGCTAGGGTGCTCAGGACAACATTGAGGTCCCACACAGGATGTGGCTTCTTTATAGGCGGGTAGAGCCTGTGGAGGCATGCCAGATGCCATTTGACCACGTTAGCGGAGGACAAGAGGCCCTCCTCCGAATTTCTGTAGGCTCCTATGGCTGCCAGATAGGTGCGGCAGGTGTCCACCTGAACTCCGGAGTGGGCGAGGTGTGCCGAGAAAGAGTATGACATCCAACATGCACTTAAAGGGGTCGATCTCCTTAGAGTCGGCCCAATGACAGAATCTGGACCATTTGCTCTTATATTGGCTCCCGGGAGCTTTGCTTCTGGTGCCCTTGATGATCCCAAGGTTAGCCTGAGATAGGTTCAAATGTTTCAGTGTGACCTTCTCAGGAACCAAGCTGCGAGGGCTAGCTTGTGAGGAGCGGGGTTGAGTACCCTGCCCCCCTGCTGACACAGGCGAGGAGCTGGACCCAACGGTAGGTGAACGGGGGCCTGTCTGACAGGCTGAGCAGCTCTGAGAACCATGGTCTTGCCGGCCACCAGGGAGCTATCATAATGATGCGGCAGTGGCAAGATTGCTTTATCCTGCATATAACCCTGTGCACCAGGGGTGTGGGAGGGAAGGTGTAGGCCGTCATGTAGTTCCATTGTATCTGGAATGCATCGCCCTGGGAGCCCGAGCCCTGTCCGTGCCAAGAGGCGAACTGCTGGCATTTCCTGTTTTCCTGGGAGACAAACAGATCCACTTGGGGTTGCCCCCACCCGAGAAAGATCCCCTTGAGGATCAAGTCATTTGTATTTGTATTTTGTTTATTTATATAGCGCACCGGGCCCTAGGGCAACTGGGCCTATTTCTTAAGGAGGCAAGGTTATGATTACATACATGGAAAAATGACAGATCTACCAGCTTACAGTAACATACTGGTAGAACTACGGTAAGACAAAATATATACAATATAAAGAAAAAAAGCATGTTACAAGCAGGAGGGATATACAAACAGTTCCTCTAGCAATTAAGAGTATAAAAAATATAGGAGGATCACACAAGGGAATAGGCACAAGAAGATAGGTTAACAGGGTGCAAGAGAAAAATGCAAAGAGCAATACAGGCGTTATATACCAGTGAACTGCATAGTAGAGTGCTAAGGTGAATGGCAGAGTGGCAGTATCCATAGTATACCATCAAGTATCTCATATGTTTTGTGCTGCGAGCCACACTTTGGTTTTGCTCTTAAAGGATTGGAAGGAAGGCTCAGCTCCGATAGCATTGGGAAGGGTGTTCCAAAGCTTAGAGGCCAAAACCGGGATGCTATCGCCGCCAGCTTTTTGTAGTTTAAACCTAGGAAGGGACAAACTATGGGCTTGGGCCGCTCTCATGGGCCAAGTGGAGGTATGGGGAGTAAGTTGGTTGTAGATGGGGGCCGGGGCGCTAGTGAGCCCATGGACAAGATGGCTGTGTCTATGTGAGCTCCCTGTGACTCGGCGGCAGGGGAGGACATAACCCGAACCTTCGGGACTTGGATCCGTTGCAACCTGGTGGAAAGGACTTCGGATGATCTTGGGCAGCCCCTGGAGAAGTTTGAGCGCCTGCCTGGGCTGTGACTGGGCAGGAGCTGGGACGGCCTAAAGGAGGCAGCCGGAGCGAGGTGGCGTGGTGGAGGGCCGGGTCGGGCGGCGCAGCTCGGAGGAGTGGGGGTCCATGCACCTGAGCACTGCCCAGCTGCCGGTGACTGTGTGGCTGCAGCGGGGTGAAGAGGCGGTGGAGCAGGACAGCCCGGTGTCCCTGCGAAGGAGAAAGGATTCCCGGCGCGGGCAGAGCCCTGTGGCGGGGGAGGGGAGCCGTGTGGCTGTGGCTGTGCAGGCAAGACTGCAGCCTGCGTTTTGGAGGAAGAGGCCGAAGCACTGCGGGGAGTAGGAGAGCCGTGACCGGGCGGCGCGACTCAGAGGAACAGAGGTCCGAGCCCTTATGCGCCGCTCAGCTGCAGGTGACGGTGTGGCTGCAGCGGGGTGAGGAGGTGGCGGAGCGGGACAGCCCGGAGTCCCTGAGCAGAAGAGGGAAGCCCGACGCGGGCAAAGCCCTGCGGCGGGGGAGAGGTGACGTGTGGCAGCAGCTGAACAGGCACAACTGCAGCCTGCATCTCGGAGGAGGAGAGTCAGGTCTGGCCATGCATCATAACTTGCTGCCACTTCTCCTCATGTAGTGTGACCTGCTGTCGGGCGGCGCACAAGCACTCGGTCCCCAGCAACCCTGAGCCGCGCCGCCCGACAGCAGGTCACACTACATGAGGAGAAGCGGCGGCAAGTTATGATGCATGGCCAGTCCAGAGCTCGATGTGCAGATAAGAGGCGCTAACACGGGAGGAGTCCCACGGCGCAGGAGTGGAGGGGATGCAGCCCCGGCTGAGGCCACGGAGTGTCTCCTGTTGCGGCCCCCAGGAGGAGCCGAGGGGGTGGGATACTGACCCAGCTGTGTGACCTTGCTGGAGCCTAAGTGCTTGTTTAGGGCTGGCCCTGCTGAGAGAGTGGGTTACCGTGCCAGGCCGGAGAGAAGGTGCAGCGGTGGCAGAGAGCAGCAGGCGTAGTGTGGAACTCCTGTAGGTCCGGCCCCTGACCCCTGGTCTCCTGGGCCCAGGGGAAGTCAGCGGCGAGCCCCTGGAGGGTGCTGGAAAGTGTGGTCCTGTGCAGTGGTAAGTGAGGGGAGGAGCCGGGCACCACAGTGCGGTAGCGGCGCATGAAGGCGCAGCGATAGCGCATAAATAACGAGAGGCTGCAGCTGGGGACTTGGCTTGGAGCCCGAGGCTGATTGGACCCTGGATCTCCCACAGGAGTGGGGGGTGCGGCACTCGGAGGAAGGTGGGTGTGAGTGGACACGGAGGGCCCTTGTCACCGCGGATGGCTGCGCCCCAGCTCTGAGTGCTGGAAAACAAGTGGGGCAGGTAGGAGGGGATACAGGCCTCAAGGACGGAAGAAGGGGCTTGGTGGACTTTGCTGGCTGGGCGGAAGACAGGAGTGTGCACTATTTCTGCTCACCGGGAGCTGAAGGCGAACTGTGGGATTGAGCAGGCTCTAGCCCGGCGCGGCTGCCGCGGAGACCGGGACTCTGGTCTAAACTCAAGGCTGTGCCTTAGCTGGAAGGTAACAGTTCCGGTGGGGCGCATGGCAGCTGGCAATTGGGACGGTGCTGCTGGAGATGGGCGGTAAGAAACAAGCCTGTTTGCCGTTTGCGCACAAAAAGGGACCTCGGAAGAACCGGGAAACACCCGAGCTGGGAACAACTGCACCCACTATGGCTCAGATTGAGGCCACCGTGGAGTCAGAAAGGAGTTCGAGTGGAGAGTCCCCCCCCTTCAGAGTTGGGAATGATCCTGGCAGACGTGAGGTCCGAGTTCGCTGCCATCAGCTCCAAGCTGGATGGACTGACGTATAAGATTGATAGGATGCAAGAAAGGATTGACAAGGAAAGCAGCAGAACCTCGGAGGTGGAGACTAGGGTGGGGTGCTAGAGGATTCTGGCAATGAAATGACCCAGGTGGTGCAGGAGCTGAGGAGGGAGGTGAAGGCCATGAAGGTTAAAAATGAGGACCTTGAAGCGAGGTCGCATAGGAACAATGTGCGGGTGGTTGGTATCCCGGAATCGGCCCCCCTGCGGAACCTGGAACATTTCATGGAGACTTTCATAAAGGATGTTCTACAGGGACCTGCCTTGTCCTCGCAATTTTTAGTGGAGAGGGCGCACAGGGTAACGCAGGTGGTGCCAAACCCGGGTCAAAATCCAAGGCCGATTATTGCTAAGGTACTTAACTACCGCAACCGGGACATTATACTTAGGTGGGCGAGGGAGCTGGGAGATCTCATGTATGAGAGCAGCAGAGTATCCTTCTACCCTGACTTTACCCCGGCAGTTCAGAGGGCTCGCATGTCATTTGCTGCAGTTAAGAGGAGGCTGTGTGAGAGGGGTATGCAGTACTCTATGCAGTATCCATCTAAACTTAGGGTGCAGCACAAGGGGAGGGCGTATTTCTTTACAGAAGTGGCGACTGCACATGAATTCATTGAGAACTTGCCTGGCAGGGATGATAAAGGACCAGGAGAAGGCCCGTCGGCCGTGCTTGAAGTCAGAGGCAAGCAGGCTTGGTTGTATGGTGCTAAAAAAAAAAAACTTGATTGCTCGGATCTTGTCCCTTGGGGGGTCATGCTGGAATATTACGAGTTAAGTACCTAGTCGGTCATGCGGCTTACATGAATGTTTCTATTCAATTTTATTTCCTTGTTAGGGGTCCTCCTCTGCGGCCGACGCATGGATGGTCGCTTGAAAGTGGTGTCCGGCGCCCTCGGGCAGTGGCCCATGTTGTTGGTTGAGCGGGGTGGTTGGGGGGAGAGGGGTCTTCACTGCAAGTTGGGGGCGGGCAGTGTGGGTGGGGGGTGGTGGGAGGAGGGTCAGGGAGTTTACAGGCTGCCCAGTTGGCAGGGTTGGGGTTCACGAAAAGTGTTCACATCACATCGGCAGGACCAAGGTGGTCGAGCGGGTGGAGCCATCTGGGCGAGGTACATCGCCACATGTAATTGTATAGGGTTGAGCCATGGTGTATAAGGTTTTGACCTGGAATTTGAGGGGGCTGACCGACCTGCGTAAGGCTAGGAAAGTTATGCAGTATTGTGAGCAGCACTGTGCTAAGATTGTTCTGTTGCACGAAACGCACATCAAAGGACAGGGTAATGAAGGGGATTGCACGCGGGTGGGGTAAATGTAAGTTCTATACCACGTATTCGTCATACTCAGCGGGCGTGATGACACTGATTCATAAATCATTGGGATTCAGGGTGAGTGGGTCGGATACAGACCAGGCTGGGAGGTATGCGATTGTCTCGGGGTGTTTGAGTCAATTGAAGCTGACGTTGGTTAATATCTATGGTCCCAATGTGGACAATCCAGGCTTTTTTGAGTATCTTCTGGAAAAATGCTTGAAATACCGGGATACATGTGTCGTGTGGGCTAGGGATTTGAACGTTATTCTGGATCCGGGGTTGGATTCGACTGGGAGTAGGAAGAGGTCCACGAAAGTGGCGGGTGCGGTGCTGGGGGCCATGGACGTCCTATGCTGGGAGACGTGTGGAGGGTTCTGCACCCGGGAATAATGGGGTTTTCCCACCATTCAACAGTATGTAATACGCCGACCAGTATAGACTATGTGTTGGGATGTCCCAACGTCATCCAGCGTACAGTGGGCTGTGAAATGCTACCACGGACGTTGTCAGATCATTCCCCGGTCTTATGGTCAGTGGATCTGGGGGAACTGATGTCTAGGCCCAGGTGGAGGTTTAAATCGGCAGCCCTGCAAGACATTGCATTCAAAAGTGATAAACATAGTATGATTAAGAACAACTTCCAGGAAAATGCTGGGTCAGTCCAGAGCAAGGGGACGCTTTGGGAAGCGTTTAAAGTGGTGCTGAGAGTGGGGTGTCTTTCTGCAGAGCATGGGGTATTGAAGACAATACGAAGAGAACTTGATGGGGTGGAGGCGGAGATTAAGCGATGGGAAGGGGAGGTAGAGAGGTTGGGATTTTCACAGTCGCTGCTCAAGTTAAAAGAGGGTCTGGATAGGTTTCGGGTGTTGGCAGATAGGGAGGTGCAGTACTTTGCGTGCCCCGCGAGGGCCCGCAGGTACGGGGCGGAGGCGAGGCTGGGCAGATACATAGCGGCTCTAGTTAGGGGTGAACGGGGATCTGGGGACATAACGGCAGTGAGATCTAGTAAGGGGGAGATCTTGGTGAACCCGCGTGAGATAGCTGGGGAGTTCCGTAAGTTCTATGAATCTTTGTACACGGCGAGGGGTTCACCTCCAGGGCCTGCATTGAGGTATTATATTGAGGACGCAGCGCTCCCCAGGTTCGATATAGAAGCGGCAGAGTCACTCGCTGGGCCCATAACTGTGGAGGAAGTGCTCGGTGGAATGAAGGCCCTGCCCACTGCGAAGGCGCCGGGGACTGATGGGATAACGGCAGAGTTTTATAAAGAGTGGGGTCCGGAGGTGGTTGGCTATATGCTTGGGGTTTGGGAGGAGGGGATGGAGAGGGGGCTACTCGCCCCAACACTTCGCGAGGCGGTCACCACGTAAATCCCAAAGCCGGGCAAGGACCCACTCGATTGTTCATTTTATCGGCCGATTTCTCTGCTAAATCTAGATAGGAAAATCTTTGCGAAGGTTTTGGCGGACCGGCTTCTCCCGCATGTGCCACAAATAGTGCACAGTGACCAGTCTGGATTTATTCCAAGGAGGTCGACATCGCTGAATCTTAGGCGGCTATTCGCAATTCTAGCACAAATTGACCCAGGGACGCAAGCTGTGGCTGCGATGTTAGATATGGAGAAAGCATTTGACTCTGTTGAGTGGGAGTACCTTTTCGAGGTGTTGAAGTGGGTGGGAACCCCCCCTTATTTTGTGAAAGCTGTGAGGTTTCTGTATTCGGGGTGTAGCGCTCAGATAAGCGTGGGAGGGGTCTGGTCAGAGCTATTTTTGCTTGGGAGAGGGACGAGGCAAGGGTCCCCGCTCTCCCCATTGCTTTTTGCAATAGCTGTAGAGGTTCTGGCGGGTAGGCTCTGAAGATGGCATGGGCATAGAGGGCTTGGTATGAGTGGGCCGCGAGATTTGATCTCACTTTACTCCGATGATGCGATTATTTAAATTCTGAGGCTAACCTGGGACCCTTGGCGCAGGAGGTGGCAAAGTTTGGCGACTTCTCTGAACTTCGGTTGAACCGAGCCAAGCCCTCTCTCTTTCCTTTGAATGAGGCAACGACACCCCCGACCAGCACGGAGGGGTTCGGGTGGGTTCAGGACTCGATTACGTATCTTGGGGTGGTGGTTAGCAGGAAGGCTCAGGCCCTATTGGATATGAATCATAGGGAGTATTTGAAGCTATTAAGGGTAAAGGTAGATCGGTGGTGTAAGCTTCCCCTCACCCTAATGAGCAGGGTGGCTATTATTAAAAAGTAGTTGTCCCTAAGCTTTTGTATATGTTTGCAAATATACCCGTTTGGCCAGGGAAGAGTTACTTTAAGGAGGTTAGGTCCCAGTTGATTCGCTTGACATGGCATCCCAAAACCCTGCGGATAAGCTGGGAAACTTTGGTGCAACCATGGGAACGTGGTGGGATAGGGGGGCCGGATATAGAGGCTTATTTTCTAGCGGCCCAGCTGTCCTTTGCAAGATATTGGATGTGGGAGGGGCGGGGGCCACCACATGTCCACATTGAGAGAGGTTCGGTATTCCCCTACTCTCTACAGGGGCTCGTAATTCTGGGTAAAGTGATTTGACCCTGTGGCGTGTACTGTGCATGCATGGAGACAGGTTATGAAAAGGGTGGGAATAGAGCGTCCGTTTGACCCGGGAATTCGGTTGCGGCAGATTGAGGTACTGGCGCCCACGTGCGATAAGTCCATAGAAAGTAATTGGAGAGAGGAGGAGATTGAAACTTTTGGGGATTTGTACCCTGAGGGGAACTTCATGTCTCAGGTGGTGTTCTGGGGGATGATGGGCAGGGGTCTTCAGCGCACGCTGCAATATTACAGGTTGAGGGCAGCCCTTAAAAAATGGTCTCCGGTGTTCCCAGAGGTCCCTCAGACCACACTGCTGCTGCAATACATTCGCACCTCCCAGGGATGCAGAGGCGTGATATCGACAATATATAAAATGATACTGGCAGGTACTCACTATGAACCCACTCCAAGTAAGGGTTAATGGGAGAGTAACAGCGGGGTCATACTCAACACTACGCAATGGGGAAGGATATGTGAAATCACGCATACGGGGGCGTTCAGTTCGAGGCCACAATTGATTCAAATTAAGACGCTTCACAGGGTATATGTATCGCCAGCGAGGGCGCATAAAATTGATGCAACCAGATCTGCTGCCTGCCCTAGGTGCAGGAAGAATCAGGCGGACATGATCCATATGCTGTGGGAGTGTGCTGTTCTGGGCCCCTTCTGGGAAGGAGTGTTCAAGGCTGTGGCGACCATGCTAGGGCAGAATGTTCCGCGGGCGATGTGTGGCATGCTGGGGTGGTCCCCGGGTCTGCCTGTGAAATGTCGAAAATGTTTGGCATCCTGTATGATCATTGCTAGAGATGTATACTAATGAAATGGATGTATTTCCCCCCCCCCCGGAGGTCAAAGTGTGGATGAAAGACTTGCTCCGTCTGAGCGATTCAGATAAAGACTATGCTGCCGTGTGTGGGATGCGGAATAGACCAAAGGACATATGGGGCCCGCTGACGGCATATCTGCTGACCAGGGATGTAGATGGGGATGATACACTACCGCATCCGGGTATTGGTGGGGCAGGGGGAAAGGAGGTCTTAGCGGGGTATATTAAGTAACTCTTGGAGGTTGCATGATGTATAAGGCTGGGACTCTGCTATTGAGCTCCTGGTGCATTATTGTATTCGCGATACGGTCTGTGATGTTGATGTGAACCTGTTAATAAAGTTAAGAGATGTTAAAAAAAAAAAAAAAGAAAAAAGTAGATGGGGGGCCTGGTTGCTCAGGCACTTGTGAGTCAGGGCAAGTGTTTTCAAGGAGATTCTATGCTTAACAGGCAGCCAAAGTAAATTGCACCTGTGGTTAGAGATGTGTTGGTTTGTAGGTATGTTTAATGCTGCTCCGATGGCATTATTCTGAATGACTTGTAGTTTGATAAGGTTGTATTGACTAGTCCCTAGATAAAGGGCGCTACAATAGTTCATCTTGGACGTGACAAGTGTTCTAGCCAGGATGGTGCAATTGGGAGTAGTCAAGAATGGTCTTCAAGCAGTGATAAGTTTGCAAGCATAGGCAGACGCTGAGCTGACAGCATTGGTTTGTCTGCACAATGATAGTGTAGCGTCCAGGTAAATTCCTAAAGTTTTAGTATCATTAGAGACCTTAATGACGTTGCCATCAATAATGAACGACTTGAAGGAGGGGTCAAGTTTGTTAAGAGGTTGGTGTGAACCCAGAATGAGGAGTTCCGTCTTGTCATTAAGGCAAAGCTCATGTTTCGCCATCAAAGACTGAATGACCATGTAGATGTCATTCAAGGCTTTAGAGTCCACTGCATAATCACCTGTGATGGGGATGAGTATCTGGGTGTCTTCGGCATAGTTAGTGTATGAGACACCCAGAGAGTCAAGAATATCAAACAAAGTTTTGGTGAACACATTATAAAGTGTTGGTGACACACAGGAGCCTTGGGGTACACTACAGTGAATGGGAGCAGGCTCAGCAGATTCTGACGGAGAAAGAACCTGCATAGATCTGTTGCTTAAGAAGGATCTCACCCAGGCAGTGGCAGTGTCAGAAAAGTGGGCAGCTGATATGAGGTGCTGGCAAAGGATTTGGTGATTTACCAAATCAAAGGCTGCTGAGAGATCAAGTATTAATAGCAAGGCTAATTTCCCCTTTGTCTTTCAGTACCTCAATCTGTGTTTTTAGGTCAATGAGGGCGTTTTCCGCCCCATGCCTAGGCCGGAAACCAGATTGCCTTAAGCCAAGAAAATTGTCGACTTCCAGATAGTCCTGGATCTGGAGGTAGGCGGCACAGTCCAGTATTTTGAGCATGAATGGGACGGTGGTGATGGGCCTATAATTGGTAGGTAGGCTGGGATCAAGATCAAGGGAAGGTTTTTTAAGCAGGGGGATGACCCAGGTCGTCCGGGTCTATGCCCGTTTTGAAGGATGAGTTTATAAAGGCAGTAATGAATGGGGCTAGATCGTGGGAGGCCTCCTTGATAATGGGGGCTGGGCACGAGTCTTGACAGTTGGAAGGTTTCATTTTATTAATGATGCATTCAACTTCAGCAATGGTGAGCGAAGAGGAGCTGAAAGGTTTAATGTTAGAAGTGACCTGAGTGATTACAGTCAAAGGGGTATTCAGTAGCTTATCTGTCTGTAGACAGTTTTGCATGGTTTTGATTTTATTTTGGAGGGTGGCAATTTGTCCAAGAGATCTTTCTGTATGTTCGAGCACCATTTGCTGTCTTTAGTACAATAATCAGGGGGAGTAGTAGGCGATTCAAGTTCCTTCCGAATCTTAAACAATTCTTTGGTGTTAGAATCTGCTAGTGTAATACGTTTGTTGAAGATATCTTTTTTTAGCCTGAAAGATAGCCTCTTTGTAGTTAATGGAAGCTATGATGAGACCGCCCTTATGGGCATCCAAAGGATGACTTTTCCAACGGGTTTCCGCATTGCGTTTTTCCTTTCGTAGCACTCTTAGGTGTGGTGTAAACCATGAGTTAAGATGTGCACGAGGTTTAGATTTCCTAAGTTTGATTGGGGTGATTGAGTTCAATGCTGTGAGCATAACCTGGTTAAAGGTTTCCGCTAGGATTGAGGGGTCAGAGCAGGAAGCAGATGCTTTGCTGAGGGTGGGAAGAATAAGTGGGAGAAGTTGGTCTCTTGTTATATCCCTTTTGTTTCCAGTAGGCAGGGCCAGAGCAATATTCTGTTTGGGGCATTGGACGGCTTCTATGTTGAAGGTAATAGTGTGATGGTCTGAACAGGCGTAAGGTGAATTGGCCTGAAGGCCAACGTTACAATTGGAGTCGACTAGTCATTCCGGTGTCCGCCCTTTAATATGAGTGGATTCTGTGAATTGCCATTCGTAATTGTCTGCCCCCAGTCTGCCGAGCCTGTCCGCCTCCAGGTTGGATTCCCCCGGGAGGTGGACAGCCTGTTCCCACATGATGACAGCTAGGTTGCACAACGGAGGGGATCTGGTACCCCCTGCTTGTTGATATAGTACATGCTGGTGGAGTTGGCCGCCTGGACAAGTACCATATTTCCCTCTATCAGAAAGAGGGAGGTCTTGAGGGCTAGCCATATGGCTTTCAATTCTAGCCAGTTGATGTGGGACTCCTGTTCCTGGCGAGTCCAGACACCATGGACGCTGTGACTGCCCAGCGTGGCTCCCCAGCCTTCTAGGGAGGAGTCCGTAGTGATGTTGATCTGCGGGAGAGGCTGCCGGAGGGCTTGCCCTGCCATGGGTTGCAATCCGCAGACCACCACGTGAGGTCCGGGTAGAGAGATGTAGGAATGTAGACAGGCTCAGCTTGGGAGCCCCTCTCCTGATTCCATGAGGCTGTGAAGTGCAGCTGTAATCTCCTGATCTTGAGTCTTGTGTGCGGTACGGCCAACAGGACCGCCGCCATTATACCGAGCAGGTGTTGGAACCACCAGCCCGAGGTCACTGTCCTGGAGAGGAAGTGAGTAGTGGCTCTCTTGATAGCGTGATCTTGTCCTCCAAGGGAAAGACTCTCTCGGAGCCGATGTCCCAGATGAGGCCCAGGAAGGTCAGGCTCTGCGTGGGTTGCAGCAGGGACTTCTTGAGATTGATCGTAAACCCCAGGTCGTGGAGTGTGCTCATAAGGGCGGAGGAGGTGTGGAGAACGCCCTCCTGCACTGAAGCCCAGACA
Organism: Ambystoma mexicanum; assembly: GCF_040938575.1. NCBI lineage: Eukaryota > Metazoa > Chordata > Amphibia > Caudata > Ambystomatidae > Ambystoma > Ambystoma mexicanum. The sequence goes on along the minus strand of NC_090927.1, from coordinate 309,757,114 downwards.
AGCCAGTTGTCCAGGTATGGGTACACGTGGTGGCCCCTGGGCCCTGAGGAGGCCTGCCACTGCATTCATCAACCTGGTAAATACCCTGGGGGCTGAGTTGAGGCCAAAAGGTAGCACCATGTATTGAAAATGGCAGTCCATGATCCTGAACTGTAGAAAGGACCGATGTGGCTGCCAAATAGAGACGTACAGATACGTGTCCTTCAGACCCAGGGAGCACATTCAGTCTCCCCTGTTCAGTGTCTCCGCAATGAGTGCTGGCGTAACCATCTTGAATTGTTTAAGAACAGAGTGGTTAAGGGTGGAAAGGTCCAACACAACTCTAAGGCCAGCCTGGTGGTTCTTCTGTATGGCAAAAATCCTGGAATAGAAGCCCAAACCTTGCTGGGAGGCTGGGACTTCTTCCACTGCCTGGCTCTCGAGGAGCGGACCTCTGCCAAACAGTTCTTGTCCCAATCTGTGAGAGAGGAGGGGAAGAGGGATGAGAGGAAGGGACCGGCAGGCGCTACCTTGTGGATACTACCAAGAGGATCCAGGGGTCCAAAAACCTTCGGCACCAAAATTGCCCATGGAAGGCAAGCCTGCCCCCCACTGGAGACGCATGGACCCGAAGGGGCTTGTTATGCCTTCTTTCCCTTCGTTCCCTCTGAGGCTGTTGCAAAGGAGGGGGATTGGAAAAAGCCCTTGTTCCCCCCACTTTCATTGTTTCCTCCGGTGCTGGGAACGGTCAGGTTATTTGGACCTCAGTTTTGGAAGCCAAGGAACCCTCCCGACGCCCACCCTTTGGCGGAGCGTTGATGTGTCTGGGTGTACACCTTGGGCGTGGCCTTCGTAAGAATAAAGACTTTGCGGTTTGCAAGCTGTTCTTCTCTTTATCCAATTCCTCATCCGTGGTGGAGTGGAAGAGGTCACTACCCTCGAATGGAAGGTCCAATAAGCTTTCCTGGACGGCTGGGTTAAACTTGGTAGCCCAGAGCCAGGCCGTCCTTCTCATGTCTGTGGCGCTGCAGATGGCCCGGCCAGAGGTATCGATATGGGCCACTGTGGACTCCATGATGTCCTGCGCTACCAGCCTGTCTTCTCCTTGTCCCACCGTGAAGCAAGCTTGGCTGTGTGGCGCAAGTTCCAGGAGGAAGTCTGCAATTTTCCGCCACAGTCTTTGGTTAACGGCTGCCAGCATGGCATCAGCATTGGCTTGACGCAGGTGCAAGGAGGAGTTGCAGTACAGCGTTTTCCCGTATGCCTCCAAGATCTTCTCCTTGCCTAGCAGTGTCGAGGACGAGGAAGCCGGGGACTGAGGCTTAGAGTAGAGAGACGCCGCAGCAATCACTGAAGAGTGCTGTTGAAGGTGCGCCAAAAGCAAGAGTTTATTCCCTTCAATGTGACTGTACTTGGCGTTGATACGCTGATTGACAGGGTGGGCCGAGTGCAGCTTGAGCCACCCCTTTTTGGCCAGGGCAACAACTTTCTTCTGCATCGGGATCCCCGTCTTGGTAAGGGGTCTTAGGGTGAGGCCTTCTGCCAAGATCCCCTCCTCGGGCTGTTCGACCCCGGGCTGAGGAAGGCCTAAATACTCTGCCAGCGCTGCCAGGCATTCATGGAAGGCCTTGGCTGAATATGCGTGTCGGGGTCCTCCTCCTCATCTGTGTCCACCTGAGTGCTCAGTGGACAGGTAGAGGGGTACTGGGCGCCGTGGGCTGCGAGGTGGAGTCCAGAGGGGGCTGTTGTGGAACTGCCTGCGGGGGTGCCGGAGTCGGAGGAGCCGGCAAGGGCAGCGCAGGCTGCGCTGGGGCCTGAGGCACCGGAGCCAATGTACGAATGACTATGTGTGCCGGTGGGAGGGCCGGCAGGAGCATGTCCCTGATAGTATCCCGAAGGATGGCCCCCATCTGGGGGGAGGGCGGGGGGGGAATCGCATCAGCGCTAGGAACCTTTCGAAGAACCTGTCTTCGGAGGCTGAAGAGGTGGCAGATGATATTGACAGAGTGGCTGTGGGCTGCTGGAGCCGGGGCACGCTCTGTCTGGGGTACAGGGGAAACCTACCCTGCGCTGCTGATGGATAAACTGTAGGCCATGTACTTGGTTCACACCAGTCCCACCTTGTGACTCGTTCTTGCACCCGCTCTGCTAGAGGGGGTATCGGACGAGCAGCCAGTGTTAGGCAGAATCCTGTGCAGTGCCCTTAGGGACCACTACACACAATTAAGACTACAGGTGGTGATGCAAGTTTTACCTTTGGTACAAGCCTGTACTACTATGTCAGAGTGGTAGCAGTGGCGGAGCAGCCAGGCTTATCTCAAGAGTATATGAGCAGTAGCAGAGATTACACAAAGGGACCACAATTACTGTGACTCAAGCAAACACTGACTCAAGGTTTCAGGTAGAAAAATATAAGTACATTTATTTTTGAACCATTCGTTATAGACACAACACTTCTATCAAACTTCAATAAAAACCACACGTTAAATATACTACAACTAACCAATCCACTTTGTACAGCAAGTCTCAAGGTAAGCACCCTGTGTTGGAATGAACCGGTGTTGGCCACAAAACACGTTACCGCAAATATGATTGCGATCACTTTTTGACAGTTCGGTCTACTAAACAAACACGTATCCGTAACATGAAATGCTACCTGGGCAAAAACACACTTCGCACCTGAGATACCCAGAGGGAGTTGGAGGCAAAAATCACAGGCAATATTTTGGTTAGGCAGGCAGAATCAAGAAACACTCAGACAGGAGTTCAAAAGTCAAAGGGCCGGAGCCAGGGTCGATAGACACCGGGGCCAGTTGCCGAAGATCACACGGTCCAACAGTTCACGATTCAACGTAGCCAAAAGTACTTTGATATTGTCAATGTTTGGAAGCAAAAGTTTTAAGGAGGAGAGAAGACAAGGGCAAATGAATAAGAAAAGGATTCACCCAGTTTCCTCAACAGGACACAGTACCTTGTTCCAATGGTGCAGCTGGTGCCCTGGCAGTTGTTCCTGTTGGTTTCCCGCAGACCCACGATTCCTGGAGCTTCGTCGAGAAGGAGGACGTCTGAAGGGGGTCTGCACCACACAGGGATGAGGCCGGCAGCAGCGACACGGAATAAAAGGTGCGCTCCGTAAAAACACAAGAGGCTCTTCAGGTGGCTATCCGGACCACTACAGCAGTGTGCAGCGAGTTCGACCACGGAAGAGGATCCTCTGGCTGTAGAAGATGAGCTGGTTATCCCTAACAAGCTCAAGGGAAGAAGACTCCGGACTGGATCTTCTCTGAGTCATTGAAGGGCAGATAGCTCAGGACTGCAGCAGGGCTTTACCGGGACGGGGTAGTTGCAGCAGCCGTCGTTCTCTCCGCTTCTCTTCGGTTCCTTGTAGTTCCAGTGGCGACTCTCTGACTTCTAGCCCAAGAGACCTGCCTTTTATGCAAAAAAAAAACATTCACGCAACCTGGCTGTCAATCACCCAGCAGGGGGGTTGTCCAGCCCGGACAACTACCCTGGCCAATCACAACAAAGTGCGACTTGGGTTTCCTAGGATACCCTGTGCAGGGGGTGACTACGCCCCTCCCTCACATTCAGCCCACCTAGACACCCAGGCGCCTTGAGGAGGGCTTCTGGGCAGTAGCCCGCCAAAAGACAGTGAACAAAGACGGCAAACCTAGTTTGCCGTGCAAAGTAAAACACAAGGAGGACTTTAAAAAAAAGAAATAGTGAATAAACCCAACCGAAGCCAAGAGAAAGACGATTTGGTCAAGTGGGTTTATGTTGGAGGCTAATATAATAGCCAAGAACAATACCATGTTTATCTAATATAATCGCGGTAGAAAAGTTAGGGTAGATACCACTGCCACCAGCCAAGTCAAAATGCTAAAAGAGCAAAACAATGCTCTAGGAGGTACAGATAAAAAGGGATACGAGGTAACCCTTTCCAGTACTCCATGGATGATGGGGTGTACTGGATCTGTGTAAGATTGACTAAGTCAATGGTAACTTTACCCTTTTCTGGGGGACAGTAGTCGCCTCAGAAATGGAGTCGAGGGAAATCTCAAAGACAACCCTGTGCCATGGCACTAAAGGTGCTGTGTGACACACAAAAAGAAGGGGGCTACTGAAGTGGTGTATTTCAGAGTCCACAATCACAAAAACAGGTAGAAACACATAGCAAAACCCAGGTAAGAGTGGGGGAAAAGCTCTCACTCTTACCAAGTGGAAGAAAATAAGCTGCTGGGGGACTCACTAAGCGAGGGAAATTAGCCATAAATGAGAATTCTCCCTAACAGCCATCTTGTCTGGTGCGGCGTCCATTTTGTCGAGCTGCGTGCCACGTGCCAAAGTCAGGGTGCCTGGCTCATCAGACCCAGCCCGTCCAAGACCCACCCTTTCTACTTGGTGTTTTTATGGCTGTAGGGCTGGTTTTGCTGGATGACTAAGTCTGGTGAAGTATACAGACCCCTAGCCACATGGAGGCCCTCAGCAAGATGTAACAACTGGTCAGGGTCCTCAAAATAATCGACACCACTGGTGCCCACATAGGCTGGGTCGACATCCCCTTGATCTCCTGTGTCATTGGCGAAAATACTCTACATGGTGTCGAAAAAGTCAGACCGGGATTGAGGGGTGTAAGATTTTTAGGCAGATAAGGTTGCTGTCAATGACGACTGGACCTGAGATGTCAAAGCCTCGACAGGTGTGGCAGTACACGAGGGACCAGACGTGGATACCCAAGAAACTTCTTTCACTGTTGAAGGTTTCATCGACGCCGATGGCATCAGCATTGGGGCGTGTGAGGTATCGGCAGTACCGAGCGCCGCTGACTCCTTTGAAGTCTGCTGTGAGGGAGAGGTTAACCATGCCTTCTGCAGCATGCTTCTTAAACATTTCCAACATGGAGCCTTTAAATTCCTCACACTCTTGGCAGATACAAGGGCAGGCCGACAGCTTACCTCATTCGCTCGATGAATCGGAGCTCTGACGATGGCGCCTCTTTTTTTTTCAGGACAAGGAAGGAAGGCTCCTCGAGTGGGAACGCTTCTTCCACCAATGTTATTTTTCGAGGGTATGCCCCTCAGTTTCAGCCTCCGAGGACCGAACTGTCAACCTTGCTGGAGATTTAGCCGGTGGTCGACCGAGCAAGAGTTTAGCTGCCCGATCGCGTAGAGATTTCTGCTGCATTTTTGGCGCATGACGAGCACTCCTGCATCCCGTGCCGAGGCACCAGAGACAACTCGTGTGGGTTGGTGATGGACATGTTAGTGCCACAGTCAGTACACCATTTGAAGCTCGAAACTTGTGAAACGGAAATCTTGCGTCGAATGAAAAAGAGGTTTTCTGGTGAAAACGTCAAATGAGTCGAAGACTCACTGTGTTCCAAATTAGCGTGTTAGCGTGTGGAAAAAGGAACCGAGGTACAGGGTGTAGTGACAGAGTTAATATACGACACCTGACATGTCCGGAATCGACGATAGAGTGCTGAGCAAGACGAATCGATGATCGTATCGAGGTTTACTACGCCCCCCCTGTCAAAGGTTTTCCAAAGCAGCAGAGCTGGAAGGAATATCTATCATATGAGGAATCTGCGGGATAAAAGTAATCCATTGAAAGTAGCAGCAAAAGGACTTGTTCAGTGAGTGACCAACCAATAATAGGCCTGTGATGCAGACCAGCGGTAGCAGGAACTGTTATTCCCATCAGTTCAAAGGTGGAAAGCACAAAACGGTCTTCCATGGTTGCAGGAGAGGCATCAGCAGACATCAGTGGTTGGCTTAGGCAATGCTGGTTTGCTTGAGTGGCACTCAGTCTACAACAGAATCATCTCTTCAGATTCTTTGTTTATGTGAGCAACCTTCACAATGGTGGCAGGGCTCCTTATCCAAACTCCAGGCTTGTAGTTAACCTAATCCCTCAATACCAAGGATCTGCACCATTCAAAACTGCTAAGGACTGATCAAACAAATCACCACTCACCCCACACCTGACCAACGGGCATGCCTTGCTGGAACATGATTGCAGCCAGACAACCCCAACCTCCCTGCCCCTCACCCCGCTTCTAAGCAGTTTTAATGAGTTTCCTGACCTGGAGAGACAGGAAGATGTCAAAAAAGCAAGCTGTCTAAAGGGCAGGACGTACCACATGCCACAGCAATTAGTATGGTACCATACAGCATTGCACTGAATAAAGTAGAAAGAAAACACCGTCCACTGCCATTAGCCAGTCCCAGGCATGTCAAGTGATGCCAGACAAGAGAAAAGGAATGCATAGCAACCCTGCAGCACTCCACTGTAAGGTAGTATGTGCTACATTAAAACACAGACATTACACGGGGAAGCAACCCCCCCTGTACTGGTAGCCTTAACAGCTCTCCAGTGTCCTCAAAATAAATGAGTTGAGCAGGTAAGTGAAGGCTTCCCTTACTACAAAACGTCAAGTTAAGGTGCAAAACAAACAGTTGGGGGTTCCATCGAAGCTAATGGAAGGCAAGTAACAAAAAGAAAATGATTTCCTAACAATTACAATGATTGGATGGTGTTAGGGAGAATTCTCTTCTATGGCTAATTTCCCTTACCTATAGAGTCCCCCAGCAGCTTTGCTGGATTTGAGGGGTTTATTTGTTTTCTCCTGCTAAAAGTGAGACCCTGTTTTTTCCCCACTCTTAGACAGAATTGCTAGTGTGTGTTTTAGGCAATCTTGTGTGCTTATGGCCTATGGGGTTTTTCTCACCCTCATAGGAATCATCTTTTACATGTGTGGTACACAGCACCCTCCGTGCCGTACCACAGGGGTGTCGTAGCGACCCCCAAACAGACTCCATACCCTGGGACTGACTACTTTCTCCCTGGGCACGTAAAGTCCCCATTGACTTTACTAGTCAAATCTTATGAACAAAACCAGTACAACCCAGTACAACCCATCTTACTATGGAGGTATTAATAATGTTTCCCTAGTGTTCATTTTCGAGGGGGTACCGTACAGTCCCTCTCTCAAAGGTTTCTGACTGGCGGCAGTGGTTACTACTGAAAATATTCGACCGCAAATATTTTTTCCCATTGTTCGAGGCTACCACATTTTCTAACAGCCTCTAACATACTGCTGGTGTATTTTAATATTAACTTTACTCCGGTAGGTTTTTATTGCCAGAACTTTGATTTAATTTCTTTCTCGTGTCTTTCTCAGTAGTCCTAACCCAGGTCGGGGATCCTTTGTTGTCCTTTTGGCGGGCTTCTGCACAGAAGCCCTCTTCTAGGCCCAAGTGAGTCTGGGGTAGACAGGATGTGTGGGAGGGGGAATAGGCACACTGGACAGGGTTGCCTACGCAACCCAAGTCGCACTCTGCCCTGATAGGCTGGGGGGGTTCTCCCGCCAGGAGAGCCACCCCACTGTGTGAGTGACAGCTAGGCTGTATGAATGGGGGTCTTGCTGCATAAAAGCAAAGGTCCTGAGGACTGGAGGATAAGACGTCCCCACTGGAACTAAGAAGCCCAAAGAGGAGAGAAGCTAAAGACATCTGCAACGACTGAACCACCGGTGAAGCCCTGCTGCAGCATCTCACCACTTCTTTCCACACGACGAGAGAAGATCATCTACAAGAGCCTTCTTCCCTTGAGCTGGTGGGGCCAACCAGTTCGCCAATCGCCTTCCAGGACCTGCCTTGGTCGAGTCGCTATTGCCAAACACTAGGAGACCGGATAGCCAGGCACCCGTCCACCACAACCGCGATTTAAAGGAGCATACCTTTTAATCCGTTTTGACAGCACCGCGGCTGGTTTCATCGCTGGGCAGTGCAGTAACTCTAACCTTCCTCCACGATGAGAGCCTCTCTTCCTCTGCTGGATCTCCCCAACTGCAGGAACTCCCAGGAACTACCGCCACCGCAGAAGCCTCTTCTACATTTTAAGGTACATTGTTCCGCCAGGCCTCCCTTTTCGTTGGGTACTGCTAAAGGTGTATTAAATCCTTTACTTACCTACTGGGTTGGCCGCCCCTATAACAAAGACTTGACTGCAGCTACAAGAACAGTTTTTCTCCTGGGCACTTTGCCCTGTGCCACTGACTCTGGCACAGGCGGCGGCCTATTGACTCTGGCTAAATCTGTTACAACTGCCTTCTCTAGATTGCTTCTCACCTAGAAATGTGTTGGTGCACCTTTTCCTTCCCTCTGTTTCAACTTGTGAAGTGCCATTTTGCTCGGTTTTCACCTCCGTATTATACATGCTAAAGTACTGCCTTGCCTAACTTGTTCACAGTCTTTTGGGAAGTGTTGCTGGTGTCTTTACGAATATCTTCCTGTATAACTTGGCATTTCCCTCCCTTTTGAGAAATTGATAGAGTGCCATTTCTGCTTGGTTTTCACTGTGCCGTTTTGCTCAGTTTTCACTCTTGCTCAAACTTGTCTACAATTTAAATAGGGAGTTGTGTATTCTTTTCTTGACCGATTTAACTTTTTATAATAGTGATTTGTGTGTGAACATCAGAGTGTGTAAAATAAATATATATATTCTTTTTGATACAAAGCTTTGGTCAGTGTTTCCTTGTTCCATAGTACTGTAGTCCTAATGTGTAAACCCTGAATACTGCTCATCTCCCTCTTGAGATAAGTTTGACTGCTAAGCCACAGCTACCAACTCAATCTGTGTGGTACAGACTGATACCAAAGGGAATTTATTGCTCATACCTGTAGTCTTAATCTGCTGTAGTGCTCCCCAAGGGAACTGCAGTGGATTCTGCCTAACAGATGGAAATGCCTATTTGGAGGGTAAATCCCACAGTTTATATATATTGTAATGTATACCAATACATTTAAACCGATTGCACTTGTATAGCCATCTCCTAGGATTTCTATAGTTAAATGGCGGAAAAAGATCTCCTCTCCGGCCTTAGATCACGGTTGCTCAATTCCAGGCATCGAGGGCTGGAATCCCGACAGGTTTTCAGGATACCCCTAGTTTATGTGCAATGGCGCTCAGGACCAGATTGAGGTCCCACACTGGGTGTGGCTTCTTTATTGGCGGGTAGAGCCTGGTCAGGCCTGCCAGATGTCTTTTAACCACCAGGTTGGTGGAAGAGAAGACCTCCTTTTCCGAGTTCTCATAGGCTCCGTTGGCCGCAAGATAGGTGTGGCATGTGTCTGCCTGTACCCCTGAGTGGGCGTGGTGTGCAGAGAAAGAAAACACGTCGTCCAACATGCAGATCAGTGGATTGACCTCCTTAGAAGCTGGCCAGTGACAAAACCTGCTCCACTTGCTTTTGCACTGGCTCCTGGTCTGTTCAGGAACCACACTGCGGGGGCTAACCTTTGGGGGGTGGGGTGGATAACCGTACCTCTCTGTTGTGATAGAAGGTGAGCTAGGCCCAGCGGAAGGTGTATCTGGGGCTGCTCCGACAGGCTGAGGAGTTCCAAGAACCAAGGTCTTGCCAGCCAACATGGAACAATGAGGATGATCCGTGGGTGCTTGGCCTCCCGTATCTTGCACACTACCTTGTGAACAAGGGGAGTGGTTGGGGGCGGAAGCATACGCGTGCACATTGTTCCACTGAATCTGCATCATATCGCCCACTGAGCCCCAGCCCTGTCCCTGCCAGGATGCAAACTGGGGTCACCTACTGTTGGCCAACATGTGCTTGATTCCCAGAAGTGAAATAAATTCTTGCGAACAAGGCATTAAAAAAGTGTGTTTCATTGTCGGATTTTAAGACCTCGTAAATTCCCCACAGTGAAAATACCTCCCTCACCAGAAACCTTGTTGCTTTCTTCACATCAGGATGTACGTAGGGACCCAAGCCAAGGGAGCATGGATAAACAACCATATAAGGTACTGATAATTGTTGCAACTTGTGATCATAAAGTCTACATGGAGCTCCCTGAAGGGCTCAGGGGGGGTGGGGCGAGGCAAGACTCCCCTTTCTGACCTCATGGTGTTTCCAGGATTGAATTCTTTGCAAACTACACCGTTCCCTAGGTGTCTACTTAAATGTTCCTGGAGGTTAGGTATAAACCATTCTTCCTGGCGCTCTGCTGCAATTCGCCACTGAGAAGTGCGAGATAGGTAATGTAATTGTTCTAGAGCCAAATGAAGCAGCTCGCCATGCATTGCTACTTTTCCAGTCAACTCCCGTCACCAAAGCAAATCTGTGGGCGAGAGGACACACCCTCTCTTTTTCCCGAGCTCATGTTCTTCTAAAGGGGCTTTTCCTTGTAGCTATTTAATCTGAAGCACCGGGACTGCAGTGTATGGGGCTGGCAACTGTACCTGTTGGGACACGGTTTTCATTTTCTGGCACTCTGTAAAAAGGTAAGTATGCAGCTTCCTTCACCGCCTTGTCTGCGGCATCGGTTCGAAGGGCTATTGGATAAGTATGGTTAGTATGTGCAGGTCAATTAACTTGACCTACCTTTGCAGACAAAGTTAACGCTTCAATTAATCTGGATAACAGAGCACCATTCTGGACAGGGGTCCCATCAGATCTCCTAAACCCGCTTCTCTGCCACCTTGATAACCCCAAATGAACAGTGGAGGTGACATGAGCAGAGTCTGAATAAATATTGACTGCCCTCCCCTTATTAATTTCTAGTGCCACTAGTTCTGTCACTTGCACAGAGTAAAGCAAAGGCAACAGTCTCTTCAATCTGGCCTGGTATTCCACATCCACAAAGCCCACAATGGCTGCACCCGTATGCCTCTCGCTAGTGTCCTGATTGATTGTTGAATACACATCAACAAAAAGTACCTCACCTCCCTCCAAGGCATCCTCTTTGAAATGTTCCTGCATCACTGGGTCTAGGAGTCCACTGTAGTACGCTAAAGGCTTGTGGCCTAGCAATGTTTGCTGGGTCAGGACCGCTGTCATCGCCTGCCCATTGAAATGAGAAAACATGAAATGGTTTCTTTTATTTCGGGGTCCCCAAGACCAGAGCATTACTGATCGCCGCCTTCAGTTCCCGAAAAGCAAGATGCCATTTTTTCAGACCACTCTTTCGGACCTTTCACCTTCTGTACTTCCTTAAGCCTCTGCAGTAACGGAACTAGATTAATCAAAGATCCACAATCTACAATAGTTACAGAATCCAAAAGACTGCTGCATGTGTTTCACTGTGACGGGATGAGGTGCATTTTGAACTGAGGTGGCTCTCTCTGGCATTATCTTCCTTCTTGCGGACGATATTACTTGGCCTAAATATACTACCGCTGTCTAGCAGTACTGCAATTTCTATTGGTCTAATATGTACCCCTACTCCGCAAGCAAAGTAAGGAGCGTTACTGAATCTCCTCGATACTGCTCCTCTGAAGTGCTACAAACAAATACATCGTCCAGGTACTGAATTACGCTACTGGACACATGGAAATACCCCAAATCCATTTGTACCACCCTGTTAAAGGCACTCAGAGATTCACAGTACACATGGGGCAACCTTGTGCGCTTGAATCTCGGACCAGGATACGTAAACGCTGTGAGATACTGAGAATCAAAGTGAGGTAATGAGAATCGAGGTGTAAGTGGACAGAGAAAAATGCATTTTTTTAAATCAATCAAGTTGAAGTGGGTCACCCAGTAGGGATATTACAGAGAATGGTGACAGGATTCGGTATCATCGGAAATTTATATTGATGGGGCACAAATCCTGGACCATCCTCCAACTGGACATCTTTGCTTTCTTCTCAGGGTAGATGGCTGTGTTACATGGGGACACAGAAGGTTGTATTGTACTTCGTTTCAACAATGCCAAAATGGTCTTGTAAGGGAAATCCCTTTGTCCGCCTCTCTAGACCTGGGGTACTGCTTAGCCCGTGGTAATATAGCACCAGGTTTCAATTTTTGATTGCACTGCCCCAACACTCTTTAGCAGCCCATGCCATGAGGATTACTGGTACAAAAATGGTCCAGCACTTTTCCAAATCCTCCTTCCAATATGGCAATGTATTTTTTACGATGAGCATGGTATGTGGTACTTCCCTTTGCTCTACCGCTATCTGGCAAGGCACTCCAATTTAAAAAAACATCTCTCCTGTGTCTTCAGTGTCTTCGAACAATTGATCGTCGGACACGTCACTTATTGGTGAGGTTGGATCGATGCACAGAACTGTGCACCACTCTCTGCCATCCTCACGTGTCCCTGAAAGAACCGGCCTGTTCTTCTTGACCACTACTGCCTCTAAATAAAATCGTAACAATGATGCCCGGTACCTCCTGCAGCACAACAGGTCAAAACAAGAACTCAATTGGTATCTGCTATGTGCGATTTCTGATCCCAGAAACCCAACTCAACAAAATATTTACCCCCATAAAGAAACCAGGGTGCATGTATAGGCAACCCGCTTATTGTGCTGTCGCTACAGTATGCATACAAACGCGCTGCTTCTCTTACCAGATACAAACCTGGAGTGCAGCATACCATACCTTTCTATGTGAAAGCAATCAGTATTTACAACTTGCTCAAGAGGCCTCTTCCCCAAAGATTTGCTGAGGTGTCTGTACAATACAACAAAGGGGCCGATACATTCTGAGTACCTACCTAAATACGTAGATCTTCAGTATAAGGAACAGACAGGATAGCCGCAGACAATCCCTGTGTCTCAATTTTTCTGCCTTGTGTTATATCGTGGTGGCACTACCAACAAGGAGAAATTCAAGTTTATTCTGTATAGAGTTACCTTTAATGTTTAGATACACAATGGTACATGGAATGGCTTGTGTCTGCATTCCATAGGGAAGCTATGTGTTTATTGCGTGGGGAGATGGAATGTTTGGCTTTGAAGTGAAGGACAGTTGCCGGAGTGGAGGGAGGCTTGGGGCTGCTATATGCAACATCCTGATTGTTTCTGAAGGAACAATAAATTGCTTTATTTCAACTCACCGTCTCCGGACCTGTTGATATAATACATGGCAAGGGGAACTCACCTTCTTTAATGCAAGATTTTGTAGCCCCTCTGTCGACCACAAATGAGAATGTTCGGTCACCTACCTGAACACCTATCCGGGGTTCCTTTTCCAGGAATGAACACATCAGAGACCCCTGTGGGCTGTCCTACCCTTGGTACATATTAGCAAAGGGAAGAAAAAAAGAACTCCATCCAAAAACGCTTACTCCGGTGTCATGATTAACCGTACCATGGGGTAAAGGAATTTTCTGCCACATCTGTACCGGTGCTTGTGCTGGCATGGTTAGTGGGATCCCAGAGGTCTGTGCAGCCCCAGTCGCTATGTTCTGTTCAACCCATGCCTGCTGCGATTGCACAGAGCCTGGGGCAAATGGCAGAGTCTGGGAGTGCAACTGCAGAGCTCCCACTTCAAAGTACTGTGACCTATATCGACAATCCCGTGACACGTGTGACAAGATCCCGCATGACCAATGCATCATATCCCATTCACAATTAACTACACTGAATACATATGAAATTGCAACATCGCACCCCGTTCGCCGCACCCCCAGTCACAAATATGGCACGCGCAACATAAACCCCTCTTGATTGTGGGGAACTTTCTTGATTACCCCAACAGTATCATGGTGCAAGCAACAATAGAAGAAGACTTAGACGTCTGTTCTCATTGTGTACAGTGCAACAGGTTTTATCGGTTTAAGCTTCAAGGGAAGTTCACGGTTTCTGGATATGGAGTTGTAAAATGGAAGGTCATATTCACTTGTGCAGTTTGAAGTGAGAGCTAGGACAAATGGTCAAGAAAAGCCCCAGGCATGCATCTTTTTTGAAGGAACTCGTGGTAACAGGCGTCAGACATTACTATAATGTAGATATTATCTGTCATATCAATTTAGTTAATTTGCACAGCCAATAAACACATGAAAAAGTGAACTTACAAACGTGCACAAAGTATGTGTATTATATTAAAATGTATATTACAAACATTACCTGTGAATTTGATCTTGTCTACTAGAGCGAACAGGAGCCAACCCATCTATTTCATCAAAGAAGATAATAGAGGGCCGCATCAGATATGCCTGCAAAATGGCAAAGGAAACAACTCAATAAAAAACATCTACAGTAACTAGATGAACAGTAACATGCAAATATAAGGTAACTGTTTAATATTCACAGGAGAAACATGGTCCTAAGGTGGGTTTTAAGGGGTCAAACATCTGGCAACTTCAATTAAATGCCAGTGTAGGTTGCATTATGAATTGCACAGTGAGTGACGGAAAGTCACAAGATGCTGTTTTGCGAAATCATCAAAGCAATCTCATGGTTTCTCTGCTGGAGTACAGATTAGTTGTTCCTGGATAAACTGTATTCCCATATCTCATCAGGGATGCATATACAAATGGGCCCAATGGAAGACCTTAAATCCATCAGGGTTAGTTTTCCAATCTACTTCTCCAGTTTTCCTAAGGCGGGCAATCTAATATCTACCTGTGAGCATTCCACTGGTTGGTGGCAATCTATCAATTTCAAAAATTCAGCCTTGCTGCAATCAGGGGATGAGGCCACCAGCTATCCCAGTTTAAAATCTAATCAGTGTTGCTGGTGAGTGCTATGATACCAAAAGCTATACCTCTGGTTTGAAACCCAAAAGGCTGGATTTTTTCTGCCTGGGTTACAGGACATTTCCATGGGAAATCCTCATCTGAAACCTCATCAGGGACGTACATACAGATAATACTCCTTTGAAAAAAGACAAATCAAAGGTCTGTGAGGGTCAGGGTGACTCTGGTCACCTAGCGTGCCAGTGCAATTCATTGCACAGTATGCTCTGTGGCTCCATTTAGTTGCTATTCAACTTTGTAGCATTATATGGGAGGAACAGCCTGCTGCATCCCAGGGGATAATCAACAGTGATAAGTGTCAACCCATTAGCAGGGCCCACTGACAAGAACAGACACTATTAAAACGGAAAAGTGATGGGATATAGATGTTGCCAAATATGGTCACAGTAACCGTCTGTAACTCTGCACTTGCAAGAAACCAGATATGTGCTGCTTGTGATTAGTGTTTGGGATTGCAGCCTGAATCGACAATTGAAGGACCATGAGAATATCTGTAAAGATATAATTACTAAACTGAACGTGTAGAGCTTCAGTACTGGTGTCTCCTATAGATTCAAATACTTGTAAATCTCCCCAAGGTCTGGCAGTCCCAGAATTATAATTTCATGCTTTGCTTTAGGATTTGTGAAAAACCAGAGGGTGTTTCACAACCTAGTACCCAAGGATCCCGTACTAAGGTGGTCAGGGAAAGGCCATCGCTTTTGGATCCCTATCCTGCGGGTGGACAGGCGAGAGAGGATCACCTGGTTAGGGGGTACTCGGGGAGTGGGGCAGAAGCACCCGAAGGTGAGACATGGTATCCCCCCTTTTCCACATACCATATAACCCCTGTCCCTGCTTATTTCATGGGAAACTACAACTCCCATAATTCTTTCCCACTTTACATCGACAATACTACTGAGCCGAGGAAGATGAGGAATGAGGCTAAAACGATTACCCTTACTGATTCGCAATGGCTCCGTCCCTATAACGAGGCGAGGCAGAGTCAGGCACATAATCCTAAATATGCAAACCGTCACTTGTTAACACTCCCAGTCAGGTTCGGGGCAGATGCGAACCAGGCTATGGAAGTTGGAAGGCCATGGGGCTGATCGGCAGATGCAGAGAAGGAGAGAGAGCCAGGCAAGAATTCAACACTTTCTGGAAGCCGTAAGCGTTCCAAGATTGAAACCGAGTGAGCGGAAGAGAGAAACCTTCAAGTTACTTGGAAAGCGGCCTGCGACCCTCCCCCGGGTGAACGGCAGAGTTGGGGAGGAGCATAGGAGGCGTTGGTAACTGCCTTGACTGCTGCATGAAGAGCCTTGATGAATTAAGACCAGTTAATACGACCAGTAAGTTATCAAAAGCAACAAAAGCCTGGTTTGTGTTAATAGCCGAAAGTAACTAACTCAAAAGTTGGAGGTTGCGCAAGGGCTGATAAAACGCATAATGGGAAGGACAATTGCTGAATTGTAAAAGGAAAGGCTACAAAAGTAACAGAGTGGTCCTGTGAGGCAAAGTCGCACATTCGAAAGTCTCTGAATTGTTCTGCGTTGAAATGTATTCCAATGGGAATCAAAGGCAAGAAAGGCACTGAGTGTTAGGCAGAAACCTGTGCAGTTCCCTTAGGGACCACTGCAAAAGGCTTAGGACTACAGGTGTTGGCAGTAAACCCAATTGGTAGCAGTCTGTACCGCCCAGATTTACCTGGTAGCTGTGGCTGAGCAGCCAGACTTCTCTCAAGAAGAGTTAGACAGTATATAAAGTATACAAGATAGGTACCAAAATACAGTAGCACAAGCAAACACTGACCAGAGCTTTGGTATAAAAGTATATAATTATGTATTTAAAAACACACTTTGTAAAATACACTAACACTACTATGGCAAGCAAGTTCAAACACAGTCACTATTAATATATATACATCCCTGATCACTTATTGAAAAGTCTTAGTTAAAACACCACTTATTTTCAGCCAGAGGTGATCGCTTAACCTAAGATGGCACTCCAATAAGTTAATAAAAAAAGGGAGGAAAAAGGCAGAATTTAGGAACATTCACAATAACAACACTTTAAGAGAACCAGAGCAAGTCAGAAAAGGCTGAGTCTACTGAGGAGCAAGAAGGTCATAGGCCAGGCCCACTCTTGGAGAGAGCAAGGCGGAATATGTCCAAGATCACACAGTTGAATAGTACTTTTAAAGCGTCTTTGCAAATCGTTCAAAAAGGATTGGATCAAGTCAGGAAAAGTTAGTTAGCAGGTCCCAAGTCACCCCAGGATAGAAAGTCAAGGATTTACAGGACACCTTGAACAGTCTGTTGCAAGGGAGACCAGGCGGGACTCAGTACCTGAAATGGTGAGAAAGCTCCAGCGGGGGCAGTTGTTCCTGGCAGCGGGTGCAAGTCGGTGCGTCATCCAGGGGAAGAGAAGATCTCGACGTGGAGGAAAGCTGGAGGTCGTTGCACTGCCAGGGAAGAAACCAGCCGCGGAGTTTCCCGGTTTAAAAGGTACTACCCTTTTATTCGCGGTAGTGGTGAAGCGTGGCTATCCGGCCACCGGGGTGCTTGGCACAGGCGATTCGACCACGAGATGATCCAGGAAGGCGAAAAGAGGGCGAACTGGTTATCCCCCCCAGTCCAGAGGAAGAAGACTCTCCGGGATGAAGATCTTCTCTGTTGTTGGGAAGTGGTGAGACGTTTCAGCAGGGCTCCACCAGTGGTGTCGTTGTTGCAGGTCGGCTCAGCTTCTCGCTCTTTGGTCCTGTGGCGACTTCTGAAGTTCCAGTCCCCAAAGCCCTGCTTTTATGCAGAAAACCCCCATTCATCAGTCCTAGCCGTCACTCAAACATGCTAAGTGGTGAGCCAGGCAGCTCACCACTGGGCCAATCACACAAGAGTGCGACTTGAGTTGCCGAGGCAACTCAGTCCAGGGTGCCTAAACCCCCCCTCCCACACATCCTGTAGACCCAGACAGTGGCACCACTTTTGGAGGCTTCTGTGGAGAAGCCCGCCAAAAAGTGGAGCAAAGGGCTCGACTTGGTTTGGAGTTACAGAGGCGAACACAAACGCCATTTTAAAACCGAGTCCTGGCAAAAAGACCCAACCGGGGAATAAATATTAAATAAATAAGCCGGCGGTATCTTTAACATTGCACCAAAAAGTGGTGCGTTTAAATTGAATGGGAAAATCCCATAGGAAATATTCTGGTGGAATATTTTGCGTGGTAACCACTGCCACCAGCCAGAAACTCGACGAGGGGGAACTGCACAGTGCCCCCTCGAAAAACAGACCCAGGGGCAATCTAATTACCCCTACCAGTACTTCCACAATATGATGGTTTGCACCGGTTCTGTTCACAATTTAAGACTAGTAAAGTCAATGGTGACTTTACATGCCCTGGGACACAGTAGTCAGTCCCAGGGTATGAAGTCTCTGTGTTACTGCACTGAGGGTGCTGTGTAACACAAAAACCACATGAAACCCTATGGAGTAAAAGAGCCCATAGCCCATAAAACACATTACAAAGTCAAAGGATATCTCAAATCATGTCTAAGAGTGGGAGAAAAAGAGTCTCACTCTTAGCAAGAGAAAAAAATAAACCCCATAAATGCAGCAAAGCTGCTGGGGGGCTCACTAGGTTTGGGAAATTAGCCTTAACAGAGAATTCTCCCTAACACCGAGTACAAAAGAAAGTTCAATACGTGAAAAGCAATGTATATGAACTTTGAAAGAGGCCAAGGGGGCGAAGTAAAAAGAAAGAAATACCAAGAAGTATTGGCGTTGCATATGAATTTTGAAAGAGGCCAAGAAGGCAAAGTATATGAACTTTGATAAGAAACAAGTACCAGGAGGCATTGGTGTATTTCAAAATAAGGAAGATTGTGAACTGTATTTGGATTGTTTAAAAAAAAAAAAAGAGAGAGAAGTGTCATGCAGAGGTCTACGCAAAAACCTTGCAGTTTCGAAAGTCTTCAACAGTGAAAGACACCCAAGACAAAATGTGGGGAAGGTAATCTCCCACAAGGAGAATAGACAGGCTCGAGCCCGGCAGAGGGAAATCTATGTTGAAATGTGGGAAAGTAAAAGTGGAACTGTGTTTATGACAAGGCGGATGAAGCCTGAGGAAGTGATTGAACTACCAGAAGCTTGACGCCCAAGCCTGAACTGTTGAATTGTACCAGTAAGCCAAAGTGTGCAAGACTGATAGTACTGCGCCATCTACCTATCCTTTTTAAAGAAACTCTCAAGACCCCCTGGGGCTGAACGTGGGGAAGGGAATGGTTACTGAAGGCCTTCTGACATTTGTTTTGAAACACTAATTTCCTTTTGTATTCCCTCCGAGCGTCCTCCGCTGTGTTCTTCTCTCCAGCTAGGTGAACTGCCGATAGAGAGATTCCTTCTTGAATTGCCCAGAACCAGAGCTGCATCGCCTCTCTGCACCGTGGCAGTGACCCTACGCCTCCTCTTTTGTTGAGGTAGTGCATGGCCACTGTGTTGTCATTATCAGAACATTTTTCCCTGTACTGATGGCAGAAAAGCTTTCAGTGCTAGCCTGATTGCTCTCAGCTCTAATAGGTTGATGTGTAGTCTGGACTCTGATGGAGACCAACAACCGCTGATGGTTAGGTCGTTGGTATGGGCTTCCCACCCTGTGAGCGAGGCTTCTGTGACTAATGTCATCTCTGGCCATGGTTGCCAAAACATTTCTCCTTTCAAGATGTTCACCCGACAGGCCCACCACTGGAGGTCTCATGCTACTCTGTTCGGGATTTGTAGGAGATCTGACATCCTTCCTGAGAATTGCAACCACTGGGTCCTTAGCGCCCACTGGAGAGATCTCACTCTGAGGCGAGCCTCTGGCGCTAGAAAAATGAAGGATGCCATGATGCCGAGCAACCACAAAAAAAAAATAATAATCAAAGGCTGGTAGACTATTGGCATTTTGAAATCTGTTCACCATCTGTAGAATATCTTGAGCCCTCAAACTCTGGTGGTGAGGCTTTTCCCCAGGGATGTGTCCAGAACTGCTCCAATGAACTGGAGTCTCTGTGATGGTATCATATGTGACTTCTGTAAATTGAGGGAGAAGCCCAGCTTGTGGAGGAAGTGGCAAACATAATCTAGATGGATCTGCGCTTGTTCCGGGGACACCACTCTGATCAATCAGTCGTCCAGGCAGGGGTAGACATGAATCCCTCCCCTCCTTAGACTCGCTGCCACGACCGCCATTAACTTGGTGAAAACCCTCGGGGCGGGGGTCAGCCCAAATGACAGAACCTGAAATTGATAGTGAGAGCTGCCAATGGCGAACCTCAGGTACTTTCTGTGCTTGAGATGGATAGGCACATGAAAGTAAGCATCCTGAAGGTCCAGAGATGCAAACCAATCCTGAAACTGGAGTGCCTGAAGGATCTGAGACAGGGTTACCATCTTGAACTTGTCCTTCCTGAGGAATTTGTTCAATTCTCGTAAGTCCAAGATGGGTCTCAATCCTCTGTCCTTTTCTGGTATTAGGAAGTATGCCGACTACCAACCCTTGCTCCTCCCCGCTACAGGTACCGGTTCTATGGCACCTTTCTCTAGCAGGTCTAAAATCTCCTGCATAAGGAGCGGGTCTGGAAACTTTAAAGAGTTGCTCCCCGGTGGATGACTGAGGAGTGTGTATGAAAGGCAGGCAGAAACCTTGGCCAATTGTCTCCAATGCCCAAGCATCTGACATAATAGCCTGCCATTCTGTCAGATGTTGAGTTAACCTGCCTCCTACTGGCGTTTTGTATGGAGAGACCTCAGAGGGGTTTTGGAGCAGCTGGCGCAGATGCTGAGGGTAAGGCAGTACCTGCTGATGCGGAGTTGGTACCTTTGACCCGCCCACCACAGGTAAATCGTCTCTGGCCCCTTTGAGCTGGCTGCCTTCTGCCTTTTCCGAATGAAGAGTAAAAACGAAAGGGCTTTTCCCTCCAGGACGTACCTGCGGGGCAGTTTGGAGTTTGACGAATTGCAGCCCCAAGGGATTTGGCTGCCACTTTGCAATTTCTCCAAACTGTCATCAGCTTTCTTGCCAAATAGAGAGGTGCCGTCAAAGGGGATATTTAGAAGTCTGGCTTGTACATCAGGAGCAAAAGCAGATTTCCACAACCACGCAAATCTGCGGATTGTGATACTGGCCGCCATGGCTCGGCTGATGCTGTCAGCAGAGTCGAGACCTGTTTGGAGGTACTCGCACAACGCATACTTCCCATCCTTGATATTCAAGAATGAGTCTCGTTCCACCCCTTCTGGGAGACGGTCAGCCGCCTATGAAGCGCACGCCCAAAGGGTGTGGCTGAATCTCGCTAGCGTGCAAGTGGGGTTAACTGACTTAAGTGCCATGCTGCATGCCGAGAAGACCTTTGTGGCTATGGCGTCAAATTTCTTGTCCTCCCTATCTTGTGGTAGTGTGGGGTAGACCGATTGCCTGCCTGACAAAGTCGCAGCCTGTACTACCAAGCACCTTGTGGTCAGATGCTTAGTTAGGTACAGAGGATCCGAGGCAGACGTTCTGTATTTTGCAGAGAGCTTTATGTTTACTGCAGGGTTAACCTCCAGTGTTTTCCAATTTGCAGTTATCTTTCCCTGTAGTGCTGCATGAAAAGGAACTTCTTGAGGTCCCTTATGTATGATGTCTGTTAATTCATCTTGGTGAAAAAAGAGTGCAGGTGCGGACCACTCCATAATTCTAGCCATGAGAGATCTAGAAGACATCTGTGCATGCTTCACAGGTTCTGGTTTGCAGAAGTGATCCTCTGGGGAGGCATCTATGCTACTGGCATCCTGTAAAGACTCCCGATGATCTGTCAACCTGACTTCTTCTGATATTAGCTCCTATGGAATAGGAATTCTTGTAGATTGGAAGCCAAAAGGCCTTTCATTATCAGTCTTTCCCTTCCTCATAAATGGAGGACAATGCTCTGAGGTAGCCAGAGCGTGGGTAGGAGTAAAACACATTTCAAGTGATGAAGGAGCCAACTTGGTCGACACTGCTTGAGCTAGGGTTGTAGTCGTCGATGTAGACCTCATAGGTCTCGACAAACTCACAAACTGCGTCGACATACTCAAGTATGGCCTCGATGTAGTTGAGAGAATCGGAATTCGGCTCAATGTCGTTGATGGAGTCAAAGTCCTTTTGGACGCCTTCAAAGGATCCCTCGAAGCCTCGGGCGCAGATGGGGCATGAGGTTTCGATGACTTCCCTTTCGTCGGGGACAACAACGGCGTCGATGGCATAGTTGTGTGCGTCGAAAGCACTGTCGATGATGCAGTCTTGTGTGAAGGGCTCTTGTCTCTACTCAAGGGTATGTGACGCTCTTGAGGATTTTTATTTGCAAAGGTAGACGACTCACAGCGTTTCTCTTTTTCGGGTCTTTCACCCAGGGTATCACCTCTAGGAATCTTGGAGGGAGACCAGTCCGTGTTCTCAAAGACCCTTAGCATTTATTTGCAAAACTCTTCCCACTTAGCTGGAGAGCTGTGTTTCGTGGGGCAGGTGACCCTTTCTGGTGAATTGGAAGACGAAGAGGAAGGTGATCTATAGCGCCTCTTCTTGGTATGTCTCGATCTGGATAAGTGGTGAGAACCACTTCGAGATCGAGCGTGATGGTTTACTCCGATGACAAGGAGACAAATGTCTCGAATCTGCCGAGGACAATTTCGACGGGGTAGAAGGTTTAACGGTCTTACCTTTTCCCAGCTTCCCCCTACGCTCCCTCAAGGCTTTCACCATCATGGACATACATTCATCATACTCCGAGCACGGGTGCTCTGGGCCCAGGCACCACAGGCAGACTCTGTGGATCGGTCATCGACATCTTTTTAACTCAAATTTTAGTTTTGCTCATAAATTACACGAGGCTACTGACCACAGCGTACCCAAAGAAGCATGCCTCAGATCTAATCTAGTCGCCGGGACAGGAGTACCATGAGGTAAGCTTAACATTGAACGCAGGATCTTTCCTTCTAATTTGCCAATTGCCTGTACCCATTTCCAGGGGAAAACCTCCAAGGCATACTAATTGTAGGAACAATTGATATTTTGTACGCTAACATTTTTGCTTCTTTTGCATTTACCCCCTAGGGCATCTATCGTCTTCCTCAAAACTAGCCATCTCCCTCATGCTTTTTGTGTTACTTCCTCTAGGATGGCAGTAGCCAAAAACGTTGCCCTTATGGTGATTCCCAAGTATCGATAACTATTGGTGGTTTCTACTCTTTCTTACCCTAACAACCACATGTTATGTTTATTAGCAACAGTTGTTCAGCTAAATACCATCATTTTTGCTTTTTTGATATTTGGCTTTAAAGACCGCTCCGATGAAAAGGTGGATAAAGCAAGAAGTGCGTGCTGTAAACCCACTTTGGTCCGGTCAAGGATCACCACATGATCTGCATAGGAAATGCATACTAGTCCCTTATTACCATATTGAGGGGGGTATTGTGTACTTCCACCCCAATCTTCATGCCAACAAGGAGAGGTCGATGTTAAAAATCAAGGGGACTAAAGAGCACCCTTGCTTCAGACCCCTACGAGCAGGGACAATATCTGAAAGGGCCCCATCCTGTGATAGCCTGATTTTTACTGCAGTATCTCCATAAAGTGCTTTTATAAAATACAAGAGGGAACGATCTATTTCCCAATCCTCTAGCATGGTCCACAATTTCCCTCTGTCAACAAAGTCGAACGCGGATGAATAGTCCACGAACCAGGCAAACGGAGCCAGCCCCTGTTTAACTTCTAGGTCAGATATCAGTGTCAACGGGGTCCAGATAGGATGAGTTGTTGAACACCCCTTTCTGACCCCTGTTTGATAAGTATACCTTTTTTGGGCTACCGACTCCATGAGTAGTTCCAATAAGATATTGGCAAATACCTTCCCACTACAGTCTAGCATTGACAACAATCTGTAATTTTCTGGCCTATCCCTCTGACCTTTTTTTAAGCACGGGGATCAGGATGGCTTCTTTCCATGTCTCTGGGATCACCCAGGTGTGGCATACCTGTCGGTACATATCTTTAAGCGTGCTAGCCCAGAGCTCAGGATCACTTTTCAAAGTCAAGTTGTTTAGGCCGTCCGGGCCCGTGGCACTGGATGATTTTATTTTCTTGATTCTAGCTACCAAATAAACTGTTTTGATGTATTCGCACACTTTGCTATTTTACACACCACGGGGGGCCCAATATGAATTTTCTGGGCCCTGAAAGGATCTTTTAATGAACTCTATCCAGTTAGCCTCAGTAACCGCAACTATTTCTTTCTGAGCTCCGGGCAGTCCCGGAGCCTTCCCCGACTAATGCCAAGATTTTTTCGTGTCATTTACCCGTATTAGTTTGTTCAGGTATTTCCACCCATCATCATCATCACAGGACTCCCTATGATTGCGGAGCCATGATTTATAATTGTTCCTTACATCAGTTATCACTTCTTTGCACTTACCAAGTATTGCCAAGTGAGGGCTTTGAAAATGGCAAAAATTGCAGTAATCAGTTAGAAAACTCCTTCAGCAGTTTGGCAGACCTGCTGTGCTCATGTAACAGGAAATCAATCATGCAACAGGAATAGGGCAAAGCCTAAATACTATTGCCCAAAGGCCAGCCAGCCAACCAAAAATAAAGGGTTGGGGGGGGGGGCTGTGTGTCAGAGGACCATACTGGTGGGTTGTTATATTGTAATAATGTAACTTCAACATTTATGCTGCAGCACACCCTGAACAATCCATCATAGAATATGTATGAGTAAATGATTGTGAGAGAATGGAATGGTTTAGGAGTTGGAGATGAAGCAAGCCTGTAGCCAGAGGAAGACGTATACTGCAGTTGGTCCCGATTAGCTGATAAAAGAAATTAATTCAACGCACTTGAGAGTCGTTGAATTTATTTCACTGCGACTAGCTTCCCTGCTGTGCTGTACCGACTGCAGTGAGCGGGAACAGCAGGCGACGGAACATTGTTGCTGCTGGCTACTTGGATCCACCACTATGAGGATTATCAGATCAGTAAGTCAAATAGTTGATAAAGGATAAACGGAGGGTGGATAATCAAACAGTGGAGTGAGGTCAGTGAGAATAGGAGAGTAAAAAATGAACTGAGTGTTGAGGGAGAATGTGTGTTGAGGGCAGAGATTCTTCGTCCCGCAAGGGATGAGCGAGATGTTGCTGATATAGGACATAGGGGCATTTGCAGGATGAAATCAGTAATTCAGTTGGACATGGATGATTTCATTGAGATGTGGGTTAAGGAATGTGAAGATTGTTGAATTAGTGACAAAAGTCTGGAGAATAGGGTACAACCCATGGTTATTCCACAAGTCCCAAAGGTACCATGGAACACGTGGAACACAGATGTATTAGATTTGCTTGGGCCTTTGTATTTTACTGGATCCAGAGGAAGTTACATAGTGGTAGTAATGGACCTTCTATCCAAATGGCCAGAAGAGTGGTTTGGAATTTCATTGTTTGAAATCATGAGGGGGTCACAAACCCAACACGTCGTTTACTCCTGGTTGTTTAAATTGTTGCAAAGTAGTAGTTCCTGAAATTGATTGTGTTGAGGCTAGGATACAAGAGTGTGGTGATGCGCTGAATTGAGGTATGATGCTAGGTTTGGGTCTAAGGGTAGGGAATGTCTGCCTAGAGAGATGGTGAAAATGATATTGCCAAGAAAGGGAAGGGAATCTAAGAACTAAGAGGATTGAGAACGATTATGGCAGTTCACAGTGAGGGTTGAAGGTGGTGATGTCTACAATAAAAGAAGAGTAGCAAGATGTCGGTTGAAAACATTTACTGTTAACACCATCTCTGTATGTATCGTCATTCATTGTTTATATTCTGCAGTCAGGTTGTCTGTCAATTGGTCATGTTAACCTCTTTCTCCCTCGTGCCCATCACCCTGCTTTGCCTCTCCTTTCCCCATGGTTTTGCATATAACACTTAGTCAAGTTTGTTAAACAGCTTATAGGGAAGGAGAAGTGTTATATTGCAATATTGTAACTTCAACATTTATGCTGCAGCACACCAGGGACGTCATTTAGGGGTCACAACTGCGACCCATCAGGTCTCCCTTGCTACCCATACACGTTTTTTTTAAAATAACTTCTAAAAACAAGAAATTACAAAGAAATGTATGCACGCTCCTGGGCTGTGCCCAGCACCATGTGGCTCTTTGCTCCTGGAGAGGCTTTCTTGTTAATGCTTCTTTTAAAAAAACAAAAAACAAAGCAGCGGTTCCACAAGTCTAACACTTTCAGCAGTGACCCTAAATAAGAAAGAATAGGAACAAAAAATAATTGGTCTTTCTGGAATTCTATACACTAATTGCTAAACTCATTGAAGGTTTATATCAGGCACACTTCAGAGGGTGAGTCACTGATTTAGTCTGTTGTATTGTATTGTATTTGTATTTATTGTTTTATGTAGGGCCTTAATCTGAGGCGCTTTACAGTTAACAACAAGAACACATTAAACATGGAACAGTAAAAGCAATAACAGTAAACATGAATCAAATCAGAAAATCGGCATGCAGAACAATTTACATAAGAAAAGGGGAATGAGAGGAAGGGGGTGGGGAAGGAGGGAATAGGGAGAGAAAGTAGTGAATAACATGAAGAGTAGGAGAATTTAGAAGAGGAGGGAAAAGATAAAGAGAACAAAAGGAAGTGTACTAGAGGGAGGGAGAGAAGGGTGAGAGGGGGAAGGAAGTCAAGGAGGGGGATGAAGGAGAGATTTCAAGGAGGAGCGGAAGGAGGAATAGGTAAGGGAGGAGCGGATAGAAAAAGGTAGGGAGTTCCAGTGTAAGGGGGCAAGGAGCTGAAAAGAGCGGAAACGAGAGGAGGCACAAGGGGGTGGGGGGAACCGAGAGTAAGAAGAGATCAGCGGAACGAAGAGAGCGAGAGGGGGTGTGTAGGAGAGGAGAGGGGGAGCAAGGTCGTGATGTGATTTAAAGACAAGACAAAGGAAGTGGAATTTAAGTTGGGAGTGGAAAGAAAGCCAACCTAAGTGAGAAAGGGAATTGGAAATGGAGTCATGAGGGGAGAGAAGACAGAGGGTGCGGATGGCGGAGTGGTAAAGGGATTTGAGGGGGGCAAGATGGGAAGCGGGGAGACCTAAGAAGAGAGAAAAATAATAGAAAAGGCGAGAAAAAATGAGGGAGGAAATTAAGAGCTTAGTAGCATGAAAGGTGAAAGAGGGACGGATTTTATGGATGTTGAAGATGGTAGCGACATGCCCGAGAGGTGAGGGAGATATGAGTAAAGGAGAGGGAAGAGTCAAAGTAAAAGCCAAGATTGCGAGCATAGTTAGAAATAGGAAGATTAGAAGGGGGAAATTGAAAAGAAGGAGGGGCAGAGGGAGGAGTTACACACCTCAACTCTGCCTTTCATTCTTCTGTGGTTGATAAACAACACAGGTTGGGTGATATTGTATGTATATTTGTTCTATATAAAGCGCTTAAGCGCAAGTGCTATATAAAACATCATTATCATTTGGCCATGGACGTCTGGCGTGCATTCACAGTAATTTGGTAAAATTGGCCTATACACACTGATCTTAACCAAACATATGGCGATCCATTCTTGTATGAAATGTATATCACATAGTGATATCGTAAACATATTTTTCTTAGTGTACTTAGGAACAACGCGATGTGATGCAACTTCCTGGTTTGTCAAGGGGTGAAAGGCCGTGTTCCATCGCTTCGAGATATCGCATCAGGGTGGGGTCAAATGACATCACTTCCTATGATGTCATCAGAGGTCAAGGGTTCTGTGATGTGACTTACGCTACCCCTGGCCTTTTGGTGAAATGACATCCCTGCAGCACACCGTGAACAATCCATCATAGCATGTTTATGATTTAATGATGGTGAGAGAGAATGGAATGGTTTATTAATTGGACATGGAGTGAGCCTGTAGAACGAAGAAGTGTACTGCAGTCGGTCCTGATTATCTAATAAAAGATACTAACTCACCGCACCTGCGAGTCAATATTAATTTTATGGGTCAGTCGGACTGTCAGTCTTAGCCACCCCAACAGGCAGTGAGGGGAGGGGAGACTTGGAGACTGCCATGATGGGCTCACAAAGAGGCCATGTTTTTAGGCCACATTGTGTCGCACATACAAAGGAGAGCCCTGAAACACAAAATGGCTGAGAACAAGATTTTATTTGTATTTGTATTTTTTTCAATTCATTGTGCATTTGTTTTGCGCCACAATACAAAGGGGAGGGGGAACAAGGGAAGATAAACCAGAAACAGTCCTTCTAGATAGTATGACATTCCGATCGTGCAAAGTGCGATGAAAACAAAGTGTAGCGGGGGCAGGGTAAGTGCTAGGGGAGCCCAAGGAGAGCAAGTGCGAGGAACAGGGGTGGACCAGACTCAGGCTGGTCAGGGAGTGGTGCAGGAAGCCAAGAGCTGGAATGAGGGATTGCAAAGAACTGATCAGAGGCAGGCCATGCTCCTGTAGGATTCATGAGAGACCAGGCAGCCAGTCGTAGCAGGCAGGGAGTGGGAGAGGGAAGTAGGAGAAGAGGAAGGTCTTGAGGCTTTTCCAGAATTTTAGGAGATCCAGCTCAATTCAGAGGGACAGAGAGGCCATTCCAGAGGGAAGCTCCTGCCAAGCAAAGAGATCATCCCCCATTCTATGCTTGGACAAACGTTTGACATGCAGAGAGTTAGAGCTAGAGGACCGAAAGAATCTAGCGGGGGGTATTTAGGGGGGGAAAGTTGGATGTAGCGCGGTCCCAGGCCCCAGAAAGCCTGGTGGATGATGAATTTGATCCTTGCAGCTACCGGGAGCCAGTGGAGAGATTCTAGGGCTGGAGAGCTGCGGTCCCTGGGCTTGAGGTCAAGGATAAATCTTGCAGTCCTAGTCTGGATTAGTTGGAGCTGGCAGAGACAGGAAAGAGGAAGATTGAGGAGGAGGCTGTTGCAATATTCCAGCCTGGCGAGGACCAGAGCTCTGGAGAAATGAGTTTCTGGGGTAAGGTGAGGAAAGGGAGAATGCCTCGGTCCAGGTACAGCTGATAGTAGGCCTTCTTGGCAAGGTCAGTAATATGAGGTGAGAAGGAGAGAGATGAGTCAAAGAGAAATCCCAGGTTTGTCATCTCATAAGAGGGGGAGGGGGCCCATGGAGGACGGCCAGAGATTAGGGGGGGGGAGGAAGTGGCAGGAATATAAATTAGAAGGATCTCAGTCTTACTTATTGAGACAGAGATCATTAGCAGTGCACCATGCCTGAATAGCAGTCAGACAATTGGAAATGAGAGAGGGAGGAGGGGAGGTAGAGGAGGGAAGCTCAAAGGAAAGCTGCGTGCCATTGGCGAAACACTGAAAATGAGGAGAGAAGGTGGAGAACAAGTGGGCAAGGTAAATTTTCAAAAGCCACAGCGAGAGGATAGAGCCCTGAGGGACACTGCAGGTAGAATTTAAGGTAGAGGAGAGAAAAAAGGGCCATTTGAACCAGAAAGGGTTTATTCAAAAGGAATGAGGTCAACCAGGCCAGGGTCCGGTCAATGACACCCAGAGTATTGCACAGATTTAAGAGGATGACATGAATGACAGTGTCGAAAGCAGAGGACAGATCCACGAGGATGAGAACAGAATGAGAACAGGTGTCTAGGTTAGCAAGCAAGTCATCACAGGTGTTCAGGAGAGCAGTTTCCGTGCCTCTGGCTGCTCTGAAGCCAGACTGGTGGTCATGGACGCAGCCAAATGCTTCTGTGTGGTGGATTAGTTGAGAGATGGCAAACAAGATAGCACAGAAAGGTCTGGGAGCTCCTCCATCGTGAACAAACAAGGACAAATAACCTGTTCTATGGCAAAGTGCCCACTGGGGAGGGTCTACAACCATGTTTTAGCTCACTGTCCCTTTCACAGGGGAGAAGAACAAGTTACTTATCCCTGATAACTTTCTTTTGACTGGATGTTCCTCCCATGCATTCCTTGACTTTGA
Source organism: Ambystoma mexicanum (assembly GCF_040938575.1). Classification (NCBI taxonomy): domain Eukaryota; kingdom Metazoa; phylum Chordata; class Amphibia; order Caudata; family Ambystomatidae; genus Ambystoma; species Ambystoma mexicanum. The sequence continues at coordinate 309,727,674 of NC_090927.1, read as the reverse complement.
CATGTAATGTCCAGCTTCAGCTGCACTAGAAAAGAATTTCGCAGAGGGTGCTGTGCGTCGATGTCATTGAGTCGATGTCCCTCGAAGGCCTCCGTCGAGGGTGATGTCATCGAAGGGTATATATAGCTTGCACAGTAGTGCTCGTTGGCCTCAGTTTTGTTTTCCCCTCCTCTTGCAGCAGAGATGCCCATAAACACGGGCATGACAGTACTCAGTCTTGGTGGAACGGGAGCTGTAATTTGGGAAATTCTACTGTGGGGTAGGTTGGGAGGGCGATGAGGAATACGTGGGAGGAACATCCAGTGGAATGAATGTTACTAGGGTTAAGTAACTTGTTCTTCAAATGGATCATGTCCTCCCACGTTTTCCTCATCTTTGACAGACTCCCAAAGCAGTATTATGTTTGGAGGAAGGTGTAGAATTGCAGTTTAAACATTTTCAAGGGCCAAGCAAAGTACTGCTTTGCCAAACGTACTGAGCATGGGAAGCATCCAGACAGTAATGGTTTGTAAACGTGTGGATGGAAGACCACGTTGCAACTTCATAGATATTTCTAATTGAACACCCCTTTGAAGGGCTGTAGATGTAGCCATGCCCCTGGTCGAATGAGCTTGCAAACCTTCAGGAAGGTCTTTACCTGCCATTCTATAGCATTCTGATATCGTGAGAATTATCCATCTAGACAAGGTCTGTTTGGGAACAGCCTGACCTAGCTTTCCTCATGTGTATCCAATAAAAAGTTGATCAACCACCCTCAATTTAGACATTCTGGAGATGTAAAAGTTTAGCGCTCTCCTATAATCCAACCTATGGAGTCTTTCCTCTTCCTAACTAGGATGAGGTGGAGCATGAAGGAAGGCAGAACAATTTTCTGACTCAAATGAAAGTCTGAAACGACTTTTGGGAAAAAGGATGGTTTGACCCTTAAACAACCCTGTCCTTGTGGAAGACGTTAAAGGGTGGTTGGATGAAAGTGCCTGCAAGTCGCTCACTCTACGGGCTGGTGTCAGAGCTATCAATAGGTTTGTCTTAAAGGTTAACAGCCTTAGCGGACAAGTGTGCAGAGCTTCAAATGGAGCACACGTCAGGAATTTCAAAACCAGATCAAGGTCCCAAACCGGAACATGGAAAGGAGATGGAGGGAACACATTAGTGAGCCCCATTAGAAATTGAGTAACCAGTGGTATTTTGAAGTAGGAGCAATCCTCTGAAGAACGCTTAAAGATCGATGGCGCTGCTAAGTAGCCTTTGATGGTACCTATCTGAAGGCCCAAGTTAGCTAACAATAGCAGAAAAGATAGGACATCCAGTGTTTTACACAGAACAGGATCAACATTCTTTTCCTTGTACCAGTTGCAAAACTTATTCCAACGGCAACGATACAAAGATTTTGTTGCTGGTCTTCTGGCCGAAAGCAACACCTCCATCAGGTCATCCAGGAGGTCCCAATTCAGCCTTTCAGAAACCAAGTGTGAAGGTTGAGAGTTTTGACCTCTGGATGGAAAACCCGACCCTCCACTCGCAAGAGAAGGTCCTCTCTTTGTGGAAGACGCATCGGAGGACAGATGGACATATCCAGAAGTTTCCTGGCCCAATCCGGAGCAACTATGATCATGCGTTTCCCGAAACTTAACCTCCTGATTACATGAGGAATGACAGGGACTGGAGGAAACGCGTACAGGAGTGGAAACTCCCAGTCCACCACAAACACGTTCCCTAGAGCTCCTCTTGGAGGAAATTGCCTAGAGCAGTATAGTTTGCACCTCCGGTTGGCACCGGTCGCAAACAGATCCACTTGAGGGGTTCACCAAAGGGTGAAGATCTCTTAAATGACTTCCTGAGCTAGTTCCCAATTGTGAGACACTGTGCTCTACCTGCTCAGAGTGTCCACCGCTGTGTTCTCCTCTCCGGCTAGGTGAACTGCCGATAGGGAGATTTCTTCTCGTATTGCCCAGTACCAGAGCTGCATTGCCTCTCTGCACAGTGGTCGTGAGCCTACGCTTCCTCTCTTGCTGAGGTAGTGCATTGCCACTGTGTTGTCTGTCATTATCAGGACATTATTTCCCTGGACAGAGGGCAGGAAGGCCTTCAACACCAGTCTGATTGCCATCAGCTCCAAAAGATTGATGTGTAGTTTGGACTCCGATGGAGACCAACGACCGCTGTCAGATTGTTGACATGGGATCTCCACCCGGTGAGGCGTCCGTCACTACTGTTATCTCCGGCCATGGTTGCCAAAAGGGTCCCACTTCAGAATATTGTCCTTGCAGGCCCACCACAGAAGATCCTGTGAGACACTGGATGGAATCTGAAGTCAGTTTGGCATTTTTCCTGAGAACTGGGACCACTGTGTCCTTAGAGCCCAATGAAAGGATCTAATTCTCAAAGGTGCCTCTGGCACCAGAAAAATGCAGGTTGCCATGAGGCTGAACAACCTCAAGAAATCGAAGGCTAGCAGATTCTGGGCACACCAAAACCTGGTAACCATCTGAAAAATGTCTTGAGCCCTCACCTCGGGTGGCAAGCTCTTTCCCAAGGATGTGTCTAGCACAGCTCTGATGTACTGGAGCTTTTGGGAAGGTGTCATGTGGGACTTCTTGTAATTGTGGGAGAAGCCCAGCCTGTGAAGAGACTGGCAGGTGACTGAGATGATCCAGAGCTTGTTTGGGAGAATGTGCCCTGATCAGCCAATCGTCCAGGTAGGGGTAGACATGAATCCCCCTTCTCCTGAGATCCGCTGCCACTACCGCCATCCGTTTGGAAGTTAGCCCGAATGGCAGAACTCGAAACTGAAAATGAGAACTGCCAACTGCGAACCTCAGGTACTTTCTGTGCTTGAGATGGATTGGCACATGAAAATAAGCATCCTGAAGGTCCAATGACACCATCCAGTCCTCGAGTTGGAGGGCCTGAAGGATCTGAGAAAGAGTGACCATCTTGAACTTTTCCTTCCTGAGGAACTTGTTCAATTGTCTGAAGTCCAAGATGGGTCTCAGTCCTCCGTCCTTCTTGGGTACTAGGAAATAAGGGGAATACCATACCTTGTTCCTCTACAGTACATGCACTGGTTCTATAGTGCCTCTCTCTAGCAGGGTTAAAATTTCCTGCACCAAGAGCGGATCTGGAATCCTCAAAAGATTGGCTCCCCGGAGGTCTCTGTATGAAAGGAAGGCAGTACCCATGGGCTATGGTTTCCGAAGCCCAACCATCCGAATTAATGACTCGCCATTCTTCTAGATGCTGAGACAGTCTGCCTCCCCACTGGTGAGTTGAGACGCAAAACCTTTGACTGTTTCAGGTGGCTGATGCAGTGGCGGATGGTAAAGATGCACCTGCTTGAGCTGGCTTTGCACCTCTTCCCCCATCTACCATGAGGGAACTTCCTTTGGCTTCTTTGACCAGCCATTCCCCTCGCTCTTCCAACTGAGGAGTAGTAGCGAAAAGATCTACCCCTCCAAGGCTGTCCACTAGAGCAAAAAGGCTGAGGTTGCCTAATAGTGGCACCTGAAGATTTAGCTGCCTCCTTAGAGTTCTGCAACTTCTCAAGGCTCTCAGCCTTGTTGCAAAAAAGTTGAGATCCGTCAAAGGGCATGTTGAGGAGTCTGGTTTGCACATCTGGTGCAAAGCCAGACTTCCTCAACCATGCACATCTGTGCATAACAGTGCTAGTATCCATAGCCCTGCTGATGTCAGCAGAATCCAGACCTGACTGAAGAGACTCGCACATGGCTTCTTTGCCGCCTCCAACTATGGCTAAGAACCGATCTCTTTCATCCTCCTCGAGAATGTGCTCTGCCGCCATGGAAATGCAGTCCCATAGATTGAACATTTTGCAAGTGCACATGTGGAGTTGGCCGATTTAAGCGCCATAGTCCCTGCAGAAAATACCTCCTTTGCCATCCATCTACTCTTTTGTCATCCCTATCTGGAGGGACGGTAGGGTAAGCTGCTTGCTTAGAAGTAGCTGCCTGTAACACCAGACTCTCTGGAGCGGGGCGTTTTGACAGGTAGTCTGGGTCACTACTGGAAGGGCAGTACTTTTTAGTCAAGTTTTTATTTACCATCGTATTGGTTTCTGGCATTTCCCAATTTGCTGCCACCCTTTTTTGCAGAGCAATATCAAAAGGTAACATGAGATCTGACTGAGGACCCTTATCTAAGATGTCTGTCAGATCATCCTGTTCAAATGGTAACGGAGGCCCACTCTACCCCATGTAGTCCACTACCTTAGACATGATCCGTCTGTATGATGCATCAGCATGCTCCCCTGCCTATAGCCTTCCAGACTCTAGCTCAGGTGAGGTTTCTACCCCACTGGCCATCTGCAGGTTGTCATAAAGGTCTCTTAACCGTGATTCCCCTGAAATAAAACTTTCTGGTACACTTGGCGAACCAAATTGGAGGCCAAATGGTGCCTCGTTATCTGAGGGTTTATTCTCCCCGTATATTGATGTAAGGGACTTAAAATAGTCCGTCCTAAGTAAAGGCACATCTGTCTCTTCGGGGATCTAAGGTTTAATGAACAACGGATTCGACGCTGGATGAGCCATCATAACCTTTTTTTTACTGGCGCCATAGGTTTTAACGGGGCACTCGGTGTCGATGGAGCAGCTGGAAATAATGGCGCAGCTGGCGTCAATGCCTTCAGCGCCGAAGTCGACGTCTAGGGCTTAGCTGGCGTCGAAGGTGCAGCCAGCATTGATGGTGTCGACAACCTCGACCTATGCTTCGATGGTAAGTCATCGACGGCTCTCGGTGATTAGCAGGCCTTCGTCCCGGGGGCGCAGGATTTAGGTTGAGCCCTTTCCTTCCCGGCTTCTTTGGAAGGTGGGCTAGGAGCATGGCTTGGAGGATTTTGTTTCTCAAATTTCTTTAGCATCTCTGCTCTGAAAGCTTCCCACTCGGCCACTCTTTGTGGGGCACAATATCCTCTCAGGGGTTGCGTCCGACGAAGTCGAAGTAGGCGACCTATGGTTTCTTTTCTTGGACTTCAACGACGAGGAGTGGTGGGAGCCACTCCTCCATCTCCACCTCTTAACGTTTTTCCTCTGAGAAGAGTCGCCTCTCATTTTTGGTTGAGGTAGATTTGGGGTTTCAACCTACTGTTAACTTCCACTTTCATTCCTTCGAGGCCTTTCAAGTCATCGACTGGCACTTGGAGCAATCCGAGGTGTTATGCTCCACCCCAAGGCACCATAAACAAATGCTATTTGGATTGGTTAATGACATCTCCGACCCACAGTCTCGACACTTCTTGAACTTGGTCTTCCGGGTTGTCGGTGTCGACGAAGACACTCAATTTCTCGAAGCAATGATACGTGAAGTAAAGAAGCACAGTGTATTTCTCGAAGCGATAGCATTAGCGGAAAAACTGAACTGAAGCCAACGGGCACTGCGCTTGCTATATATACCTTCGATGACATCATCTTAGAGACCAGGCCCTCGAGGGACATCGAGTTGATGCCATCGCCGAACAGCGCTGTGTGGCGAAAGAAAAATTCTGAAGCAGCTAGAGCTGGATATGGAATATCAAAAATGGGGAATACTTGGGAGGACACAATCCAATCGAAGTATCCATTTGCATATCAGTATTTGCCCCACCAACAAGGGCAGTCCTGCAGGATTACCTAGCATTTCAGTGTTGGACTGCTCAAGTGAGCGGGACAAAGACTGATATGCAAATGGATATTCCTCCTTTGTGAAAGGTACAGTGAGCTAAAACATGTGGCATGTTATCATGCTATGTTCTTTATTCTTTCTTGCAAAGGGGCACCCTGACCTCTTCTCCAAGATAGGACAGTAGTTAGCTGGGCAGGAAGTGTCTTGCAGACGTAAGAGTGCTTGAGAGGTTGTGGGAAGGAGACTGACAAATAAACGTACTCATCGTAGTGACTACCTTACTCCTAGTCCATAATACACTTTCATCCATACTTTTGGGACATTCCGTCCATCGGGACAGGACTGCAGCACTTTTGAAGCATCAAAAATAATGGTGTCCTTCCGTTTATTTTTACGCAGGGCCACTGCCCTTCAGTCCTTTTCTATAGCCAAAGTCGAAGGACCAGTAGCAAAATAGAGGAAACCTTTTAGAGGGGACAGCGGGTGTATGGAGGAAAGGGGACTATGGACTATTAGTAAGGTAATCACTAAGATGAGTAACTTTGTTATACTCCTATGTCCCGTCCCTTTTTCCTCTATACTTTTGGGAGATTCCCAAGCACTGACCAAGAAACGGGACGACTGAAACATCCCTTACTGCAACAGGTTCTTAAGAACTGACTGACCAGAATGGGCATCAGACCTGGAGCTCAGGTCAAGACAATAGTGTCTACAAAAAGTCAAGGAAGAAACCCACAAGGAAAATATTTCTGGAAGGCAACAGCAGCCGCTTTGCCTCAGACCAAATACGCATGGATGCCCCTTGGGGGCTGAAGCTTGAATTGTATAAGCCTCTGAGATGCATGAAGCAATCCAGCGCGAGATGAATGCTTTTGAAAACGGTTTCCCTTTTGGGTCCCCAAAAGAGTTGCAAGGAGCTTCTAAGTTTGCTTGTTCTTTCAAGGTAAAACTTCAGAGCCCTTCTAACATCCAGAACACTTTCTGCATCGGAGACCGGGTTCAGAAAGAAAACCAGTAGGGATATCGACCGATTTATGTGGCACTATGAAACAATATTTGGAAACAAAGAAGTGTGAGTGCGGCGCACCACCTTATCCTTGTGGACAGTCAGGAACAAATGTTCGACAAAGAGCTTGAAGCTCGCTTATTCTTCTTGCAGAGGACACTTTCCAATCGAGAAAGTATACCTCAGTAGTGGCCATTGGTTCAAATGTCTTGTGACACAAACCGGTAAGGACCACGTTCAGATCAAATTTCGGGTGAGGAGGCCTGATCGGCGTAACGAAGTGAAGACCTGCAAAATGCCTCTTGATTACTGGGTTCGCCGGAGAGAACAAGCAACTGTCTGAGGAAAGCTAAGCTGCAATGGCTGACAGATATGTTCTGCACAATAAGACGTGGATGTCAGAGGCCGCAAGGTCTGATGTAAAACACAGTCGATAGAAGCATGTCAAGGTTCAAGCTGTTTTGCAAGATACCAATAACAAAAACGAAGCCATTTACTTCTGTACTGCGCCCTTGTAGAAGGATCACGTGCCGCCTAGATTATGCACAAATCCTCTGAAAGGCTAAACTGCGCCAAAGACATAAACTCAGGTACCAAGCCACTAAGCTGAAGGATTGTGGGGAGGGGTGCCCCACCTGGTGATTGTTCTGGTGAAGGAGGTCAGGAATCTGCAGCAACCTGACCAGATCGCAAAGGAGGGAAGGCATATGCCTTCATGTTGTCCCAAGTAATCACAAGGGCATTCCTCAAGGAAGATGCCCTCGAAGACCATCCCTGGAGGCGGAGAGTGGTAGTTTCCCGTTAGTTGAAGTCACAAAAAGGCCTACCATTGGAGAACACCATTGCTGGAAAAGCTTGACAAGAACATTGTTGTTCATTTCCCAGTCGTAATTCGCCATGGATTGGTGACACAGGGAAACTGCTGCAACATTGATCTGACCCGGAATGTTCATGGCTTTAACACTCACCTGGTATCCACGGGGACGTCACTCAGCCTGTTCTGACCTCTTACGACCTCAAACCCTTCCCTGGAGTCTACTCGACTGGAGACTGGGCCTGAAACACAGGATTGGTAGAGTTTAACTCCCTATTGTCTCTGTGTGCTTGAACCACTTCTTCCCCGGGGTCCAACCCTACCCTTGATCCACAGCTCACCATGTTTTCTTGGAAAGTGTGCTCTCCGTCCATCTTTCAGCGCAGGGGCGCGTTGATTGATGCAGACTCGTTGCTGCCTAGTTACTTCACTGGCAAGAGTCCGACAGGTAAGTATAATGAGTCTTTTGAACAGTTCTCCAACTTTGTTCCTTTCCTTTCTTAGATGATAGCCGGTGTCCGGGGATGGCGACGTGCTGCTGAGATAAGTAGCACTGAAGGTGAGTGAGAGCGCAATGCGACCCTTTCATATTTGTATTGAACCGAGTTCTTTTTCTGTGTCTTTTAGGTGCTGCAACGTTTTCAGCGTGGATGCCGGTTATGAATAAGAAATGCAGTGAGTAAGCGTGGTATGCGGCGCCTCTAGATGTTTCTACACTAACCTGGAGTGTCTTTTCCCTCTTGCAGATGGATGAGAAGTTCCGGAGACAGAGTTCCCCCAGAGCGGCTGGGATTCAGGTAAGCGCTTGAAGCTCGTACAGTCTTTAAAAATAAGCGAAGATTTGCTGAATGCCTACTAATGCCTTTTTTCTGTTCTTTTCCCTTTTCCTTAGGAAGCGGCATGCCAGGATGGGAATGACACCGCCGAAGATGCCCGCAGAACAGAAGAAGCGATGAATGATGGGCAGAAGCGCCGCAAGGTAAGGCTGTTCCTAACGGTGTTCTTGCAGGAGCTGAGTGCAGAGGAAAGATGCAGGCCTACTGGAGACCGATCCGCACACGGTGAGTGAAAACACAAAGCATGTTTTCACGTGACCAGCCCACTCTAAAGGACTGACTTTTGCAACCACTCCTTCGCCTCTGGAGTCTTCCCATCCCCCCTCAAGCACTCCCTTGTGCACCCTCTTCTCAAGAAACCCTCTTCAGACCCCTCCTGCCCGGCTAACTATCGCCCAATCTCCATCACTCCCTTCCTGGGCAAGCTCCTGGAGAAACTGGCCATCTCCCAGCTTAACCTCCATGCTGAATCTGTTGGTAGTCTTCATGACCACCAATCTGGCTTCAGAGCTGCCAGAAGCACGGAAACTGCTCTCCTGAACATCCGTGAGGACCTGCTCTTGAACCTCGACTCCAACATTCTGTGTGTTCTCATTCTGCTCGATCTCTCTTCGACCTTTGACACTGTCAACCATGCAATCCTGCTCAACCGTCTCCGTGATAACCTGGGTATCACTGGTCAGGCTCTGGCGTGGCTGACCTCTTTCCTTTCCAATCGACCCTCCCAGGTCCAACTTGGGTCCTTCCTCTCCGACATCTTTTTCTCCACCTGTGGTGTTCCCCAGGGATCTAATCTCTCTCCCTGGCTGTTCAACCAATATCTGGCACTCCTTGCCCACCGCATCGCCGCTCTCTGCCCCAACTTTCAGTGCTATGCGGACGATACCCAGCTCATTTTCAGGCTACCCTAGGCCTCCTCCTCTCCTTCCCTCATCTCTGACTGTCTGTCTGATATCCAGGAATGGTGTGCCGCCAATGACCTCTGCCTTAATGCCAGTAAGACTGAGATTCTACTCATCGGCACACCCACTCCCTCCTTCCCTGCAGCTCTCTGGCCAGCCTCTCTTGGCCCTCTTCCTGCTCCTACCTGCAAGGCAAAAAACCTCGGGGTCATCTTCGACTCCACACTCTCCTTCTCTCCTCATATATCCGACGTCTCTAAGAAGTCACACTACCAGCTGCACCTCCTCAGAGGTATTCTTCCCTTCCTCTCCTTCCCCCAGAAGCTCACTGTCTCCCGAGCCCTGGTTCTCTCGAAGCTGGACTACTGTAACAGCCTCTATCTTAATCTGCCTGCCTCCACTCTCCGCCCTCTGCAACTCATCCAGAACAGAACTGCGAGACTTGTCCTTGGCCTCAAGCACTGGGACCGTATCTCTCCAGGACTGAAATCTCTACACTGGCTTCCAGTGGCTTCGAGGATTAAGTTCAAAACCCTCTGCATTGTCCACAAGGCCTTCTGGGGTCTGGGGCCTAAATACCTTCAACTCTCTCTTCCTAAATATCTTCCTTCCCGAGCCCTTCGCTCATCCGTCTCCAACTCCCTCAGGGTCAGCCGCTTCTCGAAGCAACGAGCTGGGGGTAGATCTCTCTCCGCGGCAGGGGCCTCCCTCTGGAACAGCCTTCCTGCTTCCCTGAAACTTGAGGAGAACCATCTCCGGTTCCGGAAGCACCTCAAAACCTTCCTCTTTGCTTCTGCTTTCTCTCTCCCTCTCCCCTGCTAAATTCTTCATTGAAACTGTACTGAATCTGCAACTGGGCCACTCTCACCGACCTCGGTCCGGGGCCTAGCCACTCTCCACTTGCACTTCCTCCCTGGCAACCCCTGCACTGCGGGACTGTCTCTGTATCCCCACAGCCCCCCCCCTTCCCAGCACTTGTCTGCACTTACCTTGCACTTGCCACCAGCTGGCCCTATTTATTTATTTTATTCTACTTACTTTGTACTGCACTTCCCCCCCTCCACCTCCCCTTGCATTTTTCCCCTTCCCCTACCCCTGCACTTGCGCGGTCTGAATGTCACCTGGCCTAGTAGGATCGCTGTCTGTCTTCCCCTTGTTCCCCCCTCCCTGCCTCGTCGCGCCTTGAAACACTTGTGTATAGGCGCGTTACAAATGCCATATCATAGCCTGGGCATGGCTTTAATAGTCTCTGGGTATCCCAGGTGTCTCTGGGCTGAACCACACCCAAAAGACTAGACTGCACATGCAGTTCTGGGAACAGAAATATGTGGGGGCATCCATCTTGTCCCCATCAGAGCACTAGAAGTCCACTCCCCAATGTTATCCTATGGGAGTGAGTGAGTGAGTCTGGTGCCACAAGCGCTAAGTTTGACTCCAAGTGGGTCTTTGGAGGGATGGAGAGGCCCTTGAGGGCCATTTAGGTGATTGTGGCCTGGCTCCAGCCTGATATCTTGGAGGGCTGGGGACATGAGGGGCAGGAATCATGGCAATGGTCTGTAGCTAGAAATTGAGTTGGACTGCCCAATTCCAAACCTGGATAGCTGGATCGACCAGAGAAGGTGCCCTGATGCCCCCCTGTATGTTGATGTCGAACATAGCTATAGAAGGCTGGAAAGCTTTCAATGCCAGAAAGACTGCCAAGAGTTCTAGGTAGTTGATACCCTAGGAGGGAGGAGTCTGTTGCAACCATAACCTGGGGCAAGGGCTCCTGAAAGGAGGGTCCCACTGAGGTTGTTGGAGGTTGACCACCACTGAAGATCCGCCGTCATGGAGGATGGCATCGGAATAATAGTTCGGGTCCACAACTTGACATCAGCAGCTCTGAAGAGCTAGCTGTGTGCGCCTCATCTTCATTCTTGCAAGAGGTAGGGCTAGAACACACAGCCAACGGGCACAGGAGTCTCTGGAACGACCAGGATGACATGTGGGAGGAAGGAGTTCAGGAAAACAAGGCACGCAGTCGATAAATCCGCTATTCTGTCTTGAGCAACCGTCAGACGATTTCCGCCAGTTCACCGACAGTCCCAGTTGGAACAGGAGCTGGAGGAGTGACTGAAGATTGGCTGTTGCAGCCCATGGGCAAGGACTCTGCAGAAGTCAATCGTACAAATATGGATAGACATGGACTCCCTGCAGTCTGAGGAACGTTGCAATAACCGCCATCATCTTTGTGAATACATGCAGTGCCGACCTGAGACCAAACGGCAGCACTCGATATTGGAAGTGTTCCGTTCCCACGGAAAACCAAAGGTATTTCCAATGGGGGCCCCAGAACAGGATGTGCGTGTAAGCATCTTGAAGGTCTAACACACTGAGCCAATCGCCCTTCTGGAGAGAGGACCTTATCTGGCTGGGTGTGATCATCTTCAATTTCTCTTGAGTTAGGAAAGGATTGAAGTTGGATAAATCAAGGATAGTGCGTGGGACAGTCTGGTTGGGTCTGTAAACAGATGGGAGTAATAGACATCCCCCTGCTCCTGCAAGGGAACAGGTTCCACTGCTCTGAGGTTCAGAAGTTTCTGTACCTCGGCTCTGAGGGAGGGAGACCCAGTCTGTTAAAGAGGAGGTTGAGAGGGTGGGTTGTGAGGGAGGGGAAAGCGGAAGCCCACTCGGGCGATGGACAAAACCCATCGGTCTTCTTTCATGATCTGCCACGCCTCCAGGTGAGACAATATACGTCCTCCCACCGGAGTCTTGTGTGACTGATGAAAAACATCATATGGACGATTTGTCAGCGGAGAGACCACCTGTTGCTGAAGAGGAGGCTGATGGCCGAGAGAAAAACCAGCCACTCTGCCTGTGCTGCTTGCGTCGAGGTGCACCAGAGGAGCCTTCTGCCTGGCGTGCTCAACGCTCCTGGAACCCTCTATAACCTGAGAAGGACCTTGTCTGGGTCCACGACCTCTGCATATAGGCCACTTTAGCCGGGGGTTTTGCAAGGACTGACAAAGATTTAGCCGTTTGCATGCTTGCCTTTGTTTAGTTGAGTTCCTCATCAGTGGAGGAGAGGAACAGCTCTTTACCTTCGAAGGGAAGGTTGAGTGCCTTGTCCTTAACCTCTTTCGAGAACTTTGCACGTGCAGCCTTGCTTGGCGGGAGACGTCTACCCCAACCATAAGGCCCTGAGCAGAAGTATCTACATGATGGGCCGTGGCCTCCAGCAAGTCCTGAGCCAGAACTCTGGCGTCGGATAGGCCCTCTTTAAAATCTTCCAGCCTGTCCTGTGAGATACATTCCTGAAATTCGGAAAGCTCATTCCACAGCTTGAGATTTGCTGCAAGGATGACTTGAGTATTTGCTTGCCGCAGCTGAAGACCTGAATCGGAAAAACGTTTTTTCCCGGATGGCGCCAAGAATGTTGTCCTCCTTGGACCTGAGAGGCAAGCGTAGAGGATGTTGAGGACAGCTTAGACTGGAGCGTAGCTGCTGCCACTACCGTTGATGAAGGCCATGCACATGCAGTCAAGGGTATGTCCTCTGGCAAATGTAGCTTGTAGCGAGCGTCAATTTTCCCATTTACATGCTGCTCGGAAAGAAGTTTCTCCCAGACCTTGCAGGCTTCAGCAAGCACAGCCTTTCAAAGGAAGAGGCCTGTGCGCTCGTGTCATTAACAGTGAACGCTCCTGAAAGTACTCCTTGTGGAGCCGGAGCCTCAGGTATTGTAATATCTAGCAACACCATCATATCCAAGACCCGGTGATGAAAAGCTCTGACAAAGTGGGGCGGGTCTTCGCTATCCTGGTCCGCTTGGTCCTCATCAGTTGTGGTGGGAGCAGAAAACTGATCTGCAGCATGTGATCCTTCAGACACTGTGGACATATTTGTTTGCGCAACTGGTGTCTTAAGCACTGGTGAAAGTGGAGGCAGGGGTGGCTGTGTAGGAGGGGGGCTCCACTGGAGGAGTAGGAGGCACTACTGAAACTTGCTGAGGAGGAAGAGCAGGCTGCGACTCGAGAGGCTTAGGATACATTTCTTTGAATAGATCCTTAAAGTAAGCCTTCATAAGGTCAGAGTGCATGAGGGCCTGGAATTTGTCAAAGAAAGTGTCCTCAGAGGAAGGTCTAGGCAGAGGAGTGGGTAGAGGCCGCGCTGGAGGGGCATACCCCCAGGATCATAATGAGGCTGGTTGCCAAGATGGCCCTCCTCCAAATGCATCCACATAAACTAATGGAGCGGACGCAGGAGGAAGCGAGACCGTGTGTGTCAGCGGAAACCGCGCGTGCTAGTCCATTGAAATGCAAAAAGGATTTCTATTGTCCACATTCCGTGGAAAATGCTGCTCGTCCCAAAGATAGACCCCTCTGTACCAGCCATTGAGAACATTGGTGTGGAAGAGCGCATCAAAATGGCTGCTCAGACCGCGCGGGTTGAACCGCCATTTCATCACTGCCTGAAGTAATCTGTGTCACAGGTGACAATGCCTCACTGAAACTACAGGCGTTGTATGGGCTTTTTTAAAATCATTTTTAGTCCTGTGACAGGGATCCTCAGCAGAGCCGGCACTAGCAGATCTGGAGCACTTCTGAGCCCCTTGGGATTCTGCGGAAAAATGAGTCCTCAGTGAGTGAACCTCAGCAGGGTCGGTACTTGAAGACTTCAGGCCTTTGCACTCCTCCTTTGCTCCCTCAGCAGGATCGGTACGACCACAAGATTGTTTGAGGGAAGGCCTAGCGTCACACCCGGTAGCCAGAGCCCCTAAATGAGGCCCCTTGATCTTGCTGGTTTGAATTATAGCCCCTGTTTGGAGATCCTCAGGGTTAACCTTTAGTACATTTAGTGTAAGATTTGGAAACCTCTGGAATAAACACGGTCGAAACAGCCCCAGAAATTTTGGGCTTAGTCTTAGCCCCCAGATGGGGAACCTCAGAGGAAAATCCAGCCTCAACAGGGGCCCTCAGAGAAAACTCGAATCCAGGTTAGGACCCTTTCGGGACACCTCAGGGAGAACCCTGGAACCATAGCCACTCTGACCGCTCACAGATCCAGAAGATGAACTGCTGTAAATGAGGAGGTGGCAGCTGCTGCACCACCACCTCCCGCCTGACAAGCCTATGCTTGAGTTCCCGAACGGAAAGAGAGCCCCAGTAGAAACAAGCATCCCAGTTATGTTCCAGGCCCAAGAACTCCAGACAGAGTATGGGGAACCGCTCTCGCGAAACGACGTTCACACGAAGAACAGGACACGAATCCCAGGAGCTCCGGCATAGACAGAGGAAAGAAGACCATGGAACCGGAGCAGGAGCAGGAAGATGGACAAGTGGGGAAAAACACCAGAAAATCCACAACGATGCAAGTGCTTCTGACCACGCAGAGAAACGGACTGGGAGCGATGCATGGGGTGCAACTCAGGAAGGCGGGGCTACGGTCACGTGCAGTGGCCCAGCGTAAAAATAAAACAAGGACAAAATGTTATTTTTGATGCTTCAAAAGTGCTCCGGTCCCGTCCCGAGTGACGGAATGTCCCAAAAGTATGGAGGAAAGGGGAAGGGACGTAGGAGTAAGAGTGATTGCAGAACTCGGCCAAAGTTGGAGCGAGGGCGGCAATATTGTCCTGGATAGTTCTAGAAGAGCAGGGAAGCACCTGTTTGGAGGAGACTTTCATAGAGCAAACAGTCTTGGTGACCTCATTAGGTTTTATGAGAGAGATGGAGGAGAGAAGGAGAAGAGTAGGACGGGGGAGAGAGGGGCCAAGAGGGGCTTGACTGTAGGAGGGAGTGAAGAGGGAGTGCAAACAGGATGTCCTATGTTTTATGTTGAAAAGTGAGAGGCTAAGACCGTGCAGAGGGCCTGGGAAGGGAGAGGAGAAGTAGAAACTGCAGCATGATTGGCAAGTTCCTTACAGATTTTGAAAAGTTCAGCCGTGTTGTTGGAGGCCCCCCGAGATTGTGGGCTTGCATATGGGCCCACACTTCTTAGACCGAATGGAGAGTCTGTAGTGCCTTTGGAGCAGGCAGTACGCCAGTTTGTCAGAGGAAGTACGAGACGCCAGCCATTTCTATTCTGCAACTCTACACTTGCTTTTCAGCAAAGCTAGGTCAGACTTGTACCAACTGAAAATTAGTAAGAGCTGACTCAGAATGAGAGTCGAGAGCAGGAGTAGGGGGAGGGATAAAATAGGGGGCAAAGGAGGCTACTGACACTCGCTTCATGGGCCGGATGACAGCAAAGGAGGATGGCAGTGCAGATAGAGGTTTAACCAGAGAGCTCCAGGCAAGAGGAGAAGATGATCAGACCAAGAGACAGGTCAGGCTGAGCTGAGCGCATCAAGAGTGTGCCGAGCTGAGTGGGTTGGACCAGAGGGAAGAATGGTGAGAGAGAAAGTCGGAGATTGCAGAAGTGGAGTGATGCATCTGGAGAATCCAGGTGGATATTAAAGTCTCCAAGGAGGAGAAGCTTAGCGGTAGAGGTCAGGAGAGAAGAGGTGAATCGGCCCATTCCGAGAGGAAGAGAGACTGGCCCAGGAGTCCTGTAGATGGTAGCAAGGGTGATCAATAGGGTAGGAGAGGTGCCAAGCTTGCAGAAGACATTCAAGGAAGGAGTAGGATTGAATGGGTATGACAGATGCAGGGATCCATGCAGGCAAGACCTAGGGCAATACCTTCTCCTGGCAGGGTAGGCCTAGAATTGGAGAGGATCTTGTATCCCTCAGGAAGAAGTGTCAAAAGCAGTGACAGAGTTGACATTAAAGCACATCTTGGTGAGCGTGCAGGCTTCAAGGTCAAAGTCTTCAAGGAGGCAACAGATGCCAGAAGAGTGTTTGACAGGAGAGCAAGAACCTAGGGTAGCTAAGTGAAGCTGGTTGCCCCCTATAAATGTTTTCTGAGAAGGGGCACAGGGGTGGGATACCACCACCGGGTGGTGGGGGTTCCAGCAAGAAGGGGGCGGAGGACAGAGGAGTGGCAGGGGGAGAGCGAAATACAGAAGACATCCATCAAGAAAAAAGGAAGTTGGGCTGAGAGCCTTGGGCCATCACAGTGCCATTGAAGTAGACAATGACGCACCTAGATGATGGGAAGTGTGCCAAGAGCACTTCCCATCTGGTTCCACCATTAATGGGAGAAGAGGAGAAAGGGGAGAGGACAGAAACCATAAGGGGGGTCAATAGGTCAGGAGAGGGAACAACAGAATGTTGTTGATAGTCTGCCTGGAAGAAGCACTGACATAAGTGTCGGCGATGGGCAGACCAGGGTTAGCAACTAGGAGAGCCTTTTTTTATATAAACAACTCTTTATTCCTTTTTTTTTCTCCATAAAAGAGCACATGAAAACAATATTTCACATCCAGTCACAGTTTGCTGAAAAATGGACAAAAACAAACTATAACAAAATTCCCCTTCCCTGCAACAACACCCAGACATAAGATATTACCCTGGACACCATCTTCAATTCTCTCAAGCCCCCCCCCCACCCCAGCCTGTCCAATACCTTCAATACATACCAACAGCTACAGCCTTTTATCACAGCAATAGTAACACCAACCCTCATTTTCTATTTCCCAGACATCCAGGTCTACCCTAAAAAATATCTCATGGGGTTTCAAGTCCAGGGAGGATGCCAGTCCATTCAGCAACTAGCCCCAATTCACATGCACCCCCATCCTCTTCATCAGGCTGTCTAAGCCTCCTCAGTCAACCTCTGCCATTCCCTATCGGTGCACATCCTGGAGCCATTGCAGACTGTCGGACCCAGAGCAGTCTTCCAGGACATTGCCACTCCACATTTGGCTAAAACCAACAGAAATGGAGATGTCTTGCGTCGGGTTCTTCAGGACATTTACCCCGGTATCAGGCCCAGTAAACAGACCGGGAACATTCATTTTTTTAAAACTGTTTTTTAATTATAATTTTATCATACATTGCCCAAGTGGGCTAGCAAACAACCAAGAGAAAAATAACCCAGCAAACAGCTCCCCAACCTAAATGCAGCACCCGGTGCCCACCCCCCTCCCCCAACCCGTCCCAAGGTCCCAGTGTACGCATACAAACAACTGTAACAGAATTACTACACATAGTCATTGCAGGTACAAATAAAAGTACTACATTCACAAGATCATGGCACCGGTAGCATGTACATGCGATCAGAGTGGCGCAATCCAAGAGTTCCCCCGGGGCACCCACCAGTGGCGGCCAGACCCCCTGCCACGCACCACCATATAGCTCTTGCAGTCTCACCAGCCCAGCACAGAACTCGGAGCACTGTGGGGGCCGCACGCCGGGCCATCCACGCCCCCCAATCGGGACTGAGTATTTCCCTCTTCAGTCCTGTAGACTCTGAAGACATCACAGTAGTTTTTAGATCTGCTGTGCGGGGGAGTTGTTGAGTTGTTTAGAGTCTCCCATTGTTCACAGTTTGACATGACAGAGAGCCAGTGCTGAAAAGTGGGGGGTCTCGTAGCGCCCCAACTATGAGCTATTGATGATCTAGCCACCACTGATGCCATTTCCACGAGGCACATCTTGCTAATGGTGCCGCCCTCTAGCAGGCCAAGTAACCAGATCTCAGGGGTTAACTAAATGTGATTACCCACCATTTCAGACATAGGCTCAGCAATCCTTGACCGCAAGGACTGTATCTGAGGACACAGCCCAACCACGTGATAGAAGTCAGCATGGATCTGGTCACACCTCTTAAAGTTAGACAGTCTATGTGGATGGATCTAATTTAAGCGGAGCGGGGAGTAATACACCTGATCCAGGAATTTGAAATGTATAAGAGGGAATCTATTACTTACAGAAATAGACTTGGACTGTGCATGAATCTTGTTCCACTGCCCATGAGTCAGCGAGTGTCCGAAGGTTGGCCTCCCACCTAACCCTATGGGGGCTAACAGGAGAAGGAACCCCAGCCCGGGCCAAGTGGTACAGAGTTGAAACCCATTTACCACTAGCTATAGGCGAAGTGATGTTTGTCATTATTGAGCAATAATCTATATGGCCGAGTACTTAACACAGAGAACCCATTCCAGGAGAACATCAGACTCTGGTATAGGTAGATTGATATTATTTTCATTTGAACGGGCCCGCAACAAGAACTACACATTTTCTTTAACTGGATCAATGGCAGGACACATGAAATCTAATTTACCATCAACAACAGCAACACCAACATCAATTTCCTGAACCTTAACATCAGTGCCACTAACAACCAGCTAGAATGCTCTATCTTTAAAAAAGAAACTGATAGAAACACTATCCTGCATTACAAGAGCGATCACCCAAAGAATCTACGGGACAGCCTCCCCTACAGGCAGTTCCTCAGAATCCAGAGAAACTGTACAGAAACCAGACAATTCAAATTTCATGCCACTGAGTTACAGCAAAAATTAATTAACAGGGGCTACCCGAAGAAACTATTAAAACACACTCAGAAAAGAGCCCTGTACACTCCAAGGGAAACATTACTCACGCCAAAACAACGTGACCCCACCACTGACATCATCATGGCATGTGTATCCACCTTCGGTGCCAATACCTCACAACTAAAGGGGGTGATTAAGAAATGTTTGCCCATCGTACAACTCAGCCTACCTGAGGAACCCCTACCAAGGATGGCACTGAAGAGAGCCAAAAACCTCAAAGACCTTCTCCCCCATGCCATATCTAGGCGGAAAACAGCCAGATCTACCCTTTGGAACATATGGGACATCCGGGGTCACCACCGCTCTGGTAGCTGCACAGCCTATAATCAGAAACAGAACTTAAAATCATTCCCCATAGCGTGAAAAGAGTGGGAACTGAGACAATTTACAAACTTTAAAACAGCCAATGTTATTTACCTTATTCAATTCCCCTGCGGGCTTAGATATGTGGCACAAACCTCCAGACCTGTTCACAAAATAATCGGAGAACAAAGGTCCAGGATCAGATGCAAAGCTCATACAGCACCACAGGTCTCACACTTCATGGAAGTCCAACATGGCCCGGATGCCTTTAGTTGGTGGGTGGTTAACAAAATACTAGAAACTGCCAACATCACCAACACACTCAATTTCAAAGAGGGATGGTGGATTTTCAAATTACAAACTACCACGAAAGGCCTGAATGAAGCTGCACCACAAGAACATTACTGATACCTCCTACACATGCCTCTGGATTGATCTTTTACAGGGATTCTGGCCCCTCTTACTCCGATTTGTTGCCTCAGGGTTTTGAAAATTTTTCACACTGCCACCGAGGGTCCGAATGACCATTTG
The DNA here is from genome assembly GCF_040938575.1 of Ambystoma mexicanum. Taxonomy (NCBI): domain Eukaryota; kingdom Metazoa; phylum Chordata; class Amphibia; order Caudata; family Ambystomatidae; genus Ambystoma; species Ambystoma mexicanum. The sequence continues at coordinate 309,708,246 of NC_090927.1, read as the reverse complement.
CATGTATTTTTAGGATCCTCCCTTAGCAATAGCCAGGCATTGCACAGCACCCCTCCCTTGCTGGCCTTGGAGATCACTTCTCATTTCTTCAGTACTTCCTCTGCTGATGCGCCCGACATACTTACACATACCTCAGTGATACACATGTTTGCTGCTTTACAATGCGACTTCACTGAAATAATGCGCAGTGCCCTCTCTCTCTCTCTGCCTGCCAGCGGGGCTTTCCCCTGCTTTCCGGCACTTTCTGCTCCTATTTCGCAGGTCCCGCACGTCCGTGGCTGTGTTGCAACTTCACCAGCGTTGCCATGACATTTCCCGTCAACTATCTTGCTGCGCATGCGCACTACACAGGGTCACTTATTCCCTGCGCATGCGCACTACGAGCATATACACAGCTCGGTCCTTACTCACTACCAAGCAGCCCCCGATTGAAGCACAGGCATGGCGCAGAGCTCCACACGCAGGTAAAATAAATTTCCTCACAGAGCGCTTCACGCGCATGCATGAAGGGAACCTTGGTAGCTTTTTCTGATCTGGATTTTCCCCGGTCCTTTCTTTCTCCAACCTTTGCAGCGCCTGAGCAGCACTTACAGCCCAATGCAGCAAAGTGATCCTTCATATTAGGATCTACCCCTTCTGGGATACTCAAGCTCCCTAGCCACCTTGCCTTTGAGCACAAGGTAACGAATACTGACTGTGGTACACAATATTAGTTTGTCCACCTACATTTAGGCACCAGCTCTCCATCTACTCTGACCCACTTGTCTCTTCATACACAGATTTTCCTTGACTGCCAAACTTACCATCTTTAAGAAATTGAACCGGTCTGCAGGCCCAGATTTCTACACATGGCTAGTATTCTGTTCCGCTAATCCTTGAGATTCTTCTCCAACTTGTACTAAACGTCAGTCCTCAGCATTAAGGGCCCTTGGCCGCTCGCTATTTTTACCCTATCTACAACTGTGTTTTTAACCTTTTTTCCCCACATCTAGGGAGTCCCATCTTTATTATTAACACGGAGTACCACTTTGCTTTTAATTGCAGATAGACCCACCAACACTTGGTCCATGAAGAAGGCCCATACCTTATGAAGCCGAAACGTCAGTGGTCTCCTGAAGTTCTCCCGACCCCCTCAGGGGCCTACATGAACTCAGACCACCTGAACCTGCTTCAGTTATATCGACCAGTTCCTTGGTCATTCCTCCAGATGTCAGGTCTTGATACATTCCATCCTGAGGTCTCTGTTCCACATCCAGTGGACCGATAAACACTTGGATTTCTTTGAAACACGATACCTAATCTAAAATTTATTTTTACCAAGCTCTTTTGGTAACCAGGACTTTTGAAGTACTCCCATGGTAAATGTATCAAGTGTCCGAGAAATGTTTTTATATGCTCTTGCACATCTCCAGGCACAGAATGTTTTACCGATTTTGTATAACAGGTTGCATTTTTAATACAATTGGAATGGTTATGCTTTGTTAATAATACCCAATGAATTTGCAATCATGTTGTTCTGACTAGTATTAAGAAATATCTGTCAGGCTGTATCTGTGTAGATAACAGATCACACATTGTACCTACAAATAATCATGTGTTTGTTGTTAACTGTATGCACTACTCATAATGAGATTTCACTGACTCTTTGAGCACATCTCTAAAATGACTTTCTGTTTTACTTTAAAACACACGTATTCCACACTTCTCAGCCAAATAAAAAAGGCAGGTATGGTGAATCCTCATTGGCTGGATGGTTCTTTTCCTAGCAAGACAAATGCCTGAAATGTCAGGCTAGGTTGTCTATAAAGCTTTTGAATGAGAATTGCAAGAATTCATTGCATTAGAAATTGTGATGAGGACAGGACTCACCCCCCCGTACGTACTATTCCTTCAGCCCATTCAGTCCTGCCCTAACCAGGGCTGTCCATCCTGTTACTATTTTCGGGTATTTAGCAGCTGCGTTCGGAAAATCCGGCTAGCAGGTGCGGAATGTCTCCCTCAACCGGAAGTACAAAAATTGCATTATTGATGACCACTCACCCTTAGCCTTCAAGTCCTCCCACAAGATAAATCTACCCTGAGGGGCTATTTCACCTAGTGTCACAGCCTGCAGATTGGTGAACTGTTGAATGAATATCGTCTCAGAGGGCCACGGATGGAGAAAACCACTGCCTCTGTCCCATCAGGCTCGCCAACCGGTCCCAAGCCCTCAGAGTGATTGCCAACGGCTGCACTTCCGATCTATCCTGGTGCTCCCGAGCGCCCTGAAGAAGTCCGCTCAGATCATCTGGGTGCACAAGTGCCCTGTCCAGGGATGTATGGGGTAAATCTAGCATGGGGGTCCACCACCAGACGGCATACAGGGTCTGTGCCACCAGGAAATATAGGAAGAGATCTGGTACATCCAAACCCCCCTGTGAGGCGGGTCGACATAGCACATCGCACTGCCCCACTCCCCCCACCACCCCAACATGCCTCTACACTACTTCTCACAAAGCCCCTCACTATCACACACCACAACAAGCACACTTCACCCCATACTAGTACAAACAAAAACATCAAAGGCACAAAACACCCACCTCTTAAATGTGCGCTACTGAACGTACGCTCCCTACCTGCACATGCCCTCGAGATAAATGATCCACTATCCATACTTACTTTGCATCACTGAATCCTGGCTCAATGATGCCTCCTGCCCAGCCATCACACTAGCCCTACCCACAGGCTACACTATCCTTAGGCAAGATAGATGTGATAAGATTGGAGGGGGAGTCGCCCTTATCCATAAAGACACAGTATCCCTTAGATTAGCAGACCATAGTACATGGGGTGGTAATGCTGATATCCTATCAGCCAAGCTTACGCTCTCCCCCAATAATCTAATCGACATCCACATCCGATAAAGACCTCCTGGACTCCCATCTGACTTCCAAGTGCACCTCTCCCATCGACTCAGCAATAACATTAAAAAGTCCTCCAAAATCCTTCTATTAGGAGACTTAAATTTAGGATACAATGATCCCAAGGATAAATCCGCCGCAACCCTAGCTAAAGAACTTGCACTCGCACCACCTGCCACAATAAGAAGTTCTAAAAAACTCAATGCAGACAACTTGCGTCCCCACCTTAAAAGCCCCTGCCTAGCACCACCTTTCCCTCAGGACCCAAATATACTATCAGTTATCTTCAATGATACTCTCACCAATGCCATAAACTATATAGCCCCACTTGAAAGCAACAAGGGAAAAAAATAATTTCACTGCAACTCTTGGTTCTCGGAAGAACTCCTAACCCTCCGAGCAAAAAAGCGTCAGTCGCTTAAAAACTGGCTAACGGATCCGAGTGATCTAAATAAGAGCCTCTTCAAACAAAAAGCCCTCCAATATAAAAAAGCCATTTTAGCAGCAAAATCCAACTCCTTCAATGACAGGATCTCAAAGGCCAACTCTCAAGCTAAAGAACTATTCGCAATCTTTAATGAATTAGTCACTCCTCCGGCTACCGCTTACCGAGATAACTAAAGACAAAGCCTGGTGTGCCAGCATTCAGCCCGCCATGCTCAACAAAATAAAACTCCTCCAGAACAAAATCCAAAACCACTGCAAAGCCCTCCCAAACCAAAAAACCAACCGCCCTACACAAGACAAGCGTAGTAATCTCAATCACACTCAATTCTCCTTCAGAGACACCACTGAACCTGAAGTCCTTAATCTCATCAAAAACCTCAAACCATCCCTCTGCAAAGCAGACATTTGCCCTCCGAAAATCATCAAGGAATGCGCCAATGACCTAGCACCCCTGATTACTGCCTTCATTAACGCATCTTTCCAAAGAGGAACTGTCCCAAACAATCTCAAGGAAGCCTGGGTGCGGCCACTTCCAAAAAAGGCCACACTTGACCCAGCGCAACCCAACAACTATAGACCAATGACGACAGTCCCGTTCCTCCTAAAAATCCTGGACAAAGCAGCTCACATCCAGATTTAATCATACATAGAAGCCAACTCCATTCTAGGCAAAAGACAATCTTGCTTCCGTGTCGGGCATGGAACGTAATCCGCCTTATTAGACCTAAAAAATCAAATCTCACAGATCATGGACAAAGGCAAACCTGCCTTGCTCCTCCTCGATCTATCAGCTGCTTTTGACCTGGTAGATCACCAAACATTCACCACCCACCTCACCCATGCAGCCCATTTCTCTAATCAAGCAGCATCCTGGATCACTTCCTTCCTTGAAGGAAGAGCCATGAAGGTCTACTCCGACACAGCTAACGCAGATCCACTATAAACTGCGGTGTCCCCCAAGGATCTTGTACAGCCCCCACCCTCTATAACCTCTTCACAAAACCCCTCTTCGACCTACTTGACTCCATGGGTGTTGCATATACAAACTATGCAGACGACACTCAAGTACTTTTACCCCTATCTGGACTCTATCACCAAGAAGCCACGGCCCTTCACAACATCTATGCCACTATCCAAGCTTGGATGGCAATCAATGGCCTCTGTCTTAACGGGGAGAAGACAGAAATTCTCATCCTGGGCCAGACAAACACATTATCGAAAATAAGCCACCAATACAACAACTTCAACATAGACAACTCAACCATCTCTGTATCATCCTCTGTCAAGACTCTAGGTGTTCACATTGATGCAAATCTATCGATGAACAAACAAGTCGGCGCCATAGCCTCTGCATCAGTATTCAGCACCAAACTCACCAATGCCATTAAAGCCTACTTATCCACCCCCAACCTCTTGGCCATAGCTAGAGCAACTATAGGAGCCAAACTCGATTATTGCAACACCCTCCTAGCTGGCACCTCCGCCAAAAACATTCACAGACTGCAAACCTAGAATTGGAGAGGATCTTGTATCCCTTGCCGCTCTTAACAAAATGTCACAGTCACAGTAATTAAATATACGAGCGATGATGGCCCTACCGGGAGCCCCTGGGTTGGGGTCTGGCCGCCAGAGAGCGGTGGGCCGGCTCCACTATGAAAAGGTTTGGAACCGGGGGGTTGTCAAGGACTTCAAGCAGGTGTTTCTCAACAACTTGTTCCATATTGTCTATCGTGGTTGTCTCGGGAACCCCAGTAATCCTGACATTATTTCTTCTGGACCTCCCTTCCAGGTCATCATTTTTGGCCATGACTTTCTGCATCGTTTGTTTCAGGGTAGCCACTTCCCTCTGTAGTTCTCCTATTTTGTCCTCACCAGCCCCGATTCTGTGTTCCTCCTCTGACATCCTGCTGCACAGCTTGTCAATCTGAATCGCAGACACATCAACTTTACATGTCAAGGCGTCAATCTTGGCACCTAAATTGTCCGTACTGGTCTTCAATGCTTGGTTGAGGGTGGAAAAGTCTGTTTGAGAGGGGCCAGGGGAGTCGTTCTGGTGCGAGGGGTACCGGTCAGATCTGGCAAACTGTTCCATCTTGGACTGCCTCTTCTGGTTTCCCATTCGAAGTTTCCTCCACGGCGGCCAGAAGACAGGGGTTGCTGGACCAATAAGTGCTTTGCCGCCTGTTCCCAGCCGCAGCACGGTCACAGCGAGCCAGAATATTTCCCCTATTTGTTCCAACGCTGAGTGTATGCACCTCCTGGAGGTTCAGAGATGGCTCCGGCAGCCCGGCGAAGGGAAATTGTAAACTAGCACTGGGGGATTGTAGACAAAAAAAACAGCGCAGCCCAATATTCAGAGGAAGAGGTAGCTGCCCAGGGACCAGCGTTCGGAGTATTTTCAAGTGTGACTGGCAGGGGGAGCTGGTGTCGCCCCCGTGGCAACCAGAACAAGCCTGCTCACCTACTGACTGCAATGGCGAAAAATTCTGCAGTCCCACACCCGCCCAATCCGCCTGTCACCCACTTCAGAATGAGCTGTATCCGGACTGTATGTCCAGGGGGACCCAGATCCAATATCAGGTACTGGGATAGTGTTAGGCAGAATTCTGTGCAGTGCCCTTAGGGACCACTACACACAATTAAGACTACAGGTGGCAATACAAGTTTTACCTTTGGTACAAGCCTGTACTACTATGTCAGAGTAGTAGCAGTTGCGGAGCAGCCAGGCTTATCTCAAGAGCATATGAGCAAGTAGCAGAGATTACACAAAGGGACCACAATTACTGTGACTCAAGCAAACACCACTCAAGGTTTCAGGTAGAAAAATATAAGTACATTTATTTTTAAACCATTCGTTATGAACACAACACTTCTATTAAACTTCAATAAAAACCACACATTAAATATACTACAACTAACCAATTGACTTTGTATAGTAAGTCTCAAGGTAAGTACCCTGTGTTTGAATGAACCGGTGTTAGGAACAAAACACGTTACCGCAAATACGATTGCGATCACTTTTTGACAGTTCGGTCTACTACTAAATAAACGCGTATCCGTGACATGAAATGCTACCGGGGCAAAAACACACTTAGCACCTGAGATACCCAGAGGGAGTTGGAGGCAAAAATGACACGCAATATTTTGGTTAGGCAGGCAGAATCAAGAAACACTCAGACAGGAGTTCAAAAGTCAAAGGGCCGGAGTCAGGGTCGAAAGACACCGGGGACCTGTTGCCAAAGATCACACAGTCAGTTCACGATTCAACGTAGCCAAAAGTACTTCGATATTGTCAATGTTCGGAAGCAAAAGTTATAAGAAGGAGGGAAGACAAGGGCAAGCCTTGGAAATGAAGAAAAAGGGATTCACCTAATTTCCTCAAGCAGAACATAATAGCTTGTTCCAATGGTGCAGCTGGTGCCCTGACAGTTGTTCCTGTTGGTTTCCCACAGACCCACGATTCCTGGAGCTTCGGTGTGAAGGAGGACGTCTGAAGGGGGTCTGCACCACGCAGGGATGAAGCCGGCAGCAGCGACGAGGAATAAAAGGGGTGCTCCTTAAAAACAGGAGAGGCTCTTCAGGTGGCTATCCGGACCACTACAGCAGCGTGCAGCGATTTAGACCAAGGAAGAGGATCCTCTGGCTGTGGAAGATGAGCTGGTTATCCCCCATCAAGCTCAAGGGAAGAAGACTCCGGACTGGATCTTCTCTAAGTCGTTGAAGGGAAGATGGCTCAGGACTGCAGCAGGGCTTCACCGGGACAGGGTAGTTGCAACAGCCGTCGTTCTCTCCGCTTCTCTTCGGTTCCTTGTAGTTCCAGTGGCTACTCTCTGACTTCTAGCCCAAGAGACCTTCCTTTTATGCAAAAAACCCCCATTCACACAGCCTGGCTGTCAATCACTCAGCAGCGGGGTTGTCCAGCCCGGACAACTACCCTGGCCAATCATGACAAAGTGTGACTTGGGTTTCCTAGGATACCCTGTGCAGGGGGTGACTACACCCCTCCCTCACAGTCAGCCCACCTAGACACCCAGGCGCCTTGAGGCGGGCTTCTGAGCAGAAGCCTGCCAAAAGACAGTGAACAAAGAAGGCGAACCTAGTTTGCCGTGCAAAGTAAAACACAAGGAGGACTTTAACAAAAAGAAATGGCGAATAAACCCAACCGGAGCCAAAAAAAAGACGATTTGGTCAAGCGGGTTTATGTTCGAGGCTAATATAATAGCCAAGAACAGTACTACGTTTATCTAATATAATCGCGGTAAAGTTTGGGTAGATACCACTGCCACCAGCCAAGTCTAAATGTTAAGAGCGAAACAATGCTCTAGGAGGTACAGATAAAAAGGGATACAAATTAACCCTTTCCAGTACTCCATGGAAGAGGGGGTGTACTGGATCGGTGGTAGATTGACTAAGTAAAGTTAATGGTAACTTTACCCTTTTCTGGGGGACGGTAGTCGCCTCAGAAATGGAGTCGAGGGAAGTCTCAAAGACAACCCTGTGCCACGGCACTAAAGGTGATGTGTGACACACAAAAAGAAGGGGGCTACTGAAGTGGTGTACTTCAGAGTTCACAATCACAAAAACAGATAGAAACACATAGCAAAACACAGGTAAGAGTGGCGGAAAAGCTCTCGCTCTTACCAAGTGGAAAAAAAATAACTCCAGAAGTCCAGCAAAGCCGCTGGGGGACTCACTAGGTGAGGGAAATTAGCCATAGATGAGAATTCTCCCTAACAGATAAGCCAGAGGGACCAGCACCGCATGCGTGATTGTAGTCCGGCAACTAGGAATCCTGGCCATCACGACTCCCATGGGGGGCCGCACCAGCATGCGCCCCGCCGTCCACTAAGGTTAAATGGGGCCAACAGTCTTGAAATGGTGGAATCAGTACTGTTGGGAGGGAGCCACAGGTCCGCAGCAGCCCATATGGACAGGCAGAGGGGGTGTCCAGATTGTATGGTTGCCTACCCCCCAGATGGCTACCCGAAGGGGGGCAGATAATGCACCAGCGCCCCTCCCCTCCCGCCCCCGACTCACTGGCACGAAGGATCTGGCCTCCAGAGCCACAAGCCAATTCGAGCCTCAAGCGCTTCCTGGCCGTGCGGCAGCCCCAGGCCGCTCCGATGTTAGGGGTCACGGACGTCCCACGCCGCAGAGACGTGCACCTCCAACGCCAGCCCCGCAATGGGTAAGCAACCCACAGCTGTCTGGATGAGTGCCGGCTGCGCTAGGTCCTCCTCAGTCCAGAATGAAGCGCAGCCGCAGCGGGTCACCACACACTCTCTGGTCCCACACAGCGTACCCAGCACAAAGCTGACGGGGTCCGGGCCAGAGGGGTCCCCACCCCAGGGAGGGGGCCCAGGGGGACCGCAGTGATGATTCCGTGTGCTGCGGATCCCGGCACCAACCAGATTCCAGCAAGTGCCGCCACAGGAGAAGGTGCCCTAGGGGGATGGGCTTCCCGCACTGCCTCGGGTCCTATGCAGTGGGGGCGGAAGATCACAGAGGATATGTCCAAAACCGAGGGGTCCAGGCAAGATAGGACGACACCCCCGGGGGACCACTAATCTTCTGGTACACTATCATTGCAGCCCCGGTATCAGCCGTGCCTTCAGTGTGCAATATATTATCCCGAATATGCATGCCTCATAAGGAGCTCTTTCAGGCTGCGGCCATCTTGCGTGCCGTGCAACAGCGCCCCCCCGACAGGGATCATTCATAATTCGAACACTGTGCGAGTGAATAACCCTTTCCTCATTGGCAAATTTGCAGGCTATAAGAACCGGTATAGCTTGCAGTTTCATTATAGCCCGCAAATTGCCCATTGCTTTTTTCAGCTGGCAAAGTTGTGCATTAACAGCGATTCTCCCTCCTCTAGTGGCCAACGTGAAAATTACATTTTTCCTACAAATACTGTCTTTTTTCGTTTAATAGTTTTTTAGGGAAAAGAATAGCTTACTATAAATAAGCATGACTGCTTTTTTTAATCATGCTATTTTTCATGTTTTTTAAAACAAATATTCCACAAGGAATATTTAAATGCCCAAAAAATAATATAATTTAAAAAATTATATTTTTAAATGAACTTTTTTAATTTTTGGTCCTGGGTTCTAATAGCTTTTTATAATGTTATGTTTCATGTTTTGTTGTAAACTTAAATATTCCATAGGGAATATTCAAGCCCCCCAAAAAACAATGTATTAATAAAAAAATGATATTTTAAATTAACTTTGTTTTGCCCATGGGTTCTAAAAGCTTTATAGACCTCGCCCTCGGGCCATACCATCAGTATGGGCACTCATACCTCGTTCGTTAAAGGCCCTCGATTCGGGGCCAATAATGCCCGATACGGCCCTCGGGCGAGGTCTATAAAGCTATATTACTGCTTAACAGAGCATTCAAGCGATCAACCACTCCTCTCCAATAACTGCTGATCACCTGGCATTCCCAAATCATATGCCAAAAGCCAGCAGACCCAGATTTGCACTATGGGCATTCATGTGGTACCAAAGGGTAAATTCTGTGCAGTCTCGCTGGGGTAATATACACTGTAAGAAGATAATTAAATTGAATTAACTAAGCGTGAATTTTGTGGAACTTTCTTCACCTGTTTCCATATTTGGGACCATTGTTTCTCTGTAATGGAGTAGTCCATAACCTGTTCCCATTTACTTTGGACCACCAGTTTCTCCTCCCTGGTTAGGGTCATTAGCAGGTCCGCATATAATCTATTCTATGCGCCCCCTCCCCTATCAACGTTTGCATCAAGGTGCTTGTCTCCAGTTCTTCCTGAATGCTGTCCCATAATTCCGCCAGCCTCCTTCCTATCCGGGCATACGCGAGAAAGTGTCTGGGTAGCATGCCAAATGTTAAACACCACTGATCAAATGGCACCAACTGCCCACCTTCAAATAGATCACCCAATACTCTGCAATTACGCGGTGCTAACTTGGGCAATCCCATGGACCTCCAGCATATCAGCATTTGCTCATCAACCCCTATGGGCAACTCAGCACTGTAAAGGGTTGCATCTTCAGCTTACGCAGCAATCTTTGCCTGAGTTTTCGTATCACTGTGAAAACAACAGAGGTTTCCTTAGTCTCTGGATTTCCACAGCAGCTCAATACCCTCCTTGTGCGGTGGATGATACAACCCCACCACACCAACCCCACAACTCCCCCCTCAGGTGAGGAATCCCACCTGGCCAATGATTGTAACTGGGCCGCTATATAATATATTTCAAAGTCGGGTAGATAAACCCTCCCCCCTCATGTCTGCGGTGTGATGTCTGTAGAGCTACCCTCCATCGCCCCATGTTCCACAATAACTCGCCAATTTTTTCATCCAACAACTTTAAGAACATTTTCTTTATTGGGAACAGAATATTTATTAAGAAATATAACAGTCTGGGGAGCACCGCCCTTTTGCAAAGTGCTACCCTCCCTTCCAGAGAAATCAGCAATTTCTTCCAAAAGCCAATGACATCACCGATACCTGACAACGCCCTCCCTGTATTACATACAAATGTGCCTTTAACCCAATGAACTATCTGAAACAAGTACCGAAACGATGCCGACTCCCATTTGACAACCCCATTGCATACGTTCCCATCTCGATGACACACCAATGCCTATTCCTGACCTGCGCTGCAGGCCTGGTGTACTTGAGTTTTAGCCACCCTAACATTCTTGTTCCAAAGCCAAAAGCTTCCATAACTTTAAAAAACCACGCCCACTCCACTGAATCAAACGATTTAACCACATCAGGTGATGCAATAGTCAATTCCTGTTCTGACCACTGCATTTGATCCATAAAACAGTGTAACTGACGCAAATTCATGGTTGTATTATGGCCCCCAATAAAACCACATTGGTCCAGATGCACAAGACCAGGCACTACCTTGGCCAATCTAGTCGCTAGCACATTCACCAACATTTTAGCATCAACATTCAATAATGAAATGTGTCTATACAATGCTAATTCCTGAGGGTCACCACACTTCTTAAGTAGGAGCGTCATCACTGCTTCATGCATGGTCTCCGGTAAAGAACCTGTCTGAAGCGCATTCTCAAACTCTCTTGAGTTGGGGTACCAGTACATCTGCAAAGCACCGATAGAGCTCAACAGAAAACCCATCACTTGCAAGCGCCTTATTTCGCTGCATGGTGCTAATAGCGTGTACAATTTCAGCCCCCTCTGTAGGCACATCCAATTCCTTCCTAGGCGCATCTGCCAATCTGGGGAGCTTTACTAGATTCACCAGATCAGTGGCTTCCAATTCAGAATAGGCACCCTCACTAGTGTTATGCTATAGGAATTTATTGAGCACACGTACGCCGAAAGGCATCATGGCGCTAGTAGCAGCTAGCAGAAACATAACAGGGAGGCGAGCCATTAGATTAATAATGTTTTTAATTTACGTCGAAAGCATAAATGATCAGCAGTGCTCCGCAGAGCATGCAACGTTTGTTCCAGGCATTAGCGGCTACAGTAGAAAAGGCATGACCACTTGAACGAGCCAGCCTGTGCCGGGGAATAACAAGAAGGGCCGATTGAGAACGTAGGGGGCAGGAAGGCATGTAGTGCGCAAATTTGGCTTGAAGACACTCGGCTCCAATACCGTAGAAAGCTTGGTGGACCATACACATAGATTTAAACATGACACGGGCCTCTACAGGGAGCCAGTGCAGTTGCCTCAGTAGCGGGGACATAGGAGTGCCGAAGGACGGACGGAGGATAGATCTGGCAGCTGCATTTTGAAGGAGCTGCAGACGTTTAGTTAAATAAAGAGGTTGGCCTAGATAAAGTGTACATGCATAATACAAGCGGAACGCCTCATTGGGAGACCACTATATCTCTTTCTGATCCCAAATCTGGGCAACTATCGAGTTTGGTTGTTCCCATCGTATAAGCCATGTTAACAAGTGACCCGCTTTGTCCCCTTACCCTTGTACCTTCGTAGTATATTGGGCATACTCAAACTTGAACAGACTGTGCTGTGCCGTCTGATACATATTCAATTCTCTAGCTAACTCCTCCACCATCTGGGCACCCTTCGCCAACTCTCCCTGCAGGTGTTGGACTGATGTTTCTGCCTTGGTCAGGGAATCCCCTAATGTCTTCTGGACCCCAGCAATAGAAGAAATACACAACCCTCTCAGCGTCACCTTGAACGCCTCCCATTGCGTCCCGACATCAGCTACTGAACAGGAGAGCCTTATAAAACGTATTCCTTCCAAGCTTCTAGAGAGGAGGGATAGGAGAAAGAGAAGCAGTTAGAATAAATGGGGAAGATAGATAGCACCATGGGTAGGGGAGGGATAAAGATGCCCAGGAGAGGGAGAGAGACAGAGGGCTGCACAGAGATCACCAGACGGCCTAGCAGCCAAGCAGGAACAAATGACACAGGTACTTTAACAAGTCTCAGAAGAGGACAGAGTTAAAAAATATCCATGTTTGAAAATTCAGATGTACGTGGGGAGTGTCAGAGCAGGGCAGCATATTGTAAATACATGACAGGAATGGAAGTTCAAGAAAACGGAGAGAACAGCCCTGCATAAGCAACAGGTATTAGGTGACTAAATATGTAATTCAGACAGTCATAAGAAGCAGGCAAATTCAGCAGGACAGCATATCTTAAAAATTCCTAGGTTAGAGTTTCAATTACAGTCATGCAAATGCAGGCAGTTCAATGAATGGGGAAACAGATTTGAGGGCACCTAGATATCAGTTTCAGAAATTGTGAGGAGATGCAGGCAATTTGACATGGCAACAGATATAGGTCCGAGTTTCATTACAGCTTTGAAGCGCATGCAGATCAATGAGATTTGCAACAGATTATACACAACACCCAGATTTGACATCCAAGCAGGCATAAATGGCAGGCATTTAGAATATCCAAGAAGAGACAGAGAAATTAGAGAACCCCAGGTGAGCAAGTCAATTGCATGGGAGATAGCCCTAAAGAATCAGGCTGCAGAGGTTGGTTGGAGGTGATAAGTTTGTCAACAAAGTGAATTGGGGGGAGCAGGTGGTTTACTGGTGGATGTTGAGTCAATGCTAGAGTGTAAGTAAAGAGGGGCAGGGCATTAAAAACGAGAGAAAATTGCATGTGTTTAAATAGGAGGAAGGGGGCTTTAGTGTTGGTGAGGGGTGGGTGATGAGGCGCTCACCCAAAGAATGCAGTGATTTAGGTGGCCCGAGAAGGACTGCATGTGTAATTACAGGGAACGAAGCACACAGACCAGAGAGATTCCCATCGGACCGGCAGCTATGGCAGGACAGGCCAGATAGGTGCCTTAGTTCTGGGCTTTCGTAAAAGGGGCTGGTTAAGGCGTGCCGGCTCCCCTTATTGAGTCAAGTAGATATGTGAGGCCCATAAGCTTAGTCCTGGGATAAACCTGCAAGTATAAATCCTGATATTAAACCAACAAATGGCGACTGTAAAATAGTGCAAAAAGCCTTCACCGATAAATTAAAAACCGCTCTTTCCTTGCAAGGCTAGGGAGGTGAGCCTGCTACCTAACACCCTCTCTAGGGGTAGAGACAAGCAGAACCTTGCTGGGAGATACTTGGGGGCAAGGACCCCCATTCCATTGAGGAACTCCCAAAGCCCAAGAACATCATACCTTTCTCCTCAAGACCATGTAAAGAAAGACTGGATGAATAAGCTCAAATTTGTTACTGTAAACCTAGCACTCCTTCAAGATCTATAAGAGTAACTGGGACTAAGAAGATCACTCGAGTCATAAGGAGTTAAGTGAAAGAAGATGTACTTGCGTAGATGCCCTGAGAAGCACAAGCAAGTCGTCATAAAAACAAGAGGTGGGGCCCAGTTAGTGAGAGAGGAGGTCCGTGAAGTTTGAATTGGCTGGTGCTGCCCAGCTGATGAGGTCCTGGATGTGCTACGTCCAACATTAAGAGGAGAACCCGGATAGGATCCCAAAGCGCTGCTTTGAGGAAGAAACACCATGCTGCAGACTTAAGTGCAGGTCAGACACGCAGGGAAGCCGACAGAACCAAAGCAGGTCACTGACGTGCTGCGTTGGAAAAGTGGTGGTGTGACCAGAAGGGAGCCAAAGTGAACCTGTTTGTCCCTCAACAACGCTGAAACGACAGAAGCAAAGCAGAGCGAAGGAGTAGCCGAGCAGCAAGCTGGTTGGTTACCGGCGCGAGATGCCATTCCGAAAAAAAAAGAAAGAATCCCCTGTACTTGCAGGACCCCAGTGACGTTACCCCAGAAAACCAGAGTTGAGGGGGCAAATGGGAGACCCGGGAGGGGAAAGAAAGAGAAAAATAAGCATTACTGGGACATGCACACTCATCTCAGTACACCAGAAGTAGTAAAGATACCGAGAGCGAGTAATGAACATGCTTACTCATCTCTGTACACCAGTAGTTATAAAGATACCGAAAGAAAGTAATGAACATTACTAGGACACACCTGCTCGTCTCAGTACATCTGAAGTGTTAAAGATACCAAGGGAGAGGCATAATTCGGACACGCATACTTGCATCAGTGCATTAGAAGTACTAAAGGTACAGAGAGCGAATAATAAACAGTACTGGGCTCGCACACTCATCGTAGTCCACGACAAGCTTTAAAAAATACTAAGAAGTGGCAATCATTATCAAAATCTTCCTACTCTATCCAGTCAAGACAAAATAGAGGAAGTGCCGAGAAAGCAATAAAGGTGACGGGAACATCCATCCCAGTCTAGGAGGAGGAATAAGAGAAAGTGAGAAAAAGTGTTGTAACTTTACTGTTTGCATTTCACAAGAAGAAAATACAAAGAATGTAGTAACAGCAGAAAGATAGCAAAATAACTCATAAGAGGAAAAGGATAATTGTTGAAACAGAAAAGCAAGAGATAAATAACTGGCAAATAAAGAATCAACCTGAAAACTGGGAGAGTCCAGTAGATGAACTGTACAGATTAATGAGTGGTAGCGAGAAGATATCTATGTGTACTGATTTAAACTGAACTTTGGGGAAGACCCAGACTACAGGAGAAGGGAGTCATTCTCCTGTATGTTACTTATTATAGTGGTAGGGTCCGGATAGGGTGGTTTTGGACTATGGACTGAATCTGATTTGGGGCTCACACAGACAACTGACAAGCACATTACTTCCCCCGTAGTTTAGGGAAAGATAGGAGTCTGCATCTTTTTGTTAAATAAAAACCTCTATAAAAAGAAAATCAGAATCTGTGTCTTTCTCTTGTCCTGCCACACCACTTAACATTTCAGACAAACACACAGGGCAGTACTGCAAACTTATTGGGCATTTTACATGTGCATTCAGCAATACTGTTCATGAAATGGCCCAGCAAGGTACTATGTGGGGGAAAGTAGTCAACCTTTAAACGCATTAACCTCCATCGTCCAAGCGTGAAGCAATGCACAAATGAGAGTGCCGTTGGTGAGCATTTTTCAGAAGCAAATCAAACCCTTGATGATCTCAAAATTGCGTACTGCCGGGTAATTTCATGACTGACAAAACCAGGAAGGCCTATGAATTCAAATGCATGTACATTTTCAATAGACCAGCAGGTGGGCTTGAACAGACATTGCAGTTTCATGAGTCACTATCGCTTCTAACTGACTCACTTTTTCTACCCATAGAGATTCAAGGATAACAACATTCAGACCTGACACTTTCCATCATCTTTTCCAAAGCTGTTCACAGGCATCCAACTGACACTCCACCTGCCAAACCAGCCTCTCTAAGGCAATGAATCGCTGCTGGACTCCCTCCAACCCAGCCTCATATGCCTCAAAATGCACCAGCTAAAAAGCTTCTCAGAAACTTGTCAGGGCCCTTGTCTCTAATCAAACGCCACCCTTTCCTCATGATTGTAATGCAACACAATCCCGATATTTTATTTGACACAAAGCTACCACACTGGGCTCCACGAGTCACAGGACTAACATAACTGGTTGTGTATCCCCTCTTACAGATTTCTAGATGCACATGACTGATAAGTTGATTATTGCGCCACCACTGATCTTGCAAAGGGTCTGGCTGGGCATGGCGAGTTTCAACTGGCCTACACCTACAATGACTGACACTAACCTATCCCCCCTCCGGCCTTCCTGAGAGCACTAACAGGGTGGGCTATATTCTCTTTCCCTGCTCTTCAGTTCCACTTCACCCTACCCCACTTAAAGTGTACAATTCAGACCTTGCAGATGGCAAAGTGGCGGAGCTCAACATCTAATACATGCCTCTGTGCAAAACTGCAAATCAGATAGACAGGTATAGATAATGGGGTATTTCCGGGAGGGGCTATTTAAGTTGTAATGCTTTAATGTTTTTCAAAGGCTTCATTCCCTGTCTGCCTGAGGAAGTGGAGACATTGAAATACGCAAAATAAATGACTTTGTAAGCCTAATTAAAAAGGTACCTATTGTTATTGGGTGGCACTGTAGCATGCGTGATGTGGCTCAAATGGATTATCATACTTTCATATTTCAGGTGAAAGGGTTTTTTCAAAGGCTTTTAAAAATCACCATAACTTTGTTGGTCGTTTGTAAACATGTCCCAATGCTCCAAACACAAGGCAGTCAAGACTATAGTGCACTGATGATTCCTAATAAGGGTGAAACCAGTTATGTAGTCTTTCAAGCTTGAGAAAGGTTGGCCTTGGGTTGATAAAGCCATGTATAAAGTAGCAGCGACAATTTCCTAGAGCAAAAGGTTAGCATTTAGGCTAATTTGCATATGTATGCCTGGTTGATGTGCTGATCTGGAGGTGAACTTCCACTGATGGTTACTAGGCATAGGGGCATGTGTGATTTGGCTCAAATTAATGATCTTACTTTCACTATACATATATTCATTTTCTTTTTCAACTACCAAAACAACGATGCGCTTATGGGATACCAGTAATTAATTACCTGTTCAAATTTGAAACAGCATCCTAAACGGCAGTAAAGACTGTGGTACTTATTTAATTCAATCATCGACTGAAGCAATTACACAGGCATGTTTACATGAGGCATTTATCTGAAGCACGAAATCCTGACCATAGTTTAAGTGCAGGGCATGATTAAAATATTACATTTTACATACAGAAACTAATTCGGCCTATCACTTTGCAGCATTGTGACTTCAAAACACGGGGCTGGGTTTGTTGCAATTGTGAGATCATGCTCCATCTACATATTGTACATGCAAATACATTACTAGGTTGATTAAAATTATAAAAAAATATTAATTATTCCTGTGTGTCCAGGTGTCCAGCTAGGCTGGGGCATTGCAGAAATATTTGTTTGCCATTATTGTACTAGATTGCTGCAATTGGATGTGAAAGAAAAACGGTTTTAGAATTTAATATTACTCAGAGCAAATCGGACCCAACTTTTTTCATATTCAGACATAAACATCCAATGGAGATTGGGGGAGTTTATTCTCTGGGAGTGTGACTGTTGGGCAAGCCAATGAAAGAACTTGACCAATTTAAAAAAAGGACAATCATGACATAAGTGGCGGAATGTTGCACATTTTAAAAAGCAGTAACACATTGTAAGGGGGACTCTGGAATTATAATCTGCAAGATGGAACATCACCTGTTCCTATTGGATTAGTGCCAATATTATCTGGAGATGACAAGCCCTTGCCCATGAGGGAATTGTATCCAAAAAGGGAGGAAGGGACTAGGGGGGCCTGCTGACTGGTTTCCTGGGAACATGTATGGGTCTCTGCTGGCTTTGTGCATTTAAAGATCAAAAGGGAGTAGGAATTCTCTGAAAGAAATGATATATGCTCTCTACAACTATTCTTTTCCTAAACACCCAAAAGAAGGGTAGTCTGAGAAAGTGGTACCAAAATACATTGATTTAAAAAAGGAAATGTACAATGCAATCTCACTCCATGCTAAATAAAATGAGACAATTTCAAACCCAACCCAGAAATATACTTCTGAGCTGTGTCCAGTGTGATCAGATAGCATTTTATGCAGTATGCGCACAGTTCTTTGAGTACAATTTGATGAGATTCACATTTTTAAAGGGTTTTCACAGATATAGTTAACATTAAGCTGTGATGTGAAGACATCCATACCATAGTCTAACGAAACATTGCTTGATACAAAAAAACAATTTGTGAAGTGAGAAGGAGTTAAGCCATCCTTATTCCATAAATGAAAAATAATACCAATATAATAGCAAACACTTCTCTCTCGACGTTGCCCACCAGTAGGACCATATTTGCAAAGTGAAGTGGCAGGGGTACTCATCCTTGCATTAGAAAAATCACAAAATCCTTTTCCTATGTTGGCAATCTGTGCGTTATAAATTGATAGCAATGTTTTTTAAACCCAAACTTGCAGAATTCTGACAATTCATTTTAGCCTGCATTAAAATTGCATGGACATAGATTATAAATTCAGAAACCCACATTCACACACAGATGTGATGGCTGGAAGATTATGAAATAATCTCAACATCTGGGCAGCCCTCCAGACCATTGTTCGTCTGCCAAGTATGGACTATGGTTTGGCATTTCAAGGAGTAATGTAGTATAAATGATTAGAAAAATGCCTTGCTTTGCCTAATCTAAGGATTGCCCTACCTAACTAAACTAGGGTGCTGGTCGTCCGTTCTAAAGTCCTAATCAACAGTCTTCCATCCAAAACTAGTCTATTCAGACCCTACCATCCATAATAAATAACCAGAAACCAGGAGAATGGTTCCCTTCTCATGGGATGCTTTCCAGCAAGTCCTTGTCAGTATAGATCTTCAAATAGCTTCTAGCTACTCCTTTTTTTCAGTTCATTCAGTTCTCTTATGGGACCTTTCCACTTCCCTTTGTTTCTCCTTTGTAGTTCCAATTCCTCTCTCTAGGTGTCCTGGCTCCTGAATAGTCTACTACTCTGTGCTTTTCAATTGCAGTAGTTAATCTTTCTCCTTCCGATATCAATTTCACCAAAAGTACACCCCCTCGTCTCATTTGCTATTAGCTTCTGTTTACTTGCTTCCTCACTGGGATCTGTGTAGTGTACCCAGTCATTCCCTTCACTCTTCTTATAGCTTAGACATTCACTAAAACAAGTAGGCTGAGTTCCTGAATTATTGTTGTGTTATTTTGCCCTTGACTGGCTCGAGTACACTGGTTGTCTGAATCTCTCACTCTACTTATGGTCTTGTCCTTCACTGGGACAAGTAGGCCGATTGCCTGAATGGCTGTCACTCTTTGTCCTGCAGTGGGGCGAGTAAGCTGGTTGGCCGAATATTTATATCCATTATCCGTACTGCTATGACTATACTCGGGACATTTGTTATATGTGACGGGTTTCCCACTTTCCTAGTAACCTTTATTGCAATAGGGCTGTGTCACTGGGTTTGCGCTCATTCTCTTCAGATCTGTGTCTTGGCAGACTGTCTTAACAGAACGACTCTTTTCATTATCTCGTCTTCGGGACGTATGCCACCTTGTACTTCTTGCTGTGTGGTATTGCATTGAAGGGGGTTTTTCCTGCTGTCCTTCCTGGCCCCCCACTTTCTTCTTGCATCCCCGTCCTAGGACCTCTCATAACCGGATACGACTTCATGGGTTGCTTTCTCCAGGTGTAATGCAACTCAGGCACTCAAACGTACTGACCTCTTTCGGTCAGGCTTCCTTGAATGTCCCTCCTGGGACTCTCTCCTGGACAAAGTTGTATTGGTCTGTCGCTCTGGCAGACTACCTGGAAAGCCTGATCCTCATGACTGCTCATTGGCTGCATGCGAGCGTTCAATCCGGGTTATCCACTACCCTGCTCCAGCTGGTTTGAAACTCCCGGGTCTCTCTCTGACATTCACTTTATCCTCTTACTTTTAGGAAGCTGTTCTGAGAATTCCCCAGTTTCTCATCAGAGCCCTTTCTTTGTGTTGGATTCAAAATCTTTATTGCTCCTTTGGGTGTCTTGGTCTCAGTATTTTTCAAGTATTTATTCTTCATTAATCATGAAGATTTACTTGTCTCTGTACTGGACAAGTATTTGTCTTCTGTTTCACATCACAGTATTACATGTAAGCAGTTTCTTCAGGGTTTCTGTTAATAGGTTAGTTCTTGATATGTGTCTGAGTGAGATGGAAAGTGGGGGAGTCCTTATCCCCAAGTGGGTAGCCTCTCCCTGTGAGGTCCTGCTTGCCACCACCCTTAGGGGCAACATTGCATAGTAGGCTCACCTCCCTAGCCTCACAAGGAAAGGCTCTCTCCTGGGGAGAAGTGACTGAATCCCGCATTTCGACACACAAGCCATTTCATAAAGGAGAAAGAACATATGCAAATCAGGATTGGTCCCACCCCAAGCTACACCTCACAGATGACACACAATGAGGCCAAAACATGCCTGTGTCTGCTTGCGGTCTTGTGCAGAAGGTATGTGAAGAAGCAGTTTAGGTTGTGGTCAAGCCCAGTGGTCGAAGTGTACGAAAAGAAGTAGTGGAACTATGTTCCCTACTAGCCTGCACCGCTCCCCACAGACCCCATCGCTGTGCCCCTTCCCATGCACAATAGAAAACCCAAAACATATCTGCCTGCTCTTTAAGGAAACGTCCTGTGCAGTGCACTGAAAGTGCAGATTTCAACTTCTTCCTACACTTATTTTAAAACGAAACCGTTCCGTAACAGTTTCTTTTTAAAATAAAAGTATAGGAACGGTAAAACGTAATTAGAAGAAGCAGAGGAGCACTGCTCCTGACCGCTCCCGCCCACTTCAACCACGGGTGAAGCCTAATTTCCAGAATGTCTTTCCCCTTTAATGCCTTGGCAGGAGAAGATTGATGGTCTAGAGGGTTGCCCAGAGCGATGCCAGAGGTTCAGATTAATTTTAAACCATCCAGCCATCACATCTTTTGCTGTATTTTTTTGTGGTGTCTATTGTGAATACTTGTACATCCAGGTTAGATTTCCTCCCTTTTGTTCAGCTTGACAGCTCTGATGCAGCTACCATTGGAGAGTCTGATCTTTCATTTTGGGCTACTCCCCGTTATACCATTAGGTTAGATGATTACACAGCTCTTGCCAGAGGGTTGTGCAAAAATCTCCCTAACAAAGCAATCAGGGGTTCTCGATTTGCTCTCCTGTAGCGTCTAAAGATCTCAAAAGTTCTCTGTCTCGGTTTCTGCCTGGAGAAAGCAGATTGTTAAAAAGGTTTGCAGTTGGTCTTGGTTAATACTGTCAGCGATTTTGATGTCCGAGTCAAAGTCTTCATTTTACTAAGCTACTCATCAGATGTGGAGTGACACAGACTGAGGACATCAAAAGGTAAGTCTACGCTCCTTTTTTGAGTGAATCTAGTAGAGTGCATCCCATCATCTATGCGAAAACCTAGCCATCATCCAGGCCTGAATATTGAGTGCCTACCTCAAACTTAAGCCCATCCAGGACGAAATTCATCCTCTTCGGTCCCCCCACTAAAGAACAACTCAATGACATGCGCCTAGAAGAATTTGATCAACCACTCTCTGATTCAGGAAAATACCTTAACTTCACCATTGATCGCAGCCTGTCCTTCCAGAAACACATATCAAAGAAAGACCCATCGGCCTGGCTCCAAATCGAAATTAAACCTCCACATAACTTCCGGACTGTAGTGCAGTCATTTCTGGTCTTGCACATAGAAAGGGGAAGATGCCCTCCTGTTGGGCTACCAGCCACTCACTGGGCTACGCTAGAAGCAGTCCACTATGCAGCAGTAGGTTATAATACGAGTACAGGGCAATTCAACAGAATCACCACCATCCTAAGCAAACTACATTGGCTTCCTCCAAGCCAGGATAATGTTCAAGATTACATGTATAATCTACAAAGCAGTCATGAGTAAAACACCAGTGTAACTGGCAGCTCAGCTCCACATATCATCTGGCACATGCTCCTTGCACATCAAATCGACCAAGCGGCTCGAATCACAATTCAGCTGCAAGGATGGCACGCAAACAAGGCTTCTCTTGTCGCCCTAGCACCGTCTGAAACAGTGTCCCGGTATTGGCTCGTAATGCCTCCAAAATTCTCTAGCTATGCAAATCTCTCAAAGTGTACCTTTTTCAACACCACCTGGCCCAGGGACCAATCGCAATGGATGCACAGACTGCAAATCACAGTACTGCGCTACTGTTAAAAGATGCAAGCACAAACGTTGGCTACCTACACCTTCTACAGTGTTCTACTGCTCGAGATGAACAAGTTTTAACCCATGTAACGTTCTTTCGACTGGATGTTCCTCCCACGTATTCCTCATCTTTGATATTCGATATCCAGCTTCAGCTGCTTCGGATTTGCATTTCGGCAGAGGGCGCTGTGCATGATGTCATCGAAGGCACATATAGCACGTGCAGCGACCGTTGGCTTCAGTTCTGTTTTTTATTTCTTACAGTAGAAATACCCACATAACCACGGGATTGACCGTACACCGCCTTAAAAGAACGAAAGCTGTAACATGGGAAATTATACTGTGGGGTAGGTTGGGAGGAATACGTGGGAGGAACATCCAGTCAAAAGAACGTTACCAGCGGTAAGTAACTTGATCTTCGAATGGATTGTGTCCTCCCACGATTCCTCATCTTTGATAGACTCCCAAAGCAGTGTTTGATTTGGTGGAGGGAGTAGAATTTAGATTTTAATTGTTTTCATGAACCAAGTGCAGGACTACTTTTCCAAAACTACCATCCTGACCGAGGGGAGGATTCCAGGCTAATGCTTTGTGAAAGTTTAAATAGTAGACCACTTTGCTGCTTGCTTCACAAATGCTTTTTATTGGTACACCCTTTTGCAGGGCTGTAGAGGTAGCAATGCTCCTGGTGGAATGGACCCTTAAACCTTCAGGAGGATCCTTCCCTGCCAGCCTGTAACATTCTGTGATAGCCAAAATGATCCATCTGGATAAGGTCTGTTTAGTAATGGCCTGACCCAGTTTGTGGCCCGTATAGCCAACGAAAAGCTGATCATCAATGCAAGGTTTTGACAGCCTAGATATATAAAAGCTTAAAGCTCTGTGAGGATCCTACCTATGTAAACTCTCATCCTCCTTGCTAGGATGAGGTGGTGGATAGAAAGAAGGTAAAAATAGTCTGCTCAACGTGAAAATCAGAAATGATTTTGGGTAAAAATGAAGGTTTAACCCTTAGAACCACCCTATCCTTAATAAAGATCGTAAACGGTGGCTTGGACGAAAGTGCCTGCAACTCAATCTATGGGCCGATGTAAGAGCTTCCAATATAATGGTTTTAAAGGCTAACAACCTTAAAGGACAAGAGTATAAAGATTCAAAAGGAGCACACATTAGGAATTGTAGAACCAGATAAAGGTCCCAAACTGAAACCTGGAAAAGAGATGGAGGGGGAACACATTGGTAAACCCCTTTAGAAATTGTGTCACCAGAGGAATTTTAAAGTATGAACATTCCTCTGACTAGCACTTAGAGATGGACAGTGCTGCCAAATAGCCTTTAATGGTACCAATCTGCAGTCCCAGATTGGCTTAAAATAGCAGTAAGGATAAGACATCCAGTGTTTTATACAGAGAAGGATCTAGATTCTTTTCTCTGCACCAGTCGCAGAATCTATCCCAATGGCAACGGTACAAAGACTTAGTTGCTGGCCTTCAGGCCGAAAGCAAAATCTCCATTACCTCATCCGGAAGGTCCCAATCCTTGCATCTCAGCCTTTTAGAAACCAAGCATGAAGGTTGATTTATTTGACCTCTTGATGGAGAACCTGATCCTCCGCTATCAAGAGAAGGTCCTCTCTTTGTGGAAGATGCATTGGAGGACAGATTGACATGTCCAGAAGTTCTGGGTACCACATCCTCCTGGCCGAAACCGGGGCAATCAGCATCATGTGTTTCCCGAACTTTCTAAACCTCCTGATCACGTGAGGAATGATGGTGACTGGAGGAAACGCGTACAGGGGTGGAAATTCAGTCCACCACAAACGCGTCTCCTAGAGCTCATCTTGGGGGAAATTCCCTGGAGCAGTACAGTTAGCACTTCCGGTTGACACTGGTCGCGAACAGATCCACTTGAGGGGTTCACCAAAGGGTGAAGATCTCTTGAAGGAATTCCTGAGCTAGTTCCCACTCGTGGGAGACTGGGCTCTGCCTGCTCAGAGTGTCTGTGGCCATGTTCTCCTCTCTGGCTAGGTGAACTGCTGATAGGGAGATCCCTTCTTGAATTGCACAGTACCAGAGCTTCATTGCCTCTCTGCACAGTGGTAGTGACCCTACAGCTCCTATTTTGTTGAGGTAGTACATGGCCACTGTGTTGTCCGTCATTATCAGGACATTATTTCCCCGTACAGAGGGCAGAAAGGCCTTCAGAGCTAGTCTGATTGCCCTCAGCTCCAAAAGATTGATATGAAGTTTGGACTCCAATGGAGACCAACGACCGCTGACTGTCAGAACGTTGTTGTGGGCTCCCCACCCCAAGAGTGAGGCGTCCGTCACTATCGTTATCTCAGGCCATGGTTGCCAAAAAGGTTCTCCCTTAAGAATGTTGACTTCACAGGCCCATCACAGAAGATCCTGTGCGACCCTGCTTGGAACCTGAAGTAGGCCCCACATCCTTCCAGAGAATTGGGACCATTGAGTTATGAGAGCGCATTGAAGGCACCTCATCTTCAGGCGGGCATCTGGCACCAGGAAAATGCAGGATGCCATGAGGCCGAGCAACCTAAAAAAAAAAAAAATCAAAAATAAATCGAAGACCGGGAGACACTGGGCAATTACAAATGAGGTGCCCATCTGTAGAATGCATTGAGCCCTCACCTCGGGTGGCAACCTCTTTCCCAAGGATGTATCCAGAACAGCTCTGATGAACTGGTGTTTCTGAGAAGGTGTCATAAGGGACGTCTTGTAATTGAGGCAGTAGCAGGTGACCTTGAGATGATCCGAGACTTCTTTGGGAGAACGCGCCCTGATCAGCCAATCGTCCAGGTATGGGTAGACGTGAATACCTACAAAGTGCAGTACTTAATAACAGGGTTTTTAAAAAAAAAATAATTATTAATTTTTATTACAAACAAAAGATAACCATCACACCTGACATTTTCAGTTACAAGTTTCTCTAGCATACATTTGTGTATTATACATTACGGTCTTCCCCACTCTCCCCATTTTAACCCGAGCTTCCACTTCCGCTCATCGGATTACCCTTCTGTGGTTGGTCCCCTTCATCGTTCTCGGACGTGTCATGTTCACTAGAATTGACATGGAAGGATCACGATAATGTAGTTACTATTTGTCTCCATGCTATCAGAGGCCCCACTTCGTTATCTTCCCCTCTGCCGGCTGCCTCATACCATGCTACTGTCTCGGCTTCTGCCCATTTCAGGCGGTCCTGCCACCATACCTCTAATCTGGGTATGTGGGCTGCTTTCCAGCTCATGGCTATTCTCCTTTTGGCTAGGATATAGGCCAAGTCCTTAAGTTTGCAAACATGTTTTAGGGTGCGTGATCTGGTGAATCCCCCAAACATGCATGCCCACATAGATTCCACATCTAGCTTGATTCCCTTTTCCGATAATCGTAGCTTAACTTCCTCCCAGAATTTTCCGACCTCTGAGCACGCCCAGAACATATGTATCACCCCGGCATTCACCTCCCCGCACTTGGGGCATTTTTGTTCTTTATTTCCAAAACAGGCAACCTTTTTGGGGGTCATGTATGCCATATGGGTGACATCTAACTGTAAATGCTGCAGCCTTGCATTCCTGGACACCTTTTTGTGGTATCTCTGAGCTCTTTCCCACTGCCCGTTTTGCATAGCTTCTCCAGCTTCCTCCTCCCAATCACGTCTCAATTGGAGCAGCTCCTTCCCACTCTGGACATCACTAGGTCATAAATCCGGGATGTTTCGTCCCCCCACCCCCACTCCGAGATATCATACATAGTTTCTATGGCAATGTCAGGTTGTTCTGCTAGTGCTATTTCAGACCACGTTTCTTTTTTCTTATTCTAGTATATGTGATATATTGCCCCGTGTGTACCCCAGTCTGATCTACTATCATTTGGAAGTCCAGTGCCTTCCCTTCTTGCCATACGTCTCCCAGGGTCGCCAGTCCCACCGGCTCCCAGTATTTGCAGATCCCTTTCTGCAGTTGCTCATCTCCCTCGCATAGCGCCAAAAGTGGTGCCTGCGGGGAGCATGGGGCCGAGTTTCCTATAGCTCGACACGCTTTGTGCCATATCTGCCAGCCCAGTTCCAGCAATCTTGGTCTCCCCGTAACTCTGGTTTGGGTAGCCATATCAAATCTTTTAGACAATAAGGGTCACATTCCCCCTGCAGTAACCTAGATTCTGGTGTCTCATCTTCTGACAGCCACCTAGTGACATATTGCAACTGACCTGTCAAATGGTACATCTCGAAGTTCGGCAGGTGTATGCCCCGTTTGTCATGCGTGATCTGTAGTTTCCATAGGGCCACTGTTTCTGGAGTTGTGCCACAAAAAGCCATTACATATGCATTTGAGTTTAATAAAAAACCGTTTGGGCAACATGTGTGGAATGTTTAGGAAAAATGTAATAGCCTAGGTAAGAATACCATCTTGAGCAAGGCCGCCCTTCCCACCATGGCCAGGGGGAGCTTTGCCGTGAACCCCATGCTATTCTTGATTCCCTCCACTGCTCTCTCCGTGTTATAATTATGGTTGTCTTCAAGGTACCTGAATGTTTTGGTCTCCCAGGCTATATAGGTAAGTTCTCGCGTGGGAATCCCCTGTATCTCCCCAAGGGGAACATGCACGATTTTTTGGGGTTAACCGCTATGCAGACAGTCGCGTAATGCTCCATCACCAGCAGGATGTATTGCAAGTTCTCTTCTGGGTACCGTAGATACAGCAGCACATCATCCGCATACAATGATATCAATTGCGGTTCCTCCCTTAGTATAGACCCCTATTTCTTCGCATTGCTGTCTCAAGCAGATTGCTAATGGTTCTATCGCGAGGATATACAATATCGGGGACCATGGACAGCCCTGTCTCATGCCTCTGCTAAGCTGCCACTTATCTGAAATTATCACTCCCGTTTTGACCCTGGCGGTTGGGGAACTATACATCATTTTCACCCACCGCAGGTACACTGGTTCCATCCCGTATTCTCTCAATGCCGCCATCATCCAGGGCCACCTTACAGAGTCAAAGGCCTTCACTACATCTAGCGAGACTATTTCACTTGCGTCACCCTCCGCCTGTTCTATAATATGGTGGAGCCTCCCGTGGTTATCGGATATGCTTCTGCCTGGGACATATCCAGTTTGATCGGGGTGTATGAGTTTGTTTATTACCCTCTTCAGTCTATTCGCTAGCACGGCCGTGAGGATTTTACTGTCCTGGTTTAGCATGGATAGGGGTCTATATGATCCACATTCCATGCTTGGCTTGTCATGTTTGAGAAGTGGAATCATCGCCTCCCTCAGGGATTCTGGCAGTCTCCCTTTCTCAAAGGCCTCGTTTAACATTGTTAGTAGCGGGGGGAGCACTTCTTGTCTAAACGTTTTGTAAATTCACTTGGGAGCCCGTGTGTCCCAGGAGCTTTGCTTGTGGGCAAATGTATTACCACTGTCTCCAATTCCTCTATTGTGATTGGGGCATCCAGGTGCTCTTTTTTTTTAAATTTTATTTTATTTCATTTAGTTTATACAAACTTTTTGAAAATAATTCTTTATCCCTCCTCCTATAGTGTGTCGGAGGGCCGAGAGAAAACAACTTTTAGCAGAATTTCGATACATAATAACAGGGTCTTAGTCTCTTGACTGTCTTATGGTTCTCAATGATTCCCTCTTGTTCGATCAACCAGCTTTGTTTCCACCGCGCCGGCATCAAACGAATACTAAGTTTGCACTTCTTCGTCTCCGACACACTGGTATTAGTTTCAGTATGATTTCCATTCCTTTCTTATTGGGTTTTTAACAAAATCTCCAGGGATTGAGGAAAGTTTGTCAACCCATATATGTCTTTTTCACGCGGACTGTAGAATTTTTGCGATAAGTCTTCGCCACAGAGGGTAGAGTATTGTCGTACCAGGTTTCCCAAATGCACAGATCTCAAGTCTTTCAAGCTTTCACAGTATAAGGTTAGATGCTTGAGAGTCTCTTGCTGTTTACTGCAAAAGCGACAGCTTAAAATCGCTGTCATTTTTCGCGCCCTTATCGCTTGGCTCACCCTGGTGTTAAAGAGATTTAGTCGGAATTTCATGTAGATAGCTCGATGTCTTGCATTGGCTGACTTCATCACGTATTGCAGCGGTTTCCTTCGATTTTTAGCCTCAGTTGCTGCATCTTCCATGAGCTTGTGACGATTCCGATCATCAATGGTGGTACACCAGTCAAGCTCCCATAACTTTTTTTTGACATAGTTGGGGTTATTTTTCAATTTGTCTTGGTCTGTACCCAGAAGTGTTAGTTGATTGCCACATCCAATGGCCCATTTTTTACACCAGAGGGCTTCTTGGTTGTACTGCAGTGCATCTTGTAAGATTTTAAACTGCGGAGTACAGTTTGTTAGGATAATTTTCCTGTATATGGACAACATATTCCATAACACTCGGGCCTGCATGGATATTAGATTGAGTTTGTATCGCACCCAAGCACTCGAGATTCCCTTTTGTAGTTGTAGTACTCGCCTCCAGTACTGATTTTCTAATTCTGGCCACAGCGTTGCTGATACTCCTAAGGCACTTTCAGCACCATAGATCAACATTGGTGTCACTTTTTGATTATAGTGGCTAACGCAGGTAACAGGGAAAATTTTCCAAACTTTTTGTTTATAATTACTCCTTGACATGCAAGTTGTTTACGTTTTTGTTTGTCGTTTTCGGCCCATGGTGCATCAGTTATGTTACTGTTGGTCCAAGTTCCTAGGTACTTTGCCTTATTTACACATTTCAGATTTTCATTAGATAACCTCCATTTTGGGGCACATTTTGTGTTTCTGTTATTAGTTCGAGAGAGATCTTGGAGTATTATTATTTCGGACTTGGCTGGGTTGATTTTTAATTTGTTTTTTCTTACATACCCTTCAAGAGCGGATAGCTTTCGTGTTAAGCTAATAGGCGTTAAATCTAACAATGCGATGTCATCTGCATAGAGCATCCAGTTTACAATCATCCCATTGATTTTCAGTGGGAAAGAATTTACAGCTTCTAAATCTTCTCCAATGTCTGACAGAAATAGGCCAAACAGCGTGGCTGCTAATGGACCGCCTTGTTTCACGCCTTGATTTGTTCTTATTGACTTACTTAAAGTTCCGCCGGCGTCTAGTCTGACCTTAATTTCTGTATCTGTATGTAGCTCTTTTATGGGTTGGAGCAGGTTGTCTGGGCATTTCCATTTAGTTAGCTTGTTCCAGAGCATCTCTCGATCGATTGGTATCAAAGGCACTGGACAAATCGACAAATGCCACGTAGATCTTATTTTGACGGATTGCTTCCATCTTTATGAAATTTAGGATTGTCAAATTCAGCCCGCAACCAACCCCCTTCACAAATCCGGATTGGCGCGGATCATATCTCTTGGAGTCCTGGATCCATTTTAACAATTGGATTTGGAGCTGAGTGGCAAAAAATGTTCCCACCACATCTAGCAATGCTATTGGTCGATAGTTCTTCAGGTTTGTACGGTCTCCCTTTTTGAAGATTGGTACAACAATAGCACTTCGCCAGGATGATGGAATCATCCGGTTCTGTAAGATCGATGTAAACAATGAGTGGCATAGGTCTGGCCAGAGTTCCGGATGTTGTTTTAGGAGAGGATTTGTTAAGCCATCTGGCCCAGGAGCTCTTGATGTACTCAGATTTTTGATATTACGATATATGTCTTCCCGCTTTATGTCAATTGACCAATCAGACTCTGAGGTTGATAATGCAATTCCCATGGCGATGTCATTATAGAAGATTTCTGCATAATGTTTTACCCATATTTCTTCCGATATTATGGATTTTATGATTGCTCCTTGGGGACTTGAGATGTTATTCAAGTATGCCCAGAAATCGCTTGTATTTCGGTTAGCAAGCGTTGTCATCATGCTTTCTGCGTCTCTTTGAAGCATTATGTGTTTATGGCCGATTAGCCAATTCTTGTACGTTTGTTTCAGTTGTTTTATTTTACTTTTGCTATTTAGATCGGTTTTATTCTTTAGCAATCTTAGTTCTTTGTTCCTCAGATTAAGCTCAGCATCCCATACATGACGTTGTGAGAAATCAGATCTACTTTTGTAAGTTTTCTTCTCTCGATAAGTTTCCAAGAGAGTAGTATATTCGATTTTATCCGTATCTTGTTTTGTTTCTAGTGATGTCCGCAGTGAAATTATTTGGGTTGCATTCAATCGTAGTCTTTTGCGTCCTGGCCCCACTTCAAGAGCATTTTTGACG
Source organism: Ambystoma mexicanum (assembly GCF_040938575.1). Lineage (NCBI taxonomy): Eukaryota > Metazoa > Chordata > Amphibia > Caudata > Ambystomatidae > Ambystoma > Ambystoma mexicanum. The sequence continues at coordinate 309,677,550 of NC_090927.1, read as the reverse complement.
GCGTCGATTGTTCTGCCACATTGTTGTAATTTCACATACAGCTTAACCAGGCTGTGGTCACTAGATTTAATTTCGATGATTTCCAACCGTTTTACTTCATTTCTTAACTTCTCATTTACGAACATGTAATCGATTGTTGAGCTTTGCTCATTTCTTCGCCAAGTTGGTTGAGCGGGAATATCTCCTATGGTCTGTCAGTTTAACATCTGTAAATTCCATGCGTTCATTTCCAGCATCCAGAGTGTTGCCGCATGTCCATCTTTGGTTTTTTTCTCAACGTGGTTATGGATTTTATCTTGGAAGCAATTTATATTGAGATCACCACATATTAAAATATATACATCTTTTTCATGTCTTTTAATTTCGCAGATGAGTTCCGAAATTGTTTCAATGAAGTTTTCCAGTTGTATGGCAAAATGTTGCCAGTATTAACACGTTCTCCTCTTTAACATATCTCACCGGGAGTTTGATTTTGCATACTTGTACGTACGTTGATACGTTAGTTGATGATAAAATTCGTATGCCACTTTTGATTTTGGCAAGGATCACCATCCTGGAAATGGGGCGTCCTTTGATCCCTTTAATCGCTGGATAAAAAACGCGTTCTCAAATCCTTCTGCAATCGGTGGTTCCAGTAGCCAAGTCTCTTGCAGGCAAAGTAAATCTACATCCTGCACTTCCTTGGGTATGTTTCCAAATAAATGCGTATGCCCTCGCGTGTTCCATGAGGCTACGCATACGTTACTAGGATCCTTAAGGTTTAAACATTAGCTGTTTTTAGTGATGTTGATCGTTTTAGAGACCCAGGTCCAATCAAGATCCTCATTTTGTAAATTGATGTTCTTCTGTGTTTCAGTATCTAGGTTCACATCTATTACTACAGTGCAATCATTGATCTGATTTTTCATTTCGTCATTATTTGTTCTCATGACGGAGACAAATTTGCTCTCTGGGTTGCCTTTTTCGGCTTGTTTTACTGGCCCACAGTTAGATCTTGTTTCGAATTTTGAAGGTGATTTTAAATCTCTCGATAGGTCTTTCTCTTTTGGATTCCAGATTTCATTTATATTGAATCCCAATGAGTTCAAGATCATGCCCACATTTAATATTGAATCACGGATAATTTTTGAGGCTATGTGTAATACCACACAGTCATTGATTTTTTCCTTTTTGAATTTCACCACTTGGATGTCTTCGGAAGCCACAGTTCTTAGTTGTGGGATGTGGTGTAGTAAGTTCATCACATTTTTCCTATTTAGCAAGAGTCCATCTCTTTCTCTTACTATTCACTCGAGTCGCAGAAGATATTTCCCCGTTTTTTTGTTGTTTCTATCTTGACGGCCTTGATAGTCGTAGTCATTGCTGATATCCGTGTTACTTTTAGGATGATAATGCCTGGTCTCTGACAATGGCTGAGGGTGATCACATGGTCTCTTTGATTGTGAGGAAAGATCTTTAGTCAGCTTCTGGAAGTAGAGTTCAGATTTTTTCGAGTGCAGAGCTCCGCATCTTCCTTCCAGCTTTGGTAAAGCTTTGGTTAAGCCAACATCCATTAAGGCCATTTTTGCCTCTAGTGCTCCGAATTCTTGCTCGTATTTCCACAGATTTGCATTACGAGAAGTAGGCTTCATGTCAAATTGATCTCGTTTCATGGAGGTCAAAGTTAACATTCTTTTAGCTTCAAGTGTAATTAGTTTTTTAGATGCATCTCCTGATAAGGGTTGCGAAACGCCGTCATATTTCGATGGGTCTGTAGTCGCACTTCTTTGCGGATTTGCAAGTTTCTCACTTGGAAGACAACTTAAATTGTGGTTTTTTCCAGTTCCGGAAAGAATTGATGGCTTAATTGGAATAGTCTTTTTTGCAGATGTTGTGACTTCATCCAGTGGAGCGGTGAGGTCGATGTTAATTAGGATCTCAGTAGGTGCACATTCTTCATTTGGTGCTAGATCAGGGATCTCGGTCAGGCTGCCTTTGTCTCTTTCACATTTGTCATACGTCGAGAAATTTAAAAGATCTTCAGTAGAGTTCTCAACGGGCATTGGCTCATCATTTAGTGCCTCGATGTTGTCCATATGGTTGACATTTACCGAAGCTGTTTGGTTGGCGGTATTAGCCTTTACCAAAGGTCTTGCCGCTTGCTTGGATGATGTTGTAAAGCTAAAGCTTTTAATATTCCTTAGAAATGAACGCACGCTTGCACTGGTTCGCGTTTTCCTTTTCTTCATATTTTTCGTTTGTTTCCCATCTTTTGGTTCCACTGTTTTATGATTTTTGTCAGGCTCAGTTTTTTTTTGGTTCAAAGATTGCGAACACTTCTTTTGAAGTAGCCTTAGCTTTCTTCAGCGTAGCATCCTCTACCTCGTTCTCTTTACACGTTTCCAGATTATGATTGTCTTTATACTTGGAAACCAAGTTAGATTCAGACTGATCAGCATGTGATACAGATTCAATCTCCACACTTTTGTTCAAGTTGGTCACTGATCCACCACTTCCAGATGGCAGCGACGTTGCAGCATCCGCACTCTAGGATGAATCACAAGTGATCGAGGTAAATTCTGCTTTTCTTTCTCTCCATCACTTGCAGAGGTGCCATTTATTAAGGCAAGTTTCTCGCTGGTTTGGTCGGCATTGTTGTTGCTAGTTGAACCAGTTAGTCGTTTCAGTTTACATTTGGTCAGTCTATCGTTCATACAATCTTCTCCATTGCTTAGTTCTTGTTGGTTCGTCTTCGCAACATTTCCCGTCCTCAAGACTGCAGATTGCACATTCGAGTCGGTTAGATTGGTAACCGATGTCACTTTTGCACTGACGTCCAGGAGCTCTCTGTTCTCATTTAGTTCCATCTCCGTTGATGTGGAGTTCAGCTTCTGTTGTTTTAGCAGGGCGATCGCTTCTCTGGCTACTTCTGCAAATAGTCGTTTGTCGAGAGCACTGTTTTTGGTGGGTTCCAATATGATTTTCACATTTGTTTCAGCTCTTAAATGATCATCTTGCCGTGTTTGTTTTGAAGTTTTCAGATCTTGCTCTACATTGATCATTTTTGTGTTCAACATAGCTAAAAGTGTGGTTTGATCCTTTAAATTCTCATTCAATTGTTCATATAGTTTCATATATGGCAACATGGATATGGTATGTGCGGACATTATGAGTGCATTCAATTCTCTGGAGATTTCTTTAGATAGGCATCTGCTATATTTTGTGTTCTAGAGTTTGATTTGTTGTTGTGTCAACCTTAATCTGGTGATTTTTGACGTTTCTTTCCGACACTTCTTTTTCTTTATAGGTAGATCTCGTATATGGGGATCAGCGGTGAGCGGCACAAAGTATGACTCAAATCCAAGACAATCAAGACCCGCTGATTCTCGCACCTCGGCATGTCTTTTTTGCGATGCAAACAGCTGGTCTCTGTGATCATCATCTAAAGTGTCAAGTCTTTTCCTTTTAGCCATAGGTTTGAGCCACGGATTCTGTTTTTCCTGGGTTTCTTGGATTTCGGGTCGTAAATTTGAGGTATTCTTCCTGTTTTCCGCTTGGAGCTCCAATTGGGGCCCGTGCTCGTGTTCTTGTTCTTTGTGCAGTTCAATGGAATGTGCTTCTGCTCTGTTTTCAACAATATACTTGCTTCTCAGACTGGTATTTATTTGGATTAGATCTTTTAATACTTTATCCACAGCAGCAATCGAGCTGCGTCGATTTGGGCTTCTAGTAATGCTGACTAGTTGGTCAGGTAGGCAGGCTGGGTTGGACCACGCCACATTGTTTTGCAAGCCAGTTGAGCCAGCCGCTGGCAATTCACTTGTGGGATTAGATAAATTGTCACTTGTGCACCATTAGATTTGAATTTGGGCACAGTAATTTGATGTGATAGGGTCTTTACGGCAGCTTTCAATATCTTCGTCAAGCGAACGATCAAAGCTCTCTTCACTTTCATTCTTCTCAGACCTAACTTTGCAATCACCTAAGGCGTGGTCCATTGACTGAGGAGCTGTAATAGGTTGGCTTTCACAGGCTCCAATTTTATTAGAGGCTGTAGTGATCTGATGAATTTGTGTATCACTAGGGATATCTTTGTTTTCTACATTTTCGTCAGTTGCAAGATCAATAACCTCTGGGAATACTTCAGACATGACAAGCCTCTTGTTTGCTCTCTCATGGTTTGTATCATGAGTTGTATCAATTATGTCATTCGATGTATGTGTTGTTAAAAATGTTTGAGATGTAGAGGGGGTAAGGGGAGTAGAAAGGGTTGTAGCCACTGCAAGTAAGGGAGAGCTGCTTGTCCGACAATCAAAAAACGTTTCAGAGTTAGTTGAAGGAATAGAAACGCAGGTCCTTTTACGGGACCTGCTACAGCTTACCGGCGGTGCCACTCGCGTTTCCATAGGCGTGCTTCCACAGGCAGCGGCAGCCAGAAAGCGACGCTGCTGTCTCGTAAGCGGATGTACTCCTCCGTCATCTCCAGGAAGAACCGCGGCCGCTTCGGTCAGGAGAAGACCCGAGGGCCCTGGCTCATTCATTCGACCTCCGGAAAGCACTCTGTCGATGTTCAGTTTGCGAAGACAGAAGTTAAATTGAATTTTGGTTTGGAGTGAGAGCGAGTCTGCCAGGCACCTCCGTGCACCCCTGGCAACACTGACAACACTCAGCTTCACTCCGCCAGGTGCTCTGCGTCTTCCTCATTCAATTTAGGTAATCCAATATCTTCTAGCGTGTCTTGTATCTCTTGCTCTGCAGTTTCCCCTACATCTTCATAGAGGCGTTTATAGAATGTAAGGAATCCTTCATTCACACTCTCTTGGGTGTTCCAGACTTGGCCTTCTCCCTTTATCTCCCTCACCGCTGGTCGTTCTTGTATAGCCATGCGTGCAGCCTTCCTGGTTTATCACCCGCTGCGTGTTGTATTTCAATGTATTTTTTATAGTTCAGGTTGCTTAGCCTCTCCCAAAACCCACTACACGTCTGTTGCAATTGGCTCGCCTGTTCGGCATCTTCCTGCGAGGTACCCCCTCTTTTCATAATTGCTTCTAGTTTTTCTGTCTCCTGTAGCTCTCCCACTATACCTCCTTGGAGCCGTCTAGATTTTGATATGACCGCCCCCTCACTACCACCTTGAAGGCCTCCCACAGGGTTCCCTCTGACTCCACACTTCCTGTATTATTTATTATCTCCTCCCTTAGGTCCTCTCGGAATGCAGTATCTCTCAGTGCCTTGGCTCTAAGCCTCCATGTTGGGATCCTGGCTCTAGGGGGTTGATGTCGCCACTCCAAGACCAGGGGGGAGTGGTCTGATAATATTCTAGCCTTATATTCTGAGCTTGTCATTTCCCCAGCAAGTTCTGAAGCGGCGAACATATAATCCAGTCTCGTATAAAGGTAGTGTGAGTAATGCCTATCATTCGGGTGTTGCTGCCTACATATGTCCTCAAGCCTGAAGTCTCTCAACAGAGCTTGTATCATTTTCGCTGCAGGGGTGGGCTTATTTAATTTAGTGTCTGACCTATCCAGTTTGGGGTTCAGCGTGCAATTGAAGTCCCCGCCCCATATAACTGCGCCTCCTATGTGGAGGCTGATTTTACTATATAGTATCTTGAAATAGGCCACTGTGTCTTGGTTAGGGGCATAAGTATTTATAATGCACAGTTCTCTATTCTCTAACAACCCCCGGATCACTACCATTCTCCCGTCCAGCTCCTCTGTGGCCTGTAGCAACTGGAAGGGCACATGTGGCGCCACCCAGGTGATTACCCACTTAGCATATGCCGAAAACATTGCTCCCATGGTGGTCCCCCTACATTTTTTCTTTACCACCTCTAGTTTCTCTTGAGTGAGGTGGGTATCTTGCAATAAGGCTGTGTCTACGTTTTGACTTTTCAGGTACATCATCACCTTGTTTCTTTTCAGATAACTTAAGACTTCTGACATTCCAGGTTACTTTTCTAAGGTCTCCCATTGTCATCCATACCCTTCTTCCTCCCTCTGTGTCCTTCCCTTCGAGTAACTTGGCGTGGGTGTGAGCTCGTTCCCGGTCTAATTTTAACATAACACTCCCAACTACCCCTCCACCCCCCCAACTAAATATACTACACACTTCCCAACTCCCTTCCCTCCCCCACCCATCCCGTACCCAACTGTTGCCCAGCTACATCCCTTGATCTCAGGCTATCCCGCATTTGGTCCTTTTTTGGGGTTGCCGATATTAGGATCCCAGCAGGAGGTTACTGGTCTGTTGGTAACCTGTCTAAGCTATCTGTGGGGGTGTGATAGCGAGTTCATCAAGATTCCTGCAATTTAGTGCTTGTGCACTATCCGTTTATTTAACCAACCTTTTGTCTATCCCAGCTAGCTTCACCCTGATCTATATTCAAGTCCCAGTGTCTGGTTTTACAGCACCTCGATTACTGCAAGCGCTGTCTTACTTGTCTGATCCATCTTCTTTCTGGTGGTCTGTTTCCGATGGGCAGTTCTGGGCATCCAGCCACTCTGTTGCGTCCTCAGGGGTGTCGAAGAACAGAGCTCTCTCTTTGTGACAGACCTTCAGTTTTGCCGGATACAGCAACATATTTGTAGCCCGCCTCTCGCAGTCTTTTCTTCATTTGTCGTCCCTGCACCAAGAGTGTGTAGTCCGGGTACGCTGTAATATTCACTGACGCCCTTTGTATCATGCCTCCTTTTTGAAAGTGTTCTAGGATCTTCTCCCCATCTTGGTAATTCAGGATTTTGGCAATTGTTGGTCTTGGCCTGGGGGCAGGGGGGCTCCTGGCGGTGGTCTCCTTGTTAAGGCTCTGTACGCTCTTTCTACTGCAAATCCTTGGGCGAGTGCCCCTCCCCCCATTTCTTGCAGCAGCATCGTCTCAACATAGTCCTTTGGGTTTGATCCCTCTGCGCCTTCCGGTAGTCCCACAATATGAATGTTATTTCTCTGAGCCCGTCCTTCTGCTTCCTCCGCTCTATTTTCCAGATTGCTCACATGTTGTTTCAGGATGTGGATTTCCGATGTGTGTGCCGCACATGCAGCTGTGTTTGGAGTCACTTCTTTTTCCAGTTCGCCTGTGTGTTCCGCTAACGCTTTGACATCTTGTCTGAGTAGATTAACTTCCTCCTGGACTGCGCCAACTTTGAGTTCCAGTGCTGTCTTAAGTTCAACCATGGCTGACTCCAGTTTAGTTTCCCATGTTAGTTTTAGGTCCGCAATTGCGTCCAGGATTTGTTGATCTTTGTGCGCCGGGGTGGTGTCCGCGGGGGGAGGGGGGATGGTTCTCTGTTAGGGAGAATTCTCTCTTTAGGCTGAATTTCCTAACCTAGTGAGAGTCCCCCAGCAGCTTTGCTGGATTTCTGGAGTTTGTTTTTTTTCCTCCTGCCAAGAGTGAGACTCTTTTTCTCCCACTCTTGGACATGATTTATGGTATTCCTTTGACTGGTAATGTGTTTTATGGGCTATGGGGTCCTTTACTCCATAGGGTCTCATGTGTTTTTACTATGTGTGTTACACAGCACCTTCCGTGCAGTAACACAGGGGTGTCATAGTGACACCCCACCATAGACTCATACCCTGGGACTGACTACTGTCTTCCAGGGCATGTAAAGTCACCATTGGCTTTACTAGTCCCAAATTATTAACAGAAACCAGTACAAACCATCATACTGTGGACGTACTGGTCGGGGCAATTCGATTGCCCCGGGGTCTGTTAGTCGAGGGGGCATGTCTCCGTCCCCCTGATCGAGTTTTGGCTGGTGGCAGTGGAAACTACTTTTTATATTCGACCGCAAATATTTCCCTATGGGATTTTCCCATTGTTCGAGGCTACCAACTTTAATTATTTAATTCTCATACCCTCGAACATACCGCCGGTTTATTTAATTATTAATTCTCCGGTTGGTATTTTTTGCCAAGACTCGATTCTAAAATGGCGTTTGTGTTCTCTTCTGTGACTCCAACCCAAGTCGAGCCCTTTGTTCCACTTTTTGGCAGGCTTCTCCACAGAAGCCTCCAAAAGTGGTGCCACTCTGTCTGGGTACCACAGTGGGTGTGGGAGGGGGTTTAGGCACCCTGGACAGAGTTACCTTGGTAACTCAAGTCGCACTCTTGTGTGATTGGCCCAAGTGGTGAGCCGGCCGGCTCACCACTTAGCATGTTTGATTGACAGCTAGGCTGAGTGAATGGGGGTATGCTGCATAAAAGCATGGCTTTGGGGACTGGAACTTCAGAAGTTGCCACAGGACCTGAGAATCCGACGAGGGAGAAGCTGAGCCGACCTACCACGACGACACCACCGGTGGAGCCCTGCAGAACCGACTCACCACTTCCCGACGACAGAGAAGATCTCCCGGCTGGAGAGGGTTCTTCCCCTAACTGGTGGGCACAACCAGTTTACCTTTCTTTCGTTGCACCCCAGACCGGTTTGTGGTCGAACTGCCCGTGCCAAGCACCCCGGCAGCCGGATAGCCACTCACCACTGAACCGCGAATCAACGGACCGATCCTTGTACCTGAGAAACTCTGCAGCTGGTTTCTTCCCTGGCAGTGCAACAGGCTCCTATCTTCCTCCACGACGAGATCCTCTCTTCCCCCGGACGAAGCACCGACTTGCATCCGCTGCCAGGAACAACTGCCCCCGCTGGAGTGTTCTCACCACTTTAAGGTACCGTGTCCGCCACGCCTCCCTTTCTAAAGATTGCTACAACTCCTTAACTTTCTGGGCTGGGCTGGCCGCCTTGACCCTCTAACTGGTCCCTTTCGTTGGTCCAACTCCTTTTTGAACCATTACAAGACTTTTGTGCACTGCAACCGTGTGACCTTGGACACATTTCGTTTCGATCCTCTTAAAGCGGATCCGGCCTACTGACTCTGAATTCACGGTTTTACTTTGCCTTTCTCTCTTGTTATGTTCTTGTAAAAGTGTTGGGATCTGTTTCAATTTGTTCTCTGCTTTTCTCTCCCCTTTTAAAACGAACTATTAGAGTGCCATCTACGTTAAGCGCTCACCGCTGTCTGAAAATAAGTGGGGCTTGACTTGAGACTTGTCTAATATTCTTTTAAGGGAGTGTATATCTTTTAGTGACCGTGTTTTTGAATTGCTTACTATTAGTGCCTGTGTGTTTTTCTAGATGTGGTTTTAAATAAATAATGATCTCTTTTACACCAAGCCCTGGTCAGTGTTTACTTGTTCTATTGTGTGCTCTTGACCTATTGTGAATACTCTGTATACTGCCTAACTCTTCTTGAGGGAAGTCTGACTGCTCAGCCACAGCTACCAAGTGAATCTGTGTGGTGCAGACTGCTACCAAGTGGATTTACTGCCAAACACCTGTAGTCTTAAATCTTTTGCAGTGGTCCCAGAGAGGTTTCTGCCTAACATTCTCCTTACTCCTTGCCCCTTCCGTCAGCTGCGGTGTCCTTGCGTATTCCTCCAGCGTTGGTTGTTTCCCTTTTGTCTTCATCCGTTTATTCGCCATCTCAATGTTGTTGTGAGTCTTGGTTCTGGTTATCGAGAGTGTGGTCTCTGGCTCACCGGGTTTGTTGTATAGTTAACTGTGGTGCATGGGGAAGGCTTAGGTTTGGGTTCACGTATGCTGTTTGTGTGGTCCCTTGAATGTGTTGTGCTCTCCCACGTCTCCTAGCCACTGTCACCACTGTTGCTTCTGTGTGCCGGCCTTCCCTAGGCCTCGTCACCTTGTCCGCCCATCCGGGTTCGTGGTCCCATGTTGGCCTTGTGTCTGACCCGTTGATTCTTTGTGTACCGCAGGGCCTCTTTTTGATGCGTCTAGCGGTACCTCACATTGGCATCCTTATATCCTTGTGCATGGATCTGCTCCCAGCATCTGCATGGCATATTCCATAATTGTCTCGCCTCTTGGCCCTGCGGTGGTACGTCGGCCAGTGTCCTTCTTGGGTCCTTTATGTTTGTGTCTCTAAGTGCGCTTCCAGCTTCAGCTTGCCATGCTTTGTTATTGTTGCGTGCCAGTCACTTTATTTACCAACGCTGGCTGTTCATTCCCCCCCCCCAACCGTCTCCAGTTGTTTTCGGGACGTGCTGCATGCTTGCCTTGTATGGTTTTTGTTGTGGATCCCTGGCACCAGATACATTGTTTGTATCCCCTTATGTGTTGTGTTGCGCAGCGTTCCGGGGAATGATTCCTCCTTCTGTCACATGTCTTATGTTCTCTGCTTCCCCTTTTGCATTCGGTTGTGCTGCAGTATTGGGGCTCTCCCCGGTAACGTTTAGTCCTTTCTTGTGGCGTGTTGTGTCTGTGTGCACTTTTCCTATGGGGTCTAAGGGCCTCTGTTGTGCCCTTATGCATGCTGCAGTCTTGCGGGCAGATTGCGTGTTTTGGTCACAGTTTAGTAATGGCCCAGTTCTTGTGAGGTCTTCTGCCCACTTCCCCCCCAACGGTCTGCACTGTACACTTTCTCACAGTTATAATGCAGTTAAAGAGATTGTGCCTGTCTGGCACCAGAGCAACCCACAACACTCTCATGACATGGGGCACGACCTGCTATTTCTCCTTTGGTCAGGTCGCCTCCGGGCCTCAAACAACTGCAGCCGCCGTGGTCTTACGATGTGGTTCGCTGCGCGCATCTATGTTTTATGTCCTTATTGCAATCAGTGTTGTGCGTCTCATGCACCAGCAGAGTGTGGGGGTCTTTCTCCCGCAAGATGACTCATTTTGGAGGCTACGCCTGCGCTTCGTTCGTGCCTGTGCCCGCTTCGTATTATAAAATGTCTGCGCCAGTGAGTCTACTTTATGTGCAGGTCTTTAACGTGCCCCTTTCGACAGAGGTCACCTTGTGCGTCTCTCTTCACAATGTCCCACCATCTGTACACTGCATCGTGTCTTCGTCACTCATAAGGCAGATATGTGCGCCCGCGGCCACGCAGAGGCTTACAGAAACTTTGTAACCATATCACGGGTTACGATATTGCTTTGTCGGTGCGGGGCTCCCATTCTCTCTTCGCTGTGCGCGCTTGGCGTTTCAAGGTGGACTCACCATCCGGCTTCCCTGAACTTTCCGGCACTCCGTCATGCTGCTTTCTAGCAATTGCGTTTGGTCCCAGGCTCTGCTCCACTATAGTTATATGTGGTCTCTCCAGTACAGGGACACTTGCGTTTGTTGCTTTTATGCAGAACTGTTAATTTCCTTCCCCCAGGCTCGCGATTATGTCCGCCGAGCTCGCCGAGGTCTAATCACTCCTTCAGCATGTCACAGCTGTCTTCCTTTTCTTCCTCTGTATAGGCGCTCCGCCACGGCTTTCGCTCGTGTTCTTCAGACAACATGTTGGATCCCTTTAATTTCACGCGCACCTCAGTCCTTGCATCTTCGTACGCTTGGCTTTTCAGTATTGAGCTTCTCTGCAGTCTGTAGCCATGGCTTTTTCCAAGGATTGTTATGGATCGGCAGGAGCTCTTGGACTCGCGACCTCTCACATGGTTCTGTAGCCACGCCCCCTACTTAATAACAGGGTTAGCCATCTGGGACCACAATAATCATACAGTAAACATACATGGGGACATGGTACTGCACACAAAAAGGCTGGAGATGCCACCTCCACCAACGCTGCAGTGAAAAGTCTAAAATAATAAAGCGAAAAGAAAGGTGAATGGGTTTCCCTGCAGAGCTCCCCACTTGGGGTTAGTACTGCTACACCAAAAAAAACCCTTAGGCCACTAGAAAGACCAAGGCGAATGGGAATGTCTTCAGTTTCCACTTCACCAAGAAGAACAAGTTACTTTCTTACCTGGTAACGTTCTTTCGATGGGATGGTCCGAGGACGTATTCCATATCTATGACATGTAATCACCACAGCTGTGCTGCTTCAGAAACTTTTTTTTTTTTTTTCGGCGTCTGCGTCCTGCGTCGATGACGTCGATGCGCCGTCGTCGAGGACCTCCTCTGACGTCATCCGATGTGATAAGTAGGACGCACGACACCCGTAGCCTCAGTTGTAGTTTTTTCCCCCAGAACGTGTGATACTAGTCAACTGCCAGTCAGACACAAAGCCTTACGGAACGTAAGCTGCAATCGCAAAAGAAATTCTGCAGCGGGGAAGGCAGGGCGGGAGCGATATGGAATACGTCGTCGGACCATCCCATCGAAAGAACGTTACCAGGTAAGAAAGTAACTTGTTCTTCGAGGGGATTGGGTCCTCCGACGTATTCCATATCTATGACAGACTCCCAAAGCAGTACCAGAGCAAGGAGGAGGGAAAGAATTTAGAATCAAAATTTAGATTAGCCAATCAAATAGCAGAGCAAAGGACCGCCTTGCCAAAGGCCAGATCCTGTGCTCGGATGGAATCGAGGGAATAGTGACGTACAAATGTATGTACTGAAGCCCAGGTGGCTGCATCACAGATGTTGCGAATAGGAACACCCCTCTGCAGGGCAGTAGATGCAGCCATACCCCTGGTAGAATGGGCCCGCAAGCCAGCGGGTCCTTACCTGCCAAGCGGTAGCACTCCGAGATGGCCAAAATAATCCAGCGAGACAAAGTCTGTTTCGTCACAGCTTGCCCCAAACGCTTTCCAGCGTAACCAATAAAGAGTTGATCGTCCACTCTGACCCGGGACATGCGTGAAACAGAAAAGCTTAAAGCTCTCCTAGGATCAAGCCTATGGAGCCTCTCCTCTTCCTTACCAGGATGCGGAGGAGGATAGAATGCCGGAAGAACAACCTTCTGGGCCAAATGAATTTCCGTCACTACCTTCGGAAGAAAAGAAGGACGAACTCTAAGGACAACCCTGTCCTTGTGAAATACAGTGAAAGGTGGCTTAACTGAAAGTGCCTGTAACTCACTCACTCTGCGTGCGGAAGTAACCGCAACTAAAAACACAGTTTTCAGAGTTAACAGCCTCAAAGGGCAAGAATGTAAAGGCTCAAACGGAGCACCCATAAGAAACTTAAGAACAAGGTTTAAATCCCAACCGGGCACCAGGAAAGGTGACGGAGGGAACACATTAGTGAGCCCTTTCAGAAACTGTGAAATTAAAGGGATTTTAAAGTAAGAACACTCTTCAGACGAGCGCTTAAAGATGGACAGCGCCGCCAGGTAACCTTTAATGGTACCCACTTGCAAGCCCCTGTGGGCCAAAGAAAGTAAAAAGGACAGAACCATGGGGATGTCACATGCAAAAGGATCCACATTCTGAACTCTGCACCAGCCGCAGAACTTGCGCAAACGGCAACGGTACAGAGACTTTGTTGCTGGCCTTCGGGCCGAAAGCAACACCTCCATCACGTCTTCAGGGAGGTCCCAATCCTTATACCTCAACCTTTCAGAAGCCAAGCGTGAAGGTTGAGGGATCTGACCTCTGGATGGAGAACCTGACCCCCCTCCCGTGAGAGCAGATCGTCTCGGTAGGGAAGACGACGTGGAGGGCAGATGGACGAGTCGAGAAGGTCCGGGTACCACGTTCTCCGAGCCCACGCCGGAGCAATGAGGATCATCCGGGAACCGAACTTCCGTAACCTCCGCAGCTCTTGCGGGATGACGGGGACTGGAGGAAACGCGTACAGCAGCGGGAATGACCTCTCCACCACGAACGCGTCTCCTAAGGCTCCTTTTGGAGGAAATTCCTGCGAGCAAAACCTTTCGCACTTCCGGTTGACACTGGAGGCGAAGAGATCCACTCGAGGGGTCCCCCAAAGGGCGAAGATCTCCAGGAGAATCTCCTGAGCCAACTCCCACTCGTGACAGATCGCGCTCTGCCTGCTCAGAGCGTCCGCCGTCACGTTTTCGTCTCCGGCCAGATGAACTGCCGAGATCGAAACTTCCTGCTGGATGGCCCAGAACTCGAGCTGCATCGCCTCCCTGCACAGAGGAAGTGACCGTGCCCCCCCTTTTTGTTGAGGTAGTGCATGGCCACTGTGTTGTCCGTCAGGATCAGGACACTCTTTCCTCGCACAGTCGGCAGAAAAGCCTTCAGGGCTAGCCTGACGGCCCTCAGCTCCAACAGATTGATATGGAGTCTGGACCCTGACGGAGACCAACGACCGCTGACTGTCAGCCCGTTGGCATGAGCTCCCCATCACGTGAGGGATGCATCCGACACGATCGTCACCTCCGGCCAGGGAAGCCAAAATGGAGCCCCCTTCATCAAGTTGCCTTCGACGGCCCACCACAGAAGGTCCCGGGCGACCGAGGGCGGCACCTGAACCGGGTCCGACATCCTGCCGGAGGACTGCGACCATTGCGTCTTGAGTGCCCACTGCAAAGATCTCATCCGCAGGCGAGCCTCTGGCACCAGAAGAATGCAGGATGCCATGAGGCCGAGCAACCTCAAGAAATCGAACGCTGGGAGCGTCTGGGCATGCTGAAACTTGTGCACCATCTGCTGAATGTGAAGAGCCCTCACCTGGGGAGGAAACACTGCCCCAGGGAAGTGTCGAGCACTGCTCCGATGTACTGGAGCCGCTGTGTTGGCATCAAATGGGACTTCTTTAAATTGAGGGAGAAGCCCAGCCTGTGAAGGGAGTGGCAGGTGACGGACAGATGATCCAGGACTTGCTCGGGAGAGCTCCCCCTGATCAACCAATCGTCCAGGTAGGGGTAGACGTGAATCCCCCCTTGCCTGAGATGCGCTGCCACCACCACCATGAGCTTGGTGAAAACCCTCGGGGCGGAGGTCAATCCGAACGGCAGGACCCGAAACTGAAATCGCGAGTCGCCAACCGTGAACCTCAGGTACTTCTTGTGCTTGGGATGGATCGGCACATGGAAGTAAGCATCCTTGAGGTCGAGTGACACCAACCAGTCCTGAAGCTGAAGGGCCTGGAGGACTTGAGAGAGAGTAACCATCTTGAACTTGTCCTTCCTGAGGAGTTTGTTCAAACCGCGCAAGTCCATGATTGGTCTCAATCCCCCCATCTTTCTTCGAAATCAAAAAATAAGGGGAATACCATCCCTTGTTCCTCTCCGCTACAGGCACCAGTTCTATGGCGCCTTTCTCCAGCAGGGCTTGAATTTCCTGCGCAAGGAGCGGATCCGGACTCTGCAAACAGAGGTTCCCCGGTGGATTGTCGCGAGGCCTGTGCCGAAAGGGAAGACAGTAGCCGTGGGTTATGATCTCCAGAACCCACACATCTGAAGTAATGGCTTGCCACTCTACAAGATGCTGCGCCAGCCTTCCCCCAACCGGCGAACCATGGGACATGGCCTCATGACTGAGTGGGAGCGGCTGCGGCGTTACCTGAGGGCAAAGAGGCAACTTCCCGAGCGGCCTTGGCACCACGGGTACCCTGTCGTCCACCTCTGGTACCCCTGCGCTGGCCTCTTTGACTGCCAGCTCCTCTCGCTTTACTGAAGGACGAGTAATAGCGAAAGGAACCACCCCTCCACTGCTGTCCCCTAGGACGAAAAGGCGGAGGTTGTCGAACTGCAACGCCCAACGACTTCGCTGCAGCTTTTGAGGTCTGCAACCTCTCAAGGCTCTCGTCAGCCTTGCTGCCAAAAAGGTGTTCACCGTCAAAGGGCATGTTGAGGAGCCGGGACTGCACATCAGAAGCAAACCCCGACTTCCGCAACCACGCAAACCTGCGTATCACGGTGCTCGCCGCCATGGACCTATTGACGCATTCAGCTAAGTCCAAACCCGACTGAACGGACTCATACATAGCATCCGTACCATCCTGGACCATAGCAAGGAAACCATCCCGTTCGTCCCCTTCGGGAATATGTTCAGCCGCTAATGCAACACAGTTCCACAGAGTGTGTGTGAAACGAGACAAGGCACAAATGGAGTTGGCCACCTGAAGCGCCATACCACCAGAAGAAAACACTTTCTTCGCCCAGCCATCAAAACGTTTGTCGTCCCTATCAGGAGGGATGGTAGGGTACGACGCCTGCTTTGCCGGGGCCGTGGTCGCCTGCACCACCAAACTCTCCGGAGTGGGGTGCCTGGTCAAGTAGCAGGGGTCGCTACTGGCTGGACAGTATTTTCGCGACAAGGATCTGCCCACCGCCGGGAGACTCTCCGGAGCAGTCCAAGCCGCCGCCACCCTTCTCTGTAAAGCCATATGGAACGGCAGTACCGGATCAGTTGGGGGACCAACATCAAGGATGTCCGTCAGATCATCCTGCACAAACTCACCTGGGGGAGCAGACCATCCCAAGTACTCAGAAACCCTAGCCATAAGGCGCCCGTACGAGGAATCGGCATGAGAGCCAGGCTCAGGCCTACAAAACTCCACCTCCGGAGAGGTGTCCAGTCCACTGGCATCATGCAGTGACTGTCTCAAATCGTCAAACTGACTATGGCCCGAGACAATTTCATCTGGAACCTGACTAGGAACCAGGCCATCAGAATCCTCATACGCCTCTGAAATATAGTCCAGGTGGCGAAAAGAAGGCACCCGAGAGTGCTTGCTCTTAACCCGAGCCTTCCTAGGGGGTTCTCCCGTGCCACGGGGTACCTCAGACACGAAAGGCGTCGATGGCGTTGAGCCAATCGGCGCCGAGAGAACCGGCATCGGCGCCGAGAAGATCGGCGTCGACGTCAGATGCAGCGCCTCCAGCATCGGCGGCGTCGACACAGCCCTCGAAGCCGGAGCCCCGAGCGTGTCCCTCGACGACCTGAGCGTTGACGGCTTCGACGACTTCCTCGGAGCCGGAGCCTCGAGAAAGCCTGTCGACGCCCTCGACGCCTCAGACGTCGATGTCTTCCTCGAAGACCTCACAGGAGCACACGGTCTCGAACGCGTCGAGGACCGGGACCTAGAACGGGTACGTCGAGAACAAGTCTCCTTGTCCGAACGGGACCTCTCCCGTGACTCGTGCCGACCACTCTTGCGAGCGGTGTCTCTCGACATCTCACGACCGACCCCACTCAGGGGCGCGGACGGCTTAGTACCCTGCGACTCAAGAATCTCCAGCATTTTCTTCCCGAAGGAAGCCCATTCCTCTGGCGTCGCACGGCTGGTGGGGTAAGCGACGTGCCGGGCAGAGTCCTCCGAAGAGGACCTGGAAGACGACCGGTGTCGGCGCTTCCGAGAATGCCTCGAAGAGGCTGAGGAGTGGCGAGACCGACTCCTAGAAGGAGACCCACGAGACTTCCGACGATGACGCGGAGAGTCACCCCTCGAATCATCCATCGAAAGCCCCGCAGACTTCGACTTCCGGGGCTTGGACACCCGACCTACCGACAACAACTTCTTACGTTCGCGTAAGGCTTTGGACGTGAGCGACTGGCAGTCGATAGTCATCCGTGTCGTGGGCCTCCCCGAGGCACCAGAGGCAGGCGTCGTGCGAGTCCGTCACCGACATCTTGGACCCACACTCCCCGCACTTCTTGAAACCCAGACGCGGGGTCGAAGACGAAGTAGAAGACATCTTCACACGAAGGATTTTCACAAAACGAACAGGTTCGAAGAACCGAGAAGAACAGAACTCCAAAGAGTCGAGGCGTTAACCGAGAATCACAAAGCAACACGTTCGCGGAAAAAACGGAACTGAGGCTACGGGCGTCGTGCGTCCTACTTATCACATCGGATGACGTCGGAGGAGGTCCTCGACGACGGCGCATCGACGTCATCCACGCAGGAGCCGAAAAAAAAAAAAAAACGTTTCCGAAGCAGCACAGCTGTGGTGATTACATGTCATAGATATGGAATACGTCGGAGGACCCAATCCCCTCGAAATAGATGTTACGTGTATCAAAGAAGAATGCATTTGAATCAGAACCAAATACTGGGTTTCTGGATTCCAGTGGGGTGAAATATTCCTGTTGGTCAATGGCAATAATGCCAGCTCTCTAAGCACTGTTGCTCAGGAACAAGCCCTTAATTGTGTGGCGTTAAGTCTTAAAGTGTGCTATACCGTCCTGTGGAGGAGCAGTACACACTTCGGTCATAGGGAGGGGCTGCTTGAACTTCTGCAGCATTAGAACCCCCTTACAACCTTTAACTCCTCAGTTATGGATGCTGAGCTAGAGAAAGAGGTTTGCATACCTACTTCCTTTAGGTGTGGAGCAGTGTCTTCATCCGAACTGTCCCTCTGTAACTTGGACCAGTGGCATAATGTCAGTGATGAGGAGCAGTACTCATTCCATGATTGGTGGCTTTTTCCTAGTCATTTTCTCGTCACAGTTAAGAAAGTTTTCTCTTGGAGTAACTTTTCCTCCATATTTTATAGACCCAAAAATGTTTTGTTTTTGCACTTTGTCCTGACTTTTTGCAGTAAAGTGAAACCTTCAGCTACACTTCACTGGCCTATTGATCACATGTTATGGAGAAACTAGCCAGTCCTTTAGACTGTCAGTTCCCTTAGTCTTTTGACTTTGTTATCTGTTTGGGTAACATTTTACTATTGCACACAGCATCTTCAAATGAAATGCAATCGGGATACTTTTGTATCATCCTATACACTCAAAGGAATTTTGGTTACTTTTACATGTGCCTGAAGACAAGCTGGTGGCAGCAGTTAAGTTTTCACTATTGTTACTGTATCTTTGGTTTGCTCATTCGCATTTTTCGCGCTTGGCTACTAACTGTTGCTTGTGCCCTAACATAGCCGTGCCAGGATGTTTTTGCTTGTTGGCCTTCCTGCCTTGCCAGGCCACAAAATTCCTTTTATGGTCATGCACTTGCTTGGGAATGGCTTGCTTTTCGCAGGCAAGTGCCTGCCATGTCTTTTTGGGAGCCAAGAAGTGGGCTGGCACTGTCTGGCCCCAATCCACAAACTGGATTCTGTATGTGTGTGTGTGTGTGTATGCACGAGTGTATGTGTGTGTGTGTGCACATGTATGCACGAGTGTATGTGTGTGTGTATGCACGAGTGTGTGTGTATGCACGAGTGTATGTATGTGTATGCACGAGTGTATGCATGTGTGAGCGTGTGCGCGTGTGCGTGTGCGTGTGTCTGTCTCGACCAGTTTTTGCTGCAGTCCCGGTCTAGGCCTGTCTGGCTACTGATTGTAGAAGACCCATGTCAGTGCTTTGACCATTTGGAGAGGTTAGAACAACCATTCAACGGCATCTTGGTGCCCTGCCATTTTGAGTCTTTGGAAGCGTTCATGGGCCATCCAGTGGACTGACCAACTCCAATTTGGGCTATCGCGGTAGAAGAGTCTTCGTTCCACGTGCCGGATCAGAATTCCAGGGGTCTTCAGCTTGCTCAGCAAGTAGCCTTCCTGTGAGATTTTTGGCGTCCCAACAACCAAGGGTCCCGAGATAGTAGCCTTTCTTTGACCACGACATCTGTGATGCCTGCTGTCGCCATGCATCGGTGACCATCCCCAAAACCAGCTTTCCCGCATCTAATCTAGGATCTTGAGTCCTGCGCCGGTGCCTGCTGCATTGTTCCATGAAAAGAGGTTGCATATAACTCCTGGACACAACCAGAAGTCTTCCTGCACCCACAGCTCCTCGACCGGAACCAATGGTGGGAAAACCTAACTCAGACGGCCCTCCAATGACCTGTGAAGTCTGATGAAAAATTGGAGTAAAGGGGAATAAGTTATAGCGATAGTTACCGGTACGGCTATCTCCACCCTTTAAAAGTTTGTAAAACCTTTTAATAGTTTTATAACACTTGGCTTTGACAATGCTTGTTACCTAAAGCCCTCCAAAAGATAGAAAAACGTTTAATTCACCAGTGATGTCTGCATCTGACTTTTGGACCGTTCTTCATATCCCCGGTACCCTCTCCCTCATTTATTCTCACCTCATAAAACTCTTTGGTTTGAAAACTTTGTGAACTGTTGGGCACAAGAACCCAATCAATTTAGGGTTGGATATATATATACATATATATATGTATATACCAATAAGACTACAGACAGTAAATAGATATAATGGAGCTGGTGAATGATAATATACCACCACTACTATACTAGATAAAACATTCGCCGAACATGGGATACAAAGGCCTTTTATCTGCTATAAACCAGCCACGGTATCGCCTCAGAAACTATACAATCAATACACCAAGATACAATATACCTACCCAGTATGATAACCTGATACATTACTAAACTACAAGGATTCTGAGCCATAAAACCCACTAATCAAAACCTCGAATTTCTGCATACTTAATTCACACAAAAACCCACACAACCACCTCTCTCGCAGCAAACTGCACAGATTTCACCACACCGCAACAACACACAATCAACACAGAATGCAACAACAGCACGCAAGGACTCGCTTAGATCCTATATGCACTCCCAAGCTCAGCGCACGGTGAAAACCGAACTGAAGCTGCCAACAATACACCACCTCTCACTTTCCTACTCCCTCCTCACCCACTAACCCTCCTGTTAGGCAGAATTATATGCAGTACCCTTTGGGAACACCACAAACAATTAAGACTACAAGTGACAGTACAAATTCACCTTTGGTACAAGCCTGTACTACACAGAAAGGTGGTAGCGATGGCTGAGCAGCCAGACTTCTCAAGAGCAAGTGAGCAGTATCAATAGTTACACAAAGGACAGCAATTACTATGATTCAAACAAACACTGACTCAAGGTTTCGGAGTAAAAGAATATACATTTATTTACACATCAGTTTTATAACATCTCACTAAAGTAAAGCACTTTTTTGTTGAAATCTTTATTTATTGAATTTTACAACAATTGAAAAAGAAAAACAAGAGCCATTCCCCTCTCCCTCCCACACTCTCCCACCTCCCTCCCCCCAGACGACGAGCTTCCGCTTTCGAAATCACCATTCCACTGAGTAGACATATCATGATCATTGTAGGTCCAACAGTCTCAGGCGCTGCGGGCACCACATCCCCCTAAAGTCATCTTTAAGAAAATCCAACAGTTCGCCCCAGTCCACCACAAAGCTCTGTAGTTTGTTTTACATGGTATAAGTCGCCCATTCCAGAGCTACTATTTCCCACATCTTCCGGAGCCAGTCCTGGCACACAGGGACCTCAGGGCTCTTCCACCTCCGTGCTATTAGCATCATAGCTGCCAACGTCAATATCAGCCTTGCTTTCTCCCTCCCTCTAGGTTCACCTGCCGCCTCTTTTGTCCGAAATCCTAAGAGAATGTGCATCGGTTTTCTGTCGTCCCCGGGGCCAAACGTCAGATCTTGTGCCTTCCGTATCTCCCCCCAAAATGGTGCGATCTTTGGGCATGACCACCAAATATGCTCCGAGGTGCCTACCAGGCCACATCCCCTCCACCACTTCTCCGAAACCTCTGGGTACATCCTGTGAAGCCGAGCAGGGGTGCAATGCCACCCGTACAGTATCTTGTACCAAGTTTCTTGCAGTTGAGATGCCCTGGCCAATTTAGGTATTTTCCTCCATAGACTCTCCCACTCTGGTCTATCAATCTCCCTGCCCAATATCCGTTCCCATTCCCACATATAGGGCCACTGAGTGCCCTCATTGGCCATGCTCAAAATCTTGTAAGTGTTAGAGATTAGGGCTTTCAATACATCATTAGTGAGGAGAAACTTCTAAAATAGCGTAGGGTCACAGGTGGCCACCTTTTTAACCCCTGGGTGCATAACCCAATGTCGAATTTGTGCATACCGCAATCACTCGCTTTCATGGATTGCGAATTCCCTCTTACAATCTTGAAAAGACAGAAATTCCCCCTCCCGGAACATATCTGCCAGTTTCCTGCAGCCACCTTCCTGCCACTGAGCAAATGCCCCTTTCTCCGTGCCCGGGGTGAAGTCCCCATTACCAAAGAAGGGAGCGAAGGGGGATGGAAATGTAGTTATGCCTCCAGAGCCCGTCAGTTTATCCCACGTATCCACCATAAGTTTTGTAATGGCGCTCTCATAAAGGTGCTGGGGCCTAAGCTGTTTGGGAAGCCACAGAAATTCTGCTAGGTTGCGATGCGCTACCGCCCTATCCATCCTCACCCACAGTTTATCTGGGAACCCCTCGTCATCCAACAACCATTCCCTGATGACCCGAAGCTGCGTGGCCTCATAATATCGCCGAAAGTTCAGCAATGCCAGCCCCCCCCCTCACCCTTGGCTGCCGTCAGGAGCCTAAAGGCTATCCTAGCCCTTTTCCCTTCCCATATGAACCCTTTGGTGAGCGAATCTAACTCTTTAAAGAAAGTCGACGGGATAGCCTGAAAAAGATAAAGCAACCTTGGTAACATGACCATCTTCACCACGGCTATCCGCCCCACCCAAGACACTTGAAGGTCTCTCCACTTTTGGAAGTCTTTTTTTTACCGCTTTGAGGAGCGGGGGGAAGTTAGCCGCATACCACCCTGCTAAAGCTGCTGCGATTTTCACCCCCAGGTATTTAATCCCTCCCTGGCTCCACATAAACTGCAATCCTTCCTTTAACCTGTCCCGTTCCTCAGCCCTTAATGTCAGATTCAGCACTTCTGACTTGTTGGTGTTAATCTTCAACCCCGATGCCTCCCCAAACGCCCCTAATAAAGTCACACTCGCTTAAAGCAATTCTCTCGGTGCGGTCAACATCAACAACATATCGTTGGCGAAAGCCGCAACCTTCTGCTGCTCTCCCCCGAAGGGGATGCCCTGAATTTCCCTAGTCTCCCTAATTGCCTGGAGGAGAGGTTCTAGGTAAATTGCGTAGAGTATTGGGGAGAGTGGACAGCCTTGCTTAGTTCCTCGCCGCAAATTTACGCGCCGAGAGGCCTTACCGTTTACCATCACTCTGATGCTGGAATCCTGATAGTTAGCTCGAACCATCTGCATAAAGTCCCCCCCCCCCAAAGCCCATCCTCTCCATTACTTGAAACGGAAAGGACCACTCCACGCGGTCAAAGGCCTTTTCCGCATCCAGGGCCACCAAGACCGCGGGAGTGTTAGTCTTTTGGACTTTTTCGACTATGTGGGCCACACGCCTGATATTGTCCGCCGTTTGTCTAACTCTAATGAACCCGGCCTTGTCAGGGTGAATCAAGCTCGGAAGGATGGACTCGAGACGACTCGCCAGAATCTTAGTGTATATCTTTGCGTCAGTATTAAACAAGGATATCGGGCGATATGAGGATCTGTCCTCTGGGTTTTTATTAGGTTTGAGAATGAGGGTGACCTTTGCCTCTTCCATGGAAGGGGAAACCCTACCCGTTTGCCTAAAAGAATTAAACAGGGAAGTCAATTGCGGGGCTGGCTGCGAAATAAACAATTTATAAAAGGCAGCGGTATAACCGTCTGGGTCGGGAGCTTTGTGCGCCGGGAAGCCCTGATCCCCTTTCTCACTTCCTCCTCTGAGATTTCTTGATTGAGGGCTTCCCTCGTATTCCTACTAATTTCCCCCAGCTTCACCTTTTGTAGGAATTTCTCCTGAGTTTCACACCGGGGGGCCTGAGAGGCATACAGGGAGTCGTAGGACTCCGCAATAACCTCCTGCAATTCCTCTTGCCTTGTAACCCGAGTACCCGATTCTGATTTCAGCGCTGTGATCGCATTGCTTGCCCTTTTACCCCTTAATAGGCGGGCTAATAGTGCATCCGGCTTATTAGCTTTCATGTAGTACTTTTGCCTCACAGCCAGCAAGGCACCCTCAGCCTTCTTAGCGCGCAAAAGTTCCAACTGACCCACTGCTTTTCTGTAAACCCGCATAGCTGCCCGGGAGGGGGTATCGCCCGACCCCTCGACGCCTGCCTCGCAGCCTCCACTTCATCTTCTAACTGGACCTCTAGTAGTTTCAACAGCTTCGCTCGGTGAGCCGCCGCTGCAATCAGCTCCCTTCTCAGGGTGGCTTTAAAAGCATCCCACCTTATCCCCTCCCCGGTGTCCTCCTTCCTATTAGTATTGAAAAATACTTTGATCTTCTCTTCAATATCCCACCTAACCTCCGGATCCCTCACTATGGCCTCTAAAAATTTCCAACCCCACAGACCCTTAGCCCTCCGGCCTATGTCCAACACCATGGAAACCGTTTTATGATCCGCTATTCCTATCGGTCCAGTATGCACCTCGCGTATGTTAGCCACCAGGCCTGCCGAGACCCAAATATAATCAATTCTGGACTGTGAGCCATGAACCCCCGATAGAAAAGTGTGGCCTTCCTCATCCCCCTTGCATTCCCTCCAAACATCGCGCAGCCCCACCCTACCAATCCTGCCCTTCAGCTCTGCGGACATTACTGCTCCTCCCCCATAAACCCGCTTTCCACCCCTGTCCCTCTCCCTGTCCCATGCGATATTGAGATCGCCCATAAGAATGATCTGACCCCATGCTTCCTCCTCTAACACCTTCAGGACTCGATGCAGAAATTGCTCCTGCCCCGAGTTGGGGGCATACACTACAGCAACTGTTTATTGAGCATCTTAGTAAATCCCCCTGGCTATTATATACCTCCCTTCTTTGTCCCTGATCACTTCGCAGACTCTAAAATCCACTGAATTCTGAATGGCCAGGGCCACCCCCTTGCTTTGCTAGGGCCTGAGGCATGGAGGATCCGGTCGAAGCCACGCAATTTTAGTCTGCGCTGGTCCTAGTGTACTTAGTGCGTCTCCTGAAGCCCCATAATGTCCGGGCCCTCCTTCTGCGTAAAATGCTCCAGTTTCTTCCTTTTAAGAGGGGTATTCAACCCCCTCACGTTATGTGTTAGCCACTTAAGCGGACCCCTGGTAATGTTAGGTCGCCAATCTTGGTAACAACCTATTTCCTCTCCCCCCCGTTGGTTGCTCGTTGCCCATCCCCCCCAAACACTCCCCTTCGTCCCTCCCCCCTACAACCCCCCCTGGAAGGATAACACCTTCCCGCACTCTCTCCACTCCTAACTCGAGCATCTCACCCTATCCTTTCTCAAAATGGCTGCTCTGCCAGTAACCCCAACGCTTTCATCCACCCTTTAGAGGCCCACCACCCCTGTTGCTGACCATTCTACATAGGGAGTCGTTCACTTCTGTGCCCTTCCTTTGCCGAGTTTTCCTGGATGCTGCAATTCGTTATCCTTTGGTTCTTTCTTTCGTTTGACCCCAACCGTCGTCCACTCCCAAGACCGTGATCTGGCTCGGCCAGTCATGTTTCTTGGCTTCGAGCTCGAAGGGGCGTCCTCCAGATCCACGCGCAACAGGTCAGCTCCCTCTTGAAGTGATGTGATCCACCTTTGGGCACCTTCCCACTCGAAGACCAGACTGAAAGGAAGAACAAGTTACTTTCTTACCTGGTAACGTTCTTTCGATGGGATGTCCCGACGACGTATTCCATATCTATGACATGTAATGTCCACAGCTGTGCTGCTTCGGAAAATCTTTGGCGTCTGCGTCCTGCGTCGACGTCAAAGCGCCGTCCCCGAGGACCTCCTCCGACGGCCGACGTCACCCGATGTGATAAGTAGGACGCACGACGCCCATAGCCTCAGTTATAGTTTTTTCCCAGAACGTGTGCCACCAGTTTTCTGCCAGTCAGAGACACAAGGCCTTGCGGAACGCAAGCTGCAATCGCCAAAGAAATTCTGCAGCTGGGAAGGCAGGGAGGGAGCGAAATGGAATACGTCGTCGGACCATCCCATCGAAAGAACGTTACCAGGTAAGAAAGTAACTTGTTCTTCGAGGGGATTGGGTCCTCCGACGTATTTCATATCTATGACAGACTCCCAAAGCAGTACCAAGCAAGGAGGTGGGAAAGAATTTAGAATACAAATTTAGCATGCCCAATCAAATTGCGGAATAGAGAACTGCCTTGCCAAAGGCCAGATCTTGCCCTCTGATGGAATCGAGGGAGTAGTGACGTACAAAAGTATGTACTGAAGCCCAGGTGGCTGCATCACAGATGTGACGAATAGGAACTCCCCTCTGCAGAGCATTAGACGCAGCCACTCCCCTGGTAGAATGGGCCCGCAAGCCAGCCGGAGGATCCTTACCCGCCAAGCGGTAACACTCGGAGATAGCTAAAATAATCCAACGAGACAAAGTCTGTTTCGTCACAGCTTGTCCCATACGCTTTCCAGCGTAACCAATGAAAAGTTGATCGTCCACTCTGACCCGGGACATGCGCGAAATATAAAAGCTCAACGCTCTCCTAGGATCAAGCCTATGGAGCCTCTCCTCTTCCTTACCAGGATGTGGAGGAGGATAGAACGCCGGAAGAACAACCTTCTGGCTCAAATGAAATTCCGAAACCACCTTCGGAAGAAAAGAAGGATGAACTCTGTCCTTATGAAACACAGTGAAGAGTGGCTTAACTGAAAGTGCCTGTAACTCACTCACTCTGCGAGCGGAAGTAAACGCAACCAAAAACACAGTTTTCAGAGTTAACAGCCTCAAAGGGCAAGACTGTAAAGGCTCAAACGGAGCACCCATAAGAAACTTAAGAACAAGGTTCAAATCCCAACCTGGCACCAGAAAAGGTGACGGAGGGAACACATTAGTGAGCCCTTTAAAAAACTGCGAATTTAAAGGAATTTTAAAATAGGAACACTCTTCAGACGAGCGCTTAAATATGGACAGCACCGCCAGGTAACCTTTAATGGTCGCCACTTGCAAGCCCCTGTGGGCCAAAGAAAGCAAAAAAGACAACCATGGGAATGTTGCATTCAAAAGGATCCACATTCTGAACTCTGCACCAGTCGCAGAACTTTCTCCAACGGCAACGGTACAGAGACTTAGTTGCCGGCCGCCTGGCCGAGAGCAACACCTCCATCACGTCTTCAGGGAGGTCCCAATCCTTATACCTCAACCTTTCAGAAGCCAAGCGTGAAGATTGAGGGATCTGACCTCTGGATGGAGAATCTGACCCCCCTTCCGTGAGAGCAGATCGTCTCGGTAGGGAAGACGATGTGGAGGGCAGATGGACAAGTCGAGAAGGTCCGGGTACCACGTCCTCCGGGCCCACGCCGGAGCAATGAGGATCATCCGGGAACCGAACCTCCGCAGCACTTGCGGGATGACGGGGACTGGAGGAAACGCGTATAGCAGTGGGAATGACCACTCCACCACGAACGTGTCTCCTAAGGCTCCTTTTGGAGGAAATTCCCGTGAGCAAAACCTTTCGCACTTCCAGTTGACACTGGAGGCGAAGAGATCCACTTGAGGGGTCCCCCCAAAGGGCAAAGATCTCCAGCAGAATCTCCTGAGCCAGCTCCCACTCGTGAGAGATCGAGCTCTGCCTGCTCAGAGCGTCCGCCGTCTCGTTGTCGTCTCCAGCCAGATGAACAGCCGAGATTGACACTTCCTGCTGGATGGCCCAGAATTCGAGCTGCATCGCGCCTCCCTGCACAGCGGATGTGACCCTGCCCCCCCCTTTTTGTTGAGGTAGTGCATGGCCACCGTGTTGTCCGTTAGAATCAGGACACTCTTTCCGCGCACAGTCAGCAGAAAAGCCTTCAGGGCTAGCCGGACGGCCCTCAGCTCCAACAGATTGATATGGAGTCTGGACTCCGATGGAGACCAACGACCGCTGACTGTCAACTCATTGGCATGAACTCTTCATCCCATGAAGAATGCGTCAGTCACGATCGTTGCCTCTGGCAAGGGCAGCCAAAATGGGGCCCCCTTCATCAGATTGCCCTCGACGGCCCACCAAAGAAGGTCCCGGGCCACCGAGGGCGGCACCTGAACAGGGTCCAACAGCCTGCCGGAGGACAGACCACTGGAGCTTGAGTGCCCACTGCAAAGATCTCATCCGCAGACGAGCCTCTGGCACCAGGAGAATGCAGGATGCCATGAGGCCGAGCAGTCTCAAGAACTCGGGCGCTGGGAGATACTGGGCAAAATTAAACTTGTGCACCATCTGCTGAATGTGAAGAGCCCTCACCTGAGGAGGAAAACACTGCCCCAGGGACGTGTCGAGCACTGCTCCGATGTACTGGAGCCGCTGTGTTGGTGTCAAATGGGACTTCTTTAAATTGAGGGAGAAGCCCAGCCTGTGAAGGGAGTGGCAGGTGACGGACAGATGATCCAGGACTTGCTCGGGAGAGCTCCCCCTGAACAACCAATCTTCCAGGTAGGGGTAGATGTGAATCCCCCCTTTCCTGAGATGCGCTGCCACCACCACCATGAGCTTGGTGAAAACACTCGGGGCGGAGGTCAATCCGAACGGCAGGACCCGAAACTGAAAGTGTGAGTCGCCAACCGCGAACCTCAGGTACTTCTTGTGCTTGGGATGGATCGGCACATGGAAGTAAGCATCCTTGAGGTCGAGAGACACCAACCAGTCCTGAATTTGAAGGGCCTGGAGGACTTGAGAAAGAGACACCATCTTGAACTTGTCCTTCCTGAGGAGTTTGTTCAAACCGCGCAAGTCCATGATGGGTCTCAATCCCCCGTCTTTCTTCGATATCAAAAAATAAGGGGAATACCATCCCTTGTTCCTCTCCGCTACAGGCACCATTTCTATGGCGCCTTTCTCCAGCAGGGCTTGAATTTCCTGCGCAAGGAGCGGATCCGGACTCTTCAAAGAGCGGCTCCCTGGTGGATTGTCGTGAGACCTCTGCCGAAAAGGAAGACAGTAGCCGTGGGTTATGATCTCCAGAACCCACACATCCGAAGTAATGGCTTGCCACTCTACAAGATGCTGCACCAGCCTTCCCCCAACCGGCGAACCATGGGACCTGGCCTCATGACTGAGTGGTAGCGGCTGCGGCATTGCCCGAGGGCAAAGAGGCAACTGCCCGAGCGGCCTTGGCACCTCGAGTACCTTTATTTCCACCTCTGGCACTCTTACGATGGCCTCTTTGACTGCTAGCTCCCCTCGCTTTACTGAAGGACGAGTAATAGCGAAAGGAACCTCCCCTCCATTGCTGTCCCCTAGGACGAAAAGGCAGAGGTTGGCGAACTGCAGCGCCCAACGACTTCACTGCAGCTTTGGAGGTCTGCAACCTCTCAAGGCTCTCGTCAGCCTTGCTGCCAAAAAGGTGTTCACCGTCAAAGGGCATGTTGAGGAGCCGGGACTGCACATCAGGAGCGAACCCAGACTTCCGTAACCACGCAAACCATGGCGGCGAGCATTACGGTGCTCGCCGCCATGGACCGGCTGACACAATCCGCCAAGTCCAAACCCGACTGAACAGCCTCACACATCGCATCCTTGCCATCCTGAACCATAGCAAGGAAACCATCCCATTCGTCCCCTTCGGGAATATGTTCAGCCGCTAATGCAACACAGTTCTACAGAGTGTGTGTGAAACGAGAAAAGGCACATATGGAGTTGGCCGCCTCAAGCGCCATACCCCACGAAGAAAACACTTTCTTCGCCGAGCCGTCAAACGTTTGTCGTCCCTATCCGGAGGGATGGTAGGATACGACGCCTGCTTTGCCGGGGCCGTAGCCGCCTGCACCACCAAACTCTCCGGAGTGGGGTGCCTAGGCAAGTAGCAGGGGTCGCTACTGGCTGGACGGTATTTTCACGACAAAGACTTGCCCACTGCCGGGAGACTCCCCGGAGCAGTCCAAGCTGCTGCCACCCTTCTCTGCAGAGCCATATGAAAAGGCAAAACCGGGTCAGTGGGGGGACCGAGATCAAGGAAGTCCGTGAGATCATCCTGAACGAACTCCCCTGGGGGAGCTGACCAACCCAAGTACTCGGTGACCCGAGACATAAGGCGCCGATATGAAGAATCGGCATGAGTGCCAGGCTCCGGATACAAAACTCCACCTCCGGAGAGGTGTCCAGTCTACTGGCATCATGCAGCGACTGCCGCAGGTCATCAAACTGGCTATCGCCAGAGATAAGTTCATCGGAAACCGTAACCGGAACCAAGCCGCCATCAGAGCCTTCATCACCCTCAGAAATGTACTCCAGGCGGGGAGAGGAAGACCTCTGGGGACCAAAGCAGTGCCTGACCTTAGCCAGAGCCTTTCTAGGGGCAAACCCCGTGCCACGGGGCCCCTCCGACACCACCGCCTCGAAAGGCGTCGAGGGCGCCGAACGAGTCGGCGCTGGCGTCGACGTCAGCTGCAGCGCCGCCAGCATCGGTGGCGTCGACACAGGCCTCGAAGCCGGAGCTCCGAGCATGTCTCTCGATGACCTAGGCGCCGACGGCGTCGACGACCCCCTCGGAGGCGGAGCCTCGAGAGAAATCGTCGACGACCTCGGCGCCACACGCGTCGACATCATCTTCGAAGATGACACAGGATTACGCGGTCTCGAGCGCGTCGAGGACCGGGACCTGGAACGGGCATGGCGAGAACGGCTACCCTTGTCCGAGCGGGACCTCTCCCGCGAGCCGTGCCGACCACCCGAGCCCGAAGGCGTACGAGCGGTGTCTCTCGACCGGTGCCGACCGACCCCACTCGGAGGCGCGGATGGACCGGTGCCCTGCGATTCAAGAATCGCTAGCATCTGCTTCCCGAAGGAAGCCCATTCCTCCGGTGTCGCTTGCATGACAGGCGGAGTCCTCGGAAGAGGACGGGGAAGATGACCTATGCCGGCGCTTCCGGGAATGCCTCGAAGAGGCAGAGCAGTGGCGAGAACGACTCCTGGAAGGAGACTCACTGGACTTCCGACGATGACGCGGAGGCACTTGTACGTGGTACAAAGGAAATTTCAGTGTAAGAGATGTGGGGGGATTGCAGAGTTGGCATGCAGAGAGGAAACTATCTTGAATCAGTTCAGAGTGGGCTATGCAGGTTTGAAAGGATGGAAGTTTAAGATGGGTAGAGTCACTTCTGTGAATTGTGAAGCGTGCAGAAGCATGCAGAAGCTCAGAAACGGTCGATCACTATATGATGGGATTTATTTATTTTATTTCATTTCATGTTTTGCGTGACATACCCATGGGCCTTAGGGTCGCCCCTCGAGTCATCCGTCGAAAGCCCTGCAGACCTCGACTTCCGGGGCTTAGACACACGGCCTACCGACAGCTTCTTCTTGCGTTCCCGCAAGGCCTTTGCCGTGAGCGACTGGCAGTCGACACAGTCGTCCGTATCGTGGGCCTACCCGAGGCACCAGAGGCAGGCGTCGTGCGAGTCCGTGACCGACATCTTGGACCCACAGTCCCCGCATTTCTTGAAGCCCAGACGCAGAGTTGAAGACGAAGAAGACATTGCCACGAACAGGTCTTCACAACAAACCGAACAGGTTCAACGAACCGAGAATTGAAAACAGCAAACTCCAACGAGTCAAGGCGTACCGAGATTCACGAAGCGAACACCTCCGCGGAAAAAACAGAACTGAGGCTATGGGCGTCGTGCGTCCTACTTATCACATCGGGTGACGTCGGCCGTCGGAGGAGGTCCTCGGGGACGGCGCATCGACGTCATCGACGCAGGACACAGACGCCAAACATTTTCTCAAGCAGCACAGCTGTGGACATTACCTGTCATAGATATGGAATATGTCGGAGGACCCAATCCCCTCGAAAGGTCCTGTCCCTCGAGGCCTGGGCCAGCCAGAGTACGTGCAAGGTGCCATGAGTATCTCCTGTGGCCAGGGGTGCCCTGCCCCCCTCCCCTTGTTCTTCGTGGCCATTCCGCTCGCCTCGCCTCCCCCTGGGGCCATGATGGCGCCCCTGCAGCGGGCCGCAGACCACTATGCACCTCCATGAACTCTCCGCAACTAGGAGGATGAGGCTCCTTGTAGCACGGGACTGCCCCCTCTGTATCGCGGGCCCAGGTGGGTAGTTCTTCCCAGGGGCATCCTTAGGTGCTCTGCCTGAATCCGTCACTGAAACACTGGCCCCACAAACAGGGGTGGCCGCACCTCCTCCTCAACCCGGGGGCAAGCGTTGTTGTGGCTATACTCCTCTGGCAGAACGCAGTGTTCCCTCCAGTCTCGGGCCAGTTGCCCGCTGTGACTATGCTCCTCCGGCCCGATGGCTCGGCGACACAAACTCCTTCACACCCCTGGGCGCATGCCAAGTCAGAGCTGCGCCTAATAAAGTTAGGGAGAGATGGGGCCCCCACGCCCACCCAGGTTTCACTGCTCGGAGGATGGATAAAGGGTCCCCCCCTTCAAGATGGCCTCCTACCTTCTCCTGCACCTCCAAGCAGCTGGGACGTCACTACCGGCCGCACTTCCTCGTCCGCTGCTTCCTGCGGGCTGCCTCTCCCTCACAGGCTCGCTGGATCTCCCGGCAACGTAGCACGCAGCCGCCTCCTCGCCCCTCCGTATCACGGCGCCGGCAGCGTTCAGGTGAGACTTGGCGGGGTCGCCGCCAGTGCTTTTCCTCGACCTGGGGTTCCGGCGGTCACTCGGCACCCAGGCTCACTCTAATTACGACTCCGTCAACAAAGACAGGATGCCTCCCAGTGGGACCTTGCTGCCGTGAAGGCGCCACGACTGCCTTCACTCCTGGTGGCCTCCAGACCTCTGCGGGACCCTTGGTGGGCTGCGTCTCTTTCCCGCCAGCAGCACCACACACCAGTCCTCTCCCTCCGATCCTCCGCCATGCGCTTCCTCAGTGGCCACACCGGCCGCAGTGCCCCGGCAAGCTGTTCAGGAGGGCCGCACGGCACACAAGCCCTCCTGACGTCACCGCAGTCAGTCGCCTCCTCACTCCTCCGTGTCTCAATGCCAGCTGCGCGCGGATGATGTTCCTCGGGCTCGCCGTCCTCAGGTGGCAGCTGCCGGCAGCTTTGCTTTGTTCCGGGGCTCCGGCGCTCACTCAGGTCCTGGTCGCAAACTGGGCTTCGCCAACAAGGGCGGCCGCCTCCCGGTGAGTCCTTGCCGCAGCTGCCGCTTACGCTCCTAGTGGCTTCCGAACCTCCGTGGGACCCGTGGTGGGCTGTGTCCCACTCCTGCCAGCTTCGCCACGGCACCCCGGCAGACCGTTCAAGGGGGGGGTCGCACGGCTTTGGCACTTTTTGGATTGCTATCCCGAGGGTCCAGAGGGCCTCGGGCCGTCCCAACCTCGGCTGCTGCTGGGGTGGTGGGCAACTTTAGCAGAAGGGTCCGGGGAGCGCCGTCGGCATGTCTACACAGTGCCGGCGGCCATCTTGGAATCAAAAAATCACACTCTTAATACACCACACCACTCCCAATAAGTTACAGACAAGTTAAGCTCACAAAATGAAGTGGGAGCAAAATGGCACTCCAGAAATGCTAGGCAATTCTCCTCTGAACAAGAGTACCAACTGCATCGCCAGACACGTGTTTGGGTCTGGTTGGACCTCATCAGTAGGGAGGAGCTGTGCCTCTCTAAGAATAGTGAGCAAGGGGTCCACGTCCTCCCAGGACCCCCCCCTTGTTAATTTGCATATTTAAGTAACTTTGGGTCTCACCCTAAGTTACTAGGGGAATCCAGACGTGGACCCCTTGCTCACTATTCTTAGAGAGGCACAGCTCCTCACTACTGATGAGGTCCAACCAGACCGAAACACGTGTCTGTGGATGCTGTTGGTACTCTTGTTCAGAGGAGAACTGCCTAACATTTCGGTGCTGGACTGCCCAAGGGCAGGACAAAGACTGATATGTTTGGGATATTTCTTCTCTGTGAAAGATAGTGAGCTAAAGACTCTGGGTAAGTCTCTCGTAACAAGGGCTAATGTCTGGCAGAGGGACTCCGGGACTCCCAGGACCCCCCCTTGTTAATTTGCAGAGAGTAGGGGACAAAAAGATGACAACCATAGTCCCACAGTCCAGCACATCATTGAGATACATGGATTGGCACCCAGACTCATTGGTCCCCCTTCTATTCCCCATCAATAACCTAATATTTTCAATCCCAAACCACCCCCCCTCTTTCCAACTAATACTGTGAAGAAAAAGAAGCAAACTAGAGTAGTGAGAATTACCTGCATGAAACACCTTGAGAAACAAAAGAAAATCGGCCACCTATTACCATTAGGTTGTCCCATTAATAGGGTCAGGCATTTCACACCGACTACTCACACCTGACTCCACTTTACTCTTGTTTGAAGTATAAAAGGTGTGGTTTTGCACAATCAAGGAAGCAAGCTGTGAATCATGAAGGAAACCGAGAAGCCAAGTAGCAAGGAGCTGAAGAGAGAGGAGACTGGAGGATTCAGAGGAGAGCGGAGTGCTTGTGAGGGGCCACGGCGTGGCTACAGAGCCTGGTCTCCATGGAGCCAGTTTGAGGCAGCCCGTGTCATGCTCACAGTATGTGATGTGAAGGAGTGCTTGTTCCCTTGGGACGTGTGCCAGTCCCAATGGCGTTTGAGGGGCAGGTGAAGCGACCGTGACCTCAATCCCATATGCCCTGAGAGGACCGCTCACCAGCTCAACGCTACCTGGTGAGTTTCAAGTGAAAGTGAGAGAAACACAGGTGCGTGCAGCTAGCTAGAGCGGGAAGAAAGACAGAATTTGCAAGCGGCACAGGGCAAAAAAGCAAGAAAGATAGCGAGAAGTAAAAGGAAAGCGAGAGAGAGGTGCTGACAGAGCAGAAAGGAAGAAAAATGAGAAGGGTGCAAGTGATCAAAAGTGAAGGAAAGGTGCAAGAGAGCATCAGAAAGTGAAATAAAGTAAACAAGAAGGGTGCGAGTGACCTAAAAAAAGAAGTGAAGGTGCCAAGTGGGCACCAGTATGTGAAATAAGGGTGCAAGAGGCATGGAAAGGAAAACAACAGGTGCTAGGGTACACGAAAAAAATCAAGAAATTAATGTGCAAGAGGCACAGTGAAAAGAAAGTGAACCTAAAGGTGAGGTGCCAGGGGCACACCGAGCTGAGCGAAAAGCAAGATAAAGAAGGTGCAACTGTGGGATCTACGTGATCCGACCACGGCTGATTTGTCCGCGGCTGAAAAGTTTGCATGAGAAAGGTGTGAATCACCAAAAGTTTGCACCTTTCTCATGCGAACACACGTACATACCCACACCCCCACCCAGCCCCACCCGCATCCCAAACAAACAAACCCCACTTACCTTTTTTTCCCCCCACGGAGTCCCTGCAGTGCCAGTTCCCTTTCACTTCCGTTTAGTATAGTATATATATATATACTGTATAGTATAGTGAGCGGGTGTTGTGGGGGACACCCCTGCAGCCCAGTTTTTTTTTTTAAATTTATTTATTTTTTTTTTTTAACTTACCTGCAATGCTACCACCAAAGGTTCAAACTTTTGGTGTTCGAACCTTTGGTGGTAGCATTTCTAGACCTTTTTGTACGTGCAACCGTTTAGATACGGTCAAAACGTACAATATCCAACTGTGCATAACAAAGTGGAAAATAACTAAAGGGTGCTGGAAGAGGCAAGGATAGAAGAAAAACAAGTTCAGGAAATACAGAGACGAGCCAAAGATCAGAGTAGTTGGGCTTAGAAGGAGCCAAAAACCTAGCATTTTCGAATGTCTCTGCTATTACCCCATGAGAAGGTTGTGTGTGAAAGGAACTATAAATAAGAGAAAGTCACATCTTGATAAGTTGAATTTTGTGTTAGAAACTGGACTCGTGTTTGGAATTGTAAGGGCCTGAGCTTGGGGAAGGGAACCCCAAGAGGCCCAACCAAGGTGAATATTTATTTTGACAAGGAACTTTTAGTTTAAACTAAAGAGGCCTGAGCTTGGGGAAGAGAAGCCTAAGATGCCTAAAAGAGGTGACATCTTATTTGGTGAAACAACGAGGCATAAACGTGGGGAAGGGAACCCTGAGAAGCCTGAAAGAAACTGTGCTATTTTTATGTTCGATTATAAACTTGGAAGGATTGGCGCTTGGGGAAGGGAATCCCCAGGAACTACAGACATTGGGAATTGTTGAACAGAGTATAAGAACTTTGTGGAGAAGACCTGAGGAGCAACTTTTTTGATTGTGCTGAACTTTGATGATACTAACCAAGCCACACCTGGTGAGAAGACAATATGAAACCAGCCTTGATATATACATTTCTTTTTTTTATCACTATTTTGCTTTAAAGAGACGTCCTACCACATTTCATCAGAGAGTGAGGGCAAGCATCGGTTTTCACAGACAGATTCTTTACTTTCAGACACGGACGGTCCTTAGCAATATCAGTTATGGGAACCGTCCCTTTAGATTTGGGGCCAGTTAGGTAGTACACAGTACACAAACCCCAGCATTGTAGTAAATAAAGGTTTTGAAATAACACAAGTCTGTGTCTCTCTTGATACCATGCCTGTCTCACAGTACACAAGTGTGCGTGCAAGTATGCACACACACACACACACACGCGCACACGCACTTGCTGCAAAGGACGCAAAGGAGCCGTGACCGAGTCTGCCACATAGCCACCTGACACCAACTGATGAAAGTTGTAAAGAAACTGTGGACCAGACATAACTTAGAAAATATTTCTAACATGAGGAATCTATAAGACAAATGTATCTATTAGAAATTAACGTTAGGCTATCATCTTTGCATTTTAAATGTCCTTACGTTAGCACAAAGATGTTCCATAATACTAGACTCTCTATTAGCATTTAGTCCGATGCGTACAGCCCACAGTTTGTATAGTAACCTTATCTCGCACTTGGCCTGATTCTGTTAGCTAGACATATCTCGCATTTAGCCGGATTGTGTTAATTAGCCAGGTCTCGCATTTAGCCGGATTGCTTTGGTAAACCATATGTTTTAAGCGTTGCTGCATCTACTATTCCACCCATTTTAGACCATTCTCCCTCTAACCAGGTGTTCCAAAGCTAGGTGTTACCGCTTTTACTGTTGTCCCCATTTTAGGCCACTCTTCCACTATACAGATGTCCCAAAGCTAGGTGTTACTGCATTTACTGTTGTGCATTTACTCATGTGCGCCCATTTCTGGCCATTCCCCCTTTATCCAGGTGTCCCAAAGCTAGATGCTTTAATGTTGTGCATTTCCTGCTGTACCCATTTTAGGCCTTTCTCCCTCTTCTCTTTCCAGGTGTCCCAAACCTAAGTGTTACTCCATTCACTGTTGTACCCCATTTTAGGCCACCCTCCCTCGATCCAGGTGTCCCAGACCTAAGCATTACTCGATTCAAGACAGCCAGACTGCAGCCAGCCATATCTGGCATCTAAGCCAACTGTGTTTGCCAACTATACCTGCAATTGCCGCTGTGTCCTTGATCTGGCCCCCCCCCCCCTTGCCAGGAATCCCAAATCTAGGTGCTACCACACTCTCTGCTGCATCCTCAGTCAGGGCCTGTCTCCTTTTTGTTAGGTATACCAAAGCTAGGTATGGTAATTGGTTATTTATAACGCGCTCAATACCCAAAGGTTTCTAAGTGTGGACCGGGGATCGACCCTGTGTTGGTCTGCGTTGTCTTGCTTCCAAGGCAAGCACGTTGCCCCTGAGCTATCCTCCCGAGACATTATCAACGCTTCTAGAGTTTGACCACAATCCTAGGCCCCCACCCTCTTAGCAGGCATACCCAAGGTAAGTACTGCTGCTGCGACCAAGGTTACGCACCCCACAACCTCTGGTAGCCAAGGTACAGGGCCTTTTTGAGTAAATCACATTTTCCAAATCAGACACCTGCACCAACCGTGGGCATCGCATAACCCAGTCCCCCCACCTATCACAACACCCCAAATCTAGGTTGTCGCTGCATCGTTGGCAGTGACCCCATTCCAACAACCTCCCCCCGCTGCACGCAAACTATCATGACTTTACCAACTCAACGGCTAGTTAGTTGCACAACCCGCCCTCTTTCTACATCACCAACCAAAGGACCCCGAAAAAAATGAAACACATCGGCGACAGACGGGAAATACCTACAAACGACCAAACCGCAAGGGAGGGTACTACCCCCTGGTTCAACAATCGCAACCAAAAGAGCCCCAAGATAAAACACCAAAAATCAAACCGGAAACACTAAGGAAATGGCAGTAAACAACCAAATCGCGAGGATCTAAAACCAGTGGATCAACAACCTCAACCACACCACTCACGCCAAAATAGCCAGAATCAAGGGATAGTTTACTGAAAGGATAAGGACACGTGAGGCATGCACCCAGGAAGCACCATCCAGTGTCTCCAAAAGCCCCTCCCTACCCAAATCTACTACCCATCAGACCCTAAGACTCCACACCCCTTGATTCACACTCCCCCATGCATAACCAAAGGCGACCAAAAACCACAAAGAAGCCGAAGGAACACTGCAAGCCAGGAAAATGTTGCCGGTGGACAAGAGTCCCTGCGACTGAAACTCAATATTGCAAACTCATTAAACTAATAAATTCCAAAGGACCGCAATGCCACAACACAGAACGGGACGATGCAAGAGAAAACTTGCAGAAAGAATAAATCAAATGGAGCTACACCATGGCACCTCGCCAACAAGCATACACAACAGAACACTCACCCACAAGCATGACAGAAAATAGAACAAACTCCAAGAGAAGGGAAAAATCTTTATACCTAACATGATAACTCGCGACGGACCACCAACCAGAACAATTCACAGCCACCAACGATGCGAGACGCTCCAGCAAGATACCAGGATTGGCCAGGAAAAGACTAGAAAAATCCAGAATGAACAAGAGGGAAAAACTAAGACCTGACTCCATATGTCACCAAAACTCTAGGGAACCTACAGCAACAAGATTAACAAGAGGAACCAGAAGAAGTCAGGAACCCAATATGAAAACCTAGCAGATCTACTAATTGACAAAAACAGCTCACATCCTGAGAGCAAGAAGGAAACCCGCCAACAATACCACCATAAAACGAAACGTAGTTGTCTAACACAGCCACCTGACAATCCTCGAGGACTTCGACATATAGTTTGAAGAAGAGAACTCAAATTCTCAAAAATCACTAATCAAGCAGCTCGAGACAATGAAACTATGCCAGATGGTTAAAGGAGCGAGACACACCACAGGACACCTCCTCGACGCAATCGTCGCCAACAAAAATCTGATCTGTACTGCACCACCAATACAAATACTGAGGAGGGACCACTTCATCATACCATTCGTTATCCAACTACCAGCTAAAGCACCCAAACAGCACCAAAAGCTCCCTGTGATCTGGAAAAGAAACTGGAACACCATCAAAAGTAACTTAAACGAAGAACTGGAATTCTTGAAACCATCAACCGCAAGCCTGGACGGAACCAACCTAGACGAAATAGCAGACCTAATGCTAAAATGGATCGCCCGGAAAAGCCCTTCATCCCTTCACAACATAAAGCAGTGGCAAGATGGTTCACACCCCACCTCAATATAATGTAAAAAATGGAGAAAGGAGGAACACTATCTAAAACCAATCCGGGCATACAAAAAGGAAATTCTCAAAGCCAAAAAGATAGATGATATGACATGGCATTTATAACACGCCTAAACAAAAGTGTTTCAAGACGCGACAAGGTAAAGGAGGGGAACAGGGGGAAGACAGAGACAACAATCTTACTAGGCCAGGTAAAATTGAGATTGCGCAAGTGCAAGGGGTCAGGGGGAGGCGAGATGGAAGGGAAGTACAGTACATAGAATAAATAGAAACAATAAATAGGAGCAATAAATACGAAGTGCGGCCAGCTGGTGGTAGGTGCAGACATCAAGTGTCAAGTGCTGGTAGGGGGCTGTAGGGATACAGAAACAGCCCCAGAGTGCAACGGTTACCAGGGGGCAGTGCAGGTGAGTAACTGGCGGGGAGGGGACCTGGGCCCGAGAACAGAGGGTAGCCAGGTGACCAGTGCAGTTCCTGTTTCAGACAGGAGTTCAGCAGGGGAGAGGAGGAGAGAAAGCAGAAGCAAAGAGGAAGGTCTTGAGGTGCTTCCGGAACCAGAGAAGGTTCTCCTCAATTTTCAGAGAGGCAGGGAGGCTGTTTCAGATGGATGCCCCAGCCGAGGAAAGATCTACCACCAAGTAATTGCTTGGAGAAGCGACTGACCCTGAGGGAGTTGGAAGCGGATGAGCGAAGAGCTCGAGAAGGAAGATATTTAGGAAGAGCGAGTTGAAGGTATTGAGGCCCGAGGCCCGAGAAGGGCTTGTGGACAATGCGGAGGGTTTTGAACTTAATCCGCGCAGCCATTGGGAGCCAGTGCAGAGATTTCAGTCCTGGAGAGATACGATCCCTGGGCTTGAGGCCAAGGACAAGTCTCGCAGTCCTGCTCTGGATGAGTTGCAGAGGGCGGAGAGTGGAGGCAGGCAGATTTAGAAAGACTGTTGCAGTAGTCCAGCCTAGAGAGACCCAGAGCTCTGGAGACAGTGAGCTTCTGGGAGAAGGAGAGGAAAGGATGAATACCTCTGAGGAGGTGCAGTTGGTAGTGTGACTTCTGAGAGACGTCAGAGATGTGAGGAGAGAAGGAGAGTGTGGAGTCAAAGATGACCCTGAGGTTTTTACCCTCGCAGGTGGGAGCAGGAATAGGGCCAAGAGAGGCCGGCCAGAGAGAGGCAGGAAAGGAGGGGGCGGGTGTGCCGATGAGGAGAATCTGTCTTACTGGCATTAGGAATACTACAACTGAATTACAATAGCCACCAACACCCAAAAATAACTATTCAACATCATAAATGAAATGAGAAACCCACCTGGATGCAACAACACACAATACCTACACAAACTATGCAACAACCTTGCAGACTACTACAAAAACAAAACCACAGACATATCGGATCATACAAAGCAGACCAATCAACCAGACCATGCACAATGCCCTACCCACCCTGGAACCACAGAACAACCTGCAAAGCTTTGTTAGGGTGAATTCTCCTTCTAGGGCTCATTTCCCTCACCTAGTGAGTCCCCCAGCATCTTTGCTGGATTTCTGGAGTTTATTTTTTCCACCTGGTAAGAGTGTACATCCTTTTTCCACTCTTGCATGTGCTTTGGCCTATATGTTTTTACTCATTGTGTGATCTTGGGCACTGGAGCACACCACTCCAGGCGCCCCTGTTCTTGTATGGGTTACACAGCACCTTTAGTGCAGTAACCCAGGGTTGTCTTTAAGACTTCCCTCTGACTCCATTTTGCTGGGGCCGACTACTGTGCCCCAGAGAAAGGTAAAGTTGCCATTTACTTTACCTAGTCATTTTTACCACAGACCCAGTACACCCCATCTTGCATGGAGTACTGCAAAGGGCTAATCTGTACCCCTTTCCTGTCTGTACATCCCTGAGCATTGTTTCGCTCTTTTAACATTTAGACTTGGCTGGTGGCAGTGGTATCTACCCTAACTTTTCTACCGCGATTATATTAGATAAAGGTGGTACTGTTCTTGGCTATTATATTAGCCTCGAACTTAAACCCGCTTGACCAAATCATCTTTCTTTTGGCTCCGGTTGGGATCATTCTCCATTTCTTTTTGTTAAATTCCTTCTTGTGTTTTACTTTGCGCGGCAAACCAGGTTTGCCTGCTTTGTTCACCTGTCTTTTGGCGGGCCTCTGCAGAGAAGCCCTCCCCAAGGCGCTGGGTGTCTAGCTGGGCTGAATGTGAGGGAGGGGTGTAGTCACCCCCTGCACAGGGTATCCTAGGAAACCCAAGTCGCACTTTGCCCTGATTGGCTGAGGTGGTTGTCCCGGCTGGACAACCCCCCTGCTGCGTGATTGACAGCCAGGCTGCGCGAATGGGGGTTTTGCGCATAAAAGGCAGGTCTCTTGGGCTAGAAGTCAGAGTCGCCTCTGGAACTACAAGGAACCGAAGAGAAGCGGAGAGAACGAGAATGAGCCCTGCTGCAGTCCTGAGCTATCTACCCATCGACGACTAAGAGGATATCCAGTCCGGAGTCTTCTTCCCTTGAGCCTGGTGGGGATAACCAGCTCATCATCTTCAGCCAGAGATCTCCGCCGTGGTCAAAATCGCTGCACACTGCT
The DNA here is from genome assembly GCF_040938575.1 of Ambystoma mexicanum. Lineage (NCBI taxonomy): Eukaryota > Metazoa > Chordata > Amphibia > Caudata > Ambystomatidae > Ambystoma > Ambystoma mexicanum. The sequence continues at coordinate 309,636,072 of NC_090927.1, read as the reverse complement.
GTAGTGGTCCGGATAGCCACCTGCCGAGCCTCTCCTGTTTTTAAGGAGCGCACCTTTTATTCGTTGTTGCTGCTGCCGGCTTCATCCCTGTGTGGTGCAGACCCCCTTCAGACGTCCTCCTTCACAATGAAGCTCCAGGAATTGTGGGTCTGCGGGAAACCAACAGGAACAACTGCCAGGGCACCAGCTGCATCATTGGAACAAGGTACTGTGCTCTACTCGAGGAAACTGGGTGAATCCCTTTTTCTTCATCCTCAAGGCTCGCCCTTGTCTTCCCTCCTTCTTATAACTTTTGCTTCCGAACATTGACAATATCAAAGTACTCTGAGCTACACTGAATCGTGAACTGTCTAATGGTGTGATCTTCGGCAACAGGTCTCCGGTGTCACTTAACCCTTGCTCCCTCCCCTTTGACTTTTGAACTTCTGCTTCTGAGTGTTTCTCGATACTGTCTGCCTAACCTAAATATTGCCTGTGATTTTTGCCTCCAACTCCCTCTGGGTATCTCAGGTGCTAAGTGTGTTTTTGCCCCGGTAGCATTTCATGTCACAGATACACGTTTATTGAGTAGCCCGAACTGTCAAAAAGTGATTGCAACTGTTTCCACGGTATCGTGTTTTGTTCATAACACCAGTTCATTCAAACACAGGGTACTTACCTTGAGACATACTGTACAAAGTGAATTGGTTAGTTGTACTATATGTAACGTGTGGTTTTGTTTACAGTTTAATAGAGGCGTCTTGTTTATGACTGATGGTCTAAAAATAAATGTACTTATATTTTTTACCTGAAACCTTGAGTCAGTGTTTGCTTGAGCCACAGTAATTGTGGTCCCTTTGTGTAATCTCTGCTACTGCTCATATACTCTTGATAAGCCTGGCTGCTCTGCTACCACTATAACTTAGCAGTACAGGCTTGTACCAAAGGTAAAACCTGTATTGCCACCTGTGGTCTTAATTGTGTGTAGTGGTCCCTAAGGGCACTGCACAGGATTCTGCCTAACAAGCTTCACACAAATATCAGTAGGGTGATTCATCAAGCTGGTGCAACTTAGTAATAAAGCATGCTCCCCAATGGACCCATGCCCACCGGACATCTATAAATCAATCCTTACACAAGGCACGCCATTGGAATGCCACAGAAAGCTCTTCAACCAATCGCTCTCAATGTGGAGAGTACTGCAGTCTTTCAAATATGCATAGATCAAACCATTCCTTAAGGATACTACAGGCGATGTGGAAGACCCATCTAACTACAGATTGATATCAAACATTCCCTATCTGGCAAAACCTCTAGCAAGATCATTTGTCCACCCTTTTTTTACCCCCCTCCTTGTCCTGTCACGCCTAGTAACACTTGTGTACATGTGCCTTATAAAATCCATATCATAAGAACAAATACTGGAACACATAGAAATACACCTAGTACTGGACCAGGTACAAATCGGATTCAGACCTATGAGAGGGACAGAAACAGCACTTGACCTAAAGACCAACCAGATTCCAACACAAACTCAGCACTGATGCTACTTGACCTCTCTGCAGGGTTCGACAGTCAGCCACAACATCCTCATCAAGAGACTGGAAGAAATGGGGATCACCAACATGGCGCTGCTCTGGATTCAATTGTTCCTATCGAAAACAGAAACAGTATGGATAAAACCATTCAAATCTGTGCCGCGAGCACCACCCGTACCGCAAGGATCCTCCGTATCCCCACTCCTGTTCAACATCTACTTGACTCCTCTAATCAACCTCATCAAAAGGCACAGCCTCACCTGCTACAAATATGCAGATGACACCCAAATAATCTACAAAATCAAAGATGTAGAAGAGGAGAACACAACGCTAGTTGATTGCCTAAAAGAACTCTACGAAAAGGATAAACACAAAAAGCCACACAATCAACCCAGACATGACAGAAATCACGATTATATCTAAAAAACAGGAAAGCAACCAATACACCCCATGGCATGCAGAACTAGGAACAGCACTCACGCCATCAATAATAGTCAAAAACCTTGGAATCCTAATGGACAACAACCCAACTCTAGAACCTCAAGTAAACACAATCAAGAAATGCTTTTTCCACCTTCACACTTTCAAAAAGATACTACAATTCCTCTCCTTTACGCACAAAACACTAGCCATCATCTCTCCATTTGTGTCCAGGATAGACTATGCCAACAGCCTATACCTCTGAATACCAGATTATCTACTGAAGAAACTGCAACATTTACAGAATGCAGCAGCCAGACTTCTCAAACTATCAGGAAGAGACCACATCACTCCTGCGCTAATTGGCTGCCACTCAAAAAACGAATAAAGCGAGCAATCCACGGCCAAGGAGCAGAATTCCTACAAAAGAAAATCACCATTTACCAACCAACCGGAACACTCAGATCCAGCAACGACATCTGCCTGGTACCTAAACCGTACACAAGGAAAACACTTGGTTGATCAACTTTCTCTATCGCCTAGCCGCAAGATTTTTTAACTCCCTCCAGAGAGAAATACGAAACATGAAAGACCACCTAAAATTCAGAAAACTCCTACAAACCTAGCACTTCAACTCAGAACCAGACAAAAGGAGAAAGCATGGGCGTAATTTTAGTGGGGGTGCGGGGGGTGTTTGTCCCCCCCAACTTTCATTGCACACTATTTTGTCCCCATTCATTTGAATGGGGCACCTTTTCTTCAGAGGTCATGTCCCCCCCAACATTTTCAGCAAAGTTTCTCCACTGGGAGAAATTACCTTATGGTAATATTCGGTCTATGGATTCTTCTGCAGCAAATTCCTCATCTTGATAGATACCCATTATCCAGTGCTGGTGCTCATAAATGTTCACACCAGGGGGCATAGTGGACCTCGACTCGGCCGTCGAGTGTCGATGTCGATCCATCCTGCGCGGTGGTCCATCATCGGCTCCGGAAGTGACGTCAGGCGCCATAGATATACCACGCCACTACGTGTCATGATCTCTGCTTCCAAGAGGTCAGGACTTGCCCAACTCCCTTGGAAGCAGACCCATAACCCAGGTTCCGAGCGCCAGCCGGTCCCAATTGGGACCTTTTGGACTCTGTCCTGGCGCCGGTGGCGCCAGGCTCATAAATGTGCCCAGTCCCAGCGCTGGAAGCGCCGGGCTCATAATGCTTGGGTGGACTTACCTGCGGCAGACCATGCTGCTTACTTACCTGCCAGTTGAGCCTCTGATCCTCTTCTGTTCGGGACTACTTTTCCTGTTGGGTGGGGCAGGAGCCACTCCCTAGGTTCAGAACCCTGGAACTCTTCTGGAAAGCAGGGACTCTTTTCTTTCCTAGGCGTGGCTGTGGAAGGAGACACCTAAGCACTACAGGAGGCTATTTAAACCACACCCGATGGATGAATCTTGCTTTGTGTTATTCTGCATCCTCTGCAGCAGAACGCTCATCGTGTATTCTGCATCCTCTGCAGCAGAACGCTCATCGTGTCTTCTGCATCTGATCCTGGGCCTAAGGAAAAAGGCTTACCATCCTGAATCCAGTCTTCAGCAACACCTATAAAGACAAGAAAGAACAGGTTAGAATTACGGTCTTCAGTGACAGCGCTCCTTTCACCTGATCCATCGGCTGTCATCAACGCCTCGCACTGCATTCCGGTATCTGAAAGACAAAAGCTTACCAATTCTGCGCACGCTCCGGAGGCCTTCGGCGCTGCATCCCGCATCTGAAAGATAAAACAAGGTGCGTTTAAAGACTTTGGGGAACTTAAATACTCACGAGCCATTACTCCTTTCACATCTAACCCAGTGGGTATTCGGGCACCCTGCAGCCACTCCGAACTTATACCTGCAAAGGAAAAAGACAGTTAGAGCGCGCCGTGAAGCAGGCAGCAAGCGCTTACTTACGTGCTTCAAGGCGCTTCTATTCATCACACGGGCTCCATCTTCGCCATCGCCGGAACCCTGCAAAACAAGATACAACATTACTGAAGACTTTTAAAGACATTTGAATTACTCGAAACTTACCGTGCGTGAAGAAAACGACGGACAGCAGTCCTCTGAAGTCAAGAGGCCTGCTTCCCTTATCCAGTGAGGAAACTGGTTTCAGCACCCTGCTCCGAAGCAGATGGAGAGCACGGCGTTCACTTACCTAAGGTGAGCGCGTTAACCTTTGGGGTCCTACAGGAGAAGAGAAAGGGAAGAAGAGAGAGACATTCAATAACCCAGTTCATTAATCCCATATTTTCTATCTGCAGACACCTTACCCTTCAAATCAGACATACAGTGCACAGGGGTCCAGCCCAAAGAGCCAGCCGTGTGTTACACATCACCTTAGAAGATACGGTATACGCCCAGTCAAGACCGGCGCCTCTACGTGAATCAGGTGAGCGTTACACTACGCCCCATGCCTCACTTCCTCCCATATTTTCTCCGAGCTTAAACACTGCATAGGAAAGTGAAGGAGGATAACCAGCCTTAAAAAGCAACTATGCAATAGAAACCAGCAGGTTAAAAACATTATAATTAGAAAAACTTTTTTCTTTTTTTGTCGATTTTAGTAACGGAGATGAGCACCCAAAGCCATCGCTAACGCACTTCATGAAATCAGAAGCTAAAAGCCTCAATGCTTTGAGCGGGGACTGCTGGGAGGGGTGATGAGGAACCTGCAGGAGAAGAATCCATAGAAAGAACATTACGGTAAGGTAATTTGTCCTTCAATGGATTGCTTTTCTCCTGCAGATTCCTCATCTTGATAGACTCCCTAAGCAGTAAGGTATAGGAGGAGGGCAGAACCGATTAAACAAGCAGGTTCTGCAGAAGCACTCTGCCGAAACGTGCATCAGCCCCACTTGCAACGTCCAAAGCATAATGCTTTGTAAAAGTATGTAATGAAGACCACGTGGCAGCACAGAAAATGTCCCGAACAGGGTCCCACCCTTTGAAGGGCCATGGAAGCAGAGACTCCCCTGGTGGAATGGGCTCGGATACGCAGTGCGACTTCTTTTCCCGACGACTGATAGCACTTAGAGATGCATAAAATAATCCAGCGTGAGATGGTTTGTTTAGTAATCGCAAGACCTTTGGGGGAAAGAGAATGAGGTCACGAGCAACTGGTCCGTCTTCCTGAACTCCACTGTGCGGGCAACAAAGGCTAAAGGCTCTTTTAGGACTGAGACGGTGAAGGTGCTCTTTCTCGGGGTGAGGAGGAGGGTAGGACACCGGTAAGTCAATAGACTGTGAAAGGTGAAATTACGAAACAACCTTTGGAATGAACCCTGCTCTAGCCTTAAGAGCTACCTTCTCTCTGAAGAAACGCAAAAAGGGGGGCTTGCAGCATAAGGCCTGCAACTCGCTAACCCTCCTGGCCGATGTGATGACAATCAAAAAGGCTGTCTTCAGGGACAACAACCTAAGTGAACAAGAATGCATAAGATGAAACGGAGCAGCCATAAGAAAGGTGAGAACCATGTTAAGGTCCCAATCTGGAACAATGGGAGTCGGTGGGAATCTATTGAGAAGGCACTTCAGGAATTGGGACATGACCGGTACAGTGAAAAGGGAACCTTGATCCAGGGACGTTTAAACACAGAAAGGGACATAAAATACCCCTTGACTGTTGCAACCTGAAGGCCCGCAAAGGCTAGCGACGGAAGGAACTCAATCACTCTTGTGGTGGGGCAACCGCACACTCCCTACACCACGCTTCAAATCTTCTCCACCTGCACGCATACAGAGATCTTGTAGACCGCGTGCAGCCAGCAACACCTCAAGAACTTCCTCTGAGAAGTCCCAGTCATCATACATCATCCGCTCAAGAGCCACGCATGTATGTTGAGGGAATCCAGGGTCGGGTGCAGTATGTGAGCCAGCCAACTGGGTGAGGCGATCCAGCCGCCGAGGCAACCAGTGAGGTGGACAGATCCAAGAGGGCGGAGTACCACGTCCTAGCCAAATTCAGGGCGATCAAGATCATGGTCGCTCGAAACCTCTTCAACCTCCGGAGAATCCATGGAATGACAGGGATCCGAGGGAATGCGTAATGGAGCGGGAATGTCCAATATACCAGAAACGCGTCCACCAGTGCACTGTTTGCTGGGAATTCCCGCGAGCAAAACTGTTCACACTTCCTGTTGGCTTCTGTGGCAAACAGATCCAATGCTGGGGTACCGCAGAGAACGATTACCTCTTCCAGGACTTCCTGGCACACTTCCCAAACGTGTGAGAACATGCTCTGCCTGCTCAGAGCATCCGCCAAACTGTTCTTTGTCCTCAACAGATAAAATGCTGAGACCAAGATTTCATTCTCTAGCAACCAGAACCACAGTTGCATTGCTTCTGTGCAGAGAGGACAGGAATGCACTCTACCTTGTTTGGTTAGGTAGTGCATGGCCACCGTGTTGTCCGTCAGAATCAGGACATGCCTCCCCTTGAGCAATGGGGCGAAGGACTTCAGGTCTAGCCTCATGACTTGCAACTCCAGCCTGTTGATATGCCACCTGGCTTCCGACGCAGTCCAGAGGCCGCTCACCTGCAAACCCTCGCAGTGAGCACCCCAACCCATCAAGGACGCATCTGTGACCACTCGGGTCTGACGCCAGAAGGGTTCCCCTACCATAAGAATCTTGCGTGTGTCACAAACTACCTGGCTGGACACCATGAGAGGACCTGAGAGAGCTCCCAGATATTGAGACCACTGGGCTTGTAGGAGCAATTGAAGGGATCACATGTGCAGTTTGGCCTAAAAAAAATGCAGGAGAACATGAGGCTCAAAGGCGGAGAAAGGAAGCCGCTGGTAAGGTGTTGTGGTTCCGGGTCCAGTTGTTCCGGAACCACACCACCTTACCAGCACCACCTTACCTCAGCTCTCTTCTTGGGAGGGAAGGCCTTCCCTGCCAGAGTGTCTAGGACTGCCCCGATGAGAAGGTGCCTTTGGACCAGTGCCATGAGGGACTTCTTTTAAGTTCAGGGAGAAGCCCAGCATGTGCAGTAGCAGATGGGTGTCTTCCAGGTGAGTCAAAACTTGTCCAGTTTACTTCCCCCGGATCAGCCAGTCATCCAGGTACGGGAATACGTGGACTCCAGATCTCCTGAGGTGAGCCACGATTACCGCCATGTGGTTTGGTGAAGACCCTTGGAGCGGAGGTCAATCCAAAGGGCAGCACTTTGAACTGATAGTGCTTGTCCCCAATGAGGAACCGCAGAAATGTCCTGTGCTTCTGATGTATGGCCACATGGAAATGGGCATTCTGCAGGTCTATGGACACAAGCCAGTCCTGAAGCTAGAGAGCGTGGAGAATTTCTCTCAACGTCACCATCCTGAACTTGTCTTTTCCCAGAACTTGTTTAGAGCCCCGAGGTCCAGAATGGGGCAGAGACCTGCACCTTTTTTTGGGTACCAGTAAATACCAGGAATATCAACCCAACCCTCTCTGATCAGGAGGTACCTCTTCCACGGTGTTAGGCAAGATTGTACGCAGTACTCTTTGGGTGCACTACAACAACCCTGCCTCCTGGCAATAGGAACCCAACCTTTTGTATAAGTCTGTACTACACAGGTAGGTAGCGTGTTGAGCAGCCAGGCTTATCTCAAGAGGGGTCAATGTGAGCAGTAGGGGAGTTACACAGAGATTGACAGTGACAAGTATTCAAATAAACTCTTACACACAAGGTTTCTTGATTAAACAATTATACATGTATTTAACAGTCAGTTAGCAGCAATATAGTAGTAACACACAAATACACTCCAGAAAACACACTTAGTTTTTCTAAATCAGCAAGTACCCATTTGGGATGGCACACAGACACTTCCTACACCCTCAGGTGACTTTAGTAATTAGGACACTGTGGACATTAATATATCACTGTTGCATTTAGTGCAATACTTAGTAGTATGTCAAAGAAAAATATTATTAGGACAAAACAAGAGAGCTCACAAATATTCTGAAGCAGATAAGTACTTTTGGTAACCCCCAATGCAAAGCAAGTTAACCCCTTCCTGGAAGGAAGGTAAAACACACAGTCAGAGGGAAGAGGAGTCATTCAGGGAGCCAGGCCAGGCCAAAGTCAATTGGACCAAGTCTATGTGAGCTGAAGCAATTCTTGCAGGTAGGTAAAAGTCTTGCACAATGTTTTAGAAGTCTTTGTAGAAAAGAAGAAATCAAAGTATGGCTACAAGCGGATTAGGCTTAGAGGTAAAGAAGCGGTTAGCAACTCTACAGAAGCAACCAAGACAAGTCTCCACTGAGAACAAGTGAGGTTGCACAACAAGAGGTAAGTTCTCTTAGACTTTATAGTACCTTTGGTTAGAAGAAAAACTGTTCCAGCTGTTCTTGTGAGGCTCTGCAGATCCTGTGTTCCTGGGCCTCAGTTGTGGGGACAAGAGGGAGGATGTCTGGAGGACTCCTGCACTGCAACAGGACGGTCGGCGACAGAAAAGGACCAACTTCTAGTCTGTGCCACTTCGCGGTTTCAGCTCCTCGCTTCTCAGCAAATAGCACCACTGCAGACTCTTGGCTGTTGAGATGGGCTTTCCTTGCATCTGGGGTCCGGCACTCTGTTGCGGTGGCTCAGGCTCGGTCAGACCTGCTTCTTGGGAGTCCGGAGGATCTTCCTGGAGCTCTTGGCCAACTTAAAAGCAACGCACACAATCTGGTGTTCCTCTCCATGGCTCTTCAGTTCCAGCAGCAACTGCAGTGGAAATACAACCAGCTTCGAGAGGATGTTGAGGTGGCTTACTTTGGATTTGATTGGTTCCACCAACTCAAGGGGAGAAGTCGTCCTTGCAGGGCTTCTCTAGTCGAGACGAATTTGGAGCTTCAGCGCAGCAGCAGGGCTTCTCCGGGCAAACCAACAGTTCAAGAGTTGCAGCAGGCGTCTCTCCCAAGTTCTTCAGATTCCTTCGTCCAGTGGTCGACTCTGCCTTTCAAGCCAAAAAGCATCGCCTTTTATGCAGGTTTCTCCCATTCATTCTTGCCAGACAGCCAGCCGGCCAATCATCTAGGAGTGCACTCGTTTCTCCTAGGAGACTAAGCACAGGGAGTTTCGGGCACCTCCCTCGCTTCCTGCCTCCGCCAGACACCCTAGAGCCAGAGGCGGGCTACTCGTGAATCCCACCAAAGACAAAACGAACAAAGGGACCAAACCTGGTTTGGCGCGCAGAGTAAATCTCGAGAAGGACCTTTCCACAAAGAAATGGCGGAAAAGAAGACTGTGTCCATTTTGACTTGGGTGCTTTAATGCAGCTGCGAACGCAGCCCCTTCTGGGATGCGAGAAACTCCTCTGTCCCTGCCTGGCTTGTGGGGGCTGGGCTTTCCTGCCTTAAGGCACATAGCGCCTATAGCTTCTGCTTCTAGAGGCAAAGCTGAAAGCAGGCTTAGCCAGCTGCGCAGCCAGACCCACCCAGCCAGACCCAGTCACTTAGCAGCAATTTTAGACTCCTTACATTTGTCCAAAGAGTCATCCGCCTTCTGTCCGAAGAGCATCTCCCCCTTAAATGGCATTTCTAGAAGGCGGTTTTGTACATTGGGGGAGAAGCTGGAAGATTTCAAATATACTACTACTGCCGACCCCATGGAGCGGCCAACACAATCAGCAATATCCAGGCCTGCTTGCAAGGACTGCTAGGCAGTTTCCATCCCATCCTCCACCAGCTGTATAAACCCATCCCGCATTGGACCTTCCGGGACATATTTTGCTGCATGCTCGACAGCCTTCCACAAACCATAGTGGAATTTCACGAAACCGCGAGCTACATTTGTGGCCTTGAGAGCCATGCTGACGGAGGTAAAAACCTTCTTGGCCAAAGCGTCCATACTTTTCCCTTCCCTGGGAGATTTGATGTAGATGCCGCAGGCCTGTAGAATATAGTGGCAGCCTGAACTACCAGCCCTTTCGGCCAAGGGTGTGTTGAGAGAAAGCAAGGGTTCCCCACTCGCTGGCCTGTACTTCCCTGTGACATTGGGGGGCAAAGCGCAAAGGTTTCTCCAGATGGAAGCAAAAGGGACAGCTACGGCCTAATTGAAGGGCATGTTCTGCTCAATAGCTGGGCCCTCATCCAGGATATCTCTAGGGTCATACCCTTGATGGGGAATGTCAGACGACTTGAGGCCGAAGGAGTCAACCACTTTCTCTACTAATGTCCGAAACTTGACATGAGAGTGAGTGTAGGGTTGTTTTTGTTGCATCTCAAAGTCTGGAGATGTGTCTAACACACTGGCACATTGAGGGCCCTGAGCAGGTGCCATCAAATTGTCTTGGTCCTCGAAATAATCGGCACCGCCGGAATACATGAAGATGGTGACGACCTCTTTGCACTCTTAGGCCAGATCGGCGGCAAAAATCAGCTGCATCGAATGGAAAAAGCTTGTCTGCGATATCGGTTGAAAGGCGCCGACATCACTGGTCGACTTCGAGGGCTTTCCCTTCGGCTACGTAGCTCTGGATGCCTAGGCAGAGGGCTTAGCCACTTGTAGTGGAGCCCTAGAGGCTGATGGATTGGGTACCAGCGCCGATAGCTCCGACGGGTGATGGGAGCTGTGGGAGAGGCTTCTAGAGAGTGACCTTCGCGCCTCTAGGGGCACGGAGCTTGAAAGCTCAGTCGGCGCCGAAAGCATAGTCTTCCTGGCAAGTGTGGGGTCGGGGGTACCGAGCGCCGCTTTAGCTTCTGAGGCCTGCTGGTCGGGGTGGGAGCCGCACCGACAGCCGCCGGCTGCCGAAACATTTCAAGCATTTCTTTTTTAAATGAATCCCACGCTGCATGAGTGGTCGGTCCCTTAGAGGGCTTAACTTGCTCCGAGAAGAATCAGATTCCAGCCAATGGTGGCGTTGCTTCTTCTGTGAGGAAGAGGATGAGGAATGGCTTCTGGAGTGGGACCTCTTTCGTTTCCTTGTGGTGCAGGCCCTCGTCGTGATAAGAGGGCTCCTCAGCCTCGGCCTCAGACGACCGGATGAAAGACTGCACCAGAAACTTTGGCGACGGTCGGCACAGGGCAAGCTTACCGGCTCTGTCTCGCAGGGACTTGGGTTGCATCTTGGCACACGACACGCAGGCTTCCGTGTCGTGAGTGGAACCCAAACACCATAAACAGACGTTGGGCTTCATTACAACTCTGGCGGTAGCCGTGCCCTTATTAAGGGTACGGCGGCCGCCAGAGTTGCATTTCTTCCGCCACCCGCAAATGGTCAAGAACTGGGTCATGCAGAGCTCGGTGGACCCGGTAATAGCCCATTTGTGTGTGCCGGAATCAAGGGTATCCCAATCCCCATTCTGCCCCATTGGGCTGAATGGGAATGGGGAGGTCGGATGCACCAGCACATACAGAGTTCTGCCGGTGCATCTGACGTGCTCTGCTCACGGGTGCCATTACACCCACCAGGAAAAACCTGGCAGGTGAAACGGCACCCGCGAGCAGAGCACGTAGTATGGCGGTCCGGGAACTACGGTACAGACATGCTTACCGGTACCGTAGTTCCCGGACCACCATGCTTGTAATGAGGCCCATTGTGTGGGTCAGTCACTGACATTTTGGCCTCGCAATCTAAGCACCACTTGAAACCCAAGATCTGATGCGAGGAACCAGGGTCCAAACCCCTGCTAAGACAGCAGGTAAGCATGCACAAACATGTGTTTACACCCTCTGTCCCCACAGGCCAGCCCACCCTTTCTGGACACCCCGTGTTGTTCCCTTGTGCCCCCCCACTTCCCCGCACACAGGAGTCTGTCCTGATACATTCTGGTTTCACCATCACCGTCTTGTGGACAATGCTGGATTTTACTTTTATGGACTTCATTGATTCACGGTGCGTCACCCTTTCTCAACTCTTATGCTGGACTTCCTTTACATCTTGTACTCATGGTGTCCCTGAATCATGCTGTTCCCATCTTCATCTTGTATCCTGGCTTGCAACATTATGTGTCACTACTGACTTCTGCAATTATATTCACTCTCTCTTCTTTCTTCTCCACTCTTTTTGACAGCTTACTCTGTTCTCTCCTCGCCTCCCCTCTCCATTTTCCTATCTCCTCCCCTTACTTTCTTCTATGCACTGACTTTATCAGAACTGTCCTTGGACCTAGTATGATAGCAACTTTGTCTGTCGCTCCCTCATCCCCTTACTGTCCCCCTGCCCCCCTCCAGCACTACCTGAAACTGCCGGCCTAGTACGATAGTCGCTCGTTTTGTTCCTCCCCTCCCTTTCTGCACCCTTGTCCCTCACCTTTTGTTTTTCTCCGGCTCTACCAGAAATGTCGCCAGGCCTAGTACGGTAGTCGCCTGTCTGCTTCCTTCCTTGCCACTCTCACCCTCCCTTCCTTATCTATGTCTTAGCTCTTGCACTATCTGAAATGTCATCAGGCCGAGTACGATCGTTAATTTCACATACTTACTGTTCATGGCCTGTAAGAATGTCATTGTATTTTCCCTTGCTCCCTCCCTTGCCTTGAAGTGCTTTGAAACACATTGTGTATAGGCGCTATATAAATAAACTATCATATCATATATCACAGCTCTCTTGCGCTTTTCCCGATCAGTCCTACTAACTTACCCTACCCTCTTGCTTTTCAGATCCGTCAGGGGACCACTTTCAGGTTGATAGTGCACAGTATAAATATTCTTTAACAGGCTGCGTCGCATCTAGACAGGATTGTGAATGTTAGCACATGCCACACATAGATAGCATTGTGAAAGTCTGCATGTGCCACACTTAGATAGATCTTGAAAGTTAGCAGGTCTTACACTCAGAATTGTGAACATTAGCCTACATCGCATCTTGATAGGACTGTGAACATTAGCATCTGCCACACTTAGATAAAATGTGAATGTTAGCATGTCCAACACTTAGATGGAATGGTGAACAGTAGTCTGCGTCACATCTAGACATGATTGAGCATGTTAGCATCTGCCACACTTAGATGGAATTGTGAAGGTTAGCAAGTGCCACACCTAGAATTGTGAACACTAGCCTTTGCTGCATCTAGACAGGATTGTGAATGTTAGCATATGCCACACATGTTAAATATCATATAGGCCACTAACCAAAAATACTTCACACCTCTACATACCTATCTCACTCAAAAAACTCACAACCATCTCACACAACAACCCGCACGCACTTCACAACACTGCAACAACACATAAGCCGCATCAACAGCACACGCAGACTGACATCGATCCGATACACGCACCAAAGCTCAGCACCCAGTTTATACCAAGTTGAAGCTGCCAACAGAACACCACTCCTCTCACTATCCTACTCCCTCTTCACCTTACTAACTCATCCCACCTTCTCGTCTGCAGATCCGCCAGAGCGCCTGGGGACCAACTCCGTTGGTGACGGTGCGCGGTACAAATACCTTTAACATTTAACATAACATAACAGACTATCTATACTGCAACACTGTTTTACCAGCCCATCAAATAATTGTTAGCAAACGTACACTTTCAAAACTGGACAAACAATGCTCACCTGATCAAAGAGAAGCCGCAGTTGCCGTTCTGATTCTCCAACCCACTTGCTGAGGCAATCTGCACCTTTTCTCATAAAGAAAGCCACTTTTCTGTCCCCTTGACTGCACTCATTAGCAAGAGCTCTTGCTACCAAGGTTTTACCAGTACCTGGAGGTCCATAAAACAAGCAGCCCCTGAAAATACAAACATGCAGCAATCAATTGTTGTGATACCCAAAATATGTTTGTAATTGTTTCATTGCAACTGTCTATTTCAAGTGTAAATATCAAGTCTTAATGAGACAAAACTAGCGCCACATTAAAGCAGCAACCATGTTGAAAGAAAAAGAATGACATGCGTATGAGATACCTAAGCCCAAAGCACAAGATCCCCAATTCCATTATTGCCAAACGGCAAACACTGAAGTGGGTTTGGGAATAGACATGAGCATCAGGTTTGAAATCATTACATGATGTGCAGCCTCAATTACAAAAATCTATGCAATTGAGCCGGGTAAATTGATCTATCGCCAGAGTGTCAAAGAAGGAACAAGTTACTTACCTGTACTTGTTGTTCTCCAGCAGGGGTCTGGCATGGATTCACATGCTCATGAATACAAGAATACATAGCAGTACACACATGCACAACCACGGGAGGTGGCAAGGCTCAACATTAAGCATTTCAACAACTCAACATTAAGCATCTCTTACCTCTTCACCAGGCTCACCTTCAAGCAAACGGGTTGCGCAACACTGCCTGGCCGACTCTGGACTCCTCCCTGGAATCCCGGTCGACGCAGTAGAATCTCGTGAAGGTGTGCATCGACCTCCACGTCGCAGCCCCGCAGAAGTTCAGCAGGGGCACACCAGACAGGAACGCCATAGTAGCAGCGATCGCTCTAGTTCAATGGGCTCTCGGACGGCCGGGCAGTGGTCGGTTTGCCAACCGGTGACAGTGCATGATGCAGCCGGAGAGCCATCTGGAAATGGAAGCCTTCGAGAAGGCCTTCCCTTGGTTCACAGGGCCAAAGTTCACAAACAGCTGTGATGTCTTTGTGCGGTCCACGTAGAACTTCAGCGCTCTAGCCACACCCAGTGAGTGCAAAGTCCTCTCAGCCGGCGACGAAGGCGACGGGAAGAAAACAGGTAACACCAAGGGCTTGTTGAGATGGAAGTCTGACAGCACCTTGGGCATGAATGAGGGGTGCGTCCTCAGCACTACCCTCGTCTCGTAGAATGTCAGATATGGAGGTTTACAGGATTAGGGCCTGGATCTCTCCCACTCATCGTGCAGAGGTGATGGCCAAAAGAAAAGCTGTCTTCCACGACAGGAACTTCAACCGAATACAGAGGCTCGAATGGCGGGCCCATGAGCCTGGTCAGCACCACGTTGAGCTCCTACACCGGGGCCGGAGCCTTCACCGGCAGGAACGATCAGAACAGTCCTTTCATGAACTCCTTCATGAACCAGGCGATGAGACCACAGAGATGACCGCCCCGAAGTTCTGGTGTAGCGGGAGATCGCCGCCAGATGGATTTTGATGGAGGCGTGCGCCAGCCCCGCCTTGGACAGCGACAGCAAGTGCGGCAGCACTTGAGGGGCCGTAATCCGCAGAGGGTTGATGTTCTGTGCACGGCACCAGACAGAGAACCTCTTCCATTTGTGTCAGTAGCACTTAAGAGTCGAGGATGCCCTGGCCTTTGCAAGCACCTCCTTGCAGTCCGCCGGGATATCGTACCTTCCCAACTCTAGTGCTGCAGGAGCCAGGCCTGCAGGTTCAGCGATCCTGGGCCGTGATGGAGGATGGCGCCTCCTTCCCTGCTGAGAAGATCTGCGTCCGTTGGCAGTTTGACTGGGGGGGAGGGGACACTGACATGCCCAGAAGGTCCGGGAACCAGATCTGCCTCGGCCACGCCGGTGCGACGAGGATCATCTGCACCAGGGCCGTCTGAGTTCACTGATGAGTCGCAGCAGCAATGGCAACGGCGGAACGCATACAGGAATAGGCCGTCCCAGGGGAATGAGAATGCGTCGGCCATGCTCCCCGGCTGGGGGAACCTGCTGTCGAACCTCCGGCACTTGGTGTTCGGCGCCGTCGCAAATAGATCGATCTGGGGATTGCCCCATCGTCGGAATAGGAGATCCACTTGATCCTGCCGAAGCTCCCACTCGTGGCAAAAGCGCAGCTCCCTGCTGAGTGAGTCGGCGATGGTGTTCTTTATTCCTGCCAGATGGAAGGGTACCAGGAACATCCCCTGGACAACGGCACAGTGCCACAGATCCTGCGCTTCCTTGGATAGGACTGGGGATCTGATGCCCCCTTGCTACCGGATGTAGAACATCGTGGTGGTGTTGTCAGTGAAGACCCTCACCACCTTACCCTTGAGGGATGGGAGGAATGACCCGAGGGCTCCGAACACGGCTCGGATCTCCAGGATGATGTGTAGTGACCTCTCCTCCGGGAGCCAAAGGCCTCTTGCGTGGAGATCACCGGGGTGTACTCCCCATCCTTCCAGGGAGGCGTCCGTCACAGTTTCCTGATGTGCCGGGGTCTGGAAGTCCATACCCGCCGCTAGATGTGCACGGTTGCCCCACCACCGGATCGCTTGGCGGAAAGTCTCGTCGAGGGAGATCTCGTCTTCGAAGCTGCCCGCTGCTTGCATCCAACGGGCATCGAGGAACTCCTGCAGTGGCCGCATCCGCAACCTGCATAGGCGCACGAGGTAGATGCATAATGACATCATGTCGAGTAGGGACTTGATGGAACTCACCATGGCCCTTTCCATAGTCAACAGCTGTTGTACCTTGCCCAGGATGGGCTTTGTCCTTTCCTCCGACGGTGAAGCCAATCGCGCCACTGTGTGGAGTCTGGCTCCCAGGAACAGGGCGTGTTGCGACGGTACCAAATGGGATTTCGCGAAGTTGATCGAGAATCCCAGATCCATGAGGAGTCGGATGGTCTTCGCTGTGTGATCGACGGCGAGTTCTCTTGACTTTGCTTGGATGAGCCAATCGTCCAGGTAGGGGTAAACCTGGATCCCTTGCAGGCGCAGCCGTGCCGCCACCATTGCCAGGCACTTAGTGAAGACCCTCTGCGCCGACTTCAAACCAAAGGGTAGGGCCTTGAACGAGTAGTGTCGCCCTTGGACCACGAAACGTAGGAACTTTCGATGTCCTTTGTGAATGGGGATGTGGAAGTAGTCATCCTCCAATTCCAGCGACGATAGGAAGTCGCCCTCCTCCAGCTGACCCAGCATGTGCTGAAGGGTGACCATCCGGAACTTCTGGGACTTGATGTATTTGTTGAGGCAGCGAAGGTCCAGGGTGGGTCGCCAACCGCCGGTCTTCTTTCGGACGAGGAAGTACGGTGAGTATACTCCAGAGCCCCGGTGCCTCCTCGGGATGAGTTCTATCGCACCCTTTTTTAGCATTGCTCATACCTCTAGAAGTAGCTGTGGCACGTGGTTTTCCTTCCTGGCCACGGGTGATAGACGGGGACACTTTCTTTGGAATTCCAGAGTGTGCCCTTGGGCCAGAGCATCCAGCACCCAACGGTCGGTGGAGATGGACTCCCACACGCTGACGAATCTCGCCAGACGGCCTCCCACCAGGGTGCTTGGGTGGGGGACCGATGTCACGGCCGGTTCAATCTTGCTTCGCTGAGGCCTTGCCGCCTTGGCCTCCTTGGCGATGACGACGCTGTCCTCTGGCCTTGCTGCGGCCTCTGTAGGCCTCCTGCGACGATGAGCGGGCCGCTTGGCGGTACGACGCGGAACTGCTGCCGTATCCTTTGGAGGCACCTTGAGACTTTCCTCCGCGGGTCCGAAAGGATGGCCATCGTTGATGCAGATAACCCAAAGCCCGGGCTGTCTCAGTGTCCACCTTGATGGCCTGCAGTGACTCGTCCAATGCCTTGCCGAACAGGTAGTTCCCGTCGAAGGGCATGTCTGCACATTTGACGGAAATCGGTGGCCTTGAGTCAACCGCGCCAGCGAAGGCAAATGCTGTTGCCCATCTGGCGAAAGTCTGTGTCGGCGATGTCTGTGGCCACCGTGATGGCGTGGTCCGAACCCACCTCGCCTTCCTTCAGGATTTCAAGGGCTTCTGCCCTTTTGTCGTCTGGGAGGAAGTCCAGGAGGGGAGCGACCTTGAACCCCAGCTCCCTGTCGTAGCGTGCCACGATCGCGAGGGCATTGGCCGCTTTGATGGTCGTCGCTGCCAACGAGATGACCCATCGTCCCATGGCGTCCAGCTTCTTCCCCTCACCGTTCGGTGGGGAATTGGAAGCTGATGCCGTCGCCCCTGCCGATTTATTCTTGGCCGCCGCGGAGACCACCGAATCCAGGGACGGTTGTGCTCTGAGGCACACAGGGGCGGCATCTGGGACCCGGTACTACTTCTCGTACCGGTCCCTCTTCACAGGAGGCGTGGACCGGTTCTTCAGCAGTGCCAGTCCTTCATCCCAGATGTCGTCCAGTAACGGGACTGAGAGGACGGTCTTCCTCTTGGCCTCCCGTCGTTGGTAGAGAAAACCTTCCTTCTGCTCTTTGGGGCATAGCAGGAAAAGCTCCGATGCCCTGGCAATCATGGCGTGAAAGGAGCCAATTTCGCCGGGAGGGGAGGCCCAGGCAGGAGTTGATGGGAGATCCATCCCATCGTCACCACCGTCGTCATCTGTCCCCGTTGTCGCCGTCTCCATTCCCGTCTCATCCCTCGGCGGAGGGGATGGAGGTGAAGGATGGAAGGGAGGGGGAGGCTGGATTCGCCTCCGCTTGTTCGGTGGGCTCCCCGACAGTCCAGGCACGGCTGGATCGTCCACTGGGGGTAAGGGCAACCTTGTCCTCATCTCCGTACACAGGGTCTGCAAAGCCATCAAGATTGCACCTGAATTGTCCTGTGGTGTCGGCATCAGTAGCGACAGGAGCGACGACTGGGGCGCAGATTGCTCCCTTTCCTCCACAGGCCGCGGCTCCTCATCGGCTCCACCATCGCTCTCCACATCCGCCTCGTCGGGATCCCTCCTGTAGGACCCGATTTCCTCGATCTTCTTGTCCAGGATCTTTTTGACTTCAGCCAGCTCATCCTCTGAGGAGGTATCTATGTCCGTTATGGCTACCGTGCCCCCCCCCCACTCTTTCTCCTTCCGGGGTTTCACTGGTGTCTTCCCAATAGGTTCGAAAGATTATTCAGGGAACTTCTAAGCCCGGAAGTCATCTACACTGGGGTAGCCTCTGCAGGCTTCGCCAGGGCTGCAACGACTCCTTCGATAAAGGCTTTCGCCGGGTGAATCAGGGCCCTTACGACCTTGGGTGCATCTAAGGCCTTTACCTTAGGGGGAGGGTCACCGCCTGGCCCCCCCCCCCTTGGCTTTCTCCGTCGGGATCGACCGGGGCTTCTCCCGAAGCTTACCCGGGTTCTCCGACTTCATTTTCTCCACGCCAGAGCATTGGCTCATGGATGATGGAGTTGGTGACGTCGCGCCCTGCCTGGCAGCCGAGGAGCACCAACCAAAGGCGTTCCCGGTGCCCGCCGACTCGCTGTGCTTTGGCTTTTGTTGGGCCCCCGTCGCTGAAACGCCATCAAAAGTCTTAGAAGACCACTCAGACTTCTTCTCTCTTCCCCTCCAGCCAGTTGGTGAGCCGAATACGACGGTCCTTCATTGTCCGGCCGGACATGTTCTTACAGAACGCACAGTCCTCCTCCATGTGCGACTTATCGGCGTGAAGGCAGTAGAGGCACCGGGAGTGCTCATCTTCCTTGAAGACATTCTGTAGTCCACATCCTGGGCAGTTCTTGAACAGTTTGGATCCAGTAGGTGTCGAATCTCTTTTGTCCTGGGCCATGTCCGAACGGGGTAGGCCTCAAAGGTCTTCCGGAATCCTCCAAGAAGTGTAAATCGAGGGGCGTAGAAGAATTCCAAAATGGGTCCCCATTGATTGGAAGAAGAATCGGTGGAGCTTGAGGCTCGAATAGACCAAAAAATAAGAGTAAACTCTTTGAAAATACGCAGTAAAAGCTTGAGAGCTACAGCACAAGGACTCCCAACACTTGAACGTGCGGTACAAATCTGAAGATGGCTGCCAGAGGAGGGGCTTAAGTAGAGGGCAGTCATTGGCTGGGGGCAGTATGACCCAGAGACCGGTGAGTGGTTAGTAGTAGAAAGACAGTTCAGAAACAAAACTGAAATTGACATTTTTCTTTACCGGGGATTCCTAGCCTGACGACGGGGAATATTCATGAGCATGTGAATCCATGCCAGACCCCATGCTGGAGAATATTAGAAATTAGTCAATTTACTGAATTCTGAAAATAAATCAGACCAAATATGCTACTAATCCATGTATAAGCCTACTTTCCAGGGAGTGTTTGATAGAAATGCGTTTGAGAATATTAAGTAATAACTCAATTTGCCCAGTTATAGGTTTTCACGTTTGGAACTAGGAATGTTTGCAGGAAAATATTGCTATCAGAACTTTGGCATTAACGCTTTCAATCTATATCAAACCATGCCATTCTAATCTAGTCACTTACTAAATATTTTATTTGTAATGAAACACAGAAATCACTCCTGAGACACAAAGAAGCATTTTTATTTAAACATTTATGAGCACAGGGCTGCCTCATCTCAAGTGGTACGTCCTTCCTACCCTAGGCACCTGCTATCCCAGGATTAATGCTATCTAACAGGAACCTCTACCGTCTTAAAGCTGCCTTTGCTAATCGCGGCTCCCCAAGTGCCGGCTATCTGAACTCGATCAGGGGCTTCCTAACGTTCCCTACTCAAACTGTATCTTAGCCTTCTAAGGGGCTAGGTATTGTGTCTTGCATTCACCTTGTTGTACTTAAAATCGTTCACTCACACTCATGTATACCTCGCCCAATCTACTCACTGTCTCGCCCCCACCTTGCTCTGCCCAACACTGCTGTCCCTCAGAGGTTACGCACCTCCTCTGTCTCGCCTCCAAACTTTGATATGACTTGTCCTCCCACACTACTACACTAACTCCCACTACCTCCCACTACACTTCCATCCTGCCACTAAACTCCTCCTCCTATTTCTACATTTACACTTTCTTTTCACTCTATACCTTTCACTTCCCAATCACTCCCTACACTAACTTGTAGCCATCTGCCACACAAACAGCAGTATCTTTGCATACAACACAATACCCCACCTGCTCCACAATCTGCTGCTTTTTCCTGCTGATCTTAGTCTGCCTCTTTATCCTCTTTTGACCTTGTCCCGAAAATCCTGCACTGCTTGTTTCCTGTGAGAGGGCTTACATTTCCCTTCTTTTGCCCTCATTGGCCAGCCTGCCCTTGCCAATCTTGATCTATCTCCCCCACTGGGAGGTGTATGCTCAAGGCAAGGTCTTTACCAGGAGGCTAAGCCCCGCTCACATTCTCAGCACATAACTGCTGCGGGATGGCAGCCTGGACACTGTGGAAGCCAAGTTAGTGTTGGGGATCAGATTTTGTTCCCCCGAAGGTAGGTTTGAGTCAGTATGCTGCGGGCCAATCCTGGAAGTCCCCAATGGCCTAGGGGTTTCTCTGCAGCATTCTTGACTTAGAATCCTTTGCTGCTCTGCCTTCAATAATTATGTTGTACGGCAGTGTCCAGGCCGGCTCTCCCCCCCCCTTTGTCAAGTGGCGCTGTGGTCAGCCTAGGGAGCAATCTTTGGATTATGTTTTAGGGTATATTTTGACCATGGACCTAGCTCTGGGAAGCAACGGAGCGCTTCACAATCATAGGGGAAATACAGTGAGTAAACCAAAGAAAAAAAGGAGCTGGGAGCCAACAGGGTAGGTTTAGGGAGGGCAACTGGCAGTAAGGGATCAACAAGCAACCAGGGGAGACAGTGGGGTGCAGTTCACAGAGCCTCAGGTAGGGTGGGGAGTGCAGCGTGTGGACCTACATGTTAAGGAGGAGCCATTCCTTGAAGAGTAAGGTCTTGAACTGTTTCCTGAATTGTAAAACTGATGGGGCAAGTCTGATGTTGACGGGAAAGAGGTTCCAGAGTCTTAGAGCGTAGACAGAGAAGGCTTGTCTTCCGATATTATTAATATTAACAACAACACCTTCTTCATGAAAACTGAATAATACTTTGCACAGTGGTGGTGCAAGGGAAAGTGTATGAAAATATCCTGTAACAACGCATCCAGAGCGCACTGCTTAGAAGCCACGATAGTAGGTACCTGGATGCAAAGTTTGGTCATTTTGCATTTTCTGCTGTTGCAACTAGGTCTACTGTTGACTGACCCCACTGTGCAAAAATTTGTTTCAGTGTATGGATGTTTATTTCCTACTCATGTCCCTGTACCAGGGCTCCGATAAAGCTGTCCGCAAGAATAATGTGTTCACTGGGAACATGTTCTGCCCGATTGTGAATGTTCCTTACGAGACTCTACTTTGAAATGTTCTGAGCGAGCCGGGACAACTCTATTGAGTGCTCTTCCCTATTTGTTGAAATAAAGCATGGCTGTGGTGTGGTCTATGTTGATGAGAATATTTTTTTGAATCAAGACCTTTAGAAAAGAGAAGAATGCCAGCTTGACAACTGGAAGCTCCAAAACATGTACGAGTTGTTTGACCTGTTGTGCAGACCACCTCTCCTGTGCTGAGGTGCTGACAGGGCACTCCACAGTCGGTCATGGATCGGTTGTGATGCTTGCCTGTATTGGTGGGTTAACAAATGACCTCCATTTTAGCAAGTTCTCTTTTATCCACCATTTAAGGGCTGCTACCAGCTTTTGCAAGGCCAGTCAGTTACCGGAGACCACTGCACTCTATTAGCCACGGCGGTATAGGGTGCATTTTGAGTCTTGCATGTGGAATTATGAAGAACTTTCCTGGTTTATGTGGCGACCGACCATGAACAAACAGATTTGCGCTAGTAATGTTTGACTCTGTCCTGAGAAGGGCAAGCCTTTGCCATTCTTGTATCTTGCATGGCTCCTAGGAGCTGCTTGTTGGGGCTTGGAAGGAGACTACTTATTTTTGTTGACGATCAAGCCCAAATGGTCTTGTACTTTCCCCTGTTATTAGCCAGTCGTCCAGATCGGAATATACTGGAATTCCCTTGCTGTGCAGCTGAGCTGCCACGACAGAGCACTACAGTGAATAGCGGTGCCAAGGCAATCCCAAAAGGAAGTACTTTTAATTGAAAATGTCTTTTGTCTAATTTGAAGCAGAAATGTTTGCGAATTCTTGGGAACATTGAAATGCACCTTTTACATCCAGTGTTGCAGTACATTCTCCCTTTTTTACTAGGGGAATGTCATTTTAGAGGGTTGTCAATCTGAATTTTTGCAGTTTGACAGCCTTAAGTCTAGAACCCTCCTCTGATTCGTCATGTTTATTAACTAGAAAGTATATTGAATAAATACCTTGGTTTACCTGGTTTCAAGGCACTTTCTCAATAGCTTCTTTTGGTATCAAAGTTAGTATTTCCTCGAAAAGCACCAGATGATCAGGTGATAGGTAGCTTCCTGCCCTTTGCAGGCAGATTGCACAGTTTTTGTATGAACTTGACATAGTAACCTTCCTGGGCTGTGAATAGCACTGACTTATCTAATGCTATCCACTTGGTGCATATGATGTAATTATGTTATTTGCCCACCCCACCCTCTTACAGGGATAACATGGGAGGAGTGCTATACTGCTGAGTAGTTTTTAGTTGTTGTTGGATGAGGCTGCCCCTCTTAGGGCTGGCCTCTACCACAACCTCTGTCATATATGTATTGACAACAATCTCCTAAGGCGGTTGTGTGCCGTGAACCTTGACTGGCATATCACAGATTGGTACCTGTTGGATACGTGTAGTGAGCTGTGGATTGTGATTATTATGGAGGCTGAAAAGTTCACTCAATGGAAGAGGATCCCATCTGTTTAAAATGTTTACTTGTTATTTAGACCCTTAGTCATCAAGATTGTTTTTTATTTTTTTTAGCTTTTTCAAGTACTTCGTACATGGCCTTCCTCTACTGGCATGTCCAATAGATTTGCCTGTGTCTTGGGTTTGAGCGCCAAAGCATTAGGGACGATTTTCTCTTTGCAACTTTCCCTCAATAGTTTTCTATGGAACCCCATTTTTTTGCTGTGTTTTTGATTCTGTCCTTCAGCTTCACTTCCCTCTTGCACATTTGTTATGTGGAAACTGATCAGTCCTTCAGACTATCAGTGCTTGGAATCTTTGTTTCCCTTTTATAATTGTATTTTTGCATTGGACTCACCACCTTACAATGCAGTGCAATGGGGATACTTATGTATCCCCATTTCTTTTAACATATGGGATTTTTGGTTAAAAATACTGGCTGGTAGCCGCAGTTACATTTGTACAATGAAGAAATGGTTGGGGTTTTGTTTGTGCCAACTTTTTTAGGCCTTCTCCCAAAAACAAAAAAAAGGCATGTCGCACCGGCATGAGGAAAAGAAGAGGCAAAGACCCCTACCTCTAATTAGTAGACAAGTAAACAGTTTCCTCACCCAGATAATGTGCGCCACAATCTTGGTTTTGTTTCATCAACCATAGTGTTTTTTTTTTTAATCATAACACATACGAATTTGGTCACAGAAAAAATTAACATCAGCTGGAAGAGAAACATAACCTCCGATTTGTGAGGCTACAGAGAGTGGTACTTGGGAAAAGAGGAGGAAACAGAGAAACCAAGCTGCGGCAAGCTGAGGCCTGGTTGATATGCAAATTTCGTACTATTGAATTTGGACTAAACAAGGACAATGAAATGGTGCATTTTCTATAAGGTGCATGTAACAGATTGTTGCGGGCCAAGCTTTCCCTACAGTCAAAATAAAATGCCTAAAGTGTTTAGATATGCGAATGTAATTACAATTTAAATTGGATGGAAAAAGGACATTGTAATGTAAGATAAACCACTGAGAGGCGTACACTGTCGTACTTTTAGCTTAAAGAATCTGGATTTGACCAACACTTGGATTGAGAAACTGATCAAATGTCAAATGAAACATCTTTTATACGTGTGACACACTATAAAACACATTTGCCAGAAATAGACACACCTGCACTTATCATATAAGGGGATTTAGAACCTCACAACAGCACAGCATACTAGACGGAAAATCACGTCTCATACATATTTGGCAAGATCAGACGGCAGCAGGGTCTATGTGCGGTCTTCATTTGAAACTGCACCAATCAGCCTGCATATTGCCATCAAAAGAATGAGAGGCTGGCCCCCCTTTTTTTGTTTGAAATATGCAAGTATAGACATTTCATTTGCATAATTTGTAGCGGCCGGTTTTTGACTCGGTAAAAACTATTTAGAATTAATCTCCTACTAATTCTAAATATAGCTGCGAGCAATCAGGACTTGATTTTAGAAATTAACGAGTCCGGCTATCTTATATTTAATAAGGTGCATTTGATCATGGACATGTCCATTAACAGGTTTTGCAACATTTGCCGCTTATATCAGTTTAAACGGATACTCGTTTGGGATAAAATACAGCTGAATAAGGTTACCTGCAGGGATTCAAGCCCAAAATATGGCGGCCGCAAATCAAACTTCCACTCGGGAGACAGTGACACTAAAAAAGGACTATGTGTATCTATAGTAATCAATATAGCCATGAAACAGACAATACACGGCTGATGCGAGGAGACAGGATCATCACTTTTGAGGTAAGCCCTTATGCACTGAACCAGACAGACTAACTGGGGAGCCTATTAATTTGGATACTAACACTGATGCGCCCGTACACGGGGGCATCATCTCCATTAGACCAACAACATTAATGTATTGTTAAGGAAACGTCTAACATTATATGAATGGAGAATGGAAATAATGGTAACGTGGGATACGTCCGCGCTCTGCTCAAGTATTTCCATTTTGGCGGTCAATTTTATAAAAAGTGAGCAATCCATCCAATGCACTACGCAATATTACGTGAGCCCTGTTTTCAAGGGTCATGCCAGCTATTTATTACAAAGAAAACGAAATATTCATAGTACTGATACTCACCAAGCTCAATAATGAACCAAGCAATGCATATGCTGTTTGCTGACAGCTACATGTACTTCTAGGAGGGACTGAATCCAGGAATTTTTCAGCAAGGCTATGAAAGGAAGAATTAATACAGCGTTTTGGTAAGAAACACTTGATATGATATATGGCATTTATAACGCGCCTATACACAAGTGTTTCAAGGCGCAAATCTCAATCAGAATATACTAGAAGATTATAATATAATATAATAAAAGATCCTAGAACTGCCTGCCTCAGATGGCTGCTTAGGAGCGGAGCTCCTGTGCCTGCCTTTCAAAAACTATCTTCCTACATAATGGGTGAAAACTCCAGCTCAACTGTCCAACCTGCTAAAAGACAGAAAGGCGAAGAGGAAGGAAGAGATGACAAACTTTTGGATCTGCTCACCAAGGTAACAGCTGATATAGCGGACATTAGGGCGAAGCTGACCAATGCTGAAGAAAGATATTTGGACCTTACTACTAAAGTGGTCTCTGTGGAGGAACATCTTACCACCATTGATCAGACCATGCGGTTGGCAGATAAAGTGATGCATTTGGAGTTGGCGAATGAGAAGCTAAATCTCAAGCTTTCAGAACAGGAAAACTTCTCTAGAAGAAATAATGTAAGGATTGCCGGGTTTCCTGAAAATGCTGAGCGTGGGAACCCCATTGCCTTTCTAGAGAAAGCTTTAATCTACATACTGAAATTAGACTCTAAAATGCCTCTTGAAATTGAGAGGGCACATAGGTCACTTGGCCAAAAACCAGCCCTAAAGCAGCGACCCAGGCATTTTATTGTTAAGTTCTGAAGGTACCCCACCAGGGAGTTAATTCTCAAAAAAGCCTGTGAGCTTGGTGACCTTACATGGGGTGGGAACAAAATAATGATGTTTGCTGATCTGAGTAAAGACATCATGGAGAAGAGGAGATGTTTTACTACTGTAAATGAAAAAGCAAGAAACAAACAACTAAAATATTATATGATCTATCCAGCAATCCTGAGAATTATTGTAGATGGTCAAGTTCATTCTTTTTCTGAATATAAGCAAGCTGAGGCCTTTTTGACTGACCTGGACACTGAACCTATGGAAGCAACAACAGTGTCTCAAAAGTCTGTCCAACAAAAGGAGAAAAGAGATAAATTACTCTATTGGACAACTAAACACTAATTTTAATTTTTGGTTTGTTTTGTTTGGACTTCGTTTTGCTTTTTCAAAAATACTTTATTATAATGTTATATTTCCTGTGTAGCCGTTAATTTAATGGTTCCTTTGGTTATTTTGTACAATGCGGGCTGAAATGTTAAAGGAAAGCTCTTTCAAACGTGAATGTGGGTAACTTCATCACGTCGCTGGAGCAGTGATTTTTCTGGTGCCTGCTGTTCTTCCTTCCGTAACGCAGATTAGCTTTTCTATGCCCCGGTATGCAGACTTCAAAACTCTATGGCTTAATGCGATCACAGACTACCAGAGGCTCAGAGGTATGTGCGCCCGCATATGGCAAATGATTAACGGCCTGTCGGCAAGTGGCAAGCAGTGTGTAGAGAACGCTCAGCTGTCCGCGCTTCTTCAAGATGACAGCTCACTAAGGGAAGCGTGTCTAATCTTGAAAGCGATGTGACTAACTGAGGCAACTCTGGCTTTCATTCAGGAGGATAATAGAAACTGCAGCATTCGGCAGCGTGGGCAAGCCTCACATGGATGATCTCTTAATATAATTTTCAGATTTGCCTTAAGCTTCCTTCTCTTGACCTCAGCTTGTCCTGTATTCCAGTTGTAGCAATGGAGGTGTGTGCCCCTATTGGTGGGTGCTCCCTGTCACTGTTTTAAATTAGTCGCACAGAGTGAAAAAGAGAAGAAGCAATAAACGTTCACTCCCTGAGTTGTAGCCAATAAATACTTTGACAATTTACTCGACCAAGATGCTAGTGACAGGTGATCATTTTAATTTAACTCCAAGTGGAATCATAGGGTTATGACACTGGGCCCCATGTAATGTATGGACTTCAACCGGAAAAATGAACTGCGAAATGTTACTAGGCTATTGTCTTTGTTTATGCTTCAATCCTGTTTATTTAGCTAATTGAGTTATTTATAGTTATGGAATTCCTGGACAGTGATACTCTTGTTCTTATAAGGTTGTGAATGTAGTTAAGTGTCTGTGGATATTGCTGTTGTAGTTGCTCTTTGTTGCTGCGTTTTGTATGTAAAGGTGAATCGCTGAGGTTTTATGTGCTAGGCACATTTAGAATACAATTTTTTTGTTAGTACAAATCTGATATTTCGACCTTCGATTGCTAATACGCAACTACTTTGTAAGTCCTTCATACTTCACTGGGTAACATACAAATTGATCGGCATAATGAGTGGTACAAATTGGAGTGTGTTTTTTGAGGTGCCTCCAGGTGTGTGAATGTTTGTGATGGATGACTTGGGTGAGACTTTACGTTTTGGTGATCTGTACTGGCTTGAGATTGTCATGAAATGTATTTATCACATTGTTTTATTGTATGCGAGTATATACTTGGAAGTCTGTGACAAAAGATTTCTTTGGAATTTTTGGGAGGGGAAATACTTTTATTTTAGTTGTGATCTACATATACTCATTTGCAGCTGCTGCTTTTTCCATTTCTAAGATTGTATAAAAAGTGCTAATGAGTTATCTCTGCTGGATAACTAGCATTTGTGAAGCATGAAGCTGGTTGGGTTGTTACATTTGAAGGGCTTTAGAACTCTGCCTAATGTTCATTTTATTCACAAGGATACATGATATTAACTGTGTGAGTGTAGATCACATGACGAAATATCTTGCCACCTACTGATACAATGCATTTAATGCTGAGTTGCTGAGTTCGCATTACATAGATGTTGGGTTATTTCTGAAAGGTCATAAATTAAAAGAATGTGTTAGGATACAAGTCAACTACTACTGTAACTGTTATATTTCTATATGGATGCATTGTGTAACACCCTTTTGTCTTGTTACTTTTGTCCACCTTGCTGGACGGCTGAGCTAAGATCAGGAAGGAAAGATTGAATGCATCTGTTAAAATGCAGGCATAGGTTTCTAGGTGGTAGTGAAGAACTGGTTGTTTATGTATATATTAGAAATCTTGTTGAGCCTGACTATTGTTAGCCATCTTTCAATTGTGATACATGTATGTTGTTGTGTGCTGTCTCAGTGTTTGTATGGGTTGGGGAATTTATGGTATTTAACACACTGGATTTATTTGTATTAATTTATTTTTTTCTGGTAGATTTATGTTGCTGTTACGTAGATTAATTTATTGAAATTATGTTATGCCAAATTCGTAGCTTTACTCGTTACTTGACATACAATTATGGGGCTACTAACGGTAGGAACTTGGAATGTGAAAGTCTTGAATTGTTGGACTAAAAGGAGGAAAGTGCTATTGAAACTTTGGAGGGAAAGAATTGATGTGATCTTCTTTCAAGAGACAAACTTTGATGAAGGTGTTGGGAAACCCTTCTCTAATTCAAGATACACGAGAAAGTGGTTGAACTCCTTCACCTCCAATTCAAAGTGAGTAGGGATTTTGATACGGAGGGGTTTGGGCGTTAGTGTGGAAAAGGTTTATATGGACGCTGTGGGTCGTATAATCTTGGTTGACTTGCTCTATGAGGATAGACTTATTATCTTTGGTTCCATTTATGGTCCGTGTGCAGCTAGTGGGAATTTTTGTTACTATCTTGAAGGATATATTGTGTGACATGAGAGGAGAGTACATTGTCTTCACTGTGTCCTAGATTTTAAGTTGGACAGATCTTCGATGTGATCTTTTACAGGTCAAAAGTCTAGTAGAGAATTTCGAGACTTTTTAGAAGGTTTTGAACTGGTTGATGCATGGAGGATTGTGCATCAGAGTGAAAGGAGTTTTACCTTCTATTCCCCAGCACATGACTCTCTTTCCAGGATTGACTACGTGCTCGTATCTGACAAATTGGCTGAGGCTATAAGTGAAGCTCAGATTTGTGAACGATACCTTTCAGATCACTCATTGGTTAAAGTTCCATTACTCTTTGACTTGCATAAGCAAGAATCTTGCAGGTGGAGATTGAAGCCTTTTATCCTGAAGGAAGAGAAAGCTTTAAGATCACTAAATGTCTCTATTGTGAACTATATTACAGAAAATAATGGTTCTACGGATAGTTTTTTTGTCTGGGCCTCTTTCAAAGCTACAATTAGAGGTGAGTTAATTAACTGGATCGCTAGGGCGAGGAGGAAAGGGGAAACAAAGTTGATGGATCATGAACGGGAGCGGTGGCGGTTTTTCCTGGTAGTTCCTGCAGTCGGGTGATCCAGCAGAGGAAGAGAGGCTCTCGTCATGGAGGAAGGTTCGAGTTACTGCACTACCCAGGGATGAAACCAGCCGCGGTGCTGCCCGACGAATAAAAGGTACGCTCCTTTAAATCGCGGTCCGGGTGGACTGGTGCCTGGCTATCCGGCCTCAGAGTACTGGGTACGGGAGATTCGACCAAGGCAGGTCCGAGAAGGCGATTGACAAACTGGTTGGCCCCACCAGCTCAAGGGAAGAAGGCTCTTGCAGGCGAAGATCTTCACTCGTTGTGTGGAGAAAAGTGGTGAGACGCTGCAGCAGGGCTTCACCGGTGGTTCAGTCGTAGCAGATGTCTTTGGTTTCTCTCCTCTTCGGCTTCTTAGTTCCAGTGGCGACGTCTTGCTCTTCAAGTCCTCAGGACCCTGCTTTTATGCAAAAAGATCCCCTTTCATACAGCCTAGCTGCCACTCACACAGTGGACTGCTCATCTTGGTGGGAGACCCTCCAGCCTATCAGGATAGAGTGCAACATGGGTTGCTGAGGCAACCCTGTCCAGGGGTCCTACTAACCCTCCCACACAATGGACCCACCCCAGACTCAGTGGCGCCGAAAGGAGGGCTTCTTGGCAGAAGCCCGCCAAAAGGACGAACAAAGTATCCCCGACCTGGGTTAGGAGTTTAGGGAAAGACACGAGAAAGTTATATTAAAGTTCTGGCAATAAAAACCTACCGGAGTAAGTTAATATTAAAATACACCGGAGGTATGTTAGAGGCTGTCAGAAAAAGTGGTAGCCTCGAACAATGGGAAAATCCCATAGGGAAATATTTGCGGTCGAATATTTATGGTAGTAACCACTGCCACCAGCCAGAAACCTTTGAGAGCGGGACTGTACGGTACCCTCTCGAAAATGAATATAGGGGAAAAACTATTAACCCCTTCCAGTAACTCCATAGTAAGATGGGTTGTACTGGTTTAGTTCATAGGATTTGACTAGTAATTTGTGTAGTTTACATGCCCTGGGAGACAGTAGTCAGTCCCAGGATATGGAGTCTATGTTTGGGGGTTGCTACGACACCCCTGCGTCACTGCATTGAGGGTGCTGTGTAACACATGTGAATAAAGATGGTTCCTATGGGGTTGAGAAAGATCCCATAGGCATTAAACACAAAAATAGCCTACAACACACATAGCAAAAATGCCTAAGAGTGGGAAAAAGAGTCTCACTCTTAGCAGGTAAAAAGAAACAAACCCTTCAAATCCAGCAAAGCTGCTGGGGGACTCTATAGGAAGGGAAATTAGCCATAGAATGAGAATTCTCCCTAACAGGCACCAACAACAATGGACCCTCAGGCTGTGTTCCTGGCCATGCAGCAGGGATTCTCCTCCCTTAATGAGAAACTTGACGGAAAAACTGCCAAAGTCTCTACCATCAAAGCACAATTGGACAAGACCACATCCCGAATAACTGAGGCGGGGACAAGTATCTCTGCTACCGAAGAAGTGCTGAAGGCAACAGTGACCACAATGGCAAAGGAATTAGGAACTGTCTAGATCAAATGTGAAGATTTAGAAGCCAGGTCCCGACTGAACAATATCCGCATAATAGGTGTGCCGGAGGATGACTTGAAAGGGCCCATGGAACAAGCGGTGAAAAACTCCTGCGCGACCTTCTGGGCGACCCTGGATGGTCACCCATGTTCATAGTAGAACGGGCACATAGATCTCTCGCTCCACGCCCCAAGCCAGGGGCATACACGAGGCCCATTATAGCCTGCATGGTGAATTAGAGACAGGGATCTGGTTTTGAAAACTGCCAGAGAAAAGCAGGAACTGAGATGGGAGGCCAACACTGTTCGCATTTTCCCAGACTACACATTGGCAGTACAACAAGAGAGACGTCTATTCACTGGGGTCAAAAAACTTCTGCGCGAAAGAAACGTTGCTTATGCCATGTTGTACCCTGCCAGACTGAAGCTTCAGTACCAGAATAAGACCTACTTTTTCACATTTCCAGAGGAGGCTGTGAACTTTGTGGAAACCCATATTCCAACACCGGCTCATCAATCCAAGAATGGAGAGGAATCCTAAGTAAGGCGGCCTAACTTGAAGCTAAGAATATGACTGAATGTAGGAAAGAACAGGAGGAGAAGCGGGGTCCTGGGTCCCCCCCCCCCTTTTGGAGGAACGACTTGGCGCAATGAAAGAACTAATTGACTATATAAACTGGCGAAGTGAGCAAACCTTTGTTATGTATACTTCATTTTTACTCACATAATGGGTTCGAGCAACAGCAATGGAACAGGCCACGACAAGTAAGCATAACGGCACGGCCCGGGACGTCGCCGCAGTCCCCCTGTAGCAGGTTCACTACAAGTTAATGGGTGGCATTTGGGAGGGACACATGGGCATAGTTGAAGTTTGGGGAACTATGAGCGAGGGAGAGGGACATGGGGTAAGTGTTGGGTTATGTTGGGGAGGTTGAGGGAAACACATTAAAAAGCACACAGAAACGGAACGCAGGCACAGGTATAAGTACATTTGTGATGACATATGCTGACCACAATTATGTATACATCCTAGGAAATGGCTAAACGAGGGTCTGAAGACATAATTTTAAGCTGGAATGTCCGGGGATTGGGATCTCAGATAAAAAGAAGGAAGATCCTAGCATACCTTCACAGAGTGGGCCCCAAGATCGTCTTTTTACAAGAAACACACCTACTGCATCAACAGGCCGGTAGGTTTGACCCGAGTTGGGGCTCACACCAATATTTTACATCATATTCCAATCGGGCAAGGGGGGTAGCGACCCTTATACACAAAACCATCCCATTTGTATGCCTCCACTCAGACTGCGACCCGGAAGGCAGATATGTGCTGGTCCACGGCACCAACTATGATAGGGGAGTGGTACTACTGAACATTTACAGCCCAAATATAGATGATCCTAGCTTCTACTCCACCCTATTTGGAAAATTAGCACACTTCCCCACAGGTCAATTTTTGTGCGGCAGAGACATTAACACAATTCTAGACGTACACTTAGACCGCACGTCAACACATCCAAGGGCATTGTCTAGATCAGCCCTTACGA
Source organism: Ambystoma mexicanum (assembly GCF_040938575.1). Taxonomy (NCBI): domain Eukaryota; kingdom Metazoa; phylum Chordata; class Amphibia; order Caudata; family Ambystomatidae; genus Ambystoma; species Ambystoma mexicanum. The sequence goes on along the minus strand of NC_090927.1, from coordinate 309,603,250 downwards.
TATTCACCCACATGAAAGACTTGAATCTGAGATGCATGGCATCTCTAAACACTACTAAAAGGGCGTATACATTCTATTCCTCCGTGCATGATATGCACTCTAGGATAGACCTATGGATGGTCTCCAATGAAGCCTTAAGCTGGGTCACAGACACACACATCTACCCTAGAACATCCTCGGATCATTCGCCCATTCAGCTAACACTCCGGATTCTGACATTAAAATAAATAGACCCTGGAGGATCATCTGCTGCCTCACCCCAGCCGGAGCAGGAGCACCCTTCCACCACTGCAGGAGCAGTGCCCAGCCAGGAGGCTTGCCCCCATCTCAAGGTAGGCCATCTGCCTCATGCCACAGCCCCCTGATGACCGTTGCACCTTTTGGAAAAATCCATTTTAAATACCTGGAGCCCCTCCATAATTTGCCAGCACACACAATTTGTGCTTAATGCCACTCGTTTTTTCACCAGGCTTGCCTCCAGTACTCCGGAGTGCAATTGCAGCCATTGACTACCACGAGGACTATAGCCATTTAAAAATGGCCGCCCGCAACCTTTGTCAGTAGTTTCCAGTCGAGGAAACACACCAGGCTCAGATCCGCATCCTGATTGACCTGGAGTCCCTATTTCCCGGCCAATAGCAAGCCGGCAGGACCTTAAGCCGGCCCACCACCAAAGGCACACCGCCTAAGGCTTCCTCCTGTCGTGAGCCTGTCAGTAGCCGGAAAGTGCCGAGTGCCAGAGCCCCTGCTCCTCCTGGGACCCACTTGTAACATCTTGTTCTTGCATACTCATATCAGGGTAAGCAGATCACCAGTGTTTTGGTCAAACCTTCATTGCAACCATTGTTGTGCTGTTTATTCTGTCAGATTGTTACTCACATTGCTGTAAGGAACTGTTTAAAAGGTGAACCCTGTTTGCACATGCATTTTTGCCCTAATTTGAATTCTGAATCTAGGTGAACCCCCCCCCCCGCTCAACCATATCTGCTTACACAGCAATCCCTAACCATTGCGCGAACTCTGAATCCAGGCGAACCCCTTTTGCTCAATCGCATATGTACTTGCTATCACACTCACCCCTGCCTATTTTAGTAACTGGCTTGCAAGTGCCTGTATCTGCCCACTAGCCTCCAGCCCACCTATTCTTGCCTGCTTCCTGCACCCTGCAAACTTGCATCTAGCGTGCCTGTTTTAGTAATGTGCGCTTAGATTCCTTGACCTACACTAGCCCACTATTATGTATCTACCACTACTCTACACAGTTCTACTCAGAACCATCCTCCACTTGACCACCATTGGCCACAATTGGATGACCATCCTTCAAAACATGAACCTAGTTCAACCACAGAATCAGCTACATCATGGTAATGTACCCCCGGAGCAAACCAACATGGCCATTAAACCATGCAGCCTCCAACAGCATAACCTTAGACTCCGCGCCAGACTCCCAAGAATTTATGACCCTTTAGCCAATGCCCAACCTGCCTCTAATCACAACAAGCACACCCTGCTTACCACTAACAATCCACTACACATAACCAACACCGGCCAACACCGACTACAACTCAACAGTCGAATCTTTAGAGATTCCTCCTCCCCTAAATGCCAACACAAAGCCCAACCGCCTTCTGCCCCACCCGCCCTACCTGGAATAAAAGGGGCCTTATTAAACGCCCTCTCTATGGTAGCCCATACCACCGAAATAGCGGACACAATCCAAAATGAGAACTTGGATTTCTTGTCCATCACGGAATCCTGGCTCCATCCCGCAGCAGGACCAGCCATTATGTTCGCTATCCTAGACAATTACACTCTTATACGCATGGATCGCACCACGTCTAGAGGTGGCGGCCTGGCTATAATTGTCAAAAACAACCTAACCCCAAGACTCTCCTCACCCTATAAAACCAATTCCTGCGAATCCCTCACAGCTAAACTCACCATTGCCAACAATCAAACCATCATTAGCCACCTGATTTATCAACCACCAGGCCCCATAGGCTCCTTTGAGGAAGACCTCACGAACCTATTATCTGACAATTTAAAAAACTCCACTCAAAGCCTCATCCTAGGCTACTTCAACCTTGGATTCAATGACCCACGTGACCCCAATGCCATACAAATTAACACCACCCTGGAGGAACTAGGATTCTCCCAAAAGATCACGGATCCCACACATATCAAAGGAAGGACCCTCGACTGGATTGCCGAACATAACTGCCCAACTACTATCACCTCTATAATGTCTCAGCTATGGTCCGACCACTACATGGTATCCATTACCTTAGAAGCCACCATACCTATGAACAGTACCCTAGCCCCCACTGCACCTACTAGAAACAAAAAAAATATTACCCCTGAAAATCTTATCCCCCTCATTCTCCCCACCTTCAATTCCATTTCAGATCAGTCTGACCCAGCCTCCATGGTAGAAAAATACAATGAAGTGATGCTCGCCTCTCTGGACACTATCGCACCACTGAAAATTAGGAAGAGCAAACCCCGCCAACACCTAAATACCTGGTTCACACCCTTACTGAAAGACATCAGACAAAAGAAACACCAAAGCGAAAAAACCTGGAGATCAGACCCCTCAGACACCAACAAAAACAACCTGAAGAAATTAGCCACCCTCTACAAAAAAGAAATCATCTTAGCGAAACAAACCTCCTACAACACCCGTATCACTCAAGCCAAATCCAACACAAAAGAATTGTTCGCCATCCTGAAGGAAGTATAATTCCCCCACCCAAGCGCCCAACTCCTGCCTCAAGGACAAGAACTGGTGCACAGGCATACAAAATGCCCTTGCCAACAAAATAATGCTTCAGGCGAAGATCAACAACAAAAGAGCGTCCATAACTGCCCCAAACACTGTTAACATAGGCCCCCCCTCCAAGGCTACCACTAACCCATTACCGACTCTGAAACCTCTGGACAACCCCCCCCTTCTACTTTCGCAAAGTCTCCACCGAAGAAGTCGAGAAAGTCATCCTCACCCTCAAACCCTTTAATTGCCAGGGCGACCCATATCCAGCCCAAATCATAAAAGACGCCGCCCGTGAACTCTCACCCTTCATTACTAAACTTATAAATGCCTCTTTCACATCAGGTACCATACCCAGCAACCTGAAACATTCCTGGGTCCTCCCCCCTCCTCAAAAAGCAAAGCTTGGACGACTCCATCCCAACCAATTACCGCCCCATAACCACTGTACCGTTCCTACTGAAAATCCTAGACAAAGTAGCTTACCAACAAATTCAGCACCACCAGGAACTAAACCACCTCTTAGGAGTCCGACAGTCCGGCTTCAGACCACAGCATGGCACTGAGACTGCACTCCTAGACCTTAACGCACAAAGACACACACTAAGAGATAAAGGCACAACTTCACTCTTACTACTCCTTGACCCCTCTGCCGCATTCGATGTGGTAGACCATGCAATACTATGCAATCATCTGGTCACGGCAGCCTGCTTCTCCCAGGAAGCAGTCGCATGGATCCAGTCTTTCTTAGATAACAGGACAATGTGAGTCTTCTTCTCCTCTAGCAGCTGCTGACCCCGCACCCATTACTTGCGGTGTACCCAAAGGATCCTGCGTATCTCCCACCGTCTACAATATCTTCACAAAGCCCCTTTTCGATGATCTAGACGGTCTTGGTATCACCTACACCAACTATGCAGACGATACATAGATCCTCATCCCGTTGACAGGAGATTATGACAAGGATTTGGCCTTTGTGAATAGAGTCTACCTCATCATCCAGGCATGGATGGCCGCCCACTGTCTATGCCTGAATGACGACAAAACTGAACTCCTCATTCTAGGCACTTCTTCCAACATCAAAAAACTGGGCCCCAACTATGACTCCTTCATAATTGACAATATCATCATTACTGTAGCCAAAGTAGTTAAAACCCTCGGTTTTTATATAGACTCCACGCTTACTTTTGGTAAACAAGTGAATTCCATGGCTTCAGCCACCTCCTACACCTGCAAGCTAATTAGAGCAGCCAAGCCCTTCCTCTCACCTAATTGCGTCATTCTAGCAAGGGCATTAATCCTGTCGAAACTAGATTACTGCAACGCCCTCTACATAGGCAGTAACAAATACATCACCTCCAAAATTCAGACACTTCAAAATAATGCCCTGAGAGCCGCCCTAAACTTCCCTAAAAATGCCCACATATCAGACCTTAGGAGATCTACCAACTGGCTTTCCACTAAAGACAAAATCCTCCTCAAAACAGCCTCCCTTACACACAAATGCCTCAACCATGCAGCCCCGCAATACCTTATAGACAGATTCACCAGATAAACAGCCTCTCACCCCTTTACGAAAAGCTAACTCTAACCTTTTGTTAGTACCCAGATTCAAACTGACTAAATCTGGCTGGAGTAGCTTCGCTGTTAAAGCGGCACAACTGTGGAACTCCCTTCCAACTGCTCTAAGGGAAGATCTCCCTTACCAGCAATTCAGATCCAATCTGATCCAATGGCTAAAAGATCATGATGCCTAAGTTCGCCCTACTGTCATTTGGGATCTCATGTATATTTTGTATATTTGCTCTGCTCTATTTATCGGTCACATCTGTATTCTTGTTAACTCACTGTACATAGGTCTGATTTTTTGACACCACATGTCTACAGCATTGTAACCGTAGCTGTACCCCTGTTTATTTGTAACATGTAACCTAAGTTGAACAACCCTCTTTCTGCCTTCGCGCCTGAATACCCTTGGGTCTGGTGCGCAATATAAATAAACAAACAAACAAGCTGCCCTACAAGATTTGGTCTATAAAATGGGGCTAGAAAAACAAATACAGGAATACTTCGAAATCAATGAGGGTTCTGTTGCCAGTGACGCAATACTATGGCAAGCATTTAAAGTCTATATTAGGGGCGCTGCAATGTCTACGGAATTCGGTGTCCTTAAGGATATCCGCAGAGACCTAGCTCGCCGTGAAACAGATGACGCTAACTTACTGACTCTATACGCATCATCACCATCCCCGCAATTGGGTCTTCAAATTAAAAGCAAATTAGATGAATATAAGGAGGTGGCTCATCGTGAGATCCGCTACTTATACAGGCCAGTGGCAGCCAAGAGGTATGGAGAGAGTGAACTCCCTGGAAGGCTATTAGCCAAAATGGTGCAAGGAGAAAAAGGCACGACCACTATCCCATGTATAAAACGGTCAAACGGTAGCGTAACCACAGATAGGCAAGAGGTCATGGAGGTTTTCTATGATTTTTATAAACAACTATACTCCCCTCAGAGCGTTGCCACAGCTGATGAAATAGATCACTGCCTCTCCCAAATACCAACGACACTAATAGCAGAAGCTACTAGGGACGCCTTCGAAATCCCAATCACTGAGGCTGAAATATCCAAAGCAATAAAAACATTACCAAATGGTAAAGCGCCGGGTACGGACGGCCTAGGGGCTGAATTCTACAAAGAGTGCGCCCAACTCCTCATACACAATCTACACGCGGTGTGGTCAGAAGCACTGGAAAAAGGCGAACTCCCAGAAACCACTAGGGACAGTGGAAGCCCGGGAAGCCGCCTGAGGAGTGTGGCTCCTATAGGCCACTGTCCTTAATAAATACTGATGCAAATATTTTCGCTAAAATACTGGCCACCGGGTTAACTCCACTAATGCCTTATATGGTCCATGAAGATCAGGCAGGCTTCATTACGGGTAGGTCGACAGCCACAAATGTCAGATGCTGCCATAGGATAATGACGATGCTACCCGACGACATACAAGCAGTGGCGGTGTCCTTGGATATGCAAAAAGCATTCGACACAGTGAACTGGCCCTTCTTATTCAGGGTGTTGCAGAATTATGGCTTTGCCCCCAATTTTATTAGCTGGATTGAAATATTGTATAGCCGCCCCTACGCCAGGATAAGCACCAATGCAACCCTTTCCGAAGTATTGGAATTACTGGGAGGTACACGTCGGGGCTGCCCTCTTTCGCCCCTGTTGTTTGCATTGGTGATAGAACCCCTGGCATATATACTTGGGGCTCGTCACCTAGCATGCGGGTTATGGGCAAACTAGAAATTATTACATTATATGCTGATGACATTCTATTATACCTCAGAAACCCTGACCATACGCTCAGAAGGGTCTTAGCAGAGGTTAAAACTTTCGGGGAGTTCTCGGGCCTTAGGCTAAACGCAAAGAAATCGGAGGTCTTCCCACTCACGGAAAAGACGGCAGCACCGACGGATCTTCACGGACTCATATGGAGCCCGGTACACATTCAATATTTAGGGGCACAGGTGGCTAGGTCAGCTAAACTGCCTTGCGCCCTGAACTACAACACACTAGCTGACGCCCTATGCACTAAACTAAATCGGTGGTGGGCCTTGCCTATCTCACTGATGGGAAGAATTGCTCTCATTAAAATGATCATCCTCCCGAAACTCTTCTATTAGTTCACCACAGTCCCGGTGTGGCCAGGCCGGGCACTCTTTGTTAAAATGAGAGGTGCATGCACCAACTTCGCCTGGGGGGTTTGGGGGGGACATCCCAGATTGAGGTGGAGGAAACTCACTGACCCATACACACAGGGTGGCCTAACAGCCCCTGACTTTGAACTCTATTACCTGTCTGCGCAAGCGCATTACGACGCCCAGTGGGCCACTGACTTCCTCAACCCCAAGGAAACACAGAGTGAACTACATCTATCTAAACCCACTAAACTGCTCCATCAGATGACGACACCACACACTAACTACTATAACTCAATAGACCCCACCCGAGTCACGAATACTGCTTGGGCCAAAATAACGACCATTTACAGCAAAGACCAAGCTATATCACCCAAGCATGCCGATCTGGGGAGATCCCGATATACCACCAGCTTTAGACCGTGAGGTAGCCACACATTGGGGGTCCAAGGGTATTGTCCAATGGGGCCAGCTATTTGTGGACAAATGTTTTATTACTTGGGAAGATCTTAAAAGGCACGCTAGGGGAAGCACCCAGGTATAAGATGCAATACATGAGTATTAGATAGTCTATTCCCAGTATATGGCCCACTTTCCCAATGGAACCGGCGATCAATTTAGGCCTGGGATATATGTTCACTGCCGACAAAGGGAACATTTCGGCATCCACCCTGTACAAAACCATTATTCAGACCCGACCTGCAGAATCACATAACGCAAAAAACAAGTGGGAAAGGGACTTGGGCCTTCAAATAGAGGATACACAATGGCAACAGATATGCTCACTAACTAAACACATATCATGCAATGCCTGATACAAGCTGATACACTATAAAATTGTGCATAGAACGCATTACACCCTGGTCAAGTTGATTCGCATTTACCCTACAGTGGTAAGTACATGCCCGAGATGCCAATCTGAAGATGCAGACATCTTCCATATGCTATGGGCATGCACAACACTTAGAGACTACTGGACGCAGATTAGTGCAGCACTGGACGGGATGGCTGACCAGCCCATTGAATGGTCCCCGATGTTATGTTTGCTGGGGGCTACCTGGAAGATGAACCCAATATAGCGGAAACTTTTGAATCTTAGCCTGTTAATAGCCAAAAGGGCCATCTTGATGAAATGGAAGTACTACCCCACCAACAAAAGCAGAATGGGACAGAGACATGATTTGGACAAGTGATACGGAAGAACTATATATAGACTCAGTACTGCCCACCTCCAGGCCTAGGAATATATGGGCTAGGTACAAACAATACCTAGCAGACAAATCAGAAGCTGATGATCACGATTAATATAGTCATAATGTATGTTTATGTTGTTGATCTCTGAATGTACCGTGTCGTTTCTCTGTGTGCAACAATAAATAAATGTTTTTTTTAAAAAAAAACTATCGCCCTATATCCCTTCTTAACGTTGATGTTAAGGTATTAACTAAAATTTTGACGATCAGGTTGGATAAATTGATGAGTAATTTGATAGATGACACTCAAGTAGGTTTTATAAAGCATCGCTATGGTTATGACAACATTAGAACCCTCCTTGACATTCTGAATCTGTCAAGCACAGAAACAGGAAACTTGCTCTTTATTTGTTTGGATGCAGAGAAAGCTTTTGATAGTGTAAATTAGAGCTTCTTAAATTTCACCTCTGTTGAGGATCGGCTTTCGCCCTTTGTTCATTAATGCAGTTGGAGCACTACAGTTGAATATCAGTGCCAGAGTTTGGGTAAATGGAGTCCGGTCAGCTTCTTTTAAGCTTTTTAAGGGCACACGTCAGGGGTGTCCTTTGTTGCCTTATCTTTTTTAATTTGGCTCTGGAGCCTTTTTTAATTTATATTCGGCATGCTCTGTGTCTTTCGGGGTTTAGAGTGAGGGAGCTCGAAATTAAAACGCTAGCCTATGCAGATGATGTTACGATTGTCCTTGGCAACCCTGACGAGGGGGCTACTATTTTGAGAGATATGATTGAGAAGATCGGCAGACTCGGGTTACAAAATAAACTGGTAAAAACAGTATTTCCAGTACAGAATACCCCTGTATGTAACCAGTTGATGACCTGGAACTGCAAATGGGAAAATAATGTGTGAAATATTTATGGGTATATCTTACTAGAGACTTAAAAGGCATGGCTTGGTTTAATCTGGATAGAATCATAGATACTTTTTGGCGGGATATTCGTAAATGAGGAAGGCTTTCATTATCTATTTGGGCTAAGATTAATGCCATCAAGATGGTTCGCTTGCCTAAAGTCTTATACATCATCCAGTCACTTCCATTAAGATTCACCAAGAAGGTTTTGGGTCGAGTAGATAGAGTTTTTCAAGATTTTCTGTGGGGTATTGGGAAAAGAACTAAGATAACAAGATATCTTATGGTTCGAACTGTTCATGATGGAGGGTTTGGTTACTCTGTTCTTCATTATTACTATCAAGGTTTTTTGGAGAAAAACAACATTTGGCTATTAATTTTTCTACAAATGAGTTGGGGACTCCACTTTGGGCTCGGATTGAAAAATACAAAATGAAGTACTGTGAAGTGTCCTGATAAGGTGTGCATTGTTGGAAACTGCATTTCTTCAGATAGGGATTGCATCTTGCAGTTGCAGCCAACCAGAAGAATTCTCTAACCTGCAACCACTGGGCGTTGGGAAAGATTTCTCTTTTAGGCAACTTCTTCTCTTTATTCTATGGACGTCCAAACCTTGTGCTGATGAGCCTGTCCTGACTTTGGTACAGAGAAGAGAAGCCTTCAGCTTCACTACCCTGGCCTTTTGCTCATTTTGTTATGGGGAAATAGATTAGTCCTTCAGATAGTCGGTATCGGGAAACTATGTTTTGCTTTTGTCTTTCTACTTTTTACCTTCTTTGGTAACCTTTACATTGCACACAGCATCTTTCAATGCAGTGCAATGGGGCGACTTTTGTATCACCCTAGCCTTTTAACTATGGGCTTTTTGGTTACTTTTAAATGTGCCCAAAGACAAGCTGGTGGCAGCAGATACATTTGTACAATTTTTGCTATATTTCTAGTTGGCACAATTGCATTTACCGCATTTGGCTACTAACAGTGGCTAGTGTCCTGCGATGGCCGCACCACAAAATGTTTCACTTGTTCTTTGGGCATTATGTTGTTTGGTGGTCTTGCCTTCCCAGATCAGGGAATACCTAATATGGTCATGCATGCGCCCAGGAAAGCTGCTGCTTTCATGGGCTAGTGCATGCCATTTGTGTGTGGACCCAGGAAGTTGATTGGGACTGTCTGGTCCCAATCCACAAACTGGTGCCAGTAAGTCCGGCGTGCCTGCATGAGTAAAACACTGGTCCCTGACTGAACCACTGATGGCTAAGTGAGTGCTGCAGATCCTTACCATTGGAGGGCTGAGTTTGATCACTGGCCTGAATTCAGGATAAGTGGTGTCCTGTAGCCATCAGAAATGGAGCCAAGTAGGCAGTGTAGCTGTGGAGTCAACTGAAGACCAGTGGACGACTTCTGAAGAGCCCTGGCAACCTTTCCTGCAATTGCCTCAGTGTAGCCCTGCTGGACTACCTGATCTCTGATGGCCCTTGTCAGTGCTTGGACCCCTTGGACTGAAGGAACCAACCAGTCTCGATGCCTTCTCAAGATCCTGCAGCCTAGAGCCTTTAGAATCATCCCGGGACCACCCAGTTGACCGAACACCTCTGAATTGGGCTACCATGCCAGAAGTGTTACTGTTTCGTGTTTTTGTCTGGAACATGGGTGGTTGTCAGTTGGTCCTAAAGTAGCATTCCTACCAGGTTACAGCTTCCCAGCATCAAGGTAACCTGTCGTGGAAGACCGTCTTTGGTCGCGACTGAAGAGATGCCTGCTGTCGCCCATGTGTGGTGACTGTCCCTGGAACCGGCTCCCTTCCATCTGGTAGAGTATACTGAAGAGCTATGCATCAGTGCTTGCTGCCTGCTGCATTTATTCTTCGGAAAGGGTTGCACTCAGCTACTGGACCTGACCGGAATCTTTGCTGCACCCATAGCTCCTGGGCATCTTCTACTGGACGCAAAGGCGTGAAAACCTACCTCTACTGACTCCAAGACGACCTGCCAAGTCACTTGGGTAAATCAGAGTAAGGGCAGTAAGTAATGGAAATACTTAATGCTACACACATCTCCATTCTAAAAAGTTTGTGAAGAACTTTGATTCCATTCCTTCATTTTTTTAACGATTTAAAAAGCTGTTCTAAAAAGACAGAAAAAGTACCTTACTTAACTGTGAAAATCTTGAGAAGTTTTCTTGAATATTTTTCACCAGCACAGAAACATTTCCTAACTTTGTTCTCTCTCCTAAAGGAACTTTGTGATTTTTGGGCACAAGGCCCCATTCAAATAAGAGATTGGACTTCTAATGTTAGGGCTTGTATTCTTGTGAACTGGTTTTCCTGTTGAATAATTAGTTTCCCTTATTTCAGATGTTTGGGTGAATTGTGTGCATTTGTATAACCAAAGGTGACTGCATATATGTTTTATATTTACAGTGTTGCGTGATATTACCTGCTTGATTAATTTGTCTACTGGGTTTTTGGACCTTTAATATAGTATTTTTGTACTTAACTGTCTAAGTAGAAACATTTTGGATTTCACTGTGTGGACTCGTTGTGGACCCCTGATACTAAGCCTTTATCCACTCTCCACACTTCATTTGATTGGGTTTGGTTAACCTCTCAGAGTTCCCCTATTAACTATACCTAGGGTGGCCTCCTGAAATCTGTACACAAGGCCAGATTGAGAAATCCATATTAACATTGGGCATCTCTAATTGGAACAAAGGATGGAAGGCCATGCTCCCAGTGACCCTCCAGTCGACCAATCATGATCCCTGGGAAAATTGGAGTCAGGGGGTGTAAGGAAGCATATCTGTATACCTGTCCCCGCACCCCATCCTCCAGAGGATAATAACGGGAACAAGTCCCCTTGCCTATCTGCATCTTACTCACCTTTGGTCGTTGAAACTGGGTCAAGTATCCTGCCCCTGGGTTAGCCTTGGGTCTGGAAGAGAGGAGAGCTAACCAGTCAGCTGGTAAATTGCTACTTAACTTTTAAATATTTTTAAGCTAATCTGAATCACCACAACACTCCATTGCATCCTATTCGTGAACGCATACTGGTAAGATACCTTGTGTTGGAACCTATGACATTTAGGCGCAAGGATCCATACAACTTCAGGTTGGACTTCTAAAGTAGAGGGAATTGTTTTACGTGGAAAATGATTTGATGATGTATAGTGAATGAACATCTTGGTGATTATATATATTTGTATGATAGAGTGCTGCATGATAATACAACCTGTTAAATGAATTTCTAGAATATGGTCTGGAACGACAGATTTTAGGCGGCCACACTAGTTATAGTGAAAAGAGAACTCAGAGTTTAGCTAAAACCCAATCAAAGAAAACGTGGTGAGCAGTCAACGCTATTTCTCAGGAGTGGGTGAGTGGGCCCAGGGGCCCTCAATGAGTCCATACAATGTAATACAAAATTATTAAATTTAGAAACATATGTATACAAATACAATTATTTATTTGAAGCCTTCTACACACACTAAAAAACGAAACTTGTGATATCGCCCAATACAGAGGACGGTTTGGGGGGACAGATGCACTGCGATTACTTACCCGCCTGGCCCCCTTGACTCTGATTTTGCAGGATGACTTGATGGGTCTGCTTGGTATCGTCGAAGGTTGGATTTCCCGCTGTTAGTACTGTGAGAGGTGCCCAGGAACTGCAGGTTCAACACCTGACGATGCAAGATTCACTGATGCAGGCCTCTTCAGAAAACCTTCAAAGGATGGGGGAAGGAGATTTCCAGAGACTGTCCCGGCACACAGGCAACAAAAGGCGTCCATCCAGTCACAGAAGCGGCCCAACGACAGGATTCTTTGATGCTGGGATGCAGAAATTCAGCGGGAAGGTGACTTAACAGACTGGCGACCACCATAATTGTAGGTGCAACCGCAGAACAGCAACAGTTCTGGTGAGGTAGCCGACAAGAGAGCTGGTCAATCCACCAGTTGGTTAAGGGACAGAGGCTGGATCATGAAGAAACCATCAAGACTAGTTGGTCCCACTAGTCCAAGGCCTGAAGCACCACTCCGGGTCTTCAGAGATCAGGTAGTCAAACAGGGCCTTCACCGGGCTAGACGCAGGAAGGGCTGCCAGGTCTATTCAGGCGTTTTCTTCGGATCTTCAGTCGGCTGTTCCTCTACAGGGGATTCTTGGCTCTCACGCTGATTTGAAGAAATGGAAGAAGGAGTCCTCCTCTTATCCAAAACCCAGGCTGTCTAATTGTGCCCTGCCACTTTCGCATGTTGTAGTGATAACCATAGTGTCTGGGGTTAGTTGTCCCTTAATGTAGATGGGGGCACAGGGTGCAGGCTTACATTTCATCTCAATTTGAGGTTTGACAGCCTTTGTAATAACTTGTTTGGACGTTGAAAGTGTTACCCTTTTCTTGATTGATCTGAATAAAGGAAGTAACTGAGCTACATGTTGTCTCTCATGCAGGATGTCTCCAACGAAATGGTGTTCATCTGATTATTTGTCTTTATACCAAATTTATTTTCTGCCCTACTCAGATCATCATTGTACAGACACAGAGAATCTGTGGGCGAAGACGTTATAAGTTGCTCTACGACATCGGATGAAGGTAAAGGGTAATCATGTGGCCTCAATGTCTGACCCCTCACTTCAAATTCCTTCTCCTCAGAATAATGTTCCTGATCCAACATATCTTCCTCCTGTTCCAATTGTTCCAACTGGACTATAGTTTTTTTTTTAATACAATTCCTACCGTCAGTAAAATCATGTTTCCTTTTTATGGGGTATTTTTCAATGGAATCCATAAAAAAGACATTTTGTCGCTAGTAGTTTGAAACTGACCTTTGTCCACTTTTTCCTTGGATTTGTAGATGGATCTTGCTATAGTTCTACATCTGACCCAGAAAAATGTAGAAGGCCTTTTTCTGTATTGAAGCAAAGGTTATGTACTCTCCCTCAGACATACCAGAAGTGTGATGTTGCCTGGTGTTTTTTAATTTAATTAGTTTTATGGTTGTCCTTGGGCGAATTCAAAATCCTCTGTTTCAAATCATTCAACCGTGTAGATGTATGACTCAAGCTTTCTGAACTCGGCTTTGTACAGTTATCATCAGTTTTGTGTTTCAGCATTCATGCCACATGGGCGAAGGTCACCTTTGAACGACAGTCTATCTTTGATTTTAACGCATGCTTGAGACTTTGGTCCTCTACTTCGGATGCAGCTCATCAGATTTTGGTTTGAAATGGGAAACCTTTTGTAAGGCAGGCGCGGCCTGCACAGCAAGACCATCTATTCTACAGAGCTGGAGGCCGGCTGTGAGAAAACTGATCTTTACTCTTTGATTTCACACTTGAATCAGACACTGGTTTCTTAGATTTCGAGAGGCCGATACGATTGCATTTGACTTGCCAAGAGATTTCTTCACCTGAATAGCATATGAAGCCTAGCGTTTTCATTTGCATTTGTAGGCTTGAAGAGCGATCAATCGCGACACTTTTCCTCTTTATAGTTCCGAGGTAGACCCTGTGCATGTCTTTGCAGGGGAATTTGGTATTACAGGAGGGGCAGAGCTTAAAAGGGGTATTCTACTGGAGCTGAAGATTAGTTGGGAGCAGATATTAACAGAAATTGAAGGATATAGATGCAGTGTACTGACTGCCTGGTGTGTGTGAAAATATTCCCCCATACTCGCTCTACTGTTAGCCTTTCAGTGTGGAGCTGTCGCTTGTAGACACTTTGGCCCAACTGTCTACCTTAAAATAGACGATGAGTCTTGTTTGGGCTCTAACTCGAGTGAATGATCTTCTCGGTCTCCGAAGGCTATTATCAATGTTAAATTTTCTAAGCATGCAAGCACACAACCCAATGGTGGAAAAAAGCAATCTGAGGACGACGGCACTTGAGGGATCAGGCGTACCTGTACATGAGAAAGGAGCACCCCCCCCCCAAATCAATGCCCCTTTTTCTAATTCAAAAACAAGATGTAACACAATGTATCAACCACTAGATGTCCGTCTATGCAAAGCAGCAAAGCATGTGAATAAGCTGTTTCACAAGCCTTGGACGAAAGTTATTTAATATTGCATTAAGGTCAAAAACGTTGGCAAAATATATTAACAAACATGCACTATATTAAAAAAAAGCAAGGGGCCATATTGATTCCCCCTTACTCCAACAACCTAATATGTAGAACACGGAAGTACAAACCTATAGAGGTTTATAAAGGAGGAAAAGGGGGTTAAGAAATTCAGGAATGGAGCCCAACTGGACAAACAAATAGTCATTAAAAGAATACAGTACTGGGTCTAGTGAAGTCCTAATTCACCAAGTGACAAACCTATAATTACAATGTGCTACAGTAACATTTTTTTAAAAGTTACAGAGTGAACTGTAGTTATATGCTCACTGGTACCGTCTAATTGTGTGCTATTTGTTCAGGAAGTTCCAGGGCACCAGGAGGAGGAGGGGTTGTGGGGGGGCTGAAGGAAAAAAGTGTGTTCAGGAAAAACCTTCCATTGCCACGTTTTAAGCGTTTCTAAAGTTCCCAAACATTTTCCCCATAGGAACGAATGGAGTAAAACCAAGAGGCCTGCCACATGTATGGTGAAATGTTATTTATGCTCACTTTTACTCAAAAGTACAGCAGGAAGGCCAACCAGCCACGTGGAGAACTGAAGGGACTATTAAACAACAGAAGAGACGGTTGTGGAGGGAGCTGAATGCCTGCCTCCTCCAACGGTGATCAATGGTAGAAGGGGGTGCAAAGCCCCACTTTTCCAAGATGCAAGGGACCCTTGAGAACGAGACCAACTACGTGTTCAGGGTCTAAAAACCCCAGTGCCAGGTACGGACGGCACTGGCTGATGAAAAAAATGGCAGGTGCACAGGTAAGTTTGGACATTGGATTTAGGTCTCGTTTGTGGTGGTTGGAACTCCGGATGTGACTCGAACAAACAACCCAACAAAGACCAAGAAGGGTTGACTCCAATGGCAAAGACACCTGAACAGACAACCAACTACGCAAAGAACAGGACAGCAGCAATGGCAGCATAGGTGTATTCTGAAGGACTGAGCAAGGGTCATGGGACCAGGGGAGCAGAAAAATCAAGCCACATTGCAAGAAAATGGTCCCATAAGGTCGAGGTCAAGGATATCACAAAATAGAGCTCTGGCAGAGCAGCTAGTAGCACTCTTGATTACCAGAATAGGACAGCAAGGGGAGACACACAATCTTTAGGTACTTTGGCCAGGAGGCCGTTACTGGCATTATCAACCATGGGGGAACATGGAGACTGAGATTTTAGGCAAGCCCCAATCAAGGAAAGGAAGCAGAGCGACAAGGCTTAGTCATATAAGGGCTGTGAGAGTAGCATAGGGGTACAATGAGTCTACACAGACCACCAAGATTTCCAATTAGACAGGTACGTACACAAATATACAATAATTTATTAGGTCTTTAAAGTACATACTAAGCTGTTAGGATGGATTTCTCAAATCTGGCCTGGTGGACAGATTTCAGAAAGCCGTCCTTGTTATAGCGAACAGGGGAACTCTGGGAGTTTAGCCAAACCCAATCAAGGAAAGCGTGAAGAGTGGTCAAGACTAAATCTCAGTAGAGGCGAGTGGGGTCAGGGGTCCACATTGAGTCCACACAGTGAAATACACAGTGTTTCTACGTAGACATGCAAGTACAAACATACTATATTTATTAAGGGCCCAAAAATACAGCAGAAAAATTAATCAAGCAGGTAATATCACACAACACACCACATACAAAACATATATACAGTCACCTTTGGTTAGAAATGCATACAATTCACCTAAACACCTGAAAGGAAAGGTAAGTAGTTATGCAGGAAGAAAAGCAGTCCACAGGAATAGAAGCCCTAATTTAGGAGTCCAGTCCCTAAGCTGAATGGGGGCTGTGCCCAAAAGTTCCCAAAGTTCCTCTAGGAGTGAGGGAAAAGTTAGGAAATGTTCTTGCGGGGGTGAGAACTGTTCCAGAAGACTTCCTAAGGAGTCTAAAGTAAAGTATGTCGTCTATCTTTTAGAACAGCTTTTTAAATAAACGTTTAAAAAGCAAGAGATTGGATTAAATCAAAGCTGTTCATAAATCTTTACAATGGAGGACATATGGGCACTGGTTAGTATGGCGACTACTCACTGTCCTTACTTCGATTTTCCCCAAAGGACTTGGCAGGTCAGATGGGGGGGGGGGGTTGCTAGAGGTAGGTCTTCCCGCCGGCCGATCCAGTAGAGCTGCGGGTGCAAGGAAGATTCCGGTCGGGTCCAGCAGCAGAGTGAAACCCTTTCTGAGGAGGAAATGCAGCAGGCACCGATACAGGGCTTTCAGGACACTCTACGAGATGGGGATGGCCTGTTCAAGCGACATTGCCGCACCCTTGCGACAGCAGGCGGCTCTCCAGTTGCGAACAAAGACCAATTTCCAGGACAGGATCCCTAGACGCTGGTGAGCTGAAACTTGGCAGGAATGGAACTTTTAGGACCAGCGGGCGACTACCAATGCAAACATGGAACAGCAACGCTTCTGGCAAGGTAACCCAATTCGGAACTTGTCAGTCCACCAGGTGGCCCAGGGACACCTCTGAAGCATCCAGGCTGCCGGATCATGAGAAGGCATAGAGACTGGTTGGTCCCACCAGTCCAAGGGACGAAGCACCAACAAAGGCCTTCTGAGATCAGACAGTCCAGCAGCGCTTCACCAGGACATTTGCAGGAAAGGTCGACAGGCCTTTCAAAGTCGTCCTCGTGTCTTCAGTCGACTAAAGCTACAAAAGATACTTGGCTCCTCTTCTGATCTGCAGGAAAGGCTGCAGGACTCCTCTTATACTAAATTCAAGTGAGTGATCAAACTCAGCCCTCCAACAGAAAGGATCTCCACCACTCATGCACACCAGCAGTGGTCCAATCAGGGGCTGTGGGTCTGACTCAATCATGCACACCAGACTCACTGGCACCAGTTTGTGAATTGGGACCAAACCATTACCGACCTACTCAGGAAAGAGTAGTTTAAGGACAAGAATGTATGCGCATCTAACCCAATTAGGAACATCGGGGGGAAGCAACAGTTATATTAGCTTAGTCCCCCTGATTCCAATTTCTCCAAAGACCCCGGCTGAGGTTCCGGAATCTGTTGGCGAAATAATCTTGTGCGTTTGGTATGGTATAGGAAGGCCCACGGCTCGTGGGAGCAGGGGGCTCTTTCGGACTCAGGACTTGGTTTGTCAGTCGCAGTGCTGAAGAGACTGTTCGAGACAACTTTGAGCTCAACACCAAAATGAATAAAAGAAATGACCTTCCGTGGAGCAGTTGACCTCAGGTGACCCATAGAATACAAAGAAGACCAATTACAATGGGTGTCACCATGGTCAGGTGGTGACAGGTGATCTTTTTAGGGACGATCAAAGGAGCCGGTCCTGCATGGCTTCAGTTGATAAAAGCAGGCTGGAAATGTAGGAGTAGGCGACTTGTACAATTTGAAGAATCTCAGTTCCAAGGGTGCACTCAGAATGGCATGGGCTGCAGCAAGGTAGACCAGGAGAGAGCTGGACAGTCCACTGGTTGGTCCAGGGACACTTCAGAAGGCATGGATCCTAGAGCAGGGGTCAAGACTGGCTGCTCCCACCAATCAAGGGGTCAAAGCATTGACAAGGGTCTTATTGAGATCAGGCAGAATAGCAGGGCTTCACCAGGACTTCACTGGAGTTGATGCTGGTCAGTCGGCAGGGTCGTCAACTGGCTGCTCTTCTTTGCAGAAGACTTTGCTCCAACACTTATCTGAAGAATGGCTGCAGAAGTCCTCTTTTCATCCAAGATTAGGAATGAAAGTCTTTACCAGGTCCACCAATGGTAAGGATGTTCACCATTCAAACAACCATGGTAAGCGACTGGCCACATCTGCCCAGTAACAGACATTCAGGCACTTGGATGTGTACTGGACAATTCCAGCCCACCCCCCCCAGACTCTCACACAAATCGCCCGTTTACCTGCCAAAAAGAGCAACTTTCCCTGGGAAAGGATATTCTGTATAAGGGTATTCCATATATGGCATTTCCTGGCCTGAAATGGAACGGGGTAGACTAAACAACAATATGGCAAAAGGAAGAGCAAAAACCACAGGCCACCTTAGGCTGCTAGCAACCTTTAGTAGCCATGCAAAATTGCATGAGTAAAATGTTACAAAAATTGTTGAAAAAAAACTTGCCACCAGCCCAACCTAGGCACATTGTAAAAGTAACCCAAAAGCCATTGTTAGGATAGACTTACCTTTTGGACCTTGTGGGATGAATTGACCCACGCAACAGTATTTCCCCACATCAAAAAGCTGCATTTGTGCAGAAACAGCCAAATGGCTGCGCTGGCTCCTGTGAGCGCCATGGCTCAAAACTGTTTTGCAACAACAACAAAAATGGCTGCACCATCCTGCCAAGCACACATTGGGCAGGATGGAACCAGGGGGCACATTGAAGGAGATTGCCAGTGGGTTCAGACATAAACAAAAAGAAAGTGGAAAAAGCAGCGTTGCATTGCTGCAAAAGCCAAAATCTCCACTGAAAAGAAACCCTTTTTCACCTTTAAAAATTGCGGTTTGGACGCCAATTCCCTCTGTTCCATAGATCGACTGTGGTTAATAAGCCCTACCAAGCCCTATGTGTCTCACTGTGTCTCAGCAAAACCAGGCATGATTCTGAATTGTCAAGCCCTGACAAACCAACTCTAAAAAATAAAAAAAATAAAAATCAACCAGGAAATGTATTTTTACTTACACGAGAAACGCGTTCATTTTCTTTGCAAAAGTATCCAAAACTCAGCTGTTCAGAGAGAGATCAACTAGCTGAGCCATGTCTGTTTCAATGTATCCTGCTTCAGACCAACTCCAGCATTCAAGAGAATAACTATAGCTGCAAGACAGTGTGTGAATCTGCTGGAGATGAAAAATAGAATTTAAGAAGGAAGGGCAGCTGCACCACGTGTAAAAAAAAAAAATGGGCCTTTGCAAACTAGAGAAAAACAAATGCCTGTGTTTTGGAACAGTACACTGGTGAATGGAAGCCTGCCAGTCTTTAGCAATATGAAGGGGTTTGTTGCTGGTGAGACTCTATAACATGGGTTATTTTATGCAACAGGCTTGCTTTAATTCTTGATCGAAGATCAGAAAATAAAGGTTAAAACTATGGTGGCTGGAGTTGCAAGTTGAAAAATAGGTTTTCTGCTTGAAGGGGTGGCACCAAAAGGAGGGCTCTCTCTCAGCACTAACAACCCCCTGATAATTACGGGGTTGAACAGACTTTCGTCTCTGTTGGGACCCTGACAATTAAGCTCCCAGGGAAGTCTGAAGCGTGAAGAGGCAATACAACTTCAATCAAGGGAGAAACCCCCACCATGCTCTGAAGGAAATGACATTTGGCAGCAGTTGAAGGAAAAAAAAAAAAGATAACCTTAGGGACAAAGGACTGTCATTTGTTCCCAAAGACTATTTCATGAATAAACTTTAAAGACGTTTATCGCTGCAGCAAGACTTTGATTTTTTTTTAAAGATTTTGCAGTTTAAAAGTGATTTTTTGTGCTTTCTTTTAAGACATGGTAGAATTCACTGACACCTTGGGGACAGAAATGGCAAAGTATTGAGGATAAATAGAAAAGTACCAATGTTGCAAACATAGATTTTTGTACATACATCCCTTGGGATAATTCGCATCTGTGTATAAAGTTATGGAATTTTACGCTGAATCTTTCATGCTCAAAATTACCAAAATGTATCGGAAGGGCAAAACAAGGTCCCACAGACTGGAGGATTGGACTGATATGTACTGCACAAAATATGTAACCTGTGTATATAATTTGCTAAGAGATTGCAATTGTATAAATGTATGTTTTTGGCAAAATCGGATTTTAAGTAAAATAATTGTGGGAGTTTTTGGACATTGTGAAACTCGCCGCATAAACCTGAGATCATTCCCTTGGAAATCCAACAAGTTGAGAGCGAGGCAGAGACTAGACCCCTGTCCAATCCAAGTAGTTTAGAGGCGTGCTTAGTTAACCCTGCCCAGCCTATACTTTGATGATGTCATTATGCATTATAAATAAGAGTCCCTGACAAGGCTCTAGACAGACACTCTTCCCGATTTCCTGCGCTGCCTTCCTATTCCGTCATCTTCCAGATCCAGACTCCAACCACAAGGCCAATAATTGCTGATCCTACTCCAGGGCCCACTGCAAACCCCAAGCAGTGCTTATCCCATTCCCAGCAAGGCCTCAAATCTAAAAACCCACTAAATCTCCCATTAACAAGGGGAAAGCTGTGGTACATTTTGCATCCTGATCCAGCCTGGCTTGTTGTCACTCACTCTGCATGCTGCTGAAATCCTGCTACCCTGATGACCTGTAGTATCCAGTGACCAGAATTGCCTGTCCAGTCCTTGCCAGCCGGTGACCAGAACCGCACAGCTGTTTGCCAGGTGCCCTGCCGTGTACTGACCAGACCCTGTTGACTGTCCAAAAAGCCCAAAACTAAAAAGTGGATTGTGAGTATTTCATCAGCCCATAGAAATCCATAGTATGCCTTGTCTTGCCTTGCCTTGCCCTTATCCCACTCTAAGTCATCCTATCCTTATCCTGATAACTTGTCCAACTGTCAGAATTCTCTGTGCATTTGGTCATTAATCTCCAAGCATCAGCGCTACTTTTCTCTTCATTTCTGTCTTGCATAGATCATATGTCATTAGCGATATTTTGCTTAAATAAAGTAATTTTCCTTAAAGAAAATGGGTACACTGCGTGAAGGGTTACAACTGCAGCGTAACTTGAAGAATACCAAGGACAAATCCTGGTGTACAGACATCCAACATGCCTTAGTTAATAAAATTAATATACTCCAGAATAAAATTCAACAAAAAAAAGAAGCACTGAACCTACAGCACTCGCCTAACACCCTCCTGCCTAACGTTTCACCATCGGCACACAATACTACCTTCCATTTCTCTAAAATGTCTATCCTGGAGGTAGAAAAAATGATCCTATCACTGAAGCCTTCAAACTGCAAAGGCGATATTTGCCCAGCACAACTAATAAAAGATGCTGCCAGAGACCTCTCCCCATTCATCACTAAACTGATAAATGCCTCATTTGCCACAGGCACTATACCTGCTAACCTCAAACAATCCTAGCCTTAATAGACCTAAAGTCCCAAATAGATGAGCATAGAGACAAAGGTAAGACAGTACTCCTGCTCCTACTTGATCATTCTGCCGCATTTGATCTGGTCAATCACAATGTCTTATGCCGGCATCTCGACTCTGCAGCCCACTTCTCCACGGGCACCATCAAATGGATCGAGTCCTTCCTGAGTGAGAGAACCATGAGAGTCTTCTCCCCCTCAGCAGCCGCCGACCCAACACCCATCCTATGCGGTGTCCCCCAAGGGTCTTGCGTCTCGCCTACCCTCTACAATATCTTCACTAAGCCACTGTTCGACGATCTGGACCAGCTGGGTATCACCTACACTAATTATGCAGATGATCCCCAGATTCTCCTCCCACTTTCTGGGGATTAAAGCGCAGACAAGGGCCTAGTGAACAAAGTTTACCTTATCATCCAAGCATGGATGGCCACTCATGGCCTGTGCTTGAACGATGATAAGACTGAACTTATAATTCTGGGCTCGCAGGCTAATATTAAAAAACTAGGCCACAAATTCTCCTCATTTAATATTGACGGGAACACCATCAAAGTCTCCAAGGAAGTAAAAACCCTTGGATTCTACCTGGACTCCACACTGTCCTTTGATAAACCGGTCAAATCCCTCACCTCTGCCACGGCTTACACCTGTAAGCTACTCAGAGCTGGCAAGCCATTCCTCTCTGACAATAGCTGCCTGATCCTGGCAAGGGCTCTAATACGCTCCAGAATTGACTACTGTAATGCCTTATACAGCGGTGCCAATAAATCTACCATCCAAAAGCTCCAAACACTTCAGAATAACACCCTAAGAGCGGCCCTAGGCATAAACAAGAAAACTCACATCTCCTTGAGACGCCAACATAAATGGTTATCCACATCTAACAAAATACAACTAAAAACACTCTCCTTGACCTACAAAGCCCTTAATAACGTAGCCCCCAGCTACCTCATAGATAAACTCCAGAGAAGAACCTCTCTCAGACCTACCAGAATTGGGAATGTTAACTGTCTGACCATACCCAAATATAAGCTCACCACTATCGGGGGCAATAGCTTTACTGTCAAGGCAGCTAAACTCTGGAATTCACTGCCTTAGGATCTTAGAGCAGACCAACCCTACCTACATTTCAGGAAAAAGGTAATAAAACACATCATCACTACTGACCCCTAGTCTCCCATTACCCACTGGGGACCTGCCCACATCCAAGGAGACCTGTCCATTCTGCATTAATAGTGCACTACTGCGTTAACTCTGAAGACCTTGTGTAATGTAACCAACCTGGGAGCCTAAGTGTTACATGAAGGGCCCCATTTTTGGCATAGATATCCGTTGCAGTGTCTATCGCTTATCTCCAACTACTTTGGCTATTCCCTGTCTTCGCCTCTATTCTGTACATTATGTATATCTTGTATTCATGTAAATATTGTATTTCTCGTTACTATGTAAATACTGTATCCTGTGTATATTTGTAACCTTTGGAAGCTTTGCATTTCCATATTGTTGCGCCCTTTTACTCACAAGTCTGGTGCGCCTAACAAATGAACAAACAAACAAATACATGGGTAGTGTTCCTCTTTTCCTAGTCATAAAACTGTTCTTCTCACAAACTGATTTCCTTTCCAATTTCACCCTTCATTTTACTCAAAGCGCACCTTTTTCTATCTTGCATAACTCGGCAAATCTACCAGCTTGAGACTTACTTTCACTTCCATTCTGTACCTGTGATATCTATATATCCCCCCCAACATAAAATCCACTCCAAATCAGTGTATTTCACCTGTTTTTATTAAAAACCGTTTGGGTAAATTTAGGCGGGAATTGCAAAAGTGTAAATTTTAAACATGTTATTTGACTGCAAACTGTTTTAAGCTTTCCACTCATTTCTGAGCTGTATGGTTTTGGTAATCCATTCTTTGGGCTTGTTAGTATCTTTGCATTGTTGCTTTAGTAAGGAATTGTATTTGCTTAAAGGTTTTTCACACAAATTCATTTTTTTGATTTATCCATTTTTGAGTGTCATTTCACAACATTGCAAGGGGTTTAAAATCCGTTTTTCTCTCTTTTTTGGGAAAGGAATATCAGATTTAGATTCCGTTTTCAGTTTCTTATTCCTGTGTACCTGCTGCTTCATTGTATCCACTCAGAATTGATTATTGGTGGGTTGAGGGAACATTGCAGGGGGAAATTCTAACTTGGGTGCTATCGGTTCTAAATCAAAAAGTGCTCCTATTCTGCTGTGCTGTTTATATGCTCCTCTAAAAAGTCAAACCCAGTGCATTACTCACATTCTCATTGTAACTATCACCACATTGGTGATTGCTGCCCCATATTAAAAAATGTGCGATTTCTTTTGAATTTGAAATAAATATTACATTTGACCAACCAGCCTGGTTCATGGTCCATTGTGACCCTGGGGTATTTGAAAAGGGGATGTATTATGAGTGGTGTATTATCCCAAAATTGAATCCACATAAATAAGGAGAAAAGCACCTCAGTTAGGTGCTACATACTAGGCTGAGAGCAAGGTGTGCGCATCACATGATAGAAATCCTTAACAAACCTCCGTACATGCCTATGGGACCCTGTGACTTTTTGCTTAATTTTGAACCCTGTCCTGATTTTTGGAGGCCATTGAAGCCTCCTGCTCTACTTCTCTTGCCTGTTTGGCTCATTCTTTTGGGAAAGTGATTAATCCTCAAGACTGTCAGTACTGACAAACTGTCTCCCTTTTGGAATTCTTGGATCTTGGCAATTGCTCAAATCACCTTAAATTGAAGTGCAGTTATGATAATTTGCCTTTATATCTTTTTACCCAATAGCTTTTTGGTTACTTTGACATGGTGCCTAAGACGAGCTGCTGGCAGCTCCACAATTTGTAATATTTTTCTCATGCGCTTTTTCATTTACCGGTAATGGCTACTAAAGGTGGCTAGTACACTAAAATGGATGTGCCACAAGATATTAGCTTGTCCCTTGGCCTCCCCTTCCTGCCTTATAAAGGTCAGGAAATTCCATATATGGCTACTCCTTTCCAGGTGAAATCTGCTACTTTTGCGGGCAAGTGGGCCTCCTTAAAGGTGATAAGGTACCATCTATTGTTTCCTTTGTTGCTCGAATGAAGGAAATTTTGGTGGCCTGGACTGGACAACCCTGGGCCATCTGAATGTTGCAGATCCTTAACATTGGTAGGCTTGGGCTACCTCCCAGCCTGAATCGTGGATAAAAGGAAGGCTCCTGCAACTATATTACAGATCATTGTCGGAACAAAGACTTCTATGAGAACGAGCAGCCTGCTGACTTCCAGATGACGACTCCTGCGGGGTGTGCAGCATCAACTCCAGTGATTGGCCCAGTGAAGCCCAGCTCAGAGGCCTGATCTCAGAAGACCCTCATTGGTGTTTTGACCCTTGCACCAATGGGAACAAGCAGTCTCAACACCTGCTCAACGATCCATGGCTTGGAAGCCCACGAAGTGTCCCTGGATCACCCGGTGGACTGACCAGGTCTCTTCTGCGACACCTCGCTGCAGACAGCGTTCCGAGCATAGTCTAAGGACTTGCAAGATCTTCAGCATATGCCATAAGTCACCTATCCTTGCATTTTTTGCCATCTCACTGCAAGGGAAGCTGTGCTGGGGATGCCCTTGTGTTCACTGCTGGAAGATTGACTGTCGCCGCCTGACTGTGGTGACCACAACTCGAACAACTGCTCTGCACTCACGTGTGGTGTCCTGAAGGGTCTGCACTACCGAAGTCTGCACATTTTCGGATATAGGGGTGTTTTTTGAAGCTGAGGGGAACCATCTGGCAAGAACCATGACCAGCTCCCAACCCAAAAAGTGAGCTCTGCACCCGCAAACCCTGGGCTTCCCTCACTCGAACTAAGGACAGAAGAGTGTCCCCAGTGAATTCTGGAAGGACTGCAGTGTCACCTGGAAGAATCGGAGTCAGGGAAGTATGTGAAAATACCTGCTTCTGTCAACCCTGTCTCCGAAAGGGTAATATTGGATGTGGAGCCCTTTGTTCCTAAACTCCCTCTGGGATGCCTGTGGTCAAGTTAGCATCCTTTCCCTAGGGCTTTCCTTGGCAATAGGATAGAGAGGGGTACTTATCTAATTTGAATTAAGTACTGACCTTACTTTAAAGAACTTTCAAAGCACAACCACAGCCCATTTCATCAGTTATGATATACATTCCCTGAAGAAGCCCTAGTTTGGAACTTGTGACTTTTGGGCACAGAGCCCCATACATCTTAGGAATTAACTTCATGGAATAGAGGGAACCGGGTTTGTCTACCTATTCTAACTTAATAACTACTAGTCCTAGTGACATTTGGATTGTGCAAATGCAGAACAAGAAGTGCGAGGGAGAGGGGGTTGGAGGAGAGGGGGAAGCATGCTGGTCAGAGCAATAAGCAACGTGCTAAGGTGGGAAGTAAAAAGGAGGGTAAGGAAGAGCAGGTGCAAGTGCTCCGGGTAGGCCAGGAAGGCAAGTGGCAGGGATTGCGGTGGTGTAAGTCCACATGCTACGAGCGAGGAAAGGGGTGGAATGGGCAGGGGGAGGCCTGGAGTCCTGTACAACTCGAGGGAACCAGCATCCAGTACTGCGGCAGAGGGAGGAGTTAGCAGGGGAGTGGAAGAGGGAAGGAAGAGGAGAAAAGGAGGGTCTTGAGGAGCTTCCGGAACTTGAGGAGATTTGGCTAAATCCTGGAGAGGGGCAGGGAGAAAGTTCCAGAGGGAGGCTCCTGCGGAGGAGAGAGAGAGAGATCTACCCCCCGCCCCCACTCTCTGCTTAAAGAAGCGTCTGATCTGCAGAGTTGGAGCAAGAGGACTGAAGGGCTCTAGCAGGAAGGTATTTAACGCGAGAGAGATGGATGTCGCGGGGTCACAGGTCCCAGAAAGCTTTGTGGATGATGCAGAGGGTCTTGAATGTGATCCAAGCAGCAACCGAGAGTCAGTCGAGAGATTTTAGGGCTGGAGAGATGCAGTCCCTAGGCTTGAGGACAAGGATAAACCTTGCAGTCCTATTCTGGATTAGTTAAACAGGACAAAGGGAGGATAACGGAGGATTGAGGAAGAGGCTGTTGCAGTAGTCAAGCCCAGAGCTCTGGGAATATCGAGTTTCTGGGGAAAGGTGAGGAAAGGGAGAATGCCTTTGAGGAGGTGAAGCAGATAGTGGGCCTTCTTGGCAAGGTCCGCGATGTGAGGAGAGAAGGAGAGAGAGGAATCGAAGATGATACCAAGGTTTTTTGCCTCACGAGAGGGTGAAGGGAGGGGGCCCATAAGGGTGGGAGGAAAGCTGGGAGCTGGGGTCCGATGAGAAGCATCTCAGTCTTACTGGCATTAAGGCAGAGATCATTGGAAGCACACTATGACTGAATAGCAGTCAGACAGTAAGAGATGAGAGAGGAGGCAGTAGAAGGGATGGTCGGAGAGGAAGGAGGTCAACCAATCCAGTGCAAGGCCCGTGATGCCAAGGGTCTCACTGAGGTGATTAGTCAGTGTGGCATGATTGACCGTGTCGAAGGCAGAGGAAAGATCCAGAAGGATAAGAACGGAAAGAGTTGGAATAAAGATTTGAGAGCAAGTCTTCCAGGGTGTTCAGTAGAGCAGTTTCTGTGTCTCTGGCTGCTCTGAAGCCAGACGGGTGGTCATGGAGACAACCGGCCGATTCAGTATGTTAGATCAGTTGGGAGATGGCCAGTTTCTCCCAGAGATTGCCCAGGAAGGGGGTAGTGGAGATAGGGCGGTAGTTAGCAGGGCAAGAGGGGTCAGCAAAGGGCTTTTTGAGGAGAGGATGCATAAGGGAGTGCTTATGGGGCTGTGGGAAGGATCAGGTGGTAAAGGAGTGATTACAGAAATCGACAAGGGATGGCGCCTGTTCATATTTCTGGAGGAGCAGGGAGGCACCTGTTTGGAGGAGGCTTTCATAGAGCCGACTTGTCTATAGAGACCTCATCCGGTGCTATAGACGAAAAAGAGGAGAGGGGATCCGAGAGGGGAGCCAAGGCAGGCCCCCGAGAGATTGGGTGGCGGGCGGGGGTTAGAGGGAGAGAAGGGGAGCAGTGGAGAGTGAGGACAGAATGTCCTGAGTTTTGGCGAGGAAGTGGGAGGCCAGTGAGGTACAGAGGGTCAGGGATGGCAGGGGAGAAGTGGAGACTGCAGTAGGATTGGCAAGTTCTTTGCAGATTTTAAACAGTTTGCCAGTGTTGTTAGTGGTCCAAGAAATGCGGGCATGGATATGCACCCTCTTCTTCAATCGGATGGAGAGTTTGCATTGCCTCGTTGCATGTGGTTTATGATTGCATTACTTGTGATTTTGCTTAGTGTGTAACTAAAGGCCTAATAAAGAAAGGAACAAGTTACTTACCTGTAACTGTTGTTCTCCAGCATGGGTCTGGCATGGATTCACATGCTCATGAATATTCCCCGTCGTCAGGCTGGGAATCCTCGGTAAAGAAAAAACCAGTATCAGTTTCGTTTCTGATCTGTCTTTCGTAGTAATAACCAATCACTGGTCTCTGCGTCATACTGACCACAGCCAATGACTGCCCTCTACCTAAGCACCGCCTCTGGCAGCCATCTTCAGATTTGGAAGCACGTGAAGTGGCAGTATGACCAAGTGAAGAGCCGCAGAGGGGTAGGCGGGAGGGTTCGCATGTGAATCCATGCCAGACCCATGCTGGAGAACAACAGTTACAGGTAAGTAACTTGTTCCTTCTCCAGCATGGGGTCTGGCATGGATTCACATGCTCATGAATAAAGAATACATAGCAGTACACACATGCACAACCACGGGAGGTGGCAAAGGCTCAACATTAAGCAGTACATCAAACTCAACATTAAGCATCTTACCTCCTCACCAGGCTCACCTCAGGCGAACAGGTTGCGCAGCACTGCTTGGCCGACCCTGGACTCCTCCCTGGAATCCCGATCGACGCAGTAGAATTTCGTGAAGGTGTGCGTCGACCTCCACGTAGCAGCCCTGCATATGTCCAGCAGGGGCACACCAGAAAGGAACGCCATGGTAGCTGCGATCGCTCTGGTGGAATGGGCTCTCGGACGGCCAGGCAGCGGTCGGTTTGCCAACCAATGACAGTACATGATACAGCCGGAGAGCCATCTGGAAATGGAAGCCTTCGAGAGAGCCTTCCCCTGATTGACAGGTCCAAAGTTCACAAAGAGTTGTGACGTCTTCCGAAAACACTTTGTGCGGTCCACGTAGAACTTCAGCGCTCTAGCCACATCCAGCGAGTGCTCTCAGCCGGCGACGAAGGCGACGGGAAGAACACAGGCAACACCAAGGGTTCGTTGAGATGGAAGTCCGACGGTACCTTGGGCATGAAGGAGGGGTGCGTCCTGAGCACTACCCTCGTGTCGTGAAAAGTCAAGTACGGGGCCTTGCAGGAAAGGGCCTGGATCTCTCCCACCCGTCGTGCGGAGGTGATGGCCACAAGAAACGCTGTTTTCCACGACAGAAACTTCAACGGGGCCGAGTGCAGAGGCTCGAACGGAGGTCCCATGAGCTTGGTCAGCACCACGTTGAGCTCCCACGCCGGGGCCGGAGCCTTCACCGGCGGGAACGATCTGAACAGTCCCTTCATGAACTCTTTCACCAGACGATGAGACCACAAGGACGTCCGGCCAGTGGTTCTGGTGTATCGGGAGATCGCAGCAAGATGAATCTTGATGGACGCGTGTGCCAGTCCAGCTTTGGCCAGCGTCAGCAGGTACGGCAGTACCTGGGGAGCCGTAATCCATAGAGGGTTAATCTTCTGTGCGTGGCACCAGACAGAGAACCTCTTCCATTTGTGTCCGTAGCATTTAAGAGTCGAGGACGCCCTGGCCTTTGCAAGAACCTCTCTGCAGTCGGCCGCTATGTCGTATCCTCCAAAACTCTAGCGCTGCAGGAGCCAGGCCTGCAAGTTCAGCGATTTCGGGTCGTGGTGGAGGATGGCGCCTCCTTCCCTGGAGAGTAGATCCGCGTCCACCGGCAGCTTGATTGGCGGGGACGCTGACAAGTCCAGAAGGTCCGGGAACCATATCTGCCTCGGCCACGCAGGTGCGACGAGGATCATCCTGCACCGTGACCTCTTGAGCTGGTTGACGAGCCGGATTAGCAGTGGCAAAGGAGGGAACGCGTAGAGGAACAGGCCCTCCCAGGGGAACGAAAAAGCATCGCCCATGCTCCTCGCCTGGGGAAACCTGCTGGCGAACCTCCGGCACTTGGAGTTCGTCGCCGTCGCGAACAGGTCGATCTGGGGTGTGCCCCACCGTCGGAAGAGGCGATCCACTAGATCCTGCCGTAGTTCCCACTCGTGGCACGAGCGCAGCTCCCTGCTGAGTGAGTCGGCGATGGTGTTTTTTATTCCTGCCAGATGAAACGGCACCAGAAACATCCTTTGGCGACGGCCCAATGCCACAGGTCCTGCGCCTCCTTGGACAGCGCTGGGGACCTGGTTCCGCCCTGTTTCCTGATGTAAAACATGGTGGTGGTGTTGTCGGTGAAGATCCTCACCACCTTGCCCTTGAGGGACGGAAGGGAGGACCTGAGGGCCCAGAACACTGCACGGAGCTCCAGGACGTTGATATGGAGGGACTTCTCCGTCGGGAGCCAAAGGCCTCTCGCGTGCAGGTTTTCGGTGTGTGCTCCCCATCCTTCCAGGGAGGCATCCGTGGTCACTGTCTCCTGGTGGTCTGGGGTCTGGAAGTCCATGCCCGCCGTCAGATGCGCGCGGTTGCCCCACCACCGGACCGCTCGGCGGAAACTCTCGTCGAGTGTGATCCTCTCCTCGAAGCCGCCCGTCGTTTGGATCCAGCGCGCGTCCAGGAACTCCTGCAACGGGCGCATCCGGAGCCTGCACATGGGAATGAGGTAGATGCAAGAAGACATCATTCCGAGGAGGGACTTGAAGGACCTCACCTTGGCCGCGTCGGAAACCAACATCCGCTGTACCTTGCCCAGGATGGACCTGGTCCTTTCCTCCGATGGGGAGGCCAGAAGGGACACTGTCGAGCTTCGCTCCCAGAAACAGTGCGTTTTGCGCAGGTACCAGGTGGGACTTGGCGTAGTTCACGGAGAATCCCAGGTCCGTGAGAAGTTGGACGGTCCTTGCCGTGTGCTCCACGGCGAGCTCCCTCGTCTTGGCTCGGATGAGCCAGTCGTCCAGGTAGGGGTAGACGTGGATCCCCTCGCGGCGCAGCTGCGCCGCCACCGGTGCAAGGCACTTGGTGAATACCCTGGGTGCCGACCGTAGTCCGAAGGGGAGGGCTTTGAACTGGTAGTGACGCCCTTGGACCACAAACCTGAGGAATTTTCGGTGCCCCTTTAGGATGGGAATATGGAAGTAGGCATCCTCCAAATCCAACGACGACAGGAAGTCTCCTTCCTCCAGCTGCCCCAGGACGTGCTGGAGGGTGACCATCCGGAACTTCTGTGCCTTGATGAACTTGTTCAGACGTCGCAGGTCTAGGATGGGGCGCCATCCTCCCGTCTTCTTCTTCACGAGGAAGTATCTCGAGTAAACTCCGGAGCCCCGAAGCCTCTTTGGGACGAGTTTGATGGCGCCCTTCCTGAGCATCGCCTTTACCTCCAGGAGAAGCTGAGGGACGTGAAGCTCTTTCCTGGCCACGGGGGGGACGCGCGGGCACCTTCTTTGAAACTCGAGCGCGTGGCCCCGGGCTAAGGCGTCCAGCACCCAACGGTCGGTGGAGATAGTCTCCCACACGCTGACGAAGCTCGCCAGCCGGCCTCCCACCGGGGTGCTTCGGTGGGGGCCCGACCCCACGGCCGGTTCAATCCTGTTTCGACGAGGCTTTGCCGCCTTGACCTCCTTGGCGACGACGGCGGGGTCCGCCAGACTTGCCTCGTCCTCTGTAGGCCTCCTGAGACGACGAGCGGGCCGCTTGACGGTAGGTGGAGAAACCGCCGCCGGAACCTTTGGAGGCGCCCTTGCCTCCGCTGCTCCGAAAGGGCGTCCGTCGTTGCTGCAGAGCCCCAAGGGCCCGGGCCGTCTCAGTGTCCGCTTTAATGGCCTGAAGGGAATCGTCCACTGTTTTCCCAAACAGGTTGTTCCCATCGAACGGCATGTCCAGGACTCTGGTCTGTACGTCTTGACGGAAGTCCGTAGCCTTGAGCCATCCATGCCGCCTAAGGCACACGCCGTTGCCCAACTGGCGGAACCCAGTGTCGGCGATGTCCGTCGCAATAGTGATGGCGTGGTCCGACGCCACCTCACCTTCCTGTAGGATCTCCAGGGCATCTGCCCTCTTGTCGTCCGGTAGGAAGTCCAGCAGGGGAGCCAGTTTGTACCATAGCTCCCTGTCGTAGCGGGCCACGATAGCCAAGGCGTTGGCTGCTTTAATCGTCATCGCTGCAGACGAGATGACCCTGCGTCCCATAGCGTCCAATTTCTTTCCCTCGCCGTCCGGTGGGGAAGTCGATGTGGAGGCCGCACCCCCCCCGCTTTCTTCCTGGCCGCCGCGGAGACGACGGAGTCCGGGGTAGGCTGCGCCCGGAGGCACAGGGGGGCCGCGTCCGGGACCCGGTACTTCTTCTCGTACCGGTCTCTTCTAGCTGGCATCGTGGAAGGGTTCTTGAGGAGGGCGAGGCCCTCATCCCAAATGTCGTCCAGTAGAGGCACCGCGAGGACCGTCTTCCTCTTGGCCTCGCGCCGTTGATAAAGGAATCCTTCCTTTTTCTTCTCCTCAGGGCAGAGTTGGAAAAGCTCGGATGCCCTGGCGATCATGGAGTGGAACGATCCAATCTCGTCGGGCGGTGAAGCCCTGGTGGGAGGTGACGACGGTAGATCCTCGTCGTATACCTCGTCGTCCGTACCCGTCGCTGCCGTGTCAGTCCCCGTATCATCCCCTCGGGTGGACGGGGAGGAGGGCTGGACGGGGCGCGACGGTTGAAAAGGAGGTGGAGGGTGAATCCTCCTTTTCTTGGGCGGGGGAACACCAGAAGGTCCCGGTTCAGGATCCCCCGACGGGAGAGGTTCCTCCGTCGGCAACGGTAGTCTCGTCGTTATCTCTGAGCATAAGGACTGTATAGCCAACAAAATGGCCGCCGAGTTGTCTTGCGGCGCTGGCAGAGGGGAATCCGACGGGCCGGTCTTCTTCCACGCCAAGGCCGTGGCTTAAGACCTCGATCAGCTCTTCCTCCGAGGTTGAGGCCGAATCTACGACGACGCCCTGCCCCCCCCCTTTTTCTTCCCCGCCGGGGATTTCACGGGGGTCCTATCGATGGGCACAAAAGAGGACTCCCTCCGAGGTGGCAGGGAGACTCTGAGCCCCGAGGTCGCCCCCACTGGTGTAGCCTCCACAGGCTGAGCCAGGGCCGCCGCGACAGTATCGATAGAGGGCTTGGCCGGATGGATTAAGGCCTTCACCACCTTAGGTGCGCTCACCGCCTTATCCTTGAGGGGGGGGGACACTGCCTCGCTCCCCCTCCGATGGGGCCTTCGAGCTCGACAGGGGCCTCTCCAGGAGCTTCGCCGGGTGCTCGCCCTTCCTCTTACCCGACCCAGAGCGTTGGCTCGTGGCTGAAGGTGCCGGGGAGGGTGCGCCCTGCCTGGCGCCCGTAGAGCCCGACCGTTCGGCGCTCCCGGTGCCAGCGGACTCGCGGTGCTTGGCCTTGTGTTGGACCCCTGTCGCCGGGGCGTCCTCAAAGGTCTTAGAAGCCCGCTCGGATTTCTTCCTCTTCTTCTCGCCTGACGGGCTCTTCCCTTCCAGCCAGTTGGCGAGACGTTGATGGCGGTCCCTCATGGTCCACTCCGACATGTTGCCGCAAAACGCACAGTCCTTCTCCACGTGCGTCTTGTCCTCATGTAAGCAGTAGAGACAAAAGGAGTGTTCGTTCTCCTTAAAGACGTTCTGGAGCTGGCATCCAGGGCAGATCCTGAACAGCTTTCCGGGCGTCGAGCTTCCCTTCTCCTGGGCCATGTCCGGGCCTGAGAAACTTCTGGAGTCCTCCAAAAGCGTAGCTCGACGAAATCTTCACCCTTGAGGGGCGCAGACGAATCCGACACGGGTCCCCGTTGATCGGATGGAGAGTCGGTGGAGCTTGAGGCTCTTTTGACCGAAAAAACGAAGTTTTTGAGAAAAAACGTGAAAAAATAGCACTAACGCTCGAGAGCAATAGCACGAGGATCCCAACACATGAACGTGCGGTAAAAATCTGAAGATGGCTGCCAGAGGCGGTGCTTAGGTAGAGGGCAGTCATTGGCTGTGGTCAGTATGACGCAGAGACCAGTGATTGGTTATTACTACGAAAGACAGATCAGAAACGAAACTGATACTGGTTTTTTCTTTACCGAGGATTCCCAGCCTGACGACGGGGAATATTCATGAGCATGTGAATCCATGCCCGACCCCATGCTGGAGAATTGTAAGTTATTCATTGTAGTGACTAACGTACTCTTAGTCCCCTTTCCGCCATACTGCATGGGCGATTACAACTGAAGGTAGCCCCAGGGTAGAGAGGAGACCCTCCTTAAGCCAATAGGTTCCTGAGAACCGCGTGTCCGAGAGACGCATCAGATCTAGAGCCGGCATTCTAACAGTAATGCTTGCAGAAAGCCGAGCGAGTGGCCCAAGTGGCCGCCCTGTTTATGACGTGCCAAGGGACATGGCGCTGGAATGCGATGGACGTTGTCTTGGTCCTGACTGCGTGGGCTTGCATGTTGGCCGGGAGCGGCTTCTGCTGGCCCTCGTATGCTTCCTTGATGGCCGAGACCGTCCAGCAGGATATGGAGGCCTTGGAGGCACGTTAGCCTGGTCTTCAGCCTCCGAAAGAGAGAAACAAGGCGTCCGATTTGCGGAAGCCCTTGGTCCTGTCCAAGTAGAATTTCAGAGCACGCCTGGCACCCAGGCAGTGCAGCACTCTCTGTGCTTCATCCTTAGGATCTACAAAGAACGTAGGAATGACTATTTCCTCGTTCATGTGGAAAGCAGACGGCACCTTGGGCAGAAATGCTGGGTGAGTCTGCAGGACTACTTTGTCCCTGTGAAAGGTAGTATATGGCTCCGAGGCGACCAATGCCTGGATTTCGCCTACTACGAGCCGAGGTGAGGCCTACTAGTAAGGCAATTTTGATGGTGACCAGCCTGATGTCCGCAAACGCCATTGGCTCGAACGGTTTGTGCGCCAGGGCACCCAAGACTATGTTAAGGGCCCAACCGCGGTGCAGCCTCTTGATAGAAGGCAGGTAGAGCCTTGTAAGCCCCCTCAAATGTTTCTTGGCGATAGGATTGGAGGCGGAGGAGAAGATCCCCCCTCCTCCGAGTTCCTCTAAGCCCCGATGGCTGCGAGGTATGTACGGCAGGTGTCCACCTGCACCCCAGAGTGGACAAGGTGCACAGAGAAAGAGAGAACGTCGCCCAGAGTACATACCAGGGGGTCAATTTCTTTGGAGTCTGCCCAGTGGCAGAACCTGGTCCATTTGCTCTTGTACTGGGCCCTGGTAGCCTTGCTCCTTGCACCCCGTTTGATTTCCAGATTAGCCTGGGAGAGGCTAAGGTGCCGCAGCGTTACCTGCTCAAGCACCACACCGTGAGGGTAGCTTCTGTGGTGCGGGGTGGATGAGCCTGCCCTGCTGCTGCACCAGAAGATGTGCTGGCCCTGTCGGGAGGTGAATCGGAGGCATCTCCGAAAGGATGAGCAATTTCGAAAACCATGGCCTGGCCGGCCACCATGGAGCTATTAGGACGATATTGAGTTGGCGAGACGCCTTGATCTTGCAAATCACTCTGTGAATCAGCGGAGTGGGCGGGAAGGCGTAAGCCGTCATGCCGTTCCACTGAAGCCGAAATGTGTCGTCCAGGGAGCCGGGGCCCTGTCCCTGCCAGGAGGCAAACTTAGGGCACTTCTTGACCCCACCTGTTGAAGATCTCTTGAATAATGAGGTCATTTAGCTGCCACTCCTAAGTGTCTGCTCCCAACCTGCTGAGCTTGTCCGCCTCCAGGTTGGATTCCCCCGGGAGGTGGACTGCCATGAGGTAGATGTTTTCCAGGGCCCACTCCCACATGCTGATTGCCAGTCTGCACAGAGGAGGGGATCCGGTGCCTCCCTGCTTGTTGATGTAGTACATGATGGTCGAGTTGTATGTCTGGATGAGGACAACCTTGCCCCTGAGAAGTGATAGGAATGCTCTGAGCGCTAGCCAGATGGCGTTCAGCTCCAACCAATTGATGTGGTATTCCTGCTCCTGTCGAGTCCACGTGCCGTGGACCGAGAGATGGTCCAATGTGGCTCTCCAGCCCTCGAGCGAGGAGTCTGTGGCGATGGTGACCTGCAGGGTGGGCAGCCAAAAGGGCTTGCCCCTCTGTAGGTTGCAGTCCCTGGACCACCATGTTAGGTCCGGGTGGTGAGATGGAGGAACATTGATCATCTCGGATTGAGAGCCCCGCTCCTGGTTCTATGAGGCCGCGAAGTGCAGCTGAATCCTCCTCATCCTCAATCTAGTGTGCAGAACTGCTAATAGGACCGCTGCCAAAAGACCTAGGAAATGCTGGTACCACCATGTCGCGGTCATCTCTCTGCTGAGGAAGTGGGTGATGGCCCTCTTGATGGCCGAGATTTTGTCCTCCGGCGGAAATACCTTCTCGGAGCACGTGTCCCAGATGAGACCCAAGAATGTCAGTCTGCGTGGGCTGCAGCTGCGACTTCTTGAGACTGAGCGAGAAACCCAGATCGTGTAGTGTATTCATAAGGGAATGGGAAGAGTGGTGAACTGCTTCCTGAGATGTAGCCCTGACGAGCCAGTCATCTAGCTATGGGTAGATGTGGAGGCCCTGCGCTCTGAGGAGGACAGCCACTGTATTTATGAGCCTGGTCAAGACCTTGGGGGCCGAGTTGAGGCCAAAAGGAAGGACCTTGTATTGAAAATGGTAGTCCATGATCCTGAACCGTAGGAAAGAACGATGAGGCTGCCAAATCGGGACGTGTAGGTACGCGTCCTTCAGATCCAGGGAGCACATCCAGTCTCCCCTGCACAATGTCTCCGCTATAAAAGCTGGCGTAACCATCTTGAATTTTTGTAGGGGTAAGGAGAGGTTGAGGGTGGAAAGGTCCAGCACAACTCTCAGGCCCGCCTGGTTCTTCTTCTGAATGGCGAAAATCCTGGCGTAAAAGCCGAAGCCTCGCTGGGAGGCTGGGACTTCCTCCACTGCCTGGCTCTCTACGAGCGACCGGATCACCGCCAAAAGTGTTGCTGTCCCAACCTGTGGGAGTGGAGGGGAGGAGGTACCCCATGGATACTACAGAGAGAATCCAGGGGTTCGCGAAATTCTGGTTCCAGAAATGTGTGTGGAGAGCAAGCCTGCCCCACACTGGAGACACGTGGACCCGAAGGGCCGTGTCTGTTGCGGAGGAGGGGGGCTGGAAAAAGCCCTTACTCCCCCCCACCCCCCTTTTTTGTTGCTTGCACCAGTTCTGAGACAGCGAGCGGTCCAGCTGCCTGGATCGCCATTCCTGGAACCCTCCGTACGTACGCCCCTGTCGGAGCGCTGCTGAGACTGGGTGTACGACTTGGGCGTGGTCTTTGTCAGGATGGATAAAGACAGACTTGGCCGTTTGTGAGCTGTTTTTCTTATTGTCCAGCTCTTCGTCTGTGCAGGAGTGAAAGAGGTGCCCCCCCACACCCCTTAGAACGGTAGATCAAATATGCATTCCTGGACGTCCGGGTTGAACTTTGTTGCCCAGAGCCAGGCTGTCCTTCTCATATCCGTGGCAATACAAACAGCACAGCCAGAGGTGTCAATATGGGCCACGCTGGATTCCATGAGGTCATGCGCCACCAGCTTGGCCTCAGCCAGGCCGCCTTAAAACATGATTGGCTCTGAGTCGGGAGTTCCGGGAGGAAGTTCGCAATTTCCCATCATATCCTTTGGTTGGCGGCAGCCAGCTTGGCATCAGCGTTGGCCTGACGCAGATGTAAGGACGCGGTGGAATAGAGTTTCTTCCCGTACGCCTCCAAGATCATCTCCTCCTTGCCTAGCAGCGCCGCAGAGAAGGAGGCTGAGGACGACTGAGGCTTGGAGTATAGTGATGCCGCAGCGATCACCGAGGAGTGTGGCTGAGGATGGGCCAAGAGCAAGAGTGTATCCCCCACCATCTGTCTGTACTTTGCGTCCAGGCGTCGATTGACCGGCTGGGCCGAGTGGGGCTTGAGCCAACCCTTCTTGGCCAGGGAGATTACACCGATTTGCAGTGGAATCGCTGTTTTGATAGAGGGGCGTCGCATGAAGACTTCAGCCAGAACCCCCTCTGTCAGCTACTCGACCTCGGGTTGGGATAGGCCCAGATACTCCGACAGGCCCGCAAGTCGTTTGTGAAAGGCTCTGGCTGAGGATGGCATGTCCAGATCCTCCTCCTCGTCCATATCCTGTGGATCAGGAGGATCCTGAGGATGTGGAGGAGTAGTTTGAGCCGGAGGTTGGGGTACAGGGACCGCAGCCAGAGGCTGAGGAGGCGGCACAGGCTGGTACGGAACTGCCTGCGGAGTCGGCTTGGGAGCCGGGGGCAGCGGCTGCGCCAGGGTCGGGAGCGCTGGCAGAGGCGCTTGTGGTGCCACTTGATGGCGTCCTGGAGGATAACCCCCATCCGAGGTGACATCATGAGCCCGAGGAACCTCTCGAAGAAACCCTCTTCACTGGACATGGCAGTAGTGGCAGGGGGTACTGACAAGGTAGCCGAGAGCTGTTGCATACCCTGCCCGTATGGATGCAGTGGGAAACTGCCCTGCGCAAAAGTAGGATAGGCTGTAGGCCACGAACCTGGTTGCGGCCAGTCCCACCTGGACACTCGCTCTTCGCCGAACCCCTGGAATGGCGTCCGATGGGTGCCTCTGTCTGGCGCGGTGGCCATCTTGTCGAGCTGCCTGCCACGTGTTGCTCGGCTCGCTGGGCCCAGCCTCCTCCAAGACTCTTGTGCGTGGGTCACGAGGCCTACCCTGCTCCTCGGGCCTAGGCCCGGAAGGTGCGACACCCTCGACCCGGGGGTCGGTAGAGCTGCGTTTAGGCACCCCCTTGGACATATTGCCGGTACTAGGGCGTAACCCCTCGGCCATATTGCCGGTAGAAGGGCGGAGCCCCTCGGATGACAATCCGGTACACGAACCTTACCGTCCCTCAACACTACCATCGGGAGGATCCAAGAATCCCTCGGCTCGAAGACTAGTAGCTGCGGCAGCATCATTGCACATGCTGGTACAAGGACCTGAACGGTCCCTCCCGCGCGGGAGAGTCCTTGGGAAGGAGTCTCCTTTGCGGGGTGCGATGGGAAATAGCGGCCCTACCTTGGGCCTGGCTCGATGTTTCACAAAGTTCTTGAGGTCCTCTGGAGGCGACTTCTGGAAGGGCTCCCTCCATCTGACTAGTTTGTTCTTCAGCGCTTTCGATGACAGCGAGCCACACGTTGTACAAGCTTGCCAATCATGGTCTGGGCCAAGGCAGCGTAGGCAGAGGGCGTGGGGGTCTGAAGTTGGGAATAGCCTGTTGCAGGATGGACACCTGCTGAACCTTGTGGAAGTCGCCATGAGCCGGGGAGGAGCGTGACGTCTGAGGACAGAATACCTGAATGATAAAAAGACAAAAAAAGACAAAGAAGTATCCGCGCATGGAATTACATGGCCGAAGCCAAACCCAGGTGCGCTGGTGAATTCGGCCAGTTCCCGGCAATGCAGAAAAGGGGACTGAGGTGTGGCGCAGGAGGGCGGCGTCAGGGCAGTGCATGCTCCCAGGGCCGCACCCCTGTGCGCCTCTAAATTTAAAGAGCAAGAAGTTTTTATCTGGTGAAAAAGGTTCCGTCTCCCATCCCTTGGAAGGGACCCCTGAGCAGTATGGAGGAAAGGGGATGGGACATAAGGGTAGGGTATTTTTTACATGCTTAGTGACTAATTTAAATTATTGATGTTATGTGTGGACTCATTGTGGCCCCAGACTACTGTCACAATGTTCCTGAGACCAAGCGTTGACTGCTCATCTACACTACCTTGATGGGGTTTTGGCTAACAGTGTCTTCCATGTTTAGCATAAAGGGGGGACCTCCAAAGATCGTGCACCCTAGGGGCAGATTTTAGAAATCCATCTTAATAGCCATTATAGAAAAGGTGCCCTATCTGCAATTCACAATCGCGTAATGTGAGCAATTTTAAATAGACAAGAAACATACATAGAGACTGAGTCTCTCAGTACTGATAGTATAAACAGAATGAGCAAACAGGCAAGAGAAGTAAAGCAGAAAGCTTTACTTGCCTCCAAAACCTCCGGACAGAGTTCAAAACAAAGCAAAAAGAAAAGATGTCCCAGAGAGGTCTGCAGAAAAAAAGAAAATCTTTCAAAACAACCGGGGTCACAGCAACTGCAGTCAATGAAGAGCTCAGCATGGACATCCAGTCAAACCAGCTCAGAAGATTGGAATAAGTAAAGGAAGAACCTAGCAAAGGTATCCAAAAGCCCAGCAGAGCAGCACAGCAAGGACAAAGGAAAAGGGGGCACATTACGTATGGCCACACCAAGACCCTTAGCAGCCGACCATCTCCGCAGCAGTAACCAAGTGAGTTTGGAAATGGATCTGAGCAATCACAGGGGCTCCCACTGATAAATTCATTAATTCATTCAGGGAATGGCCTACACCAGCCCATTATGACCCTCGAGGCAGCATACACAGATTTTGACAGCTACTTTTAAGGTCGTTTTTATACAACCATTTTCTGAGGACTGTACAACAACTAACGTCAAGGTGGGACTATTACACCCAACCTAAAAGTTAATCCAAACCTTGCTTTAATTAGGTACCAAGGCAATGCAGTAAGGCTTGGCCAAAGGAGTGGAATTGGTCTAACAGATGGGTACAATTAATCGACACAATTATCCAAATATTATACACCACACTGTTGTACTCAAAAATATGCACCTTTATTAGATTACCCAAACACATCTCTATTTAGTTTCATATGTACTTTAAGACATAAAACAGTAAGAATACAAAGCGCTTGTATAAAAACAGTAAATTGCCACGAAGACAACACACTCATATAGTAAAGCAGTTATCAAGTGAAAGGCACATTAGATATAGAGAAAAGGGGTAAAAATGAAAGGGAGCCAGGACAACAGGCATTAGCCAAAACAACATCCCAACGTAAACAAGAACAAAGTGACAGAATTCCTAGACTTGTAGGAGAAAGTATCTGGAAAATACAAATGCACACCTCAGTCAATGTAGGGCCGCAAGGGGGAAAAACACATCTAAAACACAGCCAGAGGCCACCAAGAGTGGACAATGTCACTACACTACAAGAAAAAATATGTAGTCTTGCTAGTAATAGTTACATTGAAATCAACCAAATTGGCAGAAAAGGAAAACCCCATTTTAAAAATACATAAAATGAAAGGTACAAGCAGAAATTAAAATCTTAGGACTAAATCCCAGTGGTCCCAAACTGAATGCAGGAAAAATGACAGGCGACATGTAAGTAAACACAAAGTAACTATAGAAGAGTTTCAGGCGAGTACAAGGTTCCCCACAGAAGTTAAAGGGACAAAGTCAATAGGCAAATTCGTGTGAATGGTGAAAAGGAGATAAGTCATAGTTCTACCCCACAGGTGCAAGTAGCTGTGGGAGAAGGTGCAACAAAACAGCATGAGCCCTAAAGAGATTCAATAGGCAAATACAGTTGAAATGTGCCTGCAAGAAGTCTCAACCACGGACCCCGTAGGAATCATGAGTAAACCACCACATTCGAGGGAAGTACACATGTTGTTGGTTTCCAAAAAGACGGTTCCAGGAAAGCAAAAAAACCTGGTCAGTACAAAGCTTTTTCCAAATGCAGTTTGCAGGATCCGCACAGCCATTGACTTGAACCGCGGACCAACGACGAATTAAAGGAATATTAAGTGCCATTCTTAGGAGTAGGAATATCAGGCCAAGAGCAAAAGTGGGTAAGATGGCTCCGAAAAGCACGAGAATCCGACTAAGCAGGTTCCAGCAAAACCAAGGGCAGCCAGCCACAGAATATTGTCCCATGACAACCCGGCGATCCAGGTGCTGAAGAGGAGATGAGGTGGGCTGTTGAGGTCTCAAAATCATTTCAGATGACAGCAGCGACCAATACAGTTTTACTGCCAAGCGGGAAGCTGGCAGTAAAACAGCCTGCAGATGGCCCCAGCATGGAAGGCATAGCCCAGCCAATGAAGGGAGCTAGCTAGCAGGATGACCCAGTAAGGACATACAGAAGCCAGAAGTAGAGATACCCCCCCGAATGTGTAGGACATTACAGAAAGAAATAATCACCTTTGTGTGGGACGGGAAAAGATCAAGAATACAATGGGAAGTCCTGACACATCCACCGCTTTTGGGGAGGTCTGGGGGTCCCTGATATTGAGAGATGTTCAAGCCATGCAAATATCACCAATGATGAAATGGGCAGGGCAGGCCAAAAGGCTGGTGGGGGAAATCGAACAAAAGGTTACACACATTCTTTTGGGAACGCTACATGCTCTGAGAGTAATGGCCAGAGGGGCAGAAAGGCAACTGTTGGAGGCCACTAAAGTATCGCTGCAGGGATGGGATCAAGCACTTAAAAGGCGGAAAATTGCTCCGGGATTAGGACCATTCACCCCAACGGCACACAATGCAGATTTTACAGGCAGAAGAAATTGTAGGAGAAATTGGTCACAGGCACAGACCCTCCATCTGAGGGACTTCTTTCAGGGGGATACCCCCCTTCTCTTAGAAGAATGCAAACAGAAATTTGCCACAGGGGAGAGGGAAAGGTATAAATACATACAGATCAGGCACTGGATATTGCAGAAGGTGATCAAGGAGGCGGGCACGAGAACCCTGATGGGAATAGAACTGTCACTCCAGGAGGGCACGACAACAAAAGCATTAGCGAGGCTATACAGATTGCTGGATAAAGCACAAATGGAAGATAAGCTTTCATATAAGGATAACTGGGAAAAAGACCTGGAAACACCCATCACAGAGGAGGAATGAGGCAGATTTGGAGGAGGGCGCACAAGACAACTAAAAGCACAGCCATTAAGGAAACGGCATACACAATATGCTACAGACGCTATCACTCCCCCCATCGGCTACACAGAATGAATCCTAACCATGCATCTTTATGTTGCAGACAATGCGGAGGCAACAGGGACTTATATCATATGTTGTGGTCATGCCCCAAGGCTACAATGTATTGGAAGGAGGTCCTAGGGCATATAAAGGATCACAGTGAAACAACTGCCAAACACACCGAAGGTAGTATTGCTGGGGGTAGAAGTAGAAGGGGTTTACGCAGCAACTGGCAATCATGCCACCCTCATTACTCAACTGTTAATGGCAGCAAGGGTGGAAAAAAGTGTAAGGTCCCATAATAGCATGCTGGTATGTCAAAATCTGGCAAGTAATGGCCATGGAGAAAATCGGGCTTTGAAAGACGGAAAGTATCAGAAATTCCTGACGGTGTGGAGCCCCTTCCATGAGTATGTGAAGGAAAGGGAAGGTCATTTCTATAGACAACACTAATGAGAAACGAGCAGGTCTGATAGGCAACGAAGTGGAGGGTAAGAAACCAGACCCGCAGAGAATGTCAGAACAGCACCTACATCTGGGATATTAAGAATGAACCATAACTGTTGGGGTAAGGGAGGGTTGGGGGTGAAATCAAAGAGTTGATAGGATTATAGTTAAAGGTTGGAATGCTGCAAATAAAACTCACAACCACTGTAAACCTTGTGAGATGATACCAGATGGACTAAATGCATACAATCTTGAGGTAATCACATGAGTAACACTGTTGGCAATGTAATAGAAAACTGTGATTGTGTATGGATAAATAAAGTTTTGAAAAATAATCTTAGTTATTTCTTATTGAACTTGGCTAGAAATAATTAACTAAATGAATAATAATTTACCTATTTGTTTTAAGTCCTGTTTCATGTAATCCACTTCATTTATTTTGTGGCTATCTTATAATACTGCTTGTTATTTTTTTTGGCTCCTTTTTATTTTTATAAGAATTCTGGTGCTACAAGTACATTATTTCTACCTTATTATGAAAGATGTATAACTCACTACTGTGGTTTTATCATTACTTTCGCACCTACTTCAAAGTTCTACTTATTTTAAAGATTTGGCTTGAGATTTAAATGTCAGATTTTTTGGCAGCATTTGTTTAGTTCTATGAAATCAAAGAATATAAGAACAAGTTACTTTCTTACCTGGTAACGTTCTTTCGATGGGATGGTCCGACGACGTATTCCATATCTATGACATGTAATCACCACAGCTGTGCTGCTTCGGAAACTTTTTTCGGCGTCTGCGTCCTGCGTCGATGACGTCGATGCGCCGTCGTCGAGGACCTCCCCCGACGTCCGACGTCATCCGATGTGATAAGTAGGACGCACGACGCCCGTAGCCTCAGTTGTAGTTTTTTCCCCCAGAACGTGTGACATTAGTCAACTGCCAGTCAGACACAAAGCCTTGCGGAACGTAAGCTGCAATCGCAAAAGAAATTCTGCAGCGGGGAAGGCAGGGCGGGAGCGATATGGAATAAGTCGTCGGACCATCCCATCGAAAGAACGTTACCAGGTAAGAA
The DNA here is from genome assembly GCF_040938575.1 of Ambystoma mexicanum. NCBI lineage: Eukaryota > Metazoa > Chordata > Amphibia > Caudata > Ambystomatidae > Ambystoma > Ambystoma mexicanum. The sequence goes on along the minus strand of NC_090927.1, from coordinate 309,558,900 downwards.
AGTAACTTGTTCTTCGAGGGGATTGGGTGCTCCGACGTATTCCATATCTATGACAGACTCCCAAAGCAGTACCAGAGCAAGGAGGAGGGAAAGAATTTAGAATCAAAATTTAAAATAGCCAATCAAATAGCAGAGCAAAGGACCGCCTTGCCAAAGGCCAGATCCTGTGCTCGGATGGAATCGAGGGAATAGTGACGTACAAATGTATGTACTGAAGCCCAGGTGGCTGCATCACAGATGTTGAGAATAGGAACACCCCTCTGCAGGGCAGTAGATGCAGCCATACCCCTGGTAGAATGGGCCCGCAAGCCAGCCGGTGGGTCCTTACCCGCCAAGCGGTAACACTCCGAGATGGCCAAAATAATCCAGCGAGACAAAGTCTGTTTCGTCACAGCTTGCCCCAAACGCTTTCCAGCATAACCAATAAAGAGTTGATTGTCCACTCTGACCCGGGACATGCGTGAAACATAAAAGCTTAAAGCTCTCCTAGGATCAAGCCTATGGAGCATCTCCTCTTCCTTCCCAGGATGCGGCGGAGGATAGAATGCCGGAAGAACAACCTTCTGGGCCAAATGAAATTCCATCACTACCTTCGGAAGAAAAGAAGGACGAACTCTAAGGACAACCCTGTCCTTGTGAAATACAGTGAAAGGTGGCTTAACTGAAAGTGCCTGTAACTCACTCACTCTGCGAGCGGAAGTAACCGCAACTAAAAACACAGTTTTCAGAGTTAACAGCCTCAAAGGGCAAGAATGTAAACGCTCAAACGGAGAACCCATAAGAAACTTAAGAACAAGGTTTAAATCCCAACCGGGCACCAGGAAAGGTGACGGAGGGAACACATTAGTGAGCCCTTTCAGAAACTGTGAAATTAAAGGGATTTTAAAGTAAGAACACTCCTCAGACGAGCGCTTAAAGATGGACAGCGCCGCCAGGTAACCTTTAATGGTACCCACTTGCAAGCCCCTGTGGGCCAAAGAAAGTAAAAAGGACAGAACCATGGGGATGTCACATGCAAAAGGATCCACATTCTGAACTCTGCACCAGTCGCAGAACTTACGCCAATGGCAACGGTACAGAGACTTTGTTGCTGGCCTTCGGGCCGAAAGCAACACCTCCATCACGTCTTCAGGGAGGTCCCAATCCTTATACCTCAACCTTTCAGAAGCCAAGCGTGAAGGTTGAGGGATCTGACCTCTGGATGGAGAACCTGACCCCCCTCCCGTGAGAGCAGATCATCTCGGTAGGGAAGACGACGTGGAGGGCAGATGGACAAGTCGAGAAGGTCCGGGTACCACGTCCTCCAAGCCCACGCCGGAGCAATGAGGATCATCCGGGAACCGAACTTCCGTAACCTCCGCAGCACTTGCGGGATGACGGGGACTGGAGGAAACGCGTACAGCAGCGGGAATGACCACTCCACCACGAACACGTCTCCTAAGGCTCCTTTTGGAGGAAATTCCCGCGAGCAAAACCTTTCGCACTTCCGGTTGACACTGGAGGCGAAGAGATCCACTTGAGGGGTCCCCCAAAGGGCGAAGATCTCCAGGAGAATCTCCTGAGCCAACTCCCACTCATGAGAGACCGCACTCTGCCTGCTCAGAGCGTCCACCGTCACGTTTTCGTCTCCGGCCAGATGAACTGCCGAGATCGAAACTTCCTGCTGGATGGCCCAGAACTCGAGCTGCATCGCCTCCCTGCACAGAGGAAGTGACCCTGCCCCCCCCCCCTTTTTGTTGAGGTAGTGCATGGCCACTGTGTTGTCCGTCAGGATCAGGACACTCTTTCCTCGCACAGTCGGCAGAAAAACCTTCAGGGCTAGCCTGACGGCCCTCAGCTCCAACAGATTGATATGGAGTCTGGACTCCGACGGAGACCAACGACCGCTGACTGTTAACTCATTGGCATGAGCTCCCCATACCGTGAGGGATGCATCCGTCACGATCGTCACCTCCGGCCAGGGAAGCCAAAATGGAGCGCCCTTCATCAAGTTGCCTTCGACGGCCCACCACAGAAGGTCCCGGGCGACCGAGGGCGGCACCTGAACCGGGTCCGACATCCTGCCGGAGGACTGCGACCATTGCGTCTTGAGTGCCCACTGCAAAGATCTCATCTGCAGGCGAGCCTCTGGCACCAGAAGAATGCAGGATGCCATGAGGCCGAGCAACCTCAAGAACTCGAACGCTGGGAGCGTCTGGGCATGCTGAAACTTGTGCACCATCTGCTGAATGTGAAGAGCCCTCACCTGGGGAGGAAAACACTGCCCCAGGGAAGTGTCGAGCACTGCTCCGATGTACTGGAGCCGCTGTGTTGGCGTCAAATGGGACTTCTTTAAATTGAGGGAGAAGCCCAGCCTGTGAAGGGAGTGGCAGATGACGGACAGATGATCCAGGACTTGCTCGGGAGAGCACCCACTGATCAACCAATCGTCCAGGTAGGGGTAGACGTGAATCCCCCCTTGCCTGAGATGCGCTGCCACCACCACCATGAGCTTGGTGAAAACCCTCGGGGCGGAGGTCAATCCGAACGGCAGGACCCGAAACTGAAAGTGCGAGTCGCCAACCGCGAACCTCAGGTACTTCTTGTGCTTGGGATGGACCGGCACATGTAAGTAAGCATCCTTGAGGTCGAGTGATACCAACCAGTCCTGAAGCTGAAGGGCCTGGAGGACTTGAGAGAGAGAGTAACTATCTTGAACTTGTCCTTCCTGAGGAGCTTGTTCAAACCGCGCAAGTCCATGATGGGTCTCAATCCCCCGTCTTTCTTCGAAATCAAAAAATAAGGAGAATACCATCCCTTGTTCCTCTCCGCTACAGGCACCAGTTCTATGGCGCCTTTCTCCAGCAGGGCTTGAATTTCCTGCGCAAGGAGCGGATCCGGACTCTGCAAAGAGAGGTTCCCCGGTGGATTGTGGCGAGGCCTGTGCCGAAAGGGAAGACAGTAGCCGTGGGTTATGATCTCCAGAACCCACACATCTGAAGTAATGGCTTGCCACTCTACAAGATGCGGCGCCAGCCTTCCCCCAACCGGCGAACCATGGAACATGGCCTCATGACTGAGTGGGAGCGGCTGCGGCGTTACCCGAGGGCAAAGAGGCAACTGCCCGAGCGGCCTTAGCACCACGGGTACCCTGTCGTCCACCTCTGGTACCCCTGCTCTGGCCTCTTTGACTGCCAGCTCCTCTCCTTTTACTGAAGGACGAGTAATAGAGAAAGGAACCACCCCTCCACTGCTGTCCCCTAGGACGAAAAGGCGGAGGTTGGCGAACTGCAGCGCCCAACGACTTCGCTGCAGCTTTTGAGGTCTGCAACCTCTCAAGGCTCTCGTCAGCCTTGCTGCCAAAAAGGTGTTCACCGTCAAAGGGCATGTTGAGGAGCCAGGACTGCATATCAGGAGCAAACCCCGACTTCCGCAACCACGCAAACCTGCATATCACGGTGCTCACCGCCATGGACCTACTGACGCATTCAGCTAAGTCCAAACCCGACTGAACGGACTCACACATGGCATCCTTACCATCCTGGACCATAGCAAGGAAACCATCCCATTCGTCCCCTTCGGGAATATGTTCAGCCGCTAACGCAACACAGTTCCACAGAGTGTGTGTGAAACGAGACAAGGCACAAATGGAGTTGGCCGCCTGAAGCGACATACCACCAGAAGAAAACACTTTCTTCGCCCAGCCATCAAAACGTTTGTCGTCCCCATCAGGAGGGATGGTAGGGTACGACGCCTGCTTGGCCGGGGCCGTGGCCGCCTGCACCACCAAACTCTCCGGAGTGGGGTGCCTGGTCAAGTAGCAGGGGTCACTACTGGCTGGACAGTATTTTCGCGACAAGGATCTGCCCACCGCCGGGAGACTCTCCGGAGCAGTCCAAGCCGCCGCCACCCTTCTCTGTAAAGCCATATGGAACGGCAGTACCGGGTCAGGTGGGGGACCAACATCAAGGATGTCCGTTAGATCATCCTGCACAAACTCCCCTGGGGGAGCAGACCATCCCAAGTACTCAGAAACCCTAGCCATAAGGCGCCGGTACGAGGAATCGGCATGAGAGCCAGGCTCAGGCCTACAAAACTCCACCTCCGGAGAGGTGTCCAGTCCACTGGCATCATGCAGTGACTGCCTCAAATCGTCAAACTGACTATGGCCCGAGACAATTTCATCTGGAACCTGACTAGGAACCAGGGCATCAGAATCCTCATCCGCCTCTGAAATATATTCCAGGTGGCGAAAAGAAGGCACCCGAGAGTGCTTGCTCTTAACCAGAGCCTTCCTAGGGGGTTCCCCCGTGCCACGGGGTACCTCCGACACGAAAGGCGTCGATGGCGTCGAGCGAATCGGCGCCAGCGTCGAGAGAACAGGCATTGGCGCCGAGAGGATCGGCGTCGACGTCAGATGCAGCGCCGCCAGCATCGGCGGCGTCGACACAGCCCTCGAAGCCGGAGCCCCGAGCGTGTCCTTCGACGACCTGAGCGTCGACGGCTTCGACGACTTCCTCGGAGCCGGAGCCTCGAGAAAGCCTGTCGACGCCCTCGACGCCTCAGACGTCGATGTCTTCCTCGAAGACCTCACAGGTGCACACGGTCTCGAACGCGTCGAGGACCGGGACCTGGAACGGGTACGTCGAGAACGAGTCTCCTTGTCCGAACGGGACCTCCGTGACTCGTGCCGACCACTCTTGCGAGCGGTGTCTCTCGACCTCTCACGACCTACCCCACTCGGGGGCGCGGACGGCTTAGTAGCCTGCGACTCGAGAATCGCCAGCATTTTCATCCCGAAGGAAGCCCATTCCTCCGGCATCGCACGGCTGGTGGGGTAAGCGACGTGCCGGGCAGAGTCCTCCGAAGAGGACCTGGAAGACGACTGGTGTCGGCGCTTCCGAGAATGCCTCGAAGAGGCTGAGGAGTGGCGAGACCGACTCCTAGAAGGAGACCCACGAGACTTCCGACGAGGACGCGGAGAGTCACCCCTCGAATCATCCGTCGAAAGCCCCGCAGACTTCGACTTCCGGGGCTTGGACACCCGACCTACCGACAACTTCTTACGTTCGCATAAGGCTTTGGACGTGAGCGACTGGCAGTCGATACATTCATCCGTGTCGTGGGCCTCCCCGAGGCACCAGAGGCAGGCGTCGTGCGAGTCCGTCACCGACATCTTGGACCCACACTCCCCGCACTTCTTGAAGCCCGGACGCGGGGTCGAAGACTAAGTAGAAGACATCTTCACACGAAGGATTTTCACAAAAACGAACAGGTACGAAGAACCGAGAAGAACAGAACTCCAAAGAGTCGAGGCGTTAACCGAGATTCACGAACGTTCGCGGAAAAAACGGAACTGAGGCTACGGGTGTCGTGCGTCCTACTTATCACATCGGATGACGTCGGAGGAGGTCCTCGACGACGGCGCATCGACGTCATCGACGCAGAAAAAAGTTTCCGAAGCAGCACAGCTGTGGTGATTACATGTCATAGATATGGAATACGTCGGAGGACCCAATCCCCTCGAAACATCTTTACTACGGCTGCTCGGGTGTCACCAAATAGAGTTTCTACATTTTTTTTAAATTGTATATGGCTTAACATTTAACCTTCACAATAAGTGCAATACATTCTTACAGTACATTGAACAAGTTAATCTAAAAAACAATATTAATTCATCAATATACAATATGACAAAAGGAATTTCCTCCAATAAAAAAACACATGTGAGACCCATGTGCTGAACAAACCTAATAATGACCAAGGTTAAAGCTGCATGTTGACCGCTAAATAGGATTGCCCACACAGCTTCCTCTGTTGGTGACCTATATTGATTGAAAAATGTGCTCAAATAAAGAACGCTTAGCGGCCAGGTGGGGCCAAAGTAACAATAAATGCCTCAAAGTTTCTGTTTCAGAGGAAACCTTACAGAAACGACAACACCTATCCTCATTAGGCCACCTTAGTCGCATACATTGGACCTTTTTAGTGGGTAACAAATTTAGACATATTCTAAGAAATAGGTTTCTAAACAAGGAACTGGGAAAATTGCCCAAATACCTTAGCAAGGTGTTAAAAATTTCATCTAATTTATAAAGTTTACAAAAACCTTATATTTCCTGCATTGGGCAATCTTGTCAGACCAATCATATAACCAAGGTTTTCCTTGGCTTTCTCAGGATTTTCGAACAAACCTTCCATACTAACGTCCACGAGGGCCGTTAATTGCACACAATGCCCTTCCCACTGAGATAAAACTTGGTCAGACCCTGCGGAAAAAATTCCATTAAGAATCGGAAATAAGGAATTGGGTTGTGCCAATATACATTTTCTAAGAAAAGCCATGGCCTTTCATTTAACCATTACAGAAAGAGAAAGCAGCACACTATATATAGCACACAACCTGGATGGGAACGCTCTGACACAACACAACCATTCCAGAATATACCCTCGATAATGTTACTATCCAGGTTGCTCCAATTTTGACTCTGCACCATACACAATAGTTAGGGCGACCTTCTGTTTGTAAAATGTTAATATGGGGCAGATAGAATAACGCCCATATCTACAATGGATAACCATACTCTGTGCCGCAGCAGCCCGTGCTTTCAGTCTCAGCTGATTTACATAAGGTATTTCCCTGATATCATTTGTAGAAACCCCCAGATAACGATACTCATCCACCCTTTCAAAGGCAAAGTGTAAATATACAATTTGATAGCCAGTTTCTTCCAATCGTAAGCAGGCTTGAATCTCAATATATTGGATTTCTCTACAATGTACCTCTAGCCATTTAAGTCCGCATAGGACTACAGCGCCCGGAACAGTCTTTGCAGACCTACAGGTGTCTGTTCCAGAAAGACCAGATCATGTGCATATAGTAACCATTGGATGGGACTGCCATAAAATCAAGGAGTGAAAGCTTGGGCAGCCCTCAGGCGCTTACCCAAATCAGCAATAAAACTTAAAGCAGGGGCCAATATGCACCCCTGCTACAATCCTCGAAAAGTGAGACTCGATTGAGTGAGTTTCCCATACAGACATTTGACTGCAAAGATCTTATATGATGTTTGTCAGATACCAAGGGCAATTCCATGGATGTCATTTTTTTCCAAAGGAGAGCTACGTCTATAGGGTGAAAGACCAGAAGACAGACAATGAAAGCAAGGTAAATCGATGATCCCTGGAGCAAGACCCTCCCCCCTTAAGAAGACCCAGAATGAAGATATTCGGTGACGTACCAAGATCGATGGCCAACCCTGACTGAAAAAGGTCAAAAACTGGAGGTAGTCTTAACCCAACAAAGCAGTTGTCTCAGAATCAAAGAGGCAAAAACCTTCCCCGGCGCAACAAGAAGTGAGATCGTCCAATAGTTTTGTGGGATTTGACCGATAACCCTTCTTGAATATTGGAATACTAATCAATGTCTTCCAGGAGGAGGGCACACTTTTAGACTCCACTGTTTAAAGAGAGCAAATAAAATGTCTGACTATGCCAAAGGAAAAGCCTTGAACATAATATTTGAAAGGTCGTCGGGGCCTGGGGCCCGGGCTTTGCTAAACATTTTAATCAAATGGAAATTATCCTCCTTGTCAAACAGAAGTTCCCAGTCTATAACGCGGGATGTGCAGGTTTCATGCTGACACACGTGGGTTCACAAAAAGCTCTGTAAAATATTGCACCCAAGCGTCCTCAGAGATGGGGTTAATCTGCAGTGCCGGCAGGTGCAGATCATTCATCTTCAAAAGGCACCAAATCTGTGCTGAGTTCCTGGAAGGAAGCGCTGCCAGCATCAGCTCGGCATCATTTTGTAACAGTATGCTTTTATAAACCCAAACCTCATTTTTGAATTTTTGAGTTATCTTCCTAATTTCCATATTTCTTAATCCTACATCCAAACAGGAGATCTTCCTAATGTTGCTCTCAGCTTTCTTTTCTGTCTTTATACGTATGGGTCAAATGAGTATTTATGTGCAAAAAGAGGCCTTATTGAGTGCACATTATTTTGCACACAAAGGTTCAAGACATTTACATAGATATCGGGCGGACAGATGCCATCATTCCTGTGCCAACCAAAAGGTACTGGTATGGGTCAGCCAATGCCTGAGCCAATTACTAGAGAGGGAATACAAGAGTCACTTTTGCTGCGAGACTGTTCGAATTTCACATGTAGATTACAACAACCCATGGTCACTCCTTAAAGGAATATGCGCGGGAAAACATTCCCCAAAACAAAAAAATAGTAAAGTATTGCAAATTGAGCTCCCCATCTTCATGTAGGGGGAGGGGGAATATGAACCCTAACACAGCCATTTAGCATATGCAAACCTCTTTCCACCATCAAAACGCGCAATTGTTTTGCCCCTAGCTCTGGACTTTTCGGAATGATTTGATCTCACTAAATAAGCCTCATTTTTGGGCAGGACCGTAATATTCAAGTCTCTGGCGATAAAAGCTGTAATTAGTGGATGCAGATCACAAGCATCCAATAAAATCAGCAATGGTATCTAAATATTAATCCATACGAATGACAGACAGGTACCAATATATATTAATTACGGTGAAAACTCCCAGATCCCTACAACAACTCTAATCCCACACCAATATAGATGCTTTCAAAAAGGGGTTGGGGCTGCCCAGGCCAGCACCGTGAATCCACAGTCATTATGCACAGCGGTTAGTAAGCCTGGTGAAGGCCGCCTCTTTGGGCACATAGGTGCACGAGACCGTATGACTGATTATAACTGGTGGAAAGGTAAACCAAGTTTCTTGTAAAAGGACAATGTCCAAAATTACCAAAATGGTTACCCTCCTGCTGTAGTAGATGTTTGTGACCGTGGTTGTTCATGGAGCCCATCTTGAAGTTTCCTACATAGTTCATTCACATGGGCAAGTTCATTACTTTTTGTCCCTTTAGCTAGTACTCCTGGGAGCCAGGCCCAATTTACTGCCTCATTAGTATAATCAAAACGGTTAGCGGGTTCAATTGTTCTGGTCTGCCCAAAGCAATTTGCGTACATGTAACCCTCAAGGGAGTGCAAGAGGCAATGATGGATCTACCCCTCAAGGGCGCTGAATCACCTTTTACAGCCCAGAAAATTGCAGACCTATTCACTTTTAAGATGTCAATTTACAATTCTTGAGCGTATATGTTTATAAACATTATTGACGAGTGAGGTGCTAGTCAGGATCAAAATCTCACCTTTATCACAGTATTCGTCTAGCCTGTTGGCATCTTACACTGTCGAGAACATAGCGCCCTTTTGGTTTCTGTTTTTATAGTTGGTGATCATCTATCTGTCATCTAAAAATTGAAGTAGGGCTATTTCTCCCTGTTCTGGAAGTCCCTAAATCTCGTTGTTTTATTTCAGTATTTACAGTTAAATTAATATACATTACTAAACAAGAAGAAACAAAGACATCTTTCTATCAGGCAGAAAGAAAGCAGACAGTTGGAATAACGCACTGAATGGCCAGTGCCCCACAATACATGAAAAAGTGCACATTCACTCGGTTAAGAGTTGTAAAATCTCAATCTTTCTCCACAAGAGGGTTAAGTAAATTATGCAGCGATCGCTGAAACCATTCATAAAGGTTTCCCAGAGGAGTTCTTCCGAGATGGAGGAATCAAGGCCAATGGTTCTTATGGATAATGCATGCGAATTAGCAGTTGTCGAGCACCCACAGAGCAAATGTCGAGCCGTTTCAAGTGTCAACGTTCCACAGAGACGACAAAAACAGAGATGCCTGGTGATTCCAAGATGGCTGCGATACTGTAAGCATTGTGGCCACCGGGCTTGCGACCCCCCGAGGCCCTGCAAGCTGCTTCGGTCGACCAATAAGTCCTCCCCAGGTGACAAGAACAGTGCACATTGGCCTCCGGAGTACATTGAGGGCACTGAGGGACCCTTCCGACCCTTCGGCGAGACTGAGTCAACCCATCAGAGGCAGACCCGTGGACCCTAGTGCAGTGCCTTCCCGAGCACACCTTATGGAGCCTGAGTCCAGAGAGGTTGGTCCCGCTCCCAACCAAAGTGCAGAGGAGTCCTCCCCGTCTCGCGGGTCTCGAGTCTCCGGCCAAAAGAGTGGAGGGAGGACCTCCCTTCTCTCGGCCATATCTCCCACCGGCGCCTGACTAGGTTCTGTCCGCCTGCAGGGAGCCGCGATCTGGGACTGTTCTGCGGTGGACGTCGGCCCGGGCCCGCCTGGGCGCCGTTTGGGAGCGCAGCTTGGCACCCAGCGACCACAGCGACCACAATCAACGGAGGACCCGACCTGCCCAGTTCAGCCGAGGTGCACTGCGAGAGGAGCGGACCTCATGGCGGACAAGCGCAAACTAATTCCTCCCACCTCGCCCCAGGACGACGGGCAACAGGGGGCAAACAAAACCACACTGAAGACCACCCTCAAGGGTATTACAAGCACCGGAGGATGCCCTCACCACAACGGGCCGTGTCTGTGGGGGAGAGGACGTCGGATAAACTCACTTGCCAACAAGGTACACACAGCGGCCCCTCGCAAGGGATCCCCAGGCAAACATCTCCTCTGAAGGGGCCCAGAGGGCAATCTCCAGCCCACAGGACTCCAAGATACTGAAGGCATGTCCAAGAATAAAATCAAGGACTTCCAGCCCCCCCCTCCCTCCCAGAGACCGCCCAGGAGAGCGCAGGAGGGCACGCTGGCCAATATATGGGCCCAGGACACGGAGGAACGGGGACTCACCCCAGTGAGTGGTCTACAGGGGTTCCCCCAGCGGACCGGGAGGACCCCATCAACCAGTTACACAATCAGCGCTGAAACATCTCCTGGCCGACATAGTCGACAAGATCACTGCAGCTGGCCAGAAGCAAATGGACACTCGCAGAGAGGACCTAGCTGAAGGCCTCCAGGAGATCAAGAGGGATGTTAACAAGATAGAGGAAAGAGTCGATACAAATGAGAGGGCGATCCAGGACCTGGCTGAGGTTACGTGGAAGACAGACTCCCTTCTGGACACACTGGTGACAGCTGGAAAATAGGTCTAGGCGCTCGAATATTCGAATTAAGGCTCTTCCAGAGGACCCGCAGGACCAAGACCTGCGCCAAGTGGTAAAGGGAATCTTTGCTGATCTCCGGGACGCTGCAGGGGCTGTGGACATAGTCTTCGACAGAATACAGAGTAGGACCCAGAAGACCAAAACTTGGCTCTAGACCAAGAGACAGCCTGGTGGCAATGCAAGTTATGCTCTGAAGGAACAAACACTCTTGAAAGCACGGAAGGCTGGCCATATCATGTATAATGGAGTGGAGATAGCACTAGATCAGGACCTAGCCCAAGCAACCTTAACCAAAAGGAGAAGCATGGGGCCAGTTTTGACTAACTTAAAGGCTCAGGATATACGGTACAGATGGGTACATCCCTTTGGCCTGTCAGTTGACTCGAAGGGGAAGTCCCAGAAAATCACTACATGCAAACAGGGCATCGCCCTCTTGGGCCCGGAAGAAGAGGCTCGTCCGCCAGCCACCCCATCCTGTACTCAACGGACTGAGCACAGACCATGGGAATGGTCTACCGCCAAGTCCAAAAGAATTCAAGGAGAAATGACGCCCAACCACATCTACGAGAACCGCCGCCAAGGAAGGAACAGGAGGCCCAGGATTGACTACAGCACCCCCGCGGTTGACGACTTGCAAAGGGTGAGGATGGCGGATCAGATTGAGGATGCTTGCAGAGAGCATAAGAGTAGATAATCACGGCCACAGTTATACATTTAAGGCACACAGAGGGGTCTTGGTGCAAGGGGGTTAAGACTCATAACTTGGAATGGGATTGGGATTTCCCGCGTTGGCCCAACTGGGGGCAATCTGTCGTTCCGCCCCACCAAGGGGGAGGGGCAGAGGGAGGAGGATGGTTCGAGGGAGCCCAAGCCGCAGAAGAAGAGAATCACATCTTAGGGCCCAGGTGGAGGGGGTGAGCGCCAGGGAGGCCAACTCGATGCTAAAACTCGAGTCTTAAAACAATGCATGACTTCCCGACCCAATATGCCTAGTAGTAGGGAAATGAAGATCCTCTCCCTTAACGTTAACGGCCTAAACTCTCCAGTCAAACGGAAGAAATTAGAGCGCACGGACAGACATCACGCTGCAAGAGACCCACATTCGTTCCCTAGACAGAGGGAGGGTTAAAATATGGGGCTACTCTAGAACGCTCCAAGCCACACAATCCGACAAAAAAGCTGGGGTCCCGTTAGCCCTGAGGGACTAGATTTGTTCGCTAGACAGAGGGAGGATTAAAATATGGGGCTACTCTAGAACGCTCCAAGCCACACAATCCGACAAGAAAGCAGAGGGTCCCGTTAGCCCTGAGGGACAGGTTATACCTGCATATTACAGGGAAGGACTCCGATGACCAAGGACAGTATCTAGCGGCCACTCTGGAGGGCAGTGGACAGCCCTTTACGGTGGCGACTCTTTATGCCCCAAACATGGCACAAGATCTCTTTATTCAAACTGCCCTAGAAAAGCTTAAGAGGTTAGCTAAATTCCCCATCATCCTTACCAGCGATTTCAATATCGAATGGGATCCGGCTAAAGATAGGAGCGCTGGCGCGGAAGGCCCACAGGGGAGACCAACACATGAACTGAAGGTTACAATTAGAAACTAGGCCCTAGTTGGCACGTGGAGGGGGATACAAGGAGAGAAAGAGGGGTACACCACCTACTCGCACGCCCATCGCTCCCATTCAAGAATTGATTACATCTGGCTCTCAGCCATCCTCCTGGGAAGGGCCCTAGACATCTCCATCGGCACACCCAGACCGTCTGATCACGCCCCCCTTAAACATAACCTTGAAAGCGAAGGGGAGACCCACAGGGCTGTGGAAATGGTGCTACCCGACACCCCTCTTCAAAGACCATCTACTTGTCCGGGGGGGGGGGGGTTGAGCAGGAAATAGAACGCTTCTTCGTGAATAATACTGTAGGGGACACGACTCTCCAGGTTAGGTGGGACACCTTTAATGCTACCTTGAGAGGGAGAATAATAGCAATCAAAGCAAGGAGGGACCGGGAATTAAGACTAGAGGTGGCGCAACTAGAAGAGGAACTCAAAGTGATAATGGGCAAAATGGGAACAAATCAGACTCCGGCCACCAAAAGAGCATACAGGGCAGTCCGTGGCCAATTAGATTTAATCCAGACCTGAGCTGCGGAACGTAACCTATTAAACCTCAGGCAAAAGTACTATATTAAAGCTAATAAGATGGATCGCCTGCTGGCGAGAATGCTTAGAAGCGAACAAAGATAAAACAATATTGAAAATCAAGGTGGGCCGAGGGGGTATTCACTCCAAGAATGAAGACATCAAAAGGGAATTTACCCGATTCTACTCCTCTCTGTATGCATCTGACAACCTGTCACAGACCCGCCAACTAAAATATTTAGACAGAGTCAATCTACCCCGCATATCTGAAGAGAATGAAACGCTAGAAAGGGACATCACGGAGGACGAAGTTAGGGGCGCAATCAGATCCCTACCTATTCTTAAAATCACTGGGCCCGGATGGGTATGTAGCAGAATTCTATAAAACTCAAAGAACCACTGATTCCAATCCTAACCGCTCTTTTCAACCAAATAGGTCGGGACAGCACCATTACAAGATCAATGGAGAAGGCGAAAGTCGTCGTTATCCACAAGAAGGACAAAGACCCCACCAAATGCACTTCCTACCGCCCAATAGCCCTGATAAACGTAGATTCTAAGATACACGCCAAGATCCTAGCAACAAGACTTGAACAGATAATCCCTAAACTGGTCCACCCAGACCAATCGGGCTTTGCCAGGGGACGGCAGACCAGCGACAATGTCAGGAAGCTGGTGCATCTGATAGAGAAGGCCCACAAAAGGGGAATCCCTGCTCTCCTCATGGCGATTGGCGCAGAGAAGGCTTTTGATCGGGTGGAGCGTGGATTCCTCTTTGCAACTATGCGTAGAATGGGCTTTGAGCCCAAATTCTTGGACAGGATCAGGGCCAACTGCCATTACCCAATTCTCAGCTTAGCGGTGAACGGGCAATTAACGGACCCAGTGACTGTTGAGAGGGGCACTAAGCAGGGGCGTCTGCTGTCTCCATTCCTGTATGCGCTTCATTTGGAACCTTTCCTCAAAGCGGTTAGATCTAATCGGGATATAACGGGAGTGCCCCTAGTGTGGGGGGACTCAAAATTGCAGCGTTCGCTGATGAGATATCATCCCTGACCCAGCCGAACATTGCTATACCAGAAAGTGAGCTAACCCAATTTGGCAGCGTGGCAGGTCTGAAAATCAACACCTCCAAGATAGAAATCCTTAATCTCACTATCCCAACGACAGCAGCCACCGCCCTGAAGGAAACCTATAGATGGGTTGAGCACTCTATCACCTACTTGGGAATAGAATTGGCCACAGCAATCGAACAATTGTACCACGCTAACTATACACCCCTGCTGGAGAAGCTTAAAAATAAGATGATAGACTGGGGTCCCCTAGCGGTATCATGGTTAGGACGTATTAATGTTCTAAAAATGGTTGTACTTCCAAAACTGTTGCATCGTTTTGTGGTCCTATCAGTACATATCCCACCAGCTTTTTTCAGGGCCCTAAATAAAATGACCAACAGGTTCGTGTGGGCCAACAAACCTCTGAGACTGGCGGCTAGGTTGATGAGGGTCCCTACGGACCGGGCGGCATAGGTGAACCAGATTTCAGGGCGTACTATAGGGCAGACCAACTGAAAGTGCTTCGGGATTGGCAAAAAGACTATCAGGGGAAAATATTGTTAGGGAGAATTCTCTGTATAGGCTAATTTCCCAAACCTAGTGAGTCCCCCAGCAGCTTTGCTGGATTTTTGGGGTTTATTTTTTTTCTCCTGCTAAGATCGAGACTCTTTTTCTCCCACTCTTAGGCATGATTTGAGAATGTCCTTTGACTTTGTAATGTGTTTTATGGGCTATGGGGTCTTTTAGTCCATAGGGCTTCATGTGTTTTCATGTGTATGTGTGTTGCACAGCACCCTCAGTGCAGTAACACAGGGGTGTCATAGTGACCCCCAAACAGACTCCATACCCTGGGACTGACTACTGTCTCCCAGGGAATGTAAAGTCACCATTGGCTTTACTAGTCTCAAATTGTGAACAGAACCAGTACAAACCATCATATTGTGGAAGTACTGGTAGGGGTAATTCGATTGCCCCAGGGTCTGTTTTTCAAGGGGGCACTGTCCAGTTCCCCCTTGTCGAGTTTCTGGCTGGTGGCAGTGGTTACCACGCGAAATATTCCACCGGAATATTTCCTATGGGATTTTCCCATTCATTTTAAACGCACCACTTTTTTTGGTGCAATGTTAAAGATACCGCCGGGTTATTTATTTAATATTTATTCCCCGGTTGGGTCTTTTTGCCAGGACTCGGTTTTAAAATGGCGTTTGGGTTCGCCTCTGTAACTCCAACCCAAGTCGAGCCCTTTGTTCCACTTTTGGCGGGCTTCTGCACAGAAGCCTCCAAAAGTGGTGCCACTCTGTCTGGGTCTACAGGATGTGTGGGAGGGGGGAATAGTCACCCTGGACTGAGTTGCCTCGGCAACTCAAGTCGCACTCTTGTGTGATTGGCCCAGTGGTGAGCCGCCCGGCTGTTTTTAAATAAATAATTATATACTTTTATACCAATGCTCTGGTCAGCGTTTGCTTGTGCTACTGTATTTTTGGCCCTATTGTGTATACTCTATATACTGCCTAACTCTTCTTGAGAGAAGTCTGACTGCTCAGCCACAGCTACCAGGTAAATCTGGGTGGTACAGACTGCTACCAATTGGGTTTACTGTTAACACCTGTAGTCTTAAACTTTTTGCAGTGGTCCCTAAGGGAACTGCACAGGTTTCTGCCTAACAAATATGGAGGTCTATGGATAGGGCGGTGCTGGGAGAAGACCTAGAAGGCGTCCTTTGGAAGCTCAAACTTGACATGCCCATCCGGATGTACAGTGGCGCAATCCTAGAGCTGGTGGGCCGAACGTGGGATGAAGCGGTGCAGGAGGCCCGTTTAACAACTTACCCAGCGCCCTACACTCTTACTGTTCGGCAACCCGCAGTTCACGCCGGGGCATAACATGACTGCATTTGAAGCATGGCAACAGGGGGGATGCAGGATGGTATAGGATATGTTGGGAGAGGGTCAGGTGAAGCAGTTTGAACAACGTAAAGCAGACTTCACGTTAGGCGAAAGAGAAAGGTATCAATATTTTCAACTCAGGCACTGGCTTCACCATCCCACCCTAATGCAAGCGGCAAATCGCCAACTAACCCCCTTTGAAAGGTATTTTAGCAGGGACCCGGGGGACAAGCACTTGATCACAGCAATATATAAGCATATGAAAGCAGGAGAAGATCCCCCAAGGCGACTCCACATGAAGAAATGGGAGGTAGCCACTGGGCGCGCAATTGAGGAGAAAGATTGGGCCTGGTTATGGACAGGGATTCCAAAGTTAACAAGATCCCTCCAAATAAGGGATATCTGGTTGGAACTGGTAACCCAGTGGCACATGACCCCCCTCCAAACTTCACAGAATATACCCTGGGGCTTCCCACCGCTGCTGGAGGGAATGTGGAGCAGTGGGCACATGGGAGCACATATGGTGGGAATGTCCTAAAATCGAGAAATATTGGGCGGGGATCCTAGGGACAGTCAACTAAGTCCTGGGACTCAACTACAGAGGAAATAGGGGAAACAAGGGCCTTGCGCTGGTAGGTTTGGGGGGAACACTGGACTCAATCAAGACCAAGGCGGGTCGCGAGCTATATGCAATAATGATGATGGCGGCAGCACTGGTCCTGGCCCGCAAATGGAAAGCAAGGGACCCTCCACTGGACCATGAATGTATGGCAAAAATGTTGAATTTGCTAGCACTCGAGTGGCTCACATACTCAATTCAAGGGGACCATGTAAGATTCACGTCGGACTGGTCATCACTACTGAAATATCTGAAGGATGGCGCAAGGGTGGTATGGTGCCCTTGGGCCATGAGGCTCTTGGGCATTATAGAGCACCCTGGAGAAGGCGACCTATGAGGCGGCAAAACATGGCTGTCTGTCACACCTACCTGGAGCCCAACATTGCGCTTATCGCACGAAACCTGATCAGCCAGAGAACTGCTACATTCTCGGACTAGACACGAACCATAGGGATGGGGCAGGAGGTTCGGTTTACGTTCAATGTATTAATGTTTACGGAAATGCCAATAAAAAATTACTAAACAAAAAGAAATACGGAGATGCCTGGGAATCCTAGGCCATCTTCCGATCACCATGAGGGTTTTGACTGCATTGAATTTCAGGCGCATGCAATCTCCACACAAGGTGATTACCTATGAAACTTCCGAGGTAGGATAAGTGGTCTATGAATGACATAGGAGATACATTCTTCAGAATGGGATTTGGCAGCAAGATTAACAATTAGCTGCTCCCAAACAACAGACTTCATTGTTGCCTCAGCCTGATTTTATTAGTAATGAGATTCGTTATAAACGGATCGCTCTGGGACCTCCCTGACCAAATTTCAGCAGTTCTCTTAATTGCTCCAAGGGTGCCCGAATGCATGTATTAAATTATGGTGTTGTAAACTTCAAATAGAACTCCCATCAAAGTGTCACTGTGGGCATGAGCCATCCTCCAGAAGGTCAAGGAGCAGTTGAGCATTTTGCGCTCTATTTGGAAAGATGTCAAGCTCCAAATAGTTTGTTTCTGGTGAGGTGTAGCTAAGCAATCTAAACTTTTTTTCAAAATAGATGTTTCAAGTCTGCCAATTATATCCAAGGAGCCAGTGGCCCAAGATTCTGATGCATATGTTAGCATTGGAAGAATTTTGGCAGTGTATAATTTGGCCAATAATCCCAACGAGAACCCTCCACCCGTTTGGGCAAATGACAAAATACAGCCCATTGTTTGATCCATACGCAATTCAAGGATGTGCAAATGAGAAATGCTTGTGAGCTTTGAGTTGAGAGTAATGCCAAGATAGTTCTACTCTGTGACCACTTCTGTGGGTGTTCCAAGCAGATTCCAGCTGAAACGCACTGCTCTTTTGAGTGAATGGTCAAAAACCATAACTTTGGTTTTGGAAATATTCACCTTAGGTGAAATGGCCGACGAGTAGATGACAAGATTGTCAAGAGTGGTTTGAAGACCTCCCGGAGTGAGGTAAAGCAGGACAATGTCTTTGGCATAACCCATCCATTGCAGCATGACAGTTCCCAATGTGGGTGGAATACATTTGGAGGCAGCCAGTGTATCCCCCATATCAGCACGGTACAGATTTTAATGTGTTGGAGCTAGGATGCAGCCCTGCTTGAGCCCAAGGTGTGTATTGATACAGCTCGAGGTACTCCCATTGTTTTCTAATGGATCTTTAACCCTCATTTTGTCATGGAACATAATTATCATTCTTAGTAGCCCTGATGGAATCCCCCAGCTGATCAGTTTTTGTCACAACCTACCACGGTCCACTGTGTCAAAGGCTGCACTATAGTCTACAAAGGCAATGTAGAGAGGTCTCTTGTGAATTAGCCAAGACAGTTGGATGGTAGTAGTAAGTGTTACAATATGTATGGTGGTACTGCACCATTTCCTGTACCCAGTTTGATTGCAAGGAATGTGTGTAGCATCAGCCCAGTTGGTCAAGTCATCTAGAACAACACAGGCAAAAACCTTGGCAGGAACGTCCAGCATAGCTAAGAGGCGGTAATTACGAGGGTCTGTATGGGAGCCTTTTTATGAATGGGTACTAAAATGCTGTCTTGCCAGGAGCTTGACAGTGTTTGTGCGACTGCTATGCATGTAAACAGGTGGTGGAGAGCCGCGGCCCACAAAGGGACGTTCTCTTTTAGTAACAGGTTGCACAACCCATCAGGACCAGGAGCACATGATGATTTACTGGAGCTGATCAATTTGCCAACTTTCCCTTTGCTTTTAGTAAATTCCCATCGGTCAAATCAGGGAAACTGAGGTTCCCAGCTGGTGCCTCCCAGAGTTTGTGATATGTGATCAACCCATATGCTCTCTGAAACACCATTAATGTCTGAATACGTAAAGTAATTTCCATTAATTATCGACCAAAAGGAGCGTGTGGCATACGATTGTGATGTGAGACCCAAATTCTTCCGCCGTGCACACTCTTATAAGTATTGAGACCTGCAAAGCCACTGGATATACTTGGTCCTCACCAACTTGCGACCCAGATCAAATTCCACTGGATCTGGGACAGTAAGAGCAAGCATACGCAGTTCTTTATATGTCTCTCTCTTTTTGTCCCTGATGGTTTTAATAGAATATTCGAGTTTTACACTTTAAGTGCTAGTCAGGATCAAAGAACAGCCATAGGAGAATAGCCCTGCTCATACACTTAACCCATATAATTCCTTGCTCTCCCCTTGCCCTACCAAGGGCACTTACATTGGAGCTACATGTGTTGACAAGTCGGCGGCTCCACCCTCCAGCACTTCTGTTGAACTGCTGGCATGCTGAAAACGGCTCTGCTCGCCTGCATCAATAAGCAAAAGCTCCCAGTAAGGGGCTTTTACTTGACTGTTGCCGCGAGAGCACAGCATTAACACAAACAACTGAAACTGTTTATGCTGACAAAATGGTGGCCTCCAAGTCCTTTAGAAAGCCTCATTTCTTTTTTCAACACTATTATTCAAGATAACCACAAGACAGACAGACAATGTATTAGAACAGAAATAGTGGATTCATCCTAATTACATAGCTCTTGCAACCTTAACAAACTTATCAACACTGTAACTCTGTTTGCATTACCTAATACTCTCCACTACAACCCATCAACTATATTACTAACAAAAACTCACACTTCTATTACATTATCAAACACTATACCATTAACAAACAACAAATAGACGATATGTATTAGTTTCATCTCATTTCACGTCCTATTTTCTACCCAAAGTCCTTCAATGCTATCATTAACCAAACAGTTTGTTAAATGGCCCCCATATTCCAAATAAGAGTCCTCTCGCAGTTGGTTTTTGAGCATGACTCTCATAGCTTGATAGTGTTCGCATGTCCAACAGCCATCCCTCCACATCTGGCTTTTTCCTTGTCTTCTATACCCTTAGAATTTGTCTTGCTGCCACCACAAGTACTCTGTTGATCCATCGACTGCACTTACGAGCCACTTCACATCTCTCCTTATTAGAAAACAGAATTGTTGAGTATGGCGTTCTTGGTAGTTAACTCCCAGCGACAAGTCCAATCTGCCCAACACTTCATTTCAAAAAGCAACCACCCATGGTCATTCACATAGGATATTTAACAAATTACCCCCACTACATCCACAGCCCCAACATAAATCATCCTCAGTCATACCCAATCCAGCCATCCATGCAGGGGTCCAATAAAGTCGACACAGAATCCTCTGTCGCACGGATCTCAAGTTCAACTCCATCTTTGAATGCGTCCCGACTTTCACCAAAATGTCCCATTCTTTCGCCGATATATTTGTGCCCCGCTCCACTACCCATGTCTGCTGCAATTTATCCCATGCCTCCACACAATCATCATCCAATGGCATAATTCTCAGATATGTCGATACTATACGTGGGGAGGACCTAAGAATGCCACACATCATTGGTCTCTCCTTCCCTGGGACATCCAACATTCTCTGTCTCTACAAAAGAAGAGACTTCAAATCTAAATAACACCTGTGTTCTCGTTTCCCTAATCCAAAATTTCTTCTGAGTAATCCAAAAAGGGATCATCTGGCCATCCTCCCACGAACCCTAAAAATAACTTTCTTCAACCAGCTCCGCTAGCACACAGTCAAAGCCTCACTTTGAAGCATATTTTCCATAGGAACTTTACAAGAAAATAATGCCAATGAACAAGTTACTTCTTACCTGGTAACAATCTTTCGATGGGATGTTCATCCGACGTATTCCTTATCTTGATAGATTACTTCCAGCTTGTTGGCCTCGGAAATTTTTTTTCAGTAGAGGGCGCTGCGCGTCGACGTCCCTCGACAGCCTCTGTATCGGCGCCAACGTCATCATGCGTATAAATGCGTCCGTTGCTCAGTTCCGCTTTGAAGCTTAAGAGTAGCTGTGCATGAATTGGTTATTTACCTTGAAGGAGCGTAAGCTGCAACCACAAGGGAAGTTTTACTGAGGGGATGGATGGGAGGGGCGAGAAGGAATACGTCGGAACATCCCATCGAAAGAACGTTACCAGGTAAGAAGTAACTTGTTCTTGTGTCCTCCGACGTATTCCTTATCTTGATAGACTCCCATAGCAGTGGTGTGTAAACGGAGGTGGGAGTAAAAGTGCCATATACCCCTTTAAGAATGAACAGAGTGTAACACAGCTTTGCCAAATCTAGTCTCCTGGCTAGAGGAGGAATCCAGATTGTAGAATTTTGTAAAGGTATGTGCGGACGACCATGTGGCAGCCGCACATATGTCTCGAACCGGTACCCCTCTTTGGAGGGCCGAAGAGGCTGCGATACCCCTGGTTGAATGAGCCCTTTGATTTTGAGGGAGCTCTTTCCCTGCCAATTTGTAACATTCTAGACTGGCTAAAATAATCCATCTGGAAATGGTCTGTTTTGTGATTGGCAATCCTAATTTGTACCCTGTGTAACCCATGAACAGGTGGTCTGCTTGCCTGATCCTAGCAAGTAAGCTGATCTAAAAACTCAAGGCTCGCCTTGGATCCAGCCTATGTAGCCTCTCTTCCTCTTTCCCTGGATGGGGAGGAGGATAGAATGAGGGTAAGGTTACCTTCTGAGTGATGTGGAATTCAGAAACCACCTTTGGGAGGAAATTAGGCTTCACTTGGAGGACAACTTTGTCTTTGTGAAAAATTATATGAGGGGGATTACAAGATAGGGCTTGTAATTCGCTCACCCTTCTGGCAGATGTCAAAGCCACTAATAAAACATTTTTAAGGGTGAGAAATCTTAATGAACAAGAGTGGAGTGGTTCAAAAGGAGTACCCATCAGGAAGATTAAGACTAAATTTAAGTCCCATAAGCGAACTTGGAACGGTCTCCGGGGGGGGGGGGGGATAGACATTAGTTGACCCCTTCAGAAATTGTATTACTAAGGGTAATTTGAAATATGATGGCTCCTCTGCAGTGCGCTTGAAGATCGATAGAGCTGCAAGGTAGCCCTTGATCGTACCAACTTGAAGACCTGAATTCACCAAATAGAGCAGAAAGGACAACACCATTGCTGTACCACATGAAAAGGGTTCAATATTCTTTTCTCTACACCAGCTGCAAAATTTGTTCCAACGGCAGCGGTATAAAATCTTTGTTGCTGGCCTTCTGGCTGAGAGCAACACCTCCATGACGTCATCTGGGAGGTCCCAATCCTTGTATCTCAACCTTTCAGAAACCAAGCATGAAGGTTGAGGGTTCTGATGTCTGGATGGATAACCTGACCTCCCTTCTGCGAGAGAAGATCCTCCCTGTGTGGAAGATGAATCGGAGGGCAGATGGACATGTCCAGAAGGTCCGAGTACCACGTTCTCCTGGCCCAGTCTGGGGCAATTAGGATCATAGTCTTCCGGAATCTTCTCAACCTCCTGATCATCTGAGGAATGACAGGGACTGGAGGAAACGCGTACAGAAGTGGAAACTCCCAGTCTACCACGAACGCTTCCCCTAGAGCTCCTCTCAGGGGAAATTCCCTTGAACAAAACTGATCGCACTTCCTGTTGATACTGGTGGCGAACAGATCCACTTGAGTGGTTCCCCAAAGGGCGAACATCTCTCGAAGGACTTCCTGAGCTATCTCCCACTCGTGAGAGACTGCTCGGCCTGCTCAGAGCGTGCGCTGTCAAGTTATTCTCTCCGGCTAAGTGAACTGCTGATAGAGAGATTCCTTCTTGAATTGCCCCAAACCAGAGCTGCATCGCCTCTCTGCACAGTGGCAGTGATCCTACGCCTCCTCTTTTGTTGAGGTAGTGCATGGCCACCGTGTTGTCCGTCATTATTAGGAAATTTTTCCCTTGTACAGATGGCAGAAAAGCCTTCAGCGCTAGTCTGATAGCTCTCAGCTCCAACAGGTTGATATGCAGTCTGGACTCCGATGGAGACCAACGACCACTGATGGTCAAGTCGTTGACATGGGCTCCCCACCCCATGAGTGAGGCATCCGTGACTACTGTTCTCTCCGGCCATGGTTGCCAAAATAGTTCTCCTTTCAAAATGTTCTCCCGACAGGCCCACCACAAAAGGTCTCGAGCCACTTTGTCCGGAACCTGAAGGAAGTCTGTCATTCTTCCGGAGAATTGCGACCACTGAGTTCTTAGTGCCCACTGGAGAGATCTCATTCTCAGGCGAGCCTCTGGCACAAGGAAGATGCAGGATGCCATGAGGCATAGCAACCTCAAGAAGTCGAAGGCTGGGAGACGTTGGACATTTTGAAACTTGGTGACCATCTGCAGAATATCTTGAGCCCTCACCTCAGGTGGCGAGGCTTTCCCCAGGGAAGTGTCCAGGACCGCGCCAATGAACTGGAGTCTGTGTTGGTATCCTCTGTGACTTCTTTAAATTGAGGGAGAAGCCCAGTTTGTGAAGGAAGTGGCAGACATAATCTAGCTGAATCTGAGCTTGTTCCGAAGATACAGCTCTGATCAACCAATCGTCTAGGTAGGGGTAGACGTGAATCCCTTCCCTCCTTAGACTTGCAGCCACTACCAACATTAGCTTGGTGAAGACCATCGGGGCGGAGGTCAGCCCAAATGACAGAACTCGAAATTGATAATGAGAGTTGCCAATTGCGAACCTCAGGTATTTCCTGTGTTTGAGATGGATTGGCACATGGAAATAAGCATCCTGAAGGTCCAGAGATACCAGCCAGTCCTGAAGCTGGAGGGCCTGAAGGATCTGAGAGAGAGTTACCATCTTGAACTTGTCCTTCCTGAGGAACTTGTTCAATTCTCGTAAGTCCAAGATAGGTCTCAGTCCTCCGTCCTTCTTCAGTATCAAGAAGTAGGGAGAGTACCAACCCTTGTTCCTCTGCGCTACAGGTACCGGTTCTATGGCACCTTTCTCCAGCAGGTCTAGAATCTCCTGCAAAAGGAGCGGATCTGGAATCTCCAAAGAGTTGTTCCCCGGTGGATGACTCTGAGGGGTGCGTAGAAAAGGCAGGCAGTAACCTTGGGCAACTGTCTCCAATGCCCAAGCATCTGACGTAATAGCCTGCCATCCGTCAGATGTTGAGTTAACCTGCCCCCTACTCGTGTCTTGTCCTCAGAGTGGTTTAGAAGCAGCTGATGCAGATGCTAAGGGTAAAGAGGCACCTGCTGCTGCTGCGGCTTTTGTACTTTTAACCCGTCCACCTCGGGTGAATTTCTTTTGGCCTCTTTGAGCCAGCTGTCCTCTGCCTTTTCCGAATGCGGAATAAAAACGAAAGGACCTACCTCTCCAAGAGGTTCCTGAGGGGCGATAGGGAGTTTGACGGATTGCAGCTGCCTTGGATGTTTGTAACTTCTCTAGGCTGTCATCAGCCTTCTTACCAAATAAAGAAGAGCCGTCAAAGGGCATATTCAAAAGTCTGGCCTGTACATCTGTAGCAAAACCAGACTTTCGCAACCATGCAAATCTGCTTGCCGCCATGGCCCTGCTGATACTGTCAGCAGAATCAATGCCAGTTTGAAGGGATTCGCACATTGCGTCTTTATCATCTTTAATGATGTTCAGAAAAGCTTCCCTTTCTTCTCCTTCCGGGAGGCAGTCAGCCGCTGATGAAGCACACTCCCAAAGTGTATGGCTGAATCTTGCGAGCGCACAAGTAGCATTAATGGATTTAAGCGCCATGCTACACGCAGAAAAGACCTTTTTGACATAGCGTCAAATCTCTTATCATCCCTGTCTTGTGGAACAGTAGGGTATGCAGATCTACTGTTCATTGAAGTTGCTGCTTGAACAACCAGACTCTCTGGAGTTGGATGTTTGGACAAATATTCAGGGTCAGAAGCAGATACCCTATATTTGGCAGATAGTTTTTTGTTAACTGCCGGGATAACCTCAGGAGTTTCCCAGTTGGCTGATATTTTCCTCTGCAATGCAGTATGAAATGGAACCACAGGATCGTCCTGTGGGCCTTTAATTAAAATGTCTGTAAGATCATCTTTTTGAAAAGCAGGTGAAGGTGTAGACCAGTCCATGATTTCTATTATTCTGGCCATTAAAGTTCTATAAGGGGTCTCAGCATGTTCCCCTTGGTCTAGTTTGGCAAATTCTACTTCTGGGGAAGTATCTAACCCACTTGCATCATGCAAGGATTCTTGAAGGTCCTTCAACCTATTTTCTTCAGAGATAAATTCCTCTGGTACAGGTGTTGTAGTCCTCTGCAACCCAAAAGGTTTTTCCTGATCAGAATCCTGCCCTTCCTCATAAATAGAGGACAAGGCTCTGAAATAATCTGACCTTGACCTTCGAAATGGCTTAAAACCCATTTCTAAAGCAGAAGGGGCCAAGCTTGTAGTAACCGGTTGAGAAAACATCGACATCGTCGACACGGAAGTCAAAGGCTTCGAAGAAACCGAAAAAGGTGTCGAAAAGGTATGAAGAGACCTCTAAGAAGTCGAGAGGATCGGAATCCTACTCGGAGTCGTCGAGGTCATCGACGACATTCGAGGTCATGGTGGAAGCCCTCGGTATGACTACTGACTGCGAAGTAGTGACAGCTGTAGGCTTGTCCTTTATCGGCGTCGACATCAGTGTCGAAGACGGCGTCGATTCGACCGATCTATGCGTCGATGGGCCCTCCGATAATGGCATCGATGACGCAGATTTATGAGTCGAAGGGACCCTCGACGATGGCGTCGATGACGCAGTCTTACTGCCTTTGCTCAAGGGTTCATGACGCTCTCTGGCAGTTTCTTTCGCCGGGTGCAACAACTCACAGCGTTTCGATTTTTCGGGTCTTTCACCCAGGGTATCACCTTTAGCCGTCTCCGAGGGGGTCGAGGCCGCTTCATCGAAGACGCTAAGCATCTTTTTTTTGGAAAATCAAATTTTTATTAGGTTTCGCACCTGTGTTACAACAATGCAGAGCATATTTAAACATGAATAAACAGGAAACCAGTTATAACCCTTCACCCCCACCCTTCCCACCCCCCCACCCCCCACCAGTTCAAGTTCCCCGTAATTGTGTATTTGACGGGTTCCGAAAAGAGCATAGCAAAGTCTACATTTTGTGCACTTGGCACGCCAAAGTCTTGGGCCCAGCTTTGAAGGGTTTGGGGTTGGCCCCCAGAGGGAGGTTCTCCGGGGCCTGAGCTTACACTGTGCGGCCGTATTTTTCGAAGAAGGGGAGCCATATTTCCTCGATGTTGGATCTAGATTCGTCAAGTAAGTGCGTGACGAATTCCATGTCGTAAATGGCCCGTACCTTGGTTACCCATGCTTTTTCCCCGAGCATTCCGGGGTTCTTCCATTTTTGTGCCAGGCAGCACCTGGCCGCCACCAACATGACCTGGAGCATGTGGTCATGGGTATTTTCATGATCGTCTCTAATGTCAATTCCGGAAAGAAGAAGCCAGGGGCAGGAAGGCCGCTCCACCCCGTCTACCCCCTTAATCCATGTCAGGACCTCCTCCCAATACCTTTGGACCACCGGGCACCTCCACCACATGTGAATATAATCCCCCCTTTCGGTCCTACACTTCCAGCAATGTGGATCGTACCCCGGCCTCATTCTAGCAATCCTCTGCGGGGGGTAGTGCCAGCAATGCAAAACCTTGAGGGCCTGGTCGCGATACTGGAGTGAGGCCGTGGAGCGGTTGGCCCTCCTACACATCTCCCTCCACCTATCGTCGTCTATCTCCACACCCAGGTCCTTTCCCCATTGTGTGCGTGCAGGTGGGGGGTCTCGCGGGACAGAAAAGAGGAGGAGCTTGTAGAGGCGAGATATTATTCCATTGGAGCCCCTCGCCGAAAGGAGGAGTTTTTCGAAGTCTGTAATGTCTCTCCTGAGGGTGTCCCCCGAGGTCACAGCCCCTTTCCTCCATACTGTATGGGCGATTACAACTGAATGTAGCCCCAGGGTGTAGAGGTGAGCCTCCTTAAGAAAACAAGTTCCTTAATACTCCCTGCCTGAATCCCGCGTCTGACCTGGAACCAGCATCCAGACAGTAGTGCTTGCAGAAGGTCGAAGGAGTGGCCCGCGTGGCCGCCCTGCTGATGACCTGCCACGAGACATGCCGCTGGAACGCGACTGCCATGGCCTTGGCTTCGATAGCGTGGGCATGCATATTTGCCCGAAGTGGCTTGTGCTGCCCCTCATAGGCCTCCTTAATGGCCAAAACCCTCCACCTTGCCATGGTGGCCATAATAATCCTGGCCTTGACCCACCGAAGGTGACAAAGAGCCTCAGATTTGCAGAAGCACTTGGTTCTGTCCAGGTAGAATATTAGAGCGTGCTTAACATCCAGACAGTGCAGTACCATCAGAGCATCATCTTGGGGTCAGGGAAGAAAGTAGGCATCACTATCTCCTCGTTTAGGAGGAATGAAGAGACTACTTTAGGCAAGAATGTGGGATGCGTTCGGAGGACCACCTTGTCCCTATGAAAAGTAGTGTACAGCTCCGAAGCCAACTGAGCTTGAATTTTGCTGACCCAGCGTGCAGACGTAAGACCCCACCAAGAGGGCTGGCATAATGGTGACTAGCCTGATGTCCGCTGACACCATTGGCTCAAAGGGTTTATGCACCAAGGAGCCCAACACTATGTTGAGGTTGCACATGGGTTGTGGCTTCTTCATAGGCAAGTAGAGCCTGGTGAGGCCCGCCAAATGCCTGACCCACTGGGTTGGAGGATGAGAAAACGTCGTCCTCCGAGTTCCGGTAGGCTGCGATGGCCACCAGATAGGTGCGGCATGTGTATTTGCACGCCCGAGTGTGCAAGGTGTGCAGAGAAGGATAGCACATTGTCCAATGTGCACGTAAGAGGATGGACGTCCTTAGACTCCGCCCAGTGGCAACACCTAGTCCACTTGCTTTGTACTGGCTCCTAGTAGCATCGCTCCTAGAACCCTGTAGGATGTGTCGGTTAGCCTGCGAAAGACGCAGATGCTTTAATGTGACCTGTTCAGGAACAACGCTGCAAGCGCCAACGTCTGCAGGGCGAAGTGGATGACCGTGCCCCCCTGCTGCAACAGTAGAGGAGCTGGGCCCAGTGGAAGGTGCATTGGAGGTTGGTCCGACAAGCTGAGCAGCTCTGAGAAACATGGCCTCGCCGGCTACCAAGGAGCTACCAGAATGATACTGAGGTTTCGGGACTCCCTTATCTTGCAGATCACGCTGTGTGCCAGGGGAGTGGAAGGGAAGGCATATGCGTTCATGCTGTTCTACTGTATCTGTAATGCATCGCCCAGAGAGCTCAGGCCCTGTCCCAATGAGGATGCAAAATCAGAACATGTAGGTATGCGTCCTTCGGATCCAGAGAACACATCCAATCTCCGCTGCAAAGTGTCTCTGCAAGAAGCACTGGGGTAACTACCTTGAACTTTTGAAGCAGAAGGGAAAGGTTCAGGGTGGAAAGGTCCATCAACTCCCAGGCCAGCCTGGTTCTTCTTGTGTATGGTGAACATTCTGTAGTAGAAGTCCATGCCCGACTGGGAGGCTGGGACTTCTACCACTGCCTGACTCTGTACGAGTGATTACATTTCTGCCAATAGAGTTGTTGTCCCAATCTGTGGGAGTGGAGGAGAGGGAAGGAGGGAGGGACCGTTAGGTGGTAGCCTGTGGACACTACTGGCAGGATCCAGGGGTCCACGAACCACACACGCCCATGAGGTGCATGAAAAGCAAGCCTGCCCCCCCACAGGAAACACGTGAACCCGGAGGGGAGCGTCATGCTTTTTTTTTTTACCTCTGAGGCTGTTAGGCAGAATCCTATGCAGTTCCTTTGGGGAACACTGCAAAAAGATTAAGACTACAGGAGTAAGCAGTAAACCCAATTGGTAGCAGTCTGCACCACCCAGATTTACCTGGTAGCTGTGGCTGAGCAGTCAGACCTCTCTCAAGAAGAGTAGGGCAGTATATAGAGTATACACAATAGAGCTAAAAACACAGTCGAGCAAACAAACACTGAACAGAGCTTTGTATAAAAAGCATATAATTATTTATTTAAAACAAACTTTAGGCAATATACTAGCACTCTAAATCAAAAGCAAGTTAAAACACAGTCAGGTAAAGTATACACACCTCCCTTGATAACTATCAGACAAGTCAAGAGTTAAAACACCACGATTTGTTAAACAGATGTGAGTGCATCTCCAATAGTTCAGTTAAAGGGAGAGAAAAAGGCAGAGCATAGAAATAAAACAGGTCCCAACACTTTTAGGAGTTCTCAGCAAGGGAATAAAGGCAGTAAATACCGTAGAGCCAAAGTTCATAGGCCGGGCCCACTGTAAAGGGAGCAAAGTGAAAGGCGCCCAGGATCACACAGTTTAAAATGCACGAAAAGTCTTTGCAGAATGTTCAAAAGAGGTTGGGTGATTCAAGAAGGTAAAGTTAGAAGGTCTGGAGCCAACCCAGTTGGCAAGCCAAGGATTTAAGGGTCAGCTTGGGCAAACCGAAGAAAGGGAGGCCAGACAGGACACAGTACCTTAAACAGAGAGGAGGCTCCAGCAGCGGCAGTTGTTCCTGGCAGTGGTTGCAGTTCGCTGTTCGACCAGGGGAAGAGAGGATCTCGTCGAGGAGGAAACGTGGAGTCATTGCACTGCACAGGGATGAAACCAGCCGCGGAGTTAGTCAATAAAAGGTGCGTTCCTTTAATTCGCGGTCAAAGTGGTGAAGCTTGGCTATCCCGCCGGGGTGCTTGGGACGGGCAATTCGACCAAGAGACGTCTTTGGAAGGCGAAAAGGGCGAACTTGTTGGTCCCACTAGCTCAGAGGAAGAAGACTCGTCTAGTAGAAGATCTTCTCTTGTTGTCGGGAAAGTGGTGAGGTAGTTGCAGCAGGGCTTCACCGGTGGTGTCGTCGTTGCAGATGGCTCAACATCTTCCCTCTTCGGATTCTTAGGTCCTGTGGCGACTTCTGAAGTTCCAGTCCCAAAGGCCCTGCTTTTATGCAGAAAAACCCCCATTCATCAGCTTAGCTGTCAATCACACATGCTAAGTGGTGAGCCAGGCGGCTCACCACTGGGCCAATCAGAGTAGAGTGCGACTTGGGTTGCCGAGGCAACGCAGTCCAGGGTGCCAATTCCCCCCTCCACCCTTCCTATGGAACCCAGACAGAGTGGCCACCATTTGGTGGGCTTTTGTGGAGAAGCCCGCCAAAAAGTGGAACAAAGGGCTCGACTTTGGTCAGAGTTAGAGACAGACACGAACGCCATTTTAGAAAAGAGTTCTGGCAAAAAGACCCAACCGTGGATTTCATATTAAATAAATAAACCAGCGGTATCTTTAACATTGCACCAAAAAGTGGTGCGTTTAAAATCAATGGGAAAATCCCATAGGAAATATTCCGGTGGAATATTTTGCGTGGTAACCACTGCCACCAACCAGAAACTCAACAAGGGGGGGACTGGACAGTGCCCCCTTGAAAACAGACACAGGGGCAATATAATTAACCCCTTCCAGTGCTTCCACAATATGATGGTTTGTACTGGTTCTGTTCACAATTTTGGGCTAGTAAAGTCAATGGTGACGTTACATGCCCTGGGAGACAGTAGTCAGTCCCAGGGTATGGAGTCTATACTGGGGGGTCACTATGACACCCCTGTGTTACTGCACTGAGGGTGCTGTGTAACACACATAAAAAATAGATGATACCCTATGGAGCAGAAAGAAAACCCCAGAAAAAAAACAAACCCCAAACATCCAGCAAAGCTTATGGGGGACTCACTAGATTTGGGAAATTGGCCTTATAAGAGAATTCTCCCTAACAGAGGCTGAGGAGGGGGACTGAAAGAAGCCCTTAATCCCCACCTTGTGCTGTTTGCGGCGGAGTTGACTTGGAGATCGTTCTGGCTGCCTGGACCGTCGTTCCTGGAAGCCCCCGAAACATGCCGAAGGCCCGCACCTTGTCGGAACGCTGGTGAATCTGGCTGTTCATCTTGGGCATGGACTTCATGAGGATAGATGAGGATTTTGCAGTCTGGGAACTGGTGGAATGAAAGGGGTTGCTACCCTCGAATGGACCGTCCAATATGTGCTCCTGGACATCTGGGTTGGATTGGTAGCCCGTAGCCAGGAAGTCATGCTCATGTTCGTGGCGATGCAGATGGCACGGCCTGAGGTGTCACAATGTGCCACTGTGGACTCCATGATGTCTTGAGCCACCATCTTTGCTTCTGCCAGCCCCGCCTTGCCACCATCTTTGCTTCTGCCAGCCCCGCCTTGAAGCGCGCCCGACACTGCTACGGACATTCCGGAAGGAAGTCGGCTATTTCCCGCCAAAGCCTTTGGTTAACAGCTGCGAGCATGGCATCTGCATTAGACTGACGAAGGTGCAGCGAGGCATTGGAATAGACCTTCTTTCATAAGCCTCCAAGATCTTCTCCCCCTTGCCTAGCAGAGCCGAGGATGAGGTGGGCGAGGATGACTGCGGCTTTCAGTAGATAGAGGCCGCTGCAATCACCAAGGAGTGTGGTTGAGGGTGTGCCGACAGTAAGAGTGTATACCCCTCCACTTGCCTGTACTTGGCATTGAGGTTCCCATTGATGGGCTGCACTGAATGGGGTTTAAGCAATCCCTTTTTGGTCAAGGTGACAATGTCCTTCTGTATCAGAATCCCTGTTCTAGCCGTGGAGTGCAGAGTGAAGACCTCAGCCAGGACCCCCGCCTCTGGTTGTTCGACCTTGGATTTTGGAAGGCCCAAGTACTCGGCCAGACCTGTGAGCCATTCATTGAATGCCTTGGCTGAGGATGGAGTGCCAGGGTCGTCGTCCTCATCAGTGTCCGCCAGGGTGTCCTGCTGGTCCGGAGCGGGTGGAGGAGTACTGGGTGTCAAAAGGCTGAGGTGTGCTGATTGGAGCCGGAGGCTGCAGTGGAGGCTGGTATGGAACCGCCTGGTCTGCCAGAGGCAGAAGAGCAGGCCCTGTGAGGCCTGGTGTGGGCAGCTGGGGCTGCGCGGGAGGCTGAAGCGCAACAGCCATAGGAGGAATGACTGAGCACTGGTGGTGGGTAGCATGTCCCTGATCACATTCTGAAGTTTTCCAACCATTAGAGAAAGAAGGGATATGTTTTTCAAACTATGCACATGATTCTCAATGGCTTATCCCTCTGTCGGGTGACTACGAGAAGAACAAGTTACTTTCTTACCTGGTAACGTTCTTTCGATGGGATGGTCCGACAACGTATTCCATATCTATGACAGGTAATCACCACAGCTGTGCTGCTTCAGAAAATTTTCGTCTGCGTCCTGCGTCGATGAAGTCGATACGCTGCCCTCGAGGGCTTCGGTCGAGCCAACGTCACCGGATGTTATAAGTAGGACGCAACGCCCGCAGCCTCAGTTATAGTTTTTTCCCAAAACGTGTGGCACCAATCTTCTGCCAGTATGACCACAGAAAGCCTTGCAGAAACGTAAGCTGCAATCGCATAAGAAATTCTGAAGCGGGGCAGGTAGGGAGGAGCGATATGGAATACGTCGTCCGACCATCCCATCGAAAGAACGTTACCAGGCAAGAAAGTAACTTGTTCTTCGAGGGGATTGGGTCCTCCGACGTATTCCATATCTGTGACAGACTCCCGAAGCAGTACCAACGTATGGAGGAGGGAAAAGAATTTAGAATATAGAAATTTAGAATGCCCAATTAAATTGCAGAGTAAAGGACCGCCTTTCCAAAGGCCAGATCCTGCCTATGGATAGAATCTAGGGAGTAGTGTCTTACAAAAGTATCGAACGAAGCCCATGTGGCTGCTTCACAAAGGTTACGAATAGGAACACCCCTCTGCAGGGCAGTAGAGGCAGCCATACCCCTATTAGAATGGGCCCGTAAGCCTACCAGAGGGACCTTAGCCGCTAAGCGGTAACATTCAGAAATTGCCAAGATAATCCATCTAGACAAAGTCTGCTTAGTAACAGCTTGTCCCAAACGCCTTCCAGCGTAACCTATAAAGAGCTGATCGTCCACTCTGACCCGGGACATACGTGAAATGTAGAAACTTAAAGCTCTCCTAGGATCCAATTTATGGAGCCTCTCCTCTTCCTTACCATGATGCGGAGGAGGATAAAATGCCGGAAGAATGACCTTCTGGCTTAAATGAAATTCTGACACCACTTTCGGAAGAAAGGAAGGACGAACCCTAAGGACAATCCTGTCCTTATGAAACACCGTGAAGGGTGGCTTAACAGAAAGTGCCTGCAACTCACTTACTCTGCGAGCGGAAGTAACCGCAACTAAAAATACAGTTTTAAGGGTTAACAGTCTCAAAGGACAAGAATGTAAAGGCTCAAATGGAGCACCCATTAGGAATTTTAGAACAAGGTTCAAATCCCAACTGGGCACCTGGAAAGGTGATGGCGGAAACACATTAGTGAGCCCTTTGAGACACTGAGAAATCAAAGGAATTTTGAAATAAGCACACTCCTCAGACGAGCGCTTAAAGATAGACAGCGCCGCCAGGAACCTTTAATGGTACCCCACTTGCCGGCCCTTGTGGACTAAAGAAAGCAAAAAAGACAGAACCACAGGAATGTCACATGAAAAAGGATCCACATTCTTAACCCTGCACCAGTCGCAGAACCTTCTCCAACTGCAACGGTACAGGGACTTTGTTGCAGTCCGTCTGGCCGAAAGCAACACCTCCATCACGTCTTCAGGGAGGTCCCAATCCTTTTACTTCAACCTTTCAGAAGCCAAGCGTGAAGGTTGAGGGATCTGACCTCTGGATGGAGAGCCAGACCCCCCCTCCCGTAAGAGCAGTTCTTCTCGGTAGGGAAGACGGCGTGGAGGGCAGATGGACAAGTCGAGAAGGTCCGGGTACCACGTTCTCCGGGCCCATGCCGGAGCAATGAGGATCATCTGTGAACCCAACCTCCTTAACCTCCGCAGCACTTGCGGGATGACGGGGACTGGAGGAAACGCATACAGCAGTGGGAAGGGCCACTCCACCATGAACGCGTCCCCTAAGGCTCCTCTTGGAGGAAATTCCCGCGAGCAAAACCTTTCGCACTTCCGGTTGACACTGGAGGTGAAGAGATCCACTTGTGGGGTCCCCCAAAGGATGAAGATCTCCAGGAGAATCCCCTGAGCTAGCTCCCACTCGTGAGAGATCACGCTCTGCCTGCTCAGAGCATCGGCCGTCTCGTTTTCGTCTCCGGCCAGATGAACTGCCGAGATCGGAATTTCCTGATGGATGGCCCAGAACCAGAGCTGCATCGCCTCCCTGCACAGAAGAAGTGACCCTGCCCCACCCCCTTTTTGTTGAGGTAGTGCATGGCCACTGTGTTGTCTGTCAGAATCAGGAAATTCTTCCCTCGCACAGTCAGCAGAAAAGCCTTCAGGGCAAGCTTGACGGCCCTCAGCTCCAACAGACTGATATGGAGTCTGGACTCCGACGGAGACCAACGACCGCTGACTGTCAACTCGTTGGCATGAGCTCCCTACCCTGTGAGGGATGCGTCCGTCATGATCGTCATCTCCGGCCAGGGTAGCCAAAAAGGAGCCCGCTTCATCAGATTGCCTTCGACGGCCCATCACAGAAGGTTTTGGGCGACCGAGGGCGGCACCTGAACGGGGTCCGACATCCTGCCGGAGGACTGTGACCACTGCATCTTGAGGGCCCATTGCAGAGATCTCATCCGCAACCTGGCCTCTGGCACCAGAAGAATGCAGGATGCCATGAGGCCGAGCAACCCCAAGAACTCGAACCCCGGGAGAGTCTGGGCAAGTTGAAACTTGTTCACCATCTGCAGAATGTGATGATCCCTCACCTGGGGAGGGAAACACTGCCCCAGGGACGTGTCGAACACTGCTCCGATGTACTGGAGCCGCTGAGTTGGTGTCAAGTGGGACTTCAAGTTGAGGGAGAAGCCCAGCTTGTGAAGGGAGTGGCAGGTGACAGACAGATGATCCACGACTTGCTCGGGAGAGCACGCCCTGATCAACCAATTGTCCAGGTAGGGGTAGACGTGAATCCCCCCTTTCCTGAGATACGCTGCCACCACCACCATAAGCTTGGTGAAAACCCTCGGGGCGGAGGTCAATCCGAACGGCAGGACCCGAAACTCAAAGTGCGAGTCGCCAACCACGAACCTCAGGTACTTCTTGTGCTTGGGATGGATCGGCACATGAAAGTAAGCGTCCTTGAGGTAGAGAGACATCAACCAGTCCTGAAGTTGAAGGGCCTGGAGGACTTGAGAGTAACCATCTTGAACTTGTCCTTCCTGAGGAGCTTGTTCAAACCACGCAAGTCCATGATGGGTCTCAATCCCACGTCTTTCTTCGTAATCAAAAAATAAGGGGAATACCATCCCTTGTTCCTCTCCGCTACAGGCACCAGTTCTATGGTGCCTTTCTCCAGCAGGGATTTGATTTCTTGTGCAAGGAGCGGATCCTGACTCTTCAAAAAGAGATTCCCTGGTGGATTGTCGTGAGGCCTCTGCTGGATAGGAGCCGTGGGCTATGATCTCCAGAACCCACACATCTGAAGTAATGGCACGCCATTCTACAAGATGCTGCGCCAGCCTTCCCCCAACCGGCGAACCATGGGACATGGCCTCATGACTGAGCTGAAGCAGCTGAGGCAGTGCCTGAGGGTAAAGAGGCAACTGCCCGAGCGGCTCCGGAACCTCGAATACCTTGTTTTCCAACTCTGGCACTCCTATGGTGGCCCCTTTGACTTGCAGCCCCTCTCGATCTACCAAAGGAAGAGTAGTACCGAAAGGAACCTCCCCTCCATTGCTGTCCCCTAGGTCGAAAAGGCAGACGTTGGCAAACTGCAACGCTCAACGACTTTGCTGCAGCTTTGGAGGTCTGCAACCTCTCAAGGCTCTCGTCAGCCTTGCTGCCAAAAAGATGTTCACCATCAAACGGCATGTTGAAAAGCCGGGCTTGCACATCAGGAGCAAACCCCGACTTCCACAACCACGCAAATCTGCGCATTATGGTGCTCGCCGCCATGGACCGACTGACACAATCTGCCACGTCCAGACCCGACTGAACGGATTCACACATGGCATCCTTGCCATCCTGAACAAGAGCAAGAAAGCCATCCCATTACTCCCCTTCGGGAATATGTTCAGCCGCCAAAGAGATGATTCCACAGAGTATGAGTGAAACATGCTAAGGCACACACAGAGTTGGCTGCCTGTAAAGCCATACCCCCTGAAGAAAAAACGTTCTTTGCCCAGCCATCAAAACGTTTGTCGTCCCCATCAGGAGGGATGGTAGGGTACGACGTCGGTTTTGCTGGGGCCATAGCCGCCTGTACCACCAAACTCTCGGGAGTGGGGTGCGTAGTCAAGTAGCTGGGGTCGCTACTGGCAGGACGGTATTTTTTCGGCAAACACTTGCCCATTGCCGGGAGACTCTCTGGAGCAGTCCAAGCCGCAGCCACCCTTCTTTGCAAGGCCATATGGAATGGCAGTACCGGGTCAGTTGGTGAAGCTTGCTCCAAGATGTCTGTCAGGTCATCCTGCAGAAAATCTCCTGGTGGCGCAAACCACCCCAAGTATTCCGTGACCCTCGACATGAGGCGCCGGTACGAGGATTCAGCATGCGTACCCGGCTCAGGCCTGCCAAACTCAACCTCCGGGGAGGTGTCCAGACCACTGGCGTCGTGCAACGACTGACGCAGGTCTTCTAACTGGCTATGACCAGATAATAGGTCATCAGGAACCTCCTCAGGAACCATACCATTATCAGACCCTTCATCCACCTCAGAAATATAGTCAAGAGGCTGGAAAAAATCCCTGGACGAGGGCACGTGTTTGGACTTGGCCAGAGCCTTCCTCAGGGTTTCCACCGGTCTCCGGGGCACCTCTGAAAAATCCTCCTCGAAAGGCGTCGAGGGCGTTGACGGAATTCGCGTTGACGTCGAGCGTGGCACTGATGGTTTCGACACAGGCCTCAAGGGCGGAGCCCTGAGCGTGTCCTTTGACAGCCTCGCGCCGATGGCTTCCTTGGAGGCGGAGCCTCGAGAGAGTCCTTCGACAGTCTTGGCGCCAAAGGCGTCGACGTCTTCTTCGAAGACCTCACAGACTCTGACTGTCTCGATGCCGTCGAGGAGCGGGACCTGGATTGGGCATGGCTAGAGTGATCCACCTTGTCCGACCGGGACCTCGAAGGTTACCGGTGATCGCGACGACCGCTCGAGCCCGAAAGCATGCGAACAGTGTCTCTAGCACGTTCCCTGCCAGCGTCTTTCGACGGTGCGGACGGAACGGAGCCCTGCGACTGAAAAATCGCCATCATCTCCTTACGGAATGAATCCCATTCCGCAGGAGAGGAATGCTTGGTGGGACAAGCAATCCGCTGACAGGCGGAGTCCTCGGACGAGGACGGGGAAGGCGACCGATGGCGGCGCTTCCGCGAGTGCCTCGAAGAGGCAGAGGAATGGCGGGACCCGCTCCGGGACCGAGATCCCATGGACTTACACCGACGATGCGGAGAGTCGCCCCTCGAATCGTCAGTCAAAAGCCCAGTGGATTTCGACTTCCGGGGCTTGGACACCTTATCGACAGAAAGCTTCTTCTTATGCTCCCGCAAGGCCTTCGAAGTTAACGTCTGGCAATCGTCACAATCGTCCGTGGCGTGATCCTCACCGAGGCACCAGAGGCAGGCATTGTGCAGGTCCGACAGCCACATCTTGGAACCGCAGTCCCGACACTTCTTGAAACCCAGCCGCGGGGTAGAAGAAGACGAAGACATTATGGAAATCTTCACAAACAAACTGGTTCAAAGAACTGATAGAACAACTCGGAAGAACTGAGGCGCGCCGAGATCTCCGAACCGAACACGTTCGCAGAAAAAACAGAACTGAGGCTACAGGCGTCATGAGTCCTACTTATAACATCCGGTGACGTCGGCTCGACGGAGGCCCTCGAGGACAGCGTATCGACGTCACCGACGCAGAAAATTTTCCAAAGCAGCACAGCTGTGGTGATTACCCGTCATAGATATGGAATACGTCGGAGGACCCAATCCCCTCGAAAGACTCAATACTCGTTTCAGAAATCTATGAATTGATACAAGAGTGGATGGATACAAGTGGCTTGGCCTTGAACCACAAAATAAACGGAACTTGTGATTGCAGGTTCAAGGCTTAGAATACTTGAGCTTAATTCAGAAGATGATACATTCCGCATTGCGAAGCATGACATCTCCACTAAAGAAAAAATTAAAATATTGGGTGTGGTATTTGACCAGACACTAAACATGATAGCACAGGTTAATATTCTTGTTTCAGTGTCAGCCCATTACATACGGCTACCATCACACATCCGCCCATTTCTTTCTCAAAAGGGATGTGAAACAGTTGCTTGGGCAATTATTTTGTCTAAAATTGATTATTGCAGCTCCCTATTAGTAGACATTTGCAAAAGAGAACTGGCCAAACTCCAAGTAGTGCAAAATAGCACTATCAGAGTGATTATGGGAATGCTGAAGTGTGGCCATGTGTAGGAGGTGCAGAGAAGTCTGCATTGGCTGCCCATCGTAGCTAGGATAGACTTTAGGCTATTTACAATTACATATTAATCACTGGCAGGGCTTTTTCGTGAATATATAGCCCACAGACTAAAATAAAAACCCGAATCTCGCTCTGTGCGCTCAAGCAGTTTGAAATTGTTGCTTCCCTTTAATTATTTAAAAAAGGGGCCTTTGGGTGGTGACTCCTTTCAAGTAGAATACTCTGCCTGTCGAATTAAGAAACTAAGAAACCATTAAGAAACTGCTTGTCCCTGGAAACCTACCTTTATGCATAAAACCCCCAGCCAGGGCTAGGCTGGCTCATTAATTAGACCTCTGACACCGCCCACCATTCTTCAGCGCCCGTATGCCCCGGGGCCACCTTGGTAGCTCCTTATAAATAACTTAAAATACAGAAGGATGGCTCTCATCTGAGGGGATTTCATAAGCGTGAGGAATTTCTCAAAAAACCTGTCCTCATAGGCCGATGGGGCGCTAGGTGGCAGGGGCGTAGGAGCAAGGCCCAGAAGTTGCTGAGGCCTGAGCATACTATGCCTGTCTGTGGGGGGTATCTGCCCTGTGACGCTGAAGGATATGCTGTAGGCCACATAACTGGCGAAGACCAGTCCCACCTTGTAACTTGTTCTCCCGCCTGCTCTATGAAAGGGGGTGGCGTTGGATGAGCGCCCAACTTGTCTGTTGCGGTGGCCATTGTATCGGGCTGCATGACATGTGCCTGCACTGTGGTGCTTGTCAGAATGGGCCAGGCCTCCTCCGGGACTCTTGGCGGTGGAGCTTGCGGCCTACTCTGCACCTCAGGACGGGGCCTGGTAGGTGTAGTGCCCTTGGCTGGGTCACCAGTATTGCTGCATACAGGCTCCCCCTCAGACATTTGTCCGGTAGTAGGGTGTAGCCTGTGGGGTGGACACCCAGTAAAAGTACCTTGCGGTCCTTCAGCGGCCTCACCGGCAGGATCTAGTGACCCCCCCCTCGGCCGGGCAGCCAGTAGTTGAAACAGCTTTGGTACCTGTGCTGGTGTTAGAACCTGGACAGTCCCTCCCACATTTCCTAGGAAAGGAGTCGCCATTGCGTGGTGCTGATGTAAAAAGTGGCCCTACCTTGGGCCTTTACTAGTGCCCGACGAAGTTCTTCAAGTCCTCTGGAGGCGATCTTTCGAAGAGCTCTCTCCACCGAGCTAACCTGTTCAGAGCGCGCAGTGTAAGCACATTGCACGTGGTACAACCTCCCCAGCCGTGGTCAGGGCCAAGGCAGAGGAGGTAAAGAGCGTGGGGATCGGATGTAGGGAAGAGCCCTTTGCAGGCGGGACACCTGCTGAAACCCAAGGACGTCGACATGCGCCAGGGAGGAGCGTGGCGCCAGAGGACCGAGTACCTGATTAAAGACTAAAAGACAAAAGACAGTATTCGCAGAAGGGCACGTGGAATACAAGGCCAAAGCCAAACCCAGGAGCGCTGGTGAACCAGTCTGTTCCCGTCGATGCGGAAAAGAGGACTGGGGAGTGGCACCGGTGGGTGGAATCAGGGCAGCGCATGCTCCCAGGGCAGCACCCTCGCATGCCTCTAAATTTAAAGGGGAAGAAGATTTTTTTTCTGGTGAAAAAGTTTATGTCTCCTATCTCTCTCGAGCGATACCCATACAGTATGGAGGAAAGGGGACGGGACGTTCTTCTAATGGATTATTTCCTGCCACGGATAAATCATTTATGATCGACTTCCAAAGCAGCACATATTTGGGAGGAGGGAAAAGCAGGAACACCACCTAAACCAGAAAACTCTGGAGGACTGCCCTACCAAAACGGGCCTCCTGACCCACAAGGTAATACAAGCAATAATGCTTAGCAAACCAGTGCAAAGACGCCCACTTCGCAGCTTGGCAGATGTCCAGGCAGATTTTAGCATTTTGAGATGCAGAGAATGTTCCACCTGGACAGGGTCTGTTTGGTCATATCCTGCAAACAAGAGCACCAGCATAAACAAAAAAAAAAGCTGGTCACCTTTTTGAGTCTCTGTAATACGAGAGATGTAGAGCTGACAGGTCTGTACCGGGTCCAGTCGATGAAATCGTTCCTCCCCCTTGGAAGGGTGAGGCTGGGGGTAGAGGAGAGCACAGAAAGATGGATATTCTGAGAGAGATAGAAATCCGAGACCACCTTCAGTAGAAAGCAAGGTCTCACCCTCAAAGTCCCCTTCTCTTTGGAAAAAAACAAAGTAGGAGGTAAAACAGACAACGACTGCAGCTCACTGAACCGTCTTGCGGAAGTGATGGCAACCAGGAAAATGACCTTAAGTGAGCCATCTAATAGCACAGGAATGAAGAAGCTCAAATAGAGCAACCATTAGAAATGTCAAAACTAAAATCAACTCCCACGCCAGAGCCAAAAACTGGCAGGGAGGAAACTGGTTACACAAACCATGCAAGAACTGCATAAAAGTGGGGATTGTGAAAAACTAGCCCTGTTCCTGGGACCTCAAACACAGAAATAGAAGCGAGGCAACCCTTAAACAGTGCCAATCTGCAGGCCTGCTAGGGCCAAGGAAATCGCAAAATCCAACAAAGAGGAAAGAGGACTGGATAAAGGATCAAGATCTCTTTCCCGGAACCAAATTGAAAATGTACGCAACATGCAGTCATAGATGTATTTAGTAATGGGCACATCAAGGATGTTGTCCGACAAGTGCCACTCCTTGTATCTCAGCCTCTCAGTAGTCATGCATGAAGGTTCAGGCTGCTGAGGTTCGGGATTCGGGTGGAGGACCAGGTCCTCTGACTGGGAGAACAAGTCGACTCTCCTTGGAAGGTGCCAGTGAGGCAAGGCCAAATGGACATGTCCAGCAGTCCCAGATACCATGTTTTCTGGGCCCAGTCCGGGATGATCAGTGTCAGTGTGGTTCCGCACAGACGCAGTCTCTTGAGGATCAGCAAATAACAGATTGGTGGGAATGCACAAAGGAGGTTGAAAGTCCACTCGACCACCACAGCGTCCTCCAAAGCTCGTTGTCGTGAAAATTCCCTGGAGCAGAACAATTCCCACTTCCTGTTCACACTGGAAGCAAAGGTGTCCACTTGAGGAGTCCCTCAAAGGGAGAAGATCCCCTCCAGAACTTGACAGAGCTCCCGCTCATGGGAAGCAGAGGTCTGTCTGCTCAATGCATCTGCAGTGACATACTCCCGTCCGGCAAGATGAGCCGCCGTCAGTGGAAGGCTGTTCTCCAGAGCCCAGAACCACAGTCTCATTGCTTCACTGCACAGAGGGAAGGACCCTAACTCGTTTGTTGCGGTAGTGCATGGCCACTGTGTTGTCTGTCAGGATCAGCACAGACTTGCGTTTTACAGAGGGGAGGAATGCGACCCTGGCCAGCCTGATCGCTCTCAGCTCCAGCAAGTTGGTGTGTTGCAGAGACACTGCAGGAGACCAGGGGGCACCCACTGTAAGATACAACAAGTGAGCACCCCAACCGGTCAGAGATGCCTCCGTGATCAAAGTCACCTGGGGCCAAGGTTGTCGAAACCGTGCGCCCTTCAGCAAATTGTCTTGTCCGGCCCACCAAGCTAGATCTAGGACCACTCAACTCGAGACCTCCACCAGGCAACAAAGAAGCCACTCAAACGATCTCATGCGCAGCCTTGCCTCCAGCACCACTAAGATGCAGGAGGCCATCAGGTCCAAAAGGTGCAGGAAGGCTGAGGCTCGGACTCATGTCTGCGATTGCAAGACATATACCATCTGGGAGATGTTCACCACTCAATCCTGGGACTGCAAAGCCCTGCCCAGACGAGTGTCCAAGACTACTTCAATGAATCCGAGAGACTGGGATGGCAGTACCTGAGACTTTTTGAAATTCAGGGAAAAGCCCAAACTGTGCAAAAGAGTTTATGTACGTAGTAGATGCTCCGATACTAGCTCTGGTGAGCCAGCTTGGATGAGCCAGTCGTCCAGGTAGGGAAATACCTGAACATCCTCTCTCTCCTGAGTTGAGCCTCTACCACTGCCAGCAGTTTGGTAAAAGCCTGGGTGCCGAAGAAAGACTGAATGCAGGACCTTGAATTGGTAATGTTGGCCCACTGTGAACCTCTGGTACTTCTTGTGCTTCAGATGAATCGGAACATGGAAGTAAGCATCATGAAGGTCCAGGGAAACCAACCAATCCTGCAGATCAAGGGCTTGCAGGAGCTGTACCAGAGTGACCATCTTGAATTTGTACTTGCGAAGAAACAAATTCAGTGGCCACAGATCCAGAATGGGGTGCAAGCCTCCATCCTTCTTGGGCACCAGAAAGTGGGTGGCATATCAACCCTGCCCTTGTTCCGAGCTCAGAACCAGTTTGATAGCATTCTTCCCCAGAAGCTGACAGACCTCCAGAAGGATAGAGTACAGAAAAGGATGGGTGGATCGAGGACAGTGGTCCTTTAGGCATTGTAGAAAAGGGAAAAAATTGATGAGCTGCAAGGCACAAGCATCAGTAGTGGACTCTGCCCACTCCCTGCTGAACAAGGATAGCCTTCCACCCACTGGCGACAGGTGTTTGGAGATATATATATATATATATACACAAAGGCAAAGACAATTCTTCAGAAAGCTATGTACTATCACAATAAGCAAACACAAAGCCAATGCAATACTTCTGGCAAGTAACCCACAGTGTAAAAGACTTATAAAATAGCAGTAGGCCTGTCAGGGTAAGTAAAGACCACTTTATAGTAAACCTTGTTATACTTTCTTGAATGGCAGTAAGCAATTCAAAGGTGAGCAAGAAATTTACAATGATTTTTCAGAATGGCCTTAT
The DNA here is from genome assembly GCF_040938575.1 of Ambystoma mexicanum. Taxonomy (NCBI): domain Eukaryota; kingdom Metazoa; phylum Chordata; class Amphibia; order Caudata; family Ambystomatidae; genus Ambystoma; species Ambystoma mexicanum. Next base: position 309,515,503 of record NC_090927.1, on the reverse strand, counting down.
GCAATTCTAAGGAGAGTGATAACTTTTTGAGTTATCCAGTTCAGGAAATAACATGAGGGTACAAGACCAACACAAGCAGTTAAACACTTTTTCAGACTTGTAGTTACTTTTTATAACGGTGGAAACATTTCAGGTAAGAACTATGCAACCTATTCGGTTTCAGGAATACTATAGTTATACTAGCAATGTTTGCAAGTAAGCACTTGGCAACGTGTGACTTATTCTGGTTTCTGGACTTCTACACAGTTACACTACCCACAGTAGTCAGGGAGTACAATACATGTTAGTTACCTTTTAGACCCTTATGACAGAAACAACCCCTACACAAGATAAGTTAGTTAGCAATGTTTTCACAGAGTCTAAGCTTTGAGAGTCCTTCCCTATCTTGTTCGGAGTATCTTTCAGGGTCAGATTGGAGGTCAAAAAGGCAAGCACAAGCTCTAGAAAAGTCAAGAGTTCATGTGAAAATCTTCTGGAGCAGTTAAGTAACAGTTCTTGTTGGGAAAAGGGTTCAAGGACTTTGGAGAATGTGCCCTACATACGTTCCAGCGTAAGGCCTGGGCGTACATGGATGGGCTAATTCCCAACTACACTAATTACCCCCTTAGCCACATATGAATGACAGAATGACACTAGTTAAGTATTACCTTTAGTCCCACAGTGCCTGAGGAGTAATTAAGATGAAGCTGGATGCCTTCACACTGAAGCAGCTGTAGACTCGGGTCTCCTATTCCTTGGTCGTGGTGACAAAAGGAGGGACTCTGGATGGGATTTCACAGCAGCAGTCAAGAGAAGGGACTCCCAGCAAAGGATTCTTGGTGCTCCAATTTGGATCTGCGGTTTTGACACCTTTTCAAAAACAACAATGAAGAACGGTTCTCGTCCTATCGACTCGCCTCACATGCTCGGTCCTGCATACTGGTGAGGGGACTTTGAGGAGGTCCAGTACATCAAGTTTCATGAAGATTCATTCTTCGGAAGACTATGCACTGCAGGATGGTCACAGGTGGTTAGCAGCCCAGGAAGGTTGCAACATGTTGTGGGATGGCTCAAATTGCTGGTTGTCGTGGGACTGACTATGCCCACCAGTCCATGGGAGGAAGTCGTCCTCTACTGAGCTTCCCTGACGATTTGAAAATGGAGTCAGGACGGCAGTGGTCACTTCAGCAGGCTTCCCCGGTTACTGGAAGGGGCTGCAGGCACCTTCATCCTTGGTTCTTCTGTTACAGGGGTTGACTTGCCTTCAGCTTCCAGACCCAGGCCATTTATCCAGGAACCCAGGCAATCAGCACTCATACTCTATTAAAACTTTGGGGGGTGGCTACCCTTTCAGGCCAGCCAGCCTCCCATTTGGACCTAGTTCCAGGCAGGCATACCAGAAGACAAAGGACTGCAGAGTTTGACTCCACCCTAGTTTCCCACATACACTCTGGAGCCTTGGCAGGCTTCCCAAAGGACTCCTGCTTAAGACAAAAGTTAAACCAGGACCGCCCCCACCCAGGACGGCAGTAGAACCAAGAACGTACAAGCACACAAGAAAAGGCAAAAAAAAGAATAAAGTCTCAATTTTGAGTCAATGATGTCCCTTCTGTGCATTACTGGGGCTGTGAACACAGAATGTGGGTAAAAAGAATACAAACGTCAGTAGAACACACCCACTGCCACCGCCCATTCAGGTATGCTTGTCACTAACAGAAATGTTACAGGAGCAGTGAGAAAAGGGATACTATGTAACCTCTCAGCACTCCTCATAGGGTAGGGTGTGCTGATCTAACAATAGAAAAAATGTAAAAGGGATCAAAAGTATCCCTCTACCCTAGGCAAAATGTGTTCACACAAGGAAAATATAAGAAAATACAAACGGAAGCCCAAAGGGTAGCACTGCAAAAAAGGTGCTTTGTGCTAGAAAAGTAAATTACAAATGCTTTATAAACTATGGAGGAAAATATGACTCATAAAAAAAGTAAAAAATAATGTACTAAGGTTCCCATAGACAGAGTAAAAGATGAGCGAGTGGGAACAGACCCACAAATCCATGAGTCCAGCAAAAAGTGCTGGGGATCTCACAGGTGAAGGAGCTTTGGCATAGAAATGAAAAATCTACCCAACACCTCCAAAGACAAGAATGGCGCCTGACCACAGTACCAGTAGCCATGAATCTGCCCATGCAGTCTGCGGTGTCTAAACCAGATTGCAGCATCTGCCATGTCGCCTCCTTACCATCTGAGACGAGTGACAGAAAACCATCTCTCATCTCCCCTTCTAGAACATGTTCAGCTGCATCTGCTATAGCAGACCAGAGGGCAAAAGAAAACTTTGCCATGGCACAGGATGCATTCAGGGCACGCTTACACAAACACCTTCTTGCCCCACACGTCCAGCCTCTTGCTCTCCCTGTCCAGTGGAAGGGACAGGAAGGTAGAGGTCTTGAGACTTGCTGTTGCGGCCTGCTCTACAAGGCTTTCAGGTGACACGTGGGCAGAGAGGAAGCCCGGGTCCAAAGGCTGTGCTTCCTTGCCAGCTCTCTGTCCACTGGGGCCACAGAGGCAGGCTTCACCGTCACTTTCAACACCGGGGGCCAAAACCTCCACAATGAAAAGCAGCAGGGTTTCCTTCTTCGGGGCATCATCCAGAAAGTGGCCTGAGGTTTGCCTGGAGTAGGGAGTGGCAGAATGTCCAACTCCGGGGAGGTGTCCAAACCACTGGCTTCTTACAGGTCAGAAACCAGGTCCAGCATATCATCATTCCTATAAAACTCTTCAGTGAAATCCCTCTCTTCTTTAGGATTCATGTTTGGTTCTAGACTAAAAGGAACAATCTCACCCTCCTCGTCATAAATGTCAAACATTTTTGACAAGGAGTCGTCTCTGGGAAGCGCACTGAAATCCTGAAGCACCGCAGAGTGACTGGCACCGACGAAGAAGACGATCCCGCACCCGGAGCCTGACGGCGCAGAAATGACCCTGCTTCAGAAAGGGCCAGACTCGAAGGTGCGCAGGGATGTTCACTCAAGGGTACCCTGGTGGCCAAAGCCAAGAGCACCACTGCCTGAACCAAGGGCCCCGAGCCAAGGGCACCAGGGTCAGAACCGCCCACCAGTGTCTGGGCGAAAAAGTCAAGCATCTTTTTCTGTGAAAGCTTTCCCATTCTTCCTTCATGGAGGTTTTGTTTGGGAGGGGCACCTATGCCGACCAATCCGGAGAACTCCTGGAGCAGTGGCCCTTTTTCTTGGAGGAAGAAGAGTGGTGACGAGATGACTCACTCGGCAAGCGTGAACTCTTAGTGTTTCTTTTTCTCCTTCTCCAAGCGTCGGGCCATTTGGTCTTCTGAATGACGAGCCGCACCTTGCGACCTCGATCGAGACTGCAGAACCTACTCCTTGTGGGGGAAGGTGAACAACTTTGCCTCCCGTTCCCCTAAGGGCCTTTGGGTGCATAGACTGACAACCTGCATTCCTGGGAGTCCTCACCCAGGCAGTACAAGCACAGTTGGTGCAGATCTGAGACAGACATCTGCCTACCACAGTACGCATAGGGCTTGAGCCTCAGCACATTCCTGATATGCAGAGGGTGCAGAAAAAAGGAACTGAGGTCATGAGGCACAGTGCAGCTATTTATACTGATCCCGACGTCACTGACGACGTGGTATGCGTTGGATGGATACGACGCAGAGCTGTGCCGCGCCCCCTGGCGGCAGACATTTTTCCCAAGAACAGCTGAGCTGGGATATGGATATCATCAATACATTACAAGAACAAGTTACTTCTTACCTTGTAACGTTCTTTCGACGGGATGTTCCTCCGACGTATTCCTCATCTTAGATATCTCCTTCCAGCTCTGCTGGCCTCGGAAAATTTTTTCTCTAGAGGGCGCTGCGCGTCGACGTCCTCCGAGTCGATGTCCCTCGGCAGCCGCCGTATCGACGTCGACGTCATCCTGCCCATAAAGGCCGCGCGCAGCGTCCGTTGCTCAGTTCCGTTTTGTAGCCCACAATAATACTTTCTGGACTAACTAATCACCCTGAAGGAGCGTAAGCTGCAACAACAAGGGAAGTAGAACTGCGGGGATGGATGGGAGGGTCGATGAGGAATACGTCGGAGGAACATCCCGTCGAAAGAACGTTACAAGGTAAGAAGTAACTTGTTCTTCGAAGGGATTGTGTCCTCCGACGTATTCCTCATCTTAGATAGGCTCCCATAGCAGTATTCTATATTCGGAGGAGGGAGTACTGACTTCACGCTGTCTTCTATTGATGAATAGAATGCAGTACAGCCCATCCAAACCTAGTCTCTTGACTGGAGGAGGAATCCAGATTGTAAAAACGTGTAAAGGTATGGACAGACGACCATGTAGCGGCCGCACATATGTCTTTAACCGGTACGCCTCTTTTGAGGGCCGATGAAGCTGCAATACCTCTGGTCGAATGAGCCCTAAGGTTTTGAGGGGGCTCTTTCCCTGCCAGTTTATAACATTCCAGAATGGCTAGAATGATCCATCTGGAAATGGTCTGCTTAGTTATTGGTAACCCCAGCTTGTGACCTGTGTAACCTACAAACAGCTGGTCTGCCTGTCTTATCCTAGCTCGTCTACTAATGTAGAAACTTAAAGCCCTCCTAGGGTCTAGCCTGTGTAACCGCTCTTCCTCTTTCCCCGGGTGAGGAGGAGGATAGAAAGATGGTAGGGTAATCTTCTGAGTGATATGGAATTCAGAAACCACCTTTGGGAGGAAATTAGGCTTCACTTGCAGGACAACTTTGTCTTTGTGAAAGATTGTATGAGGGGGTTTACAAGAAAGAGCTTGTAATTCGCTCACCCTTCTAGCAGATGTAAGTGCTATTAATAAAACAGTTTTAAGGGTAAGGAATCTTAACGAACAAGAATGGAGAGGTTCGAAAGGTGAACCCATCAGGAAAGTTAGTACTAAGTTTAAATCCCATAGGGGAACTTGGAATGGTCTTGGGGGATAAACATTGGTTAACCCCTTTAGAAACTGTATTACCAAGGGTAATTTGAAATAGGATGGTTCTTCCGCAGTACGCTTAAAGATGGATAGCGCTGCAAGATAGCCCTTAATGGTGCCAATTTGAAGGCCTGAATTTGCCAAATATAGTAGGAAGGACAAAACCATTGGTGTACCACATGAAAATGGGTCGATATTCTGTTCTCTACACCAGCTGCAAAATCTGTTCCAACGGCAGCGGTATAAAGACTTTGTTGCTGGCCTCCTTGCCGAAAGCAACACCTCCATAACATCATCAGGGAGGTCCCAATCCTTGTACCTCAGCCTTTCAGAAGCCAAGCGTGAAGGTTGAGGGTTTTGATGTCTGGATGGAGAACCTGACCTCCCTTCTGTGAGAGTAGATTCTCTCTGAGTGGAAGTCGAATTGGAGGGCAGATGGACAAGTCTAGAAGGTCCGGGTACCACGTTCTCCTGGCCCAATCCGGGGCAATTAGGATCATGGTTCTCCGGAATCTTCTCAACCTCCTGATCATTTGAGGAATGACAGGGACCGGTGGGAACGCGTACAGAAGCGGAAACTCCCAGTCCACTATGAACGCGTCTCCCAGAGCTCCTCTCGGGGGAAATTCCCTTGAGCAGAACAGGTCGCATTTCCTGTTTAGGCTGGTGGCGAACAGATCTACCTGAGGGGTTCCCCAAAGGGCGAAGATCTCTTGAAGGACTTCCTGAGCTAGCTCCCACTCGTGGGAAACTGTGTTCTGCCTGCTCAGAGCGTCCGCTGTCAAGTTCTTCTCTCCGGCTAGGTGAACTGCCGATAGAGAGATTCCTTCTTGGATTGCCCAAAACCAGAGCTGCATCGCCTCTCTGCACAGGGGTAGTGATCCTACGCCTCCTCTTTTGTTGAGGTAATGCATGGCCACCGTGTTGTCCGTCATTATCAGGAGGTTCTTCCCTTGTACAGCTGGCAGGAACGCCTTCAGCGCAAGTCTGATGGCTCTCAGCTCTAACAGGTTGATGTGTAGTCTGGACTCCGATGGAGACCAACGACCGCTGATGGTCAAGTCGTTGGCGTGGGCTCCCCACCCCATGAGTGAGGCATCTGTGACTACTGTTATCACCGGCCAGGGTTGCCAAAACTGTTCTCCTTTCAGAATGTTTTCCTGACAGGCCCACCACTGAAGGTCTCGAGCCACCCTGCCGGGAACCTGAAGAAGATCTGTCATTCTCCCTGAGAATTGTGACCACTGAGTCCTCAGTGCCCACTGGAGGGATCTCATTCTCAGGCGAGCCTCTGGCACAAGGAAAATGCAGGATGCCATGAGGCCTAGCAACCTCAAAAAGTCGAAGGCTGGGAGACGTTGGGCATGCTGGAACTTGGTAACCATCTGTAGAATATCTTGAACCCTCACCTCTGGTGGCGAGGCTTTTCCCAGGGAAGTATCCAGGATCGCTCCTATGAACTGGAGTCTCTGCGATGGTATCATTTGTGACTTCTTTAAATTGAGGGAGAAGCCCAGTCTGTGAAGGAAGTGGCACACGGGATTTAGCTGGATCTGAGCTTGTTCCGGAGAAACAGCCCTGATCAGCCAATCGTCCAGGTAGGGGTAGACGTGAATCCCTTCCCTCCTTAGACTTGCAGCCACTACCGACATTAACTTGGTGAAGACCCTCGGGGCGGAGGTCAGCCCAAATGGCAGCACTCGAAATTGATAGTGAGAGTTGCCAATTGCGAACCTCAGGTATTTCCTGTGTTTGAGATGAATAGGCACATGGAAATAAGCGTCCTGAAGGTCCAGAGATACCAACCAGTCCTGGAACTGAAGGGCCTGGAGGATCTGAGAAAGAGTTACCATCTTGAATTTGTCTTTCCTGAGGAATTTGTTCAATTCTCGCAAGTCCAAGATGGGTCTCAGTCCTCCGTCTTTCTTCGGAATGAGAAAGTAAGGGGAGTACCAGCCCTTGTTCCTCTCCGCTACAGGTACCGGTTCTATGGCACCTTTCTCTAGCAGGTCCAAAATTTCCTGCAAGAGGAGCGGATCTGGAGCTTTCTGAGAGTAACCTTGGGCAACTGTTTCCAATGCCCAAGCATCTGACGTGATAGCCTGCCATACCGCCAGATGTTGAGTCAACCTGCCTCCTACAGGTGTCCTGTGAGGAGAGTCCTCAGAGTGGTTTTGGGGCGGCTGATGCAGATGCCGATGGTAAAGCGGCACCTGCTGTTGCTGCGGCTTTTGAATATCTACCCCGTCCACCTCGGGTAGTTCTTCTTTGACCCCTTTGAGCCGGTCGTCCTCTACCTCTTCCGAATGCGGAGTAGAAACGAAAGGACTTGCCCCTCGCAGAGGTTCCTGTGGGACGAAAAGGAGTCTGACGGATTGCAGCTCCTAGGGATTTTGCTGCTGCTTTTGAAGTTTGCAGTTTCTCTAAACTGTCATCCGCCTTTTTCCCGAACAAAGAAGAGCCATCGAATGGCATGTTCAAGAGCCTGGCTTGCACATCTGGGGCAAAACCCGACCTTCTCAACCAAGCGAATCTCCTGGTTGATTTACTTGCCGCCATTGCTCTGCTGATACTGTCAGCCGAATCAATGCCCGTCTGGAGGGATTCGCACATAGCGTCTTTACCGTCCTGTATAATATTCAGGAACGCATCCCTTTCTTCTCCCTCCGGGATGCAGTCAGCAGCTGTAGAAGCACACTCCCAAAGTGTATGGCTGAACCTAGCAAGGGTGCAAGTAGCATTAACAGACTTTAACGCCATGCTACATGCTGAAAAGACTTTCTTTGCCATAGCATCATATTTTTTATCGTCCCTGTCCTGTGGGACTGTAGGATAAGCCGTCTTGACATCGGTAGAGGATGCTGCTTGTACCACCAGACTTTCTGGGGATGGGTGTTTAGACAAAAACTCTGGGTCTGTGGAAGATACCCTGTACTTTGTAGACAGTTTTTTATTTACTGCTGGTATTACATCTGGGGTTTCCCAGTTTGTCATGATCTTTCTCTGAAGAGCTTTATGAAAGGGCACCACGGGATCCTCTTGTGGGCCTTTGTCAAGAATATCCGTGAGGTCATCTTGTTGGAAAGATTGTGAAGGTGCAGACCACCCCATGTACTCTGTAATCCTGGCCATTAAGGCTCTGTAGGGGGATTCAGCATGCTCCCGCGGGTCTGGCTTAGCAAACTCCACCTCAGGGGAAGTGTCTAACCCACTTGCCTCATGTAAAGAATCATGAAGATCCTTTAATCTGCGCTCTTCAGAGGAAAATTCCTCTCTAACTGGGGTTACAGGTCCCTGTAACTCAAATGTGTCTTGTTCAGACAACTCACCCTCTTCTAGAATTGAGGATATAGTTCTCAATTGTTCTGAACTCATAAAGGGAGTAAATCCCATTTCCAAGGCAGAGGGTGCCTAAGTTGTCATTATTGGCCTCGAAAACATCGATGTCGTCGACGTCGAAGGCTTCGAGCGTGGCGTCGAAAACAGAGGTGGAGGCCTCGAGGACCTCGACAGAATTGGAATTCTACTCGACAACATCGAAGCCATCGACGTCGAGGGCCTGGGGATAGTCACTGGATGTGTGGTAACCGTGACTTTTCTTGGCGTCGACGCTGGCGTCGAGTCGACAGACCCGTGTGTCGAAGGTCCCCTCGACAACGGCGTCGAAGACATCGACCTCGACGGGACCTTCGTCGACGGCGTCGACGGAACCTTCGAGGAAGGTTTGGAGGTCATAGTCCTGCTCGAGGGTTCGAGACGCGCTCGAGAGGTTTCTTTCGCCGGGTACTGCGACTCGCAGCGTTTTTGACCTTCGGGTCTTTCGACCAGAGCATCGCTCTCGGCAGTCTTCGATGGGGTCGAGGCCGCTTTCTCGAAGACGCTCATCATATTCTTTCGGAATTCCTCCCATTCAGCCCGGGAACTATGTTTCGTGGGGCAAGGGATTCTTTTTGGCGAAACAGAGGAAGAGGAAGACTGAGAAGGGGATCTTCGACGTCTCCTCTTCGAGTGCTTCGATCTCGAGGAGTGATGAGACCCACTCCGAGACCTGGAGCGCGAATGGTGACGAGGAGACGAATGTCTCGACTTCGTCGATGAAGAAGAAGCTTTAAAAGTCTTACCTTTCTCCAGTTTCCCCCTACGCTCCTTCAGGGCCTTAGCTGTCATGGACATACAGTCCTCGCATTCCGAACAATGGTGTTCAGCTCCCAAACACCACAGACAAATTCTGTGAGGATCGGTCAACGACATCTTTTTCCCACAATCTCGACATTTTTTGAAGCCGGATCGAGGAGTTGTCGGTTCCGACGAGGAAGCCATCGAGTACGGATCGAATAACTCGAGGTAAATAGATTAATCTGACTAAGAACTGAGCAACGGTATTCCGAGGCACTGAGTAAGCGCGGAAAAACGAAACTGAGCAACGGACGCTGCGCGCAGCCTTTATGGGCAGGATGACGTTGACGTCGATACGGCGGCTGCCGAGGGACATCGACTCGGAGGACGTCGACGCGTAGCGCCCTCTAGAGAAAAATTTTTCCAAGGCCAGCAGAGCTGGAAGGAGATCTCTAAGATAAGGAATACGTCGGAGGACACAATCCCTTCGAAATTATGTTTGCTTCCTTTTGTTTTAAACTTTGTTCTAGGTTACCTTTCTTTTCATGATGACTCTCAGGTCCAATTAAACATATTTTGAATATTCTCTGGAACATGGTTCTCTTTCCAATGCCCTGCTAATGGATATCTTGTGTCATTGAAATTAACTGATCATACACATTCATAAAATCGGACTTAACGGTCCTACTGTCTTGTAGTACTTCCTATGTATAGTTTATTACAAATATATTTTATGGCATCAACCACATGGATGCTATTACAGTTAAGAAATTGACTGATGGTTAAGTTTCTACCTTGGAGATCTGTTTGAGGAGTTGCTTAGGTATAATTGCACATTCTGCAGTGAACGCATTTATAGAATGCTTTTGGAAAGCTGAGTGACCAAGATATATTGGATGTAGTACCTTGTTCCAAGTGACCGGGAATTAACAATTGTTTTAATGTTTGAGCACTACTATGTAGTATGAAAGGTATTTCATGAATACATTCTTTCAAATCATTATCATTTCAGGCAGCATCTCTACAGGGCAGGAGCCCTCCTTGCACCGGGAGGATCCAGCCTTTGATGCTTCCCCCAGCCCCGATCGACCGCCTACCTTCCACACGGTCTGCAGGAGCAGCCGTGCCCATCTGTACAGCGCTGCTGGAGCAGTCGCTGTGAAGCACTCCCTGTGCTTCTTTAGGTGAGCCCTTCACCCACGAGTGCGCAGTGAATCTCCCCAGGCACCGGAAGCCCACTGCCTGCACCACGCCGCCGAAAGAGCCTCCCAAAATGGCCACTGCCATTGTTGTTTACTGCGTTGCCTAGCAACGCGTCTCGTTCTTCTGCGTGCCAGCCCGCCGGCAGGCGGAAGCCAGCCCAATCGAGGAAGGCCCAGAGAGCAAGGCCCTTCCTGTTTGCCCCCGTTCGCCTCTGGAGTCACGGAGCCAACACTCCCTCATCGAGGCCCTCCCTGGACTCGAAGGCTACGTGAGTAGAACAATTCACACCAAGACTGCTCTGCATTCCCCCCCCGACTCTGCACTGCGTAAATCAGTATATGATTCTATCTTGTAAGCCACTCCTTGTACCAGTACATTTGCCTACGTCTGCACATGTCGCAATGCAATGCTAAAATCTCATATTCATGACTCAAAATGTCTCATTACGTATTTGTAGACAGTGAATGATTTTTGCACATTTCTGCCATCTGATATCCTATAGGCAGCTAGCGCCTCACACTACCAGAACCACCGCTGCTCCATCCCGCCTCCCTGCATGTGCACAACAGAGTACTCCAGCATGTTACCAGGGCTGCACCACCAGATTAACACTCTACTACTCATAGGCACACTTCTCGCCACCACAATATATGGACGACAGTATCTACACTCTTGCTTACCTAGCTCCAGCATCATGACGCCGTCCAACACAAACTCCACACCCTCTCACTCTAGTCCCGACACCACGCATCCTCACACCTGTATACCTAATAGTTGCACCAGACTGTGCAGACTGAGGACGCGCATGCTACCTAGGTCCTTCTCCTCGCAACACATTCCAACATCACACAGAAACTACAGACTAGGTACCCGCACATCCGTCTCCCACAACCTTATGGCCAGCATTCCCCACGTCTTCACACCGTGTGCTAGCTTCACGCCCACTCCTAAATCATCCATCCCATCCAACTTCAAGCAGAAAAAACAAACAAAACAGCAGCCTCCTAACAGAAGTCAGGTAGCGCCAATTCTAAAATGCGCATTACTTAACACTTGCTCGCTCACTGCCCATGCCTTAGAAATCAATGAGCTCATCTCCAGTCTCAACCTAGACCTGCTAGCCATCACAGAGACCTGGCTACATGAAGCTTCAGGCCCCGCCATTACTTTAGCCGTGCCAGAAGGCTACTCCATCTTCAGGCAAGACAGACCAACAAAATCAGGGGAGTGGAGGGGTTGCCTTAATCTATAAAGACATCCATCATATCAGACCCACACCCCCGCACATGGGAAGGGAATGCAGACATACTATCAGCCAAACTACCCCTCTCTCACAACAACACCATTAACATCCACGTCATCTACCGGCCCCCAGGACTCCCAGCCAATTTTCAAGGGCAAATCACGCACATTCTCAGCGAAAACTTAAAAAAATCCACCAAAACCTTACTCCTAGGTGATCTTAATCTAGGCTATAACGATCCCACGGACAAAACAGCAATCTCCTTCCTTAAGGACCTCTCCAACTTAAACTTCACACAAAAAATCGTGTCACCCACCCACACCAAAGGCAGAACTCTAGATTGGCTGGCCGACCATAACTGCAACTCCTCTATCACATCCAATACATTCCTCCCCTGGACAGATCACAGCTGCGTACAATTCTCTATCCCCACGATACCTACCAAAAAAACACTATTACATAAATCTGCCACCTTAGCCAGAAGCTCCAAAAAATTAACTGCAGACAACGTACGCCCCCTTCTCAACACCCTATGCCTCGCCCCACCTTTCCCACAAGATCCTAACATTCTAGCAGACATCCTGAAGGATACGGTCACTAATGCTATAAATTCCATTGCTCCTCTAGAAGAAAAAAAAGAAAAAAAGTCTTTCCATTCCAACGCATGATTCACAGAGGACATCCAAGCTCTGCGTAGCAACAAGCGCCAAGCACTTAAAAATTGGCAGGCCAACCCATGCGACATCAAAGACTTATTCAAAGACATCACAAAAAAATACAAAACTGCCATCTTCAATGCCAAATCTGAGTCATACAACCGTCGAATATCAGACTTGAAGTCCCACTCAAGAGAACTCTTCTCCATCTTTAAAGAGCTCACAGTGCCTACCACTTCCACTGACGAGATCATTAAGGATGAAGGCTGGTGCAACAGTATCCAAGCTGCCATGCTCAACAAAATAGACCTCTTACAAAACAAAATCCATGACCACTACAATACCCTGCCGAAACAGAGTCGGCACTCAGACTCTCAATCGTCTAGCAAAACCATTAACATCCCCAAATTTGCCTTTAACGAAGTTTCAGAACTAGAAGTCCTGAACATTCTGAAACATTTGAAACCATCGACCTGCAAAGCCGATACATGCCCTCCAAAGTTAATCAAGGACTGTGCTGAACCACTTGCCCCACTCATTACCGCATTCATTAATGCTTCATTCAAGACCTGCTCCGTCCCAGACAGTCTTAAAGAAGCTTGGGTGCGCCCACTTCTAAAAAAGCCCACCCTCGACCCCACGGTGCCCAACAACTACAGACCTATAACGACAGTCCCTTTCCTTCTCAAGATTTTAGATAAAGTGGCACACAGCCAAATCCAACTATACCTTGAAACTAACTCCATCCTAGGTACCAGACAGTCAGGCTTCCGCAAAGGTCATGGAACAGAGACTGCTCTGCTGGACCTTAAAAACCAAATAACTAAGATATTGGACACAGGTAAACCCGCCCTTTTACTTCTTCTTGACCTCTCAGCGGATTCGACCTAGTGGACCACAAGACCCTCACATCACACCTCTCCCACTCTGCACATTTCTCTGACCAAGCCACCTCCTGGATAACATTTCTTGAAGGGAGGGCCATGAAAGTCTTTTCTAACACTTCCAACGCAACACCATCCATAATACACTACGGTGTCCCTCAAGGCTCTTGTACAGCACCTACGCTGTACAACCTATTCACTAAGCCCCTTTTCGATAAACTGGATGCGCTTGGGATTGCCTACACCAACTACGCAGATACCCAAGTGCTCCTCCCGCTAACTGGCTCATGCCACACAGACGCTCTGGCTCTAAAACATATATACGCCACCATTCAAGCCTGGATGGCCACTAACGGCCTATGTCTTAACGGGGATAAGACTGAAATCCTTATCCTCGGCCAAAAATCTACACTGGCCAGGCTAGATAGTCGCTATGCCAATTTCAACATTGACAGCTGCACTATCCCAGTCCTATCTTCTGTGAAAACGCTAGGGGTCTACATTGATGCAACCTTGTCTATGGACAAACAAGTTAGTGCCATTGTCTCCACATCTGCACTAAGCACTAAATTCATCAACGCCATCAAACCATTCCTCTCCAAAGAAAACTGTCTATCAATAGCAAGAGCTACCATAGGTGCTAAACTTGACTATTGTAACGCCCTCCTAGCTGGCACCTCTGAAAAAAACCTAAACAAACTTCAGGTCACTCAAAATAACGCCCTAAGAGCAGCCTTAAGCATCTCCAAAAGGGACCACATCTCACTTGCCAGACAATCTGTTTCACTGGCTCCCTGTCAAAGAACGCATCACCTTCAAGGTACTGACTACTACCCACAAATGCATCCACCACACTGCACCATCATATCTCTCAGACACTATTCTCAGACCGACCTCATCCAGACCTACCAGACTCTGCTACACTAACCAACTCACTGTACCACGCATCAATAAGACTACAGCAGGAGGGCGGTGTTTCCCCTACATAGCACCCAGACTCTGGAACAATCTCCCCCACGCTCTAAGAGCAGAAGGCTCCCTCACAGCGTTCAGAAAAAAACTCAAAACCTCTCTCTTTAACAAAATTTCCTCTACCTACAGCCAAACAGGCACACATTGCTAAATATTGTTATTGTCCAAACCTGTTGCTTGTATGCCTCTATGTTGTAACTAAGTCGCGCTATTTCTGTACCCGGCGCTATTTCTGTAACCAGCGCTATTTCTGTAAACAGCGCCACGATGCCTCAGGGTTGACTCTGTGCGCTTAACAAATACAAATAAATAAATAAATTATCCAATTTCAAAATCCCCAATGCTTTTTAAATAAACTGTAAGACATGCATTACATTGTATCTGCTTAGATTCACATGATGTGCATATAGTCCGACATTCAGTGGTAACCGCGGAGTATTGCATCTTGTCTTTCGAGAATCGAAAGGGGACGTCGACATGGGCGTGCCTGTAACACTATCCCTAACGTGACGTGTAGTGTACCCAAAATCCCTCACGCATCGAGGTCCCTCCGATTGTATTTTTTCTGCCATGAGGGAGCCCAATGACTATCATGAGGGAGTACAGAAAAGAGAGAAAGTAGTAAGACGTCCATGTTCCTTCCATCCGAGCGGTGAGGAAGGTTGGGCGCATGTGAATCTAAGCAGATACAATCATCAGAAATGCTATTACGGTGAGTAATGCATATCTTCTGATGCTTGTTAATCTGCTTAGAATCACATGCTGTGCATAGACTAGTGAGCAGTACCCGGAGTTGGAGGTGGGTTGTGAGAAGGAACAGTAGTGAAAAGATGTCTTAGTACTGCTTGTCCCACCTGAGAATGAGACCTAGAATGAGTGTCTAGGCAATAGTGTTTTGTAAAGGTGTGTACAGAACTCCAGGTTGACGCTTTGCAAATGGTTTCTAGGGGAACATTTGCAATGAAATCTCTAGTGCCTCGAGTAGAATGTGCTCTAGGATTGAAGGGCAGTTCTGTCTTAGTAACAGTGTGATGCATTTGACAATCCACCTTGAGATGGCTGATTTAGAGACAGGATCCCCTTCTCTACCAGTTGCCACTGAAACGAAAAGTTTTTTTTTCAGTGGTCTAGTTCTTTCCAGGTAAAACATGACTGCCCTGCGCACATCTAATGTGTGTAGGCTTCTTTCGGCCACGTTAGCGGGATTCTGGAAGAAAGTAGGCAGTTCTATTGATGGGTTCACATGGAACTTGGAAATAAATGTAGGTGCAAATCGAGGGTGAGTGCGCAGAACCACCTTCTCTCTGAACTGTAACGAAAGGATCTAGAACTGAGAGGGCCTGTAGTTCAAAAACTCTCCTTATAGAAGTGATAGCCACTAGGAACGCTGTCTTATAGGTAAAATCTTTGAAACTTGCCTTGTGCATAGGCTCAAAGGGAGACCCCATGAGTCTAGTCAAAACCATATTTAGGTCCCATCCGGGAGCCGGGTTTGAAATGGGGGGATAGATAATTTTAACCCCTTCCATGAAAGCCTTAATAACTGGTATTTTCCACCACAACACCTTCTGTTGTGAGGTATTGTAGACAGAGAGCAGCTAAGTGAACCTTTAGGGAATTAAAAACCAGGCCCGAGTCTAGTAGCTAGGTCAGGTACAATACAATGTGAGTAGGAGAGCAGTCAATAGGATTGACGCCCTTGGATTTGCACCAGATAACAAACCACTTCCATTTACTGGAGAAGCAGTATCTGGTGTTAGGTTTTCTCGCCTCCCTAAGTATGTCCATGCATCTCTGAGGGAGCTGTAGGTGCCCAAACTCTATGACCTCAGGACCCAAGCCGCTAAATTCAGGGTTTGCAGGCATGGGTGAAGAGTTTTCCCCTTGTCTGGAGCTAACATGTTGTCCGGGCAAGGCAGTTTTATTGGAGGTGATAGGGACATCTCCATCAGATGGGAGAACCAGGGTTGGCAGGCCCACATGGGGGCCACCAATATCAAGGTAACTGGTTCCTGGTGCATCTTGTGCACTATCTTGTTGAGTAGGGGAGTCGGGGGAGCATAAACGAAGTTCCCTGACCATGTTATCCAGAGACCGTTTCCCTTGGATCAGTTCTGGGAGTACCTGGAGGTGTAATCTTGGCAATGAGCGTTCTCCAGAGTTGCAAACAAGTAGATCTCTGGGAAACCCCATAGTGCGAAAACGTTGGGGACTGTCTTCGTGTAGTCGCCATTCGTACTCTAGGGGCAGTGGGAAGTCTCTGCTGAGCACGTCTGCTATAAGATTGAGTTCCCCTGGAATGTGTTGCGACAACAGGAACATCCTGTGTTTGAGAGCCCACTCCCCAAATGTTTTGGGACAGCTTGGATAGCCCTGTAGAGTGTGTGCCCCCTTGCTTCTTCAAGTAATACATGGCAGTGGTGCTGTCTGTGAGAACCAGGACTGTCTTCCCCTGTAACTGTGCCTGAAAGGCTTTCAGTGCTTTGAAAACGGCTAGCAGTTCCAACAGATTTATGTGGTTGGATGTTACTTCTGAGGACCACACGCCGTGCGCCGTCTGCTGAAGCAGGTGAGCCTTCCGTGAGAGATGCGTCTGTCGTGAGAATGGCTTCTACTACGGGGGTGGTGAAGGTCTTCCCCTTCAAGGGGTTTTCCCTTGACCACCAGTGCAGAGAGAGAACAAGGGCTGGCGAGACAACTACCAGATCTTCCCATTGTCCGCTGGCCTGACACCACTGGCTGTTGAGCCACTCTTGCAAAGGAACCATGCGTGAGGAACTAAATAAATGCAGGACACCATCATTCCAAACAATTGCATGGCTTTGCGTACCATCACCTCTCGACCGGCTACATTTTGAGGGATCTGAAACAGCTTGTTTTGAACTCTCTTGTTGGAGGGGAAGACAGGGCCGTCTTCTGTCCGAATTAGAGCCCCTAGTTGACTTGACTAGGGTCTAGGCTGGATTTCTTCCCGTTGAATGAGAAACCCAGTCTGAATAATAGGTCTATCATCTTTTGAGTGTTCAACAGGCATGTTACGTAGGAATCCCCTGTTATGAGCCAGTCGTCGAGGTAAGGGTAAACCGGAACAGATTCTCTGTGCAAGTGCGCTGCTGCCACTGCCAGTACCTTCGTAAACACCCTTGGCACTGAGGCAATGCCGAAGGGGAGTACTTTCAAATGATAGTGCTTGTCCTCTATCATGAACCTTGGGTATTTTCTGTGTGCCGGCAACATTGAAATATAAAAGTATGCATCTTTCATACCCGTGTAATCCCCCTGTTTCAGCAGAGGGATTACTTCCTGCAACGTGACCAGGTGAAACTTTTGAGGTTTGACAAATTTGTTTGCTGGGCGCAAGTCTAGCATAGGGCGCATGGTGAGATCCTTTTTGGGTACAAGGAAGTATATTGAATAAATACCCTTGTTTACCTGTAGAAGAGGGATGACTTCTATGGTGCCCTTTTCCTGCAGGATCTCGACCTCTTGCAACAGGATGCGTAGGTGCTCCGGCGTCAGAGGTCTTGATTTTGGTGGTCTAAATTGAGGTGGTCGGCAAAATTCTATGCAGTACCCGTGGGCGATGGTCTTGAGAACCCACTGGTCTGTTATCCCCTCCCATGCATGAAGGAATAATGTTAGACGTCCCCCGACCGGAGAGGTATGGGAGGGGACCTGGATCTGAGGGTTAGTTCTGACCTGAGGCCGGGGAGCCTTTGGGGGGTGGAATTCTGGCCTCTACCCTTTCCACAGCGTTGTCCTCTAGGTGCATATGTGGTGGTGGTGGTGGTGTTGGATCTCCGTCCTGAAGACCAGTTGTTTCCTGAACCATACTGGTTCTGAGGGGAGCGAGATTTCCCATGAAAGTGACGATGAGAGCCACCCCATCTCTGTTGTGAAGGCCTTTGGGTAATCTGGTTTAAGATCTTGAGTCTCATACTCCTTAGCTGTCTCAAGCGCTTCGTCCACGGCCTTGCCAAACAAGTTGGTTTCTTCAATCAGCTTGTTTATTAAGGCTGCTTGAGTTTCAGGCTTAAAACCAGAGTTCCTCAACCAGGCGTGCCGTTTTAGTAGTTTAGCCTGGGCCATAGTCCTTCCCGCTGTTTCAGCAGCGTCCAAAGTATTCTTCAGAATGTTGTGGTTGATTTGTTTGCTCTCCGATACAATTGCAAGCAGTTTAGCACGCATTGGTTGGGAGACCTCTTGTAGCAAATTCCACTGTACGTCTGAGTAGCTAGCCAACATGGTGGTGTTGTTGGCTATTTGGGTGGCGAATGCAGCAGCAGTCATAACCCTCTTTTCCAGTCCATTCAAAGTTTTACCTTCTTTATCAGGTGGTGCCTCGCCTGTATACAGGGGGACACCTTCCCTCTTTCTCGTAGTCGTAACTACCAGGGAATCTGGAGTGGCATTCCCTTTAATTTAAAGGGGGCCAGTAGTAGAAATGCGAAACAACTTCTCCACCCTGGGATTAACTGCCCTGGTCTGGCTGGTGTTAACAATGAAGGAGCCAGACGTCGCTTCATAGAGTTCAGCAAGGGAATGGACTGACTGGCAGGAGGTTTTTCCTTCAGTATGTCCGCTACAAAATCCGAATCCTGCATAGCCTCCAGTGTGGCGATATGAAAATGTTCAGCTGCCTTCTTTAAGAGGAGTTAAACACCATCTGATCATCCACAGGTGAGGCCTAACAGGCTGGAGTGAGTAGGAGTAGGGGATGCCCAAGGTTTATTATCAACCGGATAGCTGTCTTCCCAGGTATTCATGGGATCAGCCGGACCATCCACAGGGTCCTCAAAGGTATCATCCATTAAGTAGGTATTGCTAGGCCCATCATCATCTGTAAGGTCAAAAACATTCTGCTCTTGAGGATCCTCAAAAGACCTCCGAAACTTAGTCATCCGTGTAAAATCTATCTGCACGCTACACATTTAGACTTCTAGAATACTAAAACTTCTAACTACCACAAGATAACCGGCTAACTAACACCGTTATGACACCCTTTACGCCCAACACATCCATTGGCTATCTAGCCATACTCTCTACACTTTCTGCCCTAGTTTATACAACAGTTCCTCGCCACATTCTGACTACAGAAAGGCAACCTATCAGAAAGATGTACACACAGCCACCACCTAAACAGACTGCTCCCCTGACCTGGACCCAGCTGAATCAGGCCTGTCCAACTGGACTAAGGAACTCTAGACTAGGTACTAGACTATCCAAACAGCCTGCGCCCCTAGCCCAGACCCAACTGAGACAGGCTGATCGTATCGCATTAAGGAATTCTAGACTAGGCACTAGACTACCTAAACTGCCGACGCCCCTCTCCCAGGCCCTACAGAGCCAAGCCTACCCCACCGAACTACGAAACCTCAGACTAGGCTACAGATTTCCCAAACCACCTAGCACTCACATACCCCTTAGCCACACTAAGAAGGAGCTCAAACATACCAGCCGAATCAGGCACACAAGGAAACCTAGCTGCAATCTAACCCTCGGTACCAATTCCTCTGAAACTCTGCCTAATAAGGTCCACACTAGCAACAACACGCAAATAACTCAAAACCTCAAGGGTGGTCTTATCAACGCCAGATCCATAATAGCTCACGCCTCGGAAATTGCTGATATCATCACCTGTAACCAACTTGACTTCCTAGCAGTCACTGAAACATGGCTTCACAAAGCCTCTGGCCCTGCCCTCATGATAGCCATACCCCCCAACTTCACCATCTTCAGAAAAGACAGGGAAACTTCCAAAGCAGGAGGCATTGCTTTTATTTGTAGAGCCAATCTCACTATCAAAGAAATAGACAGCCTCACCATGCCATCAGCTGAACTACTCTCCCTCAAACTAGAAATCTCGGCCACACGTACTATCACCATACACCTGATCTACAGACCGCCCGGTCCACTAGGCACCTTTGAAGAGGACTTAACCACCTTACTAAATACGAATGCCAAACCGGGAACTCAAATCTTCCTATTAGGAGATCTTAACTTAGGCTATAAAGACCCAAAAGACTCTAATGCCTCCACTATAGCTAACACTATTAAAAGAGGCAGGTCTCACTATTCGAAATAACGGCCCCACTCATTCCAAAGGTCGCACACTGGACTGGGTCGCAGACATCAACTTCACCTCCCTCATAACGGCAATTGAACCCTGTATCTGGACTGATCACCATCTGACGTCCCCGACTATCTCGGACCTCCCACAACCTAAATCTACCAAACCTCATGCTCCATCTGCCCTCACCCGTTGCAAAAAAAATATAACACTTGCTAACATTCTCCCCTTGCTCCAACCCATCACTAATCACTCCAACCAGCTCTCTAACCCTAACGATCTAGTTGACCTGTACAATAACACCGTCAACTAAGCGATCAACGCCATTGCGCCGCTGAAACCCACCAAATCAAAACCCATTGCTCATCTGAACACGTGGTTCACACACGCGCTAAAAGCCTTACGCAAAGAAACGACACGCAGAAGCCTGCTGGAGAAAAAAACCCTCCTCTCACAACAAAGACCTTCTCACTACCCTCTCTAACAGCTACAAAAAACAAATCATTCAGGATAAAAAAGAGACCTTCAATGACACAATCAAAAAAGCCAATTCGAACACAAGGGAAATCTTCTCCATCCTGAGAGAATTAGAATCCTCTATTGCACCCATAGACTCTTGCATCAAAGACAAAGTCTGGTGCACTAACATTCAAAAAGCCCTATGCAACAAAATCACAATGCTACAAGACAAAATACGAGCTAAAAAATCTGCCCTCCACAACATCGCCCTCTCTACGCAAGAAACCATCCTCCAGGAACTTGCCACTAACCAAACCAAACCCCCCAACCAATTTAGCTTTAGAGCCATCTCCACTGCAGAAACTAAAAACATCATCTTGTCCTTGAAACCATCCCGTTGCCTCGGGGATACCTGTCCAGCCCCAATTATCAAAGAGGCTGCTCATGAACTAGCCCCCTTCGTCACATCATTCATTAACTCCTCATTTAAATCTTGCTCTGTGCCAACAAACCTTAAAGACGCATGGATACTACCTCTACTAAAAAAAGCTAAGCTGGACCCCAATGTCCCAACTAATTATAGGCCAATAACAACAGTCCCGTTCCTCCTTAGAATCTTAGACAAAGCCGCATACCTTCAGATCCAAGATTATCTGGAGAACAACAATCTACTAGGGTCAAGACAATCTGGATTTAGACCTAGACATGGAACCGAAACGGCTCTCCTTGATTTTAAAAACCAGCTAGACGAGCGTAAAGACAGAGGAGATGTGTCTATTCTCCTACTTCTAGACCTATCAGCTGCTTTCGACCTGGTAGATCACAAGGTACTGTGCAATCACCTCAAATCGGCAGCCAACTTCTCCACAAAAGCCACAGCTTGGATAAATTCATTCCTGGACCAGAGAACTA
This sequence comes from Ambystoma mexicanum, assembly GCF_040938575.1. NCBI lineage: Eukaryota > Metazoa > Chordata > Amphibia > Caudata > Ambystomatidae > Ambystoma > Ambystoma mexicanum. Next base: position 309,494,029 of record NC_090927.1, on the reverse strand, counting down.
TAAGAGTCTTCTCTCCTTCATCAGCAGCGGATCCAGTCCCCATCACTTGCGGAGTCCCTCAAGGGTCATGTGTTTCCCCCACGCTATACAATATTTTCACAAAGCCTCTCTTTGATATATTGGATAAACTTGGGGTCTCATATACCAATTACGCAGATGATACCCAAATCCTCATCCCAATCCAAGGGGACTATGAAAAAGACACCAGACTCAAACAAAATTTACCAAATCATCCAAACCTGGATGGCCACTCATGGCTTATATCTTGACGACGATTAGACTGAGCTCTTAATCATTGGTTCTACCAATAAACTGAACAAACTACCCCAGCGTTACAATTCCATCACGATCGATGACATCAAAATAAAGGTAGCCAAAGAAGTAAAAACCTTAGACTCGGCCCTCACCCTCGACAAGCAAGTAAATGCTACAGCCTCAGCAACCAGCTTTACCTGCAAACTTATCCATGCCTGCAAACCATACCTTTCGACAGCTAGCTGCACCACTATTGCGCGAGCCCTCATCCTCTCCAAATTAGATTACTGTAATGCACTGTACCTAGGCACCAGCAAACATAACACTAACAAACTCCAAAACCTGCAGAAGAATGCCCTCAGAACAGCCCTAGGCATTCCCAAAGGACAACACATCTACCCACAGGAGATCCCTCAACTGGCTGGCCATCAATGACCGTATCAAACTCAAAACCCTGAACATTATACACAACTGTCTGAATAATAAAGCCCCTGTATACCTGTCAGAAAAATTCACCAAGCACACATCTGAACGTCCCATCAGAAAGGCCCTCTCTAACAGCATCCAAGTCCCTAACTTTAAACTAAAAAGAACCGGTGGGTCCAGCTTCCCGGTTCGAGCAGCGCAGCTATGGAACTCCAACCCAGATACACTTAGAGCCACCCCCTCCTTCAATGTGTTCAAAGCTAACGCTAAACTCTGGCTTAAAAATAACGACCGCTAAATGCCCCAACCATACCAAAAACTTTGTATTCTCATTGCAAACCAGTGTAACTGTAACCTAGCTATACTGCAAGTCATCCGACAGTGTTACACAAAAGATTAAGATAAATGTAATATATGTCTCTTGTAAGTATATATGCCTTGTAAGTAATGCTAGACATATGAGCCTGTAATATATGACACTGTAACTTAAGAAATGTAATGGAACGGTAATATATGTATGTAACCTAAGAAATGTAACTGAGTCATGCACCTGTAACCGAAGATCTATTTCACTTCAAGCGCCCAGTTGCTTAACGGCCAGGCGCGCTCTATAAATAATAAACAAAAACAAAAAAGAAAGGAAATTCCTCACAAGGCCTCTTGGGAGCAAATCTCTCTGAAAATTCAACAAACTTCTCCAGTCTGTTCATGCACCCCTCAAACTTCTCCCTGGTCCATGATGATGAACCAGAGTCGTCCAGGGGAGGAAAGTTTTCTTCTACAGAATGTCAAGATTTTTCTTCTAAAGTTTTGGACTAAGATAAAGGACTTTCAGAGTACTCTTTTCGAGGCTCCGGGCGTAGTGACGTGTCTGTAGATGCGTCTTTTGGCCGTTCTTTCTGTTTCGCCGTCTGTTTCGCCTGTTCCTTATGTTTTACCGCCAAAGCGATCCTCGCGATACTATCGCTGATGCTCAGGGTCTGAGGGAGGTGTGACTGTTGTGCCAGTGGCTGCGCAGTGGATTTTGGCACCACTGGGGCCTTTAGCGGTCTCAACGGCTGTGTGTGATTTGGTGCTAGCGCCCTTACTTTTAGATTGCCCGGTTGTATGCCAGTGCCGTGGTTGCGGGGCGGGCTGCCGATCATAAAGATCAGCGGGCACTGCCGAAGTATCCGACGTGCCCAATGGCGCTTTGGAACGCTTCGAATGGACAGCCGAAGCAGAACTGTGGGTTGTGTTCTTAGTGTGGGAATCAGGTGCGTCCCTGTCGCTGGGATGAATCATCCCCATAGCAGGACTAACGTCGTGCCTATTGGGGCCGGGGACGGATGCTGCGGAACAAGAACTTTCCGTGGTAAGGTCAATTGCCTCCAAAGTGGAACCTTGGTCATCGCTAGTCCCTTCATCACATTCAGCGGCTGTGGTGGCGGGGGAATTACTTTCGCCCTGCTACATACTGTAGGCCGCCTACCGCTTCAAACGGCACTCCTTAAGAGTCTTAGGTTGTAGGAGTTTACAGGCTGTAGAGGCCACCTTGTTGTGGTTGAAGGGAAGACAATTGTTGCACAGACGGTGCTCGTCTCTCCACGGGTATTTCGGCTTACAGGAAGGACAAAATCTAAATGGAGTCCTGTCCATAGCGCAGGATCAAGCTAGCGACGACAAACTCAAGGGAACAAACAGGGGAAAAGGAAAGGCATTCTTCAAAGAATATGACAACACCGACCCCACTCTCTCTACTGTAAGGGCCGGCCAGAAGGCCCAGCCCCATGGTCGGCAGCGCCGACCGGATCAACAGCCGTCGAAATTCGGTCATCAGCAGTCTTCAGCGGTGGCACTGGAATCTCAGCGTCGAAGGGAGTGACAATGAGAATAAAATGACCGAAGGTCGAGAAATATAACAACGCAATGTTTTATGAAGAGCTCCACATTAGGGCGACTAGATAACTGGGACAGAAAAAAACAATCAGAGGGACCTCGATGCGCGAGGTATTTTGGGTACACTACACGTCACTTTAGGGACAGTGTTACAAGCACGCTCATGTCGACGTCTCCTTTCGATTCTCGAAAGACAAGATGCAATACTCTACGGTTACCACTGGATGTCGGAGTACATGCACAGCATGTGATTCTAAGCAGATTAACAAGCATCAGAAGTAATATTACTGTTGGAACTATACTGGGTTATGAATAGCACTTCGTCACTCATGGAATCATAGTTAACCATCGGTCTTAGCAACTTGTTCTTTCAAATGAATGTGCTCATTTAGAGGCTTTCTCCAGCACTGATCTAGAGTATCCTTTTTTTAGAAATGTATTCTGTGTCAATCTTGGAGGAACCAAGATGCCTTCCAAGTAACAGTTTTTGCAGAGCTCCGCTGTGCCAGAATGATAAACCGCGCTGTTTCATGGCTATCCCAGTGAACCTAGATTGGAATTGCTTCGGCCAATATCCACAGACTGCTGGTGGCTGATCTGCTGCCCTAGGTAAACCATTTGGGGTCTGATCTGCCAAGCTGAGAGAGCCAAGCATGCGCTGGAGCACAACTTGGCTTTCAAGAAACAGGCACAGAGCTGCGGCAGTATACAATGCGCCACGCTGACAGTCTGAGGGCCGCTGAATCCCTGCGAGGCTCCAGTGATGGAAGGTTGGTGAAAAGCTAGTAGATAGAGATACCGCAATCCTATCTCCTGCGAGCCAAGCATGATTTGTTCTATGGATCAGAGTTCAAGGGAACGCTGAATGGGCTGCACTTTCGGATGAAACATTGCTCCAGTTACGGACCAGCTCGCTTAGTGCCCTCTATTCAGATGATGAAGCGTGCGTTTGGTGGTGCCGGAAAGCAGCGGGAGACAGAGACATGTACAGCAGTGAGCAACAAGGAGTGTACTAAGGGCAGAAGCAGTGAACTAGGGGTACCAAGCCGGTTTCCGGTCGCCACAGTGGCACTACAGGTGGCTATAGAGGCCCTTCTGGACAGTTAGGTTATGAGCATGGCACCTGGCGAGTGCTGGTGCCGGAGGTGCCAGTCTGATGTGTTAGATAAGGAAGATGAACGCATTGGGTGAACAGACTGCTCTGTCTGAAGGCGAAAGACAGTGAAGGAGCGTAATGGAAGGAGGATACTGGAGCACAACATTGATCCTCAGATAAAAGGAACAGAGCATGTGATAAGAGCATTGTACTGCTCCAGCTACCCTCATTGATATAAATGCCAGGGAGAGGGGGCAGGAACAAAGGAGAGGAGCTTTGCCAAAAGGTCAGAGCAAAAATAACGATGGTCGTAACATTTGGCAGCGCCACAGGAACCTGACATGCAGTAAAAACCGTTGGATAATACCAACGCCGCATTAAAGCGCCTGATCATGGAAAATAATAAGGAAAAATACTGCAAAATAGACACACTCTAAAGCCCTGGCAGAAATGATGCAAGATGTGGATACAATAATGGACAGGACCTCCAAAGCTCAAAAGAGAATATTCACACTAGAGGATGAAGAGAATGATGTGAGAAATTATTTAAAGTTGAAGGATACGTTCAGGATGCAGACAGCCAAGCTGACAGATTTAGAGGATCGATCCAGGAGGAACAATCTACGATTGCTAGGGCTGCCAGAGAATACCGAAAAAGGAAATATGGAATAAATGTATATCAGTGAAAAAACATCTTTGGTGTCATCTTTGATGTCCTGGGTGTTATTCTCATCAGTGCACGGTGGTGGCGCGAGTTATGGTTGCTTAGCTTACCATAACTGGTAAATTTATGAGGTTTTTCGGTTTTAACTGTAACCATAACATCCCTGTAACAATGTTTTTCCATTGAATTTCATAGTTTTTTACCAGGAAACCCTTAGTTTGTAAAGGTGTACCATAGAACATACTGAACCTGCTAGCACCATGTTAATGCGCACAGTAGTCGCGGTGTATGTCTCTGGTCGCGGACATCGGGTGGCATCCAACCTGCTCAGAAAGGCAGAGGTTCTCTTACATAGGGGTACCATTCAGCAAACACAAGGAACATATACAAACAGCACCATGTACGTGAATTGCAAGGGAAAATAGAGTAGGTCTACAAACTGTGTACTTAGGAAAGAAACAAAACAAAGACATAGGGAGCACAGCATAACGGAATGCACAAACAAGAGAAGTGACGTCTGCCTTCAACAATCTTACCGCACTGCTGCTTTACATAGGAACAAAGAACAAACGGATAGAGTAAGAACTGGAAAGTACTAACACCAGAACGTCACTACAACGTAGTAAGCACACTAAGGTTTGTCTGATAATTGCACAGGTAGTGCAGTATACAATGGTAGATACACAATTATAAGGGGGTAGAGTCAACAGGCTTCCCTAGCCAGTAGCGTGATGGGTGGTCGGTAGGACCTTGCAAGAAAAATACTGTGTCGGTAGTTAACCATAGACAAAATCACCACAATATGCATGAAACAATGATCAGCATTTATTTGCAAAGAAAAGAAAAGTTTTGTCTGAAGGAATTCTTATGTGCCGTGGCACAACACAAGTACATATAAAAGTGCATGTATACTCTGCACGGTGGTGGGTTAGTAAAAGGTGGTTACAGAACATTCAGTGTATCGCCATTGTACAGTGAACACTATTAAGTTGATAACAGTCTCTTATACATATTGTTCAAGGTCACAATATATCAAACAGTGTCACAAGTTGATGACAATCTCTTATGTATATTGTTCAGGGTCACAATATACCAAACAGTGTCGACACTTAGATGTGTGTTTCTGGTTCGGTAATTGGTTGGCGGAGCGCAGGGCTGGTAGACATGAGACAGCGCTGCAAGATGGATACCGAACTGTCTTCAGGACGTGTGCATCAGTGGTCAAAATATGGCGTCATCCTACAGTGAGATGGACAACTAGCGTTAAAATGGTGAATTTGTCTAACATTAGTGAAAAAAGGAATCCAAGGAACAAAAGACCTACCAGGCAAAGGATAAACGCTCTGGCTGTAGTCCGTAAGTGGGGACAGCTGCTTAAGATGCGGCTGGGGCGGAACTGCATAAATCAGGCGCTCGAGTCTATAATTGAGAGGAAGGACTATTAGGAAAAGGGCATAGAAATCATGCTCCTACTAATTGCTAATAGCTCAAAAATACTTAAAAAAAAAGGGGGGGCACACGCCCCAACGGTAGTAAGGAACGTGGATGAGGTGGACACTAAATAAATAAAGTGTGCATGTTGCAGTACAACGTTATTTCATATCTACTGAGTATATGAAGAAATTGAAATACGGCTAGTATTTGAGACCCTTTGACTTCGTCGGCAGAGTTAGCAACAATGGGTGCCGTGACATTGATTCTAGATATGGGCCGGAAGTAGAGTGCCGGTAAGATAGTGAAATGGGGTCCGAGGGGAGTGTATCGGACGAATTTTGTAAAACGGAACACAGAAGTGCGGCCGTGAGCTTACCTATTAGTTGGCCAAGTGAACTGTGTCAGTCGAGATCTGTGCGCAAGCGTAGTGGACAAGCCTCGGTATAAGTCGAGGTATTTGTCAGTGCGCATGCGCCGGAGAGTAATGTCTACGTAGTGCGCCAGTGGGCCAGCCCATCAGGTGCCGGTTCAGTATACTAAATCAGTTCGACAGCGTTGAAGAACATGATTGAATATCCGACATTGTGAAGCTTGCCATTAATCTGGCATGGAAAAATACTGTTTTAACCTTGTAACCTCAGCGATGATTGGCTAGAGACTATTATGATGCAGTTTGGAACCTCTGAAAAGGTTCTAAACTGCCTTTTATTCAAGATCTGCAAGAAAGTGGTCACAGCGCACAGAAGTTCCATAGAAAACAAAGAAACTAAAGGAAACAACCATTCAATCAGAAGGAAAGGATCTCAGTACACCTGGAGGAGCCAAAGACAACCAAGAGAATATTCAGATAAGTGTCAGTACAATGTTTGAGTAAAAGATAAACCAAAAGAAATTGCAAGTTCGGTATTGTTGTGGCAATCAGTTTAATGACAGTTTTTAGAAGAGTATTTCAATACTGTTCCACTTCAAGCATCTTTTTGGAACTATAATTAGTGAAGCAATGAAATGAACAACTGAATGTGCGCAAGCATATGTATTAAATGGACTATTGAATGCGTGTGAGCATATTTAGTAATGGACAACTGTATACGCGCAAGCACACGTTTTTAGTTTGAAGTCTGTGTTTGATTGTGCAAGAGCTTCATGAGTATACCTTTGTAAATATACATGAGCGTGCGCGCTGGTTTTTAATTTTTCTTTTAATTGAAGGATTCAGTTCTGTTGCGCGTAGTTTCTTTTTCAAAGGCATTGCAATGCATTTATTTTGAGCGTCACATTAGCCGCGTTAGAGGAAAGGACCTAGTAGCGTAGTCCAACATGCTCCCCGAGTCAGGAAGTAGCGTGCGCTTACCCGACACCATAGTCATTTGTGTTACGCAGTAAGAATAACAGCCGAGGTGTCCGGTGAAGAGGTTTCCTGAGTGCGCGTGTCATCTCCTCCTGTTCCTTCACTTGTTCATCTGCAGAAGCGTGGAAGGTTAGTTTTTTCATGCGCGTGATTAGAAGTACAGTTGTAAAGCAAGGAGAGAAGTCAATTGTCATTTTCTTTTCCACTCTGTAGTAACAGATTAAGTATTAAGTATTCATTAGATACTTCCTAAAGTAGTAAACAAGAAGGAACTTAAAGGGAATGTGCGGAGAGTGTGAAGAGTAAAGGAAAAAGACATTGAAACACTCAGCAATCATTCTATAATCAACACAACAGACTATAGTATAAGTTAAGTAAGCTAAGAAAATTGTTGAGGTCTATCGGATTGGAAATCCTGAGAAGAAATTGAAGTAGCTAGCACAAGAGAAGTTGAGTAAAAGTTGCAAGCACCAGTTTTAGAGAAAATGGCAATTTACAGCAGAAGATACAGTAGAAATTGAGGAGAATCTCATCTACAAGTCCTTTACAAGTTGGCAAGCAAGTTTAAGGAACTAAGAACAATTGCATCCTCAAAGATTGTCTCTGGGCATGTAGCAGAGGCAGACAGGTAAAGGTGCGGTTGGCAATAAGGTATATATTATACATCTAGCAAGCAAGAGTGCAGAGTCTAATGTAATGTACTAATACTGTGTTATTTTCAGGGTAGCCCGTGTTCAGAGTCGTCAGGGAAGTTGACCAGTGGCGCCCCCAGAAATGTTTTATAGGGGTGGCCTGATGAGGCCAAAGGAAATCTTGGGGTGGCACACCAAAACAAACACATAACTGAATTTCAGGAAATCTATTATGCCGATGCAGCATATAGTCCAGTTGAAAACTATGTATATATGAGAGTTAAGAAATTGCATATTGATATAATTCCATTGATTATTTAACTGTTAACTAATTAATGTACCGGATGCGCTTACACTAATACCAGTACGGTTCACATTTTGAGTTTCACAATCCTGCTTGTGCTATGTAAGGAATATGTGATGTGTATATGCATGTTGGGCAATTTATTGTTCTTCAAATAGAATAGTTGTTCAACTTTGACTTGAAAAGTCAAATATACAGTCTTAAATTAAAGGAGCACATTGATTGTAAGGGACCAAACATTTACTGAGAACCCGCCTACCACCTGCACCTGCCACCTTGCTGGCTGCACTACCTTTTGTATTGTTGTACCCCTTGCTCAGCCCTTTCCACTTTTCCCATCTCCCTTGCACTTTCCCCCCCCTACGCTCCACCCTGCACTTGCGCGTACTCAGTGTCACTGGGCCTAGTAAGATCGTTGTTTTGTCTTCCCTTGTTCCCCTCCCTTGCCTTGTCGCGCTCGGAAACACTTGTGTATGAGTGGGATACAGCTAAAATATCATATATCATATCATAGCCAGAGAATCCTCTAAATCCTCACTCACAAGTTTTTAATTGCCAACATGCCTATCAAATATGGTGCACTCAGCAGGGTTTGACTTATGTAGAAATAGAATACTAGATGTATCTTGTCTTTGGACTGCATTTATGATGGGAATACACCCAGTACATTTTACGCATTGGTCTCCACAAAGGAATCTTAGGGAAGACAGGTTGATGGTAAAATGAGGGTCTACCAAAATGCCTATTTTCAGTTTCTGAAATGGCAGCTCTTCTGTCATCCCCAATTTAGTTTTAAGAATGTTACTTGTAAATTTGAGCAACACATCTTTCCTTTATTATTTTCTGTTTCACTGAGAACACAACCTAGGTAAAGTCACCACCTGTCAGTGTGCATAAAAAACCCAGGCAATTTAAAAGTTAGACTTTGTTAGGAATACTCTTGTTCTTCAGACTGCATCTCCAGACACACTCTGCTTACCTCTCAGCTATGAAGTGCTTGCTTCTTGCCTGCCTGGTGGAATCATCTCTCAGCGTTGCGGCCCAGGTCTCCTTTGCATGCAGTACCACTGACAGCCTTGGGCACACCACATGAGTTTCTCTTTACCTCCCTGACCCGCACTTGTGATAACCTGCTTCTCTGCCGTGTGGGCACAATACACCAGCGTGGGAGGAGCCTCGGCTAGGTGAGACTTCTGTTGCAGTAAGGGGTCCAGTATAAATACATAATACATTATAATTTCCATAATGCAGTGGATTCCCTTCCACAGCTCTCTAATGATGTTCCTGTTTCACTTTGGGCTTGAAGAGATGCGATTGCCTTTCCACTGGCGCTTTGACTCCATGCATTGCCAGTGAATGGTGGCGTTACATTTAAGATGGCTTGCTTTAATTTTAATGGCTCTGGGATATATCTGCAGTGAAATGCAGCTGTATAACTTGCCTGGCCCTGGGTAGCAAGGTCATGGGAATGCACCTCTGCTAGCTTACTAGCAGTGTGGTTTATGGGCTCCCCTTAAAGTGATGAGATCCGTAGTGTGGAGGTGAGGCTGGCTGTGGGCTACCTGCATCGGTTCCTGCATGGCCCCTGCTGCTGCTGTCTGCCGTGCCGTCTTTCTTAGGTGCATGCAAAGAAATGCACCACTCTGCGGATAGGGGAACGCACACTTCTGGCTCACTCCCCTGTCCTGGGTTCACATTTGGGGACCTGCCCAGGCAAGCCACCGGCACCTGGAGCTGGCCAATTAGAGGACGCGTCCCACCGCCCCTACATCCATACACAGGAGTGCTGTCTCTCCCCTGCTTAGCCGCTTGCAGGACCGCCTGTAATTTGAGCTTGGCAGCCTTGAGGTAATTCAATTTAGGCTTCAGCTTAAAGCAAGGAAGGGAAATAAAGTGCAACATTTCTCACCAGAGCCAAAAGGCAAAAAAGAAGGAGTTGATTGAGCCACTCACAGGATAGGCTCTGTTGTAGCCGAGAAAAGAGAAGTGACGGTGGCGGCGCTGACTGTGTGTGCACCAGCACCGCAGACATAGATGGGTGCAGGGTAACTGCTGTGCCTCTGGGAGCTGGTCAAAACATCTATTGTGTGGTCTGCTGCTCTGGACATGGTGCCTGCATGCTGCTACATGGGTGTGACGTCTGCCAACCCCAGAGAAACAGACAGAGGCAACCTGGAGCCACTCGGCACTGCCCAACACATGGGCCACACACACGCATTGAATACAGTGGGACACACGTTGCAACGACTCCCGCCCTGCAGGCTATATGTTCTTGGCATACATTTTTTATGCCTTAATTCATTCTCTTGCCCCAGACCATCAAAGGCTGTGGGACACAGCAAAAAAGGAAAAAATAAATCCTTTTTTTCGCACTGAACTGGGCATGTTAATGTCCATGCACAGTTCAGTGCGAAAAAAAAATATTTTTGTTGCTTTTTCACGGGGGTGGCCAATAGGGGGGCCAGCCTTTCTATAAGGGTGGCCGTGGCCCCCCTTGGCCACCCTTTGGAGGCGCCCCTGAAGTTGACGAGAACCAGAAGAATCCTGTCCGTTCGTTTTTTTCTCCACTTCCCCCTTTTCCCCTAGTCTGGTCAATTCAGCAGTTGTTCCACTTGACTGTTGGGTGAACTGGTTTGGGGGATCTGGTGGGCTATTCATCTGCTCCAGCAGGATTTCGGAGCTGGGACCTGATAGAATGAAAGGCCCATGTTAAATACCTGCCCGAGCAGAAATGGATTCCGAGGCAGAGGTATCTTTGGGTTCATTAGCAAGGATGCTAGCAGAGATGAGAAAAGAGATGTTGGAGTGAAGAAAAGAGGCATCAGAGTTGAGTGAAAGTGTAAAGGAGTTACGTTTATTGGTATACAAGGATGGTGTGTAGGAGGAATAACCGAGTGTCTCAGGTTGGAATTCGGATAGAGCGCCGTCTGAGCTGGCTCCTGAGGTTCAATTGAGGAGGGCTGCAGAAAACAGAGAAGGGGTGAAGCAGAAAGGAAGTGTGGCAGGGATTTCTTTAGTAAATACTCCATTGGCTCCTCCAGAGGATTTCTCAGGGGACCAACTAAAGTTTAAGTCCTTCCTCATGCAGAGTGAATTGCATTTTATGTGTAGGCCCGAGTCGCTTCCCAATGAGAAGGCAAAGGTGGCTTTTTTGATTTCTTGTCTGGTGAATCGGCTGCTTGGTCAGTACCCCTAGGTGGAGCCCGGGCTAGGGAGCAAGAGAGTTGGGAAGCATTCAAGGCCGAATTTGGCAAAATGTTTGACAGACAAACTCTGATCCAGAGTGTAGATAATGAGTCAATTAAATTGAAACAGGGAAATAGGGATTTATCTGTCTACATTACACAATTCCACTGGTATTGGAGAGAGCTTGGCCGAAGGATTAAAGGTCTTCCCTTTTCTATAGGGGTTTACGAGAGGATTTAAAATATGCATTGACAACAGTAGTAGAGAGACCAGTCATTTGTGAGGAGTTAATCACTCTGGTATTGAAATTAGATGCTCGGTTAATTGAGAGACGTCAGGAGCGTAGGAAGTCCGTTTCAGAAGGAAGGTCTTGGGTTTGTAGCGAGCGACCTAGAGGAGATCTAGTTCAGAGGGACGTTAATGGCCTGGTCAGAGAAAGACAGTTTAGACCTCCTTTAACTAAGGAAGAGAAAGAGAAAAGACGAAAGGAGAGCTTTGTCTATATTGTGGGGATAGTGGCCATTTTGTTGGGAATTGCCCCAGAAATTTCAAAGTTCATCAGGAAGACGTCAGATGGTGGCGAAAACAATCCAAGCTTCAGTACCACACATTGTAAGTAACGTATCCTTGCATTGGAAGGGTGGAATGAAATGTGGGGGTCCTTGTGTGCTTGATGCAGGGCCGACAGGTAATTTTATTGATAAGACTTTGTTCATTCGTTTAGGGGTGCCACTGAAGGACAAGGATGTTCCAGAACAGGTCAGGGCAGTTGATGGAACTCAGTGTACTTCCGGCCTCATTACACAAACCACAGAATTTCTTGGGTTGCAAATGTCTGCAGGTTACTGGGAAGAAATCATGTTCAAGTTAATTGATGCACCTCAACTGCAGATAATTCTGGGCATGCCTTGGTTGACTTTGCATAACCCTTTCACTGACTGGGCCAAAAGAACAGTGGAATTTAGATTAGAGTTCTGGCAGGAACATTGTGTCACAGCATGGGATGAGTGTTAATCTGTAAAAGGAGAGAGTCTAGGAGAGTACTTGGTTGATGGTTTGGCTGAAAAACATGTGATTGGTGCAGTGGTAGGGGCCTTGCCTGAGTGTTATCAAGATTTTGAGGTGGTCTTTAGTGAACAAGAGGCTAATGAATTACCACCGCACCGTCCTTACGATTGCAAGATTGATTTGGAAGATGGAGCACCAATTTCATGTGGCAGAATCTATGCTTTGACCAAAAAAAGAGAATGAACACCTGAAGAAATATTTGCAGGAAAACTTAGAGAAAGGGTTTATTCGCCATTCCCAATCTCCAGCGGCTTCCCCATTGTTCTTCGTGCCCAAGAAGGATAAAAGTTTAAGGACTTGTATCGACTACAGAGCCATCAATAAGATAACGATTAAGAACCGATATCCGCTTCCGTTGATCTCTGAAATGTTAGCTACCATACAAGGTGCAAAGATAAGTTGGACCTTCGTGGAGCCTATCATTTAGTGAGAATCAGAGAAGGTGATGAATGGAAGACGGCTTTCCCAACCGGTTTCAGAATGTTTGAATACCAAGTAATGCCGTTCAGGCTTTGTTATGCGCCAGCGGCTTTTCAATATTTCATCAATGAGGTGCTGCAGGAATATCTTGATGTTTTCGTAATTCTATATATCGATGATATTCTAATATTTTCTCAAGAGGAACATCAGCACCTGGAGCATGTCCGAAAAGTACTACAGAAGTTACAAGAGAATCATCTATTCGCCAAGCTGGAGAAAGGTCAATTTCACACGACAAGGGTGGAATTCTTGGGGTTTGTGATTTCCCCAGCTGGATTGGAGATGGATTCCGGCAAGAATAAGGCGGTTGTAGATTGGCCAACGCCCCCTTGTGTGAAAGATGTGCAAAGTTTCATCGGGTTCGCACATTTCTATCACTGGTTCATTCAAGACTTTCATCTGTGGTGGCTCCAATCACATGTCTTTTGAAGAAGGGAGTTAAATTCTGCTGGGAGAAGGAAGCAGAGGAGGCTTTTCTTTTCCTAAATAACAAGTTCACCACTGGACCAGTACTTTTGCATCCTGACGTGGAACAACCGTTCTTTGTAGAAGCAGATGCTTCAGATGTGGCTTTAGGAGTCGTTCTTTCGCAGAGACATCCGACTTCAGGCCAGTTACATCCGGTAGCCTTCTTTTCCAAGAAGTTTTCAAGCGCAGAGAAGAATTACACCATCTCTGACAGGGAGCTTCTGGCGATAAAGGCTGCATTTGGAGAGTGGAGACACTATTTACTTGGAGCTGGACATAAAGTAACAGTACTTACAGATCACCGAAATGTGATCTTTTTGCGCTCAGCCAAGACATTAACGCCACGCCAGTTAAGGTGGTCTCTCTTTTTCACCGAGTTTGACTTTGTAGTGACTTTTAAACCCAGCCGACAGAACGGTAAAGCAGATGCCTTGTCCCGGTGTAATCCTGGAAGTCTTAAGGAAGATCCTTTGACACCAGTGCCGCTGTTGAGTGATTCAAATTTTGTGATAGCAGAGGTACAAAAGGGTTTGAGTATGAGTGAATTGGTGCAGAGAGAAATGACTAGTGAGCAGATGAAAGAATGGGCAAAAGCAGATCCAGCCAGGGTTATCAAGGAAGGTCTTCCGTTAATGGATGCAAATTTATTCCTGCCCACAGTGGAATTAAGGGAGGAGGCTCCTTGCCAGACTTATGATTCTACTTTAGCTACAAACACCCATCTTGTCCAAATATGCTCGGCGCATGTGTTTCGCACTATTAATCTGTCCAGACATCTCAACGGTGTGCATAGAACACCTATGCACATGTGCACAAAGTATTCTGCCCAAAACGCTTCCTGCGGACAGCCGTCCCATTCGAGAACATTTGCGACATTACCATGAGACCACACCCACGCTGCGCATGGTCCCTTATTTCGCAGACATGATCCGGACCCTCAGACAGCGGAAAAGTACAATGTTCTGCAATCTACAGTGTGTTAATGGGAAAGTACACACTTACAAACACCCCACAATTTGCCTTTGCACATATATGTATTTAAACGATGTAGGCCTCTTTTCCGGTTGCAAAGTCTCCACAGAAGCCCTAGAAAAGTCCACACCCCAGAGCTGCTCTTCATTCTGTTTGTAGCTTTTCATAACAGAGTAGCGGGCCACATAGCTTTGAGCTGTAATTGATTTCGTAGCAATTCTGCTATGCTACATTACCTTTGCAAGTAATGGCAACCATGTCAGACCGGCTCACTACGCACAGTAATGGAGAAACGTATTAATGCCCCTTCCTGCGAACCACACCCTCAGTACCGATAATCCCCACTGTCCCAGTCCCATGGGCAGCATGCTGAAAATTGTAGTATGTGGCACGTGCGCTTCCCCAAGTACCGCGAGGGACGCGCCCCAGTAAAGCAGGAACAGTCCTTCCCTTTCCACTATCTTCTTTCCAGCACGTCCTCATCGGGTACTGATAAATAGTCACACACGCATTCACCAATCACATTAAATAGCTCTCCATGTAATACTATCACTTCTGTACAACATTCCTCTGCGTAGAGACCACACCCAAAAATGTTATTGCCAATCCCTTAGACGCCACAGTCCCATTTCCATGCTCGCCATCCTCAAATGCCCCAGATGTGGCTTTTGTGCTGTGTGCGGGCGTTGGGGAATAAATTGCAACCAGGGTAGGCGATATCATCTTTGGTGGTGGCTATGAAAAGATCCTTTTTTTTTTAGATGCTTCTAGAGAAACACCTTTATTTTTGATTTTTATAGGGTTTTCTGTTTTCTTCTCCTCCTCTCATTCTTACAGTAAACTTTTCAGCGCCTCCTGTAGATGGGCAAACAAAAGAGCATCACCAATGCTGGACAAAGAAAACTCTGCATTTCGAGAATTAATGTCATTGTTGCAGAAGAACATCCGACGAGCGGACAAAAGAAATCACATGATTCTGTTGATGAGATCCCTTCCAGCCTCTAGCTGAGAACAACATACATTGGGATAGTCCCATACTCTTCTTGGTGGTATGGGTGAGAAAACCACCTGGGCAGTGGGAAAAAGCCTCTTCACTGCATTCATCAACCTCTTCAGTTGATGGAACAAACGTGAACAAGTCATGTAACCCAAAAGCATGGCGCCATAATGCACGTCAACAACATGACCAGTAGCGAAACTGGCCAATTCTCTGCAAAGTGCAAGGATAGCGCCGAAACTGAGGACATCGAGAGCGCACCACAATGCCTCCACTCCTTCGAAACCGAAATCGCCATTAAAGTCTCTTTCCTGGGCATACCTGTGCAGATCTACCAACAAGGCATCACCCAAAATCAACCCAATGCGTCTCTCCATGTCAGCTCACCTCACTAAGCAAAAACAGTATTACCACCCCTTCCTGTGAACCACACCCTCAGTACCTGATTGGATAATCCCCACAGTCCCATTTCCATTGGCCAGCATGCTGAGAAGCGCATACTGTGGCACGTGTGCTTCCCCAAGTACCGCGAGGACAGCGCCCCAGTGAAGCAGGAGCAGTCCTCTTTCCCTTTCCACTATTTTTTGTCCAGCACCAACTCATTGGGTACTGTTAAATAGTCACATACGAATCCACCAATTACAGGCAAGATGTCTGCATCCAACAATGTCAGTTCTGTACAACACTCCATATGTACTGTTACACATTCAAACTGCAAGTGTCGTGTGAATCGAAAGCACCTCCAGTACAAAGTTCAGTAAAACTATCCAAGACTTCGGCATCCAGATTCATCCACATCATCAGGAGTGAGGGGGAACACATTTCAACCAGGGTAGGTGATTTCGTTTGCAGTGGTGGCTCTGAAAAGACCCTTTTTAAAATATTTTTTTTTCCGTGCTTGCACAGAACCTTGTTTGTTTTTGCGCTTCATCTCAGTTTTATTTTTCCTCCTTACATTTTTCCAGGATTCTCTTCAACGCTTGTTGCACAGAGTAAAACACAGTATTGCCAATGGCGGTCAAAGAAATGCCATTTGCATGGAACCAGTGCAAATTCCGCTCATTAATGGTGTCAGTCGGTGGAGAATATCTCAGCAGTGCACATAAAGTGACACATGCTTCTGTTTATAAGACACCTTCCGACCTCTCGCTGGTGACAAATTACACTGGCATGGTCCCATGACCCTCTTGGTGGTATGCTTGAGAAAACCACCTTGGCAGTGGGAAAAATCTGCATCACTGCTTTTATCAACTTCTTTACGTGACGAAGCAAACATCCACACAACATGTAGCCCAAATGTTGACCTCCATAATACACCACGACAACAACAGTACCGACAGAGGGCACACATCTGCAAAGGTCAACCATACTGCCGAAACTGCATAGAGAGTACCCCAGAAGGATTCCACTCCTTCCAACTCAAAATTAACAGCAATGCCTCTTTGCACGGCATACCTGTGCAGATCTTGCACAAAGGTATCACCCACGATCAGCACTCTGCGTCTCTCCATCTCTGCCAACCTCACTACACAGAGTATTGGGAAAGAATAGTACCGCCCCTTCCTGTGAAGCACACCCTCAACACCTGATTGGATAATCCCTACAGTTCCATGCCCACCATGCTGAGAAGGGCAGAATGTGTCACGTGTGCTTTCCCAGCTACAGCGAGGGCCGCGCCCCAGTAAAGCAGGGACAGTCCTTCCCTTTCCACTATTTTTATTGCAGTACTCCCTCATTAGGTATATCAAATAGTCACAAAGGCATGCAGCAATCACATCTAAGACCTCTGCATTGAACACTAATTTCTGTACAGCACTCCATATGTACCATTACACACTCCGATACTCCGAGTACACATCTTGTCTGATTTGCAAGTACCTCCAGTTAAACGTTCTCCAAAAGTATCCACGCTTTCAGCCTCCAGATTCACCCAGAGCGGCACCCATCACTACTAAGTATAGGTAGCAATATTTGTTTTACTCCCAACACTCCAATAAGCGCAAAGAACCAATACTTCAAAGTGCAGTACATTAGTCAGTAATCTGTGCAATGCACACTACCGAAACACATACATTTTCCAGTTCAACCCTATCCAATTCTCTACACACAATATTTCAAAACAGCACTCAATGGACACACTGCAGGAGTGTTCATGCCATAAGCTCCAGCCATGGACTAAAAACTGTAGGATGTGCTAACAATCACCACACCCATGGAACTAACAATGTATGCAATGCTCACAAACCATACATAGAACGCAACAATGTCAAACCTATTTGCAAGCAGGCCACATAGTTGTCGGTGCAAGGGCTCCAGCCATGCATCCAAGACGCTAGGGTCTCATCACACAAAACACACCATAGTGCACCCTACATTTAAATGCTCATGTCATGTGCAATGCACTCCCCATCTGCAATTGAGCCTGCCAACTTTCACCTTGGCCACATGTTTGCATGCAAGGCTTCATGACGTTGCATTGGGTGTGGTGAATGGTGTGTGGGTGGCTGCGTACATTGTGCATATTTTAAATTCGTGATGCTGAGGACTTCCTTTCATGGCGCAATATCTTAAAGCACTTCCTACAGCAAGGGTTTTATAAGCGGCAAACCATAGCAAACGCAAATGCTCACGTGTGGCTCCCTAATGTGCAACACGTGCAATGACCTACACCATATGGTAATATACCCATATCACCTCACTTCGGTGTGCTCTACCAAGTCTAAAATGTCCTGCACAACCATTCTTTAAAGGTCACCACCATCGGAGAGATGTAGAGTTAAACCTGCATGGCTGCATTATGCTGTGGTGGCTATCGTCAAGGCGTAGGCTCTTGGGTTCATGGCCTATGGCCTTTATCCATGCACCTAAGAGTGTAGGCTTTGCCCACACACACCACAACATAATAGAGCCATGAATGCAAACATATGGCCACATACCACAATCCACAAACGTAACATAGGAACAGTGTTATAAAGGGCAAACCATAGCAAACGCAAATGGTCACATGTGACCCCCTAACGTGCAACATGTGCAATAACCTACACCATATGGTAAAGTATGCATATCAGCTCACTTCTGCTGTTCTACCACATCTAAAATGTCCTCCACAACCATTCCTTAAAGGTCACCACCATCGGAGAGATGTAGATGCCGTGGTGGCTGTGGTGAAGGCCTAGGCTCTTGGGTGCATGGCCCACGGCCTATCGCCATGCACCCAACAGTGCATGCCTTGCCCACAGACAGCACAACATAACAGAGCTATGCGGGCAAAAGTGTGGCCAGGTACCACAATCCACAAACATAACATAGGCAGTGACACTTCTACCCAACCCCTGCACCATAATACAGTGATGCATGCACACATGTAACAGCAGAATCCACAAACATATCACAGTGTCCAGCACCCCTACCCACTTCTATTCACATAGCATTGTATTACTGCCAACCCAACCACAAAATCTTCACAACAGTGGCCCTGCTCCCAGCACTCTATTAAGTGCATAAAGCCAAAACTTCATGGTGCAGTAGTCAGCACTCCGCGCAATGGACAGTACCCAAGCCGATAAAATATGCAGTTCAACCCTATCCACTTCTATGCACACAGTACTTCAACACTGCTCCCAGTGGACACACTGCAGGACTGTTCATTCCATCAGGTCCAGCAATCGACTACACACTGTAGGATCTGCTAACAATCCCTGCACCCATGGAACCAACAATGTATGCAATGTTGACAAACCACACACACACAAGGCAACAATGTGAAAGCTACTTGCAACCAGGCCACATATTTGTCAGTGCAAGCCCTCCACCCATGCATCAAAGGGGCTACGGCCTTACCACACGCAACACACCATAGTACACTATGTTAAAATTTTCATGTCAAGTGCAATGCAATCCCCTTCTGCCATTGATCTGCCATCAGTCACCACAGAAAGAGGTTGCTTCACCAGCTATCGTGACGTAACGCAGGCTGCCTACATTCAACACAGAAGGTAGTCGCCTGTGGAGGCACCAGCGAATTGGCGCAATACGCACAGATACTGCAGGCACACCACCTTCTTTTTCCATCTAATAATGGGATATCAGATGAACCCCCACCCTTTTCCATCCTTCTTCCCACCACCACATGGCGTAAATTATGTTTTGCAGGTCCTTCCGGCGCCGCACTGTCCTCCGATACACCATGGCGGCGTTTCCCAAAAATGTTGACGCACAGCAGGCTTCCCTCCAGCCAACCACCGACAGCGTACAATGTTCGCAGACATCACAGCGTACTGCAAGCCAATGAGACTTTTGTCCACGGAGCGAACAGGGAAATGGGTCCGCAGTGCAGAGCCAGGTATCACGCATTTTTAGAGATTTCCACCAAACACAAAAAAGCACACTTTCGGAATCAAGCACCCACTACTGCTGCAAATTTGGTTAAAATCCATCCAGCGTTTGGCCAGAAAGCATGCTTGTGTGTGTTCGGTGGAAATCGGGACAGTACGTTTTTTGCAAAACACTGAAATGTACGTCCCAAAAAATTAGTGATATCTGGGTTCGCTTTGCTGACCCATTTCGCTCTTCGTTCCAAAGACCTATGTCTGATTGGGTCGCGGAATTATGTGCTGTCAGCGAAAAGTGGACGCGGCCAGTGTTTGGCTGAAGGGAAGCATGCTGTGCGTCAAAGTTTTTGGGAGACGCCGCCATCGTGCATCGGACGATAGTGGTGCGCCGAAAGGCATTGGAAAGATTGCTTTGCAGGAATGGCTGGGTGAAAGAGGGGGAAGCAAAGATATTGCCAATGTTTTGTGCTGTAGGCTACGGCTGCGGGCGGTTATGTTGAGATTGTGCGTTGGAGTGGTTTTGTTGCAGTGGGTCTGTGAGGAAATATTAACCTGCTTCTTTTACTTGGCTCGCTGTGGGCCTGGGTAAGGCGTAGGCTTTTCACTGAATGGCCATGCCATGTAGAAAGAGCATACGGCTTTGGTACAAATCCCCTAATGTAAGGGCTGAATGTATGGAAGAGTAATGAGACACTTAGCGATTAGGTAGGCGGGCGAGTTTGCTTACACCGTTACTGCAAGGGAGCGTATAACGACACAGAGATTGTTTGGCAGCACACTGTCGCGATATGCACCGATCCCGCAGCTATTGACATACACTGGATTGGTGGGTAGTTGCACAGGGAAGTATGATATGTCTATCATTGTAGGCAGACTGTATAGAGGATGGGGAGTGCCTTGGAAACAATATGAGGATGTTTGTAGTCGGAATGCAATGTTGTCTAGTGCCTGTAACACCCATTCTGGCTTGTATGCATGGGTACAGCCCTTGGCCGTCACAGTGTGGGCACTGGTTGGAAGTAGGTGTGAGAATGTTGCGTTGTTTGAGTCTGTTGTATCTATACGTAGTTGTAGGCATTAAAGCACTGCCTATGTACCCAAGAGCCTAGGGATTGGCCACAGCCTTGCTTTAGGGAGGGCAGGTAGACATTGGCAGATGGAAGGAATTTGTATGGAGGTACTCACAGATAGTTAATTGGTGGGCAGTTGTGGAGGCAACTATCATTTTTTGGTGAGTGCAGGCAGATTCCATTGGGGATGGGGAGTGCACTGGACAGAATATGAGGATATTTGCAGTATTAGTGGTATGTTGTATTGTGCTTGCAAAACCTATACTGACTTGTGTACATGGGTGGGCCCATTGCACATAAGAGGATGGGCACTGGTTGGAAGTAAGTAACAGAAAGTTGACTTCATTGGGTGTATTACTGAACCGATATGTACCTGTGGACAGAAAGGGTAAGTGCTGACATGTTTCCATGCATGGGTGTATTCGCCTATGTACCCAAGAGCGTAGGGCTTGCCCACAGCTTTGCTTTAGGGAGGGCAGGTAGACATTGGCAGATGGAAGGAATTTATATGCAGGTACTCACAGACTGGTGAGCAGTTGTGGAGGCGACTACTACTTTTTGGTGGGATGGTGGGTATTACTTGATGAGATGAGAACCATCTCCAGTTCCGGAAGCACCTCAAGAGCTTCCTCTTTGCTTCTGCCTTGGCTCCCCCTCCCCCTGCTGATCTCCTCTCTTTTGGTACTGTGCACTTGGCCACCCTCTGTCCTCTTGGCCCAGGTACCGGCTCACCCTGCCATCCTCTTGCACTGGGGACCGCATCTGTTCCATATAGTTCCCTCAACCCCCCCATTTTCTTCTTTTTCTGCACTTATCAGACTTACCTAGTCTGTCGTCGTACACACACTTGCCACTTGCTGGCTGCACTACCAATGTCTATTGCCTCCATCATCTATTTATTTTTATTTAGTATTATTCATTTGTTCTCTGCTCCGCACTTTCCACTCTCCCCCTTCCATGCACTTTCCCTTCTCAATGTCACTGGGCCTAGTAAGATTGTTGTTCTGTTCTCTCCTGTTCCCCTCCCTTGCCTTGTCGCGCTCTGGAACACTTGTGTACAAGCGCAATACGAATAAAATATATCATCCCTAGGCAACTGTGGGCCTGTATGCAGACCGTACCCACAGCAGCTCTAACTGGCAGGCATCAGGCCATTTGGGGTTTCCCATACGAGATCCCCTCCATCCATTCCTACTCATCATTTCCAGTTCCATGTCTACCAGGCTATCTCTAGATCCCCCCCGGTACGCCCATCCATTTGCTATGGCCAGTTGTGTGGCCCAGTAATAAAGCCTCAGGTCTGGGAGACCTAGTGCCCCCTTCCAACTGAGTGTTGCACAATGTCTCCAACTTGACTCTAGGTGTTTTCTTTTCCGATAAGAATTTCCTCAGTATCCTACTAATCCTGTTGAATTCACTCGCCTGTATCCCCACTGGGGCATGTTGCACCACGTACAGTAGTCTGGGAAGTGTCTCCATTTTGTAGACTGGTACTCTTCCCATCAAGGAATGTCCCTTGAAACACCATTTGCTGTACAGGCACATTATACATACCCAATAAATAAAAAATAAAATTAGGAGCTTGGGAGGGTAGTACACTGCCTGACATTTTGCTCGAATCGTTTAACTGCCAGGTGAAGGTTCAGCTGCGTAAAGGATGTCTCGTCTTTTTTGACAAACTCCCTAGATACCTAAATCCATTCTCTTCCATTTTTAACAGTGGATATCAACCTCGATTTCCAAGCCGGAATACAATCCAAATTCCTCTATGATAGTCATTCTTGGCACCAAAATTAATCACGTCTAACGGCAGGATGTCTACCAGACTCTGCAACCTCTTTGTCCCCTCCCCCCCCCCAGTACCATATGGCGACGCTTGATGTTCAGTCTAGTTCACCTATTCTGGATTAATCCACACTGATCTCCACTCACTAGGTTTGCTATAATCTTACTTAGCCTGTTCGCCAAGGCCTTGATAAGTATTTTGCTCTCAATATTAAATATGGATATTTGTCTATATGACCTACAGCACTCCCTTGGTTTTCCCTCTTTAGGTATCACTACTATTGTAGCATTTCTGAGATCTGGAGAGAGCTCCTCTTGTTAATTACTCTGAGCACCTCACACAGTGGCCCCGAGATTTCATCCTTCAATCTTAACCAGAGTTTCAATGGGAACCCATTGGGCCCTGTGGACTTAGCCCTTAATAGATGTACCATCGCCTCCTGTATCTCCTAATCGTAGTGTCCCCTTGAAGGCGTCCCTCTGTGCCACCCCTAAACGGGTCAGTTCCAGCCGACCCAGAAACTCCCCTACTTCCGCCACCCCCCTGGTGCGCTGCATAGCATACAGCTTCTGATAATACCTGGCGAAGGCTTGCACTATTTCCCCAGGTTCCCTTGTCGTCTATTCAGTCTTCCTCCATTCGATTTTGTTCACAACTTTGTTGGTTTCCTCCCTTTGTGCCAACCACGCCAGAAGCTTCCCAATCTTGCCCCCCCACCCCCATTCGTATATGCAAGCCACCCTTTTCCACCAATTCTAATCTCTTCCCTCACAATCTGGAGTTCCCTTTCTTTTTCTTCTGAGTGGGATGGTCTCATGTGGTCCTCTAAGCTCAATACCCTAGCCTCTGCCCCCAGAATTAATCTTTCCCTCTCCCTGCGCCACCACAATGGCTATGGCTCTCACTCTTAACTCCGCTTTATATGCTTCCCACAGCATCTGTTTGGCATCTACAGGGTCCTTATTGAACTAAAATACTAGTCAGTCTCCTCCAATAACCTCATTCCATCCTCGTACTGCACCTTGTTGATCCCCAGTCTCCATTCACCCCTTAATGCCTTGAATCCCATCTTAATTGACCACATCAACAGTGCATTATATGAAATACCCCAGATAAGTATCCCAACCCGTCGATTTTGTCTACGTCAGCCTGCGAAGCAAAGACCGTCTATCCTGGAGAGAGATTTGTGAGGGAGGGGCT
Organism: Ambystoma mexicanum; assembly: GCF_040938575.1. NCBI lineage: Eukaryota > Metazoa > Chordata > Amphibia > Caudata > Ambystomatidae > Ambystoma > Ambystoma mexicanum. Next base: position 309,470,434 of record NC_090927.1, on the reverse strand, counting down.
GGGAAAAATGAGAATTCCCTTTTGGGGGGAGGGGGGTTTCCTCTCTCCAGAGATCCGCCAAACCCATTGCATCCAAGAAGGACTTTAGCTTTGTGTCTGCATTTCCCCCTCGTGCAGCTCCCCTCCACCGATCACGGGATGGTGTGATTTCTTCATTGAAGTCCCAGCCATTATCGCAAGACCCAGTTGTACCGCCATCATCCTCATCTTGGCCTCCTCAAGCGTATCCTGTAGCAGTGTGGGTGGGGAGTAGATGTTTATAAAAGGAGAGTGCATCTTGACCTAGATGTCCCTCTACCCCACCACTCTGCCGCCCCTCTCCTGAAATGTCTCGGTGACCTGAAAGGGCAGTGATTTCCTTATGAGGAACCCCAACCCCTGGAACCCACGTAAACCTAGCATGGACCACACATTTATACCGCCCATGATCCAGTATGCGACAGATGTCCCCCAAGAGGTGGGTTTCCTGTAGCAAAACAACATCTGGTTTTACCCACCTCAGGTACTGGAATACCACACTTCTTTTACACTGATCGTTCATTCCATGCACATTCCAAGAGATGCATCCTATACCGTCCTGGTTATCCATCTTTCAACAATTTGCGCCAGTGTTTCAAATCATAACCCCGACTCATTCTACAAGTTTTACTGGCCCCATCTGTCCCGTTCTCTGATACCCAACATAACTCCCAACTTTGCATCCCCTCCTCCCATCACCCTTTGCCCCCTCTATGCCCTCCCTGTCCCTTCCCCAATCATGAAGTACCTGTCGCCCTAAAGAACTAGACCCCTATAAACAAACTATCAAACTCCTGCTCCTCCCCCAAGACCATTCGCTCCTCTTAACTTTATTCCCCATCCCCCCTATGCACCCACCTGTGTATAGGCGCGTTACAAATGCCATATCATATCATAACCTCCCACCCCCGCTCTTTTGCTGTACCAAAACTCCTCTGCCTCCCCATGCAAACAACAATCCAGGAAGCCAGAGCCCACCCCCCACCCTCACTCTGGCCACATCCATTCTGACCCCAACGTTTAATCCCCCACTCTTTCTACCCTTTCCCCCTGGTGGAGGGAGGGGGTGGAGCGGTGTCCGAGTTCCAGTCCTGCCCAGTGAGGCTCGACTCTACTCTGCATAGTTTGTGTTTGTTCTCTCCCCCTCTCCCCCTCTCTCCCCCTTTCCCCCTCATGAATGAGCTGACAGAACCTTGTAGCTGTTCAAGGTCACTGCACTTCTGGGTCAGACGGAAGGACTCCTCCTCCTACCGGACCCTTTATTGTGGACACGGATTCCTGAAACAGTGCTCTGGGTACAAAATCGTTATTACAAATGGAAAATAATGAGCTGCAACACCCAATCTTGCATCCTTAACATAACTTTCCCTGTGCATCGCGGGAACGTCCATTTATTGAAGGACAGAGCGAGAGACTGGCCCCCATGGAAGCCCTCGCAGAGTAGAGATCCATAGTGCTGGTGATTCACCACAGGTTTGGGGGTCCTGTCAGAGCCTGACTATTTTTTCATGTATTCCTCTGTTGAAAGTGTCAAAAACTGGTGGCAGGTGAATTATTTATTGCACCATGAAGGCGGACCACCCTCCGTGGTCTGTTGCAAGTCCAAACCACCATTTCCCTCCAAATAGGTGGGGGGAGGGAGGCCTTGTCAGTGACCTCTCCTCCAGGCTCGCCGCTCCTCACCTTGATGTGCTCCACAGTTGCATGAGGGTGTGGGGGAGACACTCCCCTGTGGCCTGACCCACCACAATGCACCCCTGTGCTCCTTCAAGGTACAACCTCTCATGGCTCCTCGCGATCTTGATTACACCACCCGTGAATGTTTGTGTGGCGTACTGTGTACAGGCCCCTGTGCTGTTGTCGGTGTCAGGCCACAAGGGGGCTTATCACTGCCTCCAATTATTACTTGTCGGGGAGACTCGGTGGGCTGGCAGTTAAGCAACAACTGGTGCAGTACCCTTTGGGTGCACTACAACAATCCTGACCTCCTGGAAATAGGAACCCAACCTTTGGTGCAAGTCTGTACTACACAGGTTGGTAGTGTGGCTGAGCAGCCAGGCTTATCTCAAGGGTGGTCAATGTGAGCAGTAGGGGAGTTACACAGAGATTCACAGTGACAAGTCTCCAAATAAACACTTATACTCAAGGTTTCTTGATTAAACAATTATTAATTTAACAGTCAGTTTGAAAAAGCCTTCTTCAGAAGGGGCACTATAATAGTAACCCATAAATATACTTCAAAGTACACACTATTAGTTTCTTTAAATCAGCAAGTACCCATTTGGGATGGAACACAGACACTTCCTACACCCTCAGGTGACAAATAGTTAGGACACTGTGGACCTTAATATATCACTGGTACATTTAGAGCAATACTGAGATGATTGTTAAAGTAAAGAGATTTCAGAAAACAACAAGAGATCACACAAATATTCTGAAGCAGGTAAGTACTTTTGGACCCCCTAATGCAAAGTAAGTTAACCCTTTCCTGGAGGGAAGGTAAGACACAAGCAGAGGAGAGAAGAGTCATTCAGGGATCCAGTAATAAAGAAAGAATCAGGATGGGAGATCGAAAAACAGCAAGATTTGTTGATTAATTTATTTAATCTCAAACTGGTAACACAGTGTTAGGTATTGCTTATTTTGAAGCAAGCAGATAACGGACAGATTTAACAATTGGACAAACGGAGGTACTGCTGCATACCAACCTCTTACATATTGAGGGTATTGGCCTCCTATTTGTGCACAATCTCTAGAAGACAATTTGACATTAAAAATATAAACAAGAGTGAGTGCTGCCCAGGACTACTGATGGTCCATGGGTGTCATAAAACAAAACACACAACAAGTGTAAACGAAAAAGATGGGACAAGGCGTTGTGTCGTAGATCGACACTGTAGTGTTTCGGCCACTTGTAGGTGTAGATGGGATGTAGTTGATGGCGTGGCCTTCTTCAGGACGGGGGTGAAGAGTGACACTGTCTATAAGGTATCGGTTAGATGGAGAAGGCTGTTATGATGGATTGTGATCTCTGTGAAATGCTCGTTTTATAATTTAAATTGCTTATTAGCGGTTGATTAATGCCAACAAGTACACTGAGGAGTGCAGTTGTATGGAGCTTACCGTCAAATGGGATGATGCGGCGGTAAAACTGTTGAGGAATCTCCCTCAGCGTAGTAAGATGGCGACTGGTGGAGCTGTGTAGGGCATACACTGCTCTGTGGGTAAGAGTGGTGGATACTCTGCAAGTACTGCAGCCAATTGGATTGGCTCGGGTGTGGCTGTGCCTATTAATGGCGTATTGAGTCCACAGTCCTAGGGACAAATGGATATATGGAGTTGGATCCGTATTGCCCAGTAAAGAGCATAATTGTGGGTGTCAAAGTGGTGGCATGCACGTAGTGGAGCAACAGTGACCAGCCATATCTAAGTGTGGAGAGAAATGCAGAGTTATACGTTTCTGGAGTCCTATAAAGGGGTGCAAAATGGTGGAATGCCCCTGATGAAAAACGGATATATGGAGTTAGCTCCGTATTGTCCAGTAAAAAGAGCATAATTTTGGGTGCCAAAGTGGTGGCATGCACATGGTGGAGCAAACGCGACCAGCCATCGCTGGGTGTGGAGCGACACGTGAGGAGGTATACGTGTCTAGAGTCATATAAGGGTGCAAAATGGTTGAATGTCCCTGATGACGAGGAGTGTCACTAATCTAATCTCTGTGGTCAATCACACGTGAAGATGATGTTTAAGTGTGGGATCAAAAAACAAGATGCCCTGTGCGCCCTGATGTGGTGGGCGCCTAAGCAGGTGACAGGGTTCTCTAAATAACCGTCATGGTGCGTAGTCTATATTAGCTGTGAATGCATCTTATGTGCATCTGCCCCGGCATAATATCATAATCGCTGGCGTGCGCGCTCGATTTCTGCGTGTGCAGAGAGATAACGGATCTAGCCCTGCGTGCATATCAAAGTGCAAAAAGAGCGAAAAGAAAGAGGGCACCAAAGGCTCTAAGCAGTGGGAAACTTACTTGAACGGCCCACGATGTAGCTTTGACTCGCTGCAAGAGTAAAAGTGTGTGCTGTGTAGCACCAACAGACTAAATCATTCGATGAGTCCCTCCCTCAACCTTAGGCAACCAATGAGGATGCACCACGTGGGCCAATGCGGAGGGATGTGTGGCATAGGGTTGCAAAAGAAAGTGAAAGTGTATTTGATAGGTCCCATTGGGCAAATCGTCACATGAGGTCTGATGACGATCTGGGGGCCTGATGGGGATCATGGTCCTGGAGCTAAAAATGCCTAAAGCGCATAGTAAATGAACCCAAGTTTCACAATCATAGCGACATGGTGCAGATGCGCTAGTAGGCATAACACTGGATGCGTGTGTTAATGAAGTCGAATTGAAGATGAAAAACAAGTCCAGTGTTGCACAGGGATGCTGCAGCGCGTAGCCTACAAGTTATTTATATGTAGTGGCAGTAAACATTGTATTTGCATCATCCGGTGTTGTGCTTGCAAAAATACATGCAATATGATTCCTTGGTACGTTAAGAAAATTAGGTTATTAGATGACGTAGCCCCGCACTCTCAAGGGCAATGTGTGTCTGCACACAGGGTTGAATAAAAGTATGCACAGGACCGGCACCTTTAGAATTTAGGTCCTTTAGCATAGTGTGGTTACATGGTAATGGACATTTGTGTGACAATTCCAGTGAAGCATATTTCAGACATCACTGGTGTTTGTGTAGTCAGGTTCAATAACACAAGTGAAGCCTCGTACACATGTGTGTTGTATAGACGTGGTGTGATACGTTACAAAGGCATTTGCAATAAATCACAGCAGTGGTGTAAATACATGAACATTCGCTAAGGACATCAACACTAGGAGTACAATGGTCCAGCCAATGTCAATTGGGAAAAAGTCTATGTGAGCTGAAGCACTTCTTGCAGGTAAGTAAAACCTGTGCACAATATTTTAGAAGTCGTTGTAGAAAAAGTAGAATCAATGTAGGCCCACAAGCTGGGAGGCTTGTGAGGTGTAGAAGATGCAAGCAACGCTACAGGAGCAATCAAAACAAATCTCAAATGAGAACAAGATAGGCTACACAACAAGAGGCAAGCCCCCTTGGTTTACAGTACCTTTGGTTAGAAGAAATGGTTCCAGCTGGCCCCTGTTCCTGTGCAGCTCTGTAGATCCTGTTGTGATTGGGTCTCAGTCGCGGGGACAAGAGGGAGGACTTCTAGGGACTCCTAAACTGCAATAGGACAGTCAGCAGCAGCAAAGGACAAACTCAATTCAGCGGCACTTTGTGGTTTTAGCTCCTCGAATCTCAGCAAATAGCACCATCGCAGACTCTGATACCGCACATACTGTTAAGATGGCTCAGGCTTGGTCAGTCCTGCTTCGAGGGAGTCTGTAGGATCTTCCTAATGCTCAGGTCAGAACCTAAAAGTTATGCACTTGATTTGGTGTTTCTCGCCCTGGCACTTTGGTTCCAGCAGCAGCAGTAGCAGCAGAAGTACAGCCAGCTTCGAGAGGACATCCAAACTAGTTCACTTTGGAGTTGATTGGTCTCCCCAACTCAAGGGGAGAAGTCGTCCTTGCAGGGCTTCTCTAGACAAGGCAAATTCGGAGCTTCAGCACAGCACAGCAGCAGCAGGGCTTCACCGGGCAAACCAACCGTCTATGAGTTGCAGCAGGCATCTCTTCTTCGGATTCCTTCGTCCAGTGGTCGACTCGTCTTCCAAGGCAAAAAGCCTCGCCTTTCATGCAGGTTTCTCCCATTCATTCCAGCCTAGCTGTCAATCCCACAGCAGGGTGAGCTGTCCTTGCCAGACAGCCAGGCGGCCAATCACCTTTGGGTGCATTCCTGTAACCAAGGGGATTAAGCACAGGGAGTTTCAGGCACCTCCCTCACTTCCTGCCCCTGCCAGACATACTGGAGCCAGAGGGGGGGTTGACTCATGAATCCCGCCAAAGACAAAACAAACAAAGGGACCAAACCTGGTTTGGCATGCAGAGTAAATCTCATGAAGGACCTTTCCAGCAAGAAATGGTGTAAAAAGACGACCAGGGCCATTTTGACAAAATGGGCACCCATGGGTACCTACTGCAGCTGCGAACGCAGCCCACGGCAAACGCACACAATATCTGGACAAACCACAGAAAGAGTTACTCCTTTATCCAATTAATGAATCCACGTGGTTGGGACATTTTGCTAACCTATATTACAGCAAAATGGACGATGCACCTATAACATGGAAATGTAAATATCAATGGCTTGTGAACCTTAACACGAGGGATATTGAAAATGTAATAATTAAATCTAAAAACTCTGGGGCACCAGGGCCGAATAACTTAACTAACAAAATCTTGAAGTGTGAACCTGTGATATGGGCTAAAATACTTACCCTTTTGTTTAAAAAGATATTATTCAATAAAGTTATTCCCTTGTCCTAGAGGGTATCAATTATTATCCCTATTTTTAAGAAGGGATCTCGTTTATATCCCACGAGTTATAGGACAATTGCCATTGCAGATCCAGAGTCAAAGCTGTTTGCATCTGTGGTTCTGAAAGATATACAAAAGTGGATGTTGGAGGAACAAATCCTAGATATGAGACAAATAGGCTTTAGGAAAAACATGGGCACAGAATGTGGTGGTTTGATACTGAATTGTTTGAGAGCTGAAGCGATGAAGGGCGCTACCTCTGTCTTCGTTGCATCCATGGACCTAAGCTCCGCTTTTGATCAAATGGACAGAACTATTCTCTGGCAGAGATTGAGAGTACTGAACATGCCCCCGATTCTGTTGGATATATTAAGGGCTATTTACTCAGAGACAGGATTGAAGGTTAGACTTGACTCAGAGGGCACTCGCTCCAACGAACTTATCATACATAATGGTCTTCGTCAAGGCTGTAGACTGGCACCTACAATATTCAATCTTTATGTGAGTGGTGTGAATTTGGCTCTGTCAAACAATGGCCTAGTGGCCCCCAGAATATGGTATACCCGTCTGTCCTGATTAGCGTATGCAGACGATTTCCTCCTTATGGACAGCACCAAGGTTGGTCTTCAAAGAATGCATATAGCTTTTGAAGAATTTATTATCTCTATATCATTGAAGATCAACCCGTTAAAAACGGTGATAGTCCATTTAGGAATAAGAAGTTAAACATGTTCACATGGTCATGTGGTAACAGCCGAATTAAAGCTCAGCCTGTGTTTAAATCCTTGGGTTTTATAATATCTGGGGCTAACTCGAGATCTTTATTCAGGACACAACTCAGACTTAAAGTGGACATTGCTATTCGCCAAATGCGCGCTATAGAATCAAAATTCGGTATATTCACAATGATTCCCCCTGAGAGAATTCTATATGAAAAAAAGGAATTCCTCGATTAACATATGGAGCGGAATTACAATCTAACCTGTGAGGGGTACTGGTCCTCTATTGAGAGTTACATTTGGAAATCAGTTTTGTATTTTTTACCGAAATGTATTCCTTTTCATTTCATTAAGTACGAATTTGGACTAAACTCTCTTGGCTTATGCAACCTGGAAAAGACTTATGCTGTGGAGGAAATGTAAGTCATCAGAGTTTAACTCATTGTACTGTCATGCAGTACGGGATACTGGTAACCCATTTATACTAGCATTGAATGCAGAAACATTAAAAAATCTGAAATGTCTAGGTCTGGAAGTAACCTCACTCATGAATAAACCGTCAAGGGTGAAAGAGTGTGTCATGGGTTTTGATTGGTTGAACACAAAGAATAGAATACTGGAATCAAAATTGTATTATCAAGTGTGCGCATTGAATAAATGGCTGCCGGCCATGGAAAATTATCTACTAAAATACCCCAACAAAATTAGAAATTATTTTATGCGTTTTAGGTTTAATGTCATTGCTACAAATCAGATTAATTCTATCAGATTGACTGTGCAAGGTTCTTGGTCATGGTGTAGATTCTGCTACGTAGAGGGGATGGTTGAGACCTTGCAGTATATACTACTGGTGTGTCTGGCCCTCAAAGACAAAAGGCTTTTATACTTTTGACAGTATGTACCCAATCCTGCTGATGTTGATAGGAAATTTATCCGGTTTAAAATGCTACATAATAGCAAAGGTAATTTAAACATTAGGGTTGCAACATTTCTGAGAAACGTGTGTGCTCTTTTATAAGTGTTTAGAATTAAATTTAATTGTTTATACAGGTTTAGCAGTATCCTCTACTGATGGTAATAATCCTCTGTGTCTGTGTGAGAAGATATATGCTTTTTATGTTTTCTATACCATGTCTGTATGTACTATTGTGGTCTACTTTTGTCTCATGTATTTATTTTTATGTATCTTCAGTGAATTCTCTATATGTAATATGACTTGAAGTGTTTATTTCTTTACTGTACAATGAATTGAAATCATGTTTTTTTAAATATTTTGTAAAGGTGTACATAAACCAAAACAAATAAAGAATAAAAAAAAACACACAATGGTAGTAAAAAGTAACCACTGCCACCAGCCATTAATTGTAGAAAGGGTAACAAAAATGTTATATGAACAACTAGACAAAGGGGATACTAAGTAACTCCTCCGGCACCCTATGGTAAGATAGTGTGTGCTGGGTCTAGAAAGTTACAAAATATAAGTTAAGTCAATTTCACTACCCTGCTCTTGGAAACAGTAGTTTCACCAAGAGAACGTATTTAAACCTTTGGGGAAATCCAAGAAACTTCCCTGTGCCACTGCACTGAAAGTGCTGTGTGTCACAATGCAAAGATGATGCCTATGGAGTTTGTCAGACGCCAAACCCAAAAGAAACAGTGTCCAAATCACAGAAAAATACATGAGAGTTGGAAAAATGTCTCACTCTTTCCAGGTTAAAAAGTCCTAGAGAGACCAGCAAAAGTGCTGGGGGTCTCTAAAGTAGAGTGGAAATAGCACATTTCTGAGAATTCTCCTCGACAGCCGTCCTCCGGGCCGACCCCTGCAATGCTTCCTCAGCCAGGTCCTGCAGTCGCTTGTCATCCCGGTGACACCCTGCAGTCTCGTTCACTGCACCGGACAGGTCGATACGGCCCCCAGTTGCACCGGGTCAGAGCTCCCGTGTTCGGTTGCCTGCCAATGAATTTCTGAGCCCCCAGACCACGGGGAGATTGATAACTTTTCAGATTTTCGCCAAGGTGAAGCGGGAGCTCCAGCTTAAGCATGCTGCTACACGCCCCTGATGGTCCTCGTGAAGCGCATATTCTTAACTGGATTGTATTTGCAGAATATTACCTACTTAAACAAATTTGAAACGCAAAGTAACTTAACAACTTTAAATATAGATTTTTATGCTTCTGACTGAAATCTGTTGAATAGTCATGCAGAGGGCAGGAGTACCTCTAATTTTAGGATACTACTATATTTCACGTTTTAATGTCATCACATGTGCCAACCCTTGCACCCCAAATTATTATTCACATTTCAAGATTTACTGAGAACATTGTCTAAATTATTTAGGTGTGCTTTAGGAAACATCTTCACAACTATTGGTTTCACTCATGCCCCACATCTAGACTAACTGGCAGAACTGATGTGGATTGGCACCAGACAGTCCCACCAACTTCCTCAGCCACAGTATCTCTGCATTGCATTGTAAGATGCTGGCTGCAATGTTAAAAAGGTTAAAAAAAAAGTAAAAGACAAAAAAGGGAAACAGTAACCCAGTACTGCTAGTCTGAAGGACTAATCAGTTTCCCCATAACACATGAGCAAAAGACCAAGGGAGTGTAGCTGAAGACTTCACATCCCTGTAAAAATCCAGGACAGGTTCAAAAACAAAAGCAAAATGTTTGGGGTCCATAGAACCATGGAGGGAAAGTTGCCATAAGAGCAATAGTTCCTAAACACCAAGCACATAAGAGTGTGCCCTTAATGGATTCCAGAGGACTTGTACGGACTGAGAATTTCTGTGCAAAACAAAAATGACACCCCCAGGGTCCGAACTGCCAACCGTACACGGATCCCAGGCGAATGCTGAGGCAACCGAAAATGAACTGGGAATGAGGAGAGACAGCGGGGGAACAGGTGAGACCAAGAAACTCAAAACGAATTGGCAACAAAACTCCCCAGCACCTGAGATAAGGCGCAGGAAAAACGGGAGAGTTCAGATGAAATGAGAGTGATAGCGTGTATGTAGGAGGGTGTCGAGAGAGTGGAAGGCTCTAGTGGGAGTAGAGGTATGCCCTGTATGAAGCCAGGGGATGAAGGTATATGATATGATATGGCATTTATAGCGCGCCTATACACAAGTGTTTCAAGGCGTTTTGTTGCCAATTTACAAGGTAGTGGTAAGAGATCGGGTGGTAAGCGATAGGGTGGTAAGGTGTGGATAGAGAAAAGGGTTGTAGAGAGAGGTTCGGAGAGGGGTGTAGTAAGAGGAAAGCAGAGGGGTAGGAGAAAGTTGAGAGGAAAAGGAAAGTGTGTGAAAACCAGAGAAACAGAAGAGAGTGGGGAAGGGGAGGAGACAGTGGGTGAAAGGAAGCAGCAATAAGATCCGGCAGCAGAGCGAAAGGAAGCAACTGAGAGGAAGACTGAACCACAGGGGGAAACCTTTTAATAACATTCGATAGGGGATGTACATCAGCAAAGGTAAATTTACCATGTTCACAACTCCTACAAAAAAATTAAATGTTCTGTTTATTCCATGTTACAGAGTTTTTATACCGAGCCAAATCACCATCACCACAGAGCTCTCAGAGCACATTACCCTAAATTAAATTATTTAAAACAACATTGGAATTTAACAAATTCTTAAATTGTCTTGCATCCTGTACAAAACGATGAACGTAGAGTGAATCACTCTAAGACTAATAGACCATATGAAACATGACAACATAACTAGACTTGCTTTTGGCTTTTAGTGTAGATCTGCTCTTAAGAAATCAGGTTGCATTACCATTGTTAGGCTTTCACATAAGCAACATGAGTTACTATTGTAACGCTCTACTAAGTGGCACTTAGGGAAAAAAAGCTTGAACAAATTACAAGTCTCACAAAACTATGCCCTATGTGCTGCTCTGGACTTGGGTAAACACGGCCACATTTCCGAAGACAGGAGAACTGTGCATTGGCTCCCCATCAGAGAGAGAACCAAAGTCAAGACTCTCTACATCACCCACCGCTGCCTATCCAACCACGCGCCAATTTACCTCACTACGGGGTCCCAGCAATCGGCCTACAAACACTGTCTGACTATACCGAGATAACCAAAAAAGCACAAGAGGTTCCAGTTTTGCAGTCTGCGCAGCCAGCCTTTGGCACAAACTCAGCCTTTCCTGCGGGATGAACCATCCTACCCGCTGTTCAGAAAGAAATAAAAATGAATCTCTTCATATAACTCTCGCACTTTTTTTTTGTTCACACTATACTGAACTTATGTAACTAGCGCCCAGATGCCCACGGGCTGTGTGTGCTGCTATAAATGTAAAAAAATAAACAAACAGTTACAAACCTGGGTGGTTGAATTTTGAATTTTTCAAAGACTTCAGGATAAAGAAGGGGAAACACCACCATTTCTTTCAGTGCATGAATATGATGGCCAAGTCCACCAATGCTATCAAAACGTACCTAAAAGAAAACGCATTTGACATTTTAAGTACACATTTATAAATGTGCAAAGAAGCTTAAATTTAAACATGCACAACACGGAAATATTGACTCGCTCAAGCACTAAAGGTTCCATAAAGTTGGATTAGAGTACGTTTCTTATTGCTACTGGCGTTATTTATAAATTAGCGTGCCTTAGAACATTCTCACTTCTGAGGGTGTGAACACAGTCATCTGATTAATGCTTTTAAGCATTAATTATGAAAACCTTACCCTTTTCTCTTACTTGATGAATAAAACATGGTTAAACTGGCTATTGATACGGCCAAACCAATCAAACAGTTCTGCCAGCCCACATTCTGCAACTTATAGTTTCATTTTCAGATTCATGATGCGATTGTAACCCCCTTGGGGATTAGGCAGGCACATGCAAATCTCAGAAAAGACACCAATACTGAAGATCTACACTTACTGGTAAGTAACCTTTTATTTTTCCATTATTAACTCTTTTATAGATCCCCATAACTTTATGATATAGACTACAAGTAATTGGAGCAAAACACAAGTTATTTCTAGTCTGTGGCTGGCAATTTCCGTTGCATTTGTTCATGGGCATGCTATTTTGGTGAACTTACACTATAATGAACAAGTTAAGCTAAAGCCAGGTCCACAATCGCACTTCGCTCTTTACTTTCTGGTTTTACTTCTTGGCATCACCCAGGTCACTCAGAGACCCTGCATGATGTTCTTCTAAACACTGGACCAGAACGCATAATTTCTTTATCCAAGTCCATATGCAATCTCTTCTTTTACCCTCAAAAAATGTCACAGGATCACGCCTTGAAATAATGCAGGCATAGAACCCAACTTGCTCCACATTCTTTGGTGCTAAGATCTATTTTCAGAACCAGCCCTGTGGACCAACTATAGGAGGCCACCCTATTCTGGTGAACAGTAAAAAACACTGTTGTTGGTGGCCTGGAGCGCCAGCGATGTGGCAGCTCCTCTAATGGCCTCCGTGCAGGGCCTGCAGCCTTTCCCTTAATTCTCCGGTTCCAGCTGTTCCGAGGCGCAGATGCCTGCGTATTGTAGAGGAGTGCCATGGGCTCAGATGGTGGCAGATTGAGCCCTTTGCGTGTGCAGGAGCGGCTGATAATGTAACGCTCACCTGATTCCCGTAGAGGCGCCGGTCTTGACTGGGCGTATACCGTATCTTCAAAGGTGATGTGTAACACACGGCTGGCTCTTTGGGCTGGACCTCTGTGCACTGTATGTCTGACTCGAAGGGTAAGATGTCTGCAGATAGAAAATATGGGATTAATGAACTGGGTTATTGAATGTCTCTCTCTTCTTCCCTTTCTCTTCTCCTGTAGAACCCCAAAGGTTAACGCTCTCACCTTAGGTAAGTGAACGCCGTGCTCTCCATCTGCCCCGGGGCAGGGTGCTGTATCCAGTTTCTTCACTGGATAAGGGGAGCAGGCCTCTTGACTTCAGAGGACTGCTGTCCGTCGTTTACTGCACGAACGGTAAGTTTCGAGTAATTCTAAGGTCTTTAAAAGTCTTTAGTAATGATGTCTCTTGTTTTGCAGGGTTCCGGCGATGGCGGATGACGGGCTGAAGTGAGTTGAAGACGGAGCCCGTGTGATGAATAGAAGCGCCTGGAAGCACGTAAGTAAGCGCTTGTTGCCTGCTTCACAATGCGCTCTAACTGTCTTTTTATTTTGCAGGTACAAGTTCGGAGCGGCTGCAGGGTGCCAGAATACCCACTGGGTTAGATGTGGAAAGGAGTAATGGCACGTGAGTTTTAAAGTTCCCCAATGTCTTTAAACGCACCTTGTTTTGTCTTTCAGATGCGGGATGCAGCGCCGAAGACCTCCGGAGCGTGCGAAGAGTTGGTAAGCTTTTGTCTTTCAGATGCCGGAATGCAGTGTGAAGACCTCCGGAGCGTACGAAGAGTAGGTAAGCCTTTGTCTTTCAGATGCCGGAATGCAGCGCTAGGCGTTGGTGACAGCCGATGGGCCAGGTAAGTGAAGCGCTGTCACTGAAGACCGTAATGCTAACCTGTTCTTTCTAGTCTTTATAGGTGTTGCTGAAGACTGGATTCAGGATGGTAAGCCTTTTTCCTTAGGCCCAGGATCAGATGCAGAAGACACGATGAGCGTTCTGCTGCAGAGGATGCAGAATAACGCAAAGCAAGATTCATCCATTGGGTGTGGTTTAAATAGCCTCCTGTAGTGCTTAGGTGTCTCCTTCCACAGCCACGCCTAGGTAAGAAAAGAGTTCCTGCTTTCCAGAAGAGGTCCAGTGTTCTGAACCTAGGGAGTGGCTCCTGCCCCACCCAACAGGAAAAGTAGTTCCAAACAGAAGAGGATCAGAGGCTCAACTGGCAGGCAAGTAAGCAGCATGGTCTGCTGCAGGTAAGTCCACCCAAGCATTATGAGCCCGGCGCTTCCAGCGCTGGGACTGGGCATATTTATGAGCCTGGTGCCACTGGCGCCAGGACTGGGTCCAAAAGGTCCCAATTGGGACTGGTTGGCACTCGGAACCTGGGTTATGGATCTGCTTCCAAGGGAGTTGGGAAAACCCTGACCTTTTGGAAGCAGAGATCATGACAGATAAGCTTGGCAGTGGCCGCAGTCTTGCTCAAAGATGGCGCCCAGTCTGCGCTCCGTTCGAACGGTCTGCGAGAAACCTGGTGCCGAGGTAGACCCGCGTGCCCCCGAACCTTGGGTCCCCCTCCTTCTCACGGCCATCCACAGCGCTGCTCATCAGGTGGCTGAGGTCTCGCCTGGGACCCCCTTTGCTGTTGGCGGAGAGGGGCAGCTGCGGCCTGATTTGGATGGCAGCCCCTCCCCCTTGCTGCAGAAGTCTCCTTCCTCGCTGCCGGCGCTGCGAGGCTCGCCAAGGTTGCTGTTGGGCTCGGGGTGCCCGGCGGAGCAGCACCCTCGGCTCCTGCATCAGCGCTGTGCTCAGCCCGCCGGGCCCCCGGGGCGAAGATTACACAGCTGTTGCCGCTGGGATCCTGCCCTCCAGTGAGGGTCCCCGCCTGTGGTGCTCCCGGCGGGGCCCCTGCACGCTGGCAGCCTGGGGTCATGTGCTTTGGCGTCCGGCCCCTCTGGCCTACCTGCACTCTTCCTGGGTCCCCTCTGGAGGGGGGTGGCCCACATGAGACTCTTCGGGCTGCACTTCTACCTCCTTAACCCCACCACTCATGCCTCCCCCCGCAGTGCTTGACATGGGGGGGCACCTATGTAACTGTTTGCCTCTGGGGGGTGGGGGTAAAGTGATACTCCTGGAGTTCGGCCCCTGGCCTCATCAAATGGGAGGATCAACATAGTCTGGGCCTCAGCTTGCTGCCACTGGATGCGTCCTTCACTGAGAACTGCTACCATCTGGGCCGCATCTGGCCCCCCAACAGCTTATCCTCGTGGGCCTTACCTTGGTGACGACTGGACCCCGGCCCTCTTGGCCATAAGGTGGTCTCCACACTAGCCTCCTGTCTGCCACTCGCATCCCGTGGAGGTATCCTGAGGCCCCCTTCTCTTTACTCTCTGCCCCCCTCTCTTACCGGCTGAAGTTCTAAAACAACACAGATTCCACAGAGCTCCTAGCATCCCACCTACTCCTTGGATGCCTCCCGGACGCATTTCAACACCTCTGTGTCTTGCTGTTGGAACCCCTGGCCCGGCGGCTCTGTCCGCTGTCTGCCCTGGTGGGCCGTCACTGTCTGAGGATATGGCCAAGCACCTCAAACCTCCCAAGACTGTAGACATTTGATCCATGCTCCTCTCAGCAGATAGAGGAAAGAAATCGGACCCCCCAAAACTTACGCCTCAAAAAATGCCAGAAGACAGAGGGACCCTTGCAACTAAAGAAGACCTCCAAGCCTTCATGTCTGACATTAAGTAAGAATTAAGATCATGCATGTCGGAGCTCACTTCAAAACTGAAGCAGACGGACCAGAGGGTCTCGGATGTTGAGCACAGGTTGGGGGGAGACCGAGGACCTAGTCCAAAAGCATTCTACTACCCTCGTGGAGGTGCAGCGCTCAATTCAGGCCTTTATGGACAAAACAGAGATCCTCAAATTCAAACAAGAGGACATCGGAAACAGAGCCCGACGCAATAATCTGCAGATCCGAGGGGTCCCCTATTCAGTTCCTGATAAGGATCTAGCTGAGTATGTGGGTGACTTCTTTCAGTCACTGTTGCTGCACTTGGACAAGTCTCAGCTCCTACAATGTGATCACGAGAGTCCACTTCTATACCACCAAGGAAGCCATTTCTGCAATAGGTCGCACTTGCGACAAACTAACATTCCAAGGCTTCCAGCTTCAAATCTTTAAGGACCTCTCTCTCCTGACTATGCATAAGCTTAGGGCCCTTCCACCGCTCACACTTTTTCTCCAAGACCACCAGATTCGCTACTGGTGGCTATTTCCAACGGCTCTGCAGTTTTCTCATACTGGAACCTCCCGCATGTTTAGCCACCTCGACGATGTAATAGCAATTCTACGCCCTGGCTCTCCTGGAGCTGCAAAGACTCTCTCCCCGACCTTAAGAGACCGAAACGGATCTCCCCCCAAACCGAGGCGGGCATCCTGGTCAAGAGTACAAAGAAGTCAAAAATTTTAATAATGATCGGGAGTGTCCCTGAGGAACATATAGCACTGGAACACAAATTACTAAACGCTGCTGCAGGCCCCGTGCGGCCCATGCCCGACTCTACGGTGCATGTCACCGCATTTCCCTTGGAGTGAAATCCAACCCTTTTGGTTGGCTATAGCCCTGTTGGCGGAGGGGTGTTCCGATGAGATGAAATGAAATGAAATCGGTCCCCCAAGTTCAGGTTCTGGCTTCCCGTTGGAGGACCCTTCCTCATGTTGGAGGCTACCTAAAAAACCCCAGCCACAGGATGATCCTGTTAATAACACACCTCTCGACTATGGCTGGCTCTGATCTCCCCTCCCCCCCAACCCTCACCCCTGGGATGGGACCTACGATGACTGCAGAGGTTCCGCCCCCCGCACCAGAAACAAAAATGTGTCACCTTAAACGTTAGTGGCCTAAATTCACCCCCCGAACAGGAAATCCACCCTTCAACGGCTACAGGACGGGGAAGCCTCAGTGGCCTTTTTACAAGAGACTCACCTGATCCCAGCGGACTTCTCCTGCCTTCACAGTAGACTTTTTCCCTTGCAACTTCTGGCTTCTAACGGCACTAAGAAGGTGGGGCACAGCAATCCTCTTTGCAAATGATCTCAGACAGCAAATCGACTCATTACGTTGCCCGGAGGGCCCCTTCATCGCAGTCAAATGCCTTATCTTCGGCCAACTCTACTCCCTCATCTCAGTTTACACCGCTAATGACAACCAGGAGGGGTTCTACCAAGATTTAGAAGAAGCTCTCCTCCCATTGATCGAGGGACAAGTCATCATCGGAAGGGACTTCAATGGAGCCCCCGACCCACTCATGGACAGGTCACATCACCCGTCCTCCAAAGACTTAAAGCTAGCAAAGAGCCTGCTTCACCCCTTTCAGACCCTAGATGTCGTGGACACTTGGCGGGTAATCTACCCTGAGGAGAAAGACTTTACATTCTACTCGTTTGTGCATTCAAACCTTCTCCCGGATCGATCTGCTGCTGGCCTTCCCCCATATCATGGCCTTTGAGACGACATCACCATTGGCCCCAGGGTCCTCTCCGATCACGCTCCACTATCGCTGACTCTGCAAGCACATGATCCCGATCCTCCTTGCCGTCGCCGATGGAACTTGTATGACCCTATCTTAAACGACATGATGGTAAGGGACTCCATTGCTAGGTCGATTAAAAACTTCTTCACGGAAAACCGGAATGAGGACACTTCCCCAGCTAACACCTGGGAAGCCATGCAGGCTGTGCTGAGAGGGGAATTGATCGCTCAAGGTGCAGCTTTTCACAAACGTAGACGTGTAGCCCACACGGCCCTGGAGAATGAGATCCTTGAACCTGAGGCCACCCATAAGCGGAAGCGTTGGTACCCGCAATCCTATCAGGTTTTACAGGCGGCACGAAAGAGGCTGGAGGCACATTATACAGAGGCCACGGCGCACTTGCTAACCAAAACTAAACAGCGGTATTACGCCAAAAGCAAATAAAACTGTTGGTGGACAAGCTCGCCAAGGCCAAGAAAAGAAACACCATCTTGGGCCTCTGCGACCCCCATGGCACTGTCCAATTTGCATAACAGGGCAAGCTGCGACTGGCGGTGGCCCACCTTTCAGAGATGACAGCAGCTCCAAGAGATCAAACTGAACAACGGGACTACCTACAGGGTGCTGCTCTTCCGCACCTCAAGGCCGCGGCAAGGGAAAGTCTTGAGGCTCCCATCTCAGGTGAGGAAGTCGACGCGGCCATTAAGGGCCCAGATGGGTACTCCACTCGATTTTATAAAATGTTCCGTTCCCAGCTGTTGGCCCCCTTGACACTTCTCTTTAACTCCTTTGCCACCATGGGAAGTATCACCCCCTCAATGCAGGAGTCAATTATGGTCCTCATTCCTAAATCCGGAAAAGACCCCAGGTACAACAGTTCATATAGGCCCATCTCATTGCTAAACCTCGACTCCAAAATATACTCTAAGATCCTGGCAAATCGCTTGGCACTTGTCCTCCCTGATATCATAGACCCAGACCAGACAGGTTTCATAATTCACAGGTCAACGAGAGACAACATTCGCAGAGCCCTGTATTTAATAGATGTCCCTAACCAGGAATCGCAACAACTCGCTCTACTGGCCCGAGATGCAACTAAAGCCTTTGATAGAGTGGACTGGACTTTCCTGCGCCTCTCCTTCGAAGCTTTCCACTTTGGTCCAACATTCCAAAAGCTGGTCCTAGCTAATTACCAGTCCCCTAACACTCTCCTGAGAGTCAATAGCCTTCTATCTGATCCGATCCCTCTTATGTGTGGAACTAGACAAGGGTGCCCCTATGCCCCCTGCTGTTTGCCCTAGCCATGGAGCCCTTGGCCCAACGCATCCGCCTTAATCCTCGGATCAAAGGCCCACAAGGAGGCCCCTCCCAGCACAAGATCGCTGATGATGTGCTATTGACATCTCCGCTTCCATGGCCAAAATTCTGAGGTTTTGGAGAGTGGCGGGTTTTGCCATCAACTTCGAGAAATCGGTGGCCTTAGGGGTGGGGCTAGGTCCAGGGGAAAGAGAATCCCTAGAGAAGCAATGCCCAATACTGTGGAGTTTCAAAACGACCCCTTACCTGGGGGTGCAGATTCCTGCCCGTCCAGCAGACGTCTATCAGGCAAACTCACCCCCCCCCCCTCTTCGAAGTGCTGGAAAAAGACCTTAACCGCTGGCTCTTGTAAGTGATCTTGCTTCTGGGCCGCATTACGGCTTGCAAGATGTATCTCCTACCATGGTTCCTCTATGCCTGCTCCTCTTTGCCCATTTCGATCCCTCTCCCCCATCTGCGATGTAGTCGAAGGAAGATGATTAGCTTTATCTGGAGGGGCAAGAAGCTGTGAATTCCCCAGAGAACCATGATGGACAGTCCTAAACTGGGTGGACTGGGGGTCCCCGACCTCCATAGATATCAGATAGCAGCACAACTAGCCCACTTTCAGGCATGGGGGATTGCCTCGGGGCGCCCAAAATGGGTGGAGATTGAACAATCCCATCTCCCTCTCCGCTTTCTCATATATGCCCCCCCCCCCCCACTGTGTACCTGGACGAATATACTAGCCTCTACTAAACACTTGGTGAAGGCCTGGGACTGGGCTCGTAAACATAGGGGCATCCCAGGGGTCCTGGGCCCTACCTCCCCAATCTTTCACAACCCGGCCTTTTCGCCGGGCTCCTGCCCTTCAAACTTTCGGAATTGGGTGGCAGGAGGCCTCGAATCCCTAGGCCAACTCTTTGAGGAGGGCCGCCCCTTTGAACAATGCAAGGCGACGTTCCGGTTAGCGGAAACAGACAGGTTCACCTATTCCCAACTGCAGCATTGGTGTTCCCATCCCCTGACGCGAACGGCAGCAACTCGAGCTCACACTCCGCTAGAACTCACTGCAAATGACCTGCCAGCCCGGGGGAAGATCTCTGCTCTCTATAAATTACTGCAAGATGACCCCTTTGTCGCCAAGGCCTCTTACATGTCTCAATGGGAGGCAGACCTAGGGCAAGCAATAGAGGGTCAGACCTGGGTAGATAGCTAGTCGAGAACCCGTGCGTCCTACCCCTGCATCACTAACCGGGAGTGTGCCCACAAGCTGCTCCTAAGGTGGTACTACCCACCACTCCGCCTACACTACTTTTATCAGGCTTTAGACCCACAATGTTGGCGTCTCTGCGGACCCCCAGGGTCCTATCTCCACATGTGGTGGACTTGTCCTAAGGTTAAAGAATTCTGGTCCCAATGCCTCGCCACAATAAAAAAGACATTACCCAAGTGGCAATCCCTTTGGCTCCTGAAAATATCCTTCTAGGGGCCCCGGTCCTGGGCTCTTACCCAAGAACAGGCAGGAGGGCAACCCTTATAACCCAACTCTTGCTGGAAGCAAACATCACTGTAGCCCATACTTGGAAGTCCGCGGAAGGCCCCCTGGTGACATTCTGGTGGATTAGGCTTTGGGACATTTTGATAGCCGAGAAGGTTACTGCAGCCAAGGCGGGCATCCTTCACCGCTTTGCGAACATCTGGGTGCCGTTCTTGGACTATGATCGGAACTACCCGGCGCTAACTTCTAAACCACGCCTAACTGCAAGGGCCCTGCACTCTGACGAACAATTGGCGCACCGTCTGGCCCAGTCGGACAGAGTAAAAGATGACCCATGGGGCAATAGGGGAGTGATGGGGGAAATGTTTTCTTATGCTGAGGTTCTGTGTTGCATTTGGTTAATTTATATGATCACCTGTGCACTGCCTTAGAAATTTCTTTTTCTTTTTAAAAACACTATTGTCTAGCCAAACTATTGTGGTAGTGCGACTGAGCAGCCATGGCTTAGACTAAGGGAAGTGTGCGGGTGATGAAGGGTTCAGTTAAACACCCACAGAGCACTGATAATACAGGTTCAGCATGATCTAAAAAGAAAACGGCAAAATGTATTAGTCCTTGAAAAAAAAAAATCACAGGTAAGTAACACTACTCAACAAACACTATTCACATATGTACAATCAACTTCAGGGTGATCTGGCTAAAGGAGCACCAGTATTTTACTTTCCACACAGTTATATCAGTTTGATATAACATTGCAACTAAGGAGCTGTGAAAGCCTCATGAAGGAGACACACAACAGGTTCAAGATTGGTTCCCAAAAAACTTTTAACAACTTAAAAAGCAGGATGAACTAAGGCTTAGCTTGCCCTATGCTAAGGTGGGATTTCCCTACCTAAACAAAACTAAGTATAGTCTGTGTCAGGAAGTCCAAAGCAAATGCCTGTGTCCAAAACCTATACTTGTCCTCACATCTAACTGCATATAATGTGTAGGGATGTCGGCATCAAAATGAATAGTGTTCAAAGTAAAGTTCAGAGCTTCTTCCAGCTCTTGGCTTGTAATCGGCTTCCCCTTCCCCAAGCTCAACACAGTTCAGAAAGCATAGGGGTTCCGCTTCCCTAAGGGGTCAAATCTTCCAGCTTTTCAAAACACAATTCCTAGGGACACTTACCAGCTCTTACACTATTGATACTGTTTTCTAGTTCACATAGGTAGTTCAGTTTCTTAACTTCAAAAGTCACAACAGAGTTTGTTGTAGTATAAACACAATCTTCTTCATGGGTGTTTTCAGTGGCCTTTCTATACAGGGGTGCACTCGGTTTAGGCGCAGTTGTCGGACCACACAGTCTAGCCATTAAAGTTACGCAACTGGTCCCCCTTCCTTGCTGTTTTTCCATAACACTAGGCCACTGGGTCAGCTTGACAGTGCTCTGTTATTTCTCCACCTTTGTCACTCTCCAGACACTGCAAGTTGGCTTGGTTGATCACAATGCACCTGTTACACTTTCTTACATTCTCCTGGCTCTTGCCAATGTGTATGGATAACATGCAGTTCCTTTAATCCTCCTTTTGGCTTTTGACCATGCCTGGTTTCTCATATAATGCAGTTCACTGTATTTAAGCAGATAACCAAACTTTCACACAGTTTAATGTTCAAGATTGCTCAAAACTTGATTTCACTATGTTTGGTATTCAAAAGTGTTTCTTATTGCTTTCACTTTGTTCGGCATTCAAAAGTACTTTGCTTTCACTTCGTTCAGTATTTCAAAGTAATTTGCTTTCGCTTTGTTCGGCATTCACAAATGCTTACATTTACTTAAGTCACCATTCACAGAAATACTTGATTCCACTTAAATCAATGTTAGTTGCGTGTGTTACATATTCCCCTGCCAACACGGTGTTACCCTAGTCTTGATTCAATCATCGGTCGTAGCTTATTGCTATGCTGCGGGGACCGCGACCGCCACAAGTTTTCTGC
This sequence comes from Ambystoma mexicanum, assembly GCF_040938575.1. Taxonomy (NCBI): domain Eukaryota; kingdom Metazoa; phylum Chordata; class Amphibia; order Caudata; family Ambystomatidae; genus Ambystoma; species Ambystoma mexicanum. The sequence goes on along the minus strand of NC_090927.1, from coordinate 309,448,348 downwards.
TTCCAGTGCAGTACCTCGTCCCTTCTCCCAGAGACTCGGTGGCTCCGTGCAACCAGCGATGCTCCTCCTGCAGCTCAGGACTTGCTCGACCATTTTGGGATGTTGGGTTTTAAAGTTCCTACCTCCATGATAAGTCTAGAAAAGACTAGACCGCTCACTAGTGAAACGGTAGTCCGGTCTTGCTCTTGTTGCCCTCCTCCTCGTCCCAGTGCATTTCTGAGGTCGATTGTGTGTTTTAACAAAATGAGGATGTATTTCTTTAGTTGGTCTCTTCCTTGTCCCAGAACTAAACTGGTGATTCTTAGGGAGGCTTATAAAAGAATAACAGGGAAAGGGCTGACAAAAGCCTACAAAGGTTTGAGGGACAGAGAGTTTGGTATGAAAGGGAGATGGGGATACCATGTCTCACCCAAGGACTTTCTCTCCCCATTCACTAAGTCTCCTCCACCCAGGAGATCCTCCCTCGCATCTCCACCCACAGGGTCGGGATCCAAAAGAGATGGCCTTCAGCGACTTCTTTATCAGAGGGTAAAAGGCACGTACCAAGAGCCCTCACCTTTGAGGGGTGGCCACAAGGCGGCATGAGCTTAAGAACTGGGAAAGAAAGCAGCAAAGTGCAGAAATTGCAGAGTTGTTGCAAATCCCAACATCACCTCTTAATCAATGTGTGAACCCTGGCATCTCATTTAATCTTGTATTACCTAACTTGCTAAATGTGCCAGTCCCCAAACCTTATAAAAAATGGTCAGTATTCAGAATGATTTTTTGTATCACGGTATGATAGCAAAAAAACTCACTCATGGTTTAACTGGCTATAATGTTTCTTCCTATATAATAATAGTGAGAATATAATGCACACCAAAGCCACTTGCTCCTTTGCTCTATAATGGTAACACTACTTGAAAACCATGTCTCTCTTCTAATCTCTGTCTATCTGGATACAGGCACCTTCCTGGTAGCTTCTAATCTTCTTCCACTATCTATGCTACAGAATGTGCAGCTATCACATTGCTTCCAATTGGTCTCCTGTATCCATGTCTGAGCACTTTTGCATTCTGACAGGGAGCTAATATGAGTAGTCTGTCTATTCTGGATTATGTGCATCTATTTCATACAATCTGTGTCCTGCATTTATATTATGGCCTGTGCACCTTCCTCAAGGCTGCTATTGAAAGGTGTCCTGAACCTTTTCTAGAACACAAGCACGCTTTTCATAGACTGCTAATGTTGCTCCGGAAATAGTACTTGTTTATCCTTCTGATTATAGCAAGAGTGAAGAGGGCAAGAAGACTGAAAGGGAGCCATGCTTACCTTGATTGCTGCAAGGCAGCATATCAATCTACGGGTTGTGATTGCGACAAAGGGGGCCAGGACCAGATCATTTTGAATCCATTCGTTCATTTGATACGGTGTAAACCTCCCCTAACCCCCCAAGATGTCTGTGCCCCGAGCCCCAAAAGTACTCAAGATTGCCCTGATGGCCTTTCCCTGGCCACCAGAGAGGAAGATAGAGGGACACAAGAAGTGAGGACGCCCACAGGTTCCTCACGTAGCGCAAGTGAAGATAAAGTTAATTAATAAACCAGTTAGAGAATAGGTAAGCAATTCAAAGAGAAAAACACAATAAACCACCTTATAAAAAATAAAGCCCTATACTTACCAAGCTCTTCTCTTGCTACAGGAGATGGCAACTAGTGCCCTAAGAGACACTTGACCCAAAGCTAACCTTTTGCATGTAGTCAAAAGAAGGCTGAACAAGTGCAGGCAAAACAAACATGTTTAGTTCATTTATGTATTTGTAACACGCACCTAACCCTGAGGTAAATGGGCGCTTTTAAGTGTAAAGTAGTAAAGAACTCAGCAAACAAAGTTCTTAAAATGTACTCTCCCAGTCTCACCACCTAAGGCAATACCCTGGTGTTTGGGGAATCCTTGGATAGAACCTCACCGATCAAGACCAGGCAAGGGAGAGTTATGGTTCAGGCCCTGCGCCTGTTAAACTATATGGAGGCAGGGGATGGGGTATAATTCTGCCAAGAACTACTTCAGATGCTTCTTAATCCACTGCACCCACTTACTTTGCATCTTTGTGTCATCAGAGGGGGTCCAGGGAATCGCTGGTGCTGGTCACGGCTTGGGAATTCAGGGCCAGCTAGTCAGCTGTTTCATACTCTAGTGGGACCGTTCTATAGCACTAGACAGATTGATGACCATGGCACAATAAAGAATGGACCACCACATTGTTGACTATCTTGAAGCACCCCCAGGACACGATGCAGGCAGGAAACCGCAACTTTTAACACTGTCAAATGGCAGAAGGCATCTCTTGTTTCAGAAACAAAGAAGCTGGTCTTACAAGGCCCCTCTTTGTGCCGAAAAGCCGCAACTGTAGGGTAAAGCCTCTTGCTGGACTAGTTGAGGGTCTGCAGAGTCCCATGTCCAAAATTGGGCCTGGCGACACCAATGCAGCGAGGGAGCCAAGGAGGAAGCTGGTCTGTGCACAGGATGGTTCAGGGACACTCATGATGGCTTCCAAGGGCAGTATCCACAAGCAGGGTTTGTGACTAGTTGTTCCCACTGGTCCTGGGTATGAAGCACTTATGTAGGCTGTTCAGATGGATTTCTAAAATCAGCCCTGGTGCGAGAATTTTGGGTGGCCACCTTATTATAGTAAACAGGGAAGACACAGAAGTTAGCCAACACCCAATCAAGATGAGGTAGCAGAGCCGTCACGGCCTAGCCTCAGGAAGGATGCGAGTGGTCTAGGGATTATGAAGAATCCTAGGATGTCGTCCCTTCTCCACTATGGGGAGCCCCTTCCCATGCGGCCAGGGAGGCGAGGTCATTACCCGATAATACCCCTGGGCGTGGTACTGAGCAGAAGGATCTCATGGGGAGGGATCCCCCCCCTACGGGACTAGGGACGATTCTTCAGGGAGAACGTGGTATGGTCACAACACATTCCAACCTCCCTCATTCTCATTCTCTGAGCACAGCACATTAGTCTCCCCCCCAAACGTCCATGTATATGTTTGAAGTAGATAATCCAGTCCTTAACAGAACAACTGAGATGAGGAAGAGTAGGAACCACTTGACTGAGGCATATTGGAAAACTGGGACGAGGAAGAGTCCAGCCAACTCAATAAGGGAGACTAAAATGATGTGCGGAGCCATGAAGATCGCCCCGTGGAACCACAGTAAGCATCCTAGTCTATATTGACATTGCACAAGTATAAACACTGAGGAAGGACTCACGATTGCATCAAGCCCTCCCTGGAAGAACCGCGAGAGCCAGTATGGTTGAGGGAAGTTAGAAGGCAGACCAGGACAATGAGGGAGGAGCAAGCCGGTGCAAAGAGGGTCCAGTGTGGCCGGACTGCCCGACGAGCCAAGAAGAAGCTCCTTGCATCCCTGAAGTCTGGCAAGCGTAGGAAGCAGATGCCACACCAGCCACAGACGGTTTCCTCTGTGGAGCCGCAACAGTCCAAAGGGAGATGGAGAGATGGGAAGCCCCAGGACCACGAGTACATGGGTGGCAGGGGAAGCGTCGGGGAGCCAAGAAAGTAGGTGAGAAACTTGAGAAGACAAAGAAGCAGAGAGAAAGGAACTTTTGCCTATTGGTAAAAGCAAGGTAGTACGTGGCAGGAGAGTGAACTAAGTTTATCAAATAGAAGGAGAAAGCAGAAAGTGCAAGTATGGGGCCCAACACCCAAAAAAGTAACAAGAAGCATCCTTGTTGTTCTTCATTGTCACAGTACTGGCAGGGGAGTAAACCAAGTTGACTGTTCCTAGAAAGCTGAGAAAGACCAGGGGAAGCAGCCTTCATTCCCGGGCATTTTTAACTGCCAAAGGAAAGCCTAAAAAGCACAGCGGAAGAGAAGCACCCCCCCCTGGCATTCAGAGTTGTGCTTTGTAAGGCCTGAAGACATTGGGGGAAGTAAGTAATTCCCCCTGATATTGTGAAATCAGTTGAAGAACCTCTGAAGGTAACGTGGAGGGAGCCACCCCCCTGAACTAGACATTTGTGATACAAGAGCCTGTGTTTTTCATTGATGAACATTGGAAGAGAAGCCAAGATAAGGGAGTCATTCTCTTGGCATTGTGAAAAGCCTGAGATGGACCAGATGAAGGGAGTCATTCCCCCTGGTATTAACGGACAGTGTGAAAGATGCAAAGAGAAGGGAGTCGTTTTCTTGGCCTTGTGAAGAGTCTGAGAAATGGAACTCTCCGATCCCGATGTTTGTGAACATTGTCTGAGAAGCGAAGGGAATAGAGCCATTTTCTTGCCATGCCATTGTGAGAAGTCCAAAAAAGGCCAGGGCAAGGGAGTCATTCCCGCTGGCACAGTGAACTGCATGGTAAAAAGCTAGTAGAAAGAAGTTGTCCATCCTGGTACTGAAAGGTATTGAGAAACCAGAGGAAGGTTAATGGTAGAGGGTGTCGTACCCCCCACCCCCAAAACCCTGTGGAGATACGAGACTTTCACATTGGTGGAGTACCAGGCCAAGAATATTCTTAAGACTTGTTTTCAACCTTTTTGAGAAACTTTTCGTTTTTACATCACCCATAAGTGAACTTTGATCTATCGTTCAGAAGAAGGGAGCCATTCTTCTGGATCAAGAAGATCACCCCTTTATTTAGTTTAATTTAGAGTGTAACGGAAGGAAATAGGTTTTTGACACACAGTGTGGACTACTTGTTTTTGACGGTCATCCTGACAGAGTCCTTAGTATTTGGTTAAGGCAGGGAAACCCCTCTTAGTAATAAGTCCATATAGCGTTTTCTCCTTTTATTTTAACACAAACCACTTTACTTACACCCCTTACAGGCTACAATGAGTCAATGAAATGAGAATATAATGTTGTGGTCCGCGATGCGGGATGATGAAATTTAGAAAATGATTTAAATTCTTCAACTGCTGCGTGTATCCATACAGATATCACGTTCAAAGTAGTCCCGTTACAAATCTGAATGCAATCATAAAGTATGATATTTGGAACTGAGGGTTTATTCAAATGAAATGTAAAAAAAAAAAAAAGTTAAAACAGGCAGAAAATGTACACAAATTAGCACTAAAAGATGAATATACGTTCCCTGGTTAGCTTGGGTTTGGCCCCATTATCAAATTCGCAGTCTCAATATGAGTCCATGTGGATCGAAGCTTAATTTTCAAACAACCCATCAACGGAAAATAAAGTGAAAATGGAATAAATATGTAAAAGGGTAATTAGGGTAATTAGCGCAATTTGCATGCTGTCACTGCTGGCACATATAGTTCATATCGAGAGAAAGGACGTACCTTTTCCGATTAGCTGAATAAGGATCTAAACTCGGATGGCGAGGCGGGAGGATTAGTTAAAATTCCTTTCACCACGGTGCACATAGAGAATCCCCAGTCTGGCAGATCAATTTAGACCATAGGTTTCTGATAAAATAGTTGCTTGGTGCCAAGGTCTCACGGATAGAATCAAAATGTAAAGAAAAATATGTTTGCAACAGATTCTTGAGACATGCAGGGGATGGAGAGAAAGAGACGGCCAGGTGTTTAAACTGGATTTTCCTACACACAGTTTGTCATCATTACCTTCATGAACCTGATTTTGCAAGATGTGGCATACGTGACTGAAATTGCTGGATATGTCAGCCGTTGCTATGGACAACAGGAAACTAAAAGGCGTCCGGAAAAAAAAAAGTTTGCCAGGTTGGAAAAGCAAGGAGTCATTGTCATTGGTCCGTGCGATCCACACCCCCACGTCTGCTGACGTTTGTGTTGGTGTAATCCCATTGTAAAGGGCAGCCCGGACCAAGGACAGGGAGCCACTGCCATTGGTCTGGGGGTACCGTGCACCCACGTATGTTGACTAAGTTAGGAATGTAGTCATAACAACATGAATTATTTTGCCCTATGTGACCTATTGGGGTTTGATTTTGAAGTTTCAAATCAACTCGTTTTGACTAAATCAAAAGCATAAAGGGGAAGGTGAAGCATCCGCTTGATTAATACTTACCGTTTGTCATTGTGAGAAGCGATGACAATCAGCTAGCACTATTGCAATTGGTGCTTTACATGCCATGCCCATAAGAGTGGCGGATAACGCAGTAGACTGACCAAATTCATTGCTCTAGCGAAATGCTATTGTGTATGCACAAAATACCTGGCAAGTGTTTGGAACTTACGCACAATGATAGGTGAGAGTTAATTAAAGGTGCAAACCATCACGTGTTGCATACAACACGAATATTGGGGCACAAAATGGTTTGAACAGGTGTAGAATGGTAGCCTTGTATAAGTATGCCAATAAGAGGTACCATTCACAGGGTAGATGTGCCTCCTACACGAGATTCTGTATAGGTTCTAGATTTAACATCTACTCGATCATCTTTCTACAGTGTTGGAGAAATTCTTCATTGAGTCCTTTGGTATGTGTTGCCAATCTATGGATCCACCGTGCCTCTTTCTGTAACAGACACCTGGGGACATTCAATGAGAATCCACCAAAAGATAGTGGGCCTCATCACGAGTTGGGCAGTAGCGCTGGCGTTATCTGCCCTACCGACAAACCCACCGGCGCTATTAGCGCTGGATCACGGGTTTGGCAGAACGGGAAATCCCCAGAGCTGGGGGGAAATCAGTCAGAGCTGTGATTTGGCGGACCCTTAAATGCGGCGGTAATAGCGCTACTGCCGCATTAAAGGGTTACCGCCAAACTCGTGATGAGGCCCAGTGTGTTGGAGCTCAATGTAGTGATAAACACTACATTGAGCTACAACAGTGAATGTAGTGATTAACAAGAGGTGCAGTCAGTTTTGCACCTAATCTTAGATCAGTGTTCTGAAATTCTAATGTGTACTGAGCGAGTAGTTTGGACAACATAGCGCAGTCCCCAAGGACACTCAATACAATATACAATTTGTTTAGTTTTACAATTTGTTAAAGTCGTAAGTAGTTCCATCTCCAATTTTGAACTCCTTCATTTTCTTTGCGAACTTACATACCGTGCACGAGCCACACGGATAATGTCTGACTGTGGCCCTCAAGTCCAATAGACCAGTTCTGGGTAATGGTTTCTGAAAGTTTGAATGTACTAACTTGTTGCATACATTTTTTGCCATTTTAAAAGCAAACCTCGGCAGTGGTTCATCAGTCAATCAATTTGGCTATTGGCCAATATTTAGAAATTTGTTTAACCTTAAAGGTGCGACACCCATGAGTGATGACACAAGTCATTCTGTCGTTGACCGGTACTTGACAACAACGTCTGGTAGTTTCAGAGGTTAGTAGAATATCTCGATCAGTAAAACATGCCCGTTTCTTCGATCTACTGATGCATTTTTTGGGGTATCCTACTAACCTGGCATCCAGATCTGCTGCCTGGTCATAAAAGTCGGATAAATCTGTACAATTTCTCTGTATACAGAGATATTGTCCGCACGGTAAATTCTCCCGTAAATGATGTGGGTGGTCACTCGAGAAGTGCAATAAGGTATTTCTAGAAATTTCTTTTCTGTATAAGAAGCATTTGAGTTTCCCTGCACCAATAAATGGATTTCTTCAATGCTGTACTCCTTTGTAAATTGGATATTGCTTTCAACGCTATTCAGCCATATTTGAAAAGGCTCAAGCTCCGTCCTGGTAAATCCCAGATGAAAATTATGCTGTCAATAAATCGTTTCCAATGAAAGATATAATTTCTGTATGGATTCCTGTTTGATAAGATGTTCTGTGTTTCAAAATTGAACATATACAGGATCGCTAAACTCAGAGCGAAGGCTTCCCCCATCACAGTACTTTTAGTTTGTAAACAGAACTGGCCGTTGAATTCAAAATAATTCTTACAAAGTGCCAGGCTCATTAATTCAATAATGAAATTGTGTGGGACACGATCTTGCAGATTAAATCGAGTAAAATGGTCTTGCATACATTCGGTTGCCTGATCTTGCGGTATGCTAGTATACAACGACTTGATGTCCAATGTTACTAGCCTCTGTTTGGTTTTGTCAAAAACATGATTTTCAAAGATCTGCATGGTGTGTGTGGTGTCTCTCAGGTAAGTATGTGTGCGCACACTCATGGGTTTACGAAGGGTGTCAATGAATTTGCATAATGGCTCGAGCATGGATCCACATCCTGAAACAATAGGTCTTCCTGGGGGTTTCTCAAGGTTCTTATGTATCGTTAGTAATGCATATATGGTTGGAGTGCGTCCCTGGCTAGTGGTAAGGAATTCAAACTCTTTCTCTGTGATCCAATTTCGATCATAGCCATATTTTACAGTTTGTTCCAGCTACATTGTGATGTTGTTGACCGGGTCCTTTTTCAATTTTGTGTAGCTCTCTCCACCCTGTAGTAGTGCATTAACCATTTCTATAAATTGGGCATTTGTCATGATTACCATGCCCCCCACCTTCATCTACCGGTTTTATGACTATGGCAGAGATCCTGATAAATCATTTAAAGCCTTGTTCTCATCTATTGAGAGTTTGTGCTTGAATGTCATGACCATTGTGAGGGGGCACAAGTTGTGCCACAAGCAGGCTCCCACCAGAACCCTGAGGGCCTTAAAACCACTGCAAAAGGGCCCCTGGAGCCAGTCCTGGCATCTCTGGCACCAGGCTCATATGTAGGAAGGAAGGGCTGTTCAAACTAGGTCCCATTTATGTACATGGGCCTTTTCCAACATGGAAGCACCCACACAGTCTAGTTCTAAGAAACAAGCCATGCGGTCTAGTGTTTTGGGTGTGGCAGGCCTGGAACTTCTTTCCCTGGTACTACTTTACATGAGCTATATAAACCACACCCTGACTGCAGAACACGCTTCGCGTTATTCTGCAACCAGCAGCGTGATGCTCACCGTGTCCAGCTCCTGGTCTTCAGCATCTTCCTGCAAGAACAAGATTATTCTGTTTTACCTGAGAAAATACAATCCAGCACTCAGCATATCAACTGGGCTGCAATCTGTGGAAACTGAGAGAAGAAACAACATCACTCACCTGTGATTACTAGCTTAAGGACTTCCGGCGAACCGCTACCATAGCTGCGGTTCGAACATTGCGACCTGCAATAACGAGAAAGGGAAAAACAATATTAGAACCGCGCTTCCAAAACATCGAATTCCATCAGTCTTACCTGAATTCCACCACAGCAACATCTGCAAAGGAAAAGAGACATTCAGGTTTGCTTTCAATATTAAACAACCGCACAGCGCTGTACTTACCTTAACGGATTCCGGGGGCCTATTTTCATCATGCTCTCATCCACTCGCAGCACCACAGCGGCCTGTGCGGAGAAGAAGAAAACACAGGTTAGCTTTAAAAGACAAAGGCGCTGCGCTTCGCGCTTTCTCTTACCTAGAAACTTGCCTCTCCATCCGGCACACCAGCATCAAGACATTCGCACCTGAAAAGAAGGAGATAAAGACGTTAACAAATTCCCACCATAAACAGAACAAAGACTTACAATTAACAAACCTACCTGCCTATCAGCAGATTCGGGGTCACAGCAGGCCTGGGCCCAAGGAAGGCAGGACGGATAGCTCACCCTACAAATAACTAAGATTCATTATTCAGCACTGGGCAACTACTCACCCAGGGTTCCAGATCTCAGAGCCTTCCAGACGCTCCCTGGGATATCAGGTGAGCGTAACATTGAAAGGTTTTCTCTCTGCTTGTAGATTGTGTAAGTCTTTGAGAATGCAGGTCACAATATCACGTGGGACTGGATTGTCTTGTGGTAGAAAGGTTGAGGGAACACGTAGCCCCAAGTCTAAATCTGGTTCCCTACTTGGTGTATTCATGAAGCAAGCTTTGAGTTGGAGCATCCTTAAGAATCTACAAATTTCTTTTTCTGTTGCAAACCAGTCCGTCTGTTTTGCTGGAACAAATGATAAACCTTTTGAAAGGACCGAAATTTGGGGTTTGGTCATTTCAAGGTTGACCAGATTGAAAATGGGCATGCTGGGTTCCGTGTTTGTTATCTGTTTTGGCACCTCCTGCCCCACAGTTTCCGTCTCGTTGGGTCGTATGGTTGAAACCAAGGTTGACCCCACAACCGGCTTCCTTGCCCTCCTCTGCCTAAAAAAAGGGGGGGGGGGTGGAAAGTTCCCAAATGTTTGTGATTGGTTACACCCAGTTTGATTGTCTGAGTCGCTACTACTTGAATCTGAAAACACCCAACGTTGTTCTCCTTGTCCTCGTTGCTGTAATGTCAATTGTTTTTAGCTGCTTCTATGTATTGATCAGTGGTATAAGGAAAATGTTTTCTAATTTAAATTCACAAATATCTTTAGCCAGTTTTTGTCTAAAGCTGATCGCAAGCAATAGCAATCACTGTATTAGCTAGAAATTTGCCTTCTTTTAAATCTAATTCTTTTCCGATATTGGCACTGATCCTTTGAGCAGTCGTAATGGTTAAGAGCATTAAATCTCGACTACATTTGATGGCAATGTGACTGAACGTAGTTGTATATTCTTTGCTGTCGGGAACAGGCAAGGTTTGTTCCGAATTATAAGCCCTGCTGGGATGGTATTAGCCTTCAAGTATTCACGAAGAAAATGTCTGTGCAGCTCTGTGCTAAAATGTATATTTTTAAGCTTTAGAAGATAGTCGCAGCAAGTTGTTTGGGCTACATTTTAATTTGATCATGTGGGATCAAAATTCGATGGACCTCTGATGACTTCTGATGTTTGTTCGAGTGAGTAACTGAAAGTCTGATTTTCAGCCATCCTATGTTTAAAAGAGGTAGTGACTGAATTTTGGCTGGCCTGCGCACCAATGAGTGCAACGCACCGCACACCGGAAGGAATCACTAATAGGTTCCCGGGAGAGAGACTGTCAAAATTTAACTTGGGCAAGAGAGAGGTTATTTAAGCCCAGAATTACTGAACTTTAAACCCACACCTTAAGCAACTTGCGTTGCTGAGAATTATATAATATGTTAGGGATCCCCTTGGGCAGGTGTGGTTGGGGTCGTAGAAATGAGAACAATGTTGTGGTCCACGCTGCTGGATAATTAAATTTCGAAAATTATTTAAATTCTTCAACTGTTGCGTGTATCCATACAGATATCACGTACAAAGTCGTCCCATTACAAATCTGAATGCAATCATAAAGTAGGATATTTGGAACTGAGGGTTTGTTTATTCAAAATAAATGTAAAAAAAACATAAAAACACATACAGAAAATGTACACAAATTAACACTTATAGATGAAAATACTAATTCAGAGTTGTTTTAACTTTTAACTGCCATGGGTTTTCCCCCCAGTGCCAAGGCCATTTTGGTGATTTCAGTATTTCACCATGCAAAGCCTTCTAACATTTGCTCCTTCATTAACCCCTTAAGTGCCAAGGACGAGCTATCTCGTCCTTGGCACTGGGCACTTAAAGGGTTAAATTGAGACAAAATCAAAAATAAATTACAATGCCAAAAAAAAAATTAAAGAAAGAAAACAAAATACTATTTTGTAATACATAAGAAATACACTTGGTGTTCTATGTACAATTAACTAATTTGTTAACGATTGCAGGTCTACCTGCCTACAATGAGTCCACACAGAGCAACACCAGTAATTCCATTTAGTAAGTATATGAAAATACAATTACTTCTTTACACACCAAGCATATAAAAATCACAGGTAAGTATTGTTACATAAAACTTTATAAAACATATATACACATCCATCCTTAGGAGAAATAGAATTGCACATGAATCAATTACCAGTGAAAGACAGGTGAGTAGTCAGATGCAGTTAAATAGTCAGAAATCGAAACAAAGTAACGTCTCTAATTCTTATGAAGTCCAGCCCTAAGATGGTTTGGGCGCCTTGTGCCCAAATGTCACCAGTTCTAAAACATATTCTTAAGGTAAGTTTTCTAAACTCATTCCAACACACTAGGATATATATGCCATGGGGAGGATTCTTAACCCAGGTTCCACCACCAAAGGTTAAGGGTGAGTTTAGGTGCCAGGCCTAAGCCCAATCTTATCCTATGGAGGACGGGGGGTTAGAAACAGGTATGTTAAATTACCCACCAGACTCATTCTTCCACAGACCACTGCAGGTGTTCAGAAAGCCGTTGGGGACACAATCTTGTGTGTTTGGCCCAGAAGAGGAAGGCTCAGGGGTCGCGGGTGCATGGGTCACTTTCGGCATCAGGATATAGTTTCGGTCAGTCGCGGTTCACAGAGATCGGCTTCAGTTAGCTTCCAGTAGAAGACCCAAATGAGGAAAGATGAAGACTTCAGCAGTGCAGACCTGTTCAGGACACCTCACAGGATTGAAGGAGTGTTGCACCGGGAGTCACCACTGTCACACAGCGACAGGTGATCTTCAGGGGGCGAACACAAGACCAGGCCCAGCACATCTTCCCTTGCAGTGAGAAGGATAAAGATAAGGGAGCAGGAGACTTGTGGCACAAGCTGAAGATCCAAAGTTGCAAGGCTCTGCTCAGAACGACGGCTGAAACAAGGTAGCCCAGTAGAGAGATGGTCAGTCCACCAGTTCGTCCAGTGGCATCCCGAAGGCGATGCCTCAGCAGGCACAGATGCTCAGGCAGGGGTTGACAATGGTTGCACCCACCGGTCCAGGGGTAGAAGCACCAACTAAGGCCTTCATGAGATCAAGACAGAGGAGCAGGGCTTTACCAGGACCGTTCGGTAAGATTGTCATCTTTATGATAAATCTTCCTGACCGGTGTCAACCCCAGAACATTTTGCTTGGATGTGGTAATTATTTTTTCCTTGTCCCTAGGTGAAGGGGAATCTTTTTCCTCCTCACCTAATCTTTTACTCTTTTTATGGGTGACCTTTTCATAGTATGTCATTTGAGTTATAGTTTCCGATAACTTCAGACTGACTAATGTACTATGGCAGGACACAATTTTAAATGCAATGGTTTCAATGCTATTATTTAATGGGTGAACTACTGTTCCTAAGAAGTACAAGTGGGATTTCCATCACCTTTATATTTTATATAGTGAGCCAACACACCCTACCTTATGTGGAGTGCTGGGGGGGGGGGTGTACAATATATCCCCCCCTCTTACTTACCCGGTAACATTTCTGTTACAATAGCAAGTTTACTTTATTGGCTGCTGGCAGTGGTTTTACTTTTAGGATGTTTAGTCAGGCTGTCAGCTCCTTTTTTTGCCATTTTTCGTTTGCTTGTCGTTCCCTAGGTCTTCGTCTGCCATTCTAGGCGGAACGACCTCGGTTGAAGTTTTGTCTTCAGCGGGAATCCTTTGCATTTCCTGCCAAGATTCCAGAGTGTATGAGAAGGCAAGAAATGAGGGAGGAGGCCAAAACTCTGCAGAACTTTGTCTTTCACCTTGCCTGCAAGGAACCAAGTTCCAATGGGAAGGGCTGGCTGTCCTGATTGGACAGCTAGACCGTCCCTTTCTGTAAACTGCCGGGAGAGGGCCTGATGCAACTCTTCCTTCCAATCGACCTGGGTATCCCGAATGCGACGACTTCTATGCAGAGGCTGGTGGCATCCACTAGTCTCAAGAAGACCTGCATTTTGAGCCACCCTACAATGCGCTGCGACCTTGCTTGGCTGCAAAACGCCAATACCCTAGGAGCTCGAGCATGAGTGCGGTGCATGATCTTCCGAAATCTGAATCCATCCGAAACTTGGTTGACGCTGGAAGCTGGATCTCCAGAGACACGATTCAAATCCTGTAAGTCCCCTAACCAGAGTGCAAGACCAGATAAGTGAAGAGACTCCAACCAGTAATATTCATTCTTCATCTGGCTGCTGTAAAAAAGCACCAAATCCACAGACAGAGCCGCGAGAATCCGTTAAGAAACCTTTGCTGGGGGGGGGAGGAACGCTGTTGCACGCAACAAAGATGGCTGCCTAAACGGTAGGCACATTTTCTCCTTCTGGGGTGCATGCTGTGAGCGATTTGTTGGATTTAGGTGGAGGAACTCACTGGTGACAGCTCTGTGAACTTTGGAAGCTGCGATGTGCTGGTAACTGCCAGCAGAGCTCGGTGCAGCAGCACACGCCACTGCTGCCGGGAGGCCCGCACTGCTTTCTGGTCTCCACGGGTGCTTGCTGCGACACTGGTGTAAGAGGGCGGCCGGTCCTGCTGTTGTGCAACGAGGGTATATCTGGTGGCGAGATTGCTACACCTCCCTGGGCGCTGCAGCGGTACAGCTGGCCTCGATCGTGTGCCCCTGGGGTGCCTACTGAGGATCGTATAGGTGGGTGCATTCCCCAGCTCCCTGTGACTATGCAGGCCACATTGTCCCCGCACCTTGACCTAGAGCGGCTCTGCTGGGTGCAGCGCCGCCCGCCACTGGATCCCGGGGGGGGGGGGGGGGAGGGTTGGTGGCCCAGCTGACATGCGGGCTGTGCCCCGGATTGAAGATATTGCCGGCCTGTTGGCCCTGCGATCTCCGCAGCCTTTAATCTGCTCCCCCTCCAGCCGACGTCCTATCTGGGTCTGGGTGTGTGCCCCTTCCGTGCCGGTAGGAGATGGCACGAAGGACTGCCACGGCGACTAATAAATCTCCCCTTCATTGACCACCTTCAGACCTGCGGGGACTCGCTTGTGCCCTGCTCAGGTGCTTTTTTTTTGTTTTTTTGTAGCTGGGATGGCTCTTCCCCTTCCCCTGGCCTAGTCCCACTGAAACTGAGGTGCAGCACTGAGATGCCTGGGACACATTTCTAGCCCAATTACATGCATGGGGGGCAGGGTGCGCCGCTGAGACCTCCCGCTTCCAGTGCTGCCTCGGGGGGCGGGCTGCTCGCCCTGCTGTTCACATGGCACGCTTGCTCTTTGAGCACAGTTTGGACCGGACGGCCTCTGCAGCCTCCTAGTGCATAGCCGATTGAGGCGGGCCGGACACTGCTGGGGTTGGTTCCCCCTTAACACTGTGACTGGAGTGCTGCTGAACTGGTGGGTGCTGCAGGGGGCCTCACCCTGGGAGGATATTGTGGATTGTGCTCCATCTGCCTTCTCAGCTAGTCTGAACTCACCCTGGCTGAAGCTCGGCCCCCCCGCACCTCCCATGACCTCTTGGTGGCCCGATCTGAACTGCTCCTCTTCTGCACCGCCGCACTTGGTAGAGGCTGTGGACGCGATGCCTCGGGTGGATGCTTGCGGCCCCTCCGAGAGTCACTCTGTGACATCTAGCCTTGCTCACCTGTGCCGCAGCGCTCTGTTCCCTCCTGGTGTGGCAGGCCCCAGCCTACAGATTCTAGGGGGTCTCCGGTCCTATACCCCTTGGTCTCCCACTGGTGTCCCAACCCGCTCTCATGGCCAACGGAGGCGGCAAGAAGCGGAGCACTATAAACATATACACTAAAGCAGCTCCTAAGATCCAAGGTGGTGCGGAGGGGGACACCGGAGAGCCCAGTACACCGGAGGAGCCCACAGAAATGCAGCGCATGATGGATTACATGCAGGGGGGGGGGGGGGGGGGTTTACCACCTTGCACTTCAAGCTGGAAGACATGAGTGGTACCATTAGTGCGATCAAGGCTTGTATGAAAAAACTGATGCCAGAGTAGGTGAAGTGGATGTTAGGCAGAAACCTGTGCAGCTCCCTTCGGGACCACTGCAAAAGATTTAGGACTACAGGTGGTTGGCAGTAAACCCAATTGGTAGCAGTCTGTACCACCCAGATTTACCTGGTAGCTGTGGCTGAGCAGTCAGACCCCTCTCAAGATGAGTTAGGCAGTATATAGAGTATACACAATAGGTACAGAGATACAGTAGCACAAGCAAACACTGACCAGAGCTTTGGTGTAAAAGTATATAATTATTTATTTAAAGACACACTTGTAAATTACACTAGCACAAAGAGGTAAGTAAATTCAACACACAGTCACTATTATATATATACACAACCCCGATTACTTATTAGACAAGTCTTAATGAGAAACACCACTTATTTCCAGACAGAGGTGAGCGCTAAACATAAGATGGCACTCTAATAAGTTATTAAAAAGGGAGGGAAAAAGGCAGAGTTATGAAAGCACACAAATTTCAATACTTTTCAAAGAACCACAGTGAGGCAGGTTAGGCAAAGTCGACTGGAGAGCAAGTAAGTTCAAATGCCAGGCCCACTCTTAGAGAGAGCAAGCGAAATGTGTCCAGGATCACACAGTGAGGGTATGCCCAAAGAATCTAGGCTGATGGTTCACAAAAGATTGAGATCAAGTCAGGAAAAGTTAGTTAACAGGTCCCAGGCTAACCCAGGTTAGAAAGTCGAGGATTTACTGTCACCCCGAACGATCTGTCGCAAGGGAAGCCAGGTGAGACACAGTACCTGAAAAATGGGAAGAACACTCCAACGGGGGCAGTTGTTCCTGGCAGCGGATGCAAGTCGGTGTTTCGTCTAGAGGAAGAGAAGGTCTCGATGTGGAGGAAAGCTGGAGGTCGTTGCGGTGCCAGGGAAGAAACCAGCCGCAGAGTTTCCCGGTTACAAGGTACTACCCTTTTCTTTGCGGTAGTGGTAAACCGTGGTATTCCGGTTGCCGGGGTGCTTGGCAGGGGCAAGGCGGCCACGAGATGGTCCAGGAAGGCGAAAAGACGGGCAAACTGGTTATCCCCACCTGTCAAAGGAAGAAGACTCTCCGGGCTGGAGATCTCCTCTGTCGTCAGGAAAAGTGGTGAGACGGTTCAGCAGGGCTCCAACGGTGGTGTCGTCGTTGCAGGTTGTCTCGGCTTCTCCCTCCTCGGATTCTTTAGGTCCTGTGGCGACTTCTGAAGTTCCAGTCCCCAAAGCCCTGCTTTTATGCAGAAAACCCCCATTCATTCAGCCTAGCTGTCACTCAAACGGATAGCCCAGGACAGGAGAATACAATGGCATGACACTGGTTGCATGAGGAATCGTTGGGCAATAACTGGGACATATGGTGACCTCATGGGTTGTCGTGAGTCTCTGGGTCAGATCTGCACACTTCCCAGTGTGCAAGCACAGAACCACAACGTTGGGATGGCCCTGACAACAAATAGCCCGCCCACTTGGCTCCTGCAGCACAGGCAGTGGCAAAAACAGTAGAATTAAAGATTCATCCGTTTTCCAGTAAGAAGGTTGCGAGTGCTCCAACCTGCAGCCAGGTGCATGTGCCGGAACACACAAGTAACGCTGGTCGGGTTGCGGTCTCCCAGGACAGGGCAAAGGCCAGATTTGCAGGATTTGTGGCACAGGGCTGACCCTGAGATGGTGAGAGACCCAGAAGGAACGACGTGGCCTGCATCCCTCAAAATCTCTGGACACAAGGTTAGCCTGGAGCACGCACGGGCAGGCAGGGGTGGGAGAGCCACAAAGGACAAGAATCTGTGGGAAGTCGTGCTGGACAGGATGCCTAGTGAGCTGGGCAAGCTGGTTAGGGGAGAGTAATCCTCCCCCCTCTTTGGAAAGAGACTTTGGGTTGGCAGAAACCTGCCGCTCTAACTTGCAAGGCACAGCCCCTGTGCATGCCAGAATTGACTTAACGCTGGAGGTAATAACTCCGGGATGCATGCTGGTGTATGGTTGTAGACACTATAAAGAGCTAGTGTGGTGGTGTATTGGAACCGATACAGAGTGATTCTGGACCCAAAGTGCACAGCACACCACATTGCCGGCTACCAAGGGCACAACGGAAAGCAGAAGACGAGCAATTTTATGTCTGAAGGATCTTGCAACGCCTGGAGAGGAATGGAAGTCACCGGCCCAAAGTAATACGTGACCCAACAGGGGACCCGACCGAGAGGTGCAGCTCCACCACGCGTGAGAAGAGAGATAAATCACTGACGGGGCACGAGGTAAAGCTGTAATGTAGGCAAGAAGAGAGCTTCACCACTTATACCAGGGTGCAGAGGCAACAAACAACAGGTGAAACATTGTAGTGACTGCTGGCGACCACTGCATGTGTCACGAAGGATGTTCATCATAGAAGAAACACAACGTACGCCCAAACAGAGTGAACCACTCCCCGAGAAGTGGGCAGTGCTCCGGTCTGCAGAGGAACCGAAGAGCGCAGTGACACTGTACAAGCAGTCATGTCATCCAAAGCCAGAAAAAGCAAAGTGAAGCAATCCTCCATAGATACGTTCGCAAAGCCTACCCAAACATTGGAAAACACGAATTTCCCGACTGCAGTGACCCAAGGCGCAGAAGCCCCTGGAAGCGTAGGCCAGCACATTTTGGAAGCCATTACAGCTTTAAAGGTTTCAATGGATTTCAAGATTGACGCGATCATTATCGTTGTAAACCTCCTGAGGCAAGATGTGAGGTCATTGGCAGAAAGTACAGGCATACTGGAAAAGGAGGTGCGAATGAATAAAAATAATTGCAGCGAGAATACCAAAGAAGTCTCTCGGTTGCAACAACAAGTACAGAATCTGGAGGCCAGAGCGGAGGAGGCAGAAGGACGAACCAGGAGAAACAATGTGCAAATTATTGGACTTCCAGAAGGAGTGGAGGGCGCAAACCCAACAGACTTCATTGAGACTATGCTGTTGTAGGAAATAAGCCCCGGGGCCCTCACGCAAGGCTGCACGGTGGAGCGAGCGCACAGAACTCCGACGACAAGACCTCCACCCAGAGCTCAACCTCGGCCGATAATAGCCCGGATACTCAGAGAAAATCCTGGAACATTTTCGCAAAGGGGGCACAATCCAAAGAGCATCAGCTAGCATCACGGCATACCCGGACTAAACATTCTTAGTCCAAAAACAGAGAATGACCTACACGTCAGTCAAGAGGAGATTGCGGGATGCGAACATTAAGTACATGCTGCTGTACCCGGCCAAATTGACAGTCTTATCAAAAGTCGAGCAATCTTCTTCGAGACTCCAGAAGAAGCGAGTAAATGGATGAATGAAGCGAACCGGACTGACGAGGAGGAAGATCAGCTGAAAGGCGAAAATAACAAACAGGAGAGAAACGCTTAACCAAGGTGTAACTATGCAAACATACGTCCATTAAGACATTGTCAAGCAAGGTTGTAATGGAGAGAAGATAAAAACGCTGTTACAAGAATGTTTAACAAGCAGGAACCACTAGTGTCCAGCCTTACAAGGACTGCACATAGAGGAATTAGCCTAGACCCCATACTAGATTACATTATTTAGGATACTAGCAGTTACATATCCTCCTGCTGCGCCCTGCATACCAGTGCTAGTGCCAGAGATAAGGGCGAGACGTGGGAATGCCTGAGCACCGAATATGGAGCAGGGTAATTGTTTGGAAGGGGTGTGGGAGAGGTGTTGATGTAGAGGGGAGTTGGCCTACAGATTCGCACAGGGGTGGGATAGTGAACGCAACTTGTGGAGAACGAGAGCAGGAACCACTGGATGGGATGGGGGAACTCAACATAGTAACCTGTAATGTAAGGGGCCTGAACAGCTACATTAAGAGGAACAGGATAATGACACATTTGACACGCCAGAAAATAGATATAGTTCTCCTGCAAGAAACTCATCTTACTAAGAAAAAGCAAGCTACTTTAGCACTGGAGCAGAGTGACCTTGGGTTCAACATATTCAGCATACGACAGAGCGGTCCTTATATGGGTAGCACTGACAGTCCCATTCAAGGTCATCCAGACCTTCATGGACACGGATGGTAGGAGGATAGTACTAAGGGGAATGGTGGAAAAGAGGGAAATGTGTTAATACGTATGCACCAAATCACGAAACAGCAGCCTATTTCAGATCCCTATCACCCAAGATAGGCTTGTATAGGGATTGTGCATTGATATGGGGGTGGTGATTTTAACTGTGCACTGGATCCGCCAAAGGATAGATTGGATAGTAAATTCACTCATCCAGCCCCTTCGGCTAAAGCTTTAAACACGCTGTTACACGCATTTAATCTGGCTGATGTATGGAAGACAATGTGCCCGCAAGGCAGAGTATAATCATTATACGGCTCCCAAGAACCTCAACACGAGGTTGGATTGCGTGTTTGCGGGAGAAGAAACCCTGGGAGAGTTCATAAGGGCAGAATATTAGCCTGGCTTTATAGAAATGAGAGCAAACGCGAGGGGGTGCTGTTGCGCACACACAAGATGGCTGCCTGAAGTGCAAGACCCTCTCCGGCTAGAATCCTGTGCCCAAAAAAATCCTATTTGGGAGCCACCTGAGGAGCCCACACAACGTGCACCTGACCCGCTGCATTGAGGTACCCTCAGTAAAAAGAAGAAAATCAGACAATATTTTACAGAAAATCCGATCTGCCAGGTCCAGCAGGTGAACTGGAGACAAGACGCCTGAAGTGAGTACCACGCCGGAATCACCTGAGCCCGCTGGCCGAGAAACGCCTTCGGGCCATTGAGTGGGCGGGGACTGTGTGGGGGCTTGGAGGAGCCGTGCTGGCTATCCCACCAAGTATCCAGCTGCGACATCGAGACCTGGTGACTTCCATATACACAGTCACTTCCCTGCAGTGTCCTGTGGCGCCTGCCTCGACCGCTGCAGCTGCGGGTGGGTTGGCTGCCGTGGTGGGATGCACGCATCACGGCACACGACTAGTGTGAGGAGATCCAGGTGAACACGGGGGACACACCGCCCTGCCCCTTGCGGCCGCCATTTGGGGTCGACCGGCCCTGGCACTGGGTGGCCTGAATCCTTAAGACTCACCCGGTACACCCGCTGTTACAATACAGTGACCTTGGAAGAAAACCCCAGCCCGACTGATCTTACGGCAGCAGTCACCCTCAATCCCACGTGGCGCTGGGAGACCGGAACAGATAAGGGGAACTTTACACCGTGACATAGGTGGCGAACCGGTGCCTCATGCTGTGATGCCGGGCCGTCGGTGGATGGAAGAGACGGCCCGGAGAAGCGGCCCGGCCAGAAATGTGTACAACATGGGCGCGAGGTACAATTTCACAACGCTGGACCAGGGCGTTGACGCAGCCCAAGAGGGCCACAAGTCAATATTGTGCGGAGACGAGGGACATAATACCTGGTAGGTCTACCCTACGTCACATAACAGAAGTCCCTCAAGGAAGGCCCAGTTGGGGGGTGGGGGGAGGTCACCATTCCTTGAAATACGCCACTGGGTCCGACTGGGGCTCTGAAATACGGGCTGGGAACCAGGGCTTTGAAGATTTGCCCAAGGAAACCTGGGGCAACTGTTGAACCCCATCTGTAGTGCCTGTTGTGAGCGCACTACACCCGAGTTACCTAGTGCAGACTGGAGGGGCCGTGTAACATCCTTTGGGTTTACAGCGGATCTTTAGCGATTTACCTTTGGTGGCCTAGAATATAAAGGCCGGCAAACGCAGAAACGCTCCACTCACTTGAGGTGAGTAGCGCCACGAGAGACCTGGGACGACCAAGACAACTGAACTGTGGTAGAGTCACTGCCCATTGTGCTACAGCAAAGCAAAGCAGCGGATGGTACCAACCACTAATAAAACCACCAGTATATACACGGGACACTGCTTAAACACTATGTGAAAGGTGATCCGCTGAGACAGAGCTACGAAGTTCACATGAACCTGTCGTAGCAGTTACATGAGAGATCACAACCCATTCATCAGGTGTAAGATTCCATGATTGCAAGGGCACGCATACGTGGATGAGACAGTTACTCACCAGCAGCCAATTGACTCACCCTCTCTCAGCCATAACGCTCCCATGCCAGGTACCCTGGATCAAACTTGATAAAGACTGCCCAGAGAAATACAAGATCAGCCGCTTCCCATCACACAGCGAATTGACAGACCCTCCCTACTATGTACCGAGATGACCACGAAAACCAGGCCCAACCAAGACACTGCACGATACTACGGTCCCAAACACTGTTGGCACTACAGGGAACGGATAAACTGCGAATCACCTTGGAACTGCATCAGATATCCACAGAGAATTATCCTTGATGTTAAGGCCCACGTGTGTACCTGCTGTGTGGGCGGCAAGTTGACATTGACGCTCTGAGTACCTGGCAATGACCAAAGGAGCCGGATCCAAAAAAAAAGACTGGGGCCATGGACTCCTTTACAAACCCCCAGACCCCGGCAGCCATTCCGCCTCCGCCGGCCGAGCCTCCGCCAACTACATCCGAGAATGCCAGATACGAACAACTCCTTACCATGGTACAAAGTGGATTTATGTCGGTCAATGTAAAACTGGATGACATTGTCGCCACCACTGGCTCATTGAAAGCCCGCGTTGAGAAAGAGCGTGCATGTTACAGAGGCCGAAACACAGATTAGTAACAATGAAGACGCTATCGGCTGAAAGACTCGAGAACTCACCCTGTTGACAGGCGAGATGGGTAAACTATGAGGGAAGTGCGACGACTTAGAGTCCCGATCCCGCCGGAACAATATCCGTATAGTGGGATTGCCAGAATCCTTCTGTAAAGTCCCCATGGAGACGCATGAGGAGCAGCTACTGAAATCCTTGTTTGGAAATGACGCCTTCTCTGAACATTTCTTGATAGAACAAGCACACAGCACACTGGCACCTGTACCCAAGCCCGGAGCCCCGCCACGAACCATAATTGCCAGACTGTTGAATTACAGAGACAGGGACGCGGCTCTCCGGCTGGCAAGAGAGATGGGCCCCTTGCGACATGAGGGCGACAATATCCACATTTAGCCAGATTTTGCAGCGGGATGCAGGCCCAGAGGAAATCTTATGATCAGGTCAAGAGACAACTCCGCTTGCGATAGGTTCAATATGCATTAATATTCCCAGCGAATTACAGCATGGAGGTCGGGCGCATTTTTTTTTTTTTTTTTTTTTTTTTTTTTTTTTTAACACCCCACGGCAGCCATGGACTACATAGAAGCTGCTATCCCATTGCTGCCGCAGAGACCTAGGAACAATCAAAACGATGTACAGAATCCCGATGAGGCGAGAAGAGATCCAGATGAATGATCACGTTGACTCTAATATTCTTATTCATGATTGTATAAGGAGTGGAGAAGTGAGGTGCCCCATGGCACCGACAGATGCCTATTTTGCAGACCAGACGAGTGGCGCTCTAACGTGGCAGCTGTGGGCTGCAATATTTGCACCCCCGGAGAGTTCCAGAAATTGGTTATGGGGTTTCATCATCAGGTTGGGGTTGATGGTGCCGGCAGGGGTGGGAGGAAGATTATGGGAAGTTTTGCCATCTGCACCAGGTGTAGAAGCTTTGTGGGAGTTGGGGGGGTTTATCACTGACATTATGCCAGGGCATGTTGGGGACGCCCCGTTGCCTGTTGGGGCTGTTACAGTTATAAAATCAGAGAGTTGCACCGTTACGAGTAATGTCCGATCAGCTGAAATGTGCTATGACACACATTCAAACGGACACTGAATGGCACACTGAACACAAGCTCGCAAGGAGCTAACTTTTAAACTGCTCTCCTGGAATGTACGGTGACTTAACAACCCGATTAAGGCTAGAAAGGTTGCAGCATATATAACACGACATAACCCGCAGATTCTGCTACTTCAAGAGACCTATGCGCTTAAAAACACAATATCCAAATTTCTTCCACGATGGGGCCCCCTCCGATATGGTACGGAGTATTTGGTGCAGTCCAGAGTTGTCTTGACTCTTATACACCCCACTGTGGGGTTCCGCTACTTGGACAGTATGGTGGATGTACATGGTAGATTCGTGTTGGTGTGGGATACTATATTGGGTAAACTGGATACGATGGACGATGCCCTGATACTATGGGGCGGGGACTTTATTACAATCCTAGATGTGTCATTAGACAGATCCTCTACAACCCCTTGTAGCCCACCAAGGCAGCTTCCACCCTTAGACAAATTATGTCCCAGGTATTCTTAACAGACGCCTGACACGCGTTGCATCCAATGAGGAAAAAGTATACATATTACTCATAAGTCCAGGATTCTGAGTCCCGCATAGATTATTGGCTTGTTAGCTCCTCCCTATCAGATTCGGTTGCCGTCCCTAGGTGAAGGGGAATCGTTTTCCCCTTTCACCTAGTCTTTCACTCTTTTTATGGGTGACCGTTTTATGTGTCTCTATAGTGTATGATTGGAGTTATAGTTTCCTATAGCTTTTGGGCTTAGGCTGGGTTGCCCCCTTTGGGCTTACCTGTTAATTTCTCTTTAATGTACTTGGGTGAACTATTGTTCCCAGGGGGTGAAGGGGGATTGTCATCACATTTACATTTTTATATAGTGTGCCAGCACACCCCACCTTATGTGTAGTGTTGGGGGGATACAATACATCTCCTTGCTAACTTAACTGTAGCATTTTTGATACAATTGCAGGTTTACTTGAATGGCTGATGGCAGTGGTTTTACCTTGGTGACTTAAGTCTTATTACTCTTGGGCTGTTAATTTAGCTTCTAGAATGGTGGGTTCCTCGTTTTCTGCCATTTTTAATTATCCTTGTTGTTTCTGAGGCCTTCCCCTGTTACGCTTGCCTCACCTGGACCCCACAGGGGTGTCGATCGGACCCGGACAGCTGCGGTCTCCTTCAACGTGATGCGTAGTGCAGAGATGACGGTCTGGACTGGCCCATCTAGTCTTGTCTGCTGGACCCGAAGAAATATTTTCCTTATGTTTGTAAAAGATGAGCTCTCCATCCTGCGTGTCTTGCAGGGGCGCGTAAATACCAGTTACTTCACTGGTTTGAAGGCATTGGGAGAGTTCCGGTAAGCAAGTCCCAGGCGGGATTGCTAAGTATCAAGTTCAAAGAGTTCAATGTGCCCGATGTTCACTCTTGTCCCCTTCCTTAAGTTGCAACTGAGTTTGTGAGAAGAAGGTCTCGTAGCTGCTGCTGGCGTTCAGGTAAGAGTCTGTGTTACCCAACGCTGTCCGGTAACTATTGCATGCGTTAACGTGTTGTTTTTCTCCCTCTTTACAGATGCGGCATATGAAGATATGGAGAATAATACCTCCGGTGGTAAATCAGGTAAGTCTATGGTGGTAAGAGGTATTTGTTGATTCCCTTGGCTCACCTTGTTATTCTTGTGCCCCTAGGTGCCGGAGTATGGCGAAGAAATGATGGAGACAGTGCCAGATCGAAAGATGCTGTGAGAACTGGCGAGTATGGCGCCGCGCTGGAGCTGGCAAAGCGGCGCGTGCAGGACTGATGTACTTTCCATGTCGGGAGATGAAATGGATCCAGAATCAGGTGAGGAATTTGAAATAAGTTCGTTTTCTAACCTTGTCCTTTTCTTCCTCTTTATTCTAGGAGCTCTGGATTCGAGGCGGGCGTGGCAGAAGACTGGATGCTGGCTGCAGGCACGCGGGCGTGGTAGAAGACTGGATGCTGGCTGCAGGCACAGTGAGAGTCACGCTGCTGGATGCAGAATAACACGAAGCATGTGCTGCTGTTCGGGCGTGGTTTAAATAGCTCCAAAGTAGTCCCAGGAAAGAAGTTCCCCAGGACCACACCCGAGTAAAAAATAGTCCCTGTAGTAAAATAGTCCCATCCAGGCCTCACGTTGGCTTGGATTTATTTGCAGCATGGTCTGCATGAGGTAAGTAATGCCTATGAGCCTGGCGCCTGTGGCGCCAGGACTGAACCCAGACAGCCCCTAGCTGGGGCTGCTGGGGTTTTTATAAATGTCTGGATGCCTGCTCCCGGGGCTGATGGGCTTGATCCGGATGCCCGGGGGTAGGCATCATGACATCCCCTGCCATTCTAGGCAGGAATGACCTCAGTGGAAGTTTTGTCTTCGGCAGGAATCCTTTGTAGTCCACGCCCAGTCTCCAATGTCTGAGAATGCAGGAAGCGAGGGAGGAGTCCAAAGCTCTGCAGCCCTTTGTCTTTCACCTCGCCTGAAAGGAACCAACTTTCAATGGGGGGTTGCTGTCCTGGTTGGACAGCCAGACTGCCCATTTCTGTAAAACGCAGGGAGAGATTGCAGAAGTTGTGCTCTAGTTCCTGATGAATACTTCGAACCTGGAAGCTGCTGACAAGTCGACCACTGGAGCTTAAACCGAAGATGAGGGTAAGATGTCTGTAGTGATTTCCAGCGACCGGAGAGCCTGCTGTGTAACCGAAGCCAAATGCAACCCTTCCTTCCAATCGACCTGGGGGTACCGAAAATGACAATTCCCCGCCAGACGCTGGTGAGATCCACTAGTCTCAAGAGGACCTACATTTTGAGCCATCCCACGATGTGCTCCAACCTTGCTGGGCTGCGACCTTGTTGGGCTGCAAACCACCACTACCCTTGGAACTCGAGCCTGAATGTGGAGCATGGTCTTCCAAAGTCCAAATCCATCCAAAACTTTGGTGGACTCCTGCTGGATCTCCAGAGAGAATTTGAATCCCTGATGTCCCTTCACCAGAGTGCAGGACCGATAGAGTGAAGAGAATCCGACCAGCGATATTAGTTCATCAGCTGCTGTTAAAAGGCGCCAAATCCACAAAGCCTCGAGTATCCATGAAGAAACCTTTGCTGGAAGCCTCCTCTGATCGTATCGCTACATATTATCCCCACCAAAAATATCACCGTATATATGGTCGTCTGGAACGGCCATAGGCGATATTTTTTGGGGGGGATAATTTTGGGGTTTTTGGGAGCGGGCGTTGCAGGGGTGTCCCCCTCTCCTTTAAAAATAATGCAGGGGTTGCGGGGGTGTCCCCCGCAGGCTCCATGCCTTAATATCACCGCAAAAATATGGCAATATTTTTGCATGGCGATATTTTTGTGGGGATATTAACACATGGAACCCCTCTGATGACTTCTGCTGCAAGTTCATATCCAGTGTGCAGTTCTTTGGTCTCGAGACTAAGGAACCAGGTAGTGGGTTCTGTGCTGCATCATACTGAAGGCATTCCCTCTGAAGTTGTTCTTTTCTCCTACGGTACTGTGTGGGCTTGGGTAATACTTACCTTAAGTCTGGGGTGCATCCTTTGAGGCCAAGTGGGTGATTTGTGTGGTTGGGAGTTTGCCCAGGTCTAATGCTGGCACACATATAGGAAGCCTTCTGTGAAGTCCCTGAACACTTTAACTCTAAAGGTGAATACGTACTTGTTTCAGAACTCCTATGGAACATTGACTTTCCTGCAACTGAACCCTATCTGAACCTGCCTTACAGCTGGCACCTAAACCACTAGGGTCCCTCTTCTGCCTCAGAGAACTCATGTAACAGACTAGGGAAGGACTGGATAAGAAAAGGATTCTGCCTTCAAGGTATAACAAGTG
The DNA here is from genome assembly GCF_040938575.1 of Ambystoma mexicanum. NCBI lineage: Eukaryota > Metazoa > Chordata > Amphibia > Caudata > Ambystomatidae > Ambystoma > Ambystoma mexicanum. Next base: position 309,421,259 of record NC_090927.1, on the reverse strand, counting down.
TAAAAGTACTTACTTGCTAAAGAACAGTGTGGTAACTGTACCTCTAAGAAAGAAGTTACCAAGTGTCATTAGGTTTATGCTTACCTTTGAGTTGCATTCTGCCCCTCTAAAAAGCGTACAAGTTGCTTTAACTTTGAATGGTGTTTCCCCCCTTCTGAAAAGTAAAACGTGTTGGTACTGTTTTATCACTGCTTAACTGAATGAGATTAAAAGCTTACAAATAGGGTTTATCTACCGTTAAATCTATTGTCTCTTTCTTAAAGTGTAACACTGGGTTTTGCTCTCCCTGGTGTGCTTTATACAGATCTAAAAACAGTCTTACGTTTATACACACCTTTAAGTAGCTGCAGGCTCCTAAGTATATAGGCCTTACTCACCTTGATTAGCTGCTGCTCTTCTAAACTTGTAACCCTGGGTTGTGCTTCCCTGAATTGCTATGGTGCTATTATAAAATAGTTTCATAAAGTTCTTAATTACAGTAGAAATTGTATTATACACTTCTTAAAAGTACACTGGGTATAACTAGCGATTAGATAGTGTATAGATATGTGGCAACATGTCAATGACTTACCTTGAAATACATTGCGCCTTTGGGGGGTGTGGCTACAGAGCTATGGTGTAGGATGCGACTTCTGAGGCTCCTGCAGTTCTGAAAATGATTTTGCCCCGAAAAGGATTCTAAAATTAGTGTTGACGCCCATTAACCCATGACAGCTCTAATGAAGGTTGCGTGTATAACGGGGCTCAGTTTGGACGCCGAAGTCTGAGACGCAGCATGCAGATGTCAGGTTTTCACATTTTGTACCTCACATTCTTAGGAGAATAGGGTATGTCAAATACTATTCCAGTAAAGTTAGAAAGGGAAGGTGGTTGAAATATTAAAAAAGATGCTGTTTTTGAGAATAGAGCATTTCTCTTTAGTTTGTTTTCATTTCCCTTAACTAACTTTCATTTAGAAAGATGAAATGCCCCCAAGCCAAGATGGTTAAACACTTTCACAGCAGTGATTGGTTCAGTTTACAGCATGTATCATTGTGATGTCATTTAGAATGTTAATAACAATTCTCAACTGCCTTTCATTAAAGTATGCATCCGAGTAGGTCATATATTATTTAGCTCCAGTTAATTTCCACTTTAAGTTACCCTTTTTAAAAGAGTCAAATATCCTTTGAGAGTTCTAAAAGTATAATAGTCAAGTAACAGAAGAAGAAGCCTGCAGTAGAAGAATTCCAGAGTAAATCAGTTTGCTGAGCCAGTGAAGAGCCTTGTTCCTAGAACACTGATAAGCTAAGTGGACTTCTGAATCTTAAGTGAAGACTCTAATTTTTCTGAAATGTTATTCATTTAAAGACTTTAAATAAGCACTTCGTTTTCAGCACTTGAGCTTAAAATCATTTTTTTGAGAAGATATAGTCAAGGATTCTTTGATAATATATTTATATAAAGAAAGTTCAACAATTCATTTTTTTGTGTATATTAATTATATCCATACTAATAAGGCGCGCGGTTCGTTTTGCCGTGTTTTTTAACTTTTAACAATAATTCTTTAATATATATATATATAACTAACGTCTGGTTCGTTTTTGGTTTCGAGCTAGCGCCGCGTACTTCAGTGGATTGCAAGCGCGATTAGAGGAAAGGACCTAACAACGTCGTGCGTGGCGGCCATTTTGAGTTTTCATTGTTTTCCTCATTTTTGATACGTAGTAGTAACGGAAGAGAAAGACAATTTAAAGACAGCGTTTTGGGCTCCGTTAACGCAGCGTTTGCAAGCTATTGTTTATTCCTGTTCAATTAAGAGTTCTTTCAAGAGAAGTACAAGTTTAGCAAGAAACATTATTTTCTAATGTACTTCGTAAAAGGAGTTGGAGCATAAATACATTTTACAGAAGGATTATTTTTTAAAGAGTCTTCAGAGAAACAAAAGGTAATTACCTTACACATATTTCTTTTAGCATTTATGATTCCTAGTTCACACAACAATTAGACAATAGTAACAATAATGTTTTTTTTAAAATATATTTTAATTCAGGATTACCAGATACTAAAAAGAGCAAGGGAGCAGAAAGACAAATAGAAGAGATATCACTAGAGGATCTACAGTCAACATACATCTCTTTGGTAAAAGTTATTTGAGAAAATATAATAGAGAGTGGTCAGTAGTGATTAGAAGACTGATTCATTTAAAGTTGTATTTTCTTTTAGGATCATCCCATTTGAGCTAAACTTTCCATGAAGACGGTCTGAAGTACCTGCAGTGGGAGTTCTTGTCTTTTGTTGTTTTATCCATTCCCCTTTCCCCTTGGGTTTGCCTGGCCAATAGTTTTAAGAAGCAGGATTGTTGAGCAGGCAGGCTTAGGGGGCTAGGTGGGCCAGCTTCACTCCTGCAGGATCCACTACTTCAGTTCTCCTGACAGCAGAGAAGAACAAAAGATGGCGGATCCAGGGCGATAGTAGCCTCTGTGGGCACAAAACACCAAGACACAGCATTGCGTCTGCAAGGGATAAAGAGCATGAACAGACTGGTGAGGACCCACACAGGACGCGATCTGGGTCGGATTTCGTTGGCTGGTGCCGCATATAAGTGCCGGGGAACATGCTGCCGCTGAGTTGCTAGAGACAAAGGGACCCGTGACGGAAGGAGCTGCAACGCTGACACATGTGATTGTGAATAAAACTGGTGCCGCGGCAAGATAACGCAGGAGGGACGAGCGGACAGCCTGTTTGTCAAAGGTGTCATACAGAACGAAAGCGCTGCCTGTAATTGACTAACCAGCTGAAGAGGCTCCACGGAAGAGGGCAAGCAGTCGAGCGAGCAAAGTATCGGTCTCCTGAGACAAAGTGCCTGCTGCATGCCAACAACTGAGGGAGACGAGCGAATAGTAGGAACCCAACCACTGAGGACCGTCAAAGCGGCGAACAAGAGTGCAGCTGCTGCCTGGTACATATGCGACACACCCAGTGTTATCCCTCATCCAGGTGGATAGAGCAGAGCGCTGGAGAAGGACCTGTACTTGAGGGGAAAAGAGACTGCTGGTAAAACAACCATGCTGCATCAAAGACATTCACAGAATGCATGAAACCGCATCGAATTCTAAAGTAGATGGGTCGCACGGAGCAGGCAGCCGCAAAGTAATGGTCTGCTGCTGGTGCAGGGACTATGGGAGCCGGGCACAAGATTATAAATGAATGTGCAGTCACATACGAATGCTTTGGGGGAGTAGCGTGGAAAGTGCTCCGTGCAAAGGGCCAATCAGGCAGAATTCCACGTGCATAGTGCGACCCTGGCACCAAGAGAGGAACAGCATAAGCGCAGGAGGCACGAAGTGGATGTCTGGCAGGCACGGGATACAAGATAAGGATTACCTCATTCCAGCAACGAGGTGTAAGCAATAAGAGTTGCGGCCTGGAAAGCAAAGACTAGCACAAAGAACGGGGGGTTGCACTAGTAGCAGCTTGGTGCCTTGGACGCAGCAGCAGCGCTAATATGGCGGAACAACAGAGTGGACAAGCAAGGAATCCCTCATGCCCAGCACACCCAATTGACGGGTCACCAAGCTGAAGAGCAGTGCGCTGGAAGTGAAAGCACACCACCCAGCGCGCTCAGTGGAAATCACCTAGGCAGACTGCACAACGCAATTCAAGGACACTCGTGGTAGAAGCCACTTGCCCTCAGACAACAACAAGGCCTGAGACGAGATCAGGAGGACCATATTGGTTGAGAGGTCAATTCTCCCAAGGTCAATTCTCCCAAGGTCAATTGTGAAAAGGTAAATTTGTATACAACCTTGATACTAGGTGAACAAGGCCCTAAGGGCACTAAGAAGTGGAAGCGGACTATGGTCGCAGGTATTTCAGAAAGTCTGCTATGCTCATGAGCCCGGAGGGGACAGGTGGAGCCGATTACTGCTGTGGACAGTCAGGGGCCACTCTGCATGATCTAGGGCTAAGCAACTAAGGAGAGGGAACACAGTGGGCTCCCCCGGTTACACCTGGACACAAAAGGAACAAGTTACTTACCTGTAACTGTTGTTCTCCAGCATGGGTCTGGCATGGATTCACATGCTCATGAATATTCCCCGTCGTCAGGCCGGGAATCCTCGGTATAGAAAAAAATCAGTATCAGTTTCGTTTCTGATCTGTCTTTCTTAGTAATAACCAATCACTGGTCTCTGGGTCATACTGCTCCAGCCAATGACTGCCCTCTCCCTAAGCCCCGCCTCTGGCAGCCATCCTCAGATATTTGGTAGCACGTAAAGTGGCAGTATGACCAAGTGAAGAGCCGCAGAGGGATAGGCGGGAGGGTTTGCATGTGAATCCATGCCAGACCCATGCTGGAGAACAACAGTTACAGGTAAGTAACTTGTTCCTTCTCCAGCATGGGGTCTGGCATGGATTCAGATGCTCATGATTAAGAGAATACATAGCAGTACACACATGCACAACCACGGGAGGTGGCAACAGGCTCAACATTAAGCAATACAACAACTCAACATTAAGCATCCCTTACCTCCTCACCAGGATCACCTTAAGCGAACAGGTTGCTCAGCACTGCTTGGCCGACCCTGGACTCCTCCCTGGAGTCCCGATCGACGCAGTAGAATCTTGTGAAGGTGTGCGTCGACCTCCACGTTGCAGCCCTGCAGATGTCCAGCAGGGGCACACCAGACAGGAACGCCATGGTAGCAGCGATCGCTCTGGTCGAATGGGCTCTCGGACGGCCGGGCAGCGGTCGGTTTGCCAACCAGTGACAGTGCATGATGCAGCCGGAGAGCCATCTGGAAATAGAAGTCTTCGAGAGAGTCTTCCCTTGATTCACAGTCCCAAAGTTCACAAACAGCTGTGATGTCTTAAGAAAACGCTTTGTGCGGTCCACATAGAACTTCAGCGCTCTAGCTACGTCCAGCAAGTGCAGAGTCCTTTCAGCCGGCGACGGGAGACGGGAAGAAAACTGGCAACACCAAGGGTTCGTTGAGGTGGAAGTCCGACGGCACCTCGGGCATGAAGGAGGGGTGTGTCCTCAGCACCACCCTCGTGTCGTGAAACGTCAAGTATGGCGGCTTGCAAGATAGGGCCTGGATCTCTCCCACTCGTCGTGCGGAGGTGATGGCCATGAGAAACGCTGTCTTCCACGACAGAAACTTCAACGGTGCCGAATGCATAGGCTCAAATGGGGCCCCATGAGCCTGGTCAGCACCACGTTGAGCTCCCACGCCGGGGCAGGGGGCCTTCACCGGTGGGAATGATCGGAACAATCCTTTCATAAATTCCTTCACCAGTCCATGAGACCACAAAGACGCCCGTCCCGTAGTTCTGGTGCATCGTGAGATGGCGGCCAGATGTATCTTGATGGAAGCGTGAGCTAGTCCAGCCTTGGCCAATGACAGTAGGTACGGCAATACTTGAGGGGCCGTAATCCGCAGAGGGTTAATCTTCTGTGCACGGCACCAGACAGAGAACCTCTTCCATTTATGTCCGTAGCACTTGAGAGTTGAGGACGCCCTCTCTGCAGTCGGCCGGGATGTCGTACCCTCCAAACTCTAGTGCTGCAGGAGCCAGGCCTGCAAGTTCAGCGACTCTGGGTTGTGGTGAAAAATGGCGCCTCCTTCTCTGGAGAGAAGATTTGCGTCCGTCGGCAACTTGACTGGTGTGGACGTTGACAAGTCCAGAAGGTCCGGGACCCAGATCTGTCTCAGCCATGCCGGTGCGACGAGGATCCTCCTGCACCGGGACCTCTTGAGCTGGTTGATGAGCCGGAGCAGCAACGGCAGCGGAGGGAATGCATAAAGAAATAGGCCGTCCCAGGGGAACGAGAAAGCATCGCCCATGCTCCTCGGCTGGGGGAACCTGCTGGCGAACCTCCGGCACTTGGAATTTGTCGCCGTCGCGAAGAGATCGATTTGGGGTTCGCCCCATCGTCGGAAGAGTCGATCCACTTGATCCTGGCGTAGTTCCCACTCGTGGCACGAGCGCAGCTCTCTGCTGAGTGAGTCGGCGATCGCGTTTTTTATTCCTGCCAGATGAAGAGGCACCAGAAACATCCCTTGGGCGACGGCCCAATGCCACAGATCCTGCGCTTCCTTGGATAGGGCAGGGGATCTGGTTCCGCCCTGCTTCCGGATGTAGAACATCGTGGTGGTGTTGTCGGTGAAGATCCTCACCACCTTGCCCTTGAGGGACGGAAGAAAAGACCTGAGGGCCCAGAACACTGCGCGGAGCTCCAAGATGTTGATGTGGAGTGACTTCTCCTCCGGGAGCCAAAGGCCTCTCGCGTGAAGATCTCCGGAGTGCGCTCCCCAACCTTCCAGGGAGGCATCCGTCGTCACCGTCACCTGGTGAGCTGGGGTCTGAAAGTCTGTGCTCGCCGACAGATGAGAGCGGGTACCCCACCACCGGATCGCCTGACGGAACGTCTCGTTGAGAGGGATCCTGTCCTCGAAGCTGCCCGTCGACTGGACCCAGCGGGCGTCGAGGAACTCTTGTAAAGGGCGCATCCGAAGCCTGCAAAGGTGCACCAGATAAATGCAGGAGGACATCATCCCGAGGAGGGACTTGCTAGATCTTAGCCTGGCCATGTCCGTGGCCAGCAGATGCTGCACCTTGCCCAGAATGGTCCTGGTCCTTTCCTCCAACGGCGAGGCCAGCCGCGCCATTGTGTCGAGCTTGGCTGCCAGAAACAGGGCGACTTGCGACAGAACCAGGTGGGATTTTGGAAAGTTGATGGAGAATCCCAGGTCCGTGAGGAGCTGGACGGTCTTCGCTGTGTGCTCCACGGCGAGCTCCCTTGTCCTTGCCCGGATGAGCCAGTCGTCCAGGTAGGGGTAGACGTGGATCCCCTGTAGGCGCAGCCGCGCCGCCACTGGTGCGAGGCACTTGGTGAACACCTTGGGAGCCGACTTCAATCCGAACGGGAGGGCCTTGAACTGGTAGTGGCGCCCTTGGACCACGAACCTGAGAAAATTTCGGTGTCTTTTTAGAATGGGGATGTGGAAGTACGCATCCTCCAAGTCCAACGACGACAGGAAATCGCCCTCCTCCAGCTGTCCCAGCACGTGCTGGAGGGTGACCATCCGGAACTTCTGTGCCTTGATGTACTTGTTCAGTCGTCGCAGGTCCAGGATGGGGCGCCATCCTCCTGTCTTCTTTTTTACGAGGAAGTACCTTGAGTAAACTCTGGAGCCCGGAAGCCTCTTTGGGACAAGCTCGATGGCACCCTTCTTGAGCATCGCCCTTACTTCCAACAGTAGTTGAGGGAGGTGATTTTCCTTCCTGGCCACGGGTGGAACGCGAGGGCACTTCTTATGAAACTCGAGGGCGTGCCCTTGGGCCATGGCGTCCAGCACCCAACGGTCGGTGGAGATGGACTCCCACACGATGACGAACCTCTCCAGCCGGCCTCCCACCAGGGTGCTTCGGCGGGGGCCCGACCCCACGGTCGGTTCAATCTTGTTTGAAGGCCGCCTTGCCTCCTTGACCCCCCCTGTCGACAACGACGGGCACCACCTGACTTGCCGCGTCCCCTGTAGGCTTCCTGGGACGAAGATGTTGCCGCCTGGCGGTACGTGGAGGAGCCACTGCCGGATCCCTTGGAGGCACCTTGTCTGCCTCCGGAGCTCTGAAAGGACGGCCGTCGTCGTTGGAGCACTCCCAGTGCCCGGCAGTCTCCGTGTCTGTCTTGATGGCCTGAAGGGACTCATCAACCGCCTTCCCAAACAGGTTGTTCCCGTCGAAGGGCATGTCCAAAACCTTGGTTTGTACGTCCTGGTGGAAATCCGTCGCCTTCAGCCATCCTCGTCGTCTCAGGCAAACGCTGTTGCCCAATTGACGGAAACCGGTGTCGGCGATGTCCGTTGCCACCGTGATGGCGTGATCCGAAGCAATCTCACCTTCCTGTAGGATTTCAAGGGCCTCAGCCCTTTTGGCGTCCGGAAGGAAGTGCAACAGAGGGGCGATTTTGAACCACAACTCCCTGTCGTAGCGGGCTACGATAGCCAGGGCGTTGGCTGCCTTGATAGTCGTCGCTGCGGATGAGATGACCCGTCGTCCCATCGTGTCCAGCTTCCTGCCCTCGCCGTCCGGCGGGGAAGTTGATGTCGAGGCCGATGCCCCCCCCCAGCTTTCTTCTTTACCGCCGCCGAGACGACCGAATCCGGGGTAGGTTGCGCGCGAAAGCACAAGGGGGCAGCATCGGGGACCGGTACTTCTTCTCGTACCGGTCCCTCTTTGCCAGCGCCGTGGCAGGGTTCTTGAGGAGGGCGAGCCCCTCATCCCAGATGTCATCAAGAAGTGGTACGGAGAGGACCGTCTTCCTTTTAGCCTCGCGCCGTTGGTAAAGGAACCCTTCCTTCTTCTCTTCTGGGCAAAGCTGGAAGAGCTCGGATGCCCTGGAAATCATGGCATGAAAGGATCCAATCTCGTCGGGTGGGGACGCCCGAGCAGGGGGCGACGGGGGACACGTCCCGTCGTCGCCTCTGTCGTCATCTGTACCGGTCGTAGCCGTGTCTGTGCCTGTATCATCCCCGTGGGTAGTAGACCGGGGGGAAGGCAGAGCAGGCCGCAGAGGTGGGAGAGGTGGCGTAGGATGCATCGTCGTCCTCTTATGCGGTGGACTTTCCGAAGGTCCCGGCTCCGGTTCCCCTGTCGGGTCTGGCTCAGGTACCTCCGTCGGGGGAAGGGGCAACCTTGTCCTTATCGCCGAGCAGAAGGACTGAATCGCTGACAAAATGGCCGCCGAAGTGTTCTGCGGTGCCGGAAACGACGGGCGCGAGGGCTCTTGAGGAACCTCGTCGGCGACACCGTCCCTCTCGTCGTCGCCCTCGTCGGGATCCCTCCCAATGGGCTGGGCCTCTTCCACGACTTCTATGAGCTGTTCTTCAGAGGTCGTGTCCGTATCCACGATGGCCACCTGCCCCTCCCCCACCTTTTCGAACGAGGACTTCGTGGGGGTCTTCTCAATAGGCCTGAAAGAAGACTCCCTCCACGGTGGCAGGGAGACTCTGGGTCCTGAGGTCGCCTCCACAGGCTGAGCCAGGGCCGCTGCGACATCCTCAATCGAGGTCTTAGCAGGGTGAATTAAGGCCATCGTCACCTTCTGTATGCCTGGGGCCTCCACCTTGGGGGGAGGGTCCGAGCCTCGCTCCCCTTCTGCGGAATCTTTGCGATCGACCGGGGCCTCTCCAGAAGCTTCGCCGGGTTCTCAGACTTCCTCTTACCCGAGCCAGAGCGTTGGCTTGTGGTTAATGGCGCCGGGGAGGATGCACCCTGCCTGGCAGCCAAGGAGCCCAACCGTTCGGCGCTCCCGGTGCTCACGGACACGCAGTGCTTGGCCTTTTGTTGGACCCCTGTCGCCGGGGCGCCCTCACAGGACTTAGAAGACCGCTCGGACTTCTTTTTCTTCTTCTCGCCTGACGGGCTTTCCCCTTCCAGCCAGTTGGCGAGACGGAGGTGGTGATCCTTCATGGTCCGCTCCAACATGTTCCCACAAAACGCACAATCCTTCTCCGTGTGCGTCTTGTCCTCATGGAGACAGTAGAGGCATAACGAATGCTCGTCGTCCTTGAAAACATTCTGAAGCTGGCATCCAGGGCAGGTCCTGAACAGCTTCTCGGGCGTCGAGCTTCCTTTCTCCTGGGCCATGTCCGGGGTAGGCCTCGGAACTTCTGGAATCCTCCAAAAGCGTAACTCGACAAAATCTTCACCCTTGAGGGGCGGGGATTGAAACGGATCCCCGTTGATCGGATGTAGAAACGGTGGAGCTTGAGGCTCTAATTTAACCGAAAAATGAGAAAAATCTCCTGAAAAAGCACGAAAACGCAGCAAAAGCTCGAGAGCTACAGCACGAGGACTCCCAACACTTGAACGTTCGGTAAAAATCTGAGGATGGCTGCCAGAGGCGGGGCTTAGGGAGAGGGCAGTCATTGGCTGGGGGCAGTATGACCCAGAGACCTGTGATTGGTTACTACTAAGAAAGACAGATCAGAAACGAAACTGATACTGATTTTTTTCTATACCGAGGATTCCCGGCCTGACAGGGAATATTCATGAGCATGTGAATCCATGCCAGACCCCATGCTGGAGAATGGTGGTTATGCAGTGGCCCTGGGTATGGGTACGCACCCCAGTGGTCAACTAATCACAGATCCAAACAATGCCATTATATAGCAAGGACTGCCCTTAGCAGTTACACGCAGCTCGTCTGTGGCAAGAGTGGGTGGCATATCCGCAAGCCTTGCTCAAGGACAAAGGGTGCATCAGCAAGCAGTGACAGAGTGACAAGACGCTGCTTTAGCACTAATACTTCATATCAAGAAGCAGCGTGATCTCAACATGGGCGTAATTTTAGGGGGGAACGAGGGTGTTTGTCCCCCCCAACTTTCATGGCACACTATTTAGTCCCCATTCATTTGAATGGGGCACCTTTTCTTCAGAGGTCATGTCCCCCCACCCCCCAACATTTTCAGCAAAGTTTCTCCACTGGATCTCAACACCAGCAGATACGACCGCCCGCCTGTGGTTAAGCGGTCTAGGCGTGGTAAAGAACTAAGTGAACAAGGCGACGCTGTGCAAAATAGATACTTGTCACAGAAGAGCAACCATGGCATCCAAGCCCCAGAAAAATAAGGGTACCCAACCCACGGTGGATACTTTCGCTAAGCCCACCACGCGGCTAAAAACACTGGTTCAGGAATGCCCAAGAGGAGTTGAGGCTCGAGAAAGGATATCAACAAATCCTTGCAGCCATAGCATCCTTGAAGGAATCTCTCGAGGCTAAAATCGACACCATCAGTATATATGTGAACTTGTTAAGACAAGATGTTTGGTCAGTGGCCGAACGCACAGGAACACTCGTAAAGGCAGTTATGGAAAACTCAAGTGGCCTCAAGGATACCTCAGGATCTTGCAGCAACAAGTGCATACTCTTTAAGACAGAGCCAAGGACGCCGAAGGCAGAGCAAGGCGCAACAACGTATGAATGACCGGGCTCCCGGAAGGGGTGAACCCGACAAATTACATCGAGTCCCTACCACAGCAAGAAATTGCCCCAGCGCCCTCGCCCAAGGTTTCACAGTCGAAAGAGCACACAGATCACTGAAGATGAAACCACCACCTGGGGCCCTGCCGAGGTCAATAATAGCCTGGATACTAAACTACTGGGATAGGGAGAAGATCCTCAAATTCTTCTGCAAAGGAGGGACGATCCAGCAAGCGTCCGTCACAATCACTGCTTACCCGTATTGCACTCTACAAGTACAGAAGCAGCAGATAAACTACATAGAAGTTCAAAGGCAACTGCAAGCTTCTGAATTGAAGTATGTGCTGTTGTATCCAGTCAGGCTGAAGGTGATTCACAAAGGTGCTGGCATTTTTTTCGAGAGCCCAGAAGAAGCAGACAAATGGATGGACATGCAGAATCTACCAACCGGTACAGAAGCCGGTCCGAGCAGCGACGAGTATATATAACCAGTGGACAATGATAGCTATGGGTAGCAGATGTCTAATCATAAAGCAAAGTGACATGGAGACTCCCCTGATGGGAGCTGCACGAAGACCGGATTGCAAATGCAGGAGTCCAGGATGTGGTGCTTATTTAACAACGCACCACACAGGAGCACACTACCCCTACGATCGTATTTGTTTGTTCAGACACTAGCAGTTATGTATCTGCCCACTGCGCCCACAAAACTGGATAATACCCTGGAATGAGGACGAGAAGTGGGGATGCCTGAGCACAAGGTATTGAGCTGGGCAGTTGTTGGGAGGGGGGTTTCAAAGGTAGTTGGGGTAGTTAGGTGGAAGTTAGACCATGTGTCCACACTATGCATACTGAACTTTAACTCAAAAACTGGTCTGCTGATCTGCGTTAGCAGCTTTAAATGTGATGCAGGAACTTCAAATAGTATCCTAGAATGTCAGGGGCCTTAATAGTTACATCAAACGCAACAGAATTATGACTTATCTAAGGCGGCAGAAAATTGAGATTTAATTCCTGCAGGAGACTCCCCTCACAAAGGAAAGGCAGACTGCTCTTGGCAAGAAATGAGAGGCATGATGCTGGGATCGTCATACTCTGCTTATGCTCGGGGTGTACTAATATGGGTAGCACTGATGACTTTAAAAGGTACTTGAGACTTTCCAAGAGGGCAGAATGTTTGTGCTGCGGGGGCGGGTTGAACACAGGGTATTCTGTATAATCAACACATATGCACCAAACCAAGAGACGGTGGCTTACTTTCGTACGTTACATCCATTAATTGGTCCACACAGAGATGGTACATTGATATGGGGTGGTGACTAACTGTATGCTTAACCCTATACTGGACAGGCCAGATCATAAATGCATGCACCTGGCCCCTTCGGCCAAAGCTCTACGCACACTGCTGCAAGCATTCAAGCTCTCAGACATTTGGCAGACTCTGCACCCGCAGGCCTGGGAATACTCGTATTACGCAGGACTTGCACACTAGGTTAGATAATATTTTTACAGGAGAGGACACTCTGGTGGAATTTGGGGATGCGGAATATAAGGCATGAGTGCTATCAGACAATGCCCCGCTTCTTGGTTCCGTGGCGAGTGAACCCTCTCCCCCGCCCCAAGAGCATGTATCCCGACGTGGAGATTGAGGGGCGAGTCCCTGAGAGACGAAACATTCTGGGTACAGTTAAAAGAAGGGGTGCAAGAAGAGTACTTTATGTACAATACAGGAAGTGTAGAGTCAGCAGGCACGTCATGGGAAGCCTTCAAGGTGGTGATCAGAGGGACTGCAATCGCCAAGGCGAACGGGGTCTGCAATAGAGAATGATTTGCGTAAGGCGGAAGCTAAACTAGAAGCCATAAGCGGTCAGAGTGTTCTCCTGAGGTAGTGGCTCGTGAGGTTGTTGCCCTGCAGCAGGAGTGTTTAGGACACTGGGACAGATTAGGCAAACAGAGCTATAGGAAATATGTAGAGTGGCAGCACGCAGAAGGAAATAAACCCGGGTGCCTGCTACCCTGGATGTATAAAAGCGAGACCGAGCAGAGCATGATTCAAGCAATAAAGGCAAGGGATGAAGAGATTTGTGAGACGCAACAAGACAAACAAGTGTTTCAGTGAGTTTTATAAGCTGTTATATGAGGAGACATCAGTCACCCGGGAGTCAGAGATAGAAGAGGCTTTAGAGCTGAAAGATCTCCCCAAGCTGGATGCAGAGGAGGCAGACAGGCTCGAGGCTCCCATAACTAAGGAGGAGTTGGATCACACCATTAGAGGGCTGCCGTCAGGGAAAGCTCCAGGAGCGGATGGACTACCTATAAAGAATTCATGACGGAAGTTGCACCCCCATTATTTGCAATGCTGAATGAATCTCTAGATTAAGGCATTTTTCCGCTGTCATTAAGAGTCAATCATAGTCCCATTACTGACACCTAACAAACCTGATACCGAATGTGGCTCTTACATACCCCTCTCGCTGCTTAATCAAGACGGGAAGATACTGACGGGCCAGATGGCTAACAGGTTGAAGCCAGTAATTCACAAACTCACACACTCAGACCAGTTAGGTTATGTCCCAAACAGGAATATCACATGTAATCCAAGACTGTTGCACGCCGTCATTGATCACACCCAAGATAATGTCAAACGCCTGGCAGTAACCTCGCTAGATGCTGTTAAAGCTTTTGATTCGGTCAGGTGGTCATGGCTACTAGTGGTTCTGAAAGGTTTTGGTGTGGGCCAGACATATATTAAATGGGTGAAGCTACTATACAGTAACCCAGTGGCTACAGTGAAGACTGGTGTTAGGGAGAATTCTCAGAAATGTGCTAATTCCTTTCTACCTTAAAGACCCCAAGCCCTTTTGCTAGACTCTAGGACTTGATTTTTAACCTTGGAGGGAGCGAGACCCTTTTTCACACACATTTATTTTTCTGTGATGTGGACTCTGACAAACTCCATAGGCATCTTTTTTTTGTTATTTAAACAGTTTTATTTTCATTCGGAGGTAAAGACATTTTACATTCAACAAGTACGTCATAGTATAATTTATAGCAATATAAACTGACATTACAACTTTGTTGTCTACAGCTGTTCAATTGAAACCCCTGAGTTTCTACCCTTTTATTCATGGTCTTTTACCCGCAACCCCCACCCAAAACCCCAGAGTCTTTTATCCCTTCCTCTAATCCTTCCCCGTATGGGAGGCTTGCTTCCTTTGTGTTCCTGGCTGTCAACGGACATGAATGTCCTTAAGGTTCTGAGGTTTATAGAAATAGGCTTCTCTTTCCCCAACAAAATCCTGGAAGGGGGACCAAATGGACAAGAATTTCTGGTATTTCCCTGCTTTTATGGGGGGGAATTTTCTCCATTGCCATCACCCCCCAAATTTCGACCCACCACCATGGCATCGTTGGCCCCTCTTTCGTCTTCGAACGTTGTGCCAGCGTCATTCTTGCAGCTGACAGTAGGTCTGTAATTAGGGAGGCAGTGTGAACTGATGCTGCATAAGTCCCCTCTGCCACCGCTCCTAGTAGGATTATTTTGGGCAATAGCGGTAATTCCCTGCCAGTTATGTCTTTGATATGCCCTAGTACTTCTTTTCAGTAGGTCGTTGCTTTAGGACATGACCACCACATGTGGTACATATCCCCCCCTCTCTCCACATCGTCTCCAGCAATCTGGGGAACATTCTGAATTAATTTTGTGTAACCGGTAGGTGGGCATGTACCACATGTAGCAAAGTTTATACGCTGCTTTTTTTAATCGCTGTGCTTTTAGAGGATTTGTGGGCTCCGACCCATATCTGACTCCACTCCACTTCAGTAATTGGTTCCCCAATGTCTCTTTCCCAGCTCCCTTTGTGCGGGAGATTGTCTGCTGGTTGTGCTCCGTCCAGGAGTCTGTATATTCTAGATTTCCCCCTCTTTGCCCCCCCTCCTGCATGGTTAATTCGAGACCTGTTGGGGCCCTTGTTTCTGCTTTTTTCACCGCTGGTTGGGAGATTCAATGTCTTATTTGTGTGTATCTGAACCTTCCTTTTTCTCTGATGTCGAATTTCTTTTCACACTCCGTGAAGGGAATTGGGTCTCCGTGCTGAAACATTTCCCTCAAGGTGAGGGCTTTTGCTCCCTTCCATCCTTCCCAGATTTTCTGCTGTAGGCCCGGGGTGAAGTCTGCATTGTGTGCTATTGGTGAGAAAGGGACCAATCCCTCTCTGATCTTCATTTGCATGGCTCTGTCCCAGCAGAGCAGGGATACCTTGGTAGCTTCCAACTGTTTCCCCTGTGACTCTCGGGCTCTGGGGTTTAGTGCTTGGAGCTCTGTTAATGGGATCGGGGTGGCTGCTTGATCGACACCACACCAGACTTTTGTACTCCCTTGTCTAGCCCAGTTGAGCATTGGGACCAAATGTGCAGACATAATGTACCTCCCAATGTCTGAGACTCCCAGGCCTCCCAGAAGCGGAGAATGTGTCAGGATGCGTCTTTGCATTCCGGGTTTGAATTTGTACATTGCATTTTGGAGTTCCTTAATTAGACGGAGTGGAATCTCAGTGGGTACAGAGCTCACCTGTACGGCGGGGGAGGAGAGTAATTTTTATTGCTGTGATTCTTGCGAACCACGACAATTCTTGGTTGTCCCATCTTTGCAAGTCCTCTTGTAGTAGTTTCCAGAGCGGTGGAATGTTTGCTTTAAACAGGTTCCCAGGTTCTCTCGCCAGATATATCCCCAGATATTCTAAGGTGTCTTTTTCCCAAATTAGGGGGAACCTCTCCCTCATGTTTTCGACCAGCTCAGTCTCCTCTGTTATATTTATTGCTTTGAATTTTTCGAAAGGTTTACTGCAAACCCTGAATATGATGACAAATTTCTCTAGTTTCGCTATGGCCTTCGGCAGTGTGTTCCTAGTGTCCCCTATGTAAAGCATTATGTCATCCGCATATAGTGCTATCTTTTGTGATGTGCCTCTAGCTAGCACCCCCTTTATTTCAGGATCACCTCTGACCTGGAGTGCCAGAGGCTCCATAGCCATTGCAAAAATTAATGGGGATAGAGAGCATCGCTGACGTGTACCCCTCCGAATGTCTAGCTGTTTCGATTTCTGCCATTCACTAGGACGAATGTGGACAGGCACTGGAAATCTGCCAAAATCATTTTACTGAACATTTCTCCGAACCCAAACCCCTCTAGGACCAGTTTTAGGTACTCCCAGTCTAGGCTGTCGAAGGCCCATTTAGCATCTTGGGCCGCAATTGCAAATTTCTGTTTCGTTCTCACCCGCCATTCAATTATATCTATGGCCCTTATGACGTTATCTTGGGTAGGTCTCCCTCTAATGAACCCCACTTGGTCCTTGTGGATAAAGTCTGGGAGGACCGTCGATAGTCTGTTTGCTATTATTTTGGTATATAGTTTTGCGTCCCTATTCAGGCGCGCAATTGGGCGGTAGCTCGAGCATTCTGTGGGGTCCTTCCCTGGTTTTAGGGTTAGTATCACCAGAGATCTCGCCATATTCGACGAGACTGACCCAGTCTCTCTGATGACATTGAAGAGGCGGGTAAGGGGCCATAGCAGTTGTGCACGGAATGTTTTATAAAACCGTTCCCCAGGCCATCTGGGCCCATGGTTTTATTCCCCGGTAGTGACAAGATGGCATCATTGATTTCTTGGGTCGTAAACTGTCCCCCCAGTATTTCTCTGTCTTGTTCTGAAATTTGGGGTAATGGGGTTGCGAGCAGATAGGACCTTTGGTCTGCCCCATTTAGATATTTTCTTTGCGTAGTAGCCCTTCATGAAACTGGACCATTGTTTCTAACTTTTCTTCTTCCGTCCTGCTTGTTCCCCTTCTTCTATGCTTAAGGCGGACAATATAAATATGGGATTTTTGTTCATTCGGTTTAGCTGCGAGGAATCGGTTTGCTTTTGCTCCATGTACATAGTACGACTGCTTGGTGTTTAGTAGAAACTGCGCCACTATCCGCTGTGTGATTTTCTAACTGGGCGCAGGTTACCTTTAGCTCCCGCCACAATTTTTGCGTTTGTAGGGTTTTATGTTTATTCTCAGCCTCTTTCAGTGCCTGTTCCATTTTTTGAGTTATCAGGGCCCTCGCTCTATAGTATGCCGCTGCTTGTGCTATGAATTCACTCCTCACTACTTCCTTACCCGCATCCCAGACTGTTCGCCAATCGACCTCCCCATTATCATTTTCTTGGAAGTAGTTATTTATGATACCCTCCATATGTGCAGTGAGCGTTATATACCACAGAATCAGTTTGTTTAGCCTCCAGGGTGGACGCTGTTTACCCCTCTCCATCTCTATCTCTATGCAGACTATTACCGGAACGTGATCAGATAGGTATTGTACGCCGATCTCTACCTTTGACACCTGGGGGATTAGGGCTGCCGAAACCAGGACCATGTCTATCCTAGAGTAGTCTTTGTGTACCACAGAGTAGTGTGTGTATTCTCTGTTCTCTTCCTGGAAGTAACGCCAGGTCTCGATCACTCCCAAGTCCCTAATAAATGTCCCCATGTCTTGTATATTTATAAGGTCTGCTTCTGTGGGCATGAGTTTTATCCAGGCTAGGGTCCATTACACAGTTGAAGTCCCCCCGTATGATTGTCTGACCTTCGCACCAGCTCCCAATTGTCTGCAGGAGCTCAGTAATATATACATCCTGCCTATCATTGGGTGCATATACTGCCAGGATCGTGTATGTTCTCCCTTTGATTGTACCTTTAATCCCCAGATATCTCCCTACTGCATCGCGGATCAAATGTTGCTTCTGGAATCCCGAGTATTATTTGAGTAATATGGCTACTCCCTTCGTTGGAGCTACTAGAGGCAAAGAAATGCTGGGGGAAGGACCTGTTCCGCAGCCTTTTCTCATCCACCAGTAGGAGATGAGTCTCCTGCAGGATAGCAATTGCTGCTTGCATCTTTTCAAGTCTGCTAAGGATTGCTCAGTGCTTCTTGGGAGAGTTTAGCCCCTGTACATTCAGCAATATTATTGTTGTTTCTGCCATTGGAACGTAGATCTCTCATATTGCTCTTGCGTCATTTTGAAGCCTTCAACTCCGGGAACATCTGCTTTTTCCCTGCTTGCGCTCTGGGCCACTTGTCTTGTTCAATACATTTCATCTTATTCCCTCCTTTCCCTACTCAACCTAGATGCTCCACTCCCCCCTCCCTCTGACCTTCCCCTTGGGGTTTCCGTGGCTAGGCATCCTAGAATCCCCCCACCTATGTCCTTTTCAGACCAGGGGCCACCTTCGCACCCCATTTGTCCACATGCCGGGATTGATACATATCCTGATTCAGATTCCAAAATGTACTGTTTTCCTACCTCCGTGCAGGATTCTTCTGTTTTTGCTTGCGGCCTATCTGCCTTGACTTGGCGCTTCACGGTCATCTATTCCAGTGACTGCCATACTTTGTGTGTTCTTTAGAGTCCCTCTCTCGTGGTATTTAAATGGACCGGTCAATTTATTTACTCCGTTTGCTCTTTCCTTTTCTGTCGACCATTCCCCAGCGGTTGTTCTGGCTATTGGGGGCCCAATGTTGCAGGCTGTCTTCCACTTGGCTCCGCTCACCGTCCATTTGTAGCAACGTGAGGCCTTCCTCGCATGTGCTCATTCTCCTTTGTTTCCCCTACCAGGAGAAGGAAAGGCTGAATGGATAGGTCAATCTGTACGTAATTTTTTTCTCTTGCAGAGCTTTCGTGACCAGTTACATGAGCCTCCTCTTTTGGAGAATGACTAGTGCCAGGTTTTGGTATAACTGTAAGCGGCCTCCGTTGATCGCATGCTCCTTGTGGGTAAGCCCGGCTCTCAGGATGTCCTCTTTGAAGCCATAGGATGTCATTGCAATTAATACATCTCTGGGTCTTGCCCCCGGGTCATTCCTTTTGGGGCCCACTCGATGAATCCTGTCAAACCCAGACTCTGGGAGGGCATCATTCAGAATATTGCTAAAGCAGTGTTGCATGGTGTCTCGCAAGTCCGGATCTAGGATTGTCTCAAGGATGCCTTTGACCCTGATATTGGACCTTCGAGATCTGTTTTCCAGATCCTCGGCTTGGAGTTCAAAATTGTTCATGGCTCTGGCTTCCTGGTCCAATAAGATGTTGTTTTGCTTGGTTTCTTCTGCCATACACGATAGCCCATTTTCCATCACGTCCACTCTATCCCCAGGTCATTCATTTCTTTCCTGACGTCTTGTAGCGAGGATTTCAGATCTTTCTTCATCAACTCCAGTTGGCTTTGGAACGTGTTTGTTAGTCTGGCTTTCATGTCCTTCAGACAGCTCAGGAGTTCCACCTTGTCCGAGGCCATTTTATTCGGGGACTGAGAGCGGTTTGCTGTTGGAAGTCTTTCTGGAGACCGGGGAGCGGGCCGCTGTTTTCCACTCCAGCACCTCTCGAGCTTGCGTTCTTGACTCTTTGCTGGCATCCTGGTTCTTGGGTGGGCGTTTATTGCTTTGGTCCCCGGCAATCGAGATCAACCTCTTTTCTTGACCGTAGCTGAACTCAATGGGCCTTTGTGGCCACAATGGCGCAATGGCCGTGCAGAGCTTCTGGTGTGTCGCAAAAGAGGTCACCCCTGGCCATGCCTCAAATCTGTGTCGCCTCTCCACCTCCAACCCCGCCTCAGGATCACCAACAAGCCTTATTCGTATCGGGGGCCACTGTATAGTCCCAACTCTGGGTCAGTCTTGTGTTGGTCTCCTCAAAACTGAGGCTGTGCACGGGCTTCTTGAATGTTTGAATTGTGCCACCACCTCTGGGCCCCTGTGGATTGGGGGAGTTCTTTCAGGGCCGCTTTCTCTATCCCCCAGTGGCGCAGATCTTACATAGGCCTCCTCCCCCGGTTTCTTCGCTGCTGATGCTCCGGCCCATTGAAGGACTCAGCCGTTCCCCCCTGAAAGTCTGGGGAACCTTCGGCTTGGCTCCTGCTACACTTCTTGCGACTGGATGGGGCCGCCCGTGGACGTGTTACTCACTGGGTCTGGCGCTACTCTTACGTGCCTAACTCTCGTGCAGTATCACTGGTGGGGGGGGCGCGTTAGGCCCTCAATTCAATTTTACTTGTGCCCACCAGCTCTCGTGGACCGGACAAGAGCCAAGAGTCCTTTCTGGGGTCTCCAAGGGGAGCAGTTGGTTGTGCCCCTAGCCCGTCCCGGGGCACTCCTTTCCCCACCACAACGGTGTGACCGGGCTGTTGTCTGTGTTGCATGGGGGAATTTTTGTTGCGGTAGAGGCTGCGCTTAGGACGTTATTAGAGCTCCACTTGTGCTGTGCGGAGAGTTGCCCCAGATGAAGATTGTAACTTTCTATCAATCGAAACGTCAGTGCTCCTAGTGGCAGTTTGTTGTAAAACCACAGCTCAGGAACACACAGAACTTTCTTTATTTTACTAACAGACGTCGGACCAGTCTCTCTCGGTCTCGGACCAGCCTTAGCTGGCCATCACTACCACTTCTGTACTACCTCAATACAGAAAATGTCAATCATTTGAAAGAAAAAATTATTGTATGCTAAGAAATTGAATTCTAATATGATGCTACTAGGAGGCTTTGTTTGGCTATGAAATAATAAGGCACACACCTCCTGCCGACTCCTTCTAAAAAAAGATAAGGAGTTGGGACTTACTGTGTATACCGATCTATGTAAGGTTGAATTTGGAAAATTGTATATTTCCCTTTTTTGTTCTAAGAAACACAGTCCCAGACCAGCATTTTGACTGAATTATGCAAATGTTAAATCCTGGTTCTTCATTGTGCATTTCTATGCCTTGACATGCCTATTCACTTTAATCTCTGAGTTGAATTGAATGCTTGTTTTCTCTATATTTAAAAAATTGCAAAAAAAGCCACTTAAGAAATAAAAAAGGCTACTTTTATAAAAACCTATTAATTGTTTAAGGTTGTTTTCTCACCTTGTGTTAGGGATCCACTGAGCCGGACATAAGAAACCCAGGAAGGTTAAAGAATGTACTGCCCTAAAACACGTGCAGTACCCTAAACTTTAGAGGACAGGACCACCCACTGTGTATATATATATTTTGAAACCCCAGCCCACTACATCCTGTCCAATACCAGGGCTGTCCCTCCAGTTACAAAAAAGGCTCCCAATGCCCACTTACTTGTTCAGCCAAGGCCTCAAAGGTCCTGGCACACTCGCCTTCCGGTAGGTTCAGCGTCCACTCCGCTCCCAGCGCACTCGTTCCAGGTCGCTGGGTGGCGGGAACCCCAGGCAGATCGGGGCCGCCGCGTACTCCATCTAGCGGGGGGCCCTCTCAAGCGAAGAAGCAGGCCAGGGCAAGACTTTCCCACGTCTTCCCCCACTGGACCGAGGGTCGATTCTCTGCTGGCACACCTCCTGTCGGGACACTGGGATTTTCCTTTCGCGAAGAGCGCTCTCTCCGGTAGCGGAATCCTGGCCTCGGACTGCTCTGCACCTCTGCTGGCTGACTTGTCCTGGACCCGCTGGGCTCCTTTTACCGCTGCCGCACCGGCTGGTATGTTTTTCGACCGCTCCCAGCTAAGCCTCCTCATGGTTTTGCACTGGTCGGACTCTGCAGAGTCGCTGTCTCGGCCCGGGTCCCTCCTCCGGCTTGAACACCCCGGGCCTTGCCACGCGGCTTATGCGTATTTCACCAACATACTACGGGCAAGTCCGTACGACGGGGCACCAGCCTTTCTTTATTTTTCTCCTGGATATACTGCAGTCAGGCCACCTGGGATTCGCTGTGCTAATTCCTCTCTACTTTAGAACACTTTTGCTGGACTGTAGGACTTTTGATGTTTAACCTGGAGAGAGTGAGACCCTTTTTCCCACTCTCCCATGTATTTTTAGTGTAATTTAGACTCTGTGTCTTGTAACTTTGGAGTCTGACAAAACTCCATAGGCATCTTTACACTGTGACACACAGCACCTTCAGTGCAGTGGCACAGTGAAGTCTCTTAGATTTCCCAAAGGTTTAAATACCTTCTCTTGGATAAACTACTGTTTCCAAGAGCAGTGAAGTGAAATTAATTTTCTAGACCTAGCACACACTATTTTACAACAGGGTGCTGGAGGGGTTACTTAGTATCCCCTTTGTCTAGTTTCTCGTGTAAAATGTTTATGTTACCCTTTCTACAATTAATGACTGGTGGCAGTGGTTTACTTTTTACTACCATTGTGTGCAATTGCAGCCTTGGTAAAGCACCCATGGGTGCCCGTTTTGTCAAAATGGCCCTGGTCGTCTTTATTGGCCATTTCTTGCTGGAAAGGTCCTTCTTGAGATTTACTCGGTGCGCCAAGCTAGGTTTGGTCCCTTTGTTTGTTTTGTCTTTGGCGGGATTCACGAGTGAAGCCCACCTCTGGCTCCAGTATGTCTGGCAGGGGCAGGAAGTGAGGGAGGTGCCCGAAACTCCCAGTGCTTAATCACCTTGGTTCCAGCAACGCACCCAAAGGTGATTGGCCGGCTGACTGCCCTGCTGTGTGATTGACAGCTAGGATGGAATTAATGGGAGAAACCTGCATTAAAGGTGAGGCTTTTTGGCTTGGAAGGCAGAGTCTACCACTGGATGAAGGAATCCAAAGAAGAACTTGGAAGAGAAGTTTGCTGCAACTCCAGGCCCATTGGTTTGCCCAGTGAAGCCCTGCTGCTGTGCTGAAGCTCTGAATTCCTTTCGACTAGAGAAGCCCTGCAAGGACGACTTCTCACCTTGAGTTGGTGGGACCAATAAACGCCAAAGGAAACTAGTTTGGACATCCTCTCGGAGCCGGCTGTAATTCCGATGCTGCTGCTGGAACCGAAGTGCCAGGCAGAGGAACACCGAACAGAATGCATCAATTTTAAGACAGACCTTATTTGAAGGAAGATCCTCCGGCCTCCCATGAAGCAGGATTAACCAAGCCTGAGCCCCTCAACAGTGTGCTGGACCCCAGATGTGAGGAAAGTCCAGAGTGGTATCCGTGACACCGCGGTGGTGCTATTTGCTGAGACGCGAGGAGCTGAAACCGTGAAGTGCCGCTGAATAGAAGTTTGTCCTTTTCTGCCGCTGATCGTCCCATTGCAGTGCAGGAGTCCCCAGACGTCCTCCCTCTTGTCCCCATGACTGAGCCCCAGGAACAAAAGAATCTGCACAACTGCACAGGAACAGAAGGCATCTGGAACCATTTCTTCTAACCAAAAGTGTTAGGAAGAATTCTCTGTAAAGGCTAATTTCCCAAACCTAGTGAGTCCCCCAGCAGCTCTGCTGGATTTTTGGGGTTTATTTTTTTCTCCTGCTAAGAGTGAGACTCTTTTACTCCCACTCTTAGACATGATTTAAGGTGTTCCTTTATCTTTCCATGTGTTTCATGGGCTATGGGGTCTTTTACTCCATAGGGTCTCATGTGTTTTTGATGTGGGTTACACAGCACCATCCGTGCCGTAACCCAGGGGTGTCGTAGCGACCCCCCAACATAGACTCCATACCCTGGGACGGACTACTGACTCCAAGGGCATGTAAAGTCACCATTGGCTTTACTAGACCCAAATTATGAACAGAAACCAGTACAAACCATCATATTGTGGACGTACTGGTCGGGGCAATTCGATTGCCCCGGGGTCTGTTGTTCGAGGGGGCACGTCTCCGTCCCCCCTGATCGAGTTTTGGCTGGTGGCAGTGGATACTACGTTTTATATTCGACCGCAAATATATCTCTATGGGATTCTCCCATTGTTCGAGGCTACTAACTTTAATTATTTAATTCTTATAGCCTTGAACATACCGCCGGTTTATTTATTCACTATTAATTCAACGGTTGGTATTTTTTGCCAGAACTCGATTCTAAAATGGCGTTTGTGTTCTCTTCCGTGACTCCAACCCAAGTCGAGCCCTTTGTTCCACTTTTTGGCGGGCCTCTCCACAGAAGCCTCCAAAAGTGGTGCCACTCTGTCTGGGTACCACAGGGGGTGTGGGAGGGGGTTTAGGCACCCTGGACTGAGTTGCTTTGGTAACTCAAGTCGCACTCTTGTGTGATTGGGCCAAGTGGTGAGCCGGCCGGCTCACCACTTAGCATGTTTGATTGACAGCTAGGCTGAATGAATGGGGGTGTGCTGCACAAAAGCAGGGCTTTGGGGACTGGAACTTCAGAAGTCGCCACAGGACCTAAGAATCCGAGGAGGGAGAAGCTGAGCCGACCTGCAACAACGACACCAACGGTGGAGCCCCGCTGAACCGTCTCACCACTTTTCCCGATGACAGAGGAGATCTCCAGTCCGGAGAGTCTTCTTCCTTTGACTGGTGGGGATAACCAGTTTTGTCTTCTTTTCACCTTCCTGGAGCATCTTGTGGCCGCCTTGCCCGTGCTAAGCACCCCGGCAACCGGAATACCACGGCTTACCACTACCGCGAAGAGAAGGGTAGTACCTTTTAACCGAAGAACTCTGCGGCTGGTTTCTTCCCTGGCAGTGCAACGACCTTCATCTTTCCTCCACGGCGAGACCTCCTCTTCCTCTGGACGAAACACCAACTTGCAACAGCTGCCAAGAACAACTGCCCCCGCTGGAGCTTCCTTCACACTTAAGGTACTGTGTCCCACCTGGCTTCCCATGCGACAGATCGTTCGGGGTGACAGTAAAGCCTCGACTTTCTAACCTGGGCTGGCCTGGGACCACCTAGCTAACTTTTCCTGACTTTAATTTCATCCTTTTTGTGCGAACTATCTACAAGACTCTTTGGGCATAACCCCACTGTGTGAATCTGGACCCCTTCTGCTTACTCTCTCCAAGAGCTGGGCCTTGCAATTGACTTCCTTACTCTCCACTCCAGTAGAACTCTGCCTATCCTGCCTTACTGTGGTTCTTTTAAAAGTATTGAAATTTGTGTGCTTCCATAACTCTGCCTTTTTCCCTCCCTTTTGTTTATAATTTATTAGAGTGCCATCTTATGTTAAGCACTCACCTCTGTCTGAAAATAAGTGGTGTTTCTCACTAAGACCTGTCTAATAAGTAATTAGGGTTGTATGTATATATATATATATATATATATATATATATATATATATATATATATATATATATATATATATATATATATATATATATATATATATATATATATATATATATATATATAAATAATAGTGACTGTGTGCTGAATTTATGTGTCTTTAAATAAATAATTATATACTTTTACACCAAAGCTCTGGTCAGTGTTTGCTTGTGCTACTGTATCTCTGTACCTATTGTGTATACTCTATATACTGCCTAACTCTTCTTGAGGGAAGTCTGACTGCTCAGCCACAGCTCCCAAGTGAATCTGTGTGGTACAGACTGCTACCAAGTGGGTTTACTGCCAAACACCTGTAGTCTTAAATCTTTTGCAGTGGTCCCTAAGGGAACTGCACAGGTTGCGGCCTAACAAAAAGGTACTGTAAGGTTTGAGAGGACTTACCTCTTGTTGTTTTCTACAAAGACTTCTAAAACATTGTGCAAGACTTTTATTCACCTACAAGAAGTGCTTCAGCTCACTTAGACCTTTGCCCAAATGACATTGGCTGGCCTGGCTCCCTGAATAACTCTTCTTTCCTCTGACATTGTGTTTTACTTTTCATTCCAGGAAGGGGTTCATCTACTTTGAATTGGGGAGCTCAAAAGTACTTATCTGCTTCAGAATAATTGCGTGATCTCTTGTTTTATTCTATAACCCTTTTCTTCGACATCCTTTTCAGTATTGCTCTGATCTAGAGAAACTAAGAGGTGCATTTTGGAGTGTATTTGTGTGTTACTATTATATTGCCCCTTTTGAAGAAGGCTTATTCAACTGACTGTTAAATTAATAATTGTTTAATCAAGAAACCTTGAATGTAAGTGTTTATTTGGATACTTGTCACTGTGAATCTGTGTAACCGACCAACTGCTCACATTGTCCCCTCTTGAGATAAGCCTGGCTGCTCAGCCACGCTACCAACCTGTGTAGTACAGACTTATACCAAAGGTTGGGTTCCTATTGCCAGGAGGTCAAGGTTGCTGTAGTGCACCCAAAGGGTACTGCTCCAAATCTTGCCTAACAACTGGCAACACAATATCTGAACAGTGGGAGTTAGGCAAGGGTACCAGGCAGGGCTGCCCCTGGTCTCCTATGCTATTTATATTGGCCTTAGAGCCCTTAGTGGTATGCCTACGGAAAGAATCTCATGAGGCTGGCATCAGAATACGGGGCGATGCACATCTGATCTCCCTATATGCCGATGATTTGCTTCTTTACCTACAACAACCTGAGATTAATTTGCAATACATATGTTCGAACGCTATGCAGACCTCTCTGGGATTACGATAAACTCACAGAAGTCAAGCTTATTCCCACTAGCGGGGTATAGGGGAAGGCCCAGTGGGGCGTTTCCAGTGTTACTAATTAAATGGTGGGTGGACACATTTCGATACATAAGAGTTGACATCTTTCACAATCCTGAAGTAGAACATAAGTAGAACACGGTGAAAGCGGTGGCTAAAATAGAGAATTCTATGAAATTTTGGGCAGGCTGCCGCTATCGTTGATGGGCAGGGCTGCGCTGTTAAGATGGTAGTGCTTCCGAGGTTGCTTCATTATTTCAACAACGTCCCATATAATATGCCCAGAGCCTTTTCCAAGAAGCTGAACACCACCTGTCAGAGTTTCCAATGGCATAATTCAAGGTGTAGATTATCACTGGAGAAACTACAGAGACCATACAGGCAGGGGAGTTAAAAGTGACAGATTTTGAGGGGTATATTGTGGCGTGCCAGCTACAGTTTGCCACGTACTGGCTAACTGATGAGCAGACCCAAGATACAGGGTTACTACAACCAGCATGCACCCCTTTCTTCTTGAAAGAGATGGGGTGGGCCACTGTACCGCTGGACCCCGAGCTGCCTCCGTTGCTGAAGCTAGGCATGACACTATGGCACAGGGCCTGCCGATTTCTGTGCAAAGACGCACCCTATTCACCTCATGTCCCATTGGTGACACTTAAGAGAGCAGATATGCAACTTAGACTAAATATCAGGAAATATTGGGAACCTAGAGGGGTGGCGACATTGGGCGATAAACTGAAGGAAGGACGACCGAAGACCTTTAGTGAGGTCGCTGCGGAATCAGGAATATGGATTGGGCAACATATGACCCACACCAGTTGTAAGTTAAAGATTCGAAAACAAAAGGATCGAATGCAAAACATTAGAGTCAAAAGGACTGAAAAAAAAGACTGAATGCCTTTTTTTGGGGGGTCACCCCTGTTTTTTGGCCTAAAATCATTAAATTTTACCTATACCAAAACCCCAAAAAACCAATAAAAATAAATTGGTCTTTTTTTCGGTCCTTTTGACTCGAATGTATTGCATTCGATCCTTTTGTTTTTGAATTAATAACTGGACACCACCCACACCTCACTTCTATATAAACTGAAATCGAAATGGCGAGGAACAGAGGGAGTATTAGTGGAAGATGAGACAATAGCAACATTCTACGATAACTCAGGAGGACACGCAGTATCAAGACTATATGAGATTCTGATGGCAAAGCCAGATAACAATCTAATACAGCTTAAGCAAAGCTGGGAGGTTGATTTGCAAGAGCAGTAGCCAGACGATGCTTGAAGTAGGACCATGGGGTGTCACAAGAAAGTGTCCAGGAACACGAAACAATTGATTCAATTATATGTTACACACAGAGCATTTTTAACTCCGAAGAAAATTGCAAAATTTAATAAGGCGTCAGAACATGTTTGTCCAAAGTGTGGCTTGATAAACGCAGAGTTGATGCACATGTTTTGGGCCTGCGTGGACATGTGACTATTTTGGGAGGGCGTGGCCCAGACCCTAGCCAGGATTGGCCTATCGCCAGATTTGGTCTCCCCCAAGGCGTGCCTGCCAGATATCTTCTGAGACCAACGCAGACGAGGAATGTTAGTAAATTGAGAGCCTTAGCGTACATCTTGGCGAAATACAGTATTGCAATGGGGTGGGAGGCACATAAAGGCCCAGCCACTAGCGTGTGGTTGAGAGACCTCCAGACATGGTCACTGACAGAAACTGCGGTGTGGCAAGAAGCATCCCGCCATGGTCAGGAGGAGCAGAACACAAATGTAATAGCCTGGAAATATGATACAAGAACTGATGACCCCTGCACACAATGACACGCAAACGCAGACACACACAACCTTACAAATGGTGGGATAGCAGGTTAATACATACCAACGGTAGACATCACAAGTGGAACAGGTTGGGCGGAGGAAAAGGAGGGGGGCATCGGTGGAGTCGAGTAGATGCATAACATGATGCATCATTAATGTTATTTACAGGTTATATGTTATTTGTTTCAAAAACTAATACATTTTTTTTTTAAATACATTGCGTCTCTTTAAGTGTAATTAGGTTTTGCTTTTCCCTGCTTTGCTTAGTGCATGCTAAAATAGTTATCGAGTGTTCTTACTTATCATTGAGCAGCTCGAAGCCCCTCCAGAAAGTATATGAGTTGTTTTACTAGCTTCTGAGTTCTAAAAAGTAATGTTGCAAGGAGTATACTTGTAACAGGGTCTGTTTTTTATGTGATTTCATAACCGAGTGTCACTGCATCAACTACCCTTGAAATACTGATTGTATTCTAAAAGTGTATCTAACATGGTCTTATTCCCCAAGAATAGTTTATTACTATCCTGAATGCATAACCTTAGCTTTGACTCACCTCGATATAAGGTTATTTATTGGTTTTCATACCATAGGTAGTGAGTTGGTTTTTATGATCGTGTTTATATGATGTTATAGTACGTACTTAGCCAAAAATTATCCTGGTCTACTTGTATTTAAATAAACCCTTTATTTTTACAATAGTGTTCAGTGTTTCTTTGGACCATATGTATGCTCTGTCCATGCTACCACATTCTCAGGTGGTATAGCCTTATACCAAGAGTGGAGCTTATGTACTGCCTCAGATTTATGTTTTTTTTTTTTTAGATGTATGGTTTTATGAAGCCCTTAGATGGACTTTAGAACAAAGGTCCTAACAGCTGTACTCCCCACCCACTCCACACTTGCCTTATCAGTCGCTGCTGATTGACTGTGGCAGGCGAACACGGGAAAAGTGTGGAGCTGCTCAGTCGGGAGCTGACCTTTGCCTCTGGCGCTTAGCCGACTGGCTGCCAAGTAGTCTTTCGTTAAGAAGGAGGGAATCCCCAATCACGGGCTTGGGAGCCAGGAGGTGGGAAAGCTGTGCATACGGGTGGGGAACCGGGCAGGTTCGGAAGCTGGAGAACGTAGGACTGGGGAGGGAACAGGAAAGACCACAAATGAACAGAAAGATGACAAAACAAAACAGAGGGCAGAGAGGACGGGGAACGGGCGGGACACTCTCCTCACGAGTGCAGCTAGCTCAAGGAGCCTGCAGCGCAGCCTACTCAAATGCGATCAGCAGGCAAAAGTTTAATGAAGGTATAAATGTATATACTAGTTGTGTGATAATACCTGCATGCGGTTTTCCTTGTTTAGAGTGTATTCAAAGGCCTAATAAATAATAGTATAATTGTGTTCGTCGTCTGTCTCACTTACATTATTGGAGGGCTGTGTGTCATTGGAGCCCTAGACCACTCTCACACCCTCCTGTGTCTAAGCCTTACTGCTCAGCTACTCTACCTTGATTGGATTTGGCTAGACATCAGTGTCTTCTCCTGTTACACCATACCAGGGAGACCACTGAGAATTCAACTACAGGGTTGACTCTGAAAAACCACTGCAACAATCATCCCCAAATTAAACGAATACAAGTTATGTTGGACGGATGCAGGTCTGAGCTGGTCCTGTCGGGAATCTGATTCAAGTCTGCAAGATAAACACAGATCTCTGAATCAAGTGATTGACTCACTATGCTAGATTGCTGGCTGATTCATCTAATCCCATTATGTGAGATGGTATGTTCTTTTCTATAGTGCAAAGGACAACCGTTTTGCATTCTGTAAACAGTAAATAGCCCTGTTAAATTTAATTTCAATTTCAATAAGGCTGTCAGTCTGCAAGCACTCATATCCTAAGTTGTTGAAAAAGGCATGTCTTCAGTCATTCTCTAAATTCTGCTGGGTTTAAGAGTAATTACTTTCCACTTGGTGCTGTCCTTTCCGATGGGCGTTCCTTCATTGCATTCTTCAGCTTTAATATCCATCTCCCAGCGCAACTGCTCTTCTGAAACTTTGATGCCATCAGTGGTCACAGCTCTGTGTCGTCTCTGCTCGGCCCCTCTATGCGTTTTTCGCCAAAGCACATGACGTCAGGGCCACTATATACAGAGGCGCCACACACACGTGGGCCCCAGTTCCACCTGTTTCCCCAGCACTCCGACGATGAGCGACTGCAGAACAAAAGTGTACTAGCCAACCACCAAGAGTGGTAAGTAGAGAGATCAATGAGGAATCCGTGGGCGGAACCACCATCAGAAACAACATTACCGAGGGTTAAGTAATTTGTTGTCATTGTTTATTTATACAGCGCTTATACACAGGTGGAGTGCTTCAAACGCCTCAAGGCGGGTGGGGAACAAGGGAATACAGTAATCATTCTTAGTCCTTGAAGTTTCCGAATGAATCTAAACAGAGACCTAGCATACTGGGCCCAACAGCATTTCTCCTAATGCAAGTGCATTAATGGGGAGGTGGGGACAGGACAGACTAACATTACTAGTCCTAGTAAATGTAGGTCCTGCATGAGTACAGACAGTGGTGCGAGGAACAGGGAGTCTGGGGGAACAAATGCATCCAGTCCAACAGGCCCTGGGTTAAGTGCAGAGAGGTTGCCTCACTCGTGGAGCATAAACTGAAAGTGCAGAAATGCTTAAAATAGTGCAGTGGCCAGGAGGCAAGTGCAAAGACTGGCTGGGACCTGTATGTATCTGAGGTGAACGAAGCAGCCAGTCAGCAAAACTGAACAGAGTTAGGGAGGAGAAGTAGAAAAAAGGAGGATGGAGAGAAAAAAAAGAAAAAAACACAGTTTAGTAGGGGAGAGAGAAGGAGGAAGAAGAGAAGAGGAAGGTCTTAAGGAGCTTCCAGAACTTAAGGTGCTCTGCCTCGATACGGGGAGATGCAGGGAGGCTGTTCCAGAGGGAGTCACCTGCAGAAATTAAAGATCTGCCCCCAAATCTCTGTTTGTGAAAGCGGCTCACCAGCAGAGTTGGAGGACGAGCGAAGGACTCCAGAGGAACAGTATTTAGGAAGAGAGCGTTGTAGACAGTGCAGGGCCCGGCCCAGAAAGCCTTGTGGATTATGCAGAGGGTCTTGAACTTGATCTTAGCAGCCACAGGGAGCCAGTGAAGGGATTTCAGCGCCAGACAGATGAGGTCCCTGGGCTTGAGGCGTTGGATAAGTCTTGCAGCTCCGTTCAGCATGTGTTGTAGAGGACGGAAAGTAGAAGTAGGAGGATTGTGAAAGAGGCTGTTGCAATAGTCCTTCCTCCCACAGTGCCCTCACAATGACGGAGGAAGGAGGGTAACAAGGACACCACCTAAACCAGAAAACTCTGAAGGACAGCTCTGCTGAGACGAGCAGCCTGACCAGACACAGAAACCAATGCTTACCGAACGTGTGCAAGAAGCACACGTATCTGCTTGGCAAAAATCCAGAACAAGGACTCCACGCTGCAGAGCCGAGGTGGCGGCCAATCAGATGGAGTGATCCCCGAGACCCTCAGGGACCTTCTTGCCAGCCAGACAATAGCAATGAGAAATGCAGAGAATGATTCATCTAGACAGGGTCTTTCTGGTCACAGCCCTGCCAGCTCAAGCACCAGAGTAACCAACGAAAATCTGGCCTCCATTGTCCAAGAGATACAGAATTTGAGGGCCTGTATCGATCTAACCGATGGAAACGCTCCTCTGCGTTAAGGATGAAGCAGTAGAAAGAAGACAGCAGATGGACCTTTTGAGAAGGATGGAAGTCCAAGATGATCTTCGGAAGGAAAGGGAGCCCAGCTCTCCAAGCTACCTTTTCCTTGGCGAAAACTTAGTAGGGAGGTTCAACAGAATGTCCGGAGCTATAGTGGAAGTGTTGATGACCAGTAAAATCACCTTACGGGTGAGCAGTCTTAAACAAGAATGAAGGGGCTGAAACATCAAACAGAGCCCCCATTAAAAACACTAAATTTAAATCCCATGCTGGTACAACAAGCTGGAGTGGGGGAAACTATTAGAAAGACCTCCCAGGAATTGCATGTCCATGGGGATTTTGTAAAGGAGCCCTTCTCAGAGGTCCTCTTGAACACCGAAATTGCTGCAAGATACTCCTTCACCATAATAATCTGCAGGGCCAAAGACAGAAGCAAATCCAACAAAGAATATGTGTAACAAGTAACGGGATTCTGATCCATCTCCTGGAACCAACCCGAAAACATACGCCACCTGCAGGCATAGATGAACTTGGTGGTGTGTCGCCTAGCAGAAAGGATCATATCCTGAATGTTCTCCGACAGATCCCGTTATACCCAAGCCTTTCAGCAGCCAGGCATGAAGGGTCAGGATGCAGAGATTCAGGACACCCCCCCCCCACGAGTGGGAGAGGAGGGCCTCCAACAGCAGGGAGGGCAGATGGCCATGTTCAGCAGCTCCAGGTTCCACATTCTCTGGGACCAGTACGGACCGATCAAGATCACCATGGACCTGAATAGGTGCAGTCGCCTGAGAACCAGTGGTATGATAGGGATCGGCGGGAATGCATAGAGCGGGTTAAAGTGCCACTCGAGTGTCAGGGCATCTCCCAGAGCTCTGTGGCGAAGGAACTCCCTGGGGTTAAATGACCTGCACATCCTGATCACACTTAAAGTCAAGAGTTCATCTGAGGAGAAGAGGAATGGGAGAAAATCACCTCCAGGGGGAGGGTGAAGACTGTCTAATCAGTGCATCCGCCAGAACATTCTCCTTGCTGGCCAGGTGGGCCGCAGTCATATATATGCTGTTCTCCAGAACCACAATCTAATTACAGCTCTGCACAGAGGCCAGGAGCCTAGGCCACCCAGTTTGTTGAGGTAATGCATGGCTATATTGTTATGTGTCAGGATCAACAGTGTCATGCCTTTCAGAGGGGAGGAAAGCGACCAGGGCCTGCCTGATCGCGCCCAGCTCCAGCAATATGATTGTGTTCCCGGCACTCTTATGGGGACCACAGTCCACTCACCAGGTCTTGGAGGTGAGTGCCCCAGCCTTACAGGCACACATCCATGTCTAGAGCCACCTGTGGCCAAGGTTGACTAAACATTTAACCGTTCAAGAGTTTGTCCTTCATAGACTACCATTGCAGGTCTGCAGACATTCCCTCCAAGACCAGTTGTTAGGCAGGATTGTATGCAGTACCCTGTGGAAGACTGCACCAGCCTTTTCCTCTTGGCAATAGTTAGGAAGAATTCTCATAAATGTGCCAATTCTTCCCACCTTAGAGCCCTCCAGCTCTTTTACTAAACTTTGGGACTTTGAACTTTTCATTCTGTATGTTTTACTCTTGTGTTTTCTTTGGTTATGGAGTTTTAGACAACTCCATAGGCATCATCTTTTCATGTGTGTCACACAGCACCCTCAGTGCAGTGGCACAGGGAAACCTTTCAGGCTTTCCCAAGGTTAAAATACCTTATCTGGGATAAACTACTGTTTCTCAGAGAAGGTAAAGTGAAATTGACTACTAGTCTTTTCAAATTCCTAGACCCAACACACCCTATCTTACAATGGAGTGCTGGAGGGGTTACCCAGTATCCCTTGTGTCTAGATACTCATGTAGCAGTCAAATGCTACCCTTTCCTATCAAAATGGCTGGTGGCAGTGGTTTTACAACGAACTACCATGATTTCTCCCGACCGCAAACACTGATGGCGTTAAATCGTGGGAGCCATTTTTTCAAGATGGCGTCTGAGCCCCCTTTGTTTAAACAGGTCCCGGTCTTCTATTTTCGCCATTTCTTTTTGGAAAGGTCCTTCTAGAGTTTTGCTCTGCACGCCACACCATATTTGGTCCCTTTGATTCATTGCCTTTGGCAGGCTTCAGGACTGAAGACCGCATCTGGCGCCCGAGTGTCTGGAGTGGGCAGGAAGTGAGGGAGGTGCCCGAGACTCCCTGTGCTTAGTCTCCTAGGAGACCCAAATGCACTCTGGTGTGATTTGCTGGCTGACTGACCGGCAAGGAGCCATCCTGCTAGGTGAGTGGCAGCTAGGCTGGAATGAATGGGAGGAAACTGGATAAAAGGCGAGTCTCTTGGCTTGGAAGGCAGAGTGGACCACTGGAACGAAAGAACCGAAGACGAGCTGGAAGAGGACAGCTGCTTCAACTCCTGGACAATTGGTTTGCCTGGTGAAGCCCTACTGCAGGTCCAAATCGGCAAGTTCATCTCGACAGAGAAGCCCTTCAAGGATGACTTCTCCCTTTGAGTTGATGGGACCAATCAACTCGTAAGCCACCTGGATACCATTCTCGGAGCTGGTTGTATTTTCCTCAGAGTGCTGCAGGAAACTAAATAGCCTGGGAGAGGGACACCAGTGTGTGTGCTTGAATACAGCTACCGGAATTGAAGATTTGCCAAGTGCCACTTTGACCAGTGCAGTGCAGGAGTCCCTCGACGTCCTCCCTCTTGTCCCCACGATTGAGGCTCAGGAACAGCGAGGTCTGCAGGAAATGCCAGGAACAGAAGTCTCCAGCTGCATCTTTTTCTTCATTGTAAGTTACTGTGAAAGCCCGACAGAGAACTTACCTCTCGCTGCGAAAGTGATTGAAACTTTGGCAACTTGCAGGCCTAGTCAACTTGTGACCCAACATATGCATCTTTCTTTTACAAACTACTTCTGAGAACTTTGGCAAATACTTTTCCGTTTAACTACCAGAAGTGCTTTATCCTATACAAGACATTAGCCCTTTGACTTTGGCCTAACCTATTGCATTGAATCGACTTCTCTGGTGAACTCCAACTATTTGCACTGTCTAAGAGAAACTGTAATATTCGTTTTATTAACTTATGCCTTTTTTGCTCCTCCTTCAAAGTAGTTTAAATGCCTCAGACCGGTACCGTGTAAAGTACTGAAGTATATGTTTGTATGATCTAGATTACTTCCTTCTAGTGAATGTTTTAGAACTGACTGTTGACTACATTAATAAGTGTTTAACCAAGAAACCTTGAGTGTAAGAGTTTATTTGAATACTTGTGATTGTAGACCTCTGTGTAACATCCTCACAGCTCACATTCCCTCTTGGGATAAGCCTGGCTGCTCAGCTCCGCTACCACAAAGTGTGTAGAGTTACACCAAAGGTTGGTTTTGCTTACACCTGTAGTCATAGTTGTGTGCAGTGGTCCCAAAGGGTACTAAATACAAACTCTGCCTAACAATAGTTAACCCAACCTTGGGAATAAGCATGCACTACACAAGTTGGTAGAGTGACTGAGCAGCCAGGCTCATCTCAAGAGGGGTCAATGTGAGATGTAGGGTTATTACACAGAAATTCACAGTGACAAGTATCCAAATAAACACTTATACTCAAGGTTTCTTGATTAAACAATTAGTTATTAAATTTAATAGTCAGTTGAATAAGCCTTCTTTAGCAGGGAGCAAAATATGTAACAATAATATACTTCAAAAATACACACTCAGTTTCAATAAACTAGTAGATACCCACTTGAGATGGCACACCGATACTTCCTACACCTTAGGGTGACTTAAATAAGTAGGATTATGTGGACATTGATATATCACTAGCACATTTAGAGTAATACTGAGGTTAGTGTCAAAAGCAAAAGATGAGGGAATAAAACAATATTCTTCAGCAGGTAAGTTCTTTTCGAACCCTCCAATGCCAAGTAAATGAACCCTTTCCTGGGGGAAAGTTAAAGCACAAAGTCTGAGGTAAGAAGAGTCTTTCAGGGAGCCAGGACAGCCAATGATAATTGAACAGCAGTCTAGGTGAGCTGAAGCACTTCTTGAAGGTATGTCTTGCACAATGTTTTAGAAGTCTTTGTAGACAATGAAATCACTGTAGGGCCACAAGCTGAGAGGCTTGTGAGGGGACAAAGCTGCAAGCAACTCTGCAAAAGCAACCAAGACAAGTCTCAACTGAGAGCTAGCAAGGCTACACAACAAGAGGTAAGCAACCCTTTAGTTTTACAGTACCTTTGGTATGAAGAAATGAGTCCCAGCTGGCTTCTGTTCCAGTGTAGGTCTGCAGATCCTGTTCCTGGCCCTCAGTCATGGGGACAAGAGGGAGGACAACTGGGGACTTCTGCATTACGAATTGAAGGTCAGCGGCAGCAATGGGCAAACTTCAGATCAGCAGCACTTGGCGGTTTCAGCTTCTCGCGACTCTCGCAAAAAGCACCACTGCGGTTCTCGGATACTTTTATGGACTCCGCGCAACTGGGGTACAGCACTCTGTTGAGGTGGCTCAGGCATGGTCATTCCTGCTTTATGGCAGTACAGAGGATCTTCCCGTAGCTCGAGTCCAACTTAAAAATGAGACACTCTATTCTGTTGTTCCTCTCCCTGGCAATCGATCCTGAGCAGCAGTGGAAGTACAGCCAGCTCCGAGAGGAGGTCCAGACGAGATGCTTTGGGGTTGATTGGTCCCACCAATCCAAGGCAAGAAGTCGTCCTTTGCAGGGCTTCTCTCGTCAAGGCGAATTTGGAGCTTCAGCAATGCAGCAGGGCTTGACCGGGCAAACCAGCTGTCCAAGAGTTGCAGCAAGTGTCTCTTCTAAGTTCTTCTTTGGATTCCTTCATCCAGTGGTCGACTCTGCCTTTCAAGCCAAAAGCCTTGCCTTTTATAGAGGTCTCTCCCATTAATTTGCATACTAGCTGTCCATCACACAGCAGGGTGGCTGTCTTCCAAGGACAGCCAGCCAGGCAATCACCTTTGTGTGCATTCCTGTAACACAGGGTATTAAGCACAGGGATTTTTCTGCACCTCCATCACTTCCCGCCCTGCCAGACACGCTGGAGCCAGAGGCGGGCTTCACCAGTGAATCCCGCCAAAGACATAAACGAACAAAGGGACCAAACCTGGTTTGGCACACAGAGTAAATCTCAAGAAAGACCTTTCCAACAAGAAATGGCGAAAAAATAAGACCAGGGCCATTTTAACAAAATGGGCACCAATGGGTGCTTTACTGCAGCTACAATTGCAGCCTGCAGTAGAATCACACAATGGTAGGACAAAGTAAACCACTGCCACCAGCCATTAATTGTAGAAAGGGTAACATAAAAACATCATATGAGAAACTAGACAAAGGGGATACGAATTAACCCCTCCAGCACCCTATGGTAACAGTGTGTGATGGGTCTAGAAAGTTACAAAACGGAAGTAAAGTAAATTTCACTTCACTGCTCTTGGAAACAGTAGTTTCACCAAGAGAAGGTATTTAAACCTTTGGGAAATCTAAGAGACTTCCCTGTGCCACTGCACTGAAGGTGCTGTGTGGCACAATCTAAAGATGATGCCTATGGTGTTTGTCAGACACCAAAGTCAAAAGAAACAGAGTCCAAATCACAGAAAAATACATGAGAGTGGGGAAAAGGTCTTACTCTCTCCAAGTTAGAAATCAAAAGTCCTAAAGTCCAGCAAAAAGAGCTGGGGGTCTCTAAGGGAGAAGGGAAGTAGCACATTTCTGATAATATTCCCTAACACCAGTGGAAGGTCCGATGTTACACCCTGAAACTGCAACCACTGAGCTCAGAAGCCACTGTGCAGGCAGGTCTCTCACACCAAAAGAATGCAGGAGGCCATAAGATCCTGCAAGTGCAGAAAAGCAGAGGTTGGAACCTGTATCTGTGGCTGGAAAACTTGGACTATCTTGTAGATGTTCTTCATTCTGTCCTCGGATAGAAATCCCCAGGCTAGGCGAGTGTCCAAGACCACACTGATAAATCGGAGAGACGAGAACAGCGAAATAAGACACTTATTGAAGTTCAGGGGGAAGCCCAAACTGTGCAATAGCCTACAGGTCCGGTACAGGTGTGCAGACACTATGGCTGGTGAGCGAGCTCGGACAAGCCAGTTGTCCAGATAGGGAAAGACAGGAGTGCTTTACCATATGAAGCAAGCCACCACTACTGCTACCAGCTTTGTGAAAGCTGGACTGGTAATGACAGTTCCCTACTGTGAATCTCAGGTACTTCCTATCCTTCGTGTGAAGAGCCACATGGAATTACACACCCTGGATATCCAGGGTAAGTAGCCAGTCGTTCACGTCCAGGGCCTTGAGGATCATGGGCTACAGTGACAATCTTGAACTTATCCATGCGCAAGTACTAGTTCAGAAATCGCAGATCCAGGATGGGTCTCAGACATCTGTCCATCTTCAGCACCAGAAAGTAGGTTCATCACCAACCCCTGCCTCGTTCGAAGCAGGGTTCCAGTTCTATGGCCCCTTTTGCCAACAGCTGATGGATCCCCCTCCAGCAGCAGAGGTTCCAGAGGTAAAGTTTGGTGCCATGGGTGGTTCGTATGGAGGGTGAAGGGCAAAAAGGAGATGGTATCCTTGTTGAATGACCTGTAAAGCTCAGGCATCTGAGGTGGTAACTTTCCATTCCTCGTTAAACAGAGATATCCTGCCTCCCACAGGAGGCAGACATTCAGAGAGGCTTCCCGCTAGGGGTCACACAGGGCACAGTGGAGGTTGAAGAACCTCCTCAGGGTGTACCCCAGCCCCAAACCCTGTAGGGACTGTTAGGGGAGATTTCCTAAAGTCCTACTGACAGTAAGACTTTAGTAGGCTATCCCAGTGGTTTGTAGATCTCCAACTCTTAGCATCAGTCTGTACTAACACAGGACTTTGGTAGAGCGGCAGAGCAGTCAGGCTTATCTTAAGAAGATGCAAGCTTTAGGTAATTACACTGAGCCTAGTTAGACATGCACATCAAAGAAACACTTACACTGATAATTTATATAAAATTATATATTTATTATATTTACACCAGAATCACTTAAAAAAAATCTTTTTATCATAGCATACAGTGCAAACATCAAACAACCCCCGCCCCCCCCAATAGAGCACCAAGATTCCCTCTTGTCCCTCCCTTTCCCCAGAGAAAGAAAAAAAGAAATTTAATCATCCATGAAGGTCCAACAGTTTCAACCTTTGCAGGCACCACTGTTCTCTGAATTCCCCTTTAAGGTAAGACAGCGTTTCACCCCAATCAGCTGCAAAGTTCTCCAAATTGTTGTTGACCGCATATGTGGCCCATTTCATTGCCATCAAATCCCACATTTTCCTCAGCCAATCCTGCTCCGTAGGAATCGTGGGCCCCTTCCAACTCTAAGCGATGAGAGACATCGCTGCTAGCGTAAACCCAATTCTCGCCTTGTCTTGTCCCTTCCCCGTTCCCCCCCCCCCCCCCATCACCTGACCTCTGCCTCCCCATCAAAAACCTGGGGGTCCGGTCCCTCTCCCTCTCCCTCTCCGAACACCTGTTCCTGTGCCACGATGATACTGCTCCCGAAAGGTCTGATTTTGGGGCAGTCCCACCATATGTGGGCTGCTGTCCCATCCTTTCCACACCCCCTCCAACATTCTTTAGATATCGCTGGGTATATCGCGTGCAGTCGGGCGGGGGTGTAGTACCAACCAAAAATGTACTTGTACCATGCCTCTTGTAATTGTGCAGCCTCTCCCACTCCTCTCTCTCCATTCTCGTTCCCAGAATCTGTTCCCATCTGTCCATGTAGGCCCAATCAGTTTTTGGGCCAGCGTGCCCTAGAAGTTTGTAGAGATCTGAAAATAACCCTCTAGACCCCTCATACGTGAGAACAAGTTACTCTATTACCTGGTAACGTTCTTTCAATGGGATGGTCCGACGACGTATTCCATATCTATGACAGTAATCACCACAGCTGTGCTGCTTCGGAAAATCTTCGGCGTCTGCGTCCTGCGTCGATGACGTCGATACGCCGCCCTCGAGGACCTCCTCCGATGGCCGACGTCACTGGATGTTATAAGTAGGACGCACAACGCCCGTAGCCTCAGTTGTAGTTTTTTCCCAGAACGTGTGCCACCAGTCTTCTGCCAGTCTGACACAAGAAATTCTGTAGCGGGGAAGGTAGGGAGGAAGCAATATGGAATACGTCGTCGGACCATCCCATCGAAAGAACGTTACCAGTTAAGAGAGTAACTTGTTCTTCGAGGGGATTGGGTCCTCCGACGTATTCCATATATATGACAGACTCCCAAAGCAGTACCAATGCAAGGTGGTGGGAAAAGAATTTTAGAAAACAGAAATTTAGCATGCCCAATCAAATTGCGGAGTAAAGGACCGCCTTGCCAAAGGCCAGATCCTGCCCCCGGATGGAATCGAGGGAGTAGTGACGTACAAAAGTATGTACCGAAGCCCAGGTGGCTGCATCACAGATGTTACGAATAGGAACACCCCTCTGCAGGGCAGTAGAGGCAGCCATATCCTTGGTAGAATGGGCCCATAAGCTGACCGGTGGGTCCTTACCTGCCAAGCGGTAACACTCAGAGGTAGCCAAAATAATCCAACGAGACAAAGTCTGTTTCGTCACAGCCTGTCCCAAACGCTTTCCAGCGTAACCAATGAAAAGCTGATCATCCACTCTGACCCGGGACATGCGCGAAATATAAAAGCTTAACGCTCTCCAAGGATGAAGCCTATGGAGCCTCTCCTCTTCCTTACCAGGATGTGGAGGGGGATAAAATGCCGGAAGAACAACCTTCTGGCCTAAATGAAATTTCGACACCACCTTCGGAAGAAAAGAAGGACGAACTCTAAGGACAACCCTGTCCTTATGAAACACAGTGAAGGGTGGCTTAACTGAAAGTGCCTGCAATTCACTCACTCTGCGAGCGGAAGTGAGCACAACTAAAAATACAGTTTTAAGAGTTAACAGTCTCAAAGGGCATGAATGCAAAGGCTCAAACGGAGCACCCATCAGAAACTTGAGAACAAGGTTAAAATCCCAACCAGGCACCTGGAAAGGTGATGGAGGGAACACATTAGTGAGCCGCGTGTAGCCCTGTTTCCTCCACTAGCCCCTCAAACTCCCTTATACTCCCCTCTTGCCATATGTCGCCCATCATTGCTATCCCCACAGGTTCCCAATATTTCCTTATCATTAATCTTAATTGCTTTTCTTTCCCCGCCAATGCAGCTAATGGAACCTGCAGGGAACACGGGGAAGGATTCTCCATTATCTGAAAGCCTCTCCTCCATATCTCCCACCAGAGTGTCGTCATCCTTGGGCGCCCCTCCATATCCGATCTAGGCAACCACATTATTTCTTTTAGGAAGAATGGGGCGCAGTCCAATCGGAACAGCCTGGTTTCTGAGGTCGGCTCCTCAGAGAGCCACTTGGCTACATACTGTAGCTGGCTTGCTATGTAATACATTTCATAGTTTGGTAGTTCAATGCCCCCTTTCTCATATGGGTTTTGTAGCTTCCAAAAGGGCCACTCTGTTCCTTGTCCCATGCCAGAGGAATTCCCTGCATATACTGCAACTTGACAAAGAATCGCTTAGGTATCAAATGTGGGATATTCCCGAAATAGTGCAGCAACCTTGGCAGAACCACCATTTTGAGCATTGCCCCCAGTCCCATCATCAACAAAGGGAGCTTCACCCAGAACTTCACGCTGTTTTCAATATTCTTGATAGCTTTCTCAGTATTGTGCTGATATTCTGCTTCCACCGTATGATATACATCTACGCCCAAATATCGAAACGTACTAACCTCCCATGGTATCTGCAGGATCGGTAACCGCTCTAGCGGAATTCCCACATACCTGCCCAGTGGAAATACACAAGATTTTTGGGGGTTAACGGC
The DNA here is from genome assembly GCF_040938575.1 of Ambystoma mexicanum. Classification (NCBI taxonomy): domain Eukaryota; kingdom Metazoa; phylum Chordata; class Amphibia; order Caudata; family Ambystomatidae; genus Ambystoma; species Ambystoma mexicanum. The sequence continues at coordinate 309,379,498 of NC_090927.1, read as the reverse complement.
TATGCCTGAAAGTCTTGCAAATCGCTCCATTACCTCCAGAACATAGTGGAGGTTTTCTTCCGGATAGCGCAGATATGACAAGATGTCATCCACGTACAAGGAAATTAAGTGTGGTTCCCCTTTTATGGTAATGCCTATTGTATCGTACTACTGCCTCAGGTATATTGATAGGGGCTCCAAGGCGAAGATATACAGCATTGGGGACCATGGACATCCCTGCCTAGTACCTCTACTGAGTTTCCATCTCTCTGATATAATCACTCCTGTCTTAACCTTGGCCAGCGGCGCGCCATAAAATAGTTTGGCCCACCTGAAATACCCTGGTCCTATTCCATATCTGGTCAGGGCCGCCATCAACCACGGCCATTTGACCGAGTCAAAGGCTTTAATTGCATCTAGCGAGACTATTGCTATCTCCCCTGCCTCCCCATGTACGTGTTCAATGACTCGGTGGAGTCGCCTAAGATTATTGGTTATATTCCTATTGGAAACATAGCCTGTTTGGTCGGGATGTATCAGTTTATTAATAACTTTCCTCATTCTATTCACCAGGACTGCCGTCAATATTTTACTGTCCTGGTTTGACATCGACAGAGGTCTGTAGGAGCCGCACCCACAACCAGGCTTGTTGGATTTGGGGAGCGGTATAATCAGTGCCTCTCTCAGGGATTCTGATAGTCTTCCGACTTCATATGCTTCATTTAACATTTCTAACAGCGGGGGCAGTACCTCATTCTTGTATGTCTTATAAAATTCGCTTGGAAGTCCGTCTGACCCCGGGGTCTTGCTAGTGGGTAATTGCCTCACTACCTCTTCCAATTCTTCTAGAGTAATCGGTGCATCCAGCTCCTCTCGCTCTTCTGTGCTAATCTGCGGCAGCCCAATATCCTCCAATGTTTCTGTTATATCCTTGCTGTCACTTTCCTCCGCGTCCCCATAAAGGATATGGTAGTAATTTGCAAATTCCTAGTTAACTCCCTCTTGAGTGTCTACTACACACCCATCTTCTTTCACAATCTTACTAATAATGGGTCTGGAAGTCTCGCTTTTGTATAGCCATGCCAGGACACGTCCTGGCTTATCTCCTACTGCATGCTGCCTCTCTATGTATTTTCTATAGTTAAGGTTGCATAACCTTTCCCAGTATCCCGCGCATTTCTGCTGCAGCCCGAGTATTGCTTCATTGTGTTCTTTAGTGTTACCACCTCTTCCTAATACCGTTTCTAGTTCCGTTTCCACTTCTTCCAGTTCAGCTAGAATCCCTCCTTGTAGCCCCTTGGATTTAGCTATGGCTATCTCTCTCACCACTACGTTAAAGGCTTCGCAGAGCATACCCGCTGCTTCTACGCTGCCAGTGTTAATTTTGAAATAGCTAATTATCTCCTCTCTCATGTCCTCCCTGAAAATATAGTCTTTCAACGCCTCTGCGCAGAGGCGCCATGTCGGTATCTTTGCTCTCTGGGGTCTGTATTGCCACACTAGTATCAACAGCGAATGGTCTGACAGGACCCTTGCCTTTTATTCTACCTACGCTATTTCAGTCATAAATTCCTGCGTGACAAACATATAGTCCAATCTGGTATATAAGTTCTGGGGGGCTGATTAGTGCGAATATTGCCTATCCTGTGGATGATGTGCCCTCCATGCATCCTCTAACCCAAAGTCTATTAACAGGGACTGCAATACCCTGGCAGCTGGGGTGGGTCTGTCTATTTTGTTGTCTGATCTATCTGCTTTCTGGTTTAGTACACAGTTAAAATATTCTCCCCAGATCACCCCCCCTCCGCAGTTCACGCTAAGTTTGCCATATAGGGTTCTAAAATATGCCGCCGTATCCTGATTCGGGCATACGCGTTTATGATACTCACTTCCTTGTTTTCCACCAACCCTTTTACTATCACCATCCTTCCATCTGGCTCAACCATGGAATACAGTAGCTGAAACGGGACATGCGGTGCCACCCAAATAATCACTCCTCTCGCATACGCTGAGTATGCTGACCCCACAACAGTCCCTTTCCATTTCTTTCGGACCACTTCCAATTTATCTTTCGTTAGGTGGGTCTCCTGCAGCAAGGCTATGTCTATCTTCTGCCTGCGCAGATACATCATCACCTTGTTTCTTTTCAAATAGCTATTGAGCCCCCTGACATTCCAGGTAATCACTTTAACGTCTCCCATCTCATATCAAGTTCCCATTCTCCACAGTCCACTTCTCAATTCTTCCCTTCTTTCATGTAGGCTCGTTCCCCAATACAAACTTCCCCTAACTACTAACTCTTCCCCAACTTCCCTCCCTCCCCCTAACATGCCCGCCCCAACTTGTCCAACCCCCCCTCCAAACTCTACCCCTCCCCAACTGTTGCCCAGTTCCATCCCAGGATCTCCAGCACCCCCGTATCTAGCCCTTTTCCAGCAGTTGCCCTACTTGCGGCTCAGCAGGGAGATGTCGCCCTAGTGGCGGTCCTACTATTCTGACTCCCGGGGGTAGGGTGTCTCTATCCTGTTGCTCCATTCTTCAAATAATCAAGCTAAACGCACCTTTCGCTACTTATATTGCCTTACACATTCTATATTCCAGTCCAACATGATCAACTGTCCCATGTTACGATTACCCAATACCATGCCCTCCTTTTAGCATACGTAGCTGTCTGATCACTTATCGCTTCCCTCTCGACCCCGTTCCTCGTCTCGGTCCGGACAGCCGTGAGCATCCAGCCAGGTCGTTGCTTCCTTCGGCGAGTCAAAAAAGTGCGTTTTGCAGGATGCAACAACATGCATTTAAATCCAGCTGTTTGCAGTCTCCTCTTTATCGCCACGTAGCTGTAACGCTGTCTCTGCACTAGCATAGTGTAGTCAGGATACGCAGTGATGGTTGCAGATGCTCTTTTTCGTCCCCCCTTTCCTGAAAATTGATCTTTTCCCTGTCCCTGTAGTTCAGGATCTTCACTATAATTGCTCTGGGGGGGGGGGGGGGGGGGCTCCAGGTTGCAGTTTCCTCATCAGGGCTCTGTGCGTGCGTTCAATCGCAAACCCCTGGGAGAGTTTATTTGCGCCTATTTCTTGTATAATCATTTTCCACATAATCCGTGGGATTTTGGCCTTCTTTCCCCTCCAGCAGGCCGACCACTCTTATGTTGTTGCATCTCGCTCTTCCCTCGGCTTCTTCTGTTCGATTCTCATGGTTGGCCACCTGCTGCTTCAATATGTGGACCTCCTTGGCATTGTTTGTGCTGGCATCCGTGTTTTCACCGCACTCTCCTAGCCACTAGTTCTCTCCGCCAGCCCTCTCACATCTTGCCTCAACAAGTTGACCTCTATTCCGACCGCGTCTATCTTTGTTTCTAGTGCAGTCCTCAACTCTGCGATCGTTGTCCCTGATGAGATTTTCAGTTCCAATATGGCGGTTAAGATCATTTGGTTCTCGCTTAGCGGTGTTCCCTCTCTGGATGTGGTGGTTTCACTTTGCGGAGGGGTGGCGGGGGAATCGCTGCGGCCTAGCAAAGCTATCCATTGTGGGCTGTTTGCCCTTGGCCTTTACCACCTTCGCAGACATTCCGGTTTCTTCTCACCTTCAGTTCTATGCACTCGCAATGTTTGGGTCCGTGCTCCCCTGCAATTACCACAGTATTTACTGGTCCCGTGGGATGCGGCCCAACTCTTTTCCAATACCTCACCGCTCCGAGTTGCAGGCTCTGCTCCTTGCACTCATCAGGTTTGCTATTCGCCTTATGGCCGGTGCACTGCTTGGCTGGCCAATGGGCCGTGTATTAGCTTATACCAGTCTGGGAGTGCTGTGGCTGCTCCCTGTTCCTAACCATTGAGTTCCTCTCTCCTCCTCACGCCAGCCTCAGTCCAAGTTTTTTAAGCCTCTGGGGCCATGTTTGCACACCGTGCTTTTCTTGTGTCCACGTACCCTGCTAACCTCCAACTAGTTCGTATCTCGTGGGGGAGCTGTCTGTTTGAATTTGTGTGCTGGATTATAGCAGCACATGCAGATCATTGTTCGCCCCTTTTATCCGCAACATTGTTGCGGCTGAAGCATGTATCCATTATGCGAACTTCATCTTGCGGGGCATGTCAGTCTCCGGCCCCTTGTTTATTATTACAGCTGATTGCCGCGATCCAGTGGCAACCCGCTTTCCAGCCACAATGCGTCTCGCGGTGGCTCCAGCCTCTTAATTCGTCATCTCTGCCACGTTTACAATGCCGCGCGCATTGCAATGTCACCGGCCACTCTCCCCAGTGCTCCGGTTCACGCAGGCAGATGCTCACAGTGTCTGCGCCGCAGGGGGACACCGGACCGCTGCATATTTAATGTACGCTTCTCCCACACTCCGTTCCCCGTACCTCCGCTTCCTTTGGGGGACCGATGCCTCATGGAAGTGCCGGTGTCCCTTCCCGCAGTCTCTCGGCTTCTCCAATATCTCCGGTGCCTTTTTTCCCCACTCAGTTGTTGCGGACTGCTCGTTCAAAAGGGTTTTGAAGCATCACAATCCCTCTTTCTCAGTATCCGCCTCCGAGGGTCCTTTGTTCAGGAGACGACAGCCATTTTGGCTTCAGGCTCACGTATGTTGTTCAGAGCTTCTATAGTCCATAACTTCAGCTGCGCACGTCCCAGCTGCATGAGACCACACTCTGTATGATGCACTTCCCTTCACACAGCATATTGCATCTTTTCCCGTCGATTTGCAAAGTTTGCAAGTTTATGCTTTGATCGGATCACTTGTCGGATGTCGGAGCTCTGGATGCTCGCAGCCTATTTCATGGCTGCCAAGCCATGCCCCTCGCCTGCGAGGAGTATAGCGTGCTGTAAAAATCAGCTAAGCGACCCATTATTTTCTCCATTCGGTTGAGTCTGATCCCCCCCCCCCACTCATCCTTCATGGCCATAATCACGTTCGGCTCCCTAGCCCCTCTGAGGAGGTGTGTTAGCAAAGAATCTGCCTTGTTAGCCTTTGCGTAATACTTTTGCCTGACCATAAACATAGCTCTTTCGGCTTTCTTAGTCCTCAGCACCCCCAACTGGCCTTCGGCTAGCCTGTATTGCCCGAATGCTTTCCTGGAAGGAGCTTCCCCCAGCCTGTACCTTGCAGTCTTAACTTCCCTCTCCAGTTGTGCCTCCAACTGCCTCATTTGCTTATTCTTTTCCGCTTTCAGGGCGAGGAGCTCACCCCTCAATGTAGCCTTGAAGGCATCCCACCTTGTACCCAGGCTTGTAGCAGCACTGTTGTTCAACTCAAAGAAGGTCCTCAGTTTCTCCCCGATCTCTTCCCAGACTGCCCGATCCCTCAGCAGTTCTTCGGGGAATTTCCGCTTCCACATCCCCGGGCTACGCTTCCCCAGGTCCAACCTCATCTGTACTATTTTATGATCTGCTATACCCAGGGGGCCCATCTCCACCCTTCTCACCAGACTCGCCAATACCCATATATAATCAATTCTGGATTGGGTACCATGAACCCCCGAAATAAATGGGTGGCCCTCTTCCCCATCGCGCAGAACCCTCCAAACATCCCGCAGCCCCGCCTCCTCCACCCGTTCCCGGAGTTGAGGCAAGGCCACCGCTCCTCCCCCTGCGCCATCGTGTGCCGTCCTGTCCAAGTGTCTGACCCAAGCCAGGTTTAGGTCACCCAGTAGAATGATTTGCCCCCTTGCAACATTCTCCAGGAGACCCAAGGTTTCGTGCAAAAAACGATCCTGGCCCATGTTCGGGGCATACACTGAAGCTATAGTATAGGGCATACTCGTAAATTCCCCTCTAACCAGAACATACCTTCAATCCCTATCCCTGAGGACTTCTTGCATTCTAAAGTCAAAGCTCCTCCGGAAGGCCAGCGCCACACCCCCACTTTCGTGCGTCATGAAGCGAAGTAGATCTGTGAAAAGCCCCTCAGCCGCAAGCGACCCTGATCCTCTCTCAGTAAGTGGGTCTCCTGAAGGGCAAGAATATCCGGGGTGTGCGTCTTGATGAACCTCTCCAATTTAGCCCATTTAAGAGCAGTATTGAGCCCCCTAACAGTATGTGTTATCCATCTAAACGCAAAGAGGAAATACTGACGCGGCCCTGCTTTTTGCCCCCTTGCCCGAGAACCTCCTCAGGGCGGGAACCTACCTTCTCCGTCCCCCTACCCCCCTTCCGCCACGCTCTATTGCGGTAACCTACCCTTGCAAACTCTTCTTGCTCCGTCGCTCTGATGCATCCTACCGCCCTCCTCCCTCCCCCACACACCCCTGTCCCCAAACTGGAGTGTACCCGGCCCTCCCCTCCCCCCTTCCACCACCCCCCTGTTAGGACAGTTTTTCTGAAGTCCAACTAAGGGCTTAGCAAAACCATTCTACTGAGGCAGTACAAGACTCCACTCTTAGTATAAGGCTGTACCACCTGAGTTCGTGGTAGCGTAGACAGAGCAGCCAGGCTTATTTTAGGAGGGAGAGAGGGCAGTAGATACAGTACAAGTGAAATTGTAATACAAATGATCCAAAGAAACACTGAAACACTATGTATTGTAAAAATAAAGGATTTATTTAAATACAGGTAGGCCCAAATAAATCTAGGGGTTAAGTAAGTACTAACACATTATATGAAATCACAATATAAAACACAACACTATACTTGAAAGCACACAGGCCCAAGTATAAACCTTATTTGGAACACCTAACAGTAGTTCCAGGGAAGTCAAAACCTTGTTATACACATTTAGTATAGGTCAAGCCTATTCTTTGGGAGTAAAAGACCAATGGTTGCTTTTAGATTACTTTTGGTAATACAAGGACAATAGGCCCTTCCAGTTGTACAGTGACTCTTGAAAAACAGTCAACTGGACAATATACTTTTGGTGAATAGGGAAACACTTATTCTAGGTGCAGTAAAAACCTTTAACTGCTTTTGTCATAACACACAGTTATACCAGGTAAGTAAAACCTAAGGATGTAATATACAATTACAGATGCTTTGGAAATCAGGGAACCCCAGATTGAGGTAAGCAATAACTCTGGTAACTTGTTCTGGATGGCAAACAGCTAACACAAGGTAAGTAAACCCCACATACTTTAACTTCACAATGAAGGGGAAAGTAAAACCCAATGTCACACTTTACTGAATAATTATTATAGGTAGGCAACAACCTAATGTAGACTTATTAAGGACAGGCTAGCAGCAAGTCAGGGGAAGCAAGACCCAGTTGGGGGACACTCATACAGTTATCCTAGCAGGGCTAACCTGGTGATACCAACAGTTGGAGGACACTCATACAATTACCCTACAGGAATAATCTGGTGAAACCAACACATTACTTTTGTAAAGAGGCACAACCTAATTACAGGAGAGTAAAATACCTTTACATCTACTTTCTTTTAGACTGCTTAAACAGTGGTTAAGGAAGAAAAGATGTAAACCATACTTTTAAGAATAGTGCATCACACATTCAAGATCAGTAAGAACTTTTGTAACTGTTCACTCTGAGCATAACAGTTAGCCACCAACTCTTTACAAGTAAGTAAAACACTTGATTTCTTTCTTAGGCAGAAGTCCCAATCCCTTCAAAGTCTGTCCCTTAGAGCATGAGTCTTCTCAGTAGCAGTAGGGGGGTCACTAGGACTAGTGACCAACAGGCAGTGTTAGAATAAGTTCTTTAGTAGCAAAAGTCAGAGTCTCCTTAGGAAAACTGGCAAACAAGTGAGTACTTTGTTCTAGGGTTAGAAGAGGGTCCAGGGGCTTCACAGAAGACACCCCAGCAGGATTCTAGCAGTGGGACTGGGTGTACTGGACAAGGGACCTCCCAATCACAGAAAACACCCCAGGACTACACAGAAATCCCAAAAGGCTTAAGGTAAGTATATACCCAAGCCAACACAGTACCTCAGCAATGAAGAAGAGATTGCAGCAGGCGAACTTCAGGGACTGCAGCCAAATACCCGGTCACTGGATTCCTTGTCCTGGAGACGGAACACAAGACCTCAGAAGGGACTTTGCAGCAGGGATCGATGAAGAAGGCTCTAGGCAAGATTTCCCTCGCGGCTGAATACGGTTCTGCGGGTTTGGAGCCTTTTCAAGGAGCACAGAAGAAGACAGAAAATCGCGGTTGGATTCTCATTGTTTAAAAGGTCCAGCACTCTTCTGGGGGGACATTTTGGACTCGATTCGTGTCTCTGGAGATAGACCTGGATGCCCACGAAGGTTCAGCAAGATTCGGAAGACCGTGCACCGCACAGTGGCTTGAGGTCCCAGGGTATTGGGGTATTGCAAGGTCGCAAGGTCGCAGCAACCCGTGGAATGGCTCAAAATACAGGTCTTCTTGAGTCTAGTGGGTCTCACCAGGCTCTGGGTTTGGGTCGTCGTTTTCAGAGACCCCAGGTCGATCGGAAGGAAGGGATGCAGCAGGCTCCGGTTACACAGCAGGCTCTCCGGTCGCTGGAAATCATTCCCGCCGCTTTTCCTTCGTCATCCTCTTCGGTTTTCTGTTCCAGTGGTCGACATGACTTCAACTTCCAGGTTTCCAGTATTTATCAGGAACTGCAACACAACCTCAGCATTCTCTCCCCGCATTTTAGAAGAAAGGGGCGTTTGACTGTCCAATCAGGACAGCCAACCCCCCACTGGGATTTGTCCCAGTTGAAGGAAGGCATAAGACAAATGAGGGGGAAGTTTTGGACTCCTCCCCCACTTCCTGTGCTTACAGGCTGACTGGAGCCTGGGCGGGGTGTCCAGGGGACTCCCGCCAAAGACAAAACTCAAACAAAGGAATTTCCCGCCCTGGATGTCAGGGGAAGGAACAAGAACCGACAAACACTAAAATGGCAGAAAGAGAAGAGAGGGGCCATTTTGGTAAAATGAGCACCCTTAGGTGCCTTTACTGCAGCTGTGATCACAGCCCGCGGTAAAGGTGCACCAAATTAGTAAAAGGTATCACTGCCACCAGCCATTAAAGATAAGCTTGTCACTGTAACAGAATTGTTACAGTTTTAATGCGAAAGGGGATACATTGTATCTCCCCAGCACTCCACATAAGGTGGGGTGTGCTGGTTTCACAGTATAAAATGTAAAAGCGATCCAAAGATCCTTTCCACCCTTGGGAACTGTAGTTCACTCAAGGTTAGCACAAGAAAGTTAAATAGGGAGCCCCTAGGGAAACCCAGCAACAACAGGCACTTATTGCCACTAAGTTGTTAGACATGATAACTTTAAAAAGACACTATAGAGAGTCTTAAAAATGACGCCCATAAAAAGAGTTAAAGATGAGGTGAGTGTGGAAAAAGGTTCCCACTCACTGAGGTATTAATGATAAATATCCCACTAGAAAAGCAAAAAGTTCTGGAGTTGAACCAGGAAAGGAAGATTTACCAGCTCTGTGGAAATCTTACCTAACACCCGCCCCCCCAGACTTTTCGGTCCTTCCTTGATCCAACATGTTTTCTAGTCCACCCTCCTTGGCTCTACTATATGCCAATTCCCCGCCACCCCCTTCTAGAAATCCTCCAATGATTAGGCCCACAAACTCAACCAGATCCATTCCCTGGTTCCTTTGCCCCCTCCTGATCATCCCTCCTCTCTGGGGACCCCTCAATTTAGCTCTCCTCCTATTCCTTTCACCCACTGTCAACCATGCCCATGGTTTAGTCCTATCCCTTTGCCCCGTATTGGCCGAGGACCCACCCCCTGAGGCCGCCCTTTCACCTTCTAGCTCCAGGTGCAGTATACTTGCCGCTTCCTGTGGCGTTGTTACTCGCCTCTGGGTCCCCTCCCATTCGAACAGTAAACCGAAGGGGTATGTCCACTTATACTTTATTCCTCTCCCGGTGAGCTCCCTCAGGACTGGACCCATATTCCTTCTTTTCACTAGCGTGCTGTTCGCCAGATCCTGAAACAGGGAAATCCCTTGCCCCTTGTAATGCACTGGTTTGCGCTGCCTGGCCGCCCGCAATACCGCTTCCTTCTGCCCATACCTGGCGAATGTGGCCAAGACGTCACACAGCCTAGCACTGGGGCCCCGGGGGGGGGGGGCGACCGACTCTGTGCACTCTCTCCAATTCTATCGACTCCGGGCTCCCCTCACCCGGGAGATCAGCAAAGACCATCTGGACCTCTTCCCTTCAGTTCCCGTTCCACCACCGATTCTGGTAAAAATGTAATCCTGATGTTGACCCTTCTAGATCTATTTTCCAGGTCCTCCACTTGGGCTTCCAGGTTCCGCGTCGCAATGTCCAGCTGATCAATCGCTTCACTGTTAGCCGTTGTGTCCTTCGCAGTTTCCAGGAGCCCTCTTTCGAGTAAGTCCGTTCTCTCCCCTAACTGGGCCATTTCTTGTTTCAACTCCCCCAGCACTGCATTCAAATCGGATCTCATCAGCTGAAATTGGTCCTGAAAGGCTTTAGCTAAAGTCTCTCTCAAGGACAGCATTTCCCCTCTGAGGTCCTGCCTTGTCATTTGTGCCGAGTCCGCTGCTCTGGCCGTTGCCCCCTATATTCGGCTCCCTGGCCTCCATTGCTGGCCACATTGTAGGGAGGGTACATTGGGGATACCCTGTGCGCTGACCTGTCTTCGCCGTTCTCCCCTTAGCCCTGGAGGACATCTAAATTCGTGGCAAAGCCCTACCAAGTTGCGCGCACTCCACAGACCCCTGCTTGGCGCGATCCGGCTGCTTCGTGCCTGCCCTCCAGATGGTGAGTGTACACCAGCCCAACGGCCCTCCCCCTCATCTATGCCTCATGAGAGGTACCCTTATAAGTTGCCTGCAGTTGGCGGATTACAGTCCTCAGTCGGTCAGGCGCTGGTGCATGGACGGCTCCTTTTATAGCTTTTTCTGGGGTGATAGGTCTGGCCACCCCCCCAAAGGCACTCCCAGGTCCTGCCCCAGCGACCTCTGCAAGTGGAGGAAACTGCTCCCGCTGCTCACCTCACTGGTGTTGGTGGCTATGGCCACTGCTGGGCGCCGCTCCACAGCCTCCTGGAGCTACCCTTTCTCCCAATTTACTGTGGCACAAGTCTTCTTCGTTGAGACCTCTCAGTGTCCCTCGGCCCCTTGCCTCCCACAGCCAAGCTTTGGGCCCTGTTAATCTCCTCACGTGACTCGCTGGCCTCTGAGGATGTGCACAATGTAGGGGCCGTATCACCCAGGGGCGCGCTAGCAAAGGCTGCACAGCTCCGCCGGGGCCTGCCTCTCAGCCGGTGTAGGAGGGGTGGGGGGATGGGCCAATGGCGCCCCGCCGAACTCCTGCCGGGGCCGCCGCCTCCTCCCCGCTCCACCCAATGCGTGCTCTTGCCCCCGGGGAGCCGGTGCCCCTTACCTCCACTCTCTGGCGGTGTGGCTCTGCTTCTTCGTGAGCCTCACCGCACCTGGCCTCCTCCTGGTCTTCAACCGACTCCGGAGCCCGCCTCCAGGCTCCCTGGTGCCGCTGCTGGACCGCAGCACCAGACAACTGCTATGACCCGCTAGGGCGGGGGTTCCCGTGCCGGGATGCTGGTACTCCTGCAGGGTACGGCTGAGCCAGCCCCGCTGCACCACTCCTCCCGCCGATACAGCCCCTCCTCAAGGCCCTAGACGCTGCAGCGGGGCTCCCTTCTGTTCCTCCTGGTTCCGTGGCGGTGCCGGCGTGTAAACGCTCCTCTTGGTTCACTTTCGGGGGGGGGGCACCCCGATCCAAACCCGGGAGCCCTCTGACGGTGCCCAGCACGTTCTCCTCACTCCGCCGGCGTGTTTGTTCCAGACTGGAGGCCGCGCCTCCTATATCGCCGCCTCCCTCGAGCAACCCTCCGCCGCCTCAAAGGGCAACCCCATGCCCCTGCTGCACCTGGGGGGTGGTGGGATCCCCAGAAGAGAAGCCTCGGAGCCCGGGAGCAGCCGTCGGCAAGTCTACTCAGTGCCGGCGGCCATCTTGGACCAGAATCACTTTAAATACTGTATACGTTTACACTCAAAACACTTTTGAAGTGTATTCTAAAGTATTCCAAGGAAACTTTCACTTTCGTGTTCGTTTGCGGTTACATTTGTTGGAACGTTAGAAAGGGGAAAGACAATGCTATCGGTAATTAAGTGCACACGCGGTTCTTAGCAGTTTCACGGTAAGACATTTACTCTGCAAACACATACAAGAAACACTCTGCAAACACATACAAGAAAGTAACTTAAAGGAAGGATGGGTAGTAGAGTAACACTTTTTTTATTATAACATTTAGTTTATACAAACTTTTATTACAAACACTTTTTCCAATAAACTCTTCACTAATAATCAGTTTTCAATTTCTCAACCTTAATCCATATTCTCTTGAAGACCAGACATAATTACTATATGATAATAATTCTACTATAATACAGGAGACATCCGTCAACATTCAACAAATTCATAGTCTCAACAATGGATATCCTTTTTTCCAGTCTGATTTCAAGTTTGTTTCAATTTAGCTACAGCTTTGTCTACTCACACAAGGATCTTATCCATATAATCCACTACTGCACAAGTTCATTTGATATTGTGCCCTGCTATTATCTGGGTTTACCAGTCTTCCATGTTTCCATTTTGTGGAGCAGAATATCCAAGAAACAACGATCTCTGATCAGCGATGGCGAACATTCTATTATCAAGTGCTTTGATGATTCTATTTCTATTTTACAGTATCTGCAGGGATTGTCTTTTGTTTCTTTGTCACGTCTTAACCACATCTCTTTAGTTTTTTGAGCATTAAGACGTAGTCTTAGGATCTGATCACGATGGTGGCGTGAGGGACATCATTGAAGGTATTTCGGTTGTGCATCAAGGCGATTTTCTGCAACTCCAAGTGATAGCGCACTACATAGTTTTGCTCTTTTCTCAGAGTTTACAATCCAGCTCCAATGTTGCAGCTTTTCATTTTGGGACTAGTTGCGGGTGTACCAAAAATGATGCTTTTTTTTTTTAATGTCTGCCGAGATCAAAATATCTTCCAATTTGTTTGTCCAACATTCCAATAGACCAATATGTGGGGCCATCGATCTAGGGGCAAACATTTTGTAAGCTGGCACTGGAGGACTCAGTCATTTTCTTCAATAGTGCACACTATTTCTATACTACTGTGCTGTACAAGGAATGTATTTCTAATTTATGACGCAAGGCTATTATTGAAACATAACGCGGCATTCTAAGCACCTTGCGTCAGAATAGACCTTCAAGCACAGACCAAATGTTTTGATCTAGATTCCACGCAGCTTCCACTCCAAAGGTGATAGCTGGAATAACCTTATGTGTAAAAAGTCAAAATCGGGATCAATGAAAATTTAACATACTCGTCGTGCAGTTTCGCAGCTTGTAACGCAAAGGTGGTCATTCGACTCCTTAGATCTTGCTGCCAATGCCATTCTCGAATTGATGTATTGAATGACACTCCTAAATACCTATTGCTGATTCAATATTTTCTCCCGCCACGGTCCACCTGAAATTTTTGTTTCTTGCTCCTGCCTGCAGACACACGATCATCATTTTAGTTTTTGTAGTATTTATGTCAAGGTCATTTTGACTTAGATACTCGTGCAATTTGATTAGTAGCCTCTGTAGCCCTATTTGAGTACTATTTATCAAAACCAAATTGTTGTCATACGTGACACAGCTAACTGGATGGCCATTTACTTTAGGGGGGGGGAAACTATTTACTTCCTCTATTGCCGCCGGTAGGTCGGCTATAAATAGCCGAAACAGTTGTTACTGGCAACGGGCATCCCTGTTTTACCCCTTTTAGCGTAGGTATCTTGTTCGTTAAGACCCTGGTTCTATTCAATCGGATGCGAATGGAGGTTTCAGCGTGCAAAGCTTTCACAGGGTTGAGAACATCTACCGGACACTGCAAATTTGTAAGTTTCCACCAAAGCAATTAACATTTTATACTGTCAAAGGCTTGTCGGATGTCCACAAAGGCGAGGAACAGCTTTTTTCCTTTTAAAGTTTCTAGTTTCAGAAGATTTAATAGCACTAGATTTACCAATGTTCCTACACCTTTAGTGAACCCGGTCTGACGACAATCGCCTATGTCAGCTTTAGTGGCCCAGTATGCTAGTTTCTGTTTCAAAAATTAGGCGAAGATTTTTCCAATGGTATCTAACAGTGCTATTGAGCGATAGTTTGAATGATCAGCCCGATTTCCCTTTTAGTGGATCGGTACCACTACTGCAGTTAACCAAGATACGGGTATGATCTCTAACGTGGAGATCTTCGTGAATAAGGCTACTATAAACATTGCACAATTTTCTTTTTTCTTCTTTAGCATCACATTTGTGATGCCGTCTGGGCCAGCGGCTCGAGAATTCTTGAAATGTTGGATTGCAATTTCAATATTTGCCTGAGATTCACATAGATTCCATGGTTTTTTACATTCAATGTTACTTGTTAGTTGTATATGTGCCGATCTTTTGAACAAATAAGTGAAATGTTTCTCCCATGTGTCAGCCAACACCTGATTTAGCATTGTTAGGTTACATTTTGTACACCCATTATTTAGAATTGCCCAAATTTCACGTGATTTATGTTTCACCATCAGCTCCAAGATTAGTTCAGCTCGTTCCTGATCACAAATAATTGCAAAAGATTTTAACCAATTTCGGAATCGTTGAAGCCGTTGTTTAATGGCATCGGCGGCTTCTTTACCTTGTAATTTCTTTAAACGTCTCATGTCACGATGAAAGCTTTTTTTTTAAAGATTTACAGCTCAACTAAAGGTGAGTTTATTTGTATGACCTACGATTCCTGTCGAGTTAGTTTTTACTGTGAATTGCATCAGTAAAGAAGCGTAGTTGGTTTCTTTGTCCAAGGAAATTGCCAATCAGCCATTTCTTAGCTCATCTATTTGCGGACTATTCATCTGCAATCTATTTCCTCCTGCATTTATATTCAAAGATTTGTTATATCTCTGAAATTGAGATGTCCATTCTAGTGTCCATGTGAGCTTTAAAGCGTTATGATCACTATTGGTGGTTGGAAGCACGCTTAGCGATTTTATTTTATCAAATAAATTGTGTGAAGCCCATATATAATCACGGATTTTGTGACTTTGATTTCGGTGCCATGTGAAATTCAGAGGTAGATCGCCTTTAACATTTCCATTGATCATTTCACAATTTCGAATCTCTACAACAGATTTCCACCACTGACTGACTGACCTCTGTTGGTAAGATTATCGGACGAAATGGTGATGTTTTGAGTCTTTGTATCTTTCTTAAAACATAAGTTGTTCAAGTCACAGCACATAATTGTTTGCAGATTGCTTGATACAAGCATATATGCGCCGATTAACAAGGTCACTGAGTTTATATACTTTCTTGAGCTGATCATAGCTGGATTCCAATAAGTATTTATCAGCAGAATTTTTGATGGCTGTAAAGGCTTTGGGTTGCTCAGCTCCATGATTGTGCCTTGAACAAATATATTTGGGTTAATTGAATCTACCACTGACCACCTGTTTGTTATTTTCACCATAGTTAAGAGCCCAGAATAAGACAGACCTAATTTATTTTTCCCAGCAGGATTTAGTAACATTGTGTACCCCTCTCTTGTAGGGACAACTCGAAGCCAATTTCTTGCAAACAAATAGCAACATTTTTCTCCACACTGAAGGGGAATTTGTTGAACAAATGCCCAAAGTCTCTTGTGTTCCAAGAAAGCAGATCACAGGATGTTTCCTCTTCATGTCGTCATAGCTATTGAGGATGCTGTGATTTAGAGGAGAATTTCCTAAACCCTTTGTGTCTGAGAGGTGATATCTCGTCTTTACTAGAGTTTGGTAGTTTGTCATCTTTTTCCTAAGTGCATCTCTCCTCTGTTTATTTGTTGTCATTACTGTTTCATGTGCACTCAGGGTTTCCTCATCAGAGCTTGTATCATATGGTTCGAGAGAAAGATCGAACCCATAGAACAGTACGTCGTCTTTTGCATCCAATACAGTTTTCCTCAACTTGCGATTTGATGTGAAGCAAAACCTGGTCTGATATTTTTTCAGATGCATATTCTACAATTTTGATGTCATCTGAAATGACTGCGTAGGGAGGGAATGCATTGAAATAATTTCATTATATTTCTGCGAATGAGATTGACTTCATTATTGTCCAACTGAATATTTTGTAATCCTAGTTTCCATTTCTGTTTTCCTTATCTTTCGCTATCTGAGCAAATTTTGCAGCGGTATTTCGGACGAAAAGACCGGTCTTCGTTGGTGTCAAAAGGTTCCTTATGAATTTTCTTGAGTTTGAGCGTACTCATTTTTTTATGTCCGTTTTTTAACTGATTTGTCGCTTCGGGTGATCTTTGGATTTACCTTCTTCACATTTAGCTCTACTGTTTTTGCGGTTCCAGAAAAGATTCCAAAAAGAGGAAAACACATTTTTTGCTCTTTCATCGTCAGGTCTCTTTGTTATGATAATTTTTGATTTTATCAAACTGATTCAACAGACCTGAACTGGGAGTTTGCCTCTTACTGATGAATTCAAATTCTTTTGTTAATTACTTCGAGCCGATGGCTGTGTCACTTCTTCAATAATCATGACATCACCCTGTTTGGAAGCCATTTCGTCGTTTGTCTGGGTCAAGAGCGTAGGAACATTTGGTATTGTTAAGTTTCTTTCTTTTGGGATTGAGACTATAGGATGTGAGCAAGTTGCAGCTCTTTTTTCGAATATTTCAGTTTGTTTCATTTGTGTCAGACTCAAACTCGTGTTGTTTTGCCCTCCAATTGTTGACTTTGTACAAGGACATTGATTGGGGGACACTACATGCATATCGTTATGTCTCATCCATTTTACTGCTTTGATTTTTGCCTTCATTAAATCATCTTTTGTTGATTGGTCTTTAGATACAAGGTCAATCAGCCGATGCTGCCATCTCAGCGTTAATTCAGCTTCATGTTCCATCTGTTGCTGAAGAAAACCATTAAAGGATTCCATTTTTGTTAAATTAGCTGTTAAGTTACTGAGCAATGCTGCTTGATCTTTTATAGAATCATTCAAAGACTATTTGACGAAAGGAATAAGCCAGTGACGAAGCTGCCAACACATTATTGTGGATTTGGATTGCGACGGTTGCCGATAGATTTGTCTTACTTTCAGAATCTAAAGGAATGTCAACTATTCTCATTTACATTTCCCGTCATCTTACTTTGTTTTTGTCCTGTTATCTCAATTTCATTCGTTCGTTGAAATAAATCAGTATGGAATATCTGAGCTTCAGACAAGGAATTCTTGGTTATATCCAAAGAATCTAATGTTTGATGTCTTGAAAAAGGTGTTTGCTTTGGGTGTCGCATGCTCATGCTCTCCTGAAGTGATAACGGTAATAGCAGCAACTAGCCTTCCATCTGGTGAGCAGTTCCAACCATTTTTTTTGGCAAAGTGTCCTTATTTGTTGGTGTATTCGAAAAGCTTGCACTCGGTTTTTCTTTGAGAATTTTGAAGTCAGCCTTTAGGCGTTCTGTCAAGCATGCTTTATGTGCTGCCAGGTTAAAATAGGATCGTCTACGAGCTGCCGAGTGGCGAGAAGAATCAATACTCGTTTTCTAGCGAATATAGAGTCTTGCAACTTGAAAATTCGTTTTTGGCGCAATCCTTAAGTGGCAGACCACCTTAATCTGTTTTCTAACCAAGGAGGTAGGGAATTGGCTCCTCCAACTTCAGCCACACGGATGCGACACGGCTGAAAAGACTCAGTAACTAATCTTAGGTCGCAAACAGAAGAGGTTGTACCAACATTTATCCCCAAAAATACTCTCCGTCAATATACAGGTACAACAGTTTGCTGACCAGAAATAAGCTTTAAGAAGATGGCAGAATATATGCAAACCCGTGAGTAGGATGCAAGCAAATTATAGTCTCCAAAAGGGAGTATGGAACATGGTTTTTCAAATCCTGGTATAAGAACAGATGATTTAAGATACAAATTTATAAAACTTGAACGGGTATCCAGAAAGGAAATCGATAAATATTGGGAAATGATATCATTGAGGAACTATTTGATTAATAAACAAATACCAAGAGGACTAAGAATACTCATCTTTCCGGATTTCTCAAAGGACGAGGATCCGGATTTGGCAAATGATTGGGAACAAAATTTGAATGCCAGTTCTGACAATATGATAAGAATTCTAATTCAGCACGCTGAGACGTAAAACAAACGTGCAACGGAACAGATTGAAATGATTACTAAGGAAATTGCTGAACTCAAGCTTTGGAAAAAACAAAGGAGAAAAATTATAAAAAAATGTATGAGATACTAAAGATTTATCAGAATGACATTAAATTAAGAAAACTTCGTAAATTCTTAAGGGATGAGAGGGACTACCAGGATGACCGTGTTTACACGTTCCAGGAGAAATTTGACAAATTTACAAAACCATTATCAAAGGCTAGCACACCAAATACATCCTCTGGGAGTTCAGAGGTCGACTCGGAATCAGAGAAAGAAAGAACGGAAGGAGAAGAACTACAAAATGATCATTCTCAAGATAAAAATTGAAAAAGTGCTGGCTTTCTAAATCAAATAAGGAGGTATAAGAAAGGAACCAGAGTGGGAAACCAAAAACAGGTCAGTTTTCAACTACCAAATGCACAGAACAAGAATATTCCTACCCAAGGAGGAGAGGAAGGAGGGGGGGGGGTTGTAGACACAGGCAACCCAGATGCGCTGGAGGACTTTCGACGCCTAACGCGGGCGGCCGCCCACCCGGGAAGCAGCCAGGAAGAAACAGTAATTATTTAGTAATGAACCTATCAAGTCGTTAACTAACCAAGGATGCGATTTATGTACCTAACAAGGGACTATCATTTGCCCCGACGAGCAAACTGGATCTTATCAACACAGATAGATCTATTTAAATTTGTGCGCAAACTTAGATTAAAAGAATTCTTTGCAACGGCTCATAGGAGTGGTTCTGTACAAACAGAGGAAGAATACACTAAAACTAAATGGACCATGGAAGATATTGAGAATATACACACCCTAAGAACACTAGGAGATCAAGAAGAAAGTGAAATACACAGTACACTTCATGACTTGGAAATCAGACCGGTTTGCCTTATAGACAAGGAACTAAAACCCAAATCCAGATTCTCACCACAACTCTAATGAGAATATGATTGAGGTATTTTATAAAGCGACAACGAGGGACATATATAACATGTATGATCAAATAAAACCTGAATTAGAAAAACAGAACTTAAATAAAGGTGAAAGAACAGCTTTGAAGAGTTTGGAGACAGATAAAACCATTGTTATAAAGAAAGCCGAGAAAGGTGGATATATTGTTTTGATGGACAGACAAGACTACATAAAAATGGCTCACAATCATCTCACAACGCCTTCCTGCTATTTGGAGTCATCGGGAAACCCCACAAAGGAAATTATAATCAAAGTGGAAGAACAAATCAAAGGATGGCATAGAAAGGGTCTGATCACAGATGATGAAAAGTCTGCACTAATGAATAAATCTATCTCCGGTACTTCGTACTATGTACTTTTTGCCAAAAATACACAAACAATTCGACAAAATCCCAGGACGATGCCCAATACTTAGTGGTATTGGCTGGTTAACTGAGAAAATTTCAGAGTACATTGACAATATACTGAGACCTCGTGTACCTAAATTGAAGGCCTTTATTAAAGACACTACTGACACCATTAAGGCAACAGATAAAATAATTTGGAAACCAACATATCGACTAGCAACATGGGATGTCCGCGCGCTGTATACCATTATTGAACATCAGGCAGCCATACAAACCATTGACTTTGAATTTAAACAAGACTCGGCATCACATTATCACTCCATACAGATGCTCAAGGAGATGTTGGAAACAACATTGGAAAACAACGTTTTTATGTTTGATAATAAGTACTATCAGCAGAAAAAAGGAATTGCTATGGGCACAAAGTACACGCCAGCATTGGCAAACCTCTTTATGGGAATGTTTGAACAAAAAACTGTATACATGGATAAAGCATTCAATGAACAAGTAATTCTGTGGGTTTGTTTCATCGATGATGTCTTGATAATTTGGGATGGAGCAAGTATAGACTTGAATGATTTCAGAATGAGACTGAACAAGAATGATCTTGGTATTGAATTTTGGGGTATGATGACGAGAAGTCAATTAATTTCTTGGACCTAATTATTTTTGTACAATAAAATCAATTGGCAACACAGACATTTAGAAAAGAAACTGAGGTATACTCAACCCTTCATGCAGAGAGTTGCCATCATAAACCCGTAAAATGGAATGTTCCGAAAGGTGAATTTACCAGAGCACGGAGAAACTGTAAGAATAATAATGATTTCAGGGGTGAATCTGAACTACTGCAGGATCGTTTTAAACAGAGGGGATATTCTAGAGAATGCATTCAAGCAGCTAAACAGAAGGTGGCCAATGTAACATGGGAGCAGACTTTGATGCCGAAAGATAAAATGGACAGGACTAAATCCAACGAAATAAATTTCATTACTACATGCAGTTCCAATATTGCAGTATTGAGAAAAACAATAAAAATTGGCATCTTTTACAACTAGATCCTCATCTAAAAGGTTATATTGGCGATAAACCGAAAATGACGTTGGAAGGCTAGAACATTGAAAATGACCTTGAGCCCTTCACTTCTCCCAGATGTGAACCCTGAACCCCCTAGAACTTGGCTGGACACAAGGGTGGCAGGTTTTCATAAATGTGGCACATGCACTATGTGCCACTTTGCACATGAGATGACAACGGAATTTGTGGATTCAAGAGGAACAAGTACTAAAATTAGAGAGAACATTAATTGTCGCTCCAAATATACTGTTTACGCGATAATTTGTCCTTGCAAAATGATTTACATTGGAAGCACGATTAGGGAAACAAGAATTCCTATAAGAGAACATTTTTCAACAATTGGGAGTCATGATGCATCATTACCACTGGCTCACCATTGGCAACTTAAACATCAGCTGGACGACAAAAAGGCGCTGAAGTTCATTGGATTACAAAAAGCGAAACTAGGAAGAAGAGGGGGAAACCTTGAGGAGAAACTAAGGCAGATGGAAGCAAGATTGATTTGTAAATTTAGGACAATAGAATTTGGTTTGAATCAAGATATGAAACGGGAAATTTCTTATGAACAAATGAATGTAAATCGCTATGTGTATCAGTATATTTATGACATTAGGGTGAAAAATGGGTAAGAGAAAACTATAATACGTACTGAGAAATGAAATAAAGGGAATAATGTTAACATTGTATTTAGGTTACAATCATATCAAGAGGGAAGGGCTGACGATATATATATTTTTTCTAAATCTATATCAAATTAATGACCCTGTAGTCTAACTCAACATGTGTTAAAAAGGAGTATGAGTGGTCATTTCAATAACTGAGTCGAGGAATGTATTAATAGAAACAAAATAAATAATGCTTTGCGAGCAGTATGCTCATGTACTAGACACAGCATAAAAAAGACGGCAGGCTTTAGCATCCCATGTATGGGACCAACACTTATATAAATAATATTTGTGAAGTAGCACGTTTAGAAGAATTTTACACTTAATATGCACACCACTGCCTGTACCAGAATCGTTAATATGATTACTATGTATGTTCTCCCAATTGCTTTTGTTCTAATGTGGTCATACCATAAAAGTGTTTACTCATACCAATAAGAGAAAGAAGGGAAAAGAAATGAAGGTGGAAAGGAAAAAAGAAAGGAATAAAAAAGAAAAAGGAAAAAAAAGAGGGAAACTTAATATACATGATTATGTTTGCACCAAAATATAATGCATAATGGGATTGTTTATTTCAAATAATGCAAAACAATAAAATACTGGGTCAGGCAGGTATATACATTTGACATTTAATAACAATTACTAATGTGCTTTTATTACTCGGTCCCGTTTCTCACACCATTCTAATATGGCCGCTAGGTAAAATGAGTGGAAACTGAGAAAGGATTGTAAGTAACCATGGCAATAGTATAGAATACAAGGCAGGACTCACGGGCCGGCCCACTATTGTGCTAAGCCGACGCGAGGAACATGCAATCGAAGCACTCAAGGTAAGCAGTCAATGAAGGTCTCTGAGCGGGGGTGTCATGATGCCTACCCCCGGGGACCCAGACCAGCAACCCCGGAAGCAGGCATCAAGTTATACTAAGCAAACCCAACAACCCCTGCTAGGGGCTATTTGGGCGCAGTCCTGGCGCCTATGGCGCCAGGCTCATATGGAGTCAGTCCTGGCGCCATAGGCGCCAAGCTCATAGATTAAAACTTACCTGATGCAGACCATGCTGCAAACTCACCTGATGCAGACCATGCTGCAAGAGCTCCAAGCCAAAGGAGGCTTGGAAGGAACTACTTTACCTAAGGGACAATTTTTTTTTACTCGGGTGGGGCTGGGGAGGAATACTTACCTGGGACTACTTTGGAGGCTATTTAAACCACGCCCGAAGAGCAGCACACGCTTCGCGTTATTCTGCATCCAGCAGCGTAACGCTCACCGTGCCTGCAAGTCTGCATCCAGTCTTCTGCCACGCCCGCCTCGAGTCCGGAGCTCCTAGAAAAAGGGGAGAGAAGGAGAAAAAGGTTAGAACAAGAGCAATACCTTTGATCCTTACCTGAATTCCCAATCCATCGCGCCTTCGAGCTGGAAGAAAGAAGTTGTTGTATGCACGTCGCCATGCCTGCAGCAGCACCGCGCTGAACTCACCAGCCTTCGCAGCATCTTCACATTGCACCGCATCCTTCGGCATGCTCCCGCCGCACTCCGGCACCTAAGGGGAAGACAAGAACAGCAAGGTGAGCCAAGGGAATACACAGAGGCAATATTAGTTACCCCCCCATAGACTTACCTGATTTTACCACCGGGGGTACTATTCCTCTTCACGGGTCGGCGCAGCTTCCACTGCATCTTGCCGAACCCCGGCCCCTAAGGGGAAACAAAAGGACAGCAAGGTGAAACCTCCTCACCACAATAGACTCACCTGATTTTACCGCCGGAGGCATTATTCCCCGAGACTTCATATTTTCTCTCAGCGCCTGAATAAGGGAGAAAGGAACAGGTTACATATTGACATTATTTTATTGAACTGTGTTGGATAATACAAATCCTTACCTGAATATTACCGGTTGCCACGAGGAACTCTTCGCTAGGGTCAAGCTGCAACCTGAAAGGAATCGGACAAGAGTGAAAGTCAGACATTTGAACTCTTACGAACTACATACTTACGGCGTCTTGCAGGAATCTCAGTCAATATTGTTCTAGAACTCACCAATTCCTTAGAGCCAGTGAAGCAACTGGTTATCAACGCGCCCCTGCGCTCAATGCAGGATGGAGAGCTCATCTTTCCAAACCATCAGGTGAGACTATAAGAGGGGACATCAAAGGTGATCAGTGGGGAGAACAGCGGGAGGGAGGGTTAACGCTCAACTCCACGGGTGGTTAATTCCCTTTCTCCATTTGCAGAAGAAAATTCCTACGGGCCAAGCAAACGAAGCTAGGTGGGCCAGTCCAGTCCGTCATCTCGGCACTACGTGTCACATTGGTGGAGGCCGCACTTGTCCAGTTCAGATCGACGCCCCTGTGGGAGCCAGGTGAGCGTAACAAGGGGAAAGGAGACTTTTTCTACGCCCCTATATACATTTCTTCGGCACCAAACCCGATACGGATGTTTGCACGGACAATCTAGAGTCCATTGAATTAATGGGAAGCGCACATCGCGGAATGACATGCTGTGATGTGAAGTGCTGCCACACTCTTTTTTGTTTACCTGGAAATTAAAGCAAATCTATCTAATTAAAGTTAGTACGGAGGGGTGCATGGACATTTGACAAATGCCTTTAAATTAATATGTAGAAAAACAAAAGAAAGTAGAACTACTACCATCAAGGCTACTACCCAATTCTTGTCAGTGAGTGAAACAAAAATGGAAATCGGGGAGCCTGATTGGATTTTGCTAAGGGAATGAATCCCTAGGTTCGTAACCCAAGAGTATGTCCAGAAAGAAGAAAGATCGAATAAGGAGACTCACACGTGTCAAAAGTTGTGAATGTAAAAAGTTTGTATTGAAATCAAACTCAAAGGAACACATTTGGAAACAATATATATGAGACAAATTTGTAAGGGTTGTAAACATAGAAGGTTTAAGTCAAAGAAAAAAACAACATCAAGGAAGTACATTTAAAGAAACAATGTGTCAGAGACAAATTTCAGTAATCTAGACAATGAATAACTAAGTATACATTTAAAGAAACAATATGTCAGAGACAAATTTCAGTAATCTAGACAATGAATAACTAACTAGAATATTTGAGAATATCAGAATAACATCTGAAGACAATATGCGAAAATAAATTTCGATGATCTAGACAGCTAATGGTTCTAGATTTAGGTCATGCTCCATGTGTGGTGCATGTATGAGTCAAAAAAGTTTGTGGGACCTGTAAGTATCTAGGTCCTGGAGTTGCTTCTATTCATGGAAGCATCTCATCTTGCAGGTGCCAACGTGACAGGGGGAACTCGGTCAGCTTATAAAGTCCAATTGCTGGCCTGTGAATGTCTGTTCAATAGATATTGGTCTAACATGTAAATCAATACAGCCCCCTTGCACATGGTCCACGTTTCGGCGGGAGAGTTGTCCCATTAGGAAAAACTTCTGAGGGACACATTCTGTTCTACATGAACCGCCTTCATCAGGGCAAATAGAAGGCCCCACAGACAACCTTGAAGAAAATCTGAAAAGCTGTAGGGCGGGCACTCCTTGTAGGTCGGGCCGGACAGGTCGCACTGGGGGTAGCCTGGTAAGGTGGAAGAGTGGCTGGATTCAGTTCACAATATTGAATCCTGCCAGAAACATCATTCTGTGCAACTGCTTTGTACGGAACCGGGTCACCCCTTCAACATTGGACACATTGGATATTAAATTAATATGTAGCACATATCGCAGAATAACATGCGAATATGCAAGGCATTGCCACACCATTATTATTTATTCCTTAAAATCATGTATTCTATTTTAAACAAACAGGACTCGTTCTGTCATTCATATTAGGAGGGGCACGCTAACATTACATGAAAAAGGGATGTCAAAGGATTAATAATTTTGAATAATGAACACTAAATAAGAATGTGCAATCAAATTGATAAAGTTTACCATAATTGTTGCCTTTATTACAGGGATTTACCCGGGACTATTGCAATAAGACGGGTAAGAGCACTTTATTCAAATTACAATATAGCCATATGTGAGATGGTATGGACCTATAAATAAGATTATGTAGTAACCACCAAATGTAAACGGGATGGTATATGGAACATGTTTGGGAGGTAGATAAGAGGATGATGTATGAATTATAAGCACAAATTATATAAACATGATTTCATATTCTTTTCAAAGAATGACAAAGCATGCTAAAACGATCTCTTTTTTTCGTTTTTTTTTTATTTTTAATTTTACTTTTCTCTTTTTGTTTGTATACCTGCTCTCATGAATTGATAAAGATTTCCACTTATAATATACAAATTTCCATGAAAACAAAAACATTTGTTTAAATTATGTTTTTGTTTGAATTTTGAAACACGTTCAAATTTAAACCCTCCATTTTCTTTCTACTTTCCTTTGTGGTCAAACATATGAAAATGTCTATAACATTGTATATAGATTATGACTAATTTGCAGTTACCCTGTTTGTTTTGAAAAAGGCTCTTGCGAAGCCGAAACACGTGTAAACTATGAATAAAGGGCATTGTGATTCGAAACCAAGAATATAGAGTCTTGCAACTTGAAAATTAGTTTGTGGCGCAATCCTTAAGTGGCAGACCACCTTAATCTCGTTTTCTAGGCTAATCCTCACAGCAGAGTGTGGTAGAATTTTTTTTTTTTCGCAAGACTCCATATCATTTAATTCGACAATTTTCATTACACACTTTGTGTTGATGTCGTTGTTCTCGACAGAGCCTTCTGCCAATCGCACATCATTTGATGAAATTAGTGCGCCATGCATAATATCAGCACATTTGTCTGGTGGTGATCTCAGGTATTTGCAATATTTCTGCTTCCAGAAACTTTTGGACCGTGTCATCGCTTGTTGAGACTCCGCCCTTTTATTTGCGTCTTCAGATATTGGTGCATTTTCTTTGAGGTGATTTAAATTGTAGCTTCTAGCAATTCTGTGTCTGTAACATCCAATTGAGTAAGGAACAGCGCTGTGTTTATTTCCACTGAACCTACGTTTGTTGGTGTCTCGAAGGATAAATCACCTCTTGTCAGCTCAAGTTCTGCTGCAGGCTCTGATATGGTAAGCAGCCTGGTTAAACATGATGTTGGCCCTTGCCCACTCAAGAGTCTATTTGTCTGACCGGCCACCACAGCAGACAACTGGGACAAAGATGGAATCTGGGCAGTTCCCGGTTACATTTTCGTTTTTTTCTGTGTCATCTATGTCAGTGTTGACGATTAAGTCTGCATTCACTTTGCTTACCTTTTGCTGCAAGCCTGCCGGTTTTGACAATGTCCATGGGTTGAGTCGGTGTTGCAGTGTTTTCCGCCGAGTCAGGGGACCAGCGTCGGACGCCCTCTTCCTGCGGCGCCTCTGGCGGACGGTGGCAGTATGTAACTGCACATAACTCTGCGTGGAGCACCACGCGTTCTCCTAGTTTATATAGGTGGAGCCACGAGTTAAAGTATTATCGCCACAAAAAGCACCCCATAAGTCCCAACACAGCAGGAGAATGTCGCTGCAGCTCCTTTAAGCAAAATCAGTGACAGACTAACTCTGCACGTAACAGTCTGTTTCAAGGTTCTAGAGAGGGTTTCTTCGCACAGCAAATTTTTAAGTCCAAAAACGCAACCCTAGCTAAAGAGCTAAAGGAAGTCTTGATAAGCAGTATGATACAAAAAGTTCCTGTCGATTTCTTAAAGTCTAGTGTTATAGAAGTAGTAAGCTAACAACTAATGATGGAGACCCTATTAAGGACTCAATGAAGGGACACAAGTAGCGGCTTGAGTCAGAGGTAAGAGGGGTTGCCCTGGAAACCTCTACGTGCACTCCAATGCTCTGGAGCAACTTTCTGGAATACGTAAGCAATACTCTTTTCCCCACCGTACCTTAGGTTAGAAGAAAATGTGCGTTGGTTTTTTAAAAATGATATATTTGTGTTTTTCTGTTTAGATACACTGGCTAATATAAAGCATTCCTTGTGAAATACATGACATGAAACACCAGTTGTCTTTTGGGTGTCCTGACGAAAGCCTTAGTTTGATGACTAGACGTCCATGCGACAACAAGCTTACGCATATCATCTTGCGGTTTGACGTATATAAGGCTGGAAACAGTCACTTCTGTCGACACTTTCCCCATGGGGGCTTTGTGCGAAATTATAAACAAATGCCTGCTATTGGGAGTCACTTTGTTTTACTAACACCACCTAAATGAACTTTGACAATTCCAAATATTTGAATGTTTTTGTATACAGTGTTCAATTGATTGTCGTATGTTGTGATATATTGTCTTTTTAAATAACTGGACTCTTTGGTGGTCCTTGCTTTTTAGCATACATCAAAATAATAAAACGAAAAATATATTTTTGCAAAAATCTGCCTTTGTACATATCTTGTGATATTTGTTTCTATACAAGAATTTGACCTATAGGTGCCTCATGTTTATCTAAGTTTCCTGCCTACACTTGTGACATCAATAGGTAGCTTGTTTTGGGACACTCCTGTGCTGCTTATGTATTACAGACCACATCCCACAAGCCCCTAACAAAAAAATGGTCTCCCTTTTGCTCATATAGCACTACCCAAAGGGTAATTAAGCCAGAACACAAGAGGCATTGACACACCAGAGATCAAGACTCGAAGAGGCAAAAATCTTCCTACCTCATATGTCCAGTCTCTTGCTTTCCCTGTCGGTGTCAAATATGTGGTTTTGAGGTTTGCCGTAATCTCCTTGTTCCACATAAAATTCCTCTGTGAAGTCCCTCATTTCCCTAGGATGGAGGGGCTCTAGCCCGAGAGAAAAAAGATCCCCTTCCTTGTCATAATTGTCCTCCAAATGGAAAATGTATGCTGTCCTGGGGAGTGAGAGGAATACTGCGAAAGAGGGACCCCCGAGGTCCGGGGACTGAAGTCCGAAGACAGAACCATGTGCTACTTGTGGAGTCCCTGCCGTCATGTCCAAGGTCTGTGTGATCCGTTGAGTTGCCCAGAGCCATTGGCGCTGCGGACGTCTGCCGATCTTCAATCGGAATGCCTCCCATTGCTCTAGGGTAGAGGACTGGGTTGGAAAAGGTACCAGCAGAGCCTCTTCCCCGGATGTCCTTGAAGTGGCGGCTCCTCTTCTTTGAAGAAGACAGAATTATCTTGTGAATATAATATCTGCAAGCTGAAATAGACCTCTTGCAGTGTTTTTTTCTTTTTTGTCCTTTATGGACGCTGAGGTGCACCAGGCGAGCTTGAACTGGTCCGCTTCTCACATTTCTCCTTGTGGAAGCTAAATAGTTTTGCTTCATATTGTCAAAGCACCTTTGGGTGCATCGATTGGCATGACACACAGTCCTGTGCTTCGTGGCCTTCACCAAGGTAGTAAAGGCAAATGCAGTGGGGTCCGAAACAGACATTTGACACCTGCAATCCATGCATTGCTTGAACCCAGAAGACCCCGTCAGATTTGGCAATAGGACAAATTCGAAGACTGCAAGAGAAATATTTAATAAACGAAACAGATTTTAGAGCATGTTTCCAAAGTGAGCAGAGTGCACTGATAAAAATAACTGAGGTCTGGGGCGCATGCCGCCTCTATACATACTGGCCCCAATGCCATGTCCGGCGCAGGGCATGCATAGACGTTGGGCAGAGAAGATACTGATCCGCACAGAGTGCCCTGGCAACAGAACGTTTCTGAAGAGCAGCTGGGCTGGCAGATTGATATCAAAGATGAAGAATCTGATTTCTGCCAATTTCTGGATGAACAGAAGAACTGAGCAGGTATATCAAAGGAGAAGGTAAGATTCCAGAAGGAAATTATGGATGTAATGTTTTTTTACTGTAGTTTAAATCTGGACTTTGGGGGTTAAGGGCTTTGTCATATAGGCTTTTTTGTAATAGTGACCCCCCCCCCCTTTATTGAAATCATTGAGATACCCAGCCTTTCTCTTCAAAAGCAACATATACACTTATGACATTTGTTCTTGTTCTGGGAAGCCTATTTATCCAAACCTTTTTAAAGGCACGTGCCATCCCTTTGAATGATGCTAGTTAACCATGCCCACAATCCACTCACGATAGCCCAAGTACACCTAAAGCTCTGCACGCACCCAGATATACATTTCTAATACAGCAATCGTCATCCATCACCCATGTGTACACCGTGTCTCATGCTCCACACATCTCTTGTCTTGTATCACACCTTTTTACAGCCAATGCAGACTAAGGTCCTGCTCTCCGTAGGTGGGACTTAAAGCACCACATTTCAGACAAGGTCAGTACACTTATAGACTGCTATGGTGGTGAACTAGCGCAGTATAAAAAACCTATTAAAGTGGCTCACAAAGAGCCCTTGTGTGCAGAACAGCCATTTTAAGTCTATCTTGTGGTTGCCCTGAAAAAAGGAAGCCCTAAAACAAAATGCCTAAGAGCAGGGCACCAATGGAACAAAAAACCTTGCTGAAGCCAAAACGAAATAACAGCTGTCACCAGAGGACTGCATAAATCCAATGTAGGGTTATATAGTCAACCTAGGGCATAAATGGGGTGCTTACCCAGAACCACATACTCAAAAAGAAAAAAAATGGGTTGCAATTGCAGGGGGACTTCAGCAAAAGTCCTTCTGGCCACAGAAAATTGGCCG
Source organism: Ambystoma mexicanum (assembly GCF_040938575.1). Classification (NCBI taxonomy): domain Eukaryota; kingdom Metazoa; phylum Chordata; class Amphibia; order Caudata; family Ambystomatidae; genus Ambystoma; species Ambystoma mexicanum. The sequence continues at coordinate 309,349,687 of NC_090927.1, read as the reverse complement.
CAGAAACAAAAAAGAAATGGAGAAAAAGTAAAAACTTCTCAAGGGCCCTAAAAGGTGATCTAAGAATCCCCAAAATAGGTCTTAAAAGATGAGGAAAGAGACATGCCATTACTGGCCCCGATGTTACGCTGCCACATTTTGAGGCACGCAGTGTTTGCACTTTGACTTTATACACCAACAATGTTGTGTTCGGAGCACTTACTTGATGATATCTACTATGAAATTCAATGCAATTAATTTAATGTGATACAGAAGAAAGTGTTTCTGTGCTTAATGTTATTTGTGTCTGTGACTTCAACCTTCAATAGAGTAAAAAAAATAAATGGCAATGAACAGCTTCAAACTTGGCATCACAAATATGCATATGTACCAAAACATTCAAAGAATGAGCAAACATTTCACATGACTTACTGATTTGTCAATTAACATTGGGTCGACATCAGCCAAACTGGTTCCGACTTTGGCTCGTTCCCGCATTATTCCACTTGCTAAATCCTCTGCTCTTAAGTTCATTGGCAGACATCTGTCAACCAAAAATGCAAATGCATAGTGTATTTAGTGAAATAAGCTTATGGAAACTACCAGAAATACCAAATGACAGAAATATTTAGATTTGTATTATTCCTGGTGACTATCCTAAATAATGTTGTCTCGAAGTGTATATGTTGAATGTACGCTCTTCTGCCAGCAACCGCAGTGCACTGAAAAATGTTCTTCAAAGTATGTTGCTTTAATAGTTAATCACACGAGTTTTAGGGTCTCCTATTTTGGGTTCTCGGTGCAGTATGCATAATTTACTTCAAAGTGATGTTATTTCTTGTTTTCTAAGCACACTGTGGCACATTACAACAACACTCTTGTCATTGTTGCTAAGTGGCTATTTGTTTCGGAGACTCTGCACGAGTCTCAAATAACTATGTAAGCACAATAAACCAACATAAAATGCTCCTATTTTGACCAAGTCACAGATGATTTTATGAGGAACACAAACTGAGGGAAGCAGAAGTCCATAACCACTTTATCAGAAGATATGCCTAGATAACCTGTACCTGTTTCGTGCTCTGGTCATGCTCTTAGATTTCCTCCTTTCAAAACGCTCTTCATCTGAAGAAGAGGTGGTGTCACTGCTGTGAATGGCATGTTTCTTTCTTCTGTCCCAATAAAAAGATCGAATATATTTAAGTATGTTAAAAAACAGTTTTAAACTTAATTTAACATGAAAAACTATTTAGAAGAAATGTGCATTGATTGCAATCAAGTTTAAAACATTTATTTACCTTAAAACGCGCAAACATCCAAAAGTTCATCACAATGAAAACTTTAAGACTATGGAATTCATTTTACTTTGTGGAAAAATCATTGACTTATTAGCAGTAATGACCTTGAGAATGGAGAATGACAAAAAAAGCACAAAGGGGCATGCAAATAAAGAAAGTAATGGGTAAACAAGAGTACAATAGAGAGATTGCAGCAGTATTGATGGACCTCATGCCCCATGGCTACCTGTCATTTTCATTGGATCTGATGTAGAGTTTAACCTATGACCTTGAAAGTTCTTGCTGGCAGTGAAAATGTGCATCTGCAGTGAGGTGCTTCAGATTGTGACTGTCTGCAGTATATGACCAAGACCTGGGATCCTAGAGATGCTTGCTGGAGAAGTGCATGCTGTACGTGCTACAAACCACAGCTGGTGGTGGCGAAGCACAGCAAAAGGCTGTAATTTACATTTACAATTATACTGCGAATGAAAGGTACAGAGAAGTGTGACTTACCGTGAAGGAGAAAATTACTACTAAAACCAGGGGATGTTGCGGTGGTGATGGTGAGGCGCTGCCCTTTGAACCGTGCGCTGTCCACTATATAATACAATGCCTGAGGCTCCAGCTGCGCTATGCGCACAAAGCGCATTGCTTTCAAGCCATCATCCGGCAAGATGGAAGTTGGCGATCACCACGATCAGAACCGGTCTTCTAATACATCTAATGAACGCCATCTTAGGGGACTCCTAGGGCGACGGGCAGCAGTATGCCATCAGTAAGTGAAGAAATCTTAATTTCAATCTTCAAGAGCTCTGCTGCCAACTCCTATGACTTGAGGATACCCCCTATGAAGGCGAACGTTAATGTAAAGAGGCTACAAGGAGAGTTTACCATTTCATCCCCATACTGTAAAATTACACATTTTTTCCGGAACAAAGCAGTTGAAAACATGGAATGCTCATTAGATGATCAGATTAATCCTTCATCAGCCTGTCTGGGCTCCAAACTAGTTAATCAATTAACTTTGCATTAGCATTCAACCCTGAGACAGGCATAAGTATGGCACCTCCATCAGAAACTCCAATCACTTGGGAGGGGCGACCAAATAAGGAAGGAGTGAAACCAATAAATAGGGAAGACTTGGGAATGCTACATTGTGGACATGAGAAGAGAGGTAGCATTGGACATTCATACTGGTAGAGACAAACCTACTGAAGAAGAGTCTCTTGTTTTCCCCCACATTACCAATATTGAATTCTACTATAAATGTCTCAGATAAAGGAGTAGCACCCGCCTTCCATAACCATTCCCATTCTCCCACTGATTCAGAGGATTGAAACTACAGTAGTATGGCAGAAGATAAATGCAGAGTCATTATTAGCCAACAAGGCATCAAGCCTCAATGTGTATCTTGCTCAGTGGATCCTTTAGCTTTGCACAATTCCCTGTCCTCCATCTCTAAAACCTCAAGCATTAGACTTCTTTTTGACGTCTTTAGTCTCTCATTGTGAGACCATCCATAGGGAAGTAATGCTACATACAGAAATAAGGAGTGAGTCAAGAGATAAAAACGAAGTTCAGGTATGTAACATGAGAGAGAAAAAAACGTCTCCCCACCACAATTTGGGATTGTACGGACGTCTTGCCACCGCAACAGGAGCCAAGCACATTGGCACTTAACTCATTAATACTCATGTCTTCATCCGTGCCAAATCTCAATGAGGAATTCCTCTTGAGAAAGGGCCCTCTAGCATCATGGAAACTACTCAGAAGTGCATTATAAAAAAAGAACATTGGAAAGAAAAATTGCAACAATACAGCGGGAAACACCAAGCAAGTGATGAACTCTGAATATAGGAATTCCAGTCTACTCATTGACCAGGAACGAAATTATACATCACTAATACCATGCTCAAAAAGAAGAAGATTGGGAAGAGGTTTAGTCAAACTGAATGATTAGATTGTATACAACATCAGCGGCTGAGATCAGGCAGCTCTGATATTTGTAGAGTGTGTCCCGTCAAAACCCAAGCATCCAAATAACATCTTGGCAAGGAACAAAAAGGATATCAGTGAATTTTTTACTAACCCCCCCCCCTTAGCCAACATTGCTTCCAACTAAAGCAACTAACTACCTGACCTTACCACTATATGGACTAAATTAAATAGCAAAAGCGAATGTATTTTCTTCCCCTGGTATTCTTTTCTGATAGTCTCTTTATAGGTATAGATATGTCTTAACGTAATCCCCTTTCATAGTCTGTTACCAACTGTATTTCTTCGAAACAACTCTTTTGGTGTCGTGCTTTTACTGGTCGAATATCTTTCCTTCAAATAGTTCCTCACACTCTTGTCTTCACTTGTGGACTCTTCCCAGTCTATTAATTCAGGCTTTCTTCAATTGGGTTTATTCTTGATCCTTTTTAGGTTTTCCTTGTCAAGCATCATCTCTCTTAGGCGGTCTCCTCTTATTTTGTTCACTTGCCAGTTTAATTTCCACTCTTGTTACGTGTTTCTAGGTTGGACTTTCTCCAATCCACAACTATGCTGAGTGTTTTCCCTTCCTCCCATGGTTCTTGTTTACAGTCTCTGTTGGCACCCCACCTGGGTTAGTTAAATCTCTTATGTTTGTCACATTTCTTGTTAACCACTTTCTTCATTGGTATCTCGTCCTCAAGACTGGGAAGAGCTTCTCTTCTCACATGATACCAGTCTTCCCCCGACCGGGTTGTTTGTTATTTGCTTTCTCTGATTTTTTACTGTTTCTCTGTTTCCATGGTCCCCATCCCCATAGAGTCCTATGGGACTCCATGGGAATGGAGATTTACAGAATTCCGCCTCCGGAATTACCGGGTCACCGGGGTTGTAATGCCCTGGTGATTCTGGGAATCACAGAGGCGAAATGGTATTACGGGTGCGGCGGTAACCATGCCGGAAAGAGGCCCATAGTCTTATATTTATTCTTACATTCTTAGGACTGGGACAAGTTTCTTTGCTCATATATTGGTTCCCCGGAGGCCTCACGCTTCTCCCGTTCCCCCATTGCTAGGAATGTTTTCTCCTTTAGCAACTTTCGCTCCATATTCTATGGACCCCAAAACATTTTGCTTTTATTTTTACACCTTCAGCTTCACTCCACTGGCCTTTTGCTCACTTGTTATTGGGAAACTGACTAGTCTTTCAGTCTGTCAGTACTGGGAAAATATGTTTCCCTTAGTCTTTTGACTTGGTTATTTGGGTAACGTTTTACTATTGCACACACTATCATCCAATGCAGTGCAATGGGGATAATTTAGTATCACCCTAGACTACACTCAAAATTATACTTTTAAATGTACCTAAAGACACGTTAGAGGCAGCTGTTCGGTTACTTTTTCATCATTGTTACTGTATTTTTACTTCGGCTTCTCGCATTTACCCCATTTGGCTACTAACGGACGCTATTATTCTAACATAGCGGTGCCACAAGGTTTTCCATTTGTTCTTTGGCCATTTTGTCCTTTAGCCTTCTTCCTGCCTTCTCAGGTGAAGAATTTCCTTCTATGGTCATGCATTTGCCCAGGAAAGCAGTGTTTTTCACGTAGTGCAGGACGTGTGTGTTGAAAGCCAGGAAATGGGTTGGGACTGGCTGGTCCCAATCCACAAACTGGTTTCTCTATTTCTGGAGTGTATGCAGGAGTTTCCCCCACAGTGGTCCCTGATAGGACCACTGCTCGGGTGTGGGCGGGGGCAGATCTTCTATTGGTTGGGCTTAGTTTCGGTGCTCACCTCAATTTAGGATAAGAACAGGGGTCCTGCAACCATTTCTCCAGATCTGAAGAGGAGCCAAGTATCCATCCAAGATGACAGTGGAAGACCCCAGGATGATCCCTGAAGAGATCGGATGACCAACTCTGGCTCTAGTCCTGATCGATCCCTTTCTGGCTACTGATTTCAGAAGACCCGTGTTGGTGCTTCGACCCTCTGGACCAGTGGGAACAACCAGTCTCAACGTATTCTTGTGGCCCTGCAAGTTGTAGTATTCGGACAGGTCCCTGGGCCATCTTGTGGGCTGACCAACTCCAGTTTGGGCTACCACGGTCGAAGCATCACCATTCCGCGTTTCGGCTTGGAACTCCAGGGATCTTCAGCTTGTCCATCAAGTAGCCTTCCTGTGCAATGTCAGCTTCATACCATAGACGGATCCTGAGATAGGTTTCCTTTTACCGAGACATCTGTGACAGACCCACATTCATTCATCTCCCATTCTTTTTTTCGCAGGTTTTTTGCTGAAAAATTTAGGCCGAAAAAAACTAATCGGAAAACATGGGGAGTGGGTAAGGGCATGTAAGGGCTAGGGGTGGTTGGAGGATAGAGAACAAATAAAAGGGAAGAGGGGTATGGGGAGGTAAACCCTTAAATAAAAAAATAAAATTCAATGAGATTTTTCGGGCAAAAATATTTTTACAAAGAAATCAATTTAGGGTTGGACTTTAAAAGTTAGGGTTGTCATTCCTGTGGACGTAAGTGCTATAAAATGACTTCCCTTCCAGGTATTGTGGGGGTGAACCAATTATTTGGCACTGAATAACTCACTGTATATAGGTTTCATATTATTAGTATTGTGTGATATTACCTGTTTCTAGTCATTTTCATAGTGTGTTTTTGGGCCTACAATAAATATAGTATTTTTGTATAACTGTCTAAGTGTAATCCTTGATTGCTTCACTGTGTGCATTCATTGTGGACCCCGGAGCACACTCGCCTCTCCTGCGACTAAGTCTCAACCTCTCTCCATGCAACCTTGATTGGTTTGGCAAGCTCCCAGAAGTTTTCCATTTGACACTATAACTCGGGCAGCCTCCTAAACTCCGTCACACTAGACCAGAGTTTAGAAATCCATTCTAGCACCCATTACCTCTGGTTATGAGAGCGAAGTTTGCAGGACATGGCTCTTGCTCAGGTAAGCTCTCTCTCTTCTGGCTTGTCGGTTTCCCACGCTCGGTTCCTCGTCGGGTTCATGCCGTACACATACACTGGCGAACAGAAGCTATTTGTGCTTCTCGCCATGGTAGTGCAAGCGTTGTTGTTCGGGCGTCCTGCCCACCACTCTGCAAGCGTGGCCACATCACCACCAGGTACATCGTTCCTTTCTTCCTCCTAGTAAGGAACAAGTTACTTACCTGTAAACTCTTGTTCTCCAGCATGGGTCTTGCATGGATTCACATCCTCATGAATATTCCCTGTCATCAGCTGGAAATCCTTGGTAAAAAGAAAGCAGTTTAATAGCTCATCAGTGTCCTTTGGGTCATACTGCCCCCGCCAATGGCACTCATCCTTCTAAGCTCCACCCCTGGTAGCCATCTTCAGATTTGGTAGCGCACGTGAAGTGGCAGTATGAACCAAGACGAGCCAGAGAAGGGAAGGGAAGGGAAGGAGGGAGGGAGGGTTCGCATGTGAATCCATGCAAGAACCATGCTGGAGAACAAGAGTTACAGGAAAGTAACTTGTTCCTTCTCCAGCATGGGGTCTTGCATGGATTCACATGCTCATGAATACGATTATGCAGCAGTACATATACACAACCATGGGAGGTGGCAAGGCTCACAGAAGCAATACACTTATCGATGAAACAGACTCACTGCAAACAAACAGGTTGCGTACCACCGCCTGGCCAACTTTCGGAATCCTACCCACCTGCCACCCTAGCACTGCTAAATGTGCACATTTAAAGACTCTTTACGGCATAATTGTATAATGAAAACCTACACACTGCATCTGCAATCATTCACTTGTGTTACCGCTACTGTTTCGGACAAATCTAATTTCATGTTCCATATCCAGGTTTTGGGTTAAATCAGTAGATTTGTTCAGGTACATGTATGCTGTCCAAGAGGCATAGGGCTGGACAATGCATACTAAGTACATCTGTTTGCAGCAAGGGTGAGAAACTCATGGTGACACGTAAAACAGACACGTGATCACAGTTCAAGGGTATTTATTAAACAATGGAAGTGGTTTGTGGGTTGGAAACACACGTAATCTGAGCCTAAATCTTAAATGGGGACAGGTGTCGACCATCAAATGAAAATAAGGCAGTGTTGTGTCAAACAAAAAGGCCTATATTAGGAAAACATATTACCAATTCCTTACACTAAATACAAAAGATGTGGGGTTAAGTTTCAAGAAAGAAAAAAGTGGTCTCAAATGATAAGTCAGGAGGTGGTAGCCGGAGTCTCCCTTCCCCACATTTTGAGCACAGGGTAAGGTTGGAGCTTATAGTACAATATGGTCTCGGGCTTCTACAGCACGAGGCAACAGTTCCAAATGGCAGTTCTCAGGACAGTCGACGGCTAAGTCTCGGTTCCTCTGAAAGTCTCTTGCCTACGGGGCCTGATGCGTTTAAACAACAAAACATTTCCTTTAACAAATGAAAGTTTGTTGCAAAGTTCAATATGAGTAATGGTTTCACCCTTCTGGGCTGACCCTTCTCAATTGTAATCCAAAGTCAAGATAGGGTGATAGCTTCATCTCTGGCATCCCACCTTTGTGTTCACTCTTGGCGTCTCTTAAATTCTACTTTGGGGTGACTACTTTTCACCCTTGGATCCCCCACCGCCGGGCTCCGACCTCTCTCGATTTTTAGCCTTCCTTCACCAGGTTTACTATGGCTCTCGAGCAGGGTTATAGTAGCTCACACCCCAAGAGCCCCCTCTTCTGGGCTGACCCCTCTTTACTTTTAATGCTCTCTTTTATACAGTTCAAAGGTTTCAGGATTCACTTCCCTTACTTTCATGCCAATTCACGAATCAAAGTCTTTCGAATGATACAGGGCTTTGCTCGACCCTCACATATGAGCACTTTGCATTCCTTTGGCGGCCTTCCTATGGCCTTCTGGTTTCTGTAGTTTCTCAATATGGGGCTCAACCAGTCTCTCTCGAGTTAGCACCCACATGGTGCCGCTTTCCCTCTGCAGCTGGTCTTCCCCTCACACTTAACAGTTCCTTTTAAAGTTAATTAGCCTTTATTCAAAAACCTGCTACTTTGCGATTCCTACTCAATACAGCACGGTGCTTATCGATTCTCCCCTCGACTTCCCGGCTGTGACGAACCGCTTACCTTTCCGCTTCTCTGGAGTCAAAGCCGCTACCACGGGGGTGGGAGTCTTCTCGGCTCCGCCTTGTCAGCATAGGCTTAGCCCGTGTACCGTTCACTTCTGCTACAGTAAAGTGATGCTATTGTTCACCGTCTTTCCTCAACAAAGGTTCCGTGGGCCTGACATGAAAAGGGCAAGGTCACTTCTCTCCTCGCCACCCTCTCGACGTTCCACTGCCTTTCTCCTTCATTTGAACTGCCGCTTGGGTAGCCGTCTTGTCGTGCTGTCTTTCGTGCTCCACCTTTTATCCCTGTGGGGAAAAGGAAGGGCCGTCAGGTGTGTGTGGTTCAAGTTAATTGCCTGACTTTACCCGACCTTCGTGGTGGCACATGTCAGGTAAACAGTTTTATTACTAATTCGTAAAAAAGTGTTTGTCAGGAAAGGAAGGGGTTGGAGTGTCGGAATGTCCTACGGGATAGGATGGGGACATGGTGCTATCATAAACAGGGGGTCGATTGGTAGACTGAGAAGGACAAAATTGACTAGAATGACTGGGGTGGAGAGCAGAACATAGGGGATGGTGGGAACGGTACTATTTTGTCCTGGTTATTCGGGAAACAACAATTAGAGGGACACGATTGGTAGGGTTTGTGGGGCAAACGGGAATAGCTGGGGCCGTGAAATAAACATGACTCATTATAGGAACTGTAGTATGTTACCTGAGCTGGTGGGGATTGTCGGAAAGAAAAATCAAAGGAATAGGAAGAAGAATACTTGGGAGCATTAGGATAGTGAACCGTATGACAGGGGTATTGGGAAAGATGGTTTCTGAACCTAACAGGGTTTGAGATCCGGGGGGGCGTGGCTTGATGGCTACTTGAGAGGACGCTCCTTGGAGGAGCTCCCGGTGATCCGATTTTGATCCTGGGAAGAAGTGATGGTTTTCGGCGGACTTTCGAGTCCACGGTACATCCAAGGGTGCATGAAAGTGGGGGGCACATGGTGAGTGCCCTCCCCACCAGCGAGACTGCATATCCACAGAACTGGACTTCGAAGAAGGTGGCGGTCGCGCAGTGGAAGGGCAGCACCCAAGATGGCCGCTCGTGGACAAAGGGCCATAAATGGTCCGTGGAGCTGAGGAAGGGCTCTGGCTGGTGTCTCTCTGGCTGGTGGCAAGAACATAAGTGCCCCGCAAGGCGCTCCGCAGCGCCGGAGACACAGCTGGGCGCGTGTGCCCAACCAACGCAGCAGGATGTCTTCTAAGGTGGTGCGACCCCGGATCAAGCAGCCCACGATGGAGGCCTACGCCAGGTCGCCCCCGGGCGCCGAAGAGGGCAAGAGCAAAGAGGCCCCTGTGGCGGCGACGGACCCACCGGGTACTATTCAGGAGGTGCTGGCAGCAATTGCCGACTTGAAGGTGGCTTGGGAAACGAAGTTGGGCCTGGCCATGAAAGAGCTGCAGGAGGGCCTAGACCTTAAGATTGGAGCGGTCCGAGAAGAGGTGAACCTGTTGCGAAAGGACGTGCGAACGATCGCGGAGCGCACTGGGGAACTGGAGAAAGAGTTGGCCCCGACCACAGAGGCGTGCAATGCACATGCTAAGGAGCTTCATGCCCTCGTGCAACGAGTGGGCAATCTGGTGGACAGAGCAGAGCAGGCAGAGGGGCGCGCCAGGCGCAACAACATTCACATAGTGGGTGTTCCGGAAGGAATGGAAGGACTGAACCCCACGGAATACGTTGAAACCATGCTCTTGCAGGAGATTACAGGCGGGGAGCTGACCCAGGGGTTCGCGGTTGAAAGGGCGCATAGGGCCCTGACCAGGAGACCGGCCCCAGGAGCCCCCCCGCGGCCGTTGATCGCGAAGATCTTGAACTATCATGACCGCGAAAAAATTCTCAAATTTTTCCGGAAAGGAGGTACGATAGAAAGGGGGTCCGCGAAAATAACGGCGTATCCGGACTATACGCTGCTTGTACAGCGGAGTCGAATGAACTTTGGATCGGTGAAAAGGAGGCTCAGAGAAGCAGGCCATCGCTACATGTTGCTCTACCCCGCTAGGTTAAAGGTGGTTTATAAGAATAGATCCCTCTTCTTTGAGACGCCGACCGAAGCGATGGAGTGGCTGGCTATGCAGGGTCGACCTCAGGAACCGGATGCCCAGACAGAAGCGGTTGGAGATAAGTAGCACGTTGCTGAGGCAACCGTGAGGCCATAGTTATGACATTGGGACTGGAATATAGTACGATATTGTGCTTGTGGGGAGGAAGTCATGGTATCTGCCGGCAGGTCCCGTTGAATGCACTTCTCCTAAATAGATGACTGGAAGCTCCTGGGAAGCACCCTCTGAACCCAATAGTAGTACACTTAGTTAGGTCACTGTTAGATAGGCGACGCCCCGCGGGGTCCTTGTCCTCGGATACGAGACAGGTCCAGACGTGGGTAGGCCTGAGATCCAGGGATGGAGCTGGGCTATTTTTGGGGATTGGCAGGGAGGGGGGGGAGTTGTGTGCAGTGGTGTGAAGTTGGGGGGGGGTATTGTTTGTGAATAGAAGGGAGAGAGCCAGAAAACGAACTAGCACGGGGAGCATTATGGGAAGGGATGGGATGGGGATAGTCCGACCAGATGGCATCGGGTAATCGCAGAATTGTGACCTGGATTGTACGGGGCCTCAACAGCTGCCTGAAACGTAATAAAGTGATGCTGTACTTAAAGAGGATGCGTGTAGACATAGCCCTGCTGCAGGAGACTCACCTTACTAGGGAAAGGCTGGAGGTGGTCAGGAGAAAATGGAAGGGCAATGTTGTGGGTGCGGCGTACTCGGCGTACGCTAGAGGGGTTATTACTTGGGTGGCGCCTCATGTGTCGTTTCGGGTGCTTGACTCTATGGTGGACCCGGAGGGTAGAATGGTGGTGGTAACGGGTCTCCTGGAAAACAGGGAAGTGCATATCATAAATTTGTACGCCCCTAATAACGACACAGCGGCTTACTTTAGGACCCTCTACAGTAAACTTGGCCCCCTGGCAGGGGGTACGGTAGTGGGGGGGGGGGGGACTTTAACTGTACCATGAATCCCAGAATGGATAGGTCCAAGGACAGGGTAGGGAAAACGGCACCGGCGGCCAAAGCGCTGGGTACCTTACTGAAAGACCTAGGCCTAGAGGATGCGTGGAGAAGGCTGCATCCCACGGATAGGCAGTATTCACACTTCGCAGCGCCACATGATTTGCACACAAGGCTAGATTACATGTTTGTAACAGCCGAGACCCTTTCCTGTCTGCTAATGCAGTCTGTTTTCGAACCTTTACTTAATTTCTAGCTTTTGACTTCTGAATCCCTGTCCTGACTTGCTGTTAGAGGCATTCAGTTCTTTATCGATATCTTTTCTGCCCTTCTAACTTTATGTACACCCTGTTTTACATAAGTATTTCGGCTTCACAGATTTATCCTGTTTCTGCCCAGCTTTTCTCTCTTTCTCTCTGCAATCCTAGTCTCTTGAAGTTTTCTTGTTCTTTGCCTGCGATATTACCAGACTTCAGTCCATAGTCTATGTGCCTGTTCTTAAGTACACTGGGTTTCCTGAACCCCTTGTATTCACTGCGTTGGCAGCAACCTGTCTTATCCGAGTCCTTTGCCTTTTGTGTCCTGATATGCCAGTCTCTGCTGTGTACTTTGTTTCTCTACCTGTCCCGTACCTAGATATTTTCTTCTATGCTGCTTTCTGCCTGTATTACATCTTGGTTCACTGTGGTGCCTCTGCTCTGTACCTGTTTACAGTGTGACACTGGCTTGGTCACCGGTCAAATCAGATAAGAGAAATATGTATGTTGCCTTTGTGTAGTCCGTTGGGAGTCCTACCTGCCTCAGTATATGGTCTCCAGTTTCACCCTTACAACAGTCTCTTCGGCACACCTAACCCATGATGCTGATGTATGACAGTTAAAAGGAATCTGCTGGTATGGATCCCAAGGGCTTTCCCTAATCCCTGGAGACCCCTTAACCTATTCCATTACACCCTTTTTTTGCATCCATCCAGGTTTCCCAGTTTATTTGCTCGTCTTTCCTTTCTCCGTCTCGTTACTTAAAAGCAGTTCCTGTGAAAGCCAGTCTCAAATCAGATCAGCTTGATATGTACCCTGTTTCTGTTATATGCCAGCATTACCTCAGGAATCTCCCCTAATGTACAGTGCATACTGTGAGATATAGCTTTTGCCCAGTGAACTCAGGCCAGACTCCTGGCACCGACCCGGGACTCATCCCTGGAATCCCTGTTGACACAGTAGAATTTTGTGAAGGTGTAGGTAGACCTCTAAGTAGCAGCCCTGCAGATGTTGAGCAGGGGAACATCAGAGAGAAACGCAGTCGTTGCTGCGATGGCTCTGGCGGAGTGGGCTCTCGGCTGGCCTGGATGCGGTCTGTTGACCAAACGATGGCAATGCATGATGCAGCCAGAGAGTCATCTGAAACTGGAAGCCTTGGATAGGGCCTTCTGAACAAAAAGAAGAGGCTTTCCAAATGTCTTTAGTGCATGCCAAGAAGAGCTTGAGGGCACAAACTGCGTCCAGCAAATGTAACGCCCTTTCAGCAGGCATAGAAGTGTTTGCGAAGAACACTTGCAGAACCAAGCGCTAGTTAAGGTGAAAGTCCGAAGGAACCTTTGGCTGAAGGTGGGATGACCATGCAGCACCACCTTAGTAGCGTGGAAGGACAAATACGGCTGCTTGCAGGAGAGCGTCTGAATCTCCCAGACCTGCCTGGCCGAGGTGATCGCTGCCAGGAACTTTAAAGGGGCACGATGCAATGGCTCAAACGACAGGCCCATCATCTTAGACAGGACCAGGGTCAATTCCCAAGCCAGGGCAGGAGCCTTCACCGGCAGAAGAGACTCAGAGGAACTCTTTGACGAGCCTGTGAGAGCAGAGGGAGAGATTGCCTGGCGTCCGTGTTTACCAGGATTATGGCAGCCAGATGAACCTTGATGGAAGTGTGAGCCAGGCCAGCTTTAGTTAACGAGCGCTGATATGGGAGGAGCTACGGAGCAGTCATCTGCAGCAGCGTGATATTCCACGCCCTGCACCACACAGTGAAGTGCTTCCATGTGTGCCTGTAGCAAGACAACAGGGGTACAGTGACTTTGGCCAGGGTCTTTTTGCATTCCATCAGCAGGAAATAGTGGTCAAATTCTTGGGGCTGCAGGAGTCCGGCCGTGAGGCTCAGTGACACTGGGTGTCATGATTCCTGCTCCTCATGTCCCCAGCCCTCCAAGATGTCAGGCTGGAGCCAGGCCACGATCACCTACATGGCCCTCAAGGGCCTCTCCATCCCTCCAAAGACCCACTTTGAGTCAGACTTGGTGCTTGTGGCACCAGACACACTCACTCCCATGGGATAACATTGGGGATTGGACTTGTAGTGCATGCATTGATGGGGACAAGATGGATACCACCACATATTTCGGTTCCCAGAACTGCATGTGCGGTCTAGTCTTCAGCCCAGAGACACTTTGGATACCCAGAGACTATTTAAGCCACACCCAGGCTGAGAAACAGGCTTTGCGTTTTCTGCAGCTGCAGCGTGACACTCACCATGTTCGGATCGGTCTCCAGTAGGCCTGCATCTTTCTTCTACGCTCAGCTCTTGCAAGAACAAGAACACCGTTAGGAACAGCCTTACCTTGCGGCGCTTCTGCCCATCATTCATCACTCCTTCTGTTCTGCTGGCATCTTCGGCGGTGTCATTCCCATCCCGGCAGGCTGCTTCCTAAGGAAAAGGGAAAATAACAGAAAAAAGGCATTATTAAGCATTCTGCAAATCTTCGCTTATTTTTAAATAATGTACGAGCTTTAAACGCTTACCTGAATACCAGCCGCTCTGGGGGAACTCTGTCTCCGGAACTTCTCATCCATCTGCAAGAGGGAAAAGACACACCAGGTTAGCGTGGAAACATCTAGAGGCGCCGCATACCGCGCTTATCCACCGCATTTGTTCATCATAACCGGCCTCCACGCTAAAAACGTTGCGGCACCTAAAAGACACAGAAAAAGAACTCAGTTCAATGCAAATACGAAAGGGGTGCATCGCGCATCGCGCCCTCACTCACCTTCAGCGCTACTCATCTCAGCATCATGCCGCCATCCCCGGACGCCGGCCATCATCTAAGGAAGGAAAGGAACAAAGTTGGAGAACTGTTCAAAAGACTCATTATATTTACCTGTCGGACTCTTGCCAGTGAAGTAACCAGGCAGCAACGAGTCTGCATCAATCAACGTGCCCCTGCGCTGAAAGCAGGATGGAGAGCACACTATCCAAGAAAACAAGGTGAGATGTGGATCAAAGGGAAGGGTTGGGCCCCGGGGAAGAAGGGGTTCAAGCACGCAGAGACAATAGGGAGTTAAACTCTACCAATCCTGTGTTTCAGGGCCAGTCTCCAGTCGAATAGCCTCCACGGAAGGGTTCGAGGTCGTAAGAGGTCAGGTGAGCGTTACACTGGGTTGTGGTACAGGATTGCTCTGTATTCTCGAGAGGAGGTCGGGATGTGGAGGAAGATGGATGGCTGGAACCATTGACAGATGGAGAAGGTCTGAGTACCAGATCTGCCTCGGCCTGCAGGTGCAATGAGGCAATGGCAAAGTCAGAGTGTGTTGACACGTAACAGCAGTAGAATCATAGGGAAGGCGAACAGAAAGCGCCCCTCCAAGGTGAATGAGAAAGCATACCTGCTGGCAAACCTCTGGCACTTTGATTTGACAGCTGTCACGAAGAGGTCAATCTGGGCAAGACACCACTCGCTGAAGCGATGACACTTGTGCTTGTTGAAGCTACCAATCGTGACAGGACCACAGATCCCTGCTGAGCCAGGTCTGCGATGGTGTTCTTAACACCTGCCATGTGATATCAGACGAGGAATATATCTTGAAGAATTGGCCAGTACCAGAGACTGGGATTCCACGGAGAGCGCGGGAGAGCATGGCCCGTCCTGTTGCCGGATGTAAAACATGGTGGTGGTGTTGTCTGTGAAGATATGCACCACCTTCCCTGTAGCCGAGGCTTGACGACTTGAGGGCGCAGAACATCACCCATAGCTCCAGGACGTTTATGTGCAAGTCCTTCTCCTCAGGACGCCAGAGGTCTCTGGCGTGAGATAGCCCTGTGTGAGCCCTCCAACCCTCGAGAGAGGCATTGGTAGTGACTGTGGCCAGGTACGGAGGGATCTGGAAAGGAGCTTGTTGAGTGAGATGAGGCCGAACCAACCACATTGAAGAGCTTGATGGAATGTCCGATTGAGGGGGATCTTGTCTGTCTATGTGCATGTACATGTAACCTGCAACCAACTGACGTCTAGGAATTCCTGCAGGGGCGCATCTGGAGCCTGCAAAAGAGAACCAGATGGATGCAGGAGACCATCATGTCCAACAGAGATTTGATGGACCAGACTATTGCGATGGACGCTGCTGACAGCTGCTGAACATTCCCAAGGATGGCTTTCACCCTCTCCTCCGAGGGGGGCACCAGACAAGAGATTGTGTTGAGCCGGGCACTCAGGTTCAGAGCTTTCTGAGATGCCATCACGCAGGACTTTAGATAACTGATGGAGAATCCGAGCGAAGTCAGAAGGTGTAGGATCTCTGCTGTGTGCTTGGTTACCAGCGTATGAAAGCAGAGCTGGATGAGCCAATTGGCCGGGGAAGGGTAGAGGTGGATGCCCTGGCAGCATAGATGCACTGCTACTGGGGCCAAGCATTGGGTAAATACCCTCAGAGCCAATTTCGAGGCCCAAGGGAAGGACCTTGAATTGGTAATGCTGCCCTGGACGTCAAAATGCAGGTACATAAGGCGTTTGCAATGAATGGGGATGTGGAAGTATGCGTCCTCCAGGTCGTGAGTTGTCAGAAAATCCCCTGCCCCCAGCTGGCCGAGCACATGCTGCAACATGACCATCCTGAACTTTTGGGACTTTAGGTACTTGTTTAGGCATTGTAAGTCTAGGATCGGTAGCCACCCTCCTGACTTCTTTCTCACCAGAAAATATCTGGAGTACAAGCCGGAGGCGATGAGGGACCGGTTCTATGTCCCCTTTCCACAACATGGTCTGAACCTCCTATGACAGTTGGTCCATGTGAAGTTCTTGACGCGTGCCAGGAGGGATGCAGGGGCACCAGTCTTGAAATTCTAAAGTGTGCCCTTGCTGAGGAACGTCCAACACCCATTTCTTCACTGATTGACAAAGTTCGATAGTCGGCCTCCCACTAGAGTGCGACAGTGGAGGCGCTGGTCCATGGTCGGTTCAGGCCTGCTTGGGGATCTGTGTCCCGGATGGTGGACGATGACAACGTTGGCCTCCATTGCTGTAGGCCTGGGAGCACCCCTTATAGGCTTCCTTGATAGTGGAGAGGGAGAGTTGAGGGTAGGTGGTAGTGTACCCCTTGGAGAAACCAGAGACTGTTCCCCTTGGGGAACAAAAGGATGACGTTCTCTGTTGCAGGGTCCCCAGAGAGCGCGCTGTCTCCATGTCGGTTGAAGAATGTCATCCACTGCCTTTCCAAACAGGCTGTCCCCGTCAAATGGCATGTCCACAACCTTGGTCTGCACGTCCGAGTGAAAATGTGTGGCCATCAGCCAACCCTGGCGCTCAAGGGTCACACCATTCCGGATCTGGCGGAACCCTCAGTCCGTTATGGTGAGCCATGTCTTATGAAGATAGCTCAGGGGCAATGTGCTCGCCTTGGAAGCAAAACGACACGGAGCAACGCAGGTTCGATCCCTGGGTCCGCGCTTAGAAACCTCTGTGTATTAAGCGCGTTATAAATAACCTACCATATCATATATAATGGCGTGGTACAAAGCCATCTCTCCTTCCTGGAATAGGGCCAAGGCCTCGGCCTTCTTGTTCTCAGGGACAAAGTCAAGGAATGGCACAAGCTTGTACCACAGCTCCCAGTCTCCTGGAGAGGATGGCAAAGGCATTGGCGGCCTTGAAGGTGGCTTCTGCTGTGGTAATGATCCCCTTGCCAGCCGCATCAAGCTTGTCTTCCTGGTCAGGAGGCACCATGGACGAGGACGAGGGGTTCGATGATCATTTTCTGGCGGCGGCCAACACCACCGAGTCCGGAGAAGGCTGAGACCCGAGACACCTGGGGCCGCAAACCACTACTTCCTCTCTAGTCTTTCATGCTTTGCTTGCATAGTATTTGGTGTCTTAATGATTGCCAATCCATCCTGAAAAATGTTGTCCAGTAACAGGACCGACAGTCTTCCTTGAGAACTCTTTTTGGAAAAGGAAGCTTCCTTCTTTTTCTCTTCCAGCACCAGATTCAAGAGCTTGCCTGCATTCGAGATGATGGAATGGAAAGAGCCAATATGAGATGAAGCCATGGAGGGCTCGTCAACATCTGGTGGGTCGTTTCCCCCATCTGCTGGAACATAAACCTCATACTCATCCATGTGAGTTGCAGTGGTGTCAGTGCCCGTGCTCGGGTCTGTGCAAACTGGCTCCTCTTCCACAGGTGGCAAGGACCCAAGCACAGGTGAAGGGACGACAGTCGCTCTACGGGCAGCATTGGCTGATGCCTAAGTGGCATGGGAAGACTTCTGGCTGGACCAGGTAGAGGAGCAGCAGACAGCTGCTGCTGAATCTCTAACACAATATGCAGGGTTGTCAGGATGTTCAGTGACATATCCCTTGTTGGAGGAGAGGGTGCAAATGGTGCTGCCGGAGCAGGGCCCGGGCTCAAACCCCTTTGAGAGTCAAACGGCTGGTAGGGCTCATGGGTTGGTGATCCCTCCTGAAGCATGGGTCTATGACCTCCCACTTGATCTCAGTACAAGATCTTCTGGAAGATCATCCTCAGAACTGTTGTATATATGCAGAGACTTCCTTGGAGGTCCCACAGGCGCTACGGGAGCCGCCTTGGCAAGCCTGGGCAAAACATCTGCAGGTGGAAGTCTCTCACTCTAGCAGAGTCCTTTGAGAAGGAGGCTACTAAGGAATCAGCAGAATTGGAACAGGCGCTGCCGACGAGGTCATGGTCGGGACCATTGACGGAGGCCTCAGAGGCAAAGAGACCTTAGGAGTAGTCCTCATCGTGTAGGTCGAGACAATCGCT
Source organism: Ambystoma mexicanum (assembly GCF_040938575.1). Taxonomy (NCBI): domain Eukaryota; kingdom Metazoa; phylum Chordata; class Amphibia; order Caudata; family Ambystomatidae; genus Ambystoma; species Ambystoma mexicanum. The sequence continues at coordinate 309,331,248 of NC_090927.1, read as the reverse complement.
GATGGACTTTGTCGCCGAAGGAAGATCCGCTTTCTTTACTTCATCGGCGGGGTGGCTAACTAGGTTATCGATGGGTAAGTGGTCTTAATCGTTGGTGAAGAGACCGGTCATCGGCAGGGCCCGCATCACTGATGGTGGAGCCACTGACGGGCCTCCAGAAGGTCTGCTCTTCAATTAATTGTGTTTGTATGGGGTCAGTGACTTCCTCGAGGATGGAGGCAACCCACCAGCTGGCAGGCTAACCTTCGACAGAGTGGACTATGAAGACTGACACTTTCAAGAACTTGGTCCTGCAGCCACAGCATCCACTGAGGGTGCAGAAAGTGTGTGGATTTTCACATTCTTTTGGATCGCCCCAGAAGAAGCATCCTCAAAGGACCTCAACCTCTTCTTACCAGAGGTAGTATGCTCAGAGGACCAGCCGGCCCTGGACGAGGCATGACTGCACCCAGAGGCAGCGTCAATCCACCGCCTTGGAACCCTGCATGATCCAAGCCACTAACCTTCGGTGGCAATCCTTCCTGGTCTCCAACAAGAGAGAACAGCATATGTCCGCGTGAAGTCAATGGCACTTGAGGTGCCGATCCTGGATGAAAATGTTCTTCTGGCCACAGGTCTCGCATGGCCTGAACAGATTTTTCTTCACCACATCAGACATGATCAAGGTGAAGATGTTGGCCTAAGCCTGGGCCTGCTGAAGATCTGACTATGATAAAAGGACTATCTTTGCCGACAACGGCTCCCCGCTGCCAGTAGTCACCGCGTAATGGTAGATGAAGAGATGGAAGAAATCTTTGAAAAATTCCAAAAAAGCAGCAACAAATCCATGAATTTCAAGGAGCAAAGCACAATGGCTCACGATACTAGAAACGTGCAGTAAAATCTATAGACGGCCACCGGGGTGGAGCTTAGGAGGATGAGCGTCATCGGCTGGGGGCAGTATGATCCAAAAGGACACTGAAAGGCTATGGAGGAGTCGAGAAGTTTTAAGCTTAATGCTAAATTGCTTTCTTTTTACTGAGGATTCCTAGCCCGACGACAGGGAATATTCATGAGCATGTGAAGAGAATGTGGAGTCGAAGATGCCCCAGAGGTTCTTAGCCTCACAGGTGGCAGCAGGAAGAGGGCCAAGGGAGTCCGGCCATAGAGTGGCAGGAAAACTAAGTTACTCACCATAGTGACTAATGTACTGTTAGTCCACAGTCTCCTTTCCTTCATACTGTATGAGCGTCCCTTCCAAGGGACGGGAGATGGAACCTTTTTCACCAGAAAAAACCTTCGTTAAAATTAGAGGTGCGCAGGGGTGAGGCCCATAGAGCGCGCGCTGCCCTGACTCCGCCCTCTGGCACCACACCTCAGTCCCCATTGACGCGTCGACAATAGATTTAACATTGCCTAATGACACCAGTATTATTAGGGGCGAGGTTGGTGGGACGTATAGAGGAAAGGGGACTATGGACTAAGAGTATTTTAGTCACTATGGTGAGTAACTTATAATTACTCTTACGTCCCGTCCCCTTTCCTCCATACTGTATGGGCTCTTACAACGGAATATAGCCCCAGGGTGGAGAGGAGGCCCTCCTTAAGCAAACAGGTTCCTGACAACCGCCTGTCCGAAGGCCGCATCAGACCTAGAGCCGGCATCCAAATAGTAATGATTACAGAAAGCCAAGGGAGAGGCCCAAGTGTCCGCCCTGCTTATGACCTGCCAAGGGACATGCCACTGGAATGCGATGGCCATTGCCTTGGCCCTGACTGTATGGGCCTGCATGTTAGCCGGAAGTGGCTTGTGCTGACCCTCGTACGCGTCCTTGATGGAGGAGACCATCCAACGGGATATGGAAGCCTTAGAGGCCTGATAGCCTAGCCTCGATCCTCCGAAAGTGACGAACAGGGCACCTGACTTGCGGAAGCCCTTGGTCCTGTCCAAGTAGAATTTTAGGGCATGCCTGACATCCAGGCAGTGCAGCACTCTGTGCCTTATCCTTGGTATCGGGAAAGAACGTGGGAAGGACCATTTCCTCATTCAAGTGAAATGCAGATGGAACCTTGGGCAGAAATGCCGGGTGCGTCCGCATGACTACCTTGTCCTTGTGAAAGGTGGTATCTGGTTCAGAGGTGACCAGCGCCTGTATCTCGCTGACACTGCGAGCCGAGGTAAAACCGACTAGTAAGGCCGTCTTGATGGTGACCAGCCTGATGTCCACGGACGCCATTGGCTCGAATGGTTTGTGCACTAGGGTGCCCAAGACTATGTTAAGGTCCCACACAGGGTGCAGCCTCTTGACTGGTGGGTAGAGCCTAGCGAGACCCATCAGGTGTTTCTTAACGATAGGGTTCGAGGAGGAGAAAAAAATGCCTTCTTCCGAGTACCTGTAAACCCCAAAGGTTGCATGGCATGTGCGGCAGGTGTCCACCTGTACACCCGAATGAGCGAGGTGCGCCGAAAAGGAGTGCACGTCGTCCAAAGTGCAGGCCAGAGGGTCAATTCCCCTTGAGTCTGCCCAGTGGCAGAATCTGGTCCATTTGCTTTTGTACTGGGCCCTGGTGGTTTTGCTCCTGGTGCCTTGTATGATCTCCAGATTGGCCTGTGAGTGGCTAAAGTGCTGAAGCGTTACCTGCTCAGGTACCACGCTATGAGGGCTAGTTTCCCTGGCGCAGGGTGGATGATTCTGCCCCCCTGCTGCGCCAGAAGATGTGCTGGGCCAGTCAGAAGGTGTATAGGGGGCACCTCCAAGAGGCTGAGGAGCTCTGAAAACCATAGCCTGGCCGGCCACCATGGAGCTATCAGAATGATGAGGAGTCGGTGAGACTCCTTGATCTTGCAAATTACCCTGTGGATCAGAGGAGTGGGCGATGGAGGTGAAATGCGTCGCCCAGAGCTGAGGCCCTGACCTTGCCAGGATGCAAACTGGGGACACTTCTTGTTGTGCCAGATGGCAAAGAGCCACTTGGGGGTGACCCCACCTGTTGAAGATCTCCTGAAAAACGAGGTTGTTTAGCTGCCACTTGTAATTGTCCGCTCCCAGCCTGCTGAGCCTGTCCGCTTCCAGGCTGGATTCCCCCAGGAGGTGGAATGTTGAGAGGTACAGGTCGTTTTCCAGGACCCATTCCCACATGCTGATCGCCAGTCTGCACAGAAGAGGGGATCTGGTGCCTCCCTGCTTGTTGACGTAGTACATGCTGGTCGAGTTGTCTGTCTGGATGAGGACAACCGTGCGACAACCTTGTCCTTGAGAAGTGGTAGAAATGCTCTGAACGCTAGCCAGATGGCGTTCAGCTCCAACCAATTGATGTGTTATCCCTGCACCTGTCGAGTCCAGGAGCCATGGACCGAGAGATCGTCCAGGGTGGCTCCCCAGCCCTCGAGCGAGGAGCGTGTGGTGATGGTGGCCTGCTGAGAGGGCGGCCGAAAGGGCTTGCCGGTCCGCAGTTTGCAGTCCATGGACCACCATGTTAGGTCCGGGTAGAGAGATGAAGGAACGTTGATCTCAGATTGTGAGCCCCGCTCCCGATGCCATGAGGCTGCGAAGTGCAGCTGAATCCTTCTCATCCTTAGTCTTGTGTGCGGCACGGCTAACAAGACAGCTGCTAGTAGACCCAGGAGATGTTGGTACCACCATGCCGAGGTCACCTCTCTGCTGAGGAAGTGGGCAGTGGCCCTCTTGATGGCTGAGACTTTGTCCTCCGACGGGAAGACCCTCTCGGAGCACATGTCCCAAATGAGTCCCAGGAATGTCGGAGTCTGCGTAGGCTGCACGTGTGACTTCTTGAGGTTGAGCGAAAAGCCTAGATCGTGCAGTGTGTTCATAAAGGCATGGGAAGAGTGGGGGGCGTGGCCAAGAGGGCCATGTGAAGAGACGTGAGCTGAGGGAGCTCCTATGATCCTGCAGTGATCCTGTGGCATACGCGCATCAATAAGTGATTGTGCTCGCCTGCAACTCCGGGGGCGGACTTATGAATAGAGCGGCCGTGCCCGCTGAAGTTTGCAGTTATCTCAGTGAAGCCGTGACGGAGATATATATAAAAAAAGGATTGAGAGCCGGAAGGAGGAGGCAAAATAGCCGCCAGGACACTCGGACAAAGGAACTGACTGGCCGCAGTGTGACAAGTGCCCCTGTTGAAAGGGTATGTGTCCGATACGCTCCGAATGCCCGCAGAGGGATTTCACGCTGGAGAGGAGTGCCCAGCGCACGAACGGGAGCCGCGGACAGACGACAGTAGAGGAGTGAGCTGCCAGTGCCCGCTGATCCGTGCTTGAAGAAGGGGGGGGCTATCACTGCCCATAGACATGATCGCGTGGGGCCTGGAGGATACTTTGTAACAGAAGGGCACGCAGCCCAAGGAAGGTGCGGAAAACAGCGAGGCCTGGGTTTGTGTGTCGCAGGGAGAGAGACACAAATTCGGAGGGGCAGGCCAGCAGAGATTGCAAAGGTGCCGGCTCGGAGAGCTGGCCAGCTGAGACTTGAGCGGGCTGGAGGGGCCGGGGGGTCGTGTTATAACGGCGCTGGATATAACGAAACGGCTTGACTGAGTCAGAGCCCAGAAAGACACGGGGGGTAGCATCGGCGCCCCAAACAGCGGATGCAGATTCTGGCGCCCCCCCCAGGAGGCAGATTATTCGGCTGGGTCATTGTTGGCGGCAGGAGAACGCATAAGCCAAAAGCCGCATGGAAAGCAGAAGGACATAAAACAATACCAGGATAACCCTTAACCTAACAAGGACGCTTCCAGGGGCACAGTTTCCTTGGTGACACGTATGGCCACCCCTGGTGCTCTAACACTACCCGGCAGGAGTGAAGAAAGGATGATGGACTGAAGGGCCACTGTATGCCGCCCAGAACTGGTTGGAGGGGCCGTGTCGGTGTCCCATAAACTGGGAGGCGTGGGAGGTGTGTAGACCAAGGGTGCGCCTCCCTGCTCGGACATCAAGTGGAATGCTGGCTTAGTAATACGTTTTGAAATTAGCGAATCCAGGAGACAGCTTGAGACAATTAGACCTGAAGATGGCGCTCGATGGCTGAGACTGGTGTCTTCACTTACCACGGTCGCTTGCCGAAGATCCGGATGAGTGTTATGAGGTACCCCAGTGGCGGATTTATCTAATTACGTGGGAGAGCACAATCCATTGTGGCAAGCGAGGAATAGGCTTGGGACGCTGGGGTGGGGCCGCCTCCAGTGCGGAAGACAGCACTGGGCCGCCCCTCTGGAACCACGTAAATACTAGTGCGGACGCATTACATGAGATGTGTTCATAGGGTTATTGTGGATGCTCTGGAACGTGCACAGTGGACGAAAGCAGGCGAGTCCGCGCCTCCAACGAGAGGAAACTTAGGAGACCTTGCACCTTGGTGTGTATAAAGGCAGACGGTGCTTGCCACGGAGGAGGCTGGCAGAGCTTTTAAGGTTCTAAGGACTCCATGTAGGGGTGAGGCTTTGGACATCGGAACAGAGTGTGTGCCCTTCTCCCCCTGATCGTGGAGCATAAGTGGTGGGTGGACCCACGACATATGGTTGCCGCGTCATGTCTAATAAGTCTGTAAGACAAAAAGTGAAGCAACCCACGTTGGACGAGTTTGCTAAAACACCGAGGGGCCTGGAAAGCGCCAAGAGCAGAGACAAGCTTCCCGCAGGTGGCATGGCCGCAGCGGGCCCAAATCAAGAGGTTCTGGCTGCAATTGCGGACTTGAAAGCAGACTTGAAGGCGGCCTGGGAGGCCAAGCTCGAAATGGTTGTGGCTGACTTGAAAACAGTGTTGGACCTTAAGGTCGGAGAAGTGCGCGAGGAGGTGAATCTACTCCGGCAAGATGTGAGGGCCCTGTCGGAGCGCACAGGGAGTCTGGAGAAAGAAGCGAGTTCGAACACAGCGGACTGTGCCACACACAAGTTGGAACTGCATGTCCTGGTGCAAAAAGTGGGCAACCTGGAGACTAGAGTGGAGGAAGCGGAAGGACGCGCCCGAAGGAACAATATTCGCATTGTTGGCATACCGGAGGGAACAGAGGGCCACAACCCCACGGAATTTGTCGAAACCATGTTGTTACAGGAGATAACTGGGGGTGTTCTGTCTCAGGGATTTGCTGTGGAACGAGCGCATAGGGCTCTGACAAGGAGGCCGCCGCCAGGCAACCTGCCTAGGCCAGTTATCGCCAAGATCCTCAATTATCGAAATCGAGAAAGGATTCTGGAATATTTTCGCAGAGGTGGAACAATCAAGCGAGGGGAGGCACACATAACAGCCTACCCGGACTACACCCTGATGGTGCAGCGGAGCCGAATGAACTTCGGGGCTGTTAAGAGGAGACTTAGAGAGGCGGGTCAGAAATACATGCTACTCTACCCGACGAAATTGAAGGTTTTTCATAAAAACAAGACTTTATTTTTCGACACTCCGGAGGACGCCATGGGATGGCTTGACACGCAGGGCTGCCCCCAGGAGCCGGATATCCAGGCAGAGGAAGGAGGCGGCAGAGATAAGTAATGAGTAACGGGAGCACAGGGAGATGATGCCGCTTAAGACTATGGGACTTGATTATAGTCATGGACGGGGCCTGTCCGGAGGCGGGCCCGGAGTAGAATAGACTATGCATTGTGTGCACGTTGGCTGTTGCTTTTTTAAGGAGCCTTTCAGGGCTAGTCCTCACACTCCCATTTAGTATTAATAGTTAAGTGGCCATTAGGGCGACTTCACCCTACTGAGCTCTGAGCGTACCAGACAGGGCTAGATGTGGGGGTGCCTGAGATCCAGGGATGGAGTTGGGCAACAGTTGGGGAGGGAGTTGTTGGGGAGGGGTTGGGTGGAGGGAGGGGAAGGAGGGGAGGGAGGTGGGGTGTTTTGTGTGTATATAGTTTTGGGGAGTTTGAGCTTAAACACGAGCATACAGGGAACGGCCCTAGATTTGTACCTATATAGCGCAGGCGGATGGGGCTGGCTGAGAGGGGGGGGGGGGAGATGAGCAATGACGAGCAATGGGGGATCTTAAAATGGTGACGTGGAATGTCAGGGGACTCAATAGCTACCTAAAAAGGAATAAGGTCATGCTGTACTTGAAAAGACAGAAGATAGATATTGCATTGTTACAAGAGACGCATTTGACACGGGAAAAACTGGAGCTGGTGGGGAGGAAGTGGAAAGGTACTGTAGTGGGGTCATCGTACTCGGCCTATGCCAGGGGAGCGCTGGTCTGGGTGGCTCCGCACGTCCCTTTCCACCTGATACGGGAAACGGTGGACCCCGAGGGGCGTTTGGTCATTGTGAGAGGGGTGGTAGAGAATAGAGAAGTGTGCATTGTAAACATGTACGCCCCTAATCACAATACGGCGGAGTACTTCCGAACTATGTGCACCAGCCTGAGCTTGTGCGTGGGTAGTGCAGTGATCTGGGGAGGGGATTTCAATTGTGTGCTGAACCCCGTATTGGACAGGTCGGATGACAAGATTGTCAGGCCTGCTCCAGCAGCTAGGGCATTGCAGGCGTTGTTAGATGACTTTGGATTGGTAGATGTTTGGAGAACCAAGCATCCCGACGAGAGGCAATATTCACACTACTCGGCCCCACAACAGTTGCATACTAGACTTGATTATGCCTTTGCCACATCAGATGTAATGATGGAGATCGTGCACACAGAGTATAAGGCAAGGGTCCTGTCGGATCACTCGCCTTTGGTTCTGGGGTGGCAATATAGCCGCCTGTCATGATCTCTGCTTCCAAAAGGTCAGGGTTTTCCCAACTCCCTTGGAAGCAGATCCATAACCCAGGTTCCGAGTGCCAACCAGTCCCAATTGGGACCTTTTGGACCCAGTCCTGGCGCCAGTAGCACCAGGCTCATAAATATGCCCAGTCCCAGCGCTGGAAGCGCCGGGCTCATAATGCTTGGGTGGACTTACCTGCAGCAGACCATGCTGCTTACTTGCCTGCCAGTTGAGCCTCTGATCCTCTTCTGTTTGGAACTACTTTTCCTGTTGGGTGGGGCAGGAGCCACTCCCTAGGTTCAGAACACTGGAACTCTTCTGGAAAGCAGGAACTCTTTTCTTACCTAGGCGTGGCTGTGGAAGGAGACACCTAAGCACTACAGGAGGCTATTTAAACCACACCCGATGGATGAATCTTGCTTTGCGTTATTCTGCATCCTCTGCAGCAGAACGCTCATCGTGTCTTCTGCATCTGATCCTGGGCCTAAGGAAAAAGGCTTACCATCCTGAATCCAGTCTTCAGCAACACCTATAAAGACAAGAAAGAACAGGTTAGCATTACGGTCTTCAGTGACAGCGCTTCACTTACCTGGCCCATCGGCTGTCACCAACGCCTAGCGCTGCATTCCGGCATCTGAAAGACAAAGGCTTACCTACTCTTCGTGCGCTCCGGAGGTCTTCGCACTGCATTCCGGCATCTGAAAGACAAAAGCTTACCAACTCTTCGCACGCTCCGGAGGCCTTCGGCGCTGCATCCCGCATCTGAAAGACAAAACAAGGTGCGTTCAAAGACATTGGGGAACTTTAATACTCACGTGCCATTACTCCTTTCCACATCTAACCCAGTGGGTATTCCGGCACCCTGCAGCCGCTCCGAACTTGTACCTGCAAAATAAAAAGACAGTTAGAGCGCATCGTGAAGCAGGCAACAAGCGCTTACTTATGTGCTTCCAGGCGCTTCTATTCATCACACGGGCTCCATCTTCAACTCATTGCAGCCCGTCATCCGCCATCGCCGGAACCCTGCAAAACAAGAGACATCATTACTAAAGACTTTTAAAGACATTAGAATTACTCGAAACTTACCGTTCGTGCAGTAAACGACGGACAGCAGTCCTCTGAAGTCAAGAGGCCTGCTCCCCTTATCCAGTGAAGAAACTGGTTACAGCACCCTGCCCCGAGGCAGATGGAGAGCACGGCGTTCACTTACCTAAGGTGAGAGCGTTAACCTTTGGGGTTCTACAGGAGAAGAGAAAGGGAAGAAGAGAGAGACATTCAATAACCCAGTTCCTTAATCCCATATTTTCTATCTGCAGACATCTTACCCTTCGAGTCAGACATACAGTGCACAGAGGTCCAGCCCAAAGAGCCAGCCGTGTGTTACACATCACCTTTGAAGATACGGTATACGCCCAGTCAAGACCGGCGCCTCTACGGGAATCAGGTGAGCGTTACACCGCCCTAGGGCACGGATTCCGACGTGGCGCCTTCGTGCGGAGGCGCTTAAAGATCCGGTTTTTCGGGAACATATAAGAGATGAGATATCAGCTATTTTGAAGTGAATACAGGCAGTGTTGACTCTGCGGGGACACTGTGGGAGGCTTTTAAAGTGGTGATGCGGGGTAGCTATAGCTAAATCAAAAGGCCTGCAAGATGGGGTCCTGGCTGATTTACAGAGGGTGGAAGGAGACTTAGAAAAAGAACTAAAAAGTGAAAACATAGACGCTGAGCTAGTGCTCAAGCTACAGCAACAGTGTACAGAACACTGGGAAAGGCTCTGTAATCTTAATTATAAAAAGTATGTTGAAAGAAAACATGCGGGTGGAGACAAAACGGGCCGTCTATTGGCGTGGCTATATAAAAGAGTGAAATCCCTAGGCCCCCGATTAGGACGGTAACCAGAGAAGATGGGGAGGTAGTAGACACCCAAGAGGGAGTCAACAGGGAATTTGTGGATTATTATAGAGAACTATATGAGGATAGAGGAGGAGGCAGCCGAGATGAGATGATGGGTACTCTGCAATATATAGGATTACCCAAGATAAGTGCAGAAGAAAGAGAGGAACTGGACGCACCAATTACTTTGGAGGGGTTGGAGGAGGTTGTTAGGCAGCTACCTACTAGTAAGACTCCGGGAGCAGACTGATTACCTGGTGAATTCTATAAAGCGTATGGGGCGGAAGTGCTCCCCCCAATGTTTGAAATGCTCAATGAGTCAACAGGGAATTTGTGGATTATTATAGAGAACTATATGAGGATAGAGGAGGAGGCAGCCGAGATGAGATGATGGGTACTCTGCAATATATAGGATTACCCAAGATAAGTGCAGAAGAAAGAGAGGAACTGGACGCACCAATTACTTTGGAGGAGTTGGAGGAGGTTGTTAGGCAGCTACCTACTAGTAAGACTCCGGGAGCAGACGGATTACCTGGTGAATTCTATAAAGCGTATGGGGCGGAAGTGCTCCCCCCAATGTTTGAAATGCTCAATGAGGCGTTTGAAGTTGGACGATTGCCGGAGTCACTTAGAGAAGCGATCATAATACTGCTCCCTAAGCCTAACAAACCTGGGCATAGCTGCGGTTCGTACAGGCCGCTGTCGATGCTGAACCAGGACAGCAAAATATTAACGGCGGTCCTGGCGAATAGACTGCGGAAAGTAATAAGCAAATTGATACACCCAGACCAAATGGGCTATGTCCCAGACAGGAATATTACGCACAACCACAGGCGACTTCATCGGGTGATTGAATGGGGCTGTATCAATGAAGGAGAGATGGCAATTGTGTCTTTGGACGCAGTAAAAGCTTTTGATTCGGTCAGGTGGGAGTGGCTGTTGGCGGCTTTGGGGGAATATGGAATGGGGCCGGGGTACATTAGGTGGGCGGAGATGTTGTATAGTGCGCCACTAGCCAGGGTGCGAACAGCAACAGTGGTATCGGAAAGATGGCAACTCAGCAGGGGCACCAGACAGGGGTGCCCCTGGTCTCCGATGTTGTATATTCTGGCTCCCCTGGCACGACACGATAGGTATTGAGGTGGGGGGTGAACGGCACCTGATATCCCTATATGCGGATGATTTGTTAATATACTTGAGATACCAGGAGGAAAATCTTCAGTATATACTGGAGGTGATGGAAAGCTATGCGAGGCTGTCCGGCATAGTGGTGAATCCCCAAAAATCGAGCATTTTCCCGCTGGGCAGTTACAAGGGAATCCCTGCAGCAAGGTTGCCGGTGTTACAGGTGCCGTGGACGGTGAGCTCTTTCCGCTACCTTGGTATAGATGTGTGTCATACAGCAGAGGAGGAGCATAGGTGTAACACCGTGATGGCTGTTGAGAAAATCCGCAAATGTATGAGGTTTTGGGAGAAACTGCCCCTAGCGATGATGGGGAGGGGAGCGATGCTTTAGATGGTGGTTCTGCCTAGGCTCCTACATTATTTTAGCAATATCCCACATATGATCCCCAAGACGTTTTTTGTTCAGTTAAATGGTACATGTAGAGACTTCCTGTGGGGGGGTACCCGGAATAGGGTAGCGCTCTGGAAGTTGCAGAACTTTCATGACAAAGGGGGAGGTCAAGCTACCTAATTTTGAGGTCTATTATATAGTGAGTCAATTGCAGTTTGTGGCCAAATGGCTCTCCGATGAAGAGACCCCTGAACTTAGATTGTTTGGACAGGACTGTGCCCCGTTTTACCTGAAAGAAAATATCTGGTTGCCTGAGTCAGAAATACAGAAGTGCCCGGGGATGATGAGGCTTGGGTGGAAAATGTGGCGACGAGCATTTATAATGATGGGGGACCCGCTCCCGTGTACCCCACAGGTACCTCTGGTTGCTTTGGCGGGAGGAGATGAGCAACAGAGTGATTATCAGAACTTATTGGGAGTCGGTGGGGCTGGTGACCCTGGGAGATCTATGGCAGGAGGGGACCATCAAGGAGTTTGAAGGACTTGGAGAGGAGACGGGACTACATAGGGGCCAGTATGTTACGTACCACAGGCTGGTGCGGAAGATTCGGAAAACGTGGCCCGAAACGGTGTTGGAGGGGGAACCAGGCACCATTATAGGGATGATATATGACGCAACTGAAGGGGGGGCATGAGATCTCCAGATTGTATGAGATGGTAATGACTAAGGTTGGAAAGGAATTGACAGATTTGAGATTGGATTGGGAAACAGAGGTGGGAGCCCACATGGAGGATGGGATGTGGGAACGGGCCCTGGGATATCATAAAAAAGTATCTAGGAATGCCAGATTGCAGCAAATACAGTTGTATGTAACGCATAGAGCATATATGACCCCGCTGAGAATATCTAAATTCAGGAATGCTGGGAGACAGGCGTGCCCTAAGTGTTGTGAGGAAAATGTTGACATGACGCACATGTTTTGGGCATGCCCATTGATCGAGTGTTTTTGGAGGGCAGTCGCACAAAAGCTAGCAGAGAAAGGGGTCACGCTCGCTGTAGACACGGCTTGGGCCTGCCTGTTGGGAGGGTTTCCCAGGCCACGAAAACTGATGCATGTGGGGAAGCTGAAGGACTTGGCGTACGTGCTTGCAAAGCGGAGGATAGCCATGGGATGGAAAAAGTGTCATAAGCCACGGGTGGAGGTGTGGTGGAAAGAATTACAGAAATGGGCGGAGGCTGAAACGATAGTGTGGCAGGAGGCAAGTAGCATGTCCTGGGAGGAAGAAATGGGTACCCTGATGGCATGGAAAGCATTGATATCTGGTGTATTTGGAACAAGGTTAGATCCAGAAGAATCTGAAGAAAATGACATCCTGCCGAGTGTAGCAGACACTGAATGTGAAGGACAAACAGGCTCGTGAAGGGGGGTGGGAACAGGGGGGCAGTGAACGACAACTAATTGATGTTCATGTAATAATTGTGGATTGCACTGCGTGTTTTGTTTAGATTGTTGGTTGTTTCAAAAATAAAAAAATATATTTAAAAAAAATAAAAAATAAATGTAAAAAAAAAAGGCATGGGAAGAGTGGCGAACCGCTTCCGGAGATGCAGCCCTGACAAGCCAGTTGTCGAGGAGCCATGCTCCGAGGAGGGCTGCCACAACATTGAAGAGTCTGGTAAAGACCATGGGGGCCAAGTTGAGCCCAAATGGGAGGACTTTGTATTGAAAATGGTAGCCCATGATCCTGAACCGTAGGAAAGACCGATTGGGCTGCCAAATTGGGACGTGTAGGTACGCATCCTTCAGGTCCAGGGAGCACATCCAGTCTCAGTTGTCCAATGTCTTCGCTATAAAAGCTGGCGCAACCATCTTGAATTTCTGCAGAGGTAGGGAGAGGTTGAGGGTGGAAAGGTCCAGCACAAATCTCAGGCCCGCCTGGTTGTTCTTCTGAATGGCGAAAATCCTGGAGTAAAAGCCAAAGCCTCGATGGGAGGCTGGAACTTCCTCCACTGCCTGGCTCTCTATGAGCGACCGAATCTCCGCCAACAGAGTTGCTGTCCCAACCTGTGGGAGTTGAGGGGAGGAGGGAGGAAAGGCTGGGATAGGAAGGCGGCATCCCGTGAATACTACGGAGAGGATCCAGGGGTCCGCAAAGTTCTGGTGCCAGAATTGTGTATGGAGAGCAAGCCTGCCCCGCACCGGAGATACTTGGACCCGAAGAGGCGTGTCATGCCTTCTTTCCCTTGAAGGCTGATGCTGAGGAGGGGGACTGGTAAAAGTCCTAACCCCCAACCCTTTTGTTGTTTGCACCAGTTCTGATTCGGCAAGGGGTCCGGCTGCCTGGATCTGCGTTCCTGGAAGCCACAGTACCCTTCATATGTACAACCCTTTTCCGAGCGCTGCTGAGATTGGGTGTACAATTTGGGTGTGGTCTTTGTAAGACTGGATAGAGACTTTGCCGTTTGTGAGCTGCTATTCTTTTTGTCCAGCTCTTCGTCCGTAGAGGAGTAGAAGAGCCCCCCCCCCCCTCTTTAACGGTAGCTCTAGAATGCACTCCTGGACATCCGGGTTGAACTTCATTGCCCGGAGCCAGGCTGTTCTCATGTCTGTGGTAATGCCGATGGCATGGCCTGAGATATTGATATGAGCCAGTGTGGATTCTATGAGGTCATGCGCCACGAGCTTGGCTTCAGCTAGCTCCGCCTTAAAATGTGATTGCCACTGGATGGGGAGTTCTGGGAGGAAGTCCGCAATTTCCCGTCATAACCTCTGGTTGGCGGCAGCCAGCATGGCATCTGCGTTGGCCTGACGGAGGTGCAAGGATGCGTTGGAGTAGATTTTCTTGCCGTACGCATCCAAAATCTTCTCCTTCTTGCCTAGCAGTGCTGCAGAGGAGGAGGCCGAGGACGAATGAGGCTTGGAGTATAGTGATGCCGCAGCAATCACCGAGGAGTGTGGCTGACTATGGGTCGAGAGCAAGTGTGTATCCCCCTCCATGTGCCTGTACTTGACGTCAATTGATTGGCTGGATAGAGTGGGGCTTGAGCCAACCCTTCTTGGCCAGGGAGACTACATCGGTTTGCAGTGGAATCCCTGTGTTGGCAGAGGGGCGTCGCATGAGGACTTCTGCCAGAACCTTCTCTGCCGGCTATTCAACCTTCGGTTGGGGGAGGCACAGGTACTCCACCAGGCCAGCCAGGCGTTCGTGGAAGGCCATGGCTGAGGATGGCATGTCTGGATCCTCCTCCTCGCCCGTATCCTGTGAATCTGGAGGATCCTGTGGAGGAGTAGATGGCGCCGGAGGCTGGGGTACAGAGAAAGGAGGCGGAGGAGGCAGCAGAGTTAGCTGTGGAGCCAGAGGAGGCAGCTGCACTGGGGGCCAATGGAGGAGTCTGTGGAGCCAAAAGCACTCTGATGGCGTCTTTGATGATAACCCCCATCTGAGGAGACCTCATGAGGCCAATGAACTTCTCGAAAAGCATCTCACTGGCCACAGAGGTGGAAGGGGGTACCGACAGGGTAGCGAGGGGCTGCTGGAGCTGCTGCAAGCCCTGTCCATATGGACGCAAAGGAAAGCTGCCCTGCGCAAATGAAGGGTAGAGTGTAGGCCAAGTACCTGGTTGAGGCCAGTCCCACCTTGACACTCGTTCTTTGCTGAATTCCTGGAATGGCGACGGATGGGTGCCTCCTGCTGGCGCGGCGGCCATTTTGTCAAGCTGCCTGCCACGTGCCTGCGACGTGGTGCTCGGCCCGCTGGGCCCGGCCTTGTCCAAGACTCTTGCGTGTAGATCAAGAGGCCTACCTTGCTCCTCGAGCCTCGGCCCGGTAGGTGTGACTGCTGTTCTGGTGTTCTACCGACACCCTCAACCCGGGGGTCGGTAGATACACGTTTAGGCGCTTCCTCAGACGTATTACCGGTGTCAGGGCGTAGCCCCTCGGCCATGGTGCCGGTAACAGAGCGGAGCCCCTCGGGTGTAGATCTGGTACAAAAACTTTCTGGTCCCTCAACACTGCGCCCGGGAGGATCCAAGGATCCCTGGACCACGAAGGCCGGTAACTTCAACAGCCTATGTGCACATGCCGGTAGAAAGACCTGGCCGGTCCCTCCTGTGTGGGAGTGTCCTTGGGAAGGAGTCTCCCTTGCGGGGTGCACTGGAAAATATCGGCCCTAATTTGGGCCTGGTTCGATGCTTCGCGAAGTTCTTGAGATCCTCTGGAGGCGACCTCTGGAAGATCTCCCTCCACCTGGCTAGTCTGTTCTTCAGCACCTTGGAGGACTGAGAGTCACACGCCGAACATGATTGCCAACCGTGGTCTGGGCCAAGGCAACGTAGGCATAGGGGTCTGAAGTTGGGAGGAGCACGTTGCAGGATGGGCACCTGCTGAACCCTGTAGAAGTCGGCATGCGCTGGGGAGGAGCGCGACGCCCAAGGACTGAGTACTTGAATGATAGATAAGACAAAAAAGACAAGAGAAGAAGTATCCGAGTGTGGAATTACATGGCCGTAGCCAAACCCAGGAGCGCTGGTGAATTCGGCCCGTTCCTGTCGATGCAGAAAAGGGGACTGAGGTGTGGTGGAACAGGGCGGAGTCAGGGCAGCACATCCTCCCTGGGCTGCAGCCCTGCACGCCTCTAAATTTAAAGGAGAAGAACAAGTTACTCTCTTACCTGGCAACGTTCTCTCGATGGGATGGTCCGACGACGTATTCCATATCTTTGACAGTAATCACCACAGCTGTGCTGCTTCGGAAAATTTTCTGCGTCCTACGTCGATGACGTTGATGCGCCGTCCCCGAGGACCTCCTCCGACAGCCGACGTCACACGATGTGATAAGTAGGACGCACGACGCCCGTAGCCTCAGTTGTAGTTTTTTCCCCCAGAACGTGTGACACCAGTCTTCTGCCAGTCAGACACACAAGGCCTTGCGGAAACGTAAGCTGCAATCGCATAAGAAATTCTGCAGCGGGGAAGGTCGGGAGGGAACGATAGGGAATACGTCGTCGGACCATCCCATCGAAAGAACGTTACCAGGTAAGAGAGTAACTTGTTCTTCGAGGGGATCGAGTCCTCCGACGTATTCCATATCTTTGACAGACTCCCAAAGCAGTACCAAAGCAAGGAGGTGGGAAAAGAATTTAGAACACAAATTTAGCATGCCCAAACAAATTGCGGAATAAAGGACTGCTTTGCCAAAGGCCAGATCCTGTCCTCGTATGGAATCGAGGGAGTAGTGACGTACAAAAGTATGTACCGAAGCCCAGGTGGCTGCATCACAGTTGTTACGAATAGGAACACCCCTCTGTAGGGCAGTAGATGCAGCCATACCCCTGGTAGAATGGGCCCGCAAGCCAGCCGGTGGGTCCTTACACGCCAAGCGGTAACACTCGGAGATAGCCAAAATAATCCAAAGAGACAAAGTCTGTTTCGTCACAGCTTGTCCCAAACGCTTTCCAGCGTAACCAATGAACAGTTTATCGTCCACTCTGAACCGGGACATGCGTGAAATATAAAAGCTCAACGCTCTCGTAGGATCAAGCCTATGGAGCCTCTCCTCTTCCTTACCAGGATGCGGAGGAGGATAGAATGCCAACAAACAACCTTCTGGCCCAAATGAAATTCCGAAACCACCTTCAGAAGAAAGGAAGGACGAACTCGAAGGACAACTCTGTCCTTATAAAACACAGTGAAGGGTGGCTGAAAGTGCGTGTAACTCACTCTGCAAGCGGAAGTAACCGCAACCAAAAACACAGTTTTCAGAGTTAACAGTCTCAAAGGGCAAGAATGCAAAGGCTCAAACGGAGCACCCATAAGAAACTTAAGAACAAGGTTCAAATCCCAACCGGGCACCAGAAAAGGTGACGGAGGGAACACATTAGTGAGCCCTTTCAAAAACGGAGAAAATAAAGGAATCTTAAAATAGGAACATTCTTCAGATGAGCGCTTAAATATGGACAGCGCCGCCAGGTAACATTTAATGGCACCCACTTGCAAGCCCCTGTGGGCCAAAGAAAGCAAAAAAGACAGAACCATGGGAATGTCACATTCAAAAGGATCCACATTCTTAACTCTGCACCAGTTGCAGAATTTACGCCAATGGCAACGGTACAGAGACTTTGTTGCCGGCCGTCTGGCCGAGAGCAACAACTCCAACACGTCTTCAGGGAGGTACCAATCCTTATACCTCAACCTTTCAGAAGCCACCCGTGAAGGTTGAGGGATCTGACCTCTGGATGGAGAACCTGACCCACCCTCCCGTGAGAGCAGATCGTCTCGGTAGGGAAGACGACGTGGAGGGCAGATGGACAAGTCGAGAAGGTCCAGGTACCACGTCCTCCGGGCCCACGCCGGAGCAATGAGGATCATCCGGGAACCAAACCTCCGTAACCTCCGCAGTACTTGCGGGATGACGGGGACTGGCGGAAACGCGTACAGCAGTGGGAATGACCAATCCACCACAAACGCGTCTCCTAAGGCTCCTTTTGGAGGAAATTCCCACGAGCAGAACCTTTCGCACTTCCGGTTGACACTGGAGGCAAAGAGATCCATTTGAGGGGTCCCCCAAAGGGCAAAGATCTCCAGGAGAATCTCCTGAGCCAACTCCCACTCGTGAGAGATCGTGTTCTGCCTGCTCAGAGCGTCCGCCATCTCGTTGTCGTCTCTGGCCAGATGAACAGCCGAGATCGAAACTTCCTGCTGGATGGCCCAGAACTCGAGCTGCATCGCCTCCCTGCACAGAGGAAGTGACCCTGCCCCCCCCTTTTTGTTGAGGTAGTGCATGGCCACCGTGTTGTCCGTCAGGATCAGGACACTCTTTCCTCGCACAGTCGGCAGAAAAGCCTTCAGGGCTAGCCTGACGGCCCTCAGTTCCAACAGATTGATATGGAGTCTGGACTCCGACGGAGACCAACGACCTCTGACTGTCAACTCGTTGGCATGAGCTCCCCATCCCGTGAGGGATGCGTCCGTCACGATCATCACCTCCGGCCAGGGAAGACAAAACAGAGCCCCCTTCATCAGATTGCCTTCAACGGCCCACCACAGAAGGTCCTGGGAGACCGAGGGCGGCACCTGAACAGGGTCCGACATCCTGCCGGAAGATTGGGACCACTGCATCTTGAGGGCCCACTGCAAAGATCTCATCCGCAGACGAGCCTCTGGCACCAGAAGAATGCAGGATGCCATGAGGCCGAGCAACCTCAAGAGCTCAAACGCCAGGAGCGTCTGGGCAAGTTGAAACTTGTGCACCATCTGCTGAATGTGAAGAGCCCTCACCTGGGGAGGAAAACACAGCCCCAGGGATGTGTCGAGCACTGCTCCGATGTACTGGAGCCGCTGTGTTGGCGTCAAATGGGACTTCTTTAAATTGAGGGAGAAGCCCAGCTTGTGAAGGGAGTGGCAAGTGACGGACACATGATCCAGGACTTGCTCGGGAGAGCTCCCCCTGATCAACCAATCGTCCCGGTAGGGGTAGACGTGAATTCCCCCTTTCTTGAGTTGCGCTGCCAACACCACCATGAGCTTGGTGAAAACCCTCGGGGCGGAGGTCAACCCGAACGGCAGGACCCGAAACTGAAAGTGCGAGTCACCAACCGCGAACCTCAGGTACTTCTTGTGCTTGGGATGGATCGGCACATGGAAGTAAGCGTCCTTGAGGTTGAGAGACACCAACCAGTCCTGAAGTTGAAGGGCCTGGAGGACTTGAAAGCCGCAACCATCTTGAACTTGTCCTTCCGGAGGAGTTTGTTCAAACCGCGCAAGTCCATGATGGGTCTCAATCCCCCGTCTTTCTTCGAAATCAAAAAATAAGGGGAATACCATCCCTTGTTCCTCTCCGCTACAGGCACCAGTTCTATGGCGCCTTTCCCCAGCAGGGTTTGAATTTCCTGCGCAAGGAGCGGATCCGGACTCTTCAAAGAGGTTCCCAGGTGGATTGTCGTGAGGCCTCAGCCGAAAGGGAAGACAGTAGCCATGAGTTATGATCTCCAGAACCCACACATCTGAAGTAATGGAACGCCACTCTACAAGATGCTGCGCCAGCCTTCCCCCAACCGGCAAACCATGGGACATGGCCTCATGACTGAGTGATAGCGGCTGCGGCGTTGCCTGAGGACAAAGAGGCAACTGCCCGAGCTGCTTTGGCACCTCGAGTACCCTGTTTTCCACCTCTGTTAGGCAGAAACCTGTGCAGTTCCCTTAGGGAACACTGCAAAAGATTTAAGACTACAGGTATAGCAGTAAACCCACTTGGTAGCAGTCTGCACCACCCAGATTTACCTGGTAGCTGTGGCTGAGCAGTCAGACTTCCCTCAAGAAGAGTTAGGCAGTATGCAAAGTATACACAATAGGTACTCAAACACAATAGTACAAGCAAACACTGACCAGAGCTTGGTTTCAAAAGTATATAGTTATTTATTTTAAGAACACATAAGTTGAAAACACTCTAGCAATATATAGTAAAACCCTTCAAACAGTTATATGAAAAGCAGTCCTAACCCTTATTCCTAACTAGACAACTCTTGGTTAACACCACATAATTCAAACAGAGGTGAGTGCTTAACGTTAGATGACACTCTAGTGGTTCAAAGAAGGGAGGGAAAAAGAGCAGAATTAGGATAAACACACCACTCTAAGGTCAAGAACACTTTCAGTAGGCTCAAAGAAGCACAAAGTCACAGGTGAGCAAAAGTCACTAGGCAGGGCCCGCTCTTAGAGCAGACAGAGCGAAAATGTGCCCTAGATCACACAGTTATTAGGGATTCAGAGTCTTGCAAAAGAGTTCAGAAAGTTTAGAGAGGCTTAGAAAGTTTAGCCAGGGTGTCCCAGGCACTCCCAGGTTCGAAAGCCGGGGGCTAAAACTACCCCGTACAGTCGGTGGCAAGGGAAGCCAGGCGGAACACGGTACCTTAAACGGGAAGGATCCTCCAGCGGTGGCAGTTGTTCCAGGCAGTGGCAGCAAGGCTCGACGTCGGTCAGGGAAGAAGAAGTTCTCGCTGAAGAGCAGAAGAAGAAGGTTGTTGCACTGCCCGGGAAGAAACCAGCCGCGGAGTCCTCCGGTTAAAGGGTTGTACCGACTTTCGCGGTTGTGGTAAAAGTGTGGTATTCCGGTTGCCGGGGTACTTGGCACGGGCAAGGCGGCCACGAGATACCTCGAAGAAGCGGAAAGAAGGTGAAAACTGGTTGTCCCCACCAGTCAAGGGAAGGAGCCACTCCGTTAAGAGTTCTCCCCGGTCGTTGGGAAAAGTGGTGAGACGGTTCAGCAGGGCTCCACCGGGTGGTGTCGTCGTAGCAGGTTGGCTCAGCTCTTCCCTCGTCGGATTCTTGGTCCTGTGGCGACTTCTGAAGTTCCAGTCCCCAAAGCCCTGCTTTTATGCAGCAAACCCCCATTCACCCAGCCTAGCTGTCACTCAAACATGCTAAGTGGTGAGCCGGCCGGCTCACCACTTGGGCCAATCAGGACGGAGTGCGACTTGAGTTACCAAGGTAACTCAGTCCAGGGTGCCTAAATCCCCCTCCACCCCTCCTAAGTACCCCAGACAGAGTGGCACCACTTTGGAGGGCTTCTATGGAGAAGCCCGCCAAAAGTGGAACAAAGGGCTCCACTTTGGGTCAGAGTTACAGAGGCGAACGCCAACGCCATTTTAGAATCAAGTTTTGGCAAAAAATCCCAACCGGAGTTATAATAATAAATATATAAACCGGCGGTATGTTTGAGGCTACCGTAAATAAATAATTAAATGTGTTAGCCTAAAACAATGGGAAATCCCATAGGAAAATATTCGCGGTTGAATATAAAAAGTAGTTTCCACTGCCACCAGCCAAAACTCGATCAGGGGGGACGGAGACGTGCCCCCTTCGACTAACAGACCCTGGGGCAATCGAATTGCCCCAGCCAGTACGTCCACAATATGATGGTTTGTACTGGTTCTGTTCAGGATTTAAGACTAGTAAAGTCTTTGGTGACTTTACATGCCCTGGGAGACAGTAGTCAGTCTCAGGGTATGGAGTCTATGTTGGGGAGTCCCTAGGACACCCCTGGGTTACTGCACAGAGGGTGCTGTGTAACCCACATCACAAAAATACATGAGGCCCTATGGAGTAAAAGACCCCATAGCCCATTCAACACAAGGTTTAACCAAGAAAACACACTTCAAACATGCCCAAGAGTGAGGGTAAAAGAGTCTCACTCTTGGCAGGAGAAAAAAGAAACCCCAGAAATCCAGCAAAGCTGCTGGGGGACTCACTAGGTAGGGAAATTCAGCCTAAACAGAGAATTCTCCCTAACAACCTCTGGTACTCCTTCGTTGGCCTCTTTGACTGCCAGCTCCTCTCGCTTTACTGAAGGATGAGTAATAACGAAAGGAAC
This sequence comes from Ambystoma mexicanum, assembly GCF_040938575.1. Lineage (NCBI taxonomy): Eukaryota > Metazoa > Chordata > Amphibia > Caudata > Ambystomatidae > Ambystoma > Ambystoma mexicanum. Next base: position 309,309,777 of record NC_090927.1, on the reverse strand, counting down.
CTCCCCTCCATTGTTGTCACCTAGGACGAAAAGGCGGAGGTTGTCCAACTGCAACGCCCAACGACTTTGCTGCAGCTTTGGAGGTCTGCAACCTCTCAAGGCTCTCGTCAGCCTTGCTGCCAAAAAGATGTTCAGCATCAAAGGGCAGGTGTTGAGGAGCCGGGTCTGCACATCAGGAGCAAACCCTGACTTCCGCAACCACGCAAACCTGCGTATTACGGTGCTCGCCACCATGGACCGGCTGACACAATCTGCCATGTCCAAACCCGACTGAACGGCCTCACACATGGCATCCTTGCCATCCTGGACCATAGCAAGGAAACCATCCCGTTCGTCCCCTTCGGGAATATGTTCAGCCGCTAATGCAACACAGTTCCACAGAGTGTGTGTGAAACGAGACAAGGCACATACGGAGTCGGCCGCCTGAAGCGCCATACCGCCTGAAGAAAACACTTTCTTCGCCCAGCCATCAAAACGTTTGTCGTCCCTATCCGGAGGGATGGTAGGGTACGACACCTGCTTTGCCGGGGCCGTAGCCGCCTGCACCACCAAACTCTCCGGAGTTGGGTACCTGGACAAGTAGCAGGGGTTGCTACTGGCTGGACGGTATTTTCGCGACAAAGACTTGCCCACTGCCGGGAGACTCTCCGGAGCAGTCCAAGCCGCCGCCGCCACCCTTATCTGCAGAGCCATATGAAACGGCAGTACCGGGTCAGTGGGGGGGGACCAAGATCGAGGATGTCCGTAAGATCATCCTGAACAAACTCCCCTGGGGGATACGACCATCCCAAGTACTCGGTGACCCGAGACATAAGGCGCCGGTACGAAGAATCGGCATGAGTGCCAGGCTGAGGTCTACAAAACTCCACCTCCGGAGAGGTGTCCAGTCCACTGGCATCATGCAGTGACTGCCTCAGGTCTTCAAATTGGCTATGGCCCGAGAGAAGCTCATCTGACAGTGTATCCGGAACCAAGCCCTCATCAGAGCCCTCATCAACCTCTGAAATGTACTCCAGACGGTGAGAGGGAGGCACCTGGGGACCAAAGCTATGTCTGACCTTAGCCAGAGCCTTTCTAGGGACTTCCCCCGTGCCACGGGGCCTCTCTGACACCGCCGCCTCGAAAGGCATCGAGGGGGCCGAACGAATCGGCACCGACCGAGTGAATCGGCGTTGACGTCAGCCGCAGCGCCGCCAGCATCGACGGTGTCAACACAGGCCTCGAAGCCAGAGCTCCGAGCGTGTCCTTTGACGACCTAGGTGCCGACAGCGTCCACGATCCCTCGGAGGCAGAGCCTAGAGAGAGGCCGTCGACGACCTTTGCGCCACAGGCGTCGACGTCTTCCTCGAAGACTGCACAGGATCACGTGGTCTCGAGCGCGTCGAGGACCGGGACCTGGAACGGGCATGGCGAGAACGGTTACCCTTGTCCGAGAGGGACCTCTCCCGTGAACCGTGCCGACCACCCGAGCCCGAAGGCGTGCGAGCGTTGTCTCTCGACCGATCACGACCGACCCCACTCGGAGGCGCGGACGGACCGGTGCCCTGCGATTCGAAAATCGCTAACATCTTCCCGAAGGAAGCCCATTCCTCTGGTGTCGCTTGCATGGTGGGATAAGCGACCCGCCGACGGGCCGAGTCCTCAGAAGAGGACGGGGAAGGCGACCGATGCTGGCGCTTCCGGGAATGCCTCTAAGAGGCAGAGGAGTGGCAAAACCGACTCCTGGAAGGAGACCCACTGGACCTCAGACGATGATGCGGAGAGTCGCCTCTCGAATCATCCGTCGAAAGCTCAGCAGACCTCGACTTCCGGGGCTTACACACCCTACCTACCGACAACTTCTTCTTGAACTCCCGCAAGGCCTTGGCCGTGAGCGACTGGCAGTCGACACAGTCGTCCGTGTCATGAGCCTCCCCGAGGCACCAGAGGCAGGCGTCGTGTGAGTCCGTTACCAACATCTTGGACCCACAGTCCCCGCATTTTTTGAAGCACGGACGCGGGGTTGAAGACGAGGTAGTCATCGTCACAAACAGGCTTTTTCACAAAACCGAACAGGTTCAAAGAACCGAGAAGAGTACAACAGAAAATCCAAAGAGTCGAGGCGTACTGAGATTCACGAAGCAAACACGTTCGCGGAAAAAACGGAACTGAGGCTACGGGCGTCGTGCGTCCCACTTATCACATCGGGTGACGTCGGCCGTCGGAGGAGGTCCTCGGGGACGGCGCATGTTAGGCAGAAACCTGTGCAGTTCCCTTAAGGACCACTGCAAAAGATTTAGGACTACAGGTGGTTGGCAGTAAACCCAATTGGTAGCAGTCTGTACCACCCAGATTTACCTGGTAGCTGTGGCTGAGCAGTCAGACTTCTCTCAAGATGAGTTAGGCAGTATATAGAGTATACACAATAGGTACAGAGATACAGTAGCACAAGCAAACACTGACCAGAGCTTTGGTGTAAAAGTATATAATTATTTATTTAAAGACGCGCTTGTAAATTACACTAGCACAAAAAGAGGTAAGTAAATTCAACACACAGTCACTATTATATATATACAACCCTAATTACTTTTTAGACAAGTCTTAGTGAGAAACACCACTTATTTTCAGACAGAGGTGAGCGCATAACATAAGATGGCACTCTAATAAGTTGTAAAAAAGGGAGGGAAAAGGCAAAGTTATGAAAGCACACAATTTCAATACCTTCCAAAGAATCACAGTGAGGCAGTTTAGGCAAAGTCTACTGGAGAGCAAGGAAGTTCAAATGCCAGACCCACTCTTAGAGAGAGCAAGCGAAATGTGTCCAGGATCACACAGTGGGGTTATGCCCAAAGAGTCTTTGTAGATAATTCACAAAAGATTGAGATCAAGTCAGGAAAAGTTAGTTAACAGGCCCCAGGCTAACCCAGGTTAGAAAGTCAAAGATTTACTGTCACCCCGAACGATCTGTCGCAAGGGAAGCCAGGCAGGACACAGTACCTGAAAGTGGGAAGAACGCTCCAGCGGGGGCAGTTGTTCCTGGCAGCGGTTGCAAGTTGGTGTTTCGTCCAGAAGAAGAGGAGGTCTCAACGTGGAGGAAAGCTGAAGGTCGTTGCACTGCCAGGGAAGAAACCAGCCGCAGAGTTTCCCGGTTACAAGGTACTATCCTTTTCTTCGCGGTAGTGGTAAACTGTGGTATTCCGGTTGCCGGGGTGCTTGGCACAGGCAAGGCAGCCATGAGATGGTCCAGGAAGGCGAAAAGACAGGCAAACTGGTTATCCCCACCAGTCAAAGGAAGAAGACTCTCCGGACTGGAGATCTCCTCTGTCGTCGTGAAAAGTGGTGAGACGGTTCAGCAGGGCTCCACCGGTGGTGTCGTCGTTGCAGGTCGGCTCGGCTTCTCCCTCCTCGGATTCTTTAGGTCCTGTGACGACTTCTGAAGTTCCAGTCCCCAAAGCCCTGCTTTTATGCAGAAAACCCCCATTCATTCAGCCTAGCTATCACTCAAACATGCTAAGAGTGCGACTTGAGTTGCCGAGGCAACTCAGTCCAGGGTGCCTAAACCCCGTCCCACACCCCCTGTGATACCCAGACAGAGTGGCACCACTTTTGGAGGCTTCTGTGGAGAAGCCCGCCAAAAAGTGGAACAAAGGGCTCGACTTGGGTTGGAGTCACAGAAGCGAACACAAAGCCATTTTGGAATCAAGTTTCGGCAAAAAAATACAAACCGGTGAATTTATATTCATTTAATAAACCGGCGGTATGTTCGAGGCTATTTTAAAAAGTGGTAGCCTCGAACAATGGGAAAATCCCATAGAAATGTATTCGCGGTCGAATAAAAAAGTAGTATCCACTGCCACCAGCCAAAACTCGGCCAGGGGAAACTGGACAGTGCCCCCTCGAACAACAGACCCGGGGCAATCGAATTGCCCCGACCAGTACGTCCACAATATGATGGTTTGTACTGGTTCTGTTCACAATTTAAGACTAGTAAAGCCAATGGTGACTTTACATGCCCTGACAGTAGTCAGTCCCAGGGTATGGAGTCTATGTTGGGGGGTCGCTACGACACCCCTGGGTTACTGCAAGGAGGGTGCTGTGTAACCCACATACCAAAAACACATGAAGCTCTATGGGGTAAAGGACCCCATAGCCCATAAAAACACATCCAAAGTCAAAGGAACACCTCAAATCATGTCTAAGAGTGGGAGGAAAAGAGTCTCACTCTTAGCAGGAGAAAAAAATAAACCCTAAAAATCCAGCAAAGCTGCTGGGGGACTCACTAGGTTTGGGAAATTAGCCTTAACAGAGAATTCTCGCCAACAGCGCATTGACGTCATCGACGTAGGACGCAGAAAGTTTTCCGAAGCAGCACAGCTGTGGTGATTACTGTCAAAGATATGGAATACGTCGGAGGACCCAATCCCCTCGAAGGTTTTTTTCTGGTGAAAAAGGTTACGTCTCCCGTCCCTTGGAAGGGACGCCCATACAGTATGGAGGAAAGGGGACGGGACGTAAGAGTAAGAAGGAGCAGCTGTGCCGATGAGGATCTCTGTCTTACTGGTATTAAGGCAGAGATCATTGGCGGCACACCACTCCTGGATTGCAGACAGACAATCTGGGATGAGAGAAGGAGAAGAGGTGGCAGAGGGGAGCCTGAAAGTGAGCAGAGTGTGATCCACATAGCACTGAAAGTTCGAGCAGAGAGCAGCAATGCGGTGGCCGAGAGGTGCCAGGTATTGGGTGAACAACCAAGGAGAAAGTTTAGACCCATGGGGAAAACCACAGGCAGATAGAGGAGAGGAAGGACCCAAGTTGGACCTGGGAGGGTCGGTCCGAGAGGAAAGAAGTCAGCCAGGCCAGAGCCTGATCAGTGATATCCAGGTTATCACAGAGCCGGTTGAGCAGGATGGCATGGTTGACCGTGTCAGAGGCAGAAGTGAGATCAAGTAAGATGAGGCCAGAGGGGAGATTGGCATAGAGGTTAGAGAGCAGGTCTTCACGGATGTTCAGGAGATCAGTTGACGTGCTTCTGGATACTCTGAATCGACTGATGGTCATGGAGACAACCAACAGATTCAGTGTGAAGATTAAGCTGGGAGATGGCCAGCTTTTCCAGGTGTTTGCCCAGGAAAGCAGTGATGGAGATCAGGCGATAGCTGTACAGTGGGGGTCGGCTGAAGGCGTCTCGAGAAGAGGGTGCACAAGAGTGCTTCAGGGGGGAATGGAAGGTTCCAGAGTGGTTGAAGAAGTCGGCCAAGGCGGAGCAAGGGTGTCAATGTGGTCCTTGATGGTTCTGGAAGAACAGGGAAGAACCTGTTTTGACAAGGCTTTCATAGATCGGACCTATCTAGACACCTTCTCAGGGGTGAAGAGAGGAAAGGCAGAGAAGGGAGGGGGGTGGAGGGTGGCCACAGGGGGGGCCAGAGGAGAGAGTGCAGGGAGACGCAGGAGAGGAGAGGGTGGACAAGATGTCCTAGGTTTTGGAGATGAAATGAGAAGCGTGGCCGTACAGAGGGCCTGAGATGGGACAGGCGAGCTAGAGACTGCGGCAGGATTAGCCAGCTCCTTGCAGATTTTAAAGAGTTCGGCCGAATTGTTAGATGCTGCAGAGACGCTGGCTGAGCTCTCTTCTTAGTGAGGACAGTGAGTTGGTATTGCCTTTGGAGCACGCGGAAGGCCAGTTTGTCAGAGGATGTACCAGATGCCAATCATTTCCTCTCAGCCACCCTACACTTGCGTTTAAGGGTGACGAAGTCTGAGTCGTACCGGGAGTTGCAGCTGGCTTTAGGCTTCATGCAGATCCTCATGACATGGGCAAGTAAATCAAGAGTGTCAGAGATAGAGTGGAGCATGGAAAGGGCTGTGGCAGGGTGAGAGACAGCCAGAGGTGCAGTAGGGGGAGAGAAAGAGGCTTGAAACTCACAACTGACACACGCTTCATGGGTCAAATGACCGAGAAGGTGGGTGGCAGTGTGGGGGATGGCTTGGCCTGAGGTGTAGAGAGAGATGAGAAAGTGGTTGTTAGGCAGAATCCTGTGCAGTTCCTTTAGGGAGCACTACAGAAGATTAAGACTACATGTATGAGCAATACAATCCCCTTTGGTATCAGTCTGTACCACAAAGATGTAGTTGGTAGCTGTGGCTAAGCAGTCAGGGGATGAGCAGTATTCAGGGTTAACACAATAGGACTACAGTACCACGGCACAAGGAAACACGGACCAAATATTCTTATTAAAAAGAATATATATATTTATTTTACACACTTCTAGTTCAACACATTAATCACAGTTAATGAAGCAAGTTAAAATCAGTCAAGAAAAGTATACACCTCCCTAGTTTAAATTGTAGACAAGTTTGAGCAAGAGTGAAAACTGAGCAAAACGGCACAGTGGAAACCCAACACAAATGGCACTCTAGCAATTTCTCACAAGGGAGGGAAAGCACAAGTTATACAGAAATATCTTCTTACACACCCTTGCAACACTTCCCAGATGTTTGTGAACAAGTTTAGGCAAGGCAGTATTTTAGCATAGAGGATACTTAAATGAAAACCAAGCAAATTGGCACTCCACAAGTTTTAAAAGTGGGAAGGAAAAGGTGGTTATAAGAAGTAGGTGCACCAACACAGATCTAGTTGAGAAGAAGGCAGTTCTAACAAATTTAGCCAGAGTCAATAGGCCTGTACCAGAGTCAGTGGTACAGGGCAAAAGGGCCCAGGAGCAAAATGTTCTCGTAGCTGCAGTCAAGTCTATGGTTAACGATTTCGAAAAGGTGGATGCAGAAGATGAAAGACAATGTTTAGAAGATAGGGGCGGCCAACCCAATAAGTAGGTAAAGGATTTAAAACACCTTTAGCACTACCACGCGGAAAGGGCGGCCTGGCGGAACAATGTGCCTTAATATGAAGAAGTGGCTCCTGCGGTGGCGGTGGTTCCTGGTAGTTCCTGCAGTTCGGGTGATCCAGCAGAGGAAGAGGGACTCTCGTTGTGGAGGAAGGTTCGAGTTACTGCACTACCCAGGGATGAAATCAGCCGTGGTGCTGCCCGACGAATAAAAGGTACACTCCTTTAAATCGCGGTCCGGGTGGATGGGTGCCTGGCTATCCAGGCTCAGAGTACAGGGTACTGGCGATTCAACCAAGGCAGGTCCGGGAAGGCGATTGACAAACTATTTGGCCCCACCAGCTCAAGGGAAGAAGGCTCTTGCAGATGAAGATCATCTCTCATCGTGTGGAGAAAAATGGTGAGACGCTGCAGCCGGGCTTCACCGGTGGTTCAGTCGTTGCAGAGGTCTTTGGCTTCTCTCCTCTTCGGCTTCTTAGTTCCAGTGGAGACGTCTTGCTTTTCCAGTCCTCGGGACCCTGCTTTTATGCAAAAAGATCCCCATTCATACAGTCTCACTGTCACTCACACAGTGGAGTGGTCATCTTGGCGGGAGACCCTCCAGCCTATCAGGATAGAGTGCGACATGGGTTGCTGAGGCAACCCTGTCCAGGGGTCCTACTCCCCCTCCCACACAATGGACACACCCCAGACTCAGTGGCTCCGAAAGGAGGGCTTCTTGGCAGAAACCCGCCAAAAGGACGAACAAAGGATCCCCGACCTGGGTTAAGAGTTTAGAGAAAGACATGAGAAAGAAATTAAATCAAAGTTCTGGCAATAAAAACCTACCGGAGTAAAGTTAATATTAAAATACACCGGCGATGTGTTAGAGGCTGTCAGAAAATGTGGTAGCCTCGAACAATGGGAAAATCCCATAGGGAAATATTTGCTGTTGAATATTTGCAGTAGTAACCACTGCCACCAGCCAGAAACTTTTGAGAGGGGGACTGTACGGTACCCTCTCGAAAATGAACATAAGGGAAAAACTATTAACCCTTCCCAGTACCTCCATAGTAAGATGGGTTGTACTGGTTTAGTTCACAAAAATTGACTAGTAAAGTCAATGGGGACTTCACATGCCCTGGGAGACAGTAGTCAGTCCCAGGGTATGGAGTCTATGTTTGGGGGTCACTATGACACCCCTGTGTCACATGTGTATAAAGATGGTTCTTATGAGGGTGAGAAAAACCCCATAGACATTAAACACAAAAATAGCCTAGAACACACATAGCAAAAAGGCCTAAGAGTGGGAAAAAGAGAGTCACTCTTAGCAGGAGAAAAAAACAAACCCTTCAAATCTAGCAAAGCTGCTTGGGAACTCTATAGGTAAGGGAAATTAGCCATAAGATGAGAATTCTCCCTAACAGTGGTCACTCCAGGAGAGAGGAGTGGTGACATGGTTAGCGATGGGGAGGTTTGAGGAGATCAGAACATCAAGAGTGAGAAGAGAGTTTTGCCCACTCGGAGAGGAAGGAGGTGATCTGACCAGGTGGCCAGTAGACAGTAGCCACTGTGAGGGAGTGGCCAGGAGAGAGACAAAGCCTACAGACCAGGCATTCGAAGGAGGAGTAGACCTGCATAGGAATGATCGAGGCAGGAATCCACTCTGGGAAGATCAAGGCTAAACCCCCACCAGAACGGTTAGATCTGGGCGCAGAGAGCGTCAAAGCTTGTGACAGATGGCTGTGAACCATATCTCGATGAGACCAAGGATGTTAGGGAGAAATCTCAGAAATGTGCTAATTCCTCTCTACCTTAGAGACCTCTTTACATTAGGGTGCTGGAGGGGTTACTTAGTATCCCCTTTGTCTAGTTTCTCATATAACATTTTTATGTTACCCTGTATACAATTAATGCCTGCTGGCAGTGGTTTACTTTTTTACTACCATTGTGTGTTTTTACCGCAGGCTGCAATTGCAGTCTTGGTAAAGCACCCATTGGCACCCATTTTGTCAAAATGACCCCGGTCTTTTTTCACCATATCTTGCTGAAAGGTCCTTCTTGAGATTTACTCTGCACACCAAACCAGGTTTGGTCCCTTTGTTAGTTTTGTCTTTGGCGGGATTCACGAGTGAAGGCCACCTCTGGCTCCAGTATGTCTGGCAGGGGCATGAAGTGAGGGAGGTGCCTGAAACTCCCTGTGTTTCCTCCCCTTGGTTACAGGAATGCACCCAAATGTGATTGGCTGGCTGGCTGTCCGGCAAGGACAGCCATCCTGCTGTGTGATTGACAGCTAGGCTGGAATGAATGGGAGAAACCTGCATAAAAGGTGAGGCTTTTTGGCTTGGAAGGCAGAGTCGACCACTGGACGAAGGAATGCAAAGAAGAACTTGGAAGAGATGCCTGCTGCAACTCCTGGACTGTTGGTTTGCCCGGTGAAGCCCTGCTGCTGTGCTGAAGTTCAGAATTTGCCTAGACTAGAGAAGCCCTGCAAGGATGACTTCTCCCCCTTGAGATTATGGGGTCAATCAACTCCAAAGGGAACTTGTTTGGACATCCTCTTGGAGCTGGCTGTACTTCCACTGCTGCTGCTGGAAATGAAGTGCCAGGGAGAGGAACACCAAACGTAGTGCACCACTTTTAAGTCGGACCCGAGCTTGTGGAAAATCCCCCAAATTCCAGTAAGCAGGACTGACCAGGCCTGAGCCACCTCAACACAGTGCTGGACCCCAGATGCGAGGAAAGTCCAGAGTGGTATCCGAGAGCTCACAGTGGTACTTGTTAGGCAAGATTTGGAGCAGTAACTTTTTGGTGCACTGCAACAACCTTGATCTCTCGGCAATAGGAACCCAACCTTTGGTATAAATCTGTACTAAACAGGTTGGTAGTGTGGCTGAGCAGCCAGGCTGATCTGAAGAGAGGTCAATGTGAGCAGTAGGGTGGTTACACAGAGATTTACAGTGACAAGTACTCAAATAAATACTTAGACTCACGGTTTCTTGATTAATCAATTAATTTAACAGTCAGTTTGAATACGCCTTCTTCAGAAGGGGCAATAGATAAGTAACACACAAATCAGGTTTGATAGAGGTATGGTAAAGAGAGACTTGGTCAGAGGCAGCCGTGCTAGGCGGTGCGGCCTGACATGGATTCTCTCTGTTAGGGTATCTTTCTCTAACTGTTGAGCTCGAGGAGCAGAGCAGAGAGCATTGAGCAGAGCGTTCAGGTGCCAGGTATTGAGGCCCGCAGGAACGAGGAACGAATTCACGGCTGCAGTGCCTTGGCGAATCCTTTACCTGCAGCGCCCAGTCCTCAGCCCTTGCCCCTTATGCTTCCAGCCTCCCAGTCCTGTGGACTCTCGGCGTAACTGTTTTTGACGGCGTTCGGTTGGCCGATGGCTGCTGACCTGGCTCGGGAGGGAGTACGCCTGAGCACCCTCCAGCATAAGCTCAGTGCTTCACTTGGTGTTCGGCTGCATAAGGGGATAAGTGGCTTATCGCCAGGTGCTTTTCTTTCTTCACAGCGTTTTAAAATTCTTGATTCTGTTTCTTATTACAGCGGACCTCTCCTAGTATCATGTCTGTCACTAGGTCGCATACATTGCTTGGTGTAAATAAGGGCATAGATTTGCCCATGCTAGCTGAATCTGCCCCTATCACAGGGTTGCAACCTTCTAATACCCACGGTGATGTTATAAGTAGGGTGGAATTCCTCCCTCATTCATCACATTCACCACCTTTTGTTCTTCATAGGCATGGCAATAAGTTATCAGAAGATTTGGCACTTGGCGCAAAAAGGCGACTGAAGCTCCAGCAAGAACAACTTACTTTTTCTAAGCTTTTGCTGATTAGCAAAGATCTCAAGAATGAACTTAAGAGTGATGACAGTGGCATGTTTTGCCTCACCCCTGCTTAAGTCCTCACAGGTAAAAGAAGCCCACCGTCACGTTTCAGGAGCAAGTAATGGGATGTCTCCCCATAACAAAGATTCTAATGACTTTGATCATCATACTCAGCTGGGTGTCCAACGCAAGCTACCCCTACAATTACTTAAAGGGGAGCAGTTAGGAGGCAACCCAGTAGCAAGTACACATTTGGGGGAGGTTGGTCCCAAGATATTAGTGTCTTGGCAATTTACCTGGAAGACTTTTTGAGATGGGCGCCGCCGGTAGGCATAATCACGCTCCCTCCACCTCTGCCATACCCACAGAAAACCACTCAAACAGATCCCGAAGAGATGGATAAATCAGCACAAACTTGTCTTTACAAGGATGGTGTTCATCAGGTCTGTCGAACGGCCCTCTCAGAGTTGCTCCCTCTCAGAGTTTCTCCCTCATGTCGGTTTCCTGTCCGGAGGGTCTTAAACCTTGGGAGGCCCACAGTTTGACTGACCCTAAACCTTGTCAAACTCCCCCCTAACTCACTGCAGGGGCGATTTTCAAACTTAAGCAGTTGACTTCTAGGAGCTTGCACATACGGAAGTCTCAAATGCCCAATATTGACAATTTGTGTACCAAAACCTTTGTTATGAACCAAATGAATGTTGTGATTTCTAACATTGCGAAGGAACATTCTAAAAATTGAAAGGAGTCCACAGAGGCATTGTCAAACAAGGTGCTTGCTTGGCTATGACAAAGAACTGGACCGGGAGTAGTCAGAGTATCAGATCTGAAGATCCTACGAAGGACTGATTTGAGTGACTGGTGCTCGCAGCAAACAAGCGACTGTGTCCTAGTGGGTTGTGGGTTCAGCACTCTTCCATCATATCTCAGACTATGTAAATATCTCCCTAAGGGTAGCTCTTCTAACACTGCCTGTTTGAACGGGCTTCTCGTTTTTCCTGCTTACTGATCACCCTCGGGTACCACCTTAGTTAGGTGGCAGACCTTTACGGTTGTTGACAATGGTGCTGCTTCTCTCATATTGCATTCTGCTTTCTCCTGTATGTTTTATGTTCTTTATATTTTTATGTGGTCCGTTTGTATGCGCCATCATGCCTCCGGGTCCATTGTGCGCTATATAAATGTAATAAAAAAAAAAAATAATACACTCCAAAACACACTGCTTTTTGATGATCTTGACGGTCTTGGTATCACCTGTACGAACTATGCCGATGATACCCAGATCCTCATCCCATTGACGGGAGACTACAACAAGGATTTGGCCTTAGTGAATACAGTGTACCTCATGATCCAGGCATGGAAGGCCTCTCATGGTCTATGCCTGAATGATGACAAGACGGAACTCCTAATCCTTGGCAACCCCGCCAACTTCAACAAACTCAGCCCTAGCTATAATAACTTTACAATAGATGGCAACAATATTAAATTGATTGAGGCCCAGATCCCTGCTCACCCAGCCGCACACCCGCACTGCCTCCTGGCAACCCCTGCATTTGGTCTATCTGCAACCCTATAGTCCCTTCCCTGTACTAATCAGACACCGGTTGTCTGTGCCTTATTCTTACACTTGCCACCTGCTGGCCGCACTACCTGTTAAGCAATTTCCACTGCCTCCCCTTCTCCTGCACTTTCCCCCCTCTCCCACTCACCTGCACTTGCAAGATCTCAATGTCACTGGGCCTAGTAAGATCATTGTTTTGTTCCTCCCTTGTACCCCTCCTTTGCCTCGTCGCGCCCTGAAACACTTGTGTATGGGTGCGATTGTTATGCTCACCTGGTTCCCACAGGGGCGTCGGTCGGATCCGGACGGCTGCGGTCTCCACCAACGTGTTGCCTAGTGCAGAGATGACTGACTGGACTGGCCCTCCTAATCTTGTCTGCATGATCCGTAGAAGTATTCTCCTGCAAGTGGAGAGATGGATTTAGCCACCCGTGGATTCAAGTGATGCCCTCCCCCCCCCCATAGTCCTCCCAACTAATCACCTCCGAAGTTCCCTCTCCGCAATCTCACCTTATATCCTTGAAAGATGAGGTCTCCATCCTGCATGGATTGCAGGGGCGCGTTGATGCCAGTTACTTCACTGGTTTGAAGGCGTGGGAGAGTTCCGGAGAGTATTGACTCTGAGGTTCCTGGCAAGGTCCAGTAAGTATCAGGGTCACAGAGTTCAATATGACCGATGCTTCACTCTTTTCCCCCTTTCCTTCCTTGTCTTGCAGCTGAGATCGTGAGAAGATGCTCTTGTAGCAGCTGGTGGAGCTCAGGTAAGAGTCTGTATTACCCGACGCTGTCCGGTAAATGTTGCCCGTGTTTAACGTGTTTTTTTCTCTCTCTTTGCAGGTGCGGCACATGAAGATGTGGAGAGTGGTAAATCAGGTAAGTCTATGGTGATAATACTAGAATATCGTCTATGTATACGACAACACAGACGTCAATGAGTTCACGAAGGACATCGTTCATAAAATACTGGAATGCTGCTGGTGCATTGCACAACCCGAAGGGCATCACCTGATATTCGAATAATCCGTACTTGGTACGAAAGTCAGTCTTCGATTCGTCGCCTTTCTTTATACATACCAGATGATATGCCCCTCGGAGATCTAATTTGGTGTAGATGCAAGCATCCTTTACTTGGTCTAGTAATTCGGGGATCAGGGGCAATGGGTATCGGTTCTTCACCGTAATCTGATTTAATGCGCGGTAGTCTATGCACGTTCTGAGGTCACCTTCCTTTTTAGGCACGAAGAATAAAGCGGAGGATGCAGGGGACTTGGATGGACGAATGAAGCCATTAGAAAGGTATTGGTCCAAGTATTGTCGTAGATGAAGGTTTTCCGGTTCCGTAAGGGCGTAGATCATACTGCATGGAGGTTGTGCACCGGGTATGAGGTCGATTTGACAATCGTATGATCTGTGAGGTGGTAAGGTGTTTGCCTGTTCTTTTTGAAAAACATCCTGGAATTCTTGGTATTCCTGAGGTAACTGCACGACTGGATTAGCGACTGTGGCCAGACCTTTGTTCAAGGTTTTTTCCGGGTAGCAGGTGTGTGCACAATCCGGGAATGTTATTCTCTTCTCTCGCCAATCTATACTAGGATTATGTGTTTCCAACCAAGGTATCCCCAGTATTATTTGGAACTACGGGGCTTTGATTAAATCAAACAATAGTCTCTCGATGCCCATCTTGACCCAACAGTGTCATCTCTGTGGTGGAATGAGTTACAGGCCCAGAGGCAATTTCAGTTCCATCAACTGTGGTGATGACATCCGAAGAGGTTTTTTTGCAGAAAGGTATATTCATCCTAGAAGCCAATTTGTGGTCCATATAGTTTCCTACGGCCCCGCTATCAATGTTTGCCCTTACTGCGTGCATACGTGATGGCTGCCTTGGATCAATAAGGACCATTGGTATGATTAGGTGCGAGGTCTGAATGTCCTTCTTCAAGCTCGGCAAGCGGACCTCTACACTTGTCGGGCGTGGTCGTTTCCCGAATCAGGTTCTGTTTGATTTCTATCAGCAACTCCGACTACTTTCTTGGATGGTTTTATAGGGCAATCCCGTAGAAAATGTCCTGAGGCCCCACAGTATAGACACAAATTGCATCTGCCGTCTCCTTTCCCTTTCCTTTTGAGTTAAGGGTCCCTTAACCCCCCTCCGATCTGCATAGGTTCTGCTGCATCTGTTCCTTTGTGGGTGACGTTGGGTTTAACCAATACCCGATTCTCGAACTTAGCTCGGTCAGCCTTTCTATTCTGAAGTCGGCGGTCTAACTGGACCACTAAGTCTATATGTTCTGCACAATCCTGGGATGGGTTCACAACTTCGGCCAAAACATCTTTAAGTTCTCCCCGAAGTCCACGATGAAATAGTGGAATTCGTTTTACCTCTAGCCATCCGGTTTCCACCACCAACCTATTAAAGGTTGAGATATAGGTTAACAGATCCAGGTTACCTTGTCGTAGGGATAAAAGTTCGTCATCCAGGGCCTGTCCCTGGGAATGTCTGGCGAATAGTCTTTCCATGCTCATTTGAAAACCCTGAAAGTCCCGAAGAAGAGGGTCATCCTGATTGACTAATGGAATTGACCAGTCAGCTGCACTGCCACTCAAATATGATAATACAGGCTACCGAGTCCTGGTAAAGGTGTTTGCCCTGCTTGGTTTTGCAGCAGTTGCCTAGCCAGATCGTCAGTGCGCTCCTTCGAGACAATCAGTTCTCTACTGAGGGCATTAGTCTCTTGGCGAGCTGAGTGCACTTCCGCCCTAAGTTCCCCCAATAATTGGGCCAGTTGGTCGGTTTCTGAGGTTTCCATAACGTCCAGGTGGGGATTTAAAGAAAGGCTTCGCGTTCTGTTATGCTCACCTGGTTCCCACAGGGGCTTCGGTTGGATCCGGACGGCTGCGGTCTCCACCAACGTGATGCGTAGTGCAGAGACGACTGACTGGACTGGCCCTCCTAATCTTGTCTAAGTGACCCGTAGAAGTATTCTCCTGCAAGTGGAGGGATGGATTTAGCCACCCGTGGATTCAAGTGATGCCTCCCCCCGTACAGTCCTCCCAACTAATCACCTCCGAAGTTCCCTCTCAGCAATCTCACCTTATATCCTTGAAAGATGAGGTCTCCATCCTGCATGGATTGCAGGGGCGAGTTGATGCCAGTTACTTCACTGGTTTGAAGGCGTGGGAGAGTTCCGCAGAGTATTGACTCTGAGGTTCCTGGCAAGGTCCAGTAAGTATCAGGTTCATAGAGTTCAATATGTCCGATGCTTCACTCTTTTCCCCCTTTCCTTCCTTGTCTTGCAGCTGAGATCGTGAGAAGATGCTCTTGTAGCAGCTGGTGGAGCTCAGGTAAGAGTCTGTATTACCCGACAATGTCCGGTAAATGTTGCACGTGTTTAACATGTTGTTTTCTCTCTCTCTTTGCAGGTGCGGCACATGAAGATGTGGAGAGTTATAGAATAATGCCTCCAGTGGTAAATCAGGTAAGTCTATGGTGATAAGAGTTATATTTGTTGGTTTTCTCGGCTCACCTTGTTGTCTTTTGTCCCTCAGGTGCCGGAGTTCGGCGAAGAAATGATGGAGGCGCCGAATTGAAAGATGCTGCGAGGACTGGTGAGTATGGCGCGGCGCTGCAGCTGGAAATGGGACGCGTACAGAAATGATGTTCTTTCCAGGTCCGGAGGCAAGATGGATCCGGAATCAGGTGAGGAGTTCGAAAATAGTTCGTTTTCTAACCTTGTCCTTTTCTTTCCTCTTTGTTTTAAGAGCTCCTGATTCGAGGCGGGCGTGGCAGAAGACTGGATGCAGACTGCAGGCACGGTGAGCGTTACGCTGCTGGATGCAGAATAACGCGAAGCGTGTGCTGTTGTTCGGGCGTGGTTTAAATAGCCTCCAAAGTAGTTCCAGGTAAGAAGTTCCCTAGAACCACGCCCGGGTAGAAAATAGTCCCTGTAATAAAATAGTCCCATCCAGGCTTCACGTTGACTTGGACTCACTAGCAGCATGGTCTGCATCAGGTAAGTAAAGTTTATGAGCCTGGCGCCTATGGTGCCAGGACTGATTTCTATGATGAGCCTGGCGCCTAAGGCCCGAGCCGGGGCTGTTGGTGTTTTAATAAGTGTCTGGATGCCTGCTTCCGGAGCTGATGGCTTGGTCCTGATGCCCGGGGGTAGGCATCATGACAGCGATATAAATAAAATATATCATATCATGGACAAAAAAGGTACATTTGTGCCTAACCGCACAGTCAAAACTGCTGGACAGATTTGGATCAGGTCCAAAACCACTTGGGTAGGAAGCGTTGACTTGCGACCCTTTTGTGGTTTGGGATTATTCCGTCCACTACTTATTTAAATATTTAATGGAGAAGGGGGTGTTCACTTTTCCAAAATAGATAGCTTTATCTCAGGTAAATTGGAAAGAAACAGGGTGTTTATAAATGTAACAGCCGCCATCTTTTTTTCTCAAGGCAAGAGGTGGCCGCGGTTATACCCCAGGTTATAGTCGAGGGTATCGGAAATTAAAATGCAGAAAAAAGACATTTGCATATCAGACAACATGCAAATATCAGGGTAGATGCAGGGGTGTGGGGGAAGTGGACACCAGGTGAAATTTGGGAGTTGTAGTGGGCGAGGCACTAAGTTTGCAACACGAGGCTCAAACATTTTTAGAAACACTGTCTTGTGAGGGCAATGGGAGCGGGCATGGGAGGTATGGAGGCCATCAAATGAGTGGGTGGGGGTGGCACGGTTGGGGGGCACTTGGTGAGGGCCTGAGGGGACAAAAAAAAAAAGCATCCCCCCCAGACATTATTCCGATATTCACAGCTATAAAACTACACATAGCCGCAGCTATCTGTAGTCCATTCACTGGAAATAGCATCCGGGACTCCCATCCATGCAGTAGCTGGTACTGACCCTGCTAAGATTCAAAGCGAGGAAGGGGACACCCTCCCACCCCCCAGGGTAAGTTGCCTAATAAATGAGCACAAGTTTCAAGACCACTTAGAGCAACATGGCCTGAAAGGGTAGGCCCTACCTCGTGTCTCTCTTTGAAGCTAAGCAGGGTCGGTCACGGTTACTGCCTGGATGGGAGACAGTCCCCAGTCCCATATGCCATGTTTTTTCTTAGTTTGAAATAGCTCATAAAACACTAAGAAAAACACACTGCATCCGCATTATTTCTTTTTTTGAAACTGTGCTACTGTCAGTCCTTGCACTCTAAAGGTCAAGCTGCAATGAGGCCCACATGAAAAGAGCAGCTATCTCTGGGTAAGGAACTGCTAATACATGGAGAATTGCAAATCCAGCTTGCAGTCACAGTGGATGTTGGCCTATTCGGACTGGTGAAGAAGTTGTGAGTCTTGGAGCGTTGGGCAGAAGATGGTTAAGGTAGATCTAGGAGAAGTGGCACAAAAACTAGCGGAAAAGGGGGTCACGATAATCATAGATACAGCTTGGGCCTGCTTGCTGGGTGGGTTCCCCAGATCACCAAAACTTAAACATGTTGGTAAACTGAAAGACTTGGCATATGTGCTTGCTAAACGAAGGATTGCCATGGGATGGAAGACTTGTCACAGGCCACGGGTGGAGGTGTGGTGGAAGGAGTTACAGAAATGGGCAGAGGCAGAAACAATGGTATGGCAAGAGTCGAGCACTGCAGGGGGGGGGGGGGGGAGAGACAGGTACCCTGATGGCATGCAAATCATTAATAGCTGAATTGTTTGGGACAATACAGGATCTGACAGAATCTATGGGAAGCGAGACCCCGCCACGTGCGGCGGATACAGAATACAAGGAACAGACGGGCTCATGAAGGGGGTGGGAGGGGAGGAGCAGTGTCCAATATTGAGTATTAATATAATTGTTTTGTTGTAAAATGCACTGCGTGTTTGGTTGTATTGTTGTTTGGTTTGATTAAAATTAATAAAATTTGTTTTAAAAAAAAAAAGGTAGATCTAGGAGGAATAAAGTCTGGATCTTGGTCTCCTGCAGGGAAAGAAGGGTGGAGACCCTACCTCCCATGTGGAGAACTTGCTGCTGCAGGAGGTGGGCCCCGGGACATGACGCAGGGCTTTACAGTGGAACGGGCCCATCGATCCTTATCCAGGAGACCTCCACCCGGTGTTCCTCCAAGGACTCTGATCGCAAAGATCCTTAACTTTAAAGACAGGGAGCGAATAGTGGTCTTCTCCAGGGAGTGTGGCGTAATAGAAAGAGCATCCTCCAAGCTGACCATATATCCGGACAATACACAGCTGATGCAGAGGAGCGGCTGCGGAGGGCTTACCTCTGCTACATGTTAATCTACCTGGCAGAGCTTTAAGTGCTCCATGATGGTAGATCACATTTCTTTGAGGATACTACAGCAGCGCACGCCTGGATGGACTTGGTCAGCATTGCGCAGCTACCGGCATGGTGGAACAATGAATGTTGACAATTGCTGCTGCTCTGCGTGAGGTGTAGCTGACCACAGTTTTTGTGCATTCTAGAGTGGCTGATGGAGGGAGTCTGGTGATTGACACCCTACTTTCACTTTCCACTCCCTTTATTTTTTTCGTTCCCTCTTCTCTTCGGGGAGAGGGGTCTGCGGCCTGCCGAATTCAGGGCAGGCACGTTCCTATGAACGTTGAACACGTTTTGGGTACCAGCTGCAGCGTGTCAACTGGTGGTGGGGAGTGGGTGCGTGAAATGCATTTAGGCCTGAATATGCTTGTGGCTATTGGGCCAGTATTATATGTTTAGGCTGGGGGGGGGGGGGGGGGCGGGGGAGAGTGTTGTGAAGTTGTGGGGGCGGGGGGTTTGGATTTACTGTTTTCTTTTTATTTTTTACTGCTCATGTCTGGAGTTCAGTGGGCGGCATAGGCCGCACTGGAGGATGAATGGGGTGGCTGGGCAGGCATTGGGGAGGGTCTAATTTTGGCAGGGTGGAGGGGTGCTGAAGAGGTGGTGTGTGGGGTCTATGGGGACAAATTAGACACGTGGATGTTTGTGAATGACTGGTGGTGTGCATGTTACGTGAATGTTCACAATCTGAATGCCTATATTAAAAGAATGAGTGCTAGCCTATTTGCATAAGATGGGAGTTGGGATAGCTCTGTTACAGGAGACATCTTAATACGGACAATCAGAATATGCTCGCGGGGAAGTGGGGTGGGCATGTTACAGGAGACACAACTTACTAGGGACAATCAGAATAAACTCGCAGGCAAGGGGGGGTGGGCAGTTATATGGCTCCCCTTACTCTGCATTTGCCAGAGGTGTCCTGATATGGATTGCCCTTACGGTCCACTTTAGGATCCCAGAAACCAAGGGAGATCATGTGGGCAGAATGGTGCTAGTTGTGGGGCTCCTGGAGGGGAGGGAGGTGTGCAGTGTAAATTCCTATGCCCCTAACCATGCTGCCACGTCTTACTTTGCCTCATTATACTCGAGGTTGTCCCGATATCGGGGCGTCATGTGGATAGGGAGGGGCAATTTCAATTGCACGTTAGAGTTGACAGGTCTGATAATAAATTCAAGCAACCTGCCCCCCCCCTGCAAAAGCCTTAAGGGATCTAGACTTTGAGCTGACAGATGTGTGGAGGGCGCTGCATGCAGAGGAAAGGTCTTACTCGTGTTTTTTGGTTTTTCAGGCCTATTTTCACGGGAAGGGAGTCACTGAGGGGAATTCACGGAGTGGCTTATAGGGCCACGGTCCTTTCTCATCACGTACCATTGATGGCCACGTGGTGGTGGAGATCGTGCAAACCCGATCCCGACTTGGAGGTTACAAGCAGATGCTCTATTAGATGATATTTTTTTTTAGGGAACATCTAGATGAGGCGATAGATTCCTTTTTTGACATTACTAGTGGAAGTGCAGAGAGGGCTGGCACATTGTGGGAGGCCTTTAAGACAGTGGTGCGTGACGAGGCGATAGGCAAATATTAAGGAATATGCTGAGAGGCTGGCTCCCCGGCTCTTGGAGACATTTGAGGAGGGGTACGAGATAATGATACTCCCTTGTAGCCTGCGGGAATCAATTATAGTTCCTGTGCTTAAACCACATAAGTCACTGCTAGACTGCAGTTCATACAGACCCCTGTCCACTGTCAATCAATATTGTAAGATTTTGACAGCCCTGTTGGCTGTTAGGTTGAAGGGGGTGATTGGCCCCCTGATAAACGCTGATGAGACAGGGTATGTACCAAGCAGGAACACTGCAATGAACTTAAGGAGGCTTCATCAGATCATAGATAGCACTAGGAATTAGGATTTGGACTGTGCAGTGACCTCCTTAGATGTGGTTAAAGCATTTGACTCTGTCCGATGGGACTGGTTGTTTGAGTCTTTGCCTCATTTAGGGATTGGGAATGGTTTTCTGTGGTGGGTACACCTGGTGTACACTGGTCCCACGGCCAGGGTTCACACACGCAGACAGATCTCTGAAGGGTGGGTGCTGGGGAAGGGCATTAGGCAGCGTTGGAGCCGCTCGCAGTCTCCCTTAGAGCGGAATATTCAGAAGCGGGTATCCTTGTGGATGGGGTGAGACATTTAATTTCATTGTAGGAGGACGATATGCTCCTATATATTACACGCCTGAGGACAATTTACAGCACCTCGTGGACATGATTGATCAAGGTCTCACGCATACAGGTTAGTAGATCGAAGTCATGCCTGCTACCGTTAGTTCGGCTGCAGGGCCGCTGCAGCATATTGCTGGCCAATTTAGGCTTGCCCTGGGAGATGGGGACTTTTAGATACCTTGTTCGACATGACTTCCCCACTTCTCATTCACTTAATACGCAAAGCGCTTTGGACAGGATTGTCAAGTCTATGGCGTTTTGGAGGAAGCTCCTACTGTCGATGATGGAGTGTGTGACCCTTCTGAAAATGGTGGTGCTCTTGCGTTTATTATATTATTTCGTCAATATACCTTTTAACATATCCAAAATATTTTTTGGTATGTTGAATTCCATTGTTAGGGAGTTTGTTTGGGGGGGGGGAACAAAAGAACAGAATTGTGCTGGGGACCTTACAGAGGGACCACAGGCAAGGGGGGTGCAGGGGTGGCGGGGGTTTCTGCTTACTCCACTTTGAGTTGTACTACTTTGCGGGACAATTGCAGTTTGTCATGGGCTGGCTTGCAGATGAGTCTTGTTTCGACACTAGCTTGTTACAGCCTGCTGCCTACCTACCTTAAGGAAGTGCTTGTCATGATCACTGCTTCCAAGGAGCCAGGACCAGCCCAACGTCCTTGGAAGCAGGCCCCTAACCCTAATCCTAGGCACCAGCCGGTCCCCACGGGGACCTTTTGGACCTTGTCCTGGCGCCGGTGGCACCAGGCTCATCAGAATCATCGGTCCCGGCACTGGAAGCGCCGGGCTCATAATATGTGTGCAGATGTTTGGGTGGACTTACCTGCAGCAGACCATGCTGCTTACTTACCAGCCACTTAGAAGTCCTCTGTGAACAGGAACTACTTTCTTACCTGAGTGGGGCAGCTCCATTCCCTGGATTCAGCATGGGGAAAGCTTCTAGAACTGGAACTCTTTTCTTACCTAGGCGGGGCCGTGGAAGAAGACGCCTCATCACTCCAAGACTATTTAAACCACACCCGATAGAAGAAACGTGCTTCGCGTTATTCTGCATCTGCAGCAGAACGCTCACCGAGTCTGTTCCAGCCTTTCTTCTTTCGATCCTGAATCTGCAAGAATCATACTCACCATTCCTGTATCCAGTCGACAGCAGCACCTGCAGAGACAAGAAACAGCAGGTTAGCAAGGCAGTCTTAACTCGCAGTGCTTACTCACCTGATCCATCGGTTGCGGTCATTTCGGCATGCTGTATTTTCGCCTGTGAAGACAAAAGCATTGTCATTACTTACCGGCACTCCGTGAACTCTGGAATTCTTCACGCTGCATCGCCGCCTGCGGAGATAAAAGCATTGCATTTACTTACGGGCATTCCGCGGACTGCGGCGCTGCAAACAAACTTCTGAAAGACAAAAGAAGAGACATTAGACAGGTATTTACTTACGCTCATCGCGCTCTTCACAATAGAACGCCTGCAAATACTCCGGTGCCTCTTCAACACGAACTACGCTGCAAGGGAAAAAACAGCTAGAGCGCTTGCATTTACTCACGCATTTCCAGGCGCTTTAATTCATCTTCCTCAAGAGTCCTGCAAGCAAAAGGGGAGAAAAGCATCATACGAAGTCCTGCCTTGCACCTAAAGACTCTAAAGACTATAAAGACTAAAAAGGTGTCTGGAAACTCACCGCTCGTGCTATTAACGACGGTAACGGTCCTCAGAGTCCAAGAGGCCTATGTTTCACCAGTGAAGGAACTGGCAACAGCACCCTGCATCAGACGCAGATGGAGAGTCCAGCATTCACCTATCTAAGATGAGCACGTTGACCAGGGGGCTCTACGGAGAAGCCGGGGAGAGAGAGGAAGAGAGGCATTACACAACCCAGACCATTAACCCCTATATTCTTTCACCTGCAGAAACCCAGTGCGAAGAGGTTCGACCCCAGAAGCCCATCGAGTCCTGCACATCACCTTTCGAGTCACAGACACCTTCCTGCCACGACCTGCGCCTCCGTGGGAATCAGGTGAGCGTTACAGAACGCGAAGCCAACCGCAAAACTCCTACCCAGGCGCAATGGAAACCTCAGACACTGATCACTTAGCCCAGTTGCTCGGGGAATTAAGAGCAGAAGTACATGCAGCTCGTCAGGAAACAAGCTCTCTAAGAAGAGAACTAATACTTTCCAAGGAGCGAACAGAGGACCTCGCTAGGCAATTGCTACAAACGCAGGCAGGACAGACACCTCTGCCCGCTCCAGGAGGAAGTTATCCTTCTGCACCATCTGTAAATCCAGTGCAAATCAATCTACCTGGTAATGTGCCCTTGGCTCCGCCCGAACGTTTTTCTGGTGACCCAAAGAAATATGCAGTGTTCATCAACCAGTGCCGCTTACATTTCTTATGTCGACCAGCTGCATTCCCAACAGATCAGACCAAGTGGCTTTCGTGCTTTCTTATCTCAGTGGCAGCGCCGCAGATTGGTCGATCCCTTTAGTCACCCACGATGATCCGGTTCTACATGATTTCCAGGCCTTCCAGTCCAGTATGGAGAAACTGTTTGCAAGACATGCACAAGGGCAGGCCTTGGACAATGAACCTCTTTCATTACGACAGGGTAATCAAGACCTCTTGACCTATATAGCCTCATTCAACAGACTCATAATGGAAACTCAATGGCCTGAGGACAAGAGAATAACGCTTTTCTACAGAGGCCTGCGTGGAGAGCTCAAGGATGTGTTAGCTCAAGTTGTGAACCCTCCACAAGAATGTTCAGACTATATTGACTTGGTCGTCCAATTGGACCACAGATTACAGAACAGGAAGGCTGATCGCTCTAAATTTGATACCCAAGTGTTTTCTAAACCACAGACTCCTACTAAGGGAGCGGACACTGTGGAACCCATGCAAATAGGGGGGATGAAAGGTCCTTTAAGCCAAAAAGAGCGGGAAAGAAGAAGACAGCTGCAATTATGCCTCTATTGCGGGAACTCAGGGCACTTTCTTCGAGACTGTCCAGTGAAACCAGCTAAGAAGGCTGTAGGAGCCGCAGACACCAGTGCCACAAGTTCTGAGCAGGGAAACGACCTAGCCCGGCAAGTGTAGAGGTCCTCTTGCCGAGCGTTAAGATCTGTCCCGTGACCTCGCATTTCGTGGTGCCCATGGTCCTCATTAGTCCAGCACGTCCGGATCGTTTGCATGCAATTGAAGCTTACATCGACAGCGGAGCAATCGGCAATTATGTGGACCGTGAAATGGCATCAAGGATGAATCTACCCCTTGTCCCTAAGGCAATAAAGGACGTCATTACTACAGTGGATGGCACGGAGATAGCCTCCGGACCAGTAACGCATGCCACCCAAGAAGTGACGCTAGTAAGCCAAGATGGACACCGGGAGAAAATTGTGTTCGATGTGATCAAGGCCCCTCAGTTCCAGATCATTCTGGGAATCCCTTGGTTAGAGAAACACAATCCTCAGATCGACTGGCGAGCAAAGACGGTTCAGTTTCCAGAATGTTTTACCACTTGTTATCCTCGGCCTGAGGTTTCAGTGGCGGCAATTTCTTCTGAGGTTCCTACATTACCTTCCGACTACCAGGAATTCCAAGATGTCTTTCGAAAGGATCAAGCTAACACCCTGCCTCCTCATAGGTCTTACGACTGTCAAATAGACTTGATAACCGGAACAACTCCTCCTTGCAGTAGGATTTATGCCCTCACCGAGCCAGAGAATCTTCACCTCAGACAATATCTGGACCAATACCTAGCTAACGGGTTTATCCGTCCTAAGTCTCCAGCTTCCTCGGCTTTGTTCTTCGTTCCGAAAAAGGAAGGAGACCTTAGAACTTGTATAGATTACCGCGCCCTGAATCAAATCACCGTTAAAAACAGATACCCGTTACCTTTGATCCCTGAACTCCTGGACCAAGTCAAAGAAGCATGTATATATACAAAGTTAGATCTCAGAGGAGCCTACCACTTGGTACGAATAAAAGAAGGCGATGAATGGAAGACGGCCTTCCGCACCAAGTATGGGTTATTCGAATATCAAGTGATGCCATTTGGACTTTGTAACGCTCCTGCCGCTTTCCAGTATTTTATGAACGATGTCCTTAGATAACTCATGGATGTGTGTGTTGTTGTCTACATTGATGACATCCTTGTCTATTCATCATCTGAAGAGGAACATCAGAGACACGTTAAAAAGGTTCTCGAGAGACTGCGTCAACATAACCTTTTTGCCAAGCTTGAAAAATGCGTTTTCAACGTAACTGAAGTTGAGTTCCTGGGATTCATATTGTCACCTAATGGGGTTCATATGGATTCGAAGAAGGTCGATGCAATCATCAAGTGGCCATCACCAACCTCGGTAAAAGGAGTTCAAAGCATGTTAGGTTTCGCTAACTTTTACCGCAGATTCATTCCTGAATTCTCCCGGATAGTCCAGCCCATCACCGCTCTGTTAAAAAAGAACAAACGTTTTGAATGGTCTACTGAAGCAGAACAAGCTTTTCAGGACTTAAAAGCAAAATTCATTTCTGCACCTGTTCTGAAACATCCTCGCCCAGAACTCCCCTACATCGTGGAAACGGATGCTTCTAGTCTTGCTATGGGGGCAGTTTTATCACAAAGAGATCCAGTCACGCACCAATTACATCCTGTAGCCTTTTGGTCCCGCAAATTCTGGGCTCCCGAGATCAACTATTCTATTACAGACAAGGAACTTTTAGCTATCAGATCGGCCTTTAAAGCCTGGCAACATTATCTTTTGGGAGCCAGACACACAGTCACCGTAATGACTGATCACCGTAATCTACAATACCTGAAGACGGCCAAAGCTCAGTCTTCCAGACAGCTTCGCTGGGCTCTGTTTCTGGCTGAGTTTGACTTTATAACCACTTATCGACCCGGCAGTAAAAACGGAAAAGCAGATGCCCTCTCTCGGATGGGAGTAGATGAACATTTGACCAATCCAGAACCAATACCCATAATCCCAGAACAAAGGATTTTGGGGTTAGTCAGCACTCAATCCTTTGAAGACATCAAGACTGCAGTCAAGGCACTCCTAAACTCCGGCCGATTTGCAGGACTGGCAATTAAAGGGAAAAGAATTCTCAGTGGATCAAGACCTACCATATTTCCAAGGACGATTGTACTTGCCCTGTGAGAAAATACAAAAACAAGTAATCTCCGCTTATCACGACTCTCTGATGGAGGGTCACCCTGGCATTACCAAAACCATGGAAAAGATCAAAAGACATTTCTGGTGGCCATCATGGAAGAAGGATATTAGAGACTTTGTAATCTCCTGCGGTGTGTGTGCCCAGAATAAAAGTCAGAAGGAGAAACCAGCCGGCCTTTTACACCCTCTGGATATTCCTCCCTGTCCATGGCATACCCTGTCCATGGATTTCATCACGGACTTACCTCCATGCTCAGGGTATAATACCATTTTAGTAGTCGTGGATCTATTCTCCAAGATGGCTCATTTCATTCCCCTGAAGGGCCTACCTTCGGCTTCGGTATTGGCCCGAGAATTCTTAGAAAACATCATTCGGTTAGACGGTTTTCCCTCGGTTTTAATCTCCGATAGGGGAAGTCAATTCATCTCCCACTTTTGGCGAAGTTGCTGTCGTCTAGCCCAAATTGATGTAAGACTTTCAACTAGTCACCATCCCCAAACTGACGGACAAACCGAGAGGACTAATCAGACTCTAGAGCAATATCTGCGTTGCATGCTCCAACCAACTGAAAACCCTTGGAAGGATATTCTGTGGATCGCTGAATACGCTTACAACAATTCCACTCATTCTGGAACCGGGAAGACTCCCTTCTTCCTATTATACGGACATCATCCTAGAACCTCTAATTTGGATCCTCCCCAAGAATTCGAAACACCAGCTGTGGATCATTTACACTCTGAGATTACCCGTGCTTTTAAGGAAGCCACTGCCCATCTGCAAAGAGCTAAAGCTCAAGTCAAAAAGGGAGCAGATAGACACCGTAAAGAGGCCCCTCACTACGCAGTAGGAGACCAGGTCTGGTTATCCACTAAGCACCTGCCTCTAAAAGGATCCCGCACCTTCAACCCGAGATACCTTGGACCCTACACCATCTCTACCATAGTTAATCCGGTGGCAGTCAAATTGGAATTGCCTACGCATATGAAAATACATCCAGTATTCCATGTCTCCTTATTAAAACCAGTACAACCAGAAACTCGATTGACTGAACTCCCAGAACCCGTTTTGGTAGACGGAGAACTCGAATTCGAAGTAAAGAACATCCTAGACTCCAAAATCTCCAGATCTAAATTATACTATCTGGTCGATTGGAAAGGATACGGTCCCCAGGAAAGGTCTTGGGAACCCTCAGAATATGTCCACGCACCTCGTCTGGTCAAGAGATTCCATCTGAATCACCCCGACAAGCCAAAACCCCCGGAGAAGACACGCTTAGGAGGGGCCTTGAGGGGGGGGGGGGTACTGTCATGATCACTGCTTCCAAGGAGCCAGGACCAGCCCAATGTCCTTGGAAGCAGGCCCCGAACCCTAATCCTAGGCACCAGCCGGTCCCCACGGGGACCTTTTGGACCTTGTCCTGGCGCCGGTGGCACCAGGCTCATCAGAATCATTGGTCCCGGCACTGGAAGCGCCGGGCTCATAATATGTGTGCAGATGTTTGGGTGGACTTACCTGCAGCAGACCATGCTGCTTACTTACCAGCCACTTAGAAGTCCTCTGTGAACAGGAACTACTTTCTTACCTGGGTGGGGCAGCTCCATTCCCTGGATTCAGCATGGGGAAAGCTTCTAGAACTGGAACTCTTTTCTTACCTAGGCGGGGCTGTGGAAGAAGACGCCTCATCACTCCAAGGCTATTTAAACCACACCCGATAGAAGAAACGTGCTTCGCGTTATTCTGCATCTGCAGCAGAACGCTCACCGAGTCTGTTCCAGCCTTTCTTCTTTCGATCCTGAATCTGCAAGAATCATACTCACCATTCCTGTATCCAGTCGACAGCAGCACCTGCAGAGACAAGAAACAGCAGGTTAGCAAGGCAGTCTTAACTCGCAGTGCTTACTCACCTGATCCATCGGTTGCGGTCATTTCGGCACGCTGTATTTTCGCCTGTGAAGACAAAAGCATTGTCATTACTTACCGGCACTCTGAACTCTGGAATTCTTCACGCTGCATCGCCGCCTGCGGAGATAAAAGCATTGCATTTACTTACGGGCATTCCGCGGACTCCGGCGCTGCAAACAAACTTCTGAAAGACAAAAGAAGAGACATTAGACAGGTATTTACTTACGCTCATCGCGCTCTTCACAATAGAACGCCTGCAAATACTCCGGTGCCTCTTCAACACGAACTAAGCTGCAAGGGAAAAAACAGCTAGAGCGCTTGCATTTACTCACGCATTTCCAGGCGCTTTATTTCATCTTCCTCAAGAGTCCTGCAAGCAAAAGGGGAGAAAAGCATCATACGAAGTCCTGCCTTCCACCTAAAGACTCTAAAGACTATAAAGACTATAAAGACTATAAAGACTATAAAGACTAAAAAGGTGTCTGGAAACTCACCGCTCGTGCTATTAACGACGGTAACGGTCCTCAGAGTCCAAGAGGCCTAGGTTTCACCAGTGAAGGAACTGGCAACAGCGCCCTGCATCAGACGCAGATGGAGAGTCCAGCATTCACCTATCTAAGGTGAGCACGTTGACCAGGGGGCTCTACGGAGAAGCCGGGGAGAGAGAGGAAGAGAGGCATTACACAACCCACACCATTAACCCCTATATTCTTTCACCTGCAGAAACCTCACCCTACGAGTTCGTCACACAGTGCGAAGAGGTTCGACCCCAGAAGCCCATCGAGTCCTGCACATCACCTTTCGAGTCACAGACACCTTCCTGCCACTACCTGCGCCTCCGTGGGAATCAGGTGAGCGTTACAGTGCTGTGGGTACAAGAGGGCATACGTTAGTGCGTGCCTCACCTTTTGGAGTTGGGACGGACCTTGTGGCGTAGGATGTGGAAGCTTTTGGGGGCCGCAGATCCCTATTCCCCTAACATTCCCCTGGTTGGGCTGGATTCAGCCAGGCAAGAGGGATCAGAAGATACTGGGAGACAAACGGGGTGGCCATAGTGGGGTACCTGTTACAGGACGGGGAGGTGGTGGACTTTAGCGCTCTAGCGCAGAATTCAGGCGTATATTATGGCCAGGTCCTGCTGCATTCAGGCCTGGTGAGAGAGATTAGGAAAAGATGGCCTGAACTTGGTATGGGTGAAGAGCCTGACTCTTTTGCTAGAGGCCACGTACGATATGTCTGAGGGAGGCCATGTGGTCTCTAGAATATACAAATTGGTTTCCAGTAAGCTGGCAGAGCCTGTTCTGAGGAGGCATTCACTATGGGAAGCGGACTTGGGTAGTCCCATGGAACCTGGGAAGGTCCCTTCACAGACGCGGAATGGACCCAGGCTTTGTTATATACCAGGAAGGTCTCCAGGAATGCCTGCTTTAAATTACTGAAGCTGTTTGTTACGCATAGAGTATATATGACCCCCCCTACCCACAGAATTTCTCAGGGGTGGCAGAGCAGGTCTGCCCTAGATATGCAGATGATGCAGCTGATATGCAGCACATGTTTTGGAGCTGTCCGGTGGATCGGAGGTACTGGGAGGCAGTTGCAGATAGGGTAACCCAGGGGGGTATTGAGATGCATGCGTGGCCACCTGAGGCCTGCCTCTTGGGGATGTTCCCACGGGGGGAGGAAACACACCGCACACATCACCAGAATGAAAGATCTGATCTGCATGCTGGCCAAACGCAGGATTGCTATGGCCTAGCAGGCATTGGCGGGTCCCAGTGTTGATGCATGGTGGAGTGATCTGTATCGATGGGCAATGGCAAAAACTCTATGGTATATAGAGGTATGAAACAAATTAGTGATGATGTGGCTGCTTGGAACTCCTTGACCCAGGCGATGTGTGTACGCTTGGATGATATGACCCCGTAGAAGATCAGATTCCGTTTGTATATAGAGGTGAAACACCATCCCACCCATGGGCCCCGTGACATGGGGGCACGCCCCAGCACAGATGGCTGAGAACCTGGACTGGTATAGCGCAAGCAGGTGTTTTTGTAGGTTTATTTGGTGGTTTGTTTGGCTTGACTATAGTCTCAATTGGCTTCATGATCTTTAGTCTGTGGTCTACTCCGTCCTACTTTTTTCCTTTGTGTATTATTGTATTTTGATCTTTGGTTGTGTACAATGACTGTATGGATCATATCACTCATAAGACATTTGTTGTAGGCGTATGGAAAATAAAAACAGTTTCAAAACAAAAAATAAATACATTGACAGCAATCAGACAACACAATTGGAGGATGACCAGTGAGTTTGTACTTGGAATCGGAGCCACCATAGGGCCATTCGAAAGGGATTCCAACCCTCCCCACCACCGTACGTACTTCTGGCAGCCAAGAGCCAAAGCTCTGAGGCCACCATGGCAGTTTCGCAACAAATTGGCACAGAGAAAGTGAGCAGGTATTAGCCCCTTGCTTAGAACATTTCCTGGTTCCGTCAAATACATGGAGGCGAAAGCAGGACAGGACTGGTTAGGAATAAGGGCCCAATCTGAGGAGGTGGGAGGAGAATAAAAGGAATCAGGAGGAAGTGTGGGTTCGTCGGCTGAGGTCAAAGGTGGAGGTGGGGACGGCCAAGAGACCAGTAGGAGGGAGGAAGGAGTGGCGGAAATTGGTGATGATTTCTGGAGCAGGTGAGGTATTGGATGGAGAGTAGACATGGTAATGAATACGAGTGGTTCTGTTTGTGTAGCAAGTTTGTTTAAAAAAACTAGCTTAAGAAGTGGTTGTGAAGCGGATGTTACAGAGTGAAGGGAGGATTTTTGATCATTAGTAGTCTGGAGGGAAGAGTGTGCAGGAGGAAATAGGATGGTGGAGAAGGGAGAGATGGAGTACTGGAAGGAGGGGAAACAAAGGGTGGAGTGAGAACATTGAAGGTACAGGAGGAGGTTGGAGTCAGGCAGCATGGTTAAGAGGAAGGAGTAGAAAAGGGGACGATAGTGCGAGTGGCTATCAAGCAAGCAGGGTACTTGGAAGGCACAATTCTGAAATCCAGTTAGGACACCAACTACTAGATAGTTTAGGGAAAGTTAGGAAGTTTACAGAGAAGCTGTTCTGCCTTTAGGTTCTCACACCAAGATCAAGACAGAATTAGAGAGTAGGGGTTAACCTGGCTAACCTTCTGTAGTTACTAACCTGCGGCCATGGACGCCTGGGTTAGGGTGGAGATGCAATATAATACAATAGAGTGACACCCTATGGGCCCATAAAGAAGTCAACAACCCTTGATCCACCGCAGACTGGAAGTGATTCTTGTCCCATCTGTGACACACACTTGCACTTCACTTTTCCAGGGGTACTTTAAAAGCACAGAAAAAAGGTTAATTGAAAACACATTATGGCTCTGAAAATATTACTACAAAACGAAAAAATGTGAGCATCTATTTTACCTGATGTGAGTTCTTCTTGCAGGAGACCTATGCGTGTCGAACAAAGTGCTTTGTCTTTTTCTTTGATTTGCTGGTTCTGAGGAAGGAAGATGCAGCATGTATAGATTAATTTCCTGTACACTATAGGTGAAATAGTTTGTGAGTTCAGCTTAGTCAATTTAAAAAAACAAGAAACACAATTTGCTTCCTATCATTGGACTGTTCAAGTTCTTTGAATTAGCATGAATACAGACGTGTCCAAGCGTATGAGGCTTGAAAGTAATATCTAGTGGGTTGTGAATAGGTTGAGGTTAAGCATTTGCAGCACTGCAGAATGCTCCAAACATAAAATAACCTACAAACTATGTACCACTGTGAAAATGGGCCACTTTGAGACAAAGTAATGCGACAATGAGCAAGCAAGCATAAACCTTTCAAGGGTGTTTAGGGGGTTTCTTTATCTTCAATTCAGGTACATTTTTCTCAAGTGCACTAGGTAATACAACCCACATCATTTCACTGCCCCCACAGAGCTATAAATTGGAGCTATAACCACAACTTGCAGAATCAGCAAGCATGATCGTCAGACTTGATTGGTGATAATGTTCATCAAGCAGAATTTGCAATATTTCCCAGCAGCTAAGAGATCCTTAATAATGATATAGCCATCAGGGGATTATCAACAAAGTTCCTCATGCAGGGTTAACAATACTGATGAGGACATTGTGGATTTGCTATACTGATCAACTTCCAGTTGATTAGGATTAATGATAGCAGGCAAGGCATTAGCAATACTGACTTTATGAGATATTAATAAAACCACCAATCTAGATTAGCCATAGTGATCTCATACAGGATTAGCAATAATTACAAGTGTCATAGATGGCTTCAAGAAAACAAACTCTCGAAGATAGCTTAAGGGTTTTTATTTGAAGCATCATAAAGGGGACCGCTAAGGAGGTCCCTCCCTCTCTCATCTAGTGTGGCGGTTCGCTCCCTAGCTCAGACATCCCTTAAGCCCAGGATGTTCTCCAGAGATCGGTAACACCAACTACACAAGATTCAACCTGTCTAGCAAACACCCTTTCTAACCATCTTCCTCTGGAACAATGTAGGTGGTCCCTAACCTAGGTCCCTATATAGCAGTGATCACCAACGTGAAGGTCGGGAGCAACATGTTGCTCGTGGCACCGTAAATTGTTGCTTGCCAGCGGCTCTGGGCCATGGTATGGAGGCCTAGAAGGAGGTGCTGAAAGTTTGACGCTTCAGCAGTTTAGCTAGGGCACAGTCCTGGACTGTGAGATAATGTTGGACAATGAGCCTGCTGTGGTTCCAGTTGGTTTAGTTTTGCAGCTGCAAGAATTGAGTTTGTTGCCACCATGCAAATTATTTTTCAGTAAATGTCCTAACGTATTACATCAGTGTCATTGTTAAAACCATTTCATCTTCAGATACTTTGCGCCCAGCTGACTAATGTTTTAATGAGTAAAATAAATCAACAATGTTCCCATGCTTTTGTCCAGGGGAAAACTCTTCCTTGTACAACTAGTAGGAGCATAATGGACAAATACTTCAGCAAAGACCGTTAGTCTATATACGTGAAAGCTGCTGGCAATAGTTGTCGGGTTTTAATTTGCACCTCAGGTGATTTTAGAAGGTTTAAGAATTTGCCTATATGAGTCTTTTATTAGTGTTTTTACCATCTTCAATTGCTTTTCTTGTTTAATTTGTGCCAAGTCGTGTTACCATACTGTAGAGACTGCTTATGAGCGGACTCATAGTTTTTCAAGGTTTGACGTGTTAGCGCCGGCGCGTCAGGCACGGTTTGTGAAGGGAGGCAGGAGGCAAGCCGATCGCTTGTGTCTTCGGGCACCTCATAAGGTATTTAAACCAGCATGGGATTAATAGAGGTGCTTGACGCTATTAAGGCAGCTAGAGCGAGATGAGATGCCGCCTGTTTATCTCCGTCTGCCTGTTACAACCCGCTCCCCTCTCCCAAGCTGCTGTCTGACTTTTCTAGTGCTCCGGACGATAATAGCGTCTGTAACTGTCAAATTCCCACATCCTGTGAGGTTGCTACTAAGGCCCACAAGGCGGGGGAGCTGGTGGACAGCATGCAATTAGGTCAGTCCATGTTGGTCCCTACTACAGGGGCTAATCTTAAAGTCTCAAAACCCTTTAACACGCGCAGACACCATGATAGGACAAAGAGAACATTAGGAAAGTGGTCTAATCAAGCCCGCACTTCATGCGACAATGAGGTCCTAACTGCACCTCTATCATGTGCATTGAAATGTATGTTGCTAAACACAAGATCATAAATTAAACACGCAACTGATGTTGCTACGCACATTGAAGAGCACAACCTAGATATTTGCGCTCTCACTGAGACTTTGTACTATGAGTCCGCAGGACCATCCTTGGCATTGTCCATACCAGAAGGGTATAGTATGTTGAGGCATGACAGATTAGATAGCGGGGGGGAAGGAAAAGCCCAGATTTTAAAATCTGACTTAAAAATCTGGGAAAGTAAGGTGGAAGATATCCCAGGCACAGAACCCATTTTAGTCAAAATTGGTATCAGTGCAGAATCTGCTCTTAATATCATGCTACTTTACAGAGCCCCGATGTCAGCACCAAACTTCCCGGCCCCAGCTCAGTAATTCTCGCTTATCTCTACTCAAACTTAACATCAAACTTAGTTAGGTGATTTTAACCTCTGGTTGGGCAGCGACATGGATGCCACCTCAGGGTCCATGGAGATTGCATTAGAAACATTAGGTTTCTTACAATTTATCAGAGAGCCCACACGTGTCTGTGTGCGTCTCTCTCCCTCTCTGCGTGTATGTTCCCCCGTGTCCGTCTGTCTCTCTGCCCCCGTGCGCCTGTCTCTCTGCCCCCGTGCGCCTGTCTCTCTGCCCCCGTGCGCCTGTCTCTCTGCCCCCGTGCGCCTGTCTCTCTGCCCCCGTGCGCCTGTCTCTCTGCCCCCGTGCGTCTGTCGCTCTCCCCCCCGTGCATCTGTCGCTCTCCCCCCCGTGCATCTGTCTCTCTCCCCCCGTGCATCTGTCTCTCTCCCCCCCGTGCATCTGTCTCTCTCCCCCCCGTGCATCTGTCTCTCTCCCCCCCGTGCATCTGTCTCTCTCCCCCCCGTGCATCTGTCGCTCTCCCCCCGTGCGTCTGTCTCTCTCCCCTGTACGTCTGTCTCCGTCTCTCTCGCTGCCCCTCACTATTTTAAGTTCCAATAAACAAAGGAAAATTAAAGAAGAATCAACATTGCAGTTGGCAAGATGGTGTGCCACTGCTTACCAAGAGGAACAGATCATTTTCATGTTGTCAAACATTTTACCACAAAGAGTACACAATCTGTCTGTTGGATGCAGTAGGTTTGCAAGTCTCCCCTTGATTTGTACTTCACCACACATTATCCCATACTCCCAGTGAAACGTTGCAGATTCTCAGGGCATCTTAATGTTCTTTCACCAAGTTGAAATGAGCCTTCCAAGTTCCCCATATCTGCTCATGCTAAAGCAGGCATCATCTATTATCATAAACTAAGCTTTCTGATACCATATAGTAATCCATCTGCCTGAGCCATTCCTCAAATCGTTAAGGCGTAACTTCCTTCCAACGTGCAGCAATATCTCATTTTGCCATCCCTTAAGTTATTTCTGACTTTCACAGTGGGAGCTGGATGACACAGCAAAAGCTTTGCACTCGGACGACTGAGAGGGTGGCATTTTGGTTCAGGATACACACAGAAGCACATAATTAATAGTGCATTGCAGAGGAGGCAATCTTTGGCTGCAGAATGGGATAAATACGATCCTTTTAAACAAAATACTGCAGCAGAATCCAGCTTGACGAATCCAGGGATAGATTAGTGTTAAGATGATTCCTAGAATCTTTCCTTGTGGAAAGATTTTAGGAGGCCACCCTAGTTGTAGTGAACAGGGGAACTCAGAGGTTAGTCAAAATCCAATCAAGGTAGCAATGGAGAGCAGTCAAAGCATTTGAGTGGGGTCAGGGGTCCATAATAAGTCCATACAGTGAAGCACACATTAATTCAATTTGGAAAGGAATGTATTAAAATACTATATTTATTATAGGTCTCAAAACACACTACAAAAGGAAACAAGCAGGTGATAATATTGCACAACACTCAATAATATACATATATACAGTCAGTCACCACAGGTTCTTAAAATGCATTCATTGATTTCAATCAATAAAACAACCCAAGTGATTCAGTAAGATGGAGCAAAGTCTCAAGAAAGATGCTGCAGCTTCAGAAGTCCGATCCCTATGAAGAACAGGGCCTTGTGCCCAGAAGTCACATGCTTCTCCCCATCTGATGCAGGTAAAGTACTTGTGTTGGTTACTGCTCAAGAGAACCGATGCAACAAAGTTACTGGTAAGTAAAAATGTGTTCTTATCTTTCAGGTTTTACTGCTCAGGTGCAACGACCAAAAAACAGTGGAACGGAAGGATACAAAGAGACTTGTTCTCAATGTTAACCTATGGACAACAGGGGGAGACACATGCTTTGCATTAACTTAAAAACCCTGACTCAAATTTTCGCAGAGCAGTAGATGGGTCGACAGGGGCAAGGGGGGCAGGGGATTGGTGGTCGTTGGAGGTGGGTTTTCCATCCTTGGTTCCAGCGAGAGGTGCCCATGAACTGCGGGTGCAAGGATTCTTCCCGTCGTGTCCAGGAGCAGAGTTCAACCCTTGGAGATGGAGAAATGCAGAAAGCACTGATCCAGACCTTTTCAGGGAACTTCACAGGATGGGGGAAGGCGAGTTCCAGTGACTGTCACCACACACAGATGACAGCAGGAGTCCTTCCAGTCACAGTTGATGTTACGCTCACCTGACTCCCACGGAGGCGCTGGCCTGGTTCGCGCTGCTGTGACCTCTTCTAAGGTGATGCGCAGGGTTCGGAAGACGGACTGGACCGGGCCCCCAAATCTGGCTTGTCTGGCTCGCAGAAGTATCCTTCTGTAGGCGAAAATAGGGGATTAACTGTCTGCGGGGTAATGCAATCGGCCTCCCACTTTCCCCTCTCACCCTCCTTGAAACTCTTCTGTGATTTCTCGTAGCGTCTCACCTTAGGGTCTGGAAGGACGAGCTCTCCATCCTGCTTCTGATGCAGGGGCGCGTTGGTATCCAGTTACTTCACTGGATTTTCGGATTGGTGAGAACCAAACTTGCTTGGCTTCCAGGTAAGTTTTTTGATAAGAGGTTCCCCTTGTGTCCATGCATTAATGTACTAATGCTAGTGTCTTTTTCCCCGTAGGGGCCGGGGTACGGAATGCCGGGGAACAGGCACCGACCCGAGATGAGAGGTGAAATCCTTGTAGAAATCAGGTAAGTCTTTAATGAGCGTTTTTTGGTAATGTCTTTTCATTCGCTCATTAACACTGATGTCTTAGGGGCCGGGGTCCGGAAATGCCAGGATGCGGCATGGACCCGAAATGAAGAGGGAATGAATCAACAGGTAAGTCTTAACATGGAGATTTAGCTTTCCTTATTCCCTTCTCTCTCTCACCTTTTGTTCTGGTGTTTTTCTCCCTAGGCGCTGGGGCGTGACTGCGAATCCGGATGATCGCTGCTGAACATGGAGGCGCCCTGTAAAGGTGAGTGGAATGCGGCGCTGCAGCGATCAACGCGATGAGCTTTTAAATTAAAGTCTTCCTTTTCAGGATTGTCGGCGAGATGTCTCCGGGATGCGGATTTAGCAGGTAAGGACTTTTCCTTCTTCTGTTCTCTTCTTCTCTTCCTTTGCAGGTGATCCAGGATGCTGGCAGGCGTGGCAGAAGTCAGGATGCAGGAGCAGACACGGTGAGCGTCCAGCTGCTAGATGCAGAACAACGCGAAGCACGTGTGGCTGTTCGGGTGGGGTTTAAATAATCTTGGAAGAAGTTCCAGGTATGTATCCTTCCCCGACCACGCCCGGATGGTAAATTAGTCCCACAGGTAAAGTAGTTCCTTTCAGGCCTCAAGGAGGCCGGGATCCTGCAGCATGGTCTGCATCAGGTAAGTGCACCCAAGCATTCCCATAATGAGCCTGGCGCCTATGGTGCCAGGACTGATGTCTTTTATGAGCCTGGCGCCATAGGTGCCAGGACACTGTCCAAAGGGCCCCTATATGGGGTTGCTGGGTCCTTCCTTGGGGACTGGATGTCCGCTTTCGGGGACGCCGGGCTTGAACTGGCTCCCCGGGAGCGGGCATCATGACAGTTGAAGACCTTCTAGAGCAGGATACCTTAAAGGTGGGAGGCAGAAATTTGCAGAAAGGCTACATGCGCCATAAGCTAGCGCTCACTGAGGTTCTGGCTAAAAAAGCATAACGACAATTCTAGTGAGGTAGCCCAATGGAGAACAACAACACTGACGAAGGCTCTGAACGGCATGTTGAGACTGGTTGGTTCCACCAGTGCAGGAGTTGAAGCACCACTCAGGGCTTTCAGGATCAGGTATTACAACAGGGCTTCACCGGGCCAGTGGCAGGAAGGGATGCTGGGCCTCTGGGCCTCTTCAAGAATCTTCTTCGGATCTTCAGTCGGTTGTTCTACAAGGGATTCTTGGCTCCAAAGCTGATCTGAAGCAATGGCTGCAGGAGTCCTCTGCTTATCCAACATCCAGCCTGGAAGCAAGTCCAAGCCCACCAATGGTAAGGGTCTGCACCATTAAAACAGCCAGTAGTTATCCAATCGGAAACAACTATTGGTTTCACTCATGCTCCACACCCAGACTCTTTGGCTCCAGGAATGTGGAATTGGACCAAACAGTCCCTCACACTTCTTGAGCCATGCACACACCAAGGCATCACACCAAAGCAGCAGCTTTCCCAGGCAAGTGCATGACCTTGCATGCGATTTCCTGACCTGGTGTGGCCATTTTAGGGCACTAGCCACGTTTAGTATCCATACATGGCGAGGGTGTACACTAGAAATAACACAAACATTGTACAAATAAAACTGTTGCTACATCTTGTCTTTAGGCACATAAAAATAACCAAAAATCCCAAGTATAAAAGACTAGGGTGATACAAAGTATACCCATTGCACTGCATTTCCCAGTACTGTTCAGCAAAAGGCCGGGGGAGTGAAGCTGAAGGCTTCACTTCCGGGAGTCCATAGAACTATGGGGGTGAAAGTTGCCAAAAGAGAAATCTTTCCTAACAATTAGGCACTTTCCAATGGCAGAAAATGCAGGTGATGCTCAATCAGCAAAACAGTGATCCCACTCCTAGACTGAGGATAGAAAAGATCAAGAGCTTCATGGGAACACAATGGCAGCAGAGATGGAGGATAAAACTATGTTCACCGTCTCAACGGGAGAAATCACTGCGGATAGCACCCTCGGTTTCTGGAGATATAGAGCTTTGCATCTTAGGAATGGATCAATATAGCTTCCAGAAACCTCATTCTGAGTTTGACAGTGGAGTAATTAAGTGGTGATAATGGAATCACTGTGACGTTTACTGCACCACCCTGTTCATGCTTTTAGGGAACACCTCTAGCTCTGGGCCTGTGCAATTACCACAGTGGCAATTGGTCCAAACCCCAATTGAGTTCTATGGGGACTCAAAAATAGAGAGCAATAACCACCTTGCACTGTGGATTTCCCTCCACTTTCAAGGTGATAATGCAGGGCTAATGTTAATTCTGCTCACTGGATTTACCAATGGCTGAACTCTGGCTTAACTCTTAATATGGGCTAAGCCAGCAGTAGTAAAGTTTAAATGTGCTCATTGGTCAGCTGTTACCAGCTGTTAGTCTTCACCAAAACAATCTGACCATTAGAGAAACAGGGAGATACCACGCCTTCGACAGGCACTGGAAGCTGCACAGGAACAAGGTCCACCTGGAAAAATAATTCCAGACACTCAAAAACACCACTATGCCAACTCTTGCCTCTGCACCAACAAACAATAGAATGCAGATCCGCCCCTCGATTAATTCGGCCTAGCCGCACACAACGTCATTCTCAAGCACTGGCGCTGCCAGAATGCAGATACCATAGTCCATTTGGTCTTGCCGCACATATTCTACTAATCTTACACAACCACTGAATCACATCTAGCACTATTATTCAGCTACACACCACCTATTGCACACTGGCTGCACACAAACTGAGTGCACCCAAGCACGTTTTTCTACACTATTCTCTCTACTGACCTGGACTGCGGTCCCCGAGAGCATTCAACCAACAGCGCATTGGAATGAGAACAATGGTAAAAGGCACTACACAAGTGCCAAATAACATAACGGAAAGATCCTTAGAGTCTTCTTCCGCACTGTACACTAGAGAAGCTTCAAGTAGTTGACAGAAGGAATTGATCAGGGGTCTATAGATATAAGAAAACATGGCTCGGGGTGACCTCAGCCCACAAATCACATCCCAATATTTGTCAGACTTCTAATCAGTGGAACCAGACTCACTTCGGTTTCATGGGCACAGCAAAATGCTTGTTAAGTGAGGAGTCTTGTAGAACCTCCCCAAGTCCAAAGCCTTTCACATTCATAAATGGAAGCCATTTTGAGCCATGAATAAGAGCACGCTAAGAAAAAGCCAAAAGATGGCCGATCCTTCAGTGAAACGCAAACAGGAAGAGCAACAGAGCCAAGTGCCGAATTGAAGAACTTAAAAAAACACCATAACGCCATTGAGGTAAAATGGCCATACTGTGGTGCAACATTGTAAATGGCAAAGAGATGCCTCTAGCTCATTACTACAAATACATGGATGAGAAAACTCACCCATTGACAATATGAAGCACTTTTGGAATGCCTCTGCTCTTGTCATATGAGTTAAGGCATAACATATAATGAGCTGCTAACTTTGATGAGGCTTTGGGAAAAAGTCTCAATGTTGACATATGTCAAGACACACAAAACGCTAGCAAAACAACTATGGGGCTGCCAGAAGGAGTAAAAAGGATTTTTATAACTAAAGAGGAAGCATTTCCCCAACATGTTAGTAATAACTTACAGAATCAGTTAGGTACTGGAGTCAAACTTGTGTTTGACTAATTGGTCTAAAGTTGCAGTGCAACCTGGTCAGTATGTAAGGGACACCGATCAGATAAGAGCCACTAATTAAAACATGCTTACATCTGCATTGTCCACAAGGCCGCCTGGGGCCTCAATACCTGCAACTCTCTCTTCCTAAATATCTTCCTTCTCGAGCTCTTCGTCATCCGCCTCCAAGTCCCTCAGGGTCAGTCGCTTCTCCAAGCAACGAGTTGGTGGTAGATCTCTTTCTTCGGCTGGGGCCTCCCTCTGGAACAGACTCTCTGCCTCGCTGAAACTTGAGGAGAACCATCTCCGGTTCCAGAATCACCTCAAAACCTTCCTCTTTGCTTCTGCTTTCTCTCCTCCTCTCCCATGCTGAATTCCTGGCTGAAACTGTAGTGGTTACCTGGCCACTCTCAGATCTCGGGCCCCAGGTTTCCTCCTGCAGCAGTTACTCACCTGCATTGCCTCCCTGGAAACCCCCACACTTGGGGACTGTTCTTTGTACCCCTACAGTCCCCCACCAGCACTTGACACCTGATGTCTGCACTTACCCTGCACTTGCCGCCAGCTGGCCCTACTTCTCTCATTATTTATTCTTTTACCCCATGTACTGCACTGTCCCCCACTGCGCACTTTTCCTCTTCCCCCTTCTCCTGCACTTACGCGATCTGAATGACACCTGGCCTAGTAGGATCGTGGTCTCTGTCTTCCCTCCGTTTCCCCCCCTCCCTTGTTGCGTCGCGCCTTGAAACACTTGTGTATAGGCGCGTTATAAATGCCATATCATGCATTAGATAGCAGGTGAGTTTTCATGAAATAGGCAATACAAGGTAACTGGATACCTAAATCACTTTAGACTTCTGGTGACAGAAGACTTTTTGGCAAATAAATATCCTCAAATTCGTCATCGTTATTGATGTTTACTTTCCTTCTTACCTATTGGAGGCGCCTGATACCTTTCCACTGTTTTT
Organism: Ambystoma mexicanum; assembly: GCF_040938575.1. NCBI lineage: Eukaryota > Metazoa > Chordata > Amphibia > Caudata > Ambystomatidae > Ambystoma > Ambystoma mexicanum. The sequence goes on along the minus strand of NC_090927.1, from coordinate 309,268,506 downwards.
CTCTGTCTTAAGTTGTAAGGTCGATCATTTTCCTCTCCTTCAACTTCAACTTCTTCATCTCCATCTTCCTCTTGAGATTCTAAAGCAGAAAATATGTGTTTAACCCAAGACTTCAGAAGACACTTTGGCATTGCCATTTGCAAAAACATTACATGTAATGAACAGTGCCGGTTGTTCTCAGTTACCCTTCCTCCAGACTCGGAAGATGTCCTGGCTGCAGATCATCATATGGGAATAATCTTTGCACAGTAAGGAACAAGTTACTTACCTGTAACTGTTGTTCTCCAGCATGGGTCTGGCATGGATTCACATGCTCATGAATATTCCCCGTCGTCAGGCCGGGAATCCTCGGTAAAGAAAAAATCAGTATCAGTTTTGTTTCTGATCTGTCTTTCTTAGTATTAACCAATCACTGATCTGCGGGTCATACTGCCCTCAGCCAATGACTGCCCTCTACCTAAGCCCCTCCCCTGGCAGCCATCCTCAGATTTGGCAGCACGTAAAGTGGCAGTATGACCAAGTGAAGAGCCGCAGAGGGGAAGGAGGGAGGGTTCGCATGTGAATCCATGCCAGACCCATGCTGGAGAACAACAGTTACAGGTAAGTAACTTGTTCCTTCTCCAGCATGGGGTCTGGCATGGATTCACATGTTCATGAATATAAGAATAAATAGCAGTATACACATGCACAACCACGGGAGGTGGCAACAGGCTCAACATTAAGCAATACAGCTCAACATTAAGCATCTCTTACCTCCTCACCAGGCTCACCTTAAGCGAACAGGTTGCGCAGCACTGCTTGGCCGACCCTAGACTCCTCCCTGGAGTCCCAATCGACGCAGTAGAATCTTGTGAAGGTGTGCATCGACCTCCACGTAGCAGTCCTGCAGATGTCCAGCAGGGGCACACCAGACAGACACGCTGTGGTGTTAAGGACTTCAATTCAGCACCCCAACTAAGTCAATGCCTGGTCTGGGATGCCCAAGGGAAGCCCTTATTTATATATTTTTATGACAAATCATAATCTGGATGATAAACCCTTATATAACGCCCCTCTCTTTGAATCCCCCTGACCTCACTGAGCCAAGAAGTAGGTTTGTTTTGCAATTTACAAATTTATTGGAAAATTAAACAAGATATATATATCACACTTTTATAAATAAATTAATATTTGATAACACACTTATGAAGTTAACGTTGATCAACAATGGATCCAAGCACACTTTTTATCAGTTAGGAGTTGGTACAGAAAGGATAAAATAGCTGAGAATGCTTTATGGTTTCAAGGAAGAGTAATGGTGGAAAGGAATGCAGTACAGAAATAAACTGATATGGGCTCAACAAGAGATAATATAATCACTTTTCCCCCTTTGTGGCAATTCACTCCCCCCTATGCAATATAAAGAGATGGAAGGAAAGCACACAGTTTTCAGGATTACAATCACAATACAATACGAATTTCAGTTCCCCCCCCCTAGCAAGCTTAGAACACAGGGATGATTTTAAAACACAGGCAAAATACTTAAATGTGATTTGCAAAAAAGTGAAAATATGCTAAAAATGATTTTAATTCCCTATAGGCGATTCAGGGTAGGTGGCAGCTACTTTGAATTAGTTCAGGTCAACACCATCAGTGATTCATGAAGGGTTATTAGGTTGAAAACGGATTTCAGCAATGCAAAGCAAAAGACAGCGATTTTTTGACAGGTGGTGAAATGAGCTAGTTGCAATTCGCGGCACTTTTTCCGAGTGCGTCGAGCGAGATTACGGAAAAACTATAAGGAGTAGGGCTGGTTGGAAAGCTGAGGATCTTAGCTTTAAAATGAAAGTTAAATCTCGTTCCTAGCACATGCGGTTCCAAAGATACTGACAATTTTGACGAGGTAGATTTTCAGAAATAAAGTAGTGATTCAGAATGGCAAATGACACTTTCATAGGTTTAAAGTCAGAGAATGGACACGATTTCTATGATGCAGTTCTGGACAGGTTAAAATGGATTGAATCAGATTATTTTACACTAAGATTGGTTCTGGCACAGTTTTCAGGATACTCACTCCTAGTCTTGGAAGGAATGGGCCTCTGTCACGGATCTGGGCAACAGGTTTAGCTGCGGTTCTCTCGCCACGGACGGTCTCTGGTGCCGGTTCTGCTCACAGCGATCTGGGTGAGCTCTGCTCTGCTGGTCTGGATCTCTGGTTCTGGCAAAAGTTCTTGGCACTGCACAGCGGTCTGGTCTGGATACAGCACTGCTTTCTGGGTTCTGGCATAGGGTTCTAGCCAGAATCAAACAGCACAGCCGGCTGTTAAATAGTTTGGTTAGATGGCTGGATTCTGAGGCCTGTTGGGAAGGATTCAGCTTTTGGACTAGGTCTCTCTGCTGAAAGTTCTGAAGTCTAGATTCTAAGTTCTGTTTCTGGAGTCTTCTGGATATTGTCTGGTCCGGCAAAATGCTTCGCAAAAAATCAGTTTGAAATGGAAAAGTGAATGTCCCTACCTGGATCTCAATGACTCCTTTTATGTCTTTTGAAAATGGGTGTGTGCGTGGGCATAACTAAGCCTGCCCCTCACAACTTATCATTGGCCAAGCTCTCCTCTCTCCCTTGATTGGGGGAATGAAATGGAGTGTCATCGTGATGAGGTAGGTTTATGAGTCAGAGGATCCTCCCCTTGTCAATTTGCGCACAAATCTATTTTTGATCCAAATACATATTTATCTATGTACCATTCTTCTAATATTATATGTCCAGTTAACATATTTTCTGTAGCACCAAATCATCCGATCCCTGTGTTTGTAAGATGTCGTGTCCACTTATGACAGAATTCTGCCCTTTTCATCAAGAACACAACCTCTAAACTTTTCCAGAATTTACACAAACATGCACAAGGAATATGGGCATCAGATGATAAAGTGTCAGATTTCTAACATACAGACATTTGGAGTAATACCTTATTTTACGCTACTACCCCCCAGAACATACCACAGAGTCCTAACACCTCTTAAAATGTGCACAGAAAAATTACAAGAATAATGATATTAATTATATAATTTTGACAAGTCCGTACTATGAATTATCCATCTTTTTTTAAATTATGCTCTGGCCCAGAGGGGTGTGGTTTCCCAAAACACATGGTGGAATTTCTGGTTTGTCCACTTCCTCCAAGTTTAGCTTGCTCACAGAGGCACAGCTCCTCCCAGTTTCTTCTAAGAGGAAGCCATTTACGACCCTTTGATTAGCATTTGTCTGAGCCAAGGAAAGCTCATTGTTCTGTTTCCTGCAGCCCCAGGTACCCCACCCCTAATTCAATCAGAGAGGTGTGATCTCCTTTTGGCGGGGGCAGCAGAATGCAGGCCAGGCCTGTGAATGCATTTGCTGGGCAAGTTTCAACTCCTGTCGGGGGTAGTTGCCGGGCAGAATTCAATCTCTTCAAGCCAGGCTTCAGCTAAATGTCACTATTGTTCAGTTTTCTTCATTCAAATCAAACTTACAATTTTTACACATGCAGCTAGAACGCGGATTCTAAGTTCAAAACTATGACATTTAAACAGTTGCAACCTATGTGACACTCAAAAGTAGGTCACTCATTTATTTTAAACATTTCGATTTTAGTGGTTTTAAATCCAATTTCACTTAAGTTGCTAACATCCACAGCTCAGCCAGTTTTGTTATAAACATTGCTTTAGGCTCTTCATCTTTCGAGATTTTGTATGCACACAAGACTTCATTCTGCCAGATGTCTGTTGGTGTTCAGTAAGATTTTTGAATATCTTGCACTGTTTGGAATAGGCATTTTGAGCTTGCATTTCAGAGAAACAAAGGTGATTTCAAAGCGCTTTTTGAGCTAACAGGCACTGCTGTTTTTCCTTTGGCACCACGTTTCACTCATGGCGCTTCTGGCCCATCACGCTTGCACTGGTGGGTGGCAGGTCAGGCAACCATTTTGGTGTGTGCAAAACTGTGCGGTTTTCCTGGATTCTGGCGAAAATGTGGGCTTTTCGGCCATCTTGGATTTTCTAAACCCACATCACCAAATGTTGCAGCATAATAACTTGAACGTGGGTCAAGACACCCGACAGTGGTAGCAGCGATCGCTCTGGTCGAATGGGCTCTCGGACAGCCGGGCAGCGGTCTGTTTGCCAACCGGTGACAGTGCATGATGCAGCCGGAGAGCCATCTGGAAATGGAAGCCTTCGAGAGAGCCTTCCCTTGACTCACAGGTCCAAAGTTCACAAACAGCTGTGATGTCTTCCTGCGTCCTGCGTCGATGCGCCGTCGTCGAGGACCTCCTCCGACGTCCGACGTCATCCGATGTGATAAGTAGGACGCACGACGCCCGTAGCCTCAGTTCTAGTTTTTTCCCCCAGAACGTGGGACATTAGTCAACTGCCAGTCAGACACAAAGCCTTGCGGAACGTAAGCTGCAATAGCAAAAGAAATTCTGCAGCGGGGAAGGCAGGGCGGGAGCGATATGGAATACGTCGTCGGACCATCCCATCGAAAGAACGTTACCAGGTAAGAAAGTAACTTGTTCTTCGAGGGGATTGGGTCCTCCGACGTATTCCATATCTATGACAGACTCCCAAAGCAGTACCAGAGCAAGGAGGAGGGAAAGAATTTAGAATCAAAATTTAGAATAGTCAATCAAATAGCAGAGCAAAGGACCGCCTTGCCAAAGGCCAGATCCTGTGCTCGGATGGAATCAAGGGAATAGTGACGTACAAATGTATGTACTGAAGCCCAGGTGGCTGCATCACAGATGTTGCGAATAGGAACACCCCTCTGCAGGGCAGTAGATGCAGCCATACCCCTGGTAGAATGGGCCCGCAAGCCAGCCGGTGGGTCCTTACCCGCCAAGCGGTAGCACTCCGAGATGGCCAAAATAATCCAGCGAGACAAAGTCTGTTTCGTCACAGCTTACCCTAAACGCTTTCCAGCGTAACCAATAAAGAGTTGATCGTCCACTCTGACCCGGGACATGCGTGAAACATAAAAGCTTAAAGCTCTCCTAGGATCAAGCCTATGGAGCCTCTCCTCTTCCTTACGAGGATGCGGAGGAGGATAGAATGCCGGAAGAACAACCTTCAGGGCCAAATGAAATTCCGTCACTACCTTCGGAAGAAAAGAAGGACGAACTCTAAGGACAACCCTGTCCTTGTGAAACACAGTGAAGGGTGGCTTAACTGAAAGTGCCTGTAACTCACTCACTCTGCGTGCGGAAGTAACCGCAACTAAAAACACAGTTTTCAGAGTTAACAGCTTCAAAGGGCAAGAATGTAAAGGCTCAAACGGAGCACCCATAAGAAACTTAAGAACAAGGTTTAAATCCCAACCGGGCACCAGGAAAGGTGACGGAGGGAACAAATTAGTGAGCCCTTTCAGAAACTGTGAAATTAAAGGGATTTTAAAGTAAGAACACTCTTCAGACGAGCGCTTAAAGATGGACAGCGCCGCCAGGTAACCTTTAATGGTACCCACTTGCAAGCCCCTGTGGGCCAAAGAAAGTAAAAAGGACAGAACCATGGGGATGTCACATGCAAAAGGATCCACATTCTGAACTCGGCACCAGTCGCAGAATTTACGCCAACGGCAACGGTACAGAGACTTTGTTGCTGGACTTCGGGCCGAAAGCAACACCTCCATCAGGTCTTCAGGGAGGTCCCAATCCATATACCTCAACCTTTCAGAAGCCAAGCGTGAAGGTTGAGGGATCTGACCTCTGGATGGAGAACATGACCCCCCTCCCGTGAAAGCAGATCGTCTCGGTAGGGAAGACGACGCGGAGGGCAGATGGACAAGTCGAGAAGGTCCAGGTACCACGTCCTCCGAGCCCACGCCGGAGCAATGAGGATCATCCGGGAACCGAACTTCCGTAACCTCTGCAGCACTTGCGGGATGACGGGGACTGGAGGAAACGCGTACAGCAGCGGGAACGACCACTCCACCACGAACGCGTCTCCCAAGGCTCCTTTTGGAGGAAATTCCCGCGAGAAAAACCTTTCGCACTTCCGGTTGACACTGGAGGCGAAGAGATCCACTTGAGGGGTCCCCCAAAGGGTGAAGATCTCCAGGAGAATCTCCTGAGCCAACTCCCACTCGTGAGAGATCGTGCTCTGCCTGCTCAGAGCGTCCGCCGTCACGTTTTCGTCTCCGGCCAGATGAACAGCCGAGATCGAAACTTCCTGCTGGATGGCCCAGAACTCGAGCTGCATCGCCTCCCTGCACAGAGGAAGTGACCCTGCCCCCCCCCCCCTTTTTTGTTGAGGTAGTGCATGGCCACTGTGTTGTCCGTCAGGATCAGGACACTCTTTCCTCGCACAGTCGGCAGAAAAGCCTTCAGGGCTAGCCTGACGGCCCGCAGCTCCAACAGATTGATTTGGAGTCTGGACCCCGACGGAGACCAACGACCGCTGACTGTCAGCCCGTTGGCATGAGCTCCCCACCCCGTGAGGGATGCATCCGTCACGATCGTCACCTCCGGCCAGGGAAGCCAAAAAGGAGCCCCCTTCATCAAGTTGCCTTCGGCGGCCCACCACAGAAGGTCCCGGGCGACCGAGGGCGGCACCTGAACCAGGTCCGACATCCTGCCGGAGGACTGCGACCATTGCGTCTTGAGCGCCCACTGCAAAGATCTCATCCGCAGGCGAGCCTCTGGCACCAGAAGAATGCAGGATGCCATGAGGCCGTGCAGCCTCAAGAACTCGAACGCTGGGAGCGTCTGGGCATGCTGAAACTTGTGCACCATCTGCTGAATGTGAAGAGCCCTCACCTAGGGAGGAAAACACTGCCCCAGGGAAGTGTCGAGCACTGCTCCGATGTACTGGAGCCGCTGCGTTAGCGTCAAATGGTACTTCTTTAAATTGAGGGAGAAGCCCAGCCCGTGAAGGGAGTGGCAGGTGACGGACAGATGATCCAGGACTTGCTCGGGAGAGCTCCCCCTGATCAACCAATCGTCCAGGTAGGGGTAGACTTGAATCCCCCCTTGGCGGAGATGCGCTGCCACCACCACCATGAGCTTGGTGAAAACCCTCGGGGCGGAGGTCAATCCGAACGGCAGGACCCGAAACTGAAAGTGCGAGTCGCCAACCGCGAACCTCAGGTACTTCTTGTGCTTGGGATGGATCGGCACATGGAAGTAAGCATCCTTGAGGTCGAGTGACACCAACCAGTCCTGAAGCTGAAGGGCCTGGAGGACTTGAGAGTAACCATCTTGAACTTGTCCTTCCTGAGGAGTTTGTTCAAACCGCGCAAGTCCATGATGGGTCTCAATCCCCCGTCTTTCTTCGAAACCAAAAAATAAGGGGAATACCATCCCATGTTCCTCTCCGCTACAGGCACCAGTTCTATGGCGCCTTTCTCCAGCAGGGCTTGAATTTCCTGAGCAAGGAGCGGATCCGGACTCTGCAAAGAGAGGTTCCCCGGTGGATTGTCGCGAGGCCTGTGCCGAAAAGGAAGACAGTAGCCGTGGGTTATGATCTCCAGAACCCACACATCTGAAGTAATGGCTTGCCACTCTACAAGATGCTGCGCCAGCCTTCCCCCAACCGGCGAACCATGGGACATGGCCTCATGACTGAATGGGAGCGGCCGCGGCGTTTCCTGAGGGCAAAGAGGCAACTGCCCGAGCGGCCTTGGCACCACGGGTACCCTGTCGTCCACCTCTGGTACCCCTTCGTTGGCCTCTTTGACTGCCAGCTCCTCTCGCTTTACTGAAGGACGAGTAATAGCGAAAGGAACCACCCCTCCACTGCTGTCCCCTAGGACGAAAAGGCGGAGGTTGGCGAACTGCAGCGCCCAACGACTTTGCTGCAGCTTTCGAGGTCTGCAACCTCTCAAGGCTCTCGTCAGCCTTGCTGCCAAAAAGGTGTTCACCGTCAAAGGGCATGTTGAGGAGCCGAGACTGCACATCAGGAGCAAACCCCGACTTCCGCAACCACGCAAACCTGCGTATCACGGTGCTCGCCGCCATGGACCTACTGACGCATTCAGCTAAGTCCAAACCCGACTGAACGGACTCACACATGTCATCCTTACCATCCTGGACCATAGCAAGGAAACCATCCCGTTCGTCCCCTTCGGGAATATGTTCAGCCGCTAACGCAACACAGTTCCACAGAGTGTGTGTGAAACGAGACAAGGCACAAATGGAGTTGGCCGGCTGAAGCGCCATACCACCAGAAGAAAACACTTTCTTCGCCCAGCCATCAAAACGTTTGTCGTCCCTATCAGGAGGGATGGTAGGGTACGACGCCTGCCTTGCCGGGGCCGTGGCCGCCTGCACCACCAAACTCTCCGGAGTAGGGTGCCTGGTCAAGTAGCAGGGGTCGCTACTGGCTGGACGGTATTTTCGCGACAAGGATCTGCCCACCGCCGGGAGACTCTCCGGAGCAGTCCAAGCCGCTGCCACCCTTCTCTGTAAAGCCATATGAAACGGCAGTACCGGATCAGTTGGGGGACCAACATCAAGGATGTCCGTCAGATCATCCTGCACAAACTCCCCTGGGGGAGCAGACCATCCCAAGTACTCAGAAACCCTAGCCATAAGGCGCCGGTACGAGGAATCGGCATGAGAGCCAGGCTCAGGCCTACAAAACTCCACCTCCGGAGAGGTGTCCAGTCCACTGGCATCATGCAGTGACTGTCTCAAATCGTCAAACTGACTATGGCCCGAGACAATTTCATCTGGAACCTGACTAGGAACCAGGCCATCAGAATCCTCATCCGCCTCTGAAATATAGTCCAGGTGGCGAAAAGAAGGCACCCGAGAGTGCTTGCTCTTAACCAGAGCCTTCCTAGGGGGTTCTCCCGAGCCACGGGGTACCTCGACACGAAAGGCGTCGATGGCGTCGAGCGAATCGGCGCCGGCATCGAGAGAACCGGCATCGGTGCCGAGAGGATCGGCGTCGAGGAAATCGGCGTCGACGTCAGATGCAGCGCCTCCAGCAACGGCGGCGTCGACACAGCCCTCGAAGCCGGAGCCCCGAGCGTGTCCCTCGACGACCTGAGCGTCGACGGCTTCGACGACTTCCTCGGAGCCGGAGCCTCGAGAAAGCCTGTCGACGCCTCACAGGTGCACGCGGTCTCGAACGCGTCGAGGACCGGGACCTGGAACGGGTACGTTGAGAACGAGTCTCCTTGTCCGAACGGGACCTCTCCCGTGACTCTTGCCGACCACTCTTGCGAGCGGTGTCTCTCGATCTCTCACGACCGCCCCACTCGGGGGCGCGGACGGCATAGTACCCTGCGACTCAAGAATCGCCAGCATTTTCTTCCCGAAGGAAGCCCATTCCTCCGGCGTCGCACGGCTGGTGGGGTAAGCGACGTGCCGGGCAGAGTCCTCCGAAGAGGACCCGGAAGACGACCAGTGTCGGCGCTTCCGAGAATGCCTCAAAGAGGCTGAGGAGTGGCGAGACCGACTCCTAGAAGGAGACCCACGAGACTTCCGACGATGACGCGGAGAGTCACCCCTCGAATCATCCGTCGAAAGCCCCGCAGACTTCGACTTCCTGGGCTTGGACACCCGACCTACCGACAACTTCTTCTTACGTTCGCGTAAGGCTTTGGACGTGAGCGACTGGCAGTCGATACAGTCATCCGTGTCGTGGGCCTCCCCGAGGCACCAGAGGCAGGCGTCGTGCGAGTCAGTCACCGACATCTTGGACCCACACTCCCCGCACTTCTTGAAACCCGGACGCGGGGTCGAAGACGAAGTAGAAGACATCTCCACACGAAGGATTTTCACAAAACGAACAGGTTCGAAGAACCGAGAAGAACAGAACTCCAAAGAGTCGAGGCTTGAACCGAGAATCACGAAGCAACACGTTCACGGAAAAAATGGAACTGAGGCTACGGGCGTCGTGCGTCCTACTTATCACATCGGATGACGTCGGAGGAGGTCCTCGACGACGGCGCATCGACATCATCGACGCAGGACGCAGAAAAAAGTTTCCGAAGCAGCACAGCTGTGGTGATTACATGTCATAGATATGGAATACGTCGGAGGACCCAATCCCCTCGAAATGCTGTCTTCCACGACAGGAACTTCAACGGCGCCGAATGCATAGGCTCGAATGGGGCACCCATGAGCCTGGTCAGCACCACGTTGAGCTCCCACGCCGGGGCAGGGGCCTTCACCGGCGGGAACGATCGGAATAGTCCTTTCATAAATTCCTTCACCAGGCGATGAGACCACAAGGACGCCCGTCCTGTAGTTCTGGTGTATCGGGAAATGGCAACCAGATGTATCTTGATGGAAGCGTGAGCCAGTCCAGCTTTGGCCAGCGACAGTAGGTATGGCAATACTTGAGGGGCCGTAATCCGCAGAGGGTTAATCTTCTGTGCATGGCACCAGACAGAGAACCTCTTCCACTTATGTCCATAGCATTTGAGAGTTGAGGACTGTTAGGCAGAAACCTGTGCAGTTCCCTTAGGGACCACTGCAAAAGATTTAAGACTACAGGTGTTGGCAGTAAACCCACTTGGTAGCAGTCTGCACCACCCAGATTTACCTGGTAGCTGTAGCTGAGCAGTCAGACTTCCCTCAAGAAGAGTTAGGCAGTATGCAAAGTATACACAATAGGCACTCAGATACAATAATACAAGCAAACACTGACTAGAGCTTTGGTATCAAAGTATATAATTATTTATTTAAAAACACACAGTTGAAACACTCCAGCACTCTCATTGTAAAATATTCTGAACACAGATACTATTGTAATATATACACCCCTTTTTCCTTATCAGATAAGTCACAGTAAAACACCACTTATTTTCATACAGAGGTGAGCGCTTAACTAGATTGCACTCCAATAAGTTTGTGAGAAAGGGAGGGGAAAAAGACAGAATATGGAATGGTACACCACTCTAAGATTCAGGAACACTGTTAGCAAGGCAGAAGAGCAAAAGTCACTGGTGAGCCAAAGTCCAAAGGCTGGGCCCACTCTTAGAGAGCAGAGCACAAATGCGCTCAAGATCACACAGTTACACTAGGCTTAGAAAGTCTTGCAGAGGGTTCAAAAAGAGTTTAGAGAGGCTTTAGGAAAGTTTAGCCAGGGTGTCCCAGACTAACCCAGGTTCGAAATCCGGGGGCTAAATCTACCCCGTACAGTCGGTAGCAAGGGAAGCCAGGCGGGACACGGTACCTTAAGTGGGAAGGATCCTCCAGCGGTGGCAGTTGTTCCTGGTAGTGGGTGCAAGTTGCGTCGTCGTCCAGGGGAAGAGAAGATCTCGCCTTGGAGGAAAGATGAAGGTCGTTGCACTACCAGGGAAGAAACCAGCCGCAGAGTTTTCCGGTTAAAGGTGGTACCTTTGTTTCGCGGTCATGGTAAAACATGGTATCCCGGTTGCCGGGGGTGCTTGGCTCGGGCAAGGCGGCCACGAGGTACGTCGGGAAAGCGAAAAGACGGTGAAACTGGTTATCCCCACCAGTCAAAGGAAGAAGACTCTCCGGCGGGAGATCTCCTCTGTCGTTGGGAAAAGTGGTGAGGCAGTCCAGCAGGGCTCCACCAGTGGTGGTGTCGTGGCAGGTCGGCTCAGCTTCTCCCTCGTCGGATTCTTAGGTCCTGTGGCGACTTCTGAAGTTCCAGTCCCCAAAGCCCTGCTTTTATGCAGCAAACCCCCATTCACTCAGCCTATCTGTCACTCAAAACATGCTAAGTGGTGAGCTGGCCGGCTCACCACTTGGGCCAATCAGGATGGAGTGCGACTTGAGTTGCCTAGACAACTCAGTCCAGGGTGCCTACATTTCCCTCCACCCCTCCTAAGTACCCCAGACAGAGTGGCACCACTTTGGAGGGCTTCTGTGGAGTAGCCCGCCAAAAAGTGGAACAAAGGGCTCGACTTGGGTTGGAGTCACAGAAGAGAACACAAACGCCATTTTAGATTCAGGGTTTGGCAAAAAATACCAACCAGAGAATTAATATTAATTAAATAAACCGGCGGTATGTTCGAGGCTACCGTAAATAATTAAATAAAGGTAGTAGCCTAAAACAATGGGAAATCCCATAGGAAAATATTTGCGGTAGAATATAAATAGTAGTATCCTCTGCCACCAGCCAAAACTCGATCAGGGGGGACGGAGACGTGCCCCCTCGACTAACAGACCCCGGGGCAATTGAATTGCCCCAGCCAGTACGTCCACAATATGATGGTTTGTACTGGTTCTGTTCAGAATTTAAGACTAGTAAAGTCAATGGTGACTTTACATGCCCTGGGAGACAGTAGTCAGTCCCAGGGTATGGAGTCTATACTGGGGGGTCACTAGGACACCCCTGTGTCACTGCACTGAGGGTGCTGTGTAACACACATCACAAAAACACATGAAGCCCTATGGAGTAAAAGACCCCATAGCCCATTAAACACATCTAGATTCAAAGAAACACACTCAAATCGTGCCCAAGAGTGAGGGTAAAAGAGTCTCACTCTTGGCAGGAGAAAAAAATAAACCCCAAAAATCCAGCAAAGCTGCTGGGGGACTCACTAGGTTAGGAAATTCAGCCTAAACAGAGAATTCTCCCTAACAAGGACGCCCTGGCTTTTGCAAGAACCTCTCTGCAGTCAGCCGGGATATTGTATCCTCCAAACTCTAGTACTGCAGGAGCCAAGCCTGCAAGCTCAGCAACTCCGGGTCGTGATGGAGAATGGCGCCTCCTTCTCTGGAGAGAAGGTCCGTGTCCGTCGCCAGCTTGATAGGTGGGGACGCTGACAAGTCCAGAATGTCTGGGAACCAGATCTGTCTCGGACACGCTGGTGCGACGAGGATCATCCTGCACCTGGACCTCTTGAGCTGATTGATGAGACGGAGCAGCAACGGCAACGGAGGGAACATGTACAGGAACAGGCCGTCCCAAGGGAACGAGAAAGCATCGCCCATACTCCTCGGTTGTGCGAACCTGCTGGCGAACCTCTGGCACTTGGAGTTCGTCGCCGTCAGGTCGATCTGGGGTTTGCCCCACCATTGAAAAAGCCGATCCACCTGGTCCTGGCGTAGTTCCCACTCGTGGCACGAGCGCAGCTCCCTGCTGAGTGAGTCGGCGATGGTGTTTTTTATTCCTGCCAGGTGGAAGGGAACTAGAAACATCCCCTGGGCGACGGCCCAGTGCCACAGATCCCTGGCCTCCTTGGATAGGGCTGGGGATGTGGTGCCTCCCTGCTTCCGGATGTAGAACATCGTGGTGGTGTTGTCGGTGAAGATCCTCACCACTTTGTCCTTGAGGGACGGAAGGAACGATTTGAGTGCCCAGAACACAGCTCGTAGCTCCAGGATGTTGATGTGAAGAGACCTCTCCTCCGGGAGTCAGAGGCCTCTTGCGTGGAGATCTCTGGTGTGGGCCCCCCCCATCCCTCCAGGGAGGCGTCCGTCGTTACCGTCTCCTGATACGCCGGAGCCTTAAAGTCCATGCCTGCCGCGAGGTGCGCACGGGCACCCCACCATAGAATCGCCCGACGGAACTCCTCGTCGAGCGGGATCCTGTCTTCGAAGCTGCGCGCTGCTTGAATCCAGCGGGCGTCGAGGAACTCTTGTAGCGGATGCATCCGAAGTCTGCAAAGGGGCACAAGGTAGATGCATGAGGACATCATCCCGAGGAGGGACTTGATGGACCTCACTCTGGCTACATCCGTGGCTAACAGGCGCTGCACATTGCCCAAAATGGCCTTCGTCCTTTCTTCCGACGGAGATGCCAATCGCTTCACTGTATCAAGCTTCGCTCCCAGAAACAGTGCCACTTGCGACGGGACCAGATGGGATTTGGGGTAGTTGATGGCGAATCCCAGCTCTGTGAGCAGGCGGACGGTCCTTGCTGTGTGTTCGACGGCAAGTTCTCTTGACCTTGCATGGATTAGACAGTCGTCCAGGTAGGGGTAGGCGTGGATCCCTTGCAGGCGCAGCCTCGCCACCACAGGTGCGAGGCACTTGGTGAACACCCTGGGTGCCGACTTTAATCCGAACGGCAGGGCTCTGAATTGGTAGTGACGGCCCTGGACTACGAATCTGAGGAACTTTCTGTGTCCTTTTAGAATGGGGATGTGGAAGTAAGCATCCTCCAGGCCCAGTGACGATAGGAAGTCGCCCTCCTCCAGCTGTCCCAGCACGTGCTGGAGGGTGACCATCCTGAATTTCTGTACCTTGATGTACTTGTTCAACCGACGCAGGTCCAGGATGGGGCGCCAACCGCATTTCTTCTTCCTGACGAGGAAGTATCTTGAGTATACTCCGGAGCCCCGGAGCCTCTTGGGGACGAGCTCGATGGCACCCTTCTTGAACATCGCCCTTACCTCCAACAGCAGTTGAGGGATGTGATTCTCCTTCCTGGCCACGGGAGGAATGCGAGGACACTTCTTTTGAAATTCCAGCGAGTGTCCGCGGGCCAGGGTGTCCAGCACCCAACGGCCGGTGGAGATGGACTCCCACACGCTGACGAACCTGGTCAGCCGGCCTCCCACCGGGGTGCTTCGGTGGGGGCCCGAAGCTACGGCCGGTTCAGTCCTGCTTGGAAGAGGACTTGCTGCCTTTGCCTCCTTGCCGACGGCGGCGAGACCCTCCTTGCTTGCCGCGGCCTCTGTAGGCCTCCTGGGACGAGGAGCGGGCCGCCTGGTGGTAAGTAGAAGAGCCACCGCTGGATCCCTTGGAGGCTCCCTGTCTGCCTCCAGAGCTCCGAAAGGGCCGCCGTTGCTGAAGTACTCCAAGGGCCCGGGCTGTTTCCGTGTCTGTCTTGATGGACTGGAGGGACTCATCCACCGTCTTTCCAAACAGGTTGTTGCCGTTGAACGGCATGTCCAACACTCTGGTCTGGACGTCCTGGCGAAAGCCCGTCGCCTTGAGCCATCCTCATCGTCGGAGGCAAACCCTGTTGCCCAGTTGGCGAAATCCGGTATCGGCAATGTCCGTTGCCACCGTTATGGCGTGATCCAACGGCACCTCACCTTCCTGCAGAATCTGTAGGGCCTCTGCCCTCTTGTCTGGTAGGAAGTCTAGCATAGGAACTATCTTGAACCAAAGCTCCCTGTCGTAACGGGCCACAATGGCTAAGGCATTGGCCGCCTTAATCGTCGCCGCCGCCGACGAGATGACTCGTCGTCCCATGGAGTCCAACTTCTTGCCCTCGCTGTCCGGCGGGGAAGTGGAAGTTGAAGCCGCCGCACCCGCTGCTTTCTTCTTGGCCGCTGCCGAGACGACAGAGTCCGGCGTGGGCTGGGCCCTGAGGCACAAGGGGGCGGCATCGGGGACCCGGTACTACTTCTCGTACCTGTCCCTCTTGGCGGGTGTCGTGGAAGGGTTCTTGAGGATAGCCAGCCCCTCGTCCCAGACGTCGAGCAACGGCACCACGAGGACCGTCTTTCTCTTGGCCTCTCGTCGTTGGTAAAGAAAACCCTCCTTTTTCTGTCCCTCAGGGCAGAGCTGGAAGAGCTCGGATGCCCTGGTTATCATGGCGTGAAAAGAGTCAATTTCGTCGGGCGGAGAGGCCCGGGGCGGGGGGGTGATGACGAGATGTCCGTTGTGTCATCGCCGCCGTCGTCGTCCGTCCCCGTATCCGTCGCCGTATCCTCTCCCGAGGGTCCGGCGAGGGGGATGAGGGGTCCACAGGCCTCGCGGGCACGAAGGGCGGAGCGGGGTGGACTCTCCTCCGCTTGTTCGGAGGGCTTCCCAACGGGCCTGGTTCTGGATCCTCCGTCGGGGTCCGTGGTAACCTCGTCCTCATCTCAGTACATAAGGATTGGATCGCCAACAAAATGGCCGCCGAGCTATCCTGGGGCTCGGGTAATGGCTGCGACGGACGGGATGGCTGCTCCACTGGGCCCTCGTCGTCGCCATCGTCGCTCTCTTCAATCACATCAGCGGGAACCTTCCCCTGGGATCAAACCTTCTCGAACCTCTCGTTGAGGCCTATGAACCTCTCATTGAGGCATTCCACGGTTTCCACCGGATCCTCCTCGGAGGTTGAATCAGAGTCCGTAATGGCCACCGCCCCCCCCCCTCTTTTTCCGTCGGGGTCTTCACGGGGGTCTTAACGACGGTCTGGAAAGAGGATTCGCTCCGCGGTGGCAGGGAAACTCTGGGCCCCGAGGCCGGCTTCGCCAGGGCCGCTGCGACAACCTCGATAGAGGCCTTTGCCGGGTGGATCAAGGCCCTCACCACCTTAGGTGCGTCCTGGGCCTTTGCTTTGGGTGGAGGGTCATCGCCTCACTCCCCCTCGGCTCCCTTCGAGATTGACCGGGGCCTCTCCAGAAGCTTACCCGGGTTCTCGGACTTCCTCTTCCCCGAACCAGAGCGCTGGCTCATGGTTGATCGTGCCGGGGAAGTCGCGCCCTGCCTGGCAGCCGAGGAGACCGACATTTCGGCGCTCCCGGTGCCCGCGGACTCGCGGTGCTTGGTCTTCTGTTGGGCCCCCGTCGCCGGGGCGCCCTCACAGGACTTAGAAGAACGCTCAGACTTTTTCTTCGCCTTCTCACCTGCTGTGCCCTTCTTCAGCCAGGCGGCGAGGCGGGAACAACGATCTTGCTTGGTCCGTTCCGACAGGTTCTTGCAGAACACACAGTCCTTCTCCACGTGCGTCTTGTCCTCATGAAGGCAGTAAAGACATCTCGAATGCTTGTCCTCCTTGAAAACATTTTGCAATCCGCATCCGGGGCAGCTCCTGAACAGCTTGGATCCGGGCGTCGAGCTTCGCTTGTCCTGGGCCATGTCCGTTGAGGTAGGCCACAGATCTTCTGGAATCCTCCAAGAAGCATAACTCGACGAAAACCTCACCCTTGAGGGGCGTAGAAGAATTCCGAAACGGGTCCCCGTTATCCGAAGTAGAAACGGTGGAGCTTGAGGCTCGATTAACCGAAAAAATGAGAAAAATCTCCTGAAAAAGTGTAAAAACGCAGTAAAAGCTCGAGAGCTAAAACACGAGGACTCCCAACACTTTAACTTGCGGTAAAAATCTGAGGATGGCTGCCAAGGAAGGAGCTTAGTTAGAGGGCAGTCATTGGCTGGGGGCAATATGACCCAGAGATCAGTGATTGGTTACTACTAAGAAAGACAGATCAGAAACGAAACTGATACTGATACTGATTTTTTCTTTACCGAGGATTCCCGGCCTGACGACGGGGAATATTCACGAGCATGCGAATCCATGCCAGAACCCATGCTGGAGAAAAATAGATTCTGAAAAAGGAAATCCCAGGGCAATCGCACAGCAACAGGCTCATCCCACTTTATGAGGCTGACACTCCACACAGAACTCTATTTTTAAATGTATATATAGTGTGTTATAGTTGACAAACGTTTCACGCAACACATGATAAAAAAGCCATTTCATCTCAAATTCCAATTCCTCATATACATTCAAAAATACAAAAAAACAAGCACATTTACACCATTGTATCATTATCATAAAATGTCCTCCACATAAGAGGTTATCAGCTGGATAAAAGTGCAAATGCATAAGTCGTTTCAATTTTCTTTCATATTCTTTACATATAACCCTCACCTTTTTCCTGTATGAAAATCCATAGCCGGCCAAGAATAAGAAGGGACATTTGAATGCCCGAACAAGTTACTCCTTACCTGGTAACGTTCTTTCGATGTGATGTTCCTCCGACGTATTCCTTATCTATGATATTTGTATCTCCAGCATGCTGGCCTCGGAAAAAATGTTTCCCTGTAGAGGGCGCTGTGCGTCGACATCCGTCGAGTAGGTGTTCCTCGACAGCCACCGTATCGACGCCGACGTCATCATGCCTTTAAATGGCCACGCGCAGCGTCCGTTGCTCAGTTCCGTTTTGTAGAGTAAGGTAGTTATTGCATGAATGGTTACTACCCTTGAAGGAGCGTAAGCTGCAACCACAAGGGAAATGTTACTGCGGGGATGGATGGGAGCGGCGATAAGGAATACGTCGGAGGAACATCCCATCGAAAGAACGTTACCAGGTAAGGAGTAACTTGTTCTTCGAAGGGATTGTGTCCTCCAATGTATTCCTTATCTATGATAGACTCCCATAGCAGTGGTATGTGATTGGAGGCGGGAGTAAGAGATGCCATATTACTCTTTAAGAATGAACAGAGTGTAACACAGCTTTGCCAAATCTAGTCTCTTGACTAGAGGAGGAATCCAGGCTATAAAATTTGGTAAAGGAATGTGTGGACAACCATGTGGCAGCCGCACATATGTCTCTAATTGGTACCCCTCTTTGAAGAGCTGAGGAGGCTGCGATACCCCTGGTCGAATGAGCCCTTAGATTTTGAGGGGGCTCTTTCCCTGCCAGTTTGTAGCATTCCAGAATGGCTAAAATAATCCATCTGGAGATGGTTTGTTTGGTTATTGGTAATCCCAACTTATGTCCTGCGTAACCTACAAAGAGTTGGTCTGCTTGTCTAATTTTAGCAAGTCTACTGATATAAAAAATCAAGGCTCACTTAGGGTCCAGCATGTGTAGTCTCTCTTCCTCTTTCCCCGGATGGGGAGGAGGATAGAATGAAGGTAAAGTAATCTTCCAAGTAATGTGAAATTCAGAAACTACCTTTGGGAGGAAGTTAGGCTTCACCTGTAGAACGACTTTGTCCTTGTGAAAGATTGTATGGGGAGGTTTACGAGATAGGGCTTGTATCTCGCTAACCCTTCTAGCAGATGTTAATGCTACCAATAAAACAGTTTTGAGGGTGAGACACTTCAATGAACAAGAGTGGAGTGGTTCAAAAGGAGCACCCTTTAGGAAGTTTAAAAGTAGATTTAAGTCTCATAAGGGAACTTGGAATGGTCTTGGAGGGTAAACATTAGTTAGACCTTTCAGGTATTGTATTACCAATGGAATTTTGAAATACGATGGCTCCTCTGCAGTGCGCTTAAAGATCGATAGTGCTGCGAAATAGCCCTTAATAGTGCCAACTTGAAGGCCTGAATTTGCCAAATAAAGTAAGAAGGATAACACCGCAGGTGTACCACATGAAAAGGGTTCGATATTCTTTTCTCTGCACCAGCTGCAAAATGTATTCCAACGGCAGCGGTATAGAGTTTTAGTTGCTGCTCTTCTGGCCGAAAGCAACACCTCCATGACATCATCTGGAAGGTCCCAATCCTTGTACCTCAACCTTTCAGATACCAAGCGTGAAGGTTGAGGGTCTTGATGGCTGGATGGAGAACCCGACCTCCCTTCTGCGAGAGAAGATCCTCTCTGTACGGTAGACGAATTGGAGGATGGATGGACATGTCCAGAAGGTCCGGGTACCACGTTCTCCTGGCCCAATCCAGGGCAATTAGGATCATGGTCTTCCGAAACCTTCTCAACCTCCTGATCATTTGAGGAATGACAGGGACCGGAGGAAACGCGTACAGAAGTGGGAACTCCCAGTCCACTACGAACGCGTCTCCTAGAGCTCCTCTCGGGGGAAATTCCCTTGAGCAAAATCTGTCGCACTTCCTGTTGATACTGGTGGCGAACAGATCCACTTGAGGGGTTCCCCAAAGGGCGAAGATCTCTTGAAGGACTTCCTAATCTATCTCCCACTCGGGGGAGACTGTGTTCTGCCTGCTCAGAGCATCCGCTGTCAAGTTCTTCTCTCCGGCTAGGTGAATTGCCGATAGAGAGATTCCTTCCTGAATTGTCCAAAACAAGAGCTGCATCGCCTCTCTGCACAGTGGCAGTGACCCTACGCCTCCTCTTTTGTTGAGGTAGTGCATGGCCACTGTATTGTCCGTCATTATCAGGATGTTTCTCCCCCGTACAGACGACAGAAAAGCCTTCAGTGCCAGTCTGATGGCTCTCAGCTCCAACAGGTTGATGTGTAGTCTGGACTCCGATGGAGACCAACGACCGCTGATGGTCAAGTCGTTGGCATGGGCTCCCCACCCCGTGCGTGAGGCGTCTGTGACTACTGTTATCTCCGGCCATGGTTGCCAAAACAGTTCTCCTTTCAAGATGTTCTCTGGAGAGGCCCACCATTGAAGGCCGTGGGCTACCTTGTCCGGAATCCGGAGGAGATCCGTCATCCTCTCTGAGGATTGTGACCACTGAGTCCTCAGTGCCCATTGAAGGGATCTCATTCTCAGGCGAGCCTCTGGCACAAGGGATATGCAGGATGCCATGAGGCCTAGCAACCTCAAAAATTCGTAGGCTGGGAGACGTTGGGCATTTTGAAACCTGGTGACCATCTGCAGAATATCTTGAGCCCTCACCTCTGGTGGCGAGGCTTTTCCCAGGGACGTGTCCAGGACTGCTCCAATGAACTGGAGTCTCTGTGATGGTATCATCTGTGACTTCTTTAAATTGAGGGAGAAGCCCAGATCCAATCTAGTTGGATCCAAGCTTGTTCTGAAGAAACTGCTCTGATCAACCAATCGTCCAGGTAGGGGTAGACGTGAATCCCTTCCCTCCTTAGACTTGCAGCCACAACCGACATTAGCTTGGTGAAGACCCTCGGGGCGGAGCTCAGCCCAAATGGCAGAACTCGAAATTGATAATGAGAGTTTCCAATTGCAAAACTCAGGTACTTCCTGTGCCTGGGATGGATTGGCACATGGAAATAAGCATCCTGAAGGTCCAGAGATACCAACCAGTACTGAAGCTGGAGGGCCTGAAGGATCTGAGAGAGAGTTACCATCTTGAACTTGTCCTTCCTGAGGAACTTGTTCAATTCTCGTAAGTCCAGGATGGGTCGCAGTCCTCCGTCTTTCTTTGGTATGAGAAAGTAGTGGGAGTACCAGCCCTTGTTCCTGTCCGCTACAGGTACCGGTTCTATGGCACCTTTCTCTAGCAGGTCTACAATTTCCTGCAAGAGGAGCGGATCCAGCACTTTCAGAGAGTTGTTCCCCGGTGGATGGCTCTGAGGGATGCGTAGAAAAGGCAGGCAGTAACCTTGGGCAACTGTCTCCAATGCCAAGCATCTGATGTAATAGCCTGCCATTCCGTCAGATGGTGAGTTAACCTGCCCCCTACAGGTGTCTTGTGATGGGAGACCTCAGAGTGGTTTGGGAGCGGCTGATGCAGTTGCCGAAGGTAAAGCGGCTCCTGCTGATGCGGCTTTCTTTCCTTTACCCCGTCCACCACGGGTACATTTTCCTTGGCCTCTTTGAGCCGGCCGTCCTCTGCCTCTTCCATATGAGGAATAATAGCGAAAGGACCTTCCTCTCCAAGAGGATCCTGAGGGACGAAAATTAGTTTGGCGGATTGCAGCTCTTAGTGACTTGGCTGCTACTTTAGATGTTTGCAGTTTTTCCAAACTGTCATCCGCCTTCTTACCAAACCGGGAAGAGCCGTCAAAGGGCATATTTAAAAGTCTGGCCTGTACGTCAAAAGCAAAGCCGGACTTTCTCAACCACGCATGTCTGCGGATTGTGGTTGCCGCCATGGCCCTGCTGATACTGTCAGCAGAATCAATGCCAGTTTGAAGGGACTCGCACATTGCATCTATACCATCTCTGATGATATTTAAAAATGCGTCCCTTTCTTCTCCTTCCTGGAGGCAGTCAGCCGCTGATGAAGCACACTCCCAAAGAGTGTGGCTGAACCTAGCGAGCGTACAAGTCGCATTAATAGATTTTAAAGCCATGCTACAGGCCGAAAAGACTTTCTTAGCCATGGCCTCATATTTTTTATCATCCCTATCCTGTGGAGCAGTGGGGTATGCAGATGTACTGCCTGATGAAGTTGCAGCCTGGACCACCACACTCTCTGGCGTAGGGTGCTTAGATAGGTATTCAGGGTCAGCAGCAGATACCCTATATTTCGCTGACAACTTCTTGTTAACCGCAGGGACAACTTCAGGAGTTTCCCAGTTAGTTAAAATCTTTCTTTGTAAAGCAGAATGAAAGGGAACCACAGGATCCTCCTGTGGACCTTTATCCAGAAGATCTGTGAGGTAATCCTGTTGAAAAACAGGTGAAGGCGCAGACCAACCCATGAACTTCATAATTCTTGACATTAGGGTTCTATAAGGGGTTTCAGCATGTTCCCCAGGGTCCGGTTTGACAAATTCCACTTCTGGGGAAGTGTCTAGGCCACTTGCTTCCTGTAATGCATCCTGAAGGTCTTTCAACCTTCTTTCCTCAGAGGCCAAAGTCTCTGGTTCAGGTGATGTGGTCCTCTGCAGCCCAAAAGGCCTTTCTTGATTAGAATCTTCCCTTTCTTCATAAATTGAAGTTAAAGGGGGATGCTCTGGCCTGTGAAATGGTACAAAACCCATCTCTAAAGCAGAGGGAGCCATCATCAGTGGCCTTGAAAAGGTTGATGTCGTTGACGCCGATGTAACAATCCTCGAAGGCGCCGACAAAGGCGTTGAGAAAACTGGAAGAGGCCTTGAAGAACTCGAGAGGATCGGAATCCTGCTCAAGGATGTCGACGACGTTCTCGACGTTGTGTCGGAGGCTCTCGGTGTAACCATTGGCTGTGGAGTAGCCGTGGGTTTTTCTTTTATCGGCGTCGATGTCGACGCCGGCGTCAACTCGATCGACGGATGCGTCGAAGAACCCTTCGATAACGGCGTCGATGGCGCCGATCTATGCTTCGAAGGGGCCTTCGACGATGGCGTCGAAGATGCTTTACTTCTCGATGGCTCATGGCGCTTTCGGGTCGACACTTTCGCCGGGTGCTTCGACTCGCAGCGTTTAGATTTTTTGGGCTTTTCACCCGGGGTATCACCCTCAGCAGACTTCGAGGGGGTCGAGGCCGCTTTTTCGAAGACGCTTAGCATCTTTTTTCTGAATTCCTCCCACTCAGCCTGAGAGCTGTGATTTGTGGGGCAATTTACTCTTTCAGGGGAACTAGAAGACGACAACAAAGGAGATCTTCTACGTCTCTTTTTCGAGTGTCTACACCTCGACGAGTGGTGGGAGCCACTTCGAGACCTAGACCGAGAATGCTTTCGACGGTGAGGAGACGAATGTCTCGACTCTACCGCGGAAACTTTCGAGGAAGTTAAAACCGACTTACCTCTCTCGAGCTTCCCGTTACGCTCCTTCAAGGCTTTCGCCGTCATGGATAGGCATTCCTCACACTCCGAACACTGGTGTTCGATTCCCAGACACCACAAACAGATCCTGTGAGGATCCGTCAACGACATTTTCTTCCCACAGTCTCGGCATTTTTTGAAACCGGACCGAGGAGTCGTCGGGTCGAAGGAGGAAGCCATCGAGTACGAGTCGGTTTTCTCGAGGAAATATGAATATATTTCGACTGACGAACTGAGCAACGGTATTCCGAGGCACACGAAGCGCGAAAAAACGCAACTGAGCAACGGACGCTGCGCGTGGCCATTTATAGGCATGATGACGTCGGTGTCGATACGGTGGCTGTCGAGGAACACTTACTCGACGGACGTCGACGCACAGCACCCTGTACTGAGAAAAAAAATTTCCGAGGCCAGCAAGCTGGAGATACAAATATCATAGATAA
This sequence comes from Ambystoma mexicanum, assembly GCF_040938575.1. Classification (NCBI taxonomy): domain Eukaryota; kingdom Metazoa; phylum Chordata; class Amphibia; order Caudata; family Ambystomatidae; genus Ambystoma; species Ambystoma mexicanum. The sequence continues at coordinate 309,245,141 of NC_090927.1, read as the reverse complement.
GGAATACGTCAGAGGACACAATCCCTTCGAATTACATTTTTGTTCAATACTCTCCCCACTTGTGAGTCCCACAGCACATTTTGCTGGACTCTTGGATTTTTGATCTGTTATCAAAAACCAGTTTGATCCTGAGTGGGACCCTTTTCCCACACCCACTCAGTGTTTCACTTTCTCTCTGGGAACTTTTTTCAACCCCTTTAGTTGTATCTTTTCGGCGTAGTGCTTTCCGCCATATTTTAAGGCATCTGCAATTTATTATTGCAGCTCACAGGACTTTCTGCACAGTGTTGCTGGGAGCTCTTTGAGCTGCCCTTTTTATATTCCTAGCGATAACCACTGTTTCCGAGGATAGATGGATACTTTGTATTCTACCAAACCTTTATTTGTGGAAAAAGCAAACCCCACCTTATCTGGAGTGCTGAGAGAACACAATGTATCCCTTTTCCCACTTTTCCTGTAACCTTATAGCTACAGAGAAAAGTTCGAGTGGCTGGTGGCAGTGGATGTTTTCTACTGATTTTGTGAAACTTGCATGCAGGCTGCTGTCGCAGCTGTGATAAGGGACACATGGGCCACCATTATACTAAAATGGTGCCAGTCTTTTTTTCACCAACTCTCGACGACTTGTCCTTTCTTGAGCCTTCTTATACGTAGCTGGGTGGGGGAGGTCTTGATGGCTCTTTTTGTCTTTGGCAGGCTTCCTTGCAAAAGCCTGTCAAGGCTCTCTGAGTCCATGAAAGGACAGGAAGTGGGAGAGGAGACTGAAGTTCCCCTGGTCATTGTCCTGCAGTGTGGCTTCCTGGATCCAGTTCGAACTAGGAGGCTGGCTGCCCTTTTGGCCCCCAGATTGGCATGTAAGGCGAGATGTTTTTCCTGCATAAAGGCGAGGGCCCTGGAGCGGAGAAGGAGGAGACTAAGGGAGAAGGGAGAAGGAGGAGGAAGAGAAGGGAGAAGGAGGAGGAGGAGAAGGGAGAAGGAGAACACAAAGGGAGAAGGAGGAGAACAAGATGGGAGACGGAGAATGGAGAATAATGAGAAGACAGAAGGAGAAGACAGAGTAGAGAAGGAGGAGACGAAGAAAGAAGGATACGAAAGAGGGAGAAGGAGAAAGAGAAGAAAAGTGGGAGAATGGGGAGGCCAGGAAGGAAGGGTGCGGAGGAGGAGGAGGAGACAAATGAGGAGGGGGGAAATGAGGCAGCAGAAACGGAGGAGGAGGAGGAGGAGGAGAAGGAGGAGAAGAAGGAGGAGGAGAAGAAGGACGAGGAGGAGGAGAAGGACGAGGAGGAGGAGAAGGACGAGGAGGAGGAGAAGGATGAGGAGGAGGAAAAAGGAGAAGGAGGGAAAGGAGGAGGAGAAGGATGAAAAGGAGGAGGCAAAGGTGAAGAATCTGCAGCTACCGACAGTGACCACCAAGGACTACTGAGCAACTGCTACAGCTCCAGCCTCTGCTTCAGAGTGTGCCGAGTGTGTGGTCTGCAGCGTGGGAAGCTGTGCTAGAGACTGCTGGAGCAAAGTCTCTTCATTTTCCATCCGTTCCTGAGACCCACCCCTCAAAATCCTCACTCCTGCATGGAGTGTGCCGAGTGTGTGGTCTGCAGGTGGGTCAGGTGAAGGGTGACTACTGACTCGTGTACTGGTCTATGTGCCATCCTCACCCCGGATCGGGGTCCATGAATTTGGAGGGATTTCCACGCACAAGGCAAGCTCCACCTCCTGGAAGAATCAGCGCTACACAAGAAACTCTGAGGAAGAACAGACAAAAGGGACACAGCGGTAAGGACAGTGGACACCCACAAAGCCCCACTAACTTTGACATTATCTGTGCACTTGCCTGCAACGCCCAGCTCTGTGCCTAGCGCGCTGCACATGGAAGCTGGGTGGAGTGGGGTGGGGGTTGGGTTGGTGAGTGATGCAACAGGGAAGGCTCTCACAAGGATTTTACAGCCTCCGGTAGGTTCGAAGAGACTTACTACTGGCCAGGAACTAAGGCCTACAGAATCAAATGAGACTGTGTCTGACATGCTGATTCGAGAGCTCGTCTCGACAGGTGATTTGCACGTAGTAGCCTCCCGTAAAGGATTGGAGGAGCTGCCATTGCCCACGAATTCACATACTGCCTCCGTGGCGAAGTGGAGCATACCTCCAAAAACTGGCCCAGTCTTGGGCTTTTTGGAAAGGGGCGACAAAGTGTCAAAAGGGGGTATGCTTGAACCTAAAAATGGAAACGGCCGCCAGAGCATGTGTTTACGGCAGAAGAGTGGGTCTGTCTGTCAGACTGCCAATTTAAAGGGAAAACTGCCTGCACTCTCGGATGGTGACAGTGACTTGATGTATAGGAAATACTTCTTCAGGAAACCTATGAGAAATGGGGAGGAGTGTGGTGGCAGCAAGATAGCCGACTGAGTCCTCCTCGAGTCAGTGGGTATGGTTGAGCAAGATCTACATCACGCAATGGAGGTGCAGGTCCTGGAGATGGTAGAGATCACGGAGACGCGTACCAACTCTAAAAAAGCATATCTGCTACCTCCCAACTGTGATTTAAGTCACATTTGCATGTTTAGGGACGACCAATGTACAGGAGGTTCGACGTGGTTTGACCATAGAAACACCAATGAAGATATGATGACAGACAGGCTGTTAGCTCATAAGAAGCGCTCACCCTCTGGTGCTAGGTGTGAGTGGGGTCGGAAGACATCCTGACGGAACCCACTAAACCCTCTTCTGTGCGTGCAGCACCAGCTGAGTCCTACCTCCCTTTGAACAAGTCACTGGAGGTTCCCTCCACAAATAAGGGTGGGAAAGACGTCACCAAGCCGCATCCCATTTGGCTTGCCTCACGCGAGGAAGAGGGCAGCCCCTTGGACGGTGGCAGAGACGGGTGTCCTCCCTCTGGGAGGCTTCTTATATTCCAATTTCCAGACTAGGGTAGTCTCCAGGGGGAGGTACTGGCTGTGCACCTGACCGGCAGAGGCTTACAGCGAAAAAGGACAGATGAGAGGTCACAAAGTCCAAAGCCTTCACAACAGCTGTCCTCTTCATCTACCTCCTTGGAAAGTTCAGGACCTGCAGATACTTATACCATCTCTGAGGCAGCCGGAAGCAGAAGGAACAATAGGAGGCTTAACTTCAATCAGGCCAAGCAAAATCAAAGTCGCAAAATGGGGGGGCTGTCACATGGACCCAGTGTTGATGTCAACCGTGAACATATCCATGGCCCCGTTCTTAAAAGTATACAAGGCACTGAATGACAACTTAAAGGACCACACAACAATGCTGGCTATGATACATACCAAGTGAATTTTTCAGGAAGGTTTTGTTCCTTCAGCTCAAGCTGCATATGAAAAAGGTTTGGAGCGAACGCCAACTCCCTAAAATCGACCTTGGAATACCTGATTGAGTAATGTCACAGGAGGAAACTTGGAAGGCAGGAGGAGTATGGGGAGACAGGCACCCTTCCTCAAGTTCAGGCGTCAAGGGTGCAGGGCGTGGAGTCTCATTGGTCAAAACACTTGGTTGTTGAGGACAAATACATTAGAGTGCCAGAGTGGGATGAGAACAGCCCTGATGCCTCAGGACTTGGCTGCAGGGTATCTGATGGAGACAAGAAAGTCTGGGCGGCTGTTAAAGGAAAGCTGTGATTGCTCAGACCATCTCAAAATGTGCACAGTTGTGGGGCCTGCCATATGCAATGTATGTCACCGACGATACAATGTCATCAAACGTCCTTGGAAAGGCAGTGGTTGATCGTTCCCATAAAGAATACACTATCCTTGGAAGAAAAAAGCAACAAAAAAAAAACAGATGTCGAGGCACTTTCAAAACCAACTTATCCAAGAAGTCTAAAAAGGAGCCTCCAGTTAAAAGAAAGATCAAACTGAGCGAGAATATTTCTGAGGAACCTATCTCTCCCTAGTTCCCAGAGCAAAGTCTGAAGAGCACACAGTCGGTGAAGAGTGTGGGCAGCAAAGAAGGCTTGCCAGGAAGTGCTGAGGTTGATGTTCAACACAGTGGGGAAATCTTGGACGGAGAGGTGTCTCCATCAGCCTCAGTCAAGCCCCATCTGAGCTTATCCCACACCTCCTGTAAGGACCAACCGCAGGAAAGTGAAATGACTGGATCAAATGGGCCAACGCAACCAGAGCAAAAGGAACGGTCCCCATGCACCATAAAGTCTAGCATGGTGGTGGGACGTGGTGAGGCACGTAAGGTCACTGTTATAGCACAGGCTGCGTCAGTCAGAGTTGCTCCACAAACGGAAACAGATGGTACAACAAATGTTCTGTCAAGCATCACAGAGCCTTTCATGACGATGAAGCAAAAGCATAACGCCCTAGAGGAAAAGAGAAGCTGGGTTGTCAAAGCAGCCCAATACGGTTCTCAGATCTGACATCGAAGGTACAGATGTGACTTCATCTGGCACCATGGGTGAAGTGCTGTTCAGTGGCTTAACAGGGTCCATTTGTAGTCCTGTAGAACTAAAGAGGACAGGAATCCACAAAACATCCAAGAGTGCCAACATCCTTTGGCACAGGACGGCACCCGATCATGGCAGAGAGAAAGATCTGCTCATACTGACCAGAAACGGAGAGGGTGGTCCCTGTGGTGGTTAATTCATGGCTTTGAAGGTACTTAAAGAATGGCATCCCCTTTCCCCTCGCGCTCCCCCCCTCATCCCCTGCACTTGCGCAATCTCAATGTCACCTGGCTCAGTAAGATCGTTGTCCGTCTTCCTTTTGTTCTTTCTCCCTTGCCTCGTCACGCCTTGAAACACTTCTGTATAGGCGTGTTATAAATGCCATATTATAACTTTTTGCCACCATGATCATCTTCTTTCCTGGTCCACTCACCTGCCAGGACTAACTATTCTAGATCCCTTTTCTGGTTTACTCGCCAACGAGGATAAGACTCCTACTTCTACAATTGTTGACAGTGGCAGGGTTTGTTCCTCATACTCTCCACACCAACATCACATGAGAAGAGAGTTGAACACGCTACTTACCTGTAACTATTGTTCTCCAGCATGGGTCTGGCAAGGATTCACATGCTCATGAATATTCCCAGTCAGGCTGGGAATCCTCAGTAAAAGAAAAACATCTTCACTTTCAAACTGTATTTCTCCCATAAACCAATCACTGTCCTCTGGTTCATACTGCCACCAGCCAATGACAGCCGTCTCCCGAAGGCCCTCCTCTGGCAGCCATCTACAGATTTGGTAAGCATGTAAAGTGGCAGTATGACCAAGAAGAGCCGCAGAATGGAAAGAGGGAGGGTTCGCATGTGAAACCCTGCCAGAACCCATGCTGGAGAACAATAGTTACATTTAAGTAACTTGTCCCTTCTCCAGCATGGATTCACATGCTCATGATTGGATATTTTATTTGTATCGCACTCATACACAAGTGTTTCAGAGCACGACGAGGCAAAGGAGGGGAGCAAGGGAGAACAAAACAACAATCTTACTAGGCCCAGTGACATTGAGAATGCGCAAGTGCATGGGAGAGGGAAAGGGGAAAGTGCATGGGAAGGGGGGGTAAGTGTAAAGTGCTGGGCAAAGGAATCAAAATAAATAAAAAATAAAAAGCAACAAACTGTGGTAGTGCAGCCAGCAAGTGGCAAGTGCTAGGTTTAAGGCAACAGATAGGGTGTGTCTGATAAGTGAAGAAAAAGGGGGAAGGGAGGCTGTGGGGTTACAGATACAGACCCCAGTGCAAGGGATTGCCAGGCGGCAGTGCAGGTGGGTGGCAGGGTGAGCAGGTACCTGGGCCTGAAGGTCAGAGGGTAATCAGGTGCACGATGCACCAAAGCAAAGAGAAAGGTCTTGAGGTGCTTCCGGGATGGTTCTCCTCAAGTTTCAGAGTGGAAGGGAGGCTGTTCCAGAGGGAGGCCCCAGCCGAAGACAGATCTACCCCAGCTTGTTTCTTTGAAAAACGCAGGCCCCTGTGGGAGTTAGAGGTGGAGGAGCGAAGAGCTTGGGAGGGAAGGTACTTACGAAGGGACAGCTGAAGATATTTTGGACCCAGAAAGCCTTGTGGACAATGCAAAGGGTCTTGAATTTAATCCTTGCAGCCACTGGGAGCCAGGGGCGATATCTCAGGGCTGGAGAGATACTATCCCAGGGCTTGAGGCCAAGGACAAGTCTTGCAGTCCTGTTCTGGATAAGTTGCAAATGGCAGAGAGTAGAAGCAGGTAGATTTAGAAAAAAGCTGTTGCAATTATCCAACCTAGAGAGAACCAGGGCTCGAGAGACAGTGAGCTTCGGGGGGAAGGAGAGGAAGTTTGACATTTTAGAGACATCAGAGATGTGGGCAGAGAAGGAAAGCGCGAAGTCAAAGATGACCCTGGTGTGCTTAGCCTCGCAGGTCAGGGTAGGAGGGCCAAGGGAGGCCGGCCAGAGAGTGACAGGAAAGGAGGGTGAAGGTGTGCCAATGAGGAAGATCTCAGTCTTGCTGGCATTCAGGCAGAGATCGTTGGCGGCACACCAATCCTGAATGGCGGATGCAATCAGAGATGAGAGAAGGAAAAGAGGTGGCCGAGGGAAGCCTGAAAATGAGTTGAGTGGCATCAGCATAGCACTGAACATTGGAGCAGAAAATGGCAATGTGGTGGGCGAGAGTTGATAGTTATTGGTTGAAAAGCCAGGGTGAGAGGTTAGACCCCTGGGGAAGACCACAGGTCGAAAGGGAGATAGATAAAAGGAAGGACCCAAGTTGGACCTGGGAAGGTCGATCAGAGAGGAAAGAGATCAGCCAGGTCAGAGCCTGATCAGTGCTACCCAGGTAGTCACGGAGACGGTTGAGCAGGATAGTATGGTTGACCACACCAAAGGCAGAAGAGAGATCAAGTAGGATGAGGACAGAGGGAATGTTAGAGTCAAGGATGGAAAGCAAATCTTCATGGATGTTCAGGAGAGCAGCTTCCATGCTTCTGGCAGCTCTAAAGCCAGACTGATGGTCATGGAGACAACCAACAGAATCAGAGTGAAACTTAAGCTGCAAGATAGGCCAGCTTTTCCAGGAGTCAGGCCCAGAAAAGAAGTGATGGAGATTGGGCGATAGCTAGCCAGGCAAGGTTCAACTGTGCGTTTCTTGAGAAGAGTATGCACAAGAGTGCTTCAGAGAGGAGGGGAAGGCTCCTGAGGCAAAGGAGAGGTTTCAGAAATCAGGCAGAGCAGGAGCGAGGATGTCAATGTGGTCCTTGAAGGTTTTGGAAGAACAGGGAGGAACCTGTTTTGATGATACTTTCATAGATTGGACTGGTCTAGAGACCTTGTCAGGGGAGGGAAAAAGGAAAGGACGAGAAAGAGGATGGGGGGGGGGGGGAGAGTTCACAGAAGGAGGGAGAGGGGAGAAGAGGGGGAAGGGAACGAGAGGGTGGACAGGATATCATGGGTTTTTGAGATGAAGTGAGAGGCAAGGGCCGTGCATAAGGCCTGGGATGCGACAGGAGAGGTAGAGACTGCAGCAGGGTTGGCCAGCTCCTTGCAGATTTTAAAGAGTTCGGCCGAGTTGTTAGATGCCGCAGAGACACAACACAGGCTTGGATGTGGGCTCTTTTTTTTTTTTAAGTGTGTGTTAGGGAGAACTCTCTTTAGGCTGAATTTCCTAACCTAGTGAGTCCGCCAGCAGCTTTGCTGGATTTCTGGAGTTAGTTTTTTTCCTCCTGCCAAGAGTGAGACACTTTTTCTCCCACTCTTGGACATGATTAATGGTGTTCCTTTGACTGGTAATACGTCTTAAGGGCTATGGAGTCCTTTACTCCATAGGGTCTCATGTGTTTTTACTATGTGTGTTACACAGCACCCTCCGTGCAGTAACACAGGGGTGTCATAGTGACACCCCACCATAGACTCCATACCCTGGGACTGACTACTGTCTCCCAGGGCATGTAAAGTCACCATTGGCTTTACTAGTCCCAAATTATTAACAGAAACCAGTACAAACCATCATATTGTGGGCATACTGGTCGGGGCAATTCGATTGCCCCGGGGTCTGTTAGTCGAAGGGGCACGTCTCCGTCCCCCCTGATTGAGTTTTGGCTGGTGGCAGTGGAAACTACTTGTTATATTCGACCGCAAATATTTTCCTATGGGATTTTCCCATTGTTCGAGGCTACCAACTTTAATTATTTAATTCTCATAGCCTCGAACATACCGCCGGTTTATTTAATTAATATTAATTTGCCGGTTGGTATTTTTTGCCAGAACTCGATTCTAAAATGGCGTCTGTTCTCTTCTGTGACTCCAACCCAAGTTGAGCCCTTTGTTCCACTTTTTGGTGGGCTTCTCCACAGAAGCCTCCAAAAGTGGTGCCACTCTGCCTGGGTACCACCGGGGATGTGGGAGGGGGTTTAGGCACCCTGGACTGAGTTCTCAAGTCGCACTCTTGTGTGATTGGCCCAAGTGGTGAGCCGGCCGGCTCACCACTTAGCATGTTTGATTGACAGCTAGGCTGAGTGAATGGGGGTATGCTGCATAAAAGCAGGGCTTTGCGGACTGGAACTTCAGATGTCGCCACAGGACCTGAGAATCCGACGAGGGAGAAGCTGAGCCGACCTACCACGACGACACCACCGGTGGAGCCCTGCGGAACCGACTCACCACTTCCCGACGACAGAGAAGATCTCCCGGCAGGAGAAGCTTCTTCCCCTGACTGGTGGGCACAACCAGTTTTACCTTCTTTCTTCGCACCCCAGACCGGTTTGTGGTCGAACTGCCCGTGCCAAGCACCCCGGCGGCTGGATAGCCACTCACCACTGAACCGCAAATCAACGGACCGCTCCGTGTACCTGAGAAACTCTGCGGCTGGTTTCTTATCTGGCAGTGCAACGGACTGTCTTACTCCACAACGAGATCCTCTCTTCCCCCGGACGAAGCACCGACTTGCATCCGCTGCCAGGAACAACTGCCCCCGCCGGAGTGTTCTCACCACTTTAAGGTACCGTGTCCGCCAGGCCTCCATTTCTAAAGATTGCTACAAGGTAATCATAACTCTTTAACCTTCTGGACTGGGCTGGCCGCCTTGACCCTCTAAACTGCTCCCTTTCTTTGATCCAACTCCTTTTTGAACCATTACAAGACTTTTGTGCACTGTAACCGTGTGACCTTGGACACATTTCTTTTCGATCCTCTTAAAGCGGATCCGGCCTACTGACTCTGAATTCACGGTTTTACTTTGCCTGCCTCTCTTGTTATGTTCTTGTAAAAGTGTTGGGATCTGTTTCAATTTGTTCTCTGCTTTTCTCTCTCTTTTTAAAACGAACTATTAGAGTGCCATATATCTTGAGCGCTCACCACTGTCTGAAAATAAGTGAGGCTTTACTTAAGACTTGTCTAATATTCTTTTTTAGGGAGTGTATATCTTTTAGTGACCTTGTTTTTGAATTGCTTACTATTAGTGCCTGTGTGTTTTTCTAGATGTGGTTTTAAATAAATAATTATATCTCTTTTACACCAAGCCCTGGTCAGTGTTTACTTGTTCTATTGTGTTCTCTTGACCTATTGTGAATACTCTGTATACTGCCTAACTCTTCTTGAGGGAAGTCCGACTGCTCAGCCACCGCTACCAAGTGAATCTGTGTGGTACAGACTGCTACCAACTGGGTTTACTGCCAAACACCTGTAGTCTTAAATCTTTTGCAGTGGTCCCAGAGGGAACTGCACAGGTTTCTGCCTAACAGTGTGGACAGAGTCGGTATTGCCTTTGGAGAAGGCGACAGGCCATTTTGTCAGAGGATGAACAATAAGCCCTCCATTTCCTCTCAGCCACCCTACACTTCCTTTTAAGTGTAGCTAGCTAGGGCGGAGTCATACCAAGAATTGCACTTGGCTTTGGGCTTCAAACGGATCCTCATGACAGGGGCACGAGCATCAAGAGTATCGGAAATAGAAGAGTAGAGCATAGACAGGGCTATGTCAGGATGTGAGTCAGCATGATGTGGAGGGGGGGTGGAGAAGGTGGCGGCGAAAGCCTCAACTGACACGCTTCATGGGTCAGGTGTCATGTAGTTGGCAGTGTTGGGGTAGGCTTGGCTGGGGGAGAAGAGAGGGAGCGATGAGAGGAGGGAGTGATCGCTTCAGGAGAGAGGAGTGGTCAGAGGGATGGAGAGGGAGAGGTGAGAGGAGATCAAGACATCAAGTATGTGCCCTGCAGAGGGGAGGATAGAAAGAGTGAGAATTGCAGAGGTCTCAGAAGAGTACAGAGGAGGAACAAGGAGAGTCAAGATGGATATTGAGGTCACCAATAAGGAGGAAATGAGTGGTTGAGACCAGGGGGGGGGAGGGAGGAGGAGAGGTCCGCCCACACTCGGAGAGAAATGAGAGAAATTAGGTGATCTGACCAGGAGGCCAGTAGATAGAAGCCACGGTAAGAGATAGGCTAGGAGAGAGAAAGTCTGCAGACAAGGCATTCGAAAGAGGATTGCCTGCGTGGGAATGATAGAGGCAGGAATCCACTTGGGAAAGATCAGGATTACACGCCCTCCGGACCGGGTGGATCTGGGTGGAGAGAGGATCTTGTAGCTATCAGGGAGGAGAGTTTCAAAGCACGCGACAGAGCTGGCCATGAACCATGTCTCGGAAAGACAGGACAGGGAGGTCAATTTCTTCCAGGAGGCGGCAGATGTCAGAGGAGTGTTTGACAGGAGAGCAAGAGTTGAGAGTGGCAAGATGAAGAAGGCTGCCAGCCTTAAACACCTTCTGGTGAGGGGTACAAATCAGAGGTATGCCCTGCGGAGGTGAAGGCGCCTGAGGTGAGGCAGAAGCAGAGGGCAGAGAGGGCAAGGTAGCCAAGGGGCGGGGGGTGGTTGAGGAAGGGACAGCAGGAGATTAAAGTAAATTGATGAGGCGAGGGAAGCACCTATCGTTGAGGAGGAGATTGGTCTGAGGGCCTTGGACCATGACAGTGCCATTAAGGTAGACATTAATGATTACTTTAGAGATGGGGGGCGTGGCTAACTAGCCATGCAGTAGGACGTCTTTTCCAGGCAGCTCCTGATGATCCGCAATTGATCCTTGCATTACACGTGCATATTGTTAATTGGAAGCCCTGGCAACAAAGGAGAGAGCGTTGGAAGGTGCACTGCAGAGTACCCCCGAACTACGTGAGTGAAATCCTGCTGGATGCAGAGAAAATTGTGCCGGTAGCCACGGTGAATCGCTAACAAAGAAACCAAGATGGCGGATCCGGACTTCAAAGGGACCGTCTGCAACTTTGTTTCGAATAAGAAGCCTCATCATGCAAAATAAGCAACCGCTTCGCTCAGGCGGCGACAGCAGAATCGGGGCATTGGTGGCGGATCCGGACTTCAGAGGGACCGCCAGCAACTTTGTTTCGTGTACGAAGCCTTGTCTTGCAAAATAGACAAACGCTTCGCTCAGGCGGCGGCAGCAGAATCTGGGCATTTGCAATGTTTTCGGTGCCCATGGAAATCGTGGATAGCGGAGCAGTGCGGCTGTAGGATAAGGATACGGCCCGGGGACCGTGGACCCGACATAAGAGGGAGCGCGGCACTGGCAGTTATCAGAGGGAGCGCCGGTGGACTTCCGTGTGCGGTGGCTGTCACGGTCCCTCTGCTGAGGCCACCGGAGCACGCACGGCTGGAACAAAAGAAACGGGATAACCTAAGCCGAGAAGCAGCTAGCCTGCTTACACCTAACCCTGCCCTTACACCCGCATAATCAAGGCACCCTGAACGAACAAAGCTAGGCTGCATAATACGACCGGAGGGGGGTGGAATGATTACCACAAGACTGCAATAAAAGAAACTGGTGGAACACGGAGTTACAGCCATCCACTACAGAGAACTGAGCCCCATTTATACATCCGCACCATCCAAGCACCCCGAACGACTGACGTAAGGAGGGGCAGTGTCGGCGGGCAGAGGTACTGTTATAGTGTGAGCCGCGAAGGTAGGGGCTGATCGTGCATACATTGAAGCACCCACCCGGGAGGCAGTAAAACGCAGCGAGCAGGGCGCCGAGGCGAGGATCTGGTTGATGAGCAGTGCCTCTGGTGCTGGAGCGTAGGATGGCTGGAGGGGAACGGCAGGCGCCGCACTGAAGGTGCAGGGCAGTGCCGCACGAGGCGTGGAAGGCAGCGAGTGAAAAGGCCTGCCCCACTGCAGTGTAAGTGGCCTGGAAGAAGACACAGGACTTCGCAGCAGCTCAGCCAGAGAAATGCAGTGATACGGACAATAACATCTGCACGGAGGGAGGTATTCGTGTAACCAAGGAAGCGCAAATCCCACACAACACAGGCAAGCAGGCTAAAACATAGGAAGCAGCCTGGAAGCTAGATGACTACACGCAGTGAGACGCCTGGATACGTGGGAGGGCACAACCCACTCTGAGTTGGTGCTCAGGTGTACATAAGCCCCATACCCGGCGAGGTACACTGGAGCCGTGCTTATACAGAAAAGCAGGACTACACTTCGGAGGCCAGTCATCCCTGGGTGTAAAACGGAGGCTGCAGGGTGGCGGAGCGAGGGGCTGTGAGCAAAAACAAGAACAAGAACAAGCAACCCACGATGGAGGCATTCGCCAAAATGCAACAATCTCCAGCGGCCATAACACCCAGGCTTGATAGCGCCAGAAGAGAGTGCCGCAGTGACTGATAATCATCAGATATTAGCGGCTATAACGGAGTTGCGAGACTCATGGGGGACAGCGATGTCGGACCTGCGCACTTCCCTGGAGGCTAAAATAGACGCAGTAGGCATAGAAGTCACTCTGCTGTGGCAAGGCGTTAGGGGGTTGGCGGAGAGAACAAGCAGCTTGGAAAGTGCAGTGAAAATCAACAAGGACACCAGCACTAGCAACGCAAAGGAAATCCACATACTCAAACAACAGGTAGCTAACCTGGAGACTCGGGCGGAGGAGGCGGAAGGGAGAGCGAGAAGGAACAATATCCGCGTGGTAGGAATGCCGGAGGGAGAGGAAGGACAGGACCCGACAGACTACATTGAGAATCAACTTCTACAAGAAATATTGGCTGAAAAACTCTTGCAGGGGTTTGCTGTGGAGCGCGCACATAGAGCCCTTATGAGGAAACCTAAGCCTGGCGCCCCTCCCCAAGCGATCATCGCCAAAATAGTGAATTATAAAGATCGCGAGCAGATACTGGAGTACTTTCGAAAAACGAGGGACGATTGAAAGGGCTTCAAGCACCGTCATGGCATATCCCGACTATACAATGATGGTCCAAAGGCAACGGTACAGCTATGTGGCAATCAAAAGGAGGCTACGCGCGGCTGGCATAAAATACATGCTTCTATACCCTGCGAGGTTGAAGGTGGTGCACAAGAGCAAAATGCATTTTTTTGATTCTCCAGAAGAAGCAACAACATGGCTGGACCTGCAGGGTTGCCCGGAACGAGACACGGAGCAGGCTCAAGAAGAACATGATAAGTAACTGGTACACTGTATGACAATGCATTACTTACCGTAAAAGCATTTCTGATGGTTGTATCTGCTTAGATTCACATGCTGTGCATAGGTCCGACATCCAGTGGTCACTGCGGAGTATTGCATTTTGTTTTTCATAGTCGAAAAGGGGACGTCGACAAGGCGTGTCTGTAACACTATCCCTATAGTGACGTGCGTTGTATCCACAATCCCTCACGCGTCGAGGTCCCTCTGTTTGTATTTTTCTGCCCTGAGGGAGCCTTCTAGACGTGAGTGAGTACAGAAAAGAGAGAAATATAGAAAAGGATGTCTATGTTCCTTCCATCCGAGCGGGGAGGAAGGGTGGGTGCATGTGAATCTAAGCAGATACAACCATCAGAAATGCTTTTACGGTAAGTAATGCATTGTCTTCTGATGTTTGTTAATCTGCTTAGAATCACATGCTGTGCATAGACTAGCGAGCAGTACCCGGAGTTGGCGGTGGGTTATGAGAAGGAACAGTAGAGAAAAGATGTCTTAATACTGCCTGTCCCACCTGGGAGTCAGATCTAGAGTGTGCATCTAGACAGTAGTGTTTTGTAAAGGTGTGCACAGAACTCCAGGTAGCCGCTTGGCAGATGGACTCAAGGGGAACATTTGCAATGAACGCTATGGAAGCCCCAGTGCCTCGAGTGGAATGTGCTCTTGGCTTGAAGGGTAGTTCTCTCTTAGCAAGAGTGTAACAGAGAGTGATGCATTGCACAATCCATCTAGATATAGTGGACTTTGAAACTGCATCTCCTTCTCTTCCTGCTGCCACAGAGACAAAGAACTGATTAGTCTTTCTCAGTGGTCTGGTTCTTTCCATGTAGAACATGACAGCTCTGCGTACATCTAGTGTATGCAGACTTTTTTCTCCCAAGCTGGAAGGGTTTTGAAAGAACGTTGGTAGTTCTATTGACTGGTTTACATGAAATTTCGAGATGAATTTTGGTGCAAACCTTGGGTGTGTGCGTAGAACCACCTTATCCTTGTGAACTGTTACGAAGGGGTCTAGTACAGAAAGAGCCTGTAGTTCACTTACTCTCCTAATGGAGGTGATAGCTATTAGGAAAGCAGTCTTAAGTGTGAGGTCTTTAAGAGTTGCCTTGTGCATGGGTTCGAAAGGAGGGCCAATGAGTCTAGAAAGTACCACATTTAAGTCCCATCCGGGAGCTGGGTTAGCTATCGGAGGGTGTATTCTCTTTACCCCCTCCATGAAGGCCTTGATAACTGGTATCTTCCACCACGGCACTCTAAGTTGGGAAGTGGTGTATGCAGAAAGTGCCGCTAGGTGGACTTTAATGGAATTGAACACTAGACCTGAATCCAGTAAATGGGTCAAGTACAGAACAATGTTAGTGGGAGAGCAGTCAACCGGGTTGATGCTCTTACCTCTACACCAGGTGACAAATCTTTTCCACTTGCTAGTATAGCAGTGGCGAGTATTAGGTTTTCTGGCTTCCCTGAGGATGTCCATACATCTCTGCGGGAGTTGTAAATGTCCAAATTCTATGATCTCAGGAGCCAGGCTGCTAAGTTCATGGTCTGAGGGCATGGATGCAGTGTCCTGCCCTTGTTCTGTGACAGCATGTTGTACGGGCAGGGAAGTTTCACTGGGGGAGATAGGGACATCTCCATCAAGTGAGCGAACCATGGCTGCCGGGCCCACATTGGGGCCACTAGTATCATGGTAACCTGCTCCTGGTGCATCTTGTGCACCACTTTGTTGAGAAGGGGAGTCTGGGGAAAGGCGTAAACAAATTTCCCTGACCATTGAATCGACAGACCGTTCCCCTTGGACTGGTTCTGGGGGTACCTGGAGGCGTAACTTTGGCATTGTGAGTTCTCCAGGGTTGCGAACAGGTCTATTTCCGGGAATCCCCATTGCGTGAAGACGTCTAAGACGATGTCTTCGTGCAATTGCCATTCGTACTCTTCGGGCAGGGGGAAGTCTCTGCTGAGTTTGTCTGCTAGCAGATTGAGTTCCCCTGGTACATGTTGTGATAGTAGGAACATGTTGTGTTTGAGAGCCCACTTCCATATATTCTGGGACAGCTTGGACAGTCCTGGAGAGTGAGTGCCCCCTTGCTTGTTGAGGTAGTACATGGCTGTGGTGCTGTCTGTGAGGACCATCACAGTCTTTCCTTGTAAGTGTTCCTGAAAGGCTTTCAGTGCTTTGAACACCGCTAGTAGTTCCAGCAGGTTTATATGCTTGGATGCTAAGCTCGGAGTCCACACTCCGTGAGCAGTCTGATGGGATAGGTGAGCCCCCCATCCTGTAAGGGATGCGTCTGTGGCCAGAGTGGCTTCCACTGCGGGTGTGGCAAAAGTTTTCCCTAATAACAGGTTTTCTTTTGTCCACCACCGTAGCGAGAGAACCAAGGCCTGCGAGACCACCACTAGGTCGTCCCATTGTCCGCTGGCCTGACACCACTAGCTGTAGAGCCACTCTTGCATTGGGCGCGGGCGCAGGCGCGCGTGAGATACCAAATAAATACATGACGCCATCATCCCTAGCAAGCGCATTGCTTTGCGTACCGTCACCTCTCGACCTGCCACATAATGGGGGATCTGAAACAGCATGTTTTGGACCCTCTCGTTGGAGGGGAAGACGAGGCCGTCCTTTGTTCGAATTAGAGCCCCTAGGAATTGTTTGATTTGGCTGGGGTCTAATCTGGACTTCTTTTCGTTGATGGAGAAGCCCAGTTGGGACAAAAGGTCTATGGTCTTTTGGGTATTGGAGAAGCATGTTTCGTAAGAATCCCCTGTTATGAGCCAGTCGTCGAGGTAAGGGTATACCGGGATGGATAACCTGCGCAGGTGGGCCGCTGCCACTGCCAGTACTTTCGTGAATACCCTTGGTGCAGATGCTATCCCGAAGGGTAGTACTCTGAACTGGTAGTGTTTGTTCTCTATCTTGAACCTGAGGTATTTTCTGTGCGCTGGCAACATTAAAATATGAAAGTATGCATCTTTCATGTCCAGTGTTGTCATGTAATCCCCCTGTGATAACAGTGGGATTACTTCCTGCAAGGTCACCATACAAAACTTTTGGGGTTTGACAAACTTGTTCGCTGGGCACAGATCTAATACAGGGCGCATGGTTAAGTCCTTTTTGGGTACAAGGAAGTACACTGAATAAATACCTTCTGTTACCTGAGATAGGGGGACAGCCTCTATAGCTTCTTTTTTCAGTAGCTCTTCTACTTCTTGAAGAAGAATAGTGAGGTGTTCCGGTGTCATGCGTCGGTTCCGTGGGGGTCTGTACTTCGGGGAACCGTTGAATTCGATGCAGTATCTGTGGGCTAGGGTGGATAATACCCAGCGGTCTGACGATATTCCCTCCCATGCTGAAAGGAACGATGTTAGCCGGCCCCCGACCGGTGATGCATGGGAGGGGACCCGAATCTTCGGGTCATTTGTTGGTATTGGGCGTGGAACCTTTGGGGCTGGAGCCGCGACCTCTTCCTTTGCCATGGCGTTGGCCTCTTTGACTGAACTGGGTGTTGCTACCATGGTTAGAGGGCCAGTTGGTAGCAGAGTAAAATTGCTGTTGGTTTTGCTGCTGGTGTTGGCCACGAAAGGAGCGTCTATTGCCATAGCTGCGTCTGTTAGGGGGCCTAGAAATTTGGTCAAGAGTCTTGATGGTATCAAACTCTTTCTTCGCATGTTCTAGGGCCTCATCAACTGCTTTCCCAAACAGATGTGTTTGTTCTATGGGCTTATTTATCAGGGAAGCCTGGGTTTCCGGCTTAAATCCCGAATTGCGCAGCCAGACATGGCGTTTGAGAAGTATTCCCTGAACCAGGGAACGGCCAGCCGTCTCTGCGGCATCTAAGGAGTTCTTTACGATGCCCTGGTTTACAAGAGTTCCCTCTGAGATTATAGCTAACAGGCGTGAACGCAGGGGTTCTGGTGTGTCCCCTGCTTCGCTGCGCAGCTTGCTCCACTGTGCATCTGCGTAGCTAGCTAGTAGGGAATTGTTATTTGCAATCCTAGTTGAGAAGGCGGCGGAGGTCGTGATTCTCTTCCCAAGTGCATAGAGCTTCTTGCCCTCTTTGTCAGGTGGTGCCTCACTAGTGGATAGTGGTACCCCCGCTCTTTTTCTTGTATTAGTAACTACGAGGGAGTCCGGAATAGAATGTCCTCTGATGTACAAAGGGTCAGAGGACGAAGGGCTGAAGAGCTTTTCTATCCGAGGGTTGGCCCCTCTGACTAAGGCCGGATTGGAAAGGGAAGGAGTTATTCTTCTCTTTATAGATGCCAGGAGCGGAATAGACTGACTAACAGGGGCTTTTTGTTTAATAACTTTCTCTACAAAGTCTATGTCAGGAAGAGTCTCCCCTGTGTCTATTTCAAAATGCGCTGCTGCCTTGCGCAATAGTGCATTAAGTGAAGGTTGGTCATCTATGGGAGAGGTGTTTCCAATAGGTGAATCCTTGGGAGGAGAAGGGTGAAAGACATCAGGGTCTGAGTGCACTGATGGGGATTGCCAAGGCTGTACTGATGGGGATTGCCAGGGCTGCGAGGTAGCTGTATCTTCTTCAAAAGCTCCTGCACTAGTGTAAGGATCTTCTTCAAACCCCTCTTCCTCATGTTCTTCCTCTCCACCCAAACACTCCTCATCTTCCTGGAGGTATTGCTCCTCTTCAGTGAGGTCATATGCGTCTGTAGAAAGGGGAAACAGCCTAGGAATCTTGACCCTAGGGTCATCCTGGGGCCATTCTCTTGGTCTTTTGGGTGTGGGTGGGTTTTGGCTTCCCAAAAACCTTTCCATTTTCTCCATACAAGAATGGAGTCTTTCAAGGGTCTCATGGGGGACCCCTGAATAGTCTAGAGGGGGGAAATCAGTGTCTTCACCTTCAAAACGCTTGGAACACTCCCACAACGTCGAAGAAAGGTTTCCGTCGCCCTCTGAAAAGCCCTCCGGTAGTTCAGAAGTGCCCTTAGATGAAGGGGGCAGTTCCTGGCTATTCTTGCGCTTTTTCGGCGTTTCCATAGCTTTTTGTGCGGTATTCGACGTTTGTTTCGTCGTCCGCTTACGTTTGTCTTCGGAAACAATTCTCGCCAGGCTCTCGACAACGAGTTCGTCAGTAGAGGGCTCTGGTGTCGACGTTGCCTGCGTTACGCGTTGTTCCTCGACGGCCGCTCTATGGAGCGTTACGTCGGATGATTTTGAGGTAGCGCCTGTGTTTGATGAAAGCCCAATCGCTGGTCGCGGCTGTGTTTGCGGGTGGGGCTTGAGACCCTTACGGTCTGAGGTAGACGCCGGAGTGCCCTGCGTCCCCTTCGGCGCTGATGGATCCTTCGTCTTCGACGAAGAAGAGCCGTGGGTTGTGTGCTTAGGCCTATGGGGTCTATGTGCGTCCTTGTCGCCGGGGTGTTCATCCCCATAAGCAGGGCGTGAGCCGAGCCCGTCGGGGCCGGGGACGGACGTCGAGGAGCGCGAGCGCTCCTTCTGGGGGTTAATGACTTCCGTAACGGACGTCAAGTTATCACCCTCCTCGTCACTTTCTGTAACAGCGGCGGCGGGTGAGGAAACTGACTTCGACATAGCGTAGTCCGCCCACCTCTTAACTTTTCGTTCTTTAAGAGTTCTTGGTTTCAAGAGCTTACAGGCCGCGCAGCTGTCCTCCTTATGATCGAGGGGCAAGCAACGATTACAGAGCTTGTGTTTGTCCTTCCAAGTGTATTTGCCCCTACAGCGTGGGCAAAACTTAAAAGGTGTCCTCTCCATAGCTGAGGCAATAATAACTGGTGATAACAACCCCAAGGGAAAGATAGGGGAGAAAGAAAGACATTCTCAAAGAGAAGATAAAAGTTCGAACCCTCACTCTCCCTACTGTATGTTGGCCGGCGAGGCCAGGCCACGTGTTCGGCAGCGCCGAAGGATCTCCTCCGTCTCTTCCCCTCCGTCGAAAACTTGCTCGGCGGAGAAACAGCTTCACAGCTAACGTCGAGGGGAGGGATCTTTAACAATATAATAAGTATAATTAAGGACCGAGGTCCGTAGTAAGTATTTGCAATGTCTCTCTAGGAGCTCCGCGCAGCGCAAGCACCTTAGTGGTGCCTAGATGAAGACTGATTTTGTTGGGTGCGACTAAGTTTGGCTAACATTTTGCTGAGACACCATTGACTGGAACGAACTTTAAGGACTGGAATATAGCTATGTGTAACATGCGCAAATTGTGTAGCTTGAACAGGAGCGGCAGGGCGAAGTAGTAGTAGGCTAGCCACTAGGGCGGCCTCACCCTGCAGAGCTTCGAGTACAGGCAAGGGCCGAAAAGGGCTAGATGCGGGGGAGCCTGAGATCCAGGGATGGAGCTGGGCAACAGTTGATGTTGGGGCAGGGATGGGAGGCGGGAGGGGCGGAAAGGGGGTGTTTGGGATATTTTTGGTTAAGGGGAGCTTAAATTGGGGAACCAGTCTATGTGGATTTGAATGGAACTTAGAGGTAGACTGCAGCTGTGGGAGTGGGGATGGAATTCAAATAGGCCATGGGAGACCTTAAAATAGTTACATGGAACGTGCGGGGGCTCAACAGTTACCTAAAAAGGAACAAAGTTATGTTGTACCTGCGTAGGCAAAAAATAGATATTGCACTGCTGCAGGAAACCCACCTCACACGAGAAAGAATGGATAAGATAACTGGGAAATGGAAAGGAGTGACGGTGGGCTCATCATACTCTGCTTATGCGAGGGGAGTGCTTATTTGGGTGGCGCCACATGTCCCTTTTCAGAGATTGCAAGTGATTGCTGAGACGGACGGGATGATGGTTGTATTGAGGGGACTGGTGGAAAATAGGGAGATGAGTATAATCAATACGTACACCCCGAACCAGAATACATCGGCGTACATTAGAACATTGTGTACTAATTTGAGCGCATGCGTAGGTAGTGTGATGATCTGGGGAGGGGATTTCAACTGCGTACTGAATCCAAGGGTGGACAGATCGGATGGGAAGATAGATAGACCGGCCCCTGCCGCCAAGGCGTTACAGGCATTGCTGAGGGACTTTGGCTTGGAAGATGCATGGAGAGAGAGACAGCCCCAGGAGAGGCAATACTCGCACCATTCTGCCCCACAGCAGTTATCCACGAGGTTAGACTATGTCTTTACCTCGCCTGAAACGATAGCGGAAATCACGCAAATAGAGGACCAGGCTAGGGTCCTTTCGGACACTCACCCCTGATTCTCGAATGGCAATACTGCCCCCCGAGAGCGAGGATCCCGACATGGCGTCTACGAGCGGAAGCGCTGAGAGACCCCTTCTTCAGGGAGGACTTGAGGGAGGAGATTGTGAATTATTTTGAAACAAACACTGGGAGTGTGGATTCGGCGGGAACATTATGGGAGGCCTTCAAAGTAGTGATGAGGGGAGTAGCCATAGCAAAATCCAGGGTCCTACAAGGTGGGATCTTAGCTGACCTGCGGGAGACGGAGGAGAAACTGGAGGAGGCTTTGAAGGGCGGGGATGACACTGCAGAGAAGGTGGAATTGACACTCAAGCTGCAGCAGAAATGTGCAGAACACTGGGACAGATTATGTAACCTCAATTATAAAAAAATATGTAGAGACAGCATGCAGGTGGTGACAAACCGGGGAGAATCTTGGCGTGGTTATATAAGAGCGAGACTCCGAGAGCCACAATCAGGACCATAGTGAAAGAGGACAGTAGCGTAGCAGACACCCAGGAGGGACTCAATCAAGCATTTATGGACTATTATAAGGTATTATATGGAGATGATGGCGAATTACCAGGTTACTCACCGTAGTGACCACCTTACTCCTAGTCCATAGTCCCCTTTCCTCCATACTTGTGGGACATCTCTCCATCCTGTGGGACGGGACCGGAGCACTTTGTAAACAGCATCCAAATTTTTGCAAAAATGTGTCCTTCTTCTCTTTCCAGCGCGGGGCCCGGCACGCGGCCGTAACCCCGCCCACCTTGGCTCCGCCCCGCGCATCGCCCCTCAGTCCTTTTCTTTGCCAGGTCAGAGACCCATTACCAATAACAGGAACCTTATTAGAGGGGACGGCGGGCGGGCGTATGGAGGAAAGGGGACTATGGACTAGGAGTAAGGTGGTCACTACGGTGAGTAACCTGGTAATACTCCTACGTCCCGTCCCCTTTCCTCCATACTTGTGGGAGATTCCCAAGCACTCCTTACAGGAACTACGGGTGGATGGAAATACCCCTTACTGAAAAAGGTTCTTCAGCACAGCCTGACCAAACTGAGCATCAGCTCTAGAACTCATATCGAGGCAGTAATGCTTACAGAAAGCAGATGGAGAGGGCCAAGTAGCTGCCCTAGCGATGGACTCCCAGGGAACATACTTCTGAAAAGCAACCGCAGCTGCCTTGCTCCGCACCAGGTGTGCATGAATACCTTTAGGAGGTTTCAGCTTTTGGATAGTGAAAGACTCCGTGATGCAGGCGGCAATCCACCTAGAAATAGTTGCCTTAGATGCCTGCTTGCCTTGAGGGTTGCCGAAAGTCACAAAAAGTTGAGAAGAACTTCTAAGCTCGGAAGTCCTATCCAGGTAGAACTTAAGAGCTCTTCGTACATCAAGACAGTGTAGAACCCTCTCCGCCTCAGAGGCGGGGTTCGGAAAAAAGACCGGTAGGGAGATCGATTGATTCAAATGGAATTCGGTCACTACCTTCGGCAGAAAAGCCGGATTAGTTTGAAGGACTACCTTGTCCTTGTGAAAGACCAAGAAAGGATGCTCCACCAACAATGCCTGGAGCTCACTCACTATCCTTGCCGATGTGACGGCAACCAAAAAGGACACTTTCCAAGACAAGTACTTGAGGTCCACAGTAGCCATTGGCTCAAAGGGTTTATGGCACAGCGCCGTCAGGACAACATTCAGGTCCCATGGCGGGTGCGGATTACGAACTGGAGGGTAAAGGCGTGTTAAACCAGCGAAATGCCTCTTTACCACTGGGTTAGTCAGAGAAAACGAACACTGATCCATAGAAAGATAAGCGGAGACCGCTGAAAGGTAAGTCCTGCATGACAGAACATGAACCCCTGACTCTGCTAGGGAGGACACGAAGGACAACACCGTGTCAACCGTGGCCCCCATTGGATCCAATTTCTTCTCTAGACACCAATGACAGAACCTGAGCCATTAACTCTTGTACTGAGATCTGGTCGAGGGTTTTCTGGCTGCCTGGATGATACGCATGTTATCCGCAGACAAATTCAGATGCTCTAAAGACCTGAACTCGGGCACCATGCCGCCAAGCTCAGCGATTGTGGGGAGGGGTGCCACAGCTGCTGCTCCCCCTTGGTGGAGAAGATCGGAAGTTACCGGTAACCTGATCGGCGGATAAACCGACAGGTGTTGGAGTTCTGAGAACCAGTAGAAGAGAACAGTTCACCGAGTTCTTCAACTTCCAAATTGCCCGGTGAACTAGAGGCAGAGGCGGGAAGGCGTAAGCTCTCATGTTGTGCCATGGAATCTCTAGAGCATCCCCCAGAGAGGAGGCTCCCAGCCCCCCTCTGGAGGCATACAGAGGAAGCTTCTTGTTCGCCGCCGTCGCGAAGAGGTCCACCACCTGCGGTGTGCCCCAGCGTGAGAAAATCCCTGAGAGGACCTCTGCCTTCAACTCCCACTCGTAGCTGACCACTGTCCGCCGGCTGAGGGCATCTGCTGTGACATTCAGCTGGCCCGGGATGTGCACTGCAAGCAGCCAGACACCATGATGCACGGCCCACTCCCAAATCTGGATGGACAGGTCCACGAGGGGGGGAGACTTCGTTCCCCCCTGCTTGTTGATGTAATACATTGACACCACATTGTCCGTACTTATGCGGACCACTTTGTTGACAATGACCGGTCTGAACGCCCTGAGCGCCAAGAAAATCACCAGAAGCTCCAAATGATTTATGTGCAGGAGCTTGTCCTGAGGCGACCAGAGGTCCGAGACCTGAAGGAGATCTAACGTCGCACCCCACCCGAGGAGGGAGGAGTCCGTCGTGATCGTCACCATAGGGACCGGGTCCTGAAACCCCGCACCCCCAGACAGATTGCTGAGAGATGACCACCAGTCCAGGTCCACTCATGGAATCCGGAATCATTATCCGCATGGAGTCTGGGTCCACTGCCTGACGCCATGAATTCCGAAGGGCCATCTGGGTCCATCTCATTTTGAGACGAGGAAGAGCCAGCACACACGAGGCCATGAGGCTCAGAAGCCTCTGGAACCACCAGGCCGACATACTCTCCGACTGCGCAAAAATTTGACACGTGGCCAACAGATCTGCCATTCTGTCCCCGGTCAGATATACTCTGCAGTCAATCGTGTTCCAACGAAAACCCAGAAAAATCAGGTCCTGAGAGACCGTCATGGAGGATTTCCGCCAGTTCACCGACAGCCCAAGATGGAACAGGAGCTGAAGGAGATACTGGAGGTTGCCCGCTGCCGCCAGCGGACAAGGGCTGCGTAAAAGCCAATCATCCAAATAAGGATACACATGGATACCCTGAAGATTAAGATAGGCCGCAATCAGCGACATCATCTTCGTGAAGACACGCAGTGCCAAGCTGAGGCCAAAAGGAAGCACCCGAAACTTGAAGTGCTCCCCTCCCAAAGAGAAACGGAGGTACCTCCTGTGTGGAGCCCAAATCAGGATATGCATGTACGCGTCCTTAAGATCCACTACGCTGAGCCAGTCGCCCGTCTGCAAAGAGGAGCGTATCTGGCTGGGCGTGATCATCTTGAATTTCTCTTGGGGTAGAAAGAGGTTGAACTGGGAAAGGTCTGGGATGGTGCGCAGGCCAGCCTGGTTGGGTTTGGGCACCGTAAACAGCCGGGAGTAGAAGCCCTCCCCTCGCTCCCCAAAGGGAACGGGTTCCACAGCCCTGAGGTCCAGGAGTTTCTGAACCTCGGCGTTGAGGGAGGGCGAGCCCAACGGCTGAAAAGGAGGGTTGAGGGGTGGGGTAGGGGGTAAAGATAAGCGGAAGCCCGCCCGAGCGACAAGACCCATCTGTCTTCTGTGATGGTCTGCCACGCCTCCCAATGAGACGCAATGCGCCCTCCCACCGGGGTCTCGTGCGAGCGCGGAAAATCCTCACTTGGCAGGTTTATCGGTGGCGGTGCCACCAGAACCTGATGAGGAGGCTGAGGAGCCGGAGAAATACCGCGTACGCAGTTGTCTACGGCGGTTATTCCCCGCAGGAATATCCACTTTGCGATTCTTGCGGTCGAGGAATCCCCTAAAACCAGAGGAAGGTCGCCCTTGCGACAACGGCCTTTGAGTCTTGAAGGGAGGTTTAACCAGAACAGACAATGATTTAGCGTCTGAGTGCTATCCTTGGTTTTGGTGAGCTCTACATCAGTAGAAGAATGAAAAAGCTCCTTGCCATGGAATGGAAGGTCCAATACTTTGTCTTACACTTCCTTCGAAAACTTAGTGGAATGCAACCACGCTTGCCTCGAGGTATCAACCCCGAGCATCATGCCCCGAGGCGAGGTGTCTACGTGATGAGCCGCAGCCTCCAGGAGATCCTGGGCCAAGACCCTGGCATCGGAAAGCCCACCTCTGAAGTCTTCCAACTTCTCGACCGGAATGTGCTCCTCAAACTCCGACAGACCTTTCCACATCCGCATGTTAGCTCCCGCCAAGATCAATTCGGCATTGGCCTGCCTGAGCTGCAAGGCCGAATTGGCAAAGATCTTCCTTCATAGGGAGTCCAGGAGCTTGTCCTCCTTTCCCAAGACCTGAGTAGCCGTTGCGGAAGAGGATGCTGCAGGTCTGGACTGCAACGTGGCCGCAGCCACCACTGTGGAGGAGGGAGGTGGACAAGACGACAAGGCCACTTCCTCCGAAGAGTGCAGCCTGTACCTCGCGTCAATCTTTTTATTGAGCAAAAGTCCTGTGGCTTCTCCCAGACTCTTCGGACCTCGGCCAAAACATCCTTCTGCAGGAAAAGGCCGGTACGCTCCAAAGGAGACAGGGTTAACGCCCCAGAAAGCACGCCCTCCTGTGGAGCAGGTGCCTCGGGAACCGGAACATCTAAGAAATTCATCATTTCCAGTACCCGGTCATGAAAAGCTCTAACAGAGCGGGGAAGGTCCTTGTTGTCCTGCTCGCCCTGAGGGTCATCTGACAGGTCAGGATCCTGCTGCACCGTGTCAGGCACTGCCTTGTCCACTGGGGACAAAGGTGGCAAAGGCTGAAGAGCAGAGGCAGGCACCACGGGCAAAGGAGGCGCCGGCGGAAACCACCAGAGGAACGGGTGGAGCCGGGGGTGCTGGTGGACAAATTTCCTTAAAAAGCCCTTTGAAATACTCCCTCATGGGGTCGGTGCGCATAAGCGCTTGAAATTTACCAAAAAAAGCGTCCTCAGGAGATTGCTTCGGAACCTGAGGAGGCCTCTCATGAGGTGGACAAATCCAGGGACGTAACGGAGAAGGGTGCCATGCCGGGCCCTCCGCCGACGTATCCACATAAATCAAAGGGGCCGCGCCCCTGCAGGCAACGAAACATTGTGCGGAAGAGGCATCCGGCCGTTCCAATCATAAATGGGCCGGTAAGGATACGCAGGTTCACCCAAAGGACCGAACCCTACACCAGGGGCCGATGGCGTAGTTGTAGGGGTGGTACCTAAAATGGCCGCCGTGGTCATGGCGGGAACGGGCGCCATTTTGTCTTCATCTGAGGGGAACTGCGGCACGTGAGGAGGTGAGGCAGGGGTCCCCGTCGATGGATCAAGGGTCTTAATTTTAGCCTTAACATAACGAACCTCGGCAG
The DNA here is from genome assembly GCF_040938575.1 of Ambystoma mexicanum. Taxonomy (NCBI): domain Eukaryota; kingdom Metazoa; phylum Chordata; class Amphibia; order Caudata; family Ambystomatidae; genus Ambystoma; species Ambystoma mexicanum. Next base: position 309,218,953 of record NC_090927.1, on the reverse strand, counting down.
AACCGGTACTATGAGGCCTGGAATGTTTCTGCAACATACCAACCGCCACCTGAGCGTTCGAAGGAAGGACCTCGGCACTGCCGGTAAAAGAAGAACCTTGCTTCTTTGCCCCCTCAACAGATCTGGTATCACCACAAGAGCGAGAACGGTGAGAAACCGCTTTCACCGACAGGGCCCTGCCCGGCCCCTCAGAACTGTTGGTAGCCCTAGCCTCTGTATGAGGGACCTCGGGCCTAGGCCCGGTAATAGCCTTATCGGCACGGGCCTCGAACATCCCTTCGGTAAACACAAGCCCAGCCAAGGCCTCGGGGCGCACCCCGGTTTTGTTTTTGAGGGAAGCCGAAAGAGGCCTCAGAGCAAGCTCTGGTACCCTGTGACTCAGCAGAACTGGGTCTACACACAGCCCCCACAGGAGGGGCCTCAGAAGTTACTCCGGTGTACACAGGCCCCTTACAGAGACCCTCGGAGAAAACTCTGGTAGAATTATTAGGCCCGACAGGCACCTCAGGGCGAACCCCGGTGACAGAGCGATCAACGCCCATCCCGGCTCGAGAGGAACCCGGGAAGGTATCCCCCGGCCGGGGTGCTCTGAAAAGTAAAGAACTTACCAGGCGTTTCTTCTTCTCGTCGATGAACGCCTGAAAATGAGATGGGGGAGTGCGTCGGAACACCTCCTCCCACCGTTCCAACCGATGTTAAAGAGCCCGGACCGAAAGGGAGTCACAGTAAAAACAGGAGACCCAACGGTGTTCCGGACCCAAACACTCTAAACAAAGAGGATGGGGATCCGCCCTCGCGAAGCGACAATGCCACGAAGAACAGTCTGGAAAGTCTAATTTAAAAGACATAGACAGACTAGAAGACGAACGCTAGCGAGAGCCAGAGAGGAAAACAGGGAAGAAAATCTTCCGAGGATGCAAGTGCGTACGGCCCCGATCGAGCGGAGAAAAGGACTGAGGGGCGATGCGCGGTGCGGAGCCAAGGTGGGCGGGGTTACTGCCGCGTGCCGGGCCCCGCGCAGGAAAGAGAGGAAGGACACATTTTTAGAAAAATGTGGATGCTTTTTACAAAGTGCTCCGGTCCCGTCCCACAGGACGGAGAGATGTCCCACAAGTATGGAGGAAAGGGGACGGGACGTAGGAGTAAGTAGTCGCGCCATGGGGAGAGAAACGTTGCAGGACATAGAGTTGCCAAAGATAGGTGAGGAAGAGAGAGGGGAACTAGATGCACCAATTACCTTAGAAGAGCTTGGGGAGGTGGTGAGGCAGCTGCCTACTAGCAAGGCCCCGGGGACCGATGGACTCCCAAGTGAGTTCTATAAAGTGTACATAGGAGAGGTTCTTCCCCCATTGCTAGAAATGTTAAACGAAGCATTTGAGACGGGAAGCTTACCCGAATCATTGAGAGAGGCCGTTATAATACCACTCCCTAAGCCCAATAAGCCTGGACACAGCTGCGGCTCCTACAGACCCTTGTCGATGCTGAATCAAGACAGCAAAATATTGACTGCTGTCCCAGCAAATAGACTGAAGAAGGTCATAGGCAAACTAATACACCCAGATCAGACGGGCTATGTCCCAAACAGAAATATTACCCATAATCATAGACGGCTCCATAGAATTGTTGAGAGTGGTGGTGAAAATGAAGAGGACATGGCAATTGTGTCCTTGGACGGTGTCTAGTCAAAGGATCAAATCCAAAGGGTCGACAGGTCAAAGGATCGACACTAAAGGGTCAACAGGTCAAAGGGTCGAATTTTTTGTTTTAATTATATATATTTTTTTGGGTTTTCGTTTAGGGAAAAAAAGTGATTTTTAGCAAATAAAGGGTAGTTGTGGGGGGAATCCCCCCCCCTAAAAAAAGTAAAAAAAAATGTGATCCTTTGACCCTTTGACCTCTCGACCCTTTTACTGTCGATCCTTTGACCTAGAACCTCCTTGGACGCAATAAAGGCCTTTGATTCAGTTAAATGGCCATGGCTGCTTGAGGCCCTGGAGTGTTATGGGTTAGGGCCTGGATATGTAAGGTGGGCAAAGATATTGTATACCGAACCACTGGCTAGGGTTAAGACAGGATCTGTGATATCGGGTAGATGGCAGCTCAGTAGGGGCACCAAGCAGGGATGTCCATGGTCCCCAATGCTCTACATATTAGCCCTGGAACCGCTTGCAAGTATATACTTGAGACAGCAGTATGACGACATAGGCATTGAGGTAAAAGGGGAGAGACATCTGATTTCCCTGTACACTGATGACATGTTGCTGTACTTGCGATACCCAGAAGAAAATCTCCAGTACATTTTGGAAGTGATGGAGAGATTTGCTGGGTTGTCCGGCATAGCGGTGAACCCCCAGAAGTCCAGCATGTTCCCACTGGGGAGGTACATGGGGATCCCGGCGGAGCGATTGCCTGTATTGCAAGTACCATGGGCGGTTATTACATTTCGGTATCTAGGGATCAATATATGCCATAATGTGGAAGAGGAACATAGGTGCAACACAGAAGTAGCCATTACAAAAATTGAGAAGTGCATGCAATTCTGGGCCAGGTTACCCTTAGCAATGATGGGTCGGGGAGCTATGCTAAAGATGGTGGTTCTGCCAAGGCTTTTACACTATTTTGGGAATATACCGTACCTGATCCCTAAGAAGTTCTTCACCAAACTGAATCGCATGTGTAGGGATTTTTTGTGGCATAGCACGCAGAATAGAGTGGCGTTATGGAAGTTACAGAAATTCCATGACAAAGGTGGGATAAAACTGCCCAATTATGAGGGGTATTATGTGGCAAGCCAATTACAATATGTTGCTAAATGGCTTTCTGATGAGGAAACCTCGGAATCTAGGCTGTTTGGGCGAGATTGTGCACCATTTTACTTGAAAGAAATGATGTGGGAACCCAGGGCGGAAATTATGGGGCACCCTAAAATGCTGCTATTAGGGTGGAAGATATGGCGCAGGGCATGCCAGATGATGGAGAACCCGTCCCCATGCTCTCCACAGGTGCCGCTGGTTGTATTGACGGGAGCAGATGTGCAGCTAAGAATGACAATCGGGAATCGCTGGGAACCGGTTGGGGTGTCAACAATGGGAGGCATCTAGCGGGAGGGCTCTAGTATTACTTTCAAGGAGCTGCAAGAAGTAACGGGGTTGCACAAGGGTGAGTACATTACATATTATAGAATGGTGCAGCAAATTAAGAGGACTTGGCCTGAAACAGCGCTGGAGGAGGACCAGATGCCACCATAGATATGATATATGACATAGCAGAAGGGGGTCATGAGACTTCCAGAATATATGAAATGTTGATGTCTGAAGTGGGGAAGGGAGTCACGCAGTTGAGGAAGGATTGGGAAATGGAAGTTGGTGCCCTGATGGAGGATGGGATGTGGGAACGGGTGCAGGGGTATCATAAGAAGGTGTCCAGAAATGCGAGACTGAAACAGATACAACTATATATTACGCATAGGGCATACATGACACCTTGGAGGATATCTAGGTTTGAGAACGCAGGACGGCAAGCATGCCCCAAATGCGATGAGGAGAACGCGGGCATGGTTCATATGTTCAGGTCATGCCCGGTCATAGAACGTTTTTGGAGTGCAGTAAAAGAGAAACTGGAGACAAAAGGGGTTAAGATCATAGTGGACACAGTGTGGGCTTGTTTGTTGGGGGGGGTTCCCAAGATCACGGAAGCTAAAGCATGTGAGTAAACTGAAGGACCTGGCTTATGTGCTTGCAAAAAGGAGAATAGCCATGGGTTGGAAGACCTGCCATATGCCAAATGTGGAGGTGTGGTAGAGAGACTTACAAAAATGGGGGGAGGCAGAAACCATGGTGTGGCAAGAGGCGAGTAACGCAGGGGGGGGGAGGAGACTGAGTCCCTGATGGCCTGGAAACTAATGATAACTGAGCTGTTTGGGTCAATTGTAGTCCTGAAAGAAGCTATAGAAGGGGAGACCGTACCACAGGATGCAGAAACAGAAGGTTAAAAGAAATAGACTTGTAATGGGGGGAGGGAAAGGGAAGCAGCGACTAGAAATCATGGATGTATAATGGAGGTTGATGATTACACTGCTTGTTTGGTTTGTATTGTTTTGTTATGTGAAAAAAATAATTTAAAACATTTAAAAAATAAAATAAAATAATTACTTTAGAGGAGTCGAAGGGAGCCATGAGAGCTTCCCAGCAGGTGCCACCATTAATGGGAGAGGAGGAGACAGGACAGAGCACAGAGATCACACGAAGAGTCCATAGATCTGGCGAAGGAACAACAAAGAGGATAGGATGTCAGTGAGGGTCTGTCTGGAGGAATCGCTGGAAGAGGTGTCAGCAAAGGGAGACCAGGGTTGGAGGCCAAGATATCCTTTTTTTACTTCTACCTACCAGACTTAGTGAGAAGGGAAGGATAGCCAATGGAGAAGCATTTGGAGAAGATAGGAGAAACAGAAAGCGCCATGGGTGTGGTAGTGAGAAAAAGGGGGGAGAAAGGGGAGGGGGGGAAACAGGTAAGAGTATAACAGAGAAAGGTGAAGTCACTGGGCCAGCAAGTTACAGAGAAGCAACAATCCAGGCAGAGTGCAGAGCAAGATAGCACATTACAGCTAGATTTGACTTTTTAACCAAAATGAAAAACAGCTGGATTTGACTTTTTAAACAAAATGCAAAACACAGCAAGATTTGGAATTTACAATTTGGGTTCCGATGTTAGCAAAGGGTGTAAAAACACAATGCAATTGAGAATGTAAACATGGGAGAAACAAGCAGAGAAGGACAGTCAAAGTCAAAAGAGGGTAGGCGTGAGTCCAGAAGGAGGGAACTAACCCATAGTTAAGGAGGTGTGAATGTCATGGAAGGATTTGATTGAACAGTGAGGTAGCAGCATCATAGAAGTGCAGAAATGACCCCAAGTAGCGATCTGGTACCAGACAGGAGCCTTCGTTGTGGGCCTTAGGTAGTCAGGGCCGGCTCCCACCTCCTGGTTGCTCTGATTGGCTTAAAAGGCAAGTTCAACCAATGGGAGGAGGAGCAGTGCCGGGCCCAGGTATGCAAGATAAGTTGGTGAAAGTTACAGCCATGTTGGAAGGCCCAAACAAACAATGGCCAATGCCGCGAGGTACCGGAGGAAAATGGTCATCAGCTGTTTTGAAAGTGCAATTGAGCTTGCAGTGAAGACATGTGACGAGCGCAATTCAGGTGGCAAATTTAAAGAACGAAACGTGCAAAAAGTGGCAAAAGTTCAAACAGCTGTGAAGTCCTTCGAAAACTCTTTATGTGTGCCATGTAGAACTTTAAGGCACGAGCAACGTCCAGGACCCTTTCAGCCAGCGACAAAGATTTTGGGGAAAAACAGGCATAAATGAAAGGTTCGTTGGGGTGGAATTCCGACTAAACCTTCGTCATGAAAGCAGCAACGCCCTCGATTCGTGGCAAGTCAGGTATGGCTGTTTGCAGGAGAGGGTGTGTATCTCACCCACCCTCCTGGCAGAGGTGATGGCCACAAGGAAAGCTGTTTTCCACAAGAGAAACGAGAGGGGCCTGATGCATAGGCTCAAAGGGGGCCCCGCCATGAGCCTCATCAGAACCTTGTTGAGTTTCCACGCCTGGGCAGGAGCCTTCACCGGCAGGAAAAATCGAAAAAGTACTTTGAGGAACTTCTTGACAAGACCTTCCTGGAGACCTGGTGTAGTGGGAAATAGCCGCCAGATGCCCCTTGAATGAGGCATGAGCCAGTCTGGCCTTGGCCATGGAAAGTAAATACGGAAGAACCTGCAGAGCCATGACCCTCAGAGGGGTAATCTTATGCGACCTGCACCACGTAGAGAAACACTTCCACTTGTGACCATAGCATTTCAAAGTTGACGATGCCCAGGGCTTGGCGAGTATCTCCCTGCTGTCCGGAGGCAAATCATACCCTGTAAACTCTAGGGCTGCAGGAGCAAAGCCCTCAGGTTGAGTGATCCTGGCTCATGATGCAGAATTTTGCCTCCTTCTCTTATGAGGTCTGGGACCGCCGGAATCTTGACCGAATGCAACACTGACAGGCTGAGAAGGTCCGGGTACCAAATCGGCCTCGGCCACGCCGGGTCCGCCGATGAGTATCATCCTGCACGGACACTGTCTGAGCGTGATGATGACTCGTAGCAGGAGAGGCAATAGAGGAAACGTGTACAGAAACCTCTCTTCCCACAGGAAAGAGAAAGCGTCACCCAGGCTCCTCGGTTGGTGGAATCTGCTGGCAAACTTGGAGTTCGCTGCTGTCGCAAACAGATCGACCTGGAGCCTGCCCCACTTGGTGAAAATGCAGACCACCTGGTCCTGCCGAAGTTCCCACTCGTGGCAGGAGCGCAACTCACTTCTGAGGGAGTCTGCAATGGTGTTCTTGTCTCCCACTAGATGAAGACGGACAAGAACATGTCTTGTCCGACGACCCAGCCCCACAAGACCCGCGCCTCCCTGGAGAGAGCTGGGGATCGAGTGCCCCCCCCGTTTCCGGATGTACAACATGGTGGTCGTGTTGTCCATGAAGATCCTCAGCACCTTGCCCTTCAGAGACAGAAGGAATGACTGGAGGGCCCAAACACTGCCCGAAGATCCAGGATGTTGATATGGAGCTCCTTCTCCCCTGGCGTGCAGACGTCCATTGAAGCGTCCGTCGTGACCATTTCTCACCCCACCACCTTATCGCCCGACAGAACTCGTCACACAGGGCGATCTTGTACGCAAAGTTTCCGGACACTTGTACCCAGCGAGCGTCCAGAAACTCTGAAGGGGTCGCATCTGTAACCTGTAGGCCGGATGAGGTAGATGCAGGATGACATCATGCCGAGCAACGACTTGATGGTCCGCACCGTGGCCGTCTTCATCGATAACAGCCGATGCACCTTCCCCTGACTGGCCGCTACCCTCTCCTCTGAGGGTGAAGCGAGGCAGATCACAGTATCGAGTTTGTCCCCCAGGAACAGCGCGTTCTGCGATGGAGTCAAGCAGGACTTTGGATAGTTGATGGAGAATCCCAGATCTGACAGCAGCTTGACGGCTGTCTCCGTGTGTCCGACTGGCAACTCTTGCGAGGGGGCCCGGAGGAGCCAGTCATCTAGGTACGGGTAAATGTGAATCCCCCGTAGATGCAGATGGTTTGCCACCGGCACCAGGCACTTCGTGAACACTCTGGGGGCCAACTTCAAGCCAAAAGGTAGTGCCTTGAACGGTTAATGCTGTCCCTGCACTGCGAAGCGTAGAAACTTCTGGCGTTTCCTGTGAATGGGGATGTGGAAGTAGGCGTCCTCCAGGTCCAGCAACGTCAAGAAGTCTCGTTCTTCCAGCTAGCTCAGCACGTGCTGCAACTTGACGATTCGGAACTTCTGAGACTTGAGGTATTTGTTCAGGCATCGAAGGTCTAGAATGGGCCTCCAGTTCACGGTCTTCTTTCTCACCAAGAAGTATCTGGAGTAGACTCCGGACACCCGGAGTCGCTGGGGAACCAGCTCTATCAACCCTTTTCGTAGCATAACCCGTACTTCCTCCAAGAGTCGAGGGAGGTGCAGCTCCTGATGGGCCGCCGGCGAGATCCACGGACACCTGTGCTGAATATCCATGTTATGTACTTGGGGGAGAGCGTCTAGCACCCATTTGTCGGTGGTGATTTTTTTCTACTAGCTGATGAAGCTTGTCAGCCATCCTCCCACGGGGGTCCACGGGTGGGGGCCCGACGGGTTGCTTCGGCACCATCGCCCTTCCTTTCTGGCGACGACAATGCTGTCTTCCTCCCCGATAGGCCTGGAAACAGCCTCGGTGGGCTTCCTGGGTCGTTGATCTGGAAGGCTGACGGTACGAGGAGGGGAAACCTTTCGAAGACCTGCTCTACTTTCCTCTGGAGGAAGGAAAGGAAGAGCAAGTGCTGTTGGAGGGTGCACAGGGCACAGGCCGTCTCCATATCTGCGTTGATGGCCTGTAAGGACTAGTCAACGACCTTCCCGAAAAGTTTTCTCAGTCGAAAGGCATGTCCAGTACCTTCGTTTGGACCGCCTGGCGGATATTCACGTGGCCTTCAAACAGCCTTGGCCACAAAGGCAGACACCGTTCCCATCTCCCATAACCCCATGTTGACCACGTCCAGTGCCACTGTAGGGAGTAGTTTCTTACCTGTAACGCCATTCCTCCAGCGTTGGTATCCTTCATGGATTCACATGCTGAGAATATTTCCCGTCATCAGGCTGGGAAACTTCGGTAACTTTAAAATAGCGTTTTCCTATGGAAAACTTCGACATTTTAGTGTCCTATCAACGTTCTTTTTGGGTGCTGCAGGCTACACCAATAGTACATCTGGTATAAATAGCCCCGCCTTGCGGCTTCCCTTCAGATTTTAACCTCCAAAACAGAAGAACCAAAGCAAGGTTTGCCTGTAAGGGCGGCCGTTGGGCGCATGTGAATCCATGAAAGATACTAAGGCTGGAGAAGACATGCATTACTCACCGTAATAACATTTCTGATGATTGTATCTGCTTAGATTCACATGCTGTGCATATGGTCCGACATCCAGTGGTAACCGCAGAGTATTCCGTCTTGTCTTTCGGGGACCGAAAGGGGACTTCGGCATAGGCATGTCTGTAACACTATCCCTATCGTGACACGTGTAGTACCCAAAATCCCTCACGTGCCGAGGTCCCAAGGCTATAGTGAGTGAGTACATAAAGAGAAAGTAGTAAGACGTCTACGTTCCTTCCACTGCGAGCGGGGAGGTAGGGAGGACACATGTGAATCCAAGCAGATACAATCATCAGAAATGCTATTACGGTGAGTAATGCATGTCTTCTGATGCTTGTTAATCTGCTTAGAATCACTTGCTGTGCATAGTCTAGCGAGCAGTACCCGGAGTTGGAGGTGGATTATGAGAAGGAACAGTAGAGAAAAGATGTCTTAGTACTGCTTGTCCCAACTGAGAATCAGACCTAGAATGAGTGTCTAGGCAATAGTGTTTTGTAAAGGTGTGTACAGAACTCCAGGTTGCCGCTTTGCAAATGGACTCAAGAGGAACATTTGCAATGAATGCTATGGATGCCCCAGTGCCTCGAGTAGAGTGTGCTCTAGGCTTGAAGGGCAGTTCACTCTTAGCAACAGTGTAACAGTGTGATGCATTTGACAATCCACCTTGAGATAGCTGATTTAGAGACAGGATCCCCTGCTCTACCAGCTGCCACTGAAACAAAGAATTGTTTAGTCTTGCTCAGTGGTTTAGTTCTTTCCAGATAAAACATGACTGCCCTGCGCACGTCTAGTGTGTGAAGGCTTCTTTCGGCCATGTTAGTAGGGTTCTGGAAGAAAGTGGGTAGTTCGATTGACTGGTTCACATGGAACTTCGAAACGAATTTAGGTGCAAACCTGGGATGTGTGCGCAGAACTACCTTATCTTTGTGGACTGTCACAAAGGGGTCTAAAACAGAAAGAGCCTGTAGTTCGCTAACCCTTCTGATAGAAGTGATAGCCACTAGGAAGGCTGTTTTATAAGTCCGATCTTTCAGACTTGCTTTATGCATAGGCTCGAAAGGAGCTCCCATGAACCTGGTTAAAACCACATTCAGATCCCATCCAGGGGCTGGGTGAGAGATGGGAGGATAAATCCTTTTAACCCCCTTCCATGAAGGCTTTAATCAGTGGTATCTTCCACCACAATAACTTTTGCTGCGATGTGGTGTAGGCTGACAGAGCAGCCAGATGAACCTTTGGGGAATTGAAGACTAACCCAGACTCCAACAGGTGTGTTAGATGCAACACAATGTGTGAGGGTGAGCAATCGATGGGATTGACGCCCTTGGAATTGCACCAGATGACAAAACATTTCCATTTGCTGGCATAGCAATAACGTGTATTAGGTTTCCTGGCTTCCCCGAGTAGGTCCATGCATCTCTGAGGGGGTTGCAGGTGTCCAAACTCTATGATCTCAGGAGCCAGGCCGCTGAATTCATAGTTTGTGGGCATGGGTGTAGGGTCTCCCCCCCTGTCCTGAGACAACATGTTGTACAGTCAGGGCAGCTTGACTGGTGGGGAGAGGGACATTTCCATCAGGTGAGCGAACCAGGGCTGGCGTGCCCACATGGGGGCCACCAGTATCATGGTAACTGGCACCATCTTGTTGAGAAGTGGAGCCGGGGGGGACGGGGGGGATGGGGGTGGTTGCAGCATAGACAAATTTCCCCGACCAAGTTATCCAAAGACCGTTCCCCTTGGATCAGTTCTGGGGGTACCTGGAGGCGTAGTCTTGGCATTGGGCGTTCTCCTGAGTAGCGAATAGTTCGATCTCTGGGAAACCCCATTCTGCGAAGACGTTGGACACAATGTCTTCATGCAGTCGCCATTCGTATTCTTCTGGCAGAGGAAAATCTCTGTTGAGTACGTCTGCCAGAAGATTGAGTTCCCCTGGAACATGTTGGGACAACAAAAACATCTTGTGTTTGAGAGCCCATATCCAAATGTTTTGGGACAGCTTGGATAGCCCTGGAGAGTGAGTGCCCCCCTGTTTGTTCAGGTAATACATTGCTGTAGTGCTGTCGGTTAGGATCAGCACCGTCTTCCCTTGCAGTTGCATCTGAAAGGCTTTCAATGCTTTTAACACTGCTAATAGCTCCAGTAAGTTTATATGGTTGGATGCTACTTGAAGGGACCACACTCCGTGTGCTGTCTGCTGAAGCAGGTGAACCCCCCACCCCGTGAGAGATGCGTATGTTGTGAGAGTGGCTTCCACTGCAGGGGTGGTGAAGGTCTTCCCCCTTCAAGAGGTTTTCTCTTGACCACCACTGCAGAGAGAGAACGAGGTCTGGCGAGACAACTACCAGATCTTCCCATTGTCCGGTGGCCTGACACCACTGGCTGTTGAGCCACTCTTGCATGGGACGCATGTGCAGCCGCGCGTGGGGAACCAAGTATATCCATGACGCCATCATCCCTAGCAAACGCATGGCTTTGCGTACCGTCACCTCCCTGGCTACATATTGAGGAATCTGAGAGAGCATATTTTGAACCCTCTTGCTGGAGGGAAAGACAAGACCGTGTTCCGTCCAAATTAGCGCTCTCAGAAAAAGTTTTACTTGGCTGGGGACTAAGCTGGATTTCTTTTCGTTGATTGAAAAACCCAGACTGAAGGAGATTTACTGTTTTTTAGGTGTTGGAAAAACAAGCACCGAACGAGTCCCCCGTAATGAGACAGTTGTCGAGGTAAGGGTGAACTGGGACTGGTAGTCTGCGCAGGTGTGCTGCTGCCACTGCCAGGACTTTGGTAAACACCCTTGGCGCTGAGGCGATGTCGAGGGGGAGTACCTTGAATTGGTAGGGTTTGTCCTGGATCATGAACCTTAGGTATTTTCTGTGTGCTGTCAGCATTGAAAGTATGCATCTTTCATGTCCAATGTTGTCATGAAGTCCACCTGTTTCAGCAATGGGATCACCTCCTGCAGTGTTATCAGTGAAACTTCAGGGGTTTTATAAACTTGTTCGCTGGGCGCAGATCTAGAACAGGACGCATGGTGAGATCCTTTTTGGGTACAAGGAAGTACACTGAATAAATACCCTTGTTTACCTGAACAATAGGGACGGCTTCTATGGCGTCCTTTCCTAGCAGTGCTTCCACCTCTTGGATCAGGATCTCCAGATGGTCCAGTGAAAGGCGCCATGAGCGCGGCGGTCTGAACTGTGGAGGTCGGCCGAATTCCACGCAATAACCATGGGCGACCGTCTTTAAGACCCACTGGTCGGAAGTTATCCCCTCCCATGCCTTGAGGAAAGATGTTAATCGCCCCTGATCGGGGAGACATGGGAGGGGACCTGGACTTGGTGGTCATTTCTGACCAGAGGCTGTGGCTCCTCTGGGATTGGTGTCTCTGCCTCTACCTTTGCCGCGTTTCTGACCCCTTGAGGGGTAGTAAGTGGGGCTTCCAGATGTTCGATTTGTGTTGAGGTTACCCGTGCCGTAGTTGTTTTGACCAGCACGGGCTTGTCCTCGGAAGGACCGCCGAGAGTTATTACCCCTCTGGGATGAGGGTTTCTGTGTAATTTGGTGCAGAGACCTTATAGTCTCATGCTCCTTCTTGGCTGTCTCCAATGTTTCATCCACTGCTTTCCCGAAGAGGTTAGTCTCCTCAATGGGTTTATTAATGAGGGAGGCCCGAGTCTCAGGTCTAAATCCCGATGAACGCAGCCATGCGTGTCTTTTCAGAAGAGTCCCTTGTGCAAGAGACCTGCCTGCTGTTTCTGCAGTGTTCAGGGTGTTCTTCACCACATTCTGGTTAACAAGTCTTCCCTCTGTAACAACAGCGAGAAGCTTTGTCCTGGCGGGTTCAGAAACCTCCTGGAGGCCTTCTTGGAGCAAGTTCCATTGGGCATCAGCATAGCTTGCTAATAGCGTAGTATTATTAGCAACCCAAATGGTGTATGCAGCTGCTGATGTGACACGTTTGCCCAGGGCATACAACCTTTTAGACTCCTTGTCCGGTGGTGATTCTCCCGTGGCAAGGGGTACCCCTGCCCTCTTTCGAGTGGTAGTCACTACCAGTGAGTCTGGGATGGCGTGCCCTTTTATATACAGAGGGTCGGAGGGAGAAGGCCGAAATCATTTTTCGACTCTCAGGTTCACAGCCCGTGTCTGAGCAGGTGTGACCAATGAGGAAGCTACCCGTCTCTTAGAGTTAAGGAGGGGGATGGATTGACTCGCTGGAGGTTTTTCCTTAATAATGTCCTCCACAAAATCCTGCTCAGGTACCGCCTCTTGAGCGGAAATTTTGAAGTATTCAGCTGCTTTTTTCAACATGGAGTTGAAAGCCATTTGGTCATCCACAGGGGAGGCCTGGCGAGCTGGGGTGGAGGGAGGAGAGTCTAGGCACATAATATCAGTGTCCTGATCTTGCTGTGTCCAAGGGTCTTGACCTTCCTGCTGGGTTTCCTCCCAGTTGTCCGTTGTATCCTGTTGATCTTCCTCATAATTTTCGAGAAAAGAAGCTTCTTCTTCATTATAGATGTCTCTATATGTGTCCATATGGACCACGTCTTCTTGTTGGAAAACGTGAGACTGGACTTCTTGAATTTGGGGGTTAGGGTCTACCCGAGCCCTTTGAGGGAGGATGATCAGAAGAACCCATAATCTGCTCCAGCCGATCCATATAACCCTCAAACCTTTCTGTCGACCATTTAGAGGACCCAAACGGGCCTACGCGAGGAGAAACAACGTTCTCCACACTGTGGCGTCGTAAGGAACCTCTCAGGGTGTCGGAGAGAGGCTCTTGGCCATCTACGTAAGTGTCATCGGAATCGGAGACTAAATACGGCAAAAAAATGTCTGCGGCTTGGCCCATCACTCTAGGCAGAACCGGAATAAGGCCCACCACCGCTGCGATTCTTACGATGCTACTTTGGATAGTCACCGACTCGTCGTGAGACAAAGGCTCAGATTTGTCGGCAGTAGAAATACTGTCCGTGGCACCAGGAGGCCCAGCTGTCGGTTTTCCGGGTAGAGGCCTAGCCGTAGTTTTTCGGGCCTCCTGAGGCCTTGGAAATCGTCAAAGCGTCAGGCTCCCGAACTTCGACACGTGTAGATTTAGGAGTAGCGCCCTTGGTTTGTTTTGATTTCCCAGTCGCAATACGCTGCTGCGGATGCGGGGAAGGCTTTGGATCTGAACGATCCGAGGGAACCGGCGAAGTTTTCGGCGGCCCCGTAGGCGCTTTCGCCTTTTTCGACAAAGGCATCGAAATTGCCGTAGGGGTTGTGTGCTTAGTGCGATGCACTTGTACGCCCCTGTCGCCGGGTGTAGTCCATCTAGCAAGACCAGAGTCGAGCCTGGAAGGGTCGGGAACGGGCGTGGCAGACCTAGAAGTGTCCGCCTCAAGGTGGTCTGTAACATCCACGTTGGACGATTGGTCATCCGAAGTACCCCCGTTATTTTCGGCTGGTGAGGCGGTGGTGGAGGGAGGCTCCACGCGTGACATGTCGTACGCGGCCCCACCGCTTTACACAGCGCTCCTTAAGGGTCTTGGGCCGAAGGAGTTTGCACGCCGCACACCGCTTCTCGTCGTGCTCTAGGGGGAGACAGGCGTTACACGTCCTGTGTTCGTCCTTCCAAGGATATCTGACCCTACACTAAGGGCAGAATCTAAAAGGAGCCCTTTCCATAGCAAAAGGGAAGGATGACCAGACTGAAAGGGAAAGGAGGGGAAAGGAGGAAAGACATACTAAACAATATGGCCACCCTGACCCCACTCCCTACTGTATAGGTCGGCCAGAGGGCCCGAACACGTGGAAAAATCCAGCCGCTGGATCTTAGGCACCGAAATACACAGCCGTAGACGATTCCCCTGTATTCTTCGTCAAAGATGTTCTTATTGGGGAAGTGACTTAACGGGGAATAAACCGACAACTTGGTAAGATAAACAAGGTCTCTAGTAAGAGCTCCGATATAGGGCGACCGGTTATCTGGGCGGAAAGAAACAATCTGAGGGACCTCAGCGCGTGAGGGATTTTGGGTACTACACATGTGACGATAGGGATGGCGTTACAGACACGCCTATGCCGACGTCCCCTTTCGGTCCCCGAAAGACAAGATGCAATACTCCGAGGTTACCACTGGATGTCGGACCATATGCACAGCATGTGATTCTAAGCAGATTAACAAGCATCAGAAATGGAGTTAAAGGTAAGAAACTACTCCCTTCTCCAGCATTGGATCTTTCATGGATTCACATGCTGTTAATAGATTATATGGCAGTATGACAATTTGGAGGTGCATGACAGGCAAACCACGCCCAAGACATAACAAGGAACCCCACAAATGACATGTGCCCACAGGCATGGTAACAAAAACAGTAAGGCAAAAAACAACAGAACAACCCCTGAAGCTGCAGGGCCTACCTTACTGAAACAGGCCTTGGAGGACTGTCCGTCCCAACTGCACATGTTCCTGCCCCAGACAGTAGTGTCTGGTGAAGTTATGCAGCACCGCCCAGGAAGCAGCCTGGCAAATGTCCACAAGCGGTATACCAGACCATAGCGCTGCCGACGACGCCGCGGACCGTGTAGTATGGACCTTAGGAGTTGCTCCTCAAAGGCTTGCCAGCTTTCGCGTGACAAAATGAAATGGTAGAGGAGACCAAACGGGAAAGTCCTTGCTTGGAAATAGATCGCCCCTTGTTGTAGGGACCAAATGCCAAAAACAGCTGTTTCCACCTCCGGAAACCCTGCATACGGTTCAGATAAAACTTCAATGCCCTCTTGATGTCCAGAGAATGCAGGGCTTTTTCTGCAGGCGTGGTCGCATTAGCAAAGAACGAGGGTAAGGCAATGGAAGCCAGTTTGTGAAATGCTGACGGCACTTTCGGGATAAAGTGCAGATTAGTAGCTAGGAGAACCTTGTCCCTCATAAATCTCAGATACGGCGGGCCAATGACCAGAGCCTGCAATTCTGACACCCTTCTGGCTGACGTGATCGCAACCAAAAATGCGACTTTCCACGAGTGGAGCTTCAAGGAAGCCATCGTTATGGGTTCAAACAGTGGTTTCATCAGAGCAGAGAGAACCACATTGGGGCTCCACACCGGTGCAAACCTCTTCTCCAGGGGAAATGTCCAAAACAGTCCTTTCAAAAAATGTTTAACCAACCGATCACTAAATATGGGAGTAGCATGGCACTGTCTTGTGAACCTGGAAATCGCGCCCAAATGCACCTTGATCGAAGATAACGGCAGGCACCATTGCACAAGCTGTAACAAGTACGGGAGAATCTGGGTCGGAGGGCCGTCCAATGGCTGCACTTCTGGGTGCCCCTCCCACCAGGCACAGAACCTTGCCCATTTTTAACCATATGATACTGTCAAGGGTTTTGACCCATGTTGAATCAATAGACTGGGTAGATGTGGGGGATGAGCTGTCGCCGCCCACATTCACGCCAGAATCCAGGAGAACCGTGCAGTTTGCGCACACCAAAATGGTCACCTAATCTGCCACCCACCAGTGCAAAGAAAGATGGTTCTGTTCAAAATCCGTTTTTATTGATGTCAAAAAGTTGCTAAAATCATGGGCACAAGACCACTCTAAAGATACAACCTTCTTGTGGGGGGTTCCACATCACCACTCTACTGTAAGGATGCCATCAAAACAATGTTAAGCAAGGATCCTATACTATCAAGCTGCATTAATTCAAGACAGATCCCAAAAATGGGTGCAGTACCAGCTTGGTCCTCAAACCGGCGCTAGCGGTCTAAACTCTGACAGGAGAACTGCTACTTCAGAAGCTAATCAGCCTCCTGAGACAGCTGGAAACTTCAAAGGCCCGGTGGTTAATTAAAACTCTTAACCACCTGCTGTTCCCAGAGACAATCTGATTGCATTAACAGGCCAAGAGGCTGGGAAACCTGCTCACCTCAGAGACCCACACAACAGCCCAGGAAATCACAGGTTCATGCTAACCAAATGCAGAGTGCCCCCCTGGCCTGCTGACCTCAGCCGACACAATAGACTCTTGCAATTGAATGGGGTATGTTGATTTTCAGTGTGGACTGTAAACAGAGCCCTGCCTGGGAGAGGAGAGACATGTGGTACTCCCAGGTTTCTGGGGGTGGACTCAGACACTTTTGTGGAATCATATTGCAGCAAATATATGTTTAAGTTAAATGCTTCTAAAATATTGTATTAAGCTCACAAAAATGTGCAATTTGGAGAACCTTAATCTAAGAAATGTACCCACAATTCAAGACTTGATTCAACTTTGTACCATGTTCTGAGGCAAAACCCCGCTATTTATTGATATTACAGACACTGGGTTTATGCTAGAGATCTAGTAGATTACTGGAATGTGTGTAGAAGGAGGGTGCACATTTGTGTAAAATCTGGAAAGGTTTAGAGGTCGTGATCTGGATGAAAAGGGCAGAATTCTGTCATAAGTGGACACGAAATCTTACAAAGACAGGGATCGGATGGTTTGGTGCTACAGAAAATAGGTTAACTGGACGTATAATATTAGAAAAATGGTACATAGATAAATATGTATTTGGATCAGAAATAGATTTGTGTGCAATTTGACAAAGGGAGGATCCTCTGACCATAAACCTACCTCATCACTCTGACTCACAACCCAGTTCCCCCAATCAAGGGAGAGAGGAGGAACTGGCCAATGATAAGTTGAGAGGGTTGGGCATGCAGAATTAGCCGACCACCCACTTTCTAAACACATAAAAAGAGCCACTGGAAGCCAGATAGGACTTTTCTGTTTCACTTTCTGCAGAGCATTTTGACTTCAGACTTCACATCCAGAGATCCAGACTTCAAATCTATCAATCTCCAGAATTTATAGTAGAGAGGCCTGAATCCACAAGCTGAATCCTTTTTCAGCAGGCCTCCAAATCATTTGCAAACTATTCAACAGCCGGGCGAGCTGTTTGAATTTTTCCCAAGAACTTTTGTCAGAACCAGAGATCCAGACCGCTGTGCAGTGCCGCTAGCAGAGCTGACCCAGAAGGTAGAATTATCCAGTGAGCAGAACCAGGCCGAGACCGTCCGTGGCGAGGGAACCGCAGTCCAATCCTGACCCAATCCGTGGCGAAGTCGCATTCCTGTCCAAAATCTAGTGAGAGTCCCGCCAGAACTGTGCAAAACCCAATCTCTTAGTTTAAAATAATCTAATCCAAACTATTTTAACCTATTTAGAACTGCCTCCTAGAATCGTGTCATTCTGTCATCTTTAAACCTGAAAACTGTCATCTGTCATTCTGAGCTTTAAAATGTCATTACTCCTCATACTCCCTCCGTAATTGCGTTTGACGCACGCGACTAAATTTGCAGCGATTTGACATTTTGCTTAATTTCAGCCACGTGTAAAAATATTTGTCCTTGCTTTCCTTTGCTGAAATTCGTTTGCAACCTGACAATCATTCATAGAGCATTGATAAAATGATCCTGAAACTAATACAAAGTAGCTATCACCTATCCTGAACCTCCTATAGGGAATTAAAAGCATTTTTCACATATTTTTCACTTAATTGCAACCACATCAAAGTATATTGCATGTGTTTAAGACTCCTGTTTTCCTCGAAGCTTGCTAGGAGGGAACTGAATCATATTTGATTGCATTCCTGAGAACTGTGTGCTTTCCTCCCATCTCTTTACCTTGCATAAAGAGGGTAGGGGGGTGAATTGTCAAAGAAAAGTGATTACATTGTCTTTTGTTGAAGTCATATCAATTTTATTTTCTGTACTGCATTTTCATTCATCATTGCATTGTCCTTGAAGCCATAAAAGCATTCTCAGCTACTTTATCCTCTCTATATCACTTCTAAGCCATCAAAAAGAGTGTACCACTGTAACATTATCCATTGTTGATCACTATCATCTTCACAAGTGTGCTATCAAATATTAAGTTATTATAAAAGTGTGATATATATATTGTTTAATTTTCAAATAAACCTTTTAATTTGCAAAACAAGCCTACTTCTTGGCTCAGTGGGGTCAGGGGGATTCTAAGAGAGGGGTGTTATATAAGGGTTGTCATCCAGAGTAAACAAACTGGACATATAAATACATCAATAAGGGCTTCCATCAGCATCCCAGACTAGGCATTGACTTAGCTGTAGTGTTGAATTGAAGTCGCTTACAATACATTGGTAGAAGGGGCCTTTGCCGCCTCCAGGATCTCGACGACACTCCTGTGAGATACCTAGATGACCAAACTCGGCATGGTCAGGAGCCACGCAGCCAGGCTAAGAGATAACGGAACGTGATGTCATACACTGCCTCCATCCTGAGACAGGAGATCCCTGTCCGCTCCTAGACGAAACAGCTCTTCCATAGCCAGATCAAGGAGATCTGAGAACCACGTCTGCCTGGGCCAGAACGGGGCTACCAATATCACTCTGCACTGGTACTTGCGCACCCACTGGATCGTGCTCCGAAATAGTGGAAATGGGAAAAACGCACACGTGCAGAGGCCCATCCACGGGAAAGAGAACACCTCCCCCATCGACTCCGGATGACCCACTCTGCTGGCAAACCCCGGACACTGCTCGTTTTCCTGCATTACAAACAAGTACAGCGGGGGAGACCCCCATTTTCGGAAGCTTTTTGCAACCTGCTCCTTCAGCCGCTACTCGTGCAGCTGACTAGTGTCTCTGCTGAGCGCGTCTGCCTGAACATTCTGAACCCCTGGCAAATGGAAAGCCACAATATGGATCCCCTGAGCCAGGCACCAATGCCAGACGACCTGAGCCTCCTTCGACAGGATCCAGGAATACGTACCGCCCTGCTTCCTCAAATAGAACATTGTGGTGGTATTGTCCGTCAACACCCGCACCACTGCCCCTTGGATGAAAGGTAAAAACGACTTCAGAGCCCAGTGCACCGCTCTCAACTCCAGCACGTTGATATCCCGAGACCATTGGCCCTGTACCTGTAACTCGTCGAGGTGCGCCCCCCCCACCCCACCTGGGAAGCGTCTGCCATGATCGTGAACTGAAACTCCGGCTCCAACAGGGGCATGGCCCGTACGAGATCGTCTGTGCAAGTCCACCACCAAAGAGCTTCCACCAGCTCCCGGGCGATGGCCACTTTGTCTGACCACAACCGTTGACTATGCGACCATCTGTCTGCAAGGAATTCCTGCACTGGTCTCATGAGCAGGCGGAAATTTGGAATGAGCAGAATACATGACGCCATGGCTCCCAACAGTGACATGTAACTTCGGACCGAGACCAACGTACCATGGCCCCACTCGCCCGCTTTGTAGCGCAATTTCACCACTCTTTCGCTGGACGGTTGCACCCGATTGTCCTGGTTAAGAAACTGAGCCCCGAGAAACACCAACTCCCTTGACGGCGCCAGATAGGATTTTTCGAAGTTGATGGAGAATCCCAGCCGTTGCAACAGGCCCATAGTCACCATGTGAGACTCCAATGTCTGCTGCGGCGACAGACCCCTTACCAACCAATCGTCCAGGTATGGGTAAACTTGATGGCCCTCCCTGCGGAGGAAGGCAGCCACCGGAGCCAGGCACTTTGTGAACGTCCTGGGAGACTATTTAAGGCCAAACGGAAGGACACAGAACTGGTAATGATCTTCCCCGACCACAAAACGTAGGAACGTGCTGTGTTTTTGCCTCATCGGGATGTGAAAGTAGTCGTCTTGCAGATCTAACAACGCCAGGAACTCTCACAGTTGCACTGAGCGGATGACATCCTGAAGTGTGAGCATCTTGAACTTCAGGTGCTGCAGATTCTTGTTGAGTTGCCGAAGATCTAGATTAGGCCTCCCCTTGCCATTGGGCTTTTTTATCACAAAATACCGGGAGTACACCCGCTGGCCCCATTCCGAGACCGGAACTGGTTCTATTGCCCCTTTCGCTAGCATGAGTACCACCTCCTGCCGCAATACTGGAAGATGCAGTTGTGCCACATACACGGGCAGAATGGGGACTGGCGGACACCGAGACTCCAACGAGTGGCCAAGACGTACTGTATCCAGCACCCAGCAGTCTGAAGTGATAAGTTGCCAATCGTAGACCTGGTTTGCCACCCTGCCCCCCAGCAGATTGCCCATATAACAGTCATTTTTGAGACTTTGACTGCCTACCTTTAGCAGCAGAGGCTTGTGCACCTTTCTTACGCTGTGCTTGAAAGTCTCTGCTCTTTCGAGGCGACTGGAACGAGCGCCTGCAGCCTTGAGACGAATAGCTGGAGCGTCCGTAACCTCTGTCTCGGGAGGCAGCAAACCAGGCATTACCAGAAGCTCCATGAAAGGCCAGATGCTAACAAAAAGAACGGCCACTCTGCAGGGAACCTAAAGACTTTGCTGTCTCAGTGTCCTCTTTCATCCCCTTCAGGGCCTTATCGATCTTTTCCCCGAACAAGTGTTCACCCTCACAGGGCATATCCACAAACGTATGCTAGACTTTCGGGTGAAAATCTGTGCACCTCAGTCAAGCCTGCTTTCGGAGTACAACACCATTATTGATTTGCTTAACGCCCGACTCTGCCAGGTCCACTGCAATATTGACGCTGTGGTTGGAGGCCTCCTCCCCCTCCCGAACCAGCAGCATTGCCTCCTTGCGGTGTTGCTCGGGGAGATGATCAAGTATCGGGGCCAGTCTGTGCCACATCTCCCTGTCATAACTGGCATAGCCAAGGAATTTGCAGCTTTCACTGTGGTAGACCCCACAGTCAGGATATTCTTCCCAAATGTGTCCTGCTTCCTGGCCTCACTGTCCGGGGGATTAACACATTTATGTTTGCTTCTGCCCTTACGGCTAGCCAACGCCCCAACCACAGACTGGGGGGTGGGGCTGCGACACGGGACATTTGGGGGTCGATTTGGGAGCCTTGAACTTCTTTTCTAGATACCCCTTCACTGCAGGCTAAGAAAAAGGGTGGCGCATCGTGTGCAGACCCTCCTGCCGCACGTGCTCCAGAATCAGCACTGAGAAGACCACCTTCTGTCGCTTTCCCATATGGTTGAAGAGAAAACTCCTGACGCACCTTCGCCATCATGGCCTGGAAAGCCCCACCATCATCCGATGGAGAAGGTTGAGCCGGCCTGCTAGGCTGTTCCACCCCAGGTTCCGTATCCCATGCATCGTCCCTTGTTGGTGATGAAGACACCAACAAGACAGGGTATCACACGGAGCACACTCCTGATCTGAATCTGGCAACTCTTCAGTATGACTTCTGGGACGGTCCAACCCAACTGGCAATGGCAACCACACCGAAGGTGACTTCCTAGGGACCTCACCAGGCACACTCTCAACCACCAGAGCAACGGGCTCGGAGGTGGTGGAAGCCTTTCATCCAGATGCCCCAACAACGACTGGAGCGCATTCAACACTTGCAAGGATAGCAGGGACTGTTGATTCACCAAAGGGTAAGGGGGCAGCCCAGCCCCCACCCCACTCAACGTGCAACTTGCAGACCCAGAGCCGACAGATCAAAAAAATCAGTCTTGTTCCTCCTCCATTCTGGAGGAAACAGAATACGCAGCTAGTTCCTTTTGCAGAACGTCCACAGGAAGCATAGGCCCAAAGCCGGCAGATTGCCATGGTCCCCCCTTCGCCAACAAGCCTTCCGAATCCATCTGCGCCAACGACAACAGCGGACCACTGTCAGTCACTACTGTGGACAGAGCCGACGACACCACCGTAGACGACGGAAGAGCAAATTGTACTGCCACTGTTGACGAGGGAACATCAGTCGACAACACTCTCGTTGTCGGAACGAAGGCCTCCACGGGCCTAGATTTTTCCAGTGAAGCAGATTTCTTGGAAGAAGAGCCGCAACGGTGTTTCAACGAGTCTCTCGAGTGAGCATGCACGTGGTGCTGGACCCCTTTGCAGCTGGTTTACCCTTAACGTTAAATGTTCATTGAACTTCCCTTCTTTTTGCCACTTGCAACTTTCATTCAACACAGTTCGGTTTCTTATCAGCTCTCCCCTCGACTCACCGACTGATGAACTGCTTGGCTTCCGGAGTCAAGACGGTACCACGGTAGCAGGCATCTCTCTACGTCATGTTTATCTGTGTTAGCAGGCTCAGTGTACCGTTGACATCTGCCGCTACACAGGTTAGCTATTGTCCGGGGTCTTACAGTTCCTTGCAGGAAGGTTCCGCGGGTTTGGATCAGAAAGGGCAAGGTCGCTTCTCTCGGTGTTCGCCGCCTTTCTCCTCCTCTTGAATTTCCATGCTGGATTAGCTGTCTTGTCGTGCGGTCTGCCTTGCTCTTAGTGTGCTCTTGTGCTCCACCTTTCATCCCTGTGGAGGAAGGGAAAGGGCAGTCAGGTGTGCGTGGTTCTAGTCAATTGCCTGACTTTGCCTGACCCTCGTATTGGGAAAAGTTAAGTAAATGGCTCTGGTGTTAGTCCGTGGTCTTTCGTAGTGTGTGAAAGTGTTCCCATTGGAAAGGTAGGGCAGTGTTTAAGAATGTCCTACTTGGTAGGATGGGAAAAGGGTGTTGAAAGAAGGGGGATAGCGCAACTCACCCGTCGATGTCTCACTCCCACTCCCTGAGGACCCCCCCCATCCAGGTAATCCTCCCTCACTGGTCCACCCCCAGGAACTGTATCGAATAGCCGTGTCCTGGCCACCTGGATGACAGATCCCCGGGGACTAGCTAGGGAGACACGTTCAGGTTTCTCACAGAACACATCTCCCTGTCAGTCGGCTTCACCTATTCTGATGCCACTTCCCACTGCAACATTTCTGCACGGCCCTTCGGCCTCTCAGTTCGCATCAGCTGGGCTGGCTGCTACACTCATGGGAACCTCTGCACATTGGTCCTTTACAGCCACACTATTCCCACCTTCTCTCTGCTACATTTTAATTCTCCATTTAAATGCCCCGTTCAAGTGTTTTCCTTTGTAGTAACTAGACCGCTCATTCATATTAGTTGCCCTTTGAATCTTTACTACCTGAGTCAATCTTCCTCGTCCCAGTACCATGGGCATTCTGGACCTTGAAGTCCTTTCTGGTATTAACAAAATATTCTGTTTTACAGTAACACATCACAATTTTAGGGAGATTGTGGGAATCTAGGTTTAAGGGTTTTACCAGTTTTCCCTGGCACGAGTTCCCTCCCACATGACCCTCCCACGAAATACGGGTCGTGAATCCGGTAGCGGCTGCCTTCCCCAGGCCATGTGATAGGAGGCCCATACCGGGTTTTCAGGGATGAACTTGCTAGATTCATCACACCTGGACCAATTCACTCGCCATCGTCTCCTGAAGCACAGTTTCTGTTGTAACTTTGTGGGCCTGCTGCTGGACCTCCAATGACTCGCTCTGAGACGTCTCCCCATCCAAGTCGGAGACCGAGAAACAGAGAGAAGTCTGCTGTGTAACAACTGTTGCTGAAATAAAAAGCCAGGGCCAACAAGCCAGTATTGTGAAGATCGTCTAATGGGCATCCCATCACAAGAAGCTGACCATCTGCCCCCACCAAAAGTTCCTTCTTCAGCCTCCAGGCAAAGAATCCAAATAGAATCTGCTGTTGCCTCACATTACACTACACAGTATTTATCTAGCGCACTGTGGTCCCGCAGGCGCGGACAACAGAAAGAGGACAACACACAAAAACAGAGATACCTATAACGCAGTTTAGACTCTTCTAGAGACCCATTAAACTAACAAAAGAACTGGCCGAAAAAGAAGTATGCCTACTCTGGCAATATCCCCCCCCCCACCCCCAAGGCTACTCTAAGGTAAAAAGAAAGGTTTTAAGATCTTTCTTAAAAATTGCAAGAAGTTTGTGATTACGCAAATGATCTGGTAGTTGGTTCTACAAACTGGGCGCTTTGAAAGCGAAAGCACCGTTCTCTGCCTTGGAGGTCCTTGGTCTAAGTTGCTCCAGAATATTTTGAGATCCAGACCTTAAGGATCTTGCATTTACTTTATCTTTAATGTAACACAGAAGATACGGAGGCATCATTTGCATTCTACACATGAAGGTTACAACGAGAGTTCTGAACTTAATTATTGATTCCAGTGGAAGCCAATGAAGCGCTCGCCTAGCTTCCGATACGTGTTCGCGCCTTAAGAGCCCCACTACCACTCTTAACTGCCCAATTCTGTACCACTTGTAGTCTCTGTAGGCCCCGCTTACCGATGCCCAACAGTAGACTAAAGCAGTAGTCCAACTTGGCCCTTATTATCGCTCTCGCAATGGTTTCACACAGGGAACCGCCAGTTGCACGTCATCCTTCAAGAAAAGGTAATGTTCCGCTCCTACGCACTCACACACTGGGTGGGGCTTGCTTTGTTGAATCGGACTCCGCCTGAGCTTTCTGAGACACATTGGGTTGGACAACCCAACTGTGTTCTCTCAGGCCCAAGTACACTGGTACAACCACCCTTTAACTAAATATTTTACTTAGCTGCAACACAGAAGCAATCTGCTTTTTTTTTTTACAACCTTGAAGCATTTGGCTTCCTTTGTTTTGCCATGCAGAGGCCATGGTTCCCCAGTGCCTCCTCTGACTCTCATCCCCAGATAAGGTTGGACTTCTTTAAGTATAGGCTGCTTAAATGTACTTACCAATATCTGTGTTGCACTACTTAATGTTGGTTACAAGAATTGATTTGTTACTCTGACTACTCACCTGTATTAATCTAAAGTATACTATTGCCTTGAGTAATAAATGTCTTGCTGTATACATGTGAACAAGTTTACTTACCTGTGGATATAATATTGTGTTAGTTGTCTTAATACTTATAATAAATAACCATATTTTTATAAATCTATTGTGTATAAATGTATTATTTACTATAGGTGTGCCCTTAGTTCTTTATATTTACTTACAGCTCTTCTCCCTCCTAGACTAAGCCTGGCAGCTCAGTCATAGCTACCAAACCTTTGGGTAGTTCAGGCCAAAACTAAGAATTGGAGCCCTGTACAGAGCCCTACGAGTGAGTCTTCTCTAGTCCTACCATAGGTGAACTTTAGTAAACTCCCTAACAGTAGATAATACATTTAGTCTAAGCAACATTAGAAGTAGTCTCCTAGAATGTGAAGCGGGCCACTGTACCAAGTAATTCTGGGGTAAAAAATAGTTAAAGGCCAGTCGTGGCAGTGTTTTTAACGTTTTCAAACGAATAACATGGCCACGACAAACACCAGTTCCACTACCTTACTTTTTTTTGTAAATTATGCTTTCACTGATAGTATTCATTGTCCCATATAGGAGCCCAACCTATGTCAGTGTTAAACTTCTCATTGCGTATTCCCAGCTCCCTTAAGTTCACCATCGCACTTTTCACTGCATCGCCTAATAGCACCAGGAGTGGGCATGTGAGCTCTTCAATGACTTATATATAGATGTCCTCATTTAATTAGCACATGTCCTCTTGGGTATATCAGCCCTAGTTCTAAGCGAATGGCCTCGACTGGAATGCATAGAGGCAGCCCCAAACATTTTCCCCAGATATTGCTTTCCAGTGTATTCAACCAACCAAGGTCCTCGTCATAATTGGCCTCCAATTCATAAAGGATTGTAGCTTGCAACCTCTACCATTAAGATGCCCTTCAAAACTATAACCTGCAGTATTTACTGCAAATGTTTTTATCATGGTCATTAAGGATAACGCCTTAAAGCGTTTTGAATCAATGAGTTCCATAATCTTTATTTTTGCAATGATTTCTTGCGCCAGGTAATTAATAACATACTTGCTCAATATAGCCATTTTAAGGTAGTTAACTGTCGCATCTTCTTTTTGCTGTTACCAAAGGACATACATCTAACATTATCAAGTCTAACTGCAGGCTGTTTTTCTTTTGAATACTTGGTCAGCTTGTGTGCACTTATCTCTAGACACAAAAATGTATGATGCAGTATAATAATGTGAGCCTTGTAAGCCAACCAAGGTATGTGCCGATTGAATTTTGTGCGGGGACGTTGTTAATAGCATCCAATCTAGTTGGAAAATTGTTAAGGAGAATTCTCTTAAAAGGCTAATTTCCCTTACCTATAGAGTCCCCTAGCAGCTTTGCTGGATTTGAAGGGTTTATTTTTTTCTCCTGCTAAGAGTGAGACCCTTTTTCCCACTCTTAGACATATTGCTGATGTGTGTTTTAGGCTATTTCTGTGCTTATGGTCCATGGGGTTTTTCTCACCCTCATAGGTATCATCTTTTTTTGCATGTGTGTTACACAGCACCCTCAGTGCAGTAACACAGGGGTGTCAGTCACCCCCAAACATAGACTCCATACCCTGGGACTGACTACTGTCTCCCAGGACATGTAATGTCCCCATTGACTTTACTAGTCTGTAGTTATGAACAAAACCAGTACAACCCATCTTACTATCGAAGTACTGGAAAGGGTTAATAGTTTTTCCCGGGTGTTCATTTTCGAGAGGGTACCGTCCAGTCCCTCTCTCCAAAGTTTGTGGCTGGTGGCAGTGGTTACCACTGTAAATATTTGACCGCAAATATTTTCCTATGGGATTTTCCCATTGTTCGATGCTACCACTTTTACTGACAGCCTCTAACATACCGCCGGTTTATTTTATTATTAACATTACTCCGGCAGGTTTTTATTGCCAGATCTTTGATAATATTTCTTTCTCGTGTCTTTCTCTGAAATCCTAACCCAGGTCGGGGATCCTTTGTTCGTCCTTTTGGCAAGCTTCTACACAGAAGCCCTCCACTCGGCGCCACCGAGTCTGGGGTAGACAGGATGTGTGGCCGGGGAAATAGGCACCCTGGTCAGGGTTACCCAGGCAACCCAGGTCGCACTCTGCCCTGATAGGCTGGGGGGTTACCCCGCCAGGATAGCCACCCCACTGTGTGAGTGACAGCTAGGCTGTATGAATGGGGGTTTTTCTGCATAAAAGCAGGGCTCTGAGACTGGAGGACAAGACTTTGCCACTGCAACTAAGAAACCCAAAGAGGAGAGAAGCTGAAGACTTCTGCAACGACTGAACCACCAGTGAAGCCCTGCTGCAGATCCTCACCACTTTTCTCCAACGACTCGAGAAGATCTTCACCTGCAAGAGTTTTCTTCCCTTGAGCTGGTGGGGCCAACCAGTTTGCCAATCGAATTCCAGGACCTGCCTTGGTCGAATCGCCAGTGCCAAGCACTCGGAGACCGGATAGCCAGGCACCCATCCACCACGACCGTGATTTAAAGGAGCGTACCTTTTATTTTGTTTTGGCAGCACCGCGGCTGGCTTCATCCCCGAGCAGTGCAGTAACTCGAACCTTCCTCCACGACAAGAGCCTCTCTTCCTCTGCTGGATCACCCGAACTGCCAGGAACTACCGCCACCGCAGGAGCCTCTTCCACTTTCAAGGTACATTGTTCCGCCAGGCCTCCCGTTTCGCTGGGTACTGCTAAAGGTGCTTTTAATCCTTTACTTACCTTCTGGGTTGGCCGCCCCCTATCGTCTAACATTATCTTTTTACCTTCTGCAACCGCCTTTTCAAATCGTTAAACAAAGACTTGACTGCAGCTACTAGAACAGTTTGATCCTGGGCACTTTGCTTTGTACCACTGACTCTGGCACAGGCCTATTGACTCTGGCTAAATCTGTTACAACTGCCTTCTCTAGATTGCTTTTCATCAAGAAATGTGTTGGTGCACCTAAAACTCTTATAACCACCTTTCCTTTTAAATATTGTTGAAGTGCCATTTTGCTCAGTTTTCACTCTTGCTCAAACGTGTCTACAATTTAAATAGGGAGTTGTGTATACTTTTCTTGACTGTTTTAACTTGCTTTACTGATCGTGATTTGTGTGTTAAACTTAAGAGTGTGTAAAATAAATACATATTCTTTTTGATACAAAGCTTTGGTCAGTGTTTCCTTGTTCCATAGTACTGTAGTCCTATTGTGTAAACCCTGAATACTGCTCATCTCTCTCTTGAGGTAAGTCTGACTGCTCAGCCACAGCTACCAACTAAATCTGTGTGGTACAGACTGATACCAAAGGGGAGTTATTGCCTATACCTGTAGTCCTAATCTTCTGTAGTGCTCCCTAAGGGAACTGCATAGGATTCTGCCTAACAAATATCCACTTGGCAGAGGTTAAACAGCAGAGGGCACAATCACGCCCCCTTGCTTTAATCCTTTGCAGGTCCGTATTTCCTTAGTAAAGTGACCCATGTGCCTCACCTGTACCAGAGCGCTGTCATGCAATTGAATCAGAAGTGCAAGCAAGCCCTGTGGTATATTCCATCCCTCTAATTTCTTGCATCCTTCCTAATTTCTTCCACAATAAGGACCCATTTATCGAGTCAACGTATATGGTATATAACGGCCGGTTGTTGTGGAAACTGACTGAATAAAACATACATTACTCACCATAATTGTATTTCTGAGGATTGTATCTGCTTAGACTCACATGCTGTGCATGTAGTCCGACATCTAGTTGTAATCACGGAGTATTGCATCTTTTTTTTCGAAGATCGAAAAGGGACGTCGGCATAGGCGTGACTAACACTACCCCTAATGAGGCATGTAGCATACCCAAAATCCTTCACATGTCAAGGGTCCACCGGTTGTTTTTGTTCTGCCATAAGGGAGCCTTCCAAAAGCGTGAGGGAAAACAGAAGAAAGAAGGTGTAAGATGTCTATGTTTCTTCTACTCCAAGAGGGGAGGAAGGGTGGGCGCATGTGAATCTAAACAGATGCAATCATCAGAAATAAGATTACGGTGAGTAATGTAGGTCTTCTGATGTTTAGAATCACATGCTGGGCATAGACTAGCGAGAGTACCAGGAGATGGTGGTGGAATGTGTGAAGGAACGGTAGCAAAGAGATGTCTTTGCACCGCTTGTCCCACCTGAGAATCAAACTTAAAATGTGTGTCTAAGCAGTAGTGTTGGGTGAAGGTATGAACAGAACTCCAGGTTGCTGCTTCGCAAATAGAATTTAGAGGGACATTTGCAATAAATAATATGGTAGCCCCTGTGTCCAGAGTAGACTCTGCTCTAGGTGTAAAGGGTAAGTCTCTCTTGGTTAGAGAGTAACATAGTCTGATGCATTTAACAATCCATTTGGGTGGGGAATGGGGGCGCTCTAGAGCACGAATCAGCATGACGGCTCCTGTGTGAGCTCCGTGCCGATCCGATATATCCTGTCAACATCTTGAAGCTCTTGGCATTTTTACGATCTAAGAACTGAAGCACCCGATTGGCAAACAGTGCAATCGTTGCAGCAAAGTCTGGCCCAACTGTTGGTGATCCTGCGCAGGGGCTGTGGCAGGTTGGACCACCATGAGACCCGCTGATTGGGAGGACAGTGTTGTGAGGGCGAGAGAGGAGGAGGTGCCAAGTGTGAACCGAGGCAGGGTTTGTGCTGTCCCTGCAGGCCCCCATGGTGATGCAGCATCGGTGGGTCCGAAGGAGGAGGCTTGGTGCCGAGAACAGCAGATGGCCACAGAGGCAGGCACGCACCAGGTAGACCCCGGAGCCCGGGAAGGTGGGAGATCTGGCCTAATGATGCAGTGAATGCCCACCGGAGGAAAGCTTAGCGGGCTCGCTGCTCCCCCGGTGGCTGGAACATGCCTCATCGGGTGGCATCCAGGGAGTCTTGATGGGGAGGAGCAACTGCCTGAGAAGTGAAGGAAGCGGCCCATCTGAACTCTATTGTGAGGCTGGCATGGCACAGGTAGTGGGGGCACAACAGCTATTAGGACCCACTGAAGACCTGTAGCCTGGGTGGAGCAGGAGAGATAGCCCTGCCAGGAGGTGTGCAGGCCACAGCTGGGGGAGTGAGGCTGCAGCTGGGGCTACTGGCTATCTGTGGAGTGGGTGGGACTGGGAAGACAGCCCCTGTTGGGAGCCAAGTTAAAGGAATGGCCAGATAGAGGAACAAGGAACTCAGCCAATCCTTGGCACGCCTGACTAGAGCAGGACATTGGGGCGGGTGGATGCCGGTTGAGCCCAGAAGGGGCAGTGGCACAGCAAGATGGTGAAAGGGGATTAGAACCAGCACACCCTGGCTTTTGATGGGCAACAGGCAGGGAGGAAATCTAAAGTGTCGGAAGAGCATACCAGTCCCAACAGACGCACAGGAGGAGCGGCAGGGGCAATGGTGGGTGCATGATTTGAGGTGTTCCTTTCACTTTCCATGTGTTTTATGGGCTATGGGGTCTTTTACTCCATAGGGTCTCATGTGTTTTTTTTTATGTGGGTTACACAGCACCCTCCGTGCCGTAACCCAGGGGTGTTGTAGCGACCCCCCCAACATAGACTCCATACCCTGGGACTGACTACTGTCTCCCAGGGCATGTAAAGTCACCATTGGCTTTACTAGTCCCAAATTATGAACAGAAACCAGTACAAACCATCATATTGTGGACGTACTGGTCAGGGCAATTCGATTGCCCCGGGGTCTGTTGTTCGAGGGGGCACGTCTCCGTCCCCCCTGATCGAGTTTTGGCTGGTGGCAGTGGATACTACTTTTTATATTCGACCGCAAATATATCTCTATGGGATTTTCCCATTGTTCGAGGCTACCAACTTTAATTATTTAATTCTTATAGCCTCGAACATACCGCCGGTTTATTTATTTAATATTAATTCACCGGTTGGTATTTTTTGCCAGAACTCGATTCTAAAATGGCGTTTGTTTTCTCTTCTGTGACTCCAACCTGAGTCGAGCCCTTTGTTCCACTTTTTGGCGGGCTTCTCCACAGAAGCCTCCAAAAGTGGTGCCACTCTGTCTGGGTACCACAGGGGGTGTGGGAGGGGGTTTAGGCACCCTGGACTGAGTTACCTTGGTAACTCAAGTCACACTCTTGTGTGATTGGCCCAAGTGGTGAGCCGGCCGGCTCACCACTTAGCATGTTTGATTGACAGCTAGGCTGAGTGAATGGGGGTTTGCTGCATAAAAGCAGGGCTTTGGGGACTGGAACTTCAGAAGTCGCCACAGGACCTAAGAATCCGAGGAGGGAGAAGCTGAGCCGACTTGCAACGACGACACCACCGGTGGAGCCCTGCTGAACCGTCTCACCACTTTTCCCGACGACAGAGGAGATCTCCAGTCCGGAGAGTCTTCTTCCTTTGACTGGTGGGGATAACCAGTTTCGCCTTCTTTTCACCTTCCTGGAGCATCTCGTGGCCGCCTTGCCCATGCCAAGCACCCCCGCAACCCCGCAATCTTTGTTCCGCAACCGGAATACCACGGTTTACCACTACCGCGAAGAGAAGGGTAGTGCCTTTTAACCGGAGAACTCCACGGCTGGTTTCTTCCCTGGCAGTGAAACGACTTTCATCTTTCCTCCATGGCGAGACCTCTTCTTCCTCTGGACGAAACACCGACTTGCACCTGCTGCCAGGAACAACTGCCCCCGCTGGAGTTTCCTTCACACTTAAGGTACTGTGTCCCGTCTGGCTTCCCTTGCGACAGATCGTTCGGGGTGACAGTAAAGCCTCAACTTTCTAACCTGGGCTGGTCTGGGACAACCTAGCTAACTTTTCCTGACTTTAATTTCATCCTTTTTGTGCGAACTATCTACAAAGACTCTTTGGGCATAACCCCACTGAGGAACCTGGACCCTTTCCGCTTGCTCTCTCCAAGAGCGGGCCTTGCAATTGACTTCCTTGCTCTCCAGTAGAACTCTGCCTATCCTGCCTTACTGTGGTTCTTTGAGAAAGTATTGAAACTTGTGTGCTTCTTTAACTCTACCTTTTTCCCTCCCTTTCTTTACAACTTATTAAAGTGTCATCTTATGTTAAGCGCTCACCTCTGTCTGAAAATAAGTGGTGTTTCTCACTAAGACTGGTCTAATAAGTGAATACAGTTGTATATATATGATAGTGACTGTGTGCTGAAATTACTTACCTCTTTTTTGCTAGTGTGATTTACAAGTGTGTTTTTAAATAAATAATTATATACTTTTACACAAAAGCTCTGGTCAGTGTTTGTTTGTACTACTGTGTCTCTTTACCTATTGTGTATACTCTGCATACTGCCTAACTCTTCTTGAGAGAAGTCTGACTGCTCAGCCACAGCTACCAAGTGAATCTGTGTGGTACAGACTGCTACCAAGTTGGTTTACTGCCAAACACCTGTAGTCTTAAATCTTTTGCAGTGGTCCCTAAGGGAACTGCACAGGTTTCTGCCTAACAGACACTAAACTGGATGCCCTCAACACTAAGGTGGACTGACTACAATTAAGACTTGATAAACACTGGGTCAGATTGGATGAGGCTGAGAATCTCCAACCTAAAAAATGTAGCAACGTCGGTCCCATCTAGGTTGGCGCCCTAGAGACAGCAGTTAGGGTTGGTTAAGCAGCCGGAAGCACCTGAAGACCTTCCTCTTTGCTTCTGCCTTCGCTCTTCCTGTCCCCTGCTAATCTGTCTGCTTTGGCACCAGGCACCTGGTTACCCTCTGATTTCAGGCCCAGGTCCCTGCCCTCCCAGCCACACACCCGCACTGCTTCCTGGGAATCCCTGCACACGGTCTGTATCTGCAACCCTACAGTCCTCTTCCAGCACTTATCAGACCCATTGTCTATACCTTATTCTTGCCCTTACCACCTGTTGGCCTCCCTACCTGTTCTTGCACGTGTTCAGCACTTTCAACTCCCCCTCACACTTTCCCCCTTCCCACTCCCTTGCACGTTCTCAATGTCATTGGGCTTAGTAAGATCGACGTTTTGTCCTCCTTTGTTTCCCCTCCCTTGCCTCGTCGCGCTCTGAATCACCTGTGTGTGAGCGCCATACAAATAAAATATCCTATCATAACTGCAAAAAAATTAGGATCTGGAGCGCTGAGCAAGGAGAAACAACATACACCTGGTGGGGTTCCAAGAACGTGGAGTTGGGCTGCATGGAGGACTTTAATAAAGTTACTCACTGTAGTGACTACCTTACTCCTAGTCCATAGTCCCCTTTCCTCCATACTTGTGGGTCATTCCGTCCTGTGGGACGGGACAGGAGCACTTTTGTAAAAAAAGCATTAAATTGAAAATGTGTCCTCTATTTACGCGGGGTACCGCACGCAGCCGTAACTCTGCCCTCCTTAGCTCCGCCCCACACATCGCCCTTCTGTCCTTTTCTATCGCCAGGTCTGAGACCATTTAAGCAATAATAGAGGATACTTATTAGAGGGGACGGCAGGCAGGCATATGGAGGAAAGGGGACTATGGACTAGGAGTAAAGTAGTTACTATGGTGAGTAACTTTATTATACTTTTACGTCCCGTCCCCTTTCCTCCATACTTGTGGGAGATTACCAAGCACTCCTTACAGAATAACGGGTGGATGGAACTCCTTTATTGAAAGGTTTTCTTAAGAACAGCTTGCCCGAATTGAGCATCGGCCCTGGAGCTCAGCTCTAAGCAGTATGTTTCACAAAAGCTGGTGGGGAAGCCCATGTAGCTGCTTTGGCAATGGTTTCCCAGGGAACATATTTTTGGAAGGCAATGGCGGCTGCCTTGCCCTGCACAAGATGGGCATGAATTCCCTTTGGAGACTTAAGGCCCTGAACTAACTAAGCTTCAGAGATACAGGAAGCAATCCATCGGGAGATCGTTGCTTTCGAAGCAGTCTTTCCTTTCGGGTCTCCTAAAGGTCACCAAGAGTTGGGAAGAACTCCGAAGATTAGATGTTCTGTCCAAATAAAACTTACATCCAGATAATGCAGAACCCTCTTGGCATCTGAAGCTGGTTCTGGAAAGAAGACTGGTAAGGAAATAGACTGGTTCAGATGAAAATCAGATAACACCTTTGGAAGGAAAGAAGGATTGGTCCAGAGGACAACCTTATCCTTGTGAAAGGTGAGAAATGGATGCTCTACCGACAAGGCCTGAAGCTCGTTTACACGCCTTACCAAGGTTACCGCAATCAGAAAGGCCATTTTCCATGAAATGAATTTCAAGTCTGCCGTAGCCATGGGCTCGAAGGGTTTATGGCATAAAGCAGTAAGGACCACATTAAGATCCCACTTGGGATGTGGGTTGCGTACAGGTGGATATAGATGCAATAGACCTGCAAAGTGACTTTTAATGACAGGGTTTGTCAAAGAAAAAGAGCAAGAGTCAGTGGACAGGTAAGCGGCAATAGCCGACAAATAAGTCCTACAAGACAAGACCTGCATGAAGCTGCTAGATGAGAAATGAAAGTCAGGACCGTGTCGATCAGAGCTTCTCTGGGGTCAGGCTTTTTCGCCAAACACCAGTGACAGAAACGGAGCCATTTGCTCCTCTACTGAGATCTTGTCAAAGGCTTTCTTGCCGCCTGGATGATACACATATTATCCACAGACAAATTGAAGCTTTCTAAAGATTTGAACTCAGCACCAGGCCGCCAAGCTGAACGATTATGGGGAGGGGTGCCACATCAGCTGATCGCTTTGGTGAAGCAGGTCTGGAATCAGCGCAAGCCTGATCGGTGAGCAGACAGACAGACGCTGAAGCTCCGAAAACCAGAATCTGGCTGGCCACCACAGGGCTATGAACAGGAGAGTGTAATTCGACATGTTCCTGAGCTTGCATAACGCCCGGTGAATCAGAGGAAGAGGCGGAAAGGCATAGGCCCTCATGGTGTGCCACTGAATTTCTCAGAGTCTATTCCTGGAAGCATAAAGAGGAATTTTCCTGTTTGATGACGTTGCAAAGAGGTCCACTTCTGGAGTGCCCCAATGGCAAAAAGGTCCCACTCGTAGCTGACCACCGCTCGCCGGCTGAGAGTCTGCCGTCACATTCAGCTGGCCCGGAATGCGTACCGCCAACAGTCAAACACTGAGCTGAATGGCCCATTCCCAAATCTGAATGGCTAGGTCTACAAGCGGAGGTGCCCTGGTACCCCCCTGCTTGTTGACGTAAAACATGGATACCACATTGTCTGTGCGGATGCGGACCACCTTGTTCACAATCCCGGGCTTGAAAATTTTGAGCGCCAGGAAAATCACCAGAAGTTCCAGATAATTTGTGTGAAATTGTCTGTCATGCTGCAACCACAAGTCGAAACCCCGAAGATGATCTATCGTCGCGCCCTATCCGTTAAGGGATGAGTCCATCATAATGGTCACCTGAGGGGAGGGCTCCTGGAAAGGCGCACCCACAGACCGATTGCTGGAAGAAGACCACCAAAGGAGATCTGACATGTAGGGTGGAACCAAAATCATTTTGGTGTCCGGGTCCACCACCTGGAGCCAACTGGGTAAGTCGCATCTTGAGACGCGCCAGGGGAAGAGCAAGCACGCACGAGTCCATGAGGCCCAGAAGCCTCTGGCACCACCACGCAGACATGCTCTCCGACTAAATAAAGACTTGACACGTGGTTAACAGATCCGCCATCATGTCCACCGCCAAGTACACCCTGCAGTCGACCGTGTTCCAACGGAAACTCAGGAATATCAGGTCCTGAGAGATCTTCATGGAGGATTTCCGCCAGTTCACCGACAGCCCAAGACTGAACAGGAGCTGAAGGAGAGACTGAAGGTTGCTGGAGGCTTTCACCAGACAGGGGCTGCGCATAAGCCAGCCGTCCAAATATGGATACACATGAATACCATGTAGCCTTAAATAATCCGCAATGACTGACATCTTTGTGAAGACACGCGGAAAGGTTGAACTGGGAAAGGTCTAGAATGGTGCGCAGGCCAGCCTGGTTAGGTTTTGGTACTGTAAACAGACGAGAGTAGAAGCCCTCCCCTCGTTATACGAGGGGAACAGGTTCTACAGCACTGACATCTTGAAGTTTCTGGACCCCGGCTCTGAGGGAGGGCGTCCACGACTGCTGAAAGGGAGGATTGACGGGTGGGCTGGGAAATACAAGCAGAAGCCCGCTTGAGCGATGGACAAAACCCACCGGTCATCGGTGATGGTTTGCCACGCCTCCAGATGAGACGAGATTCGTCCTCCCACCGGAGTCTCGTGCGAGCGCCAAAAAACATCATTTTGCAGACTTTTCGGCAGAGAGACTACCCGTCCCTGAAGTGAGGCTGACGACAGAAAAACCAGCCACGTTGCTGCCTCCGGCGGGAGTTACCCAGCGGAGGATCAGTCCTGCGCAATCTGCGATCATGGATCCCTCTAAAGCCTGAAGATGATCGAGATAGGGACCCAGATCTCTGACCATTGACTGGGGCCTACACGAGCAGCGACATAGACTTGGCAGTTTGCATGCTCGTCTTAGTCTTGGTGAGCTCATCATCCGTTGAAGAATTAAATAACTCTGACATCAAAAGGCAGGTCCAGAACTTTATCTTGGACCTACTTCGAAAACTTTGTTGCATGAAGCCAAGCCTGACGAGAGGTGTTCACCCCCATCATGAGGCCACAAGCCGAGGTGTCTACATGGTGCGCAGCAGCCTCTAGCATTTCCTGCGCCAACACCATGGCGTCTGACAAGCCGCCTGCCTTTAAAGTGTTCTAGCCTGTCAACAGGAATGAACTCCTGGAAGTCAGCCAAATCTATCCACAGTTTCATATTCGCCGCCGCTAGGATGAGCTCTGCGTTGGCCTGAAGCAATTGCAGCGCCGAGCTGGCAAAAATCATCTTGCCCAAGGAATCGAGCAATTCGGCCCCCTTGGACAGAACTTGAGCCGCAGCTGCGGAAGATGCAGAGGCCGGCTTGGATTGCAGAGTGGCGGCTGCTACCACAGTCGAGGACTCGGAGGTGTGAAGCCTGTAACGGGCGTGAATCCTTTTATTAATGAGCAGCCCGGTGTGTGGTTTTTCCCCAGACCTTGCGGGCCTCGGCCATAATGTCTCTCTGAAGGAACAGGCCGGTACGCTCCGGTGGAGACAAGGTTAGCACCCCCAAAAGCACCCCTTCCTGCAGAGCGGGTGCCTCGGGCACTGGTATTTCAAGGAGTGACATCATGTCTAGTACCCGGTTGTGAAATGCTCGGACAGAGCGGGGCTGGTCCTCACTGTCCTGATCTGCCAAAGGGTCGTCTAGAACATCCAGGTCCCCCGGCTGAGACGCGACCGGTGTCAGATTGACATCACGCTCTGCCGGAGTTTTGTCCACCGGTGACAAGGGAGGCAGAGGCTGAGGAGCCGGGGGAGGGCCGGGGAGCAGAGAAGGTACAGCCCTTAAAAGGCCCTTAAAGTACTCCCTCATGGGATCAGAGTTCATCAGACTATGACATTTTCCAAAAAAAGACATCCTTTGCTGAGATCTTAGGCGCTGGAGTGGGAAGAGGCCTCTCATGAGGAGCAGAAGCCCACGAACGTAGTGAGGAGAGCTGCTAAGAGGGGCCGGCACCAACCAGCTCTACATAGACCAATGGGGCAGATGTGGGAGGAAGCGAGACAGAATGTGGTAGTGGCATCCGAGCACGCCAGTCATAGGAAGGGCGGAACAGATTCACACTGTCATGGAAAAGGTTGTCCACCGTAAAGAAGGTTCCCAGAACCCGCCGTCGATAGCGTGGGTGTGAGGAAAGAATCAAAAATGGCCGCCGTACTCCATGCGGGAAGGCCTGCCATTTTGTGAACATCTGAGGAGAACTGCGTCACATGTATAGATGAGGCAGTTTACTCCACAGATTGGTCAGGGGAACTTGACAGAAATTTTAGCCTTGACACAAGGATCCTCGGCAGAGCCGGTACTATGGGGCCTTGGATGTTTACTGGACATCCTGTCCCTTGAATTAGCCTCCAAAGGAGGAACCTCGGCAATGCCGGAAACAGAGGAGTTACGGTCGACGACCTCTCCCTGTGCCCCCTCACCAGAACCGGTACCTCCATGAGCGCGGGAAAGTTGAAGAATCCACCTTACAGACAAGACCTTTACAGGCCTCTCAGTTCAAGTTGGTACACACCTTAGCCTCGTTAAGAGGAACCTCGCAACAGAGTCCGGTCTTAATAGGGTATACACGCATTTCACAGCAGTATTTTTCATCGCGTGTTTTTTCATTATTTCGAAAAAAACTTTTTTTGGGGGGGGTTAAAAAATTAAATATATGGTTGTGGGTGTAAGGGAATAAAAAAAAAAAAAAAAGGCGGGCTTTTCGAATTATGAGTTTTTCGAGAAAAAAAAACAGCGATGAAAAAACCCACAATGAAAAATAATGCAGCGAAATAACGTAGAACCCTTAATAGCTCCCTCGAGAGGGGCCTCGAACAGTGGTTCGGTACAGAAAGCCTCAACAGAGGCCTCATGGCGCACCCCAGTGTCTGTGGGAAGCTCGAGACAAGGAGACCTCGGAGCGAACTCTGGTACCCAACGCCTCAGCACGACTATGCTGGCTATAAGCACCTGATCAGTGAACCTCGGATCGTGATCCGGTATAGGCAGGCCACTCGCGGAAACCCTCGGAGAAAACCCTGGTACGCCTATTATACCTGCGAGGCACCTCAGGGATAACCCCGGTAGCAGAGCCTTTGAAGACCCTCCCGGACCTGGAGGATACCGGGAAGGAGTCCCCGGCCGGGGTGCCCGGAAAAGTAAAGAACTTACCAGGCGTCTCTTCTTTCCGTCAATGAAGAGCTGGAAATGCGATGGAGGAACCTTCTGGAAAATGTCGTCCCACCTGCGAAGATGACGTTGAAGTGCCCGGACCGAAAAGGAGTCGCAGAAGAAACACGAGTCCCAACAGTGATTCTGTCCCAGACACTCCAAGCAGAGAGAATAGGGATCCACCCTAGCGAAGCAACGCTCGCAAGAAGAACAAGTGGCAAATCCTGGACGCTCCAGCATAGACGGAGGACTACGGGACCACAGAACTGGAGAAGGAGAGAAGGACAACGAGAAAGAAAAAAGATCTTCCTGGTGATGCAAGTGCATCCAGCCCCGACCACGCAGAGAAAAGGACTGAACGGCAATGCGCGAGGTGGAGCTGAGGAGGGCAGGGTTACGGCTGTGTGAGATACCCCACGTAAAAAGGAGGACACATTTTCAAAATGATGCTTTTTTTTTTACAAAAGTGCTCCATCCCGTCCCACAGGACGGAATGTCCTACAAGTATGGAGGAAAGGGGACAGGACATAGGAGTATGTGGAAAAACTGTATGCCGCTCTTTGGGAAGGAAGAACTGTTAACTGTGTTTATTATGGAGAGTGCCCACAGGATCCCAGCGGTGTGCCGGGTCCCGGGGGCTGCGCCCCGTCCCATCATAGCAAAACTTCTCAACTACAGGGATCAGGACGCAATCCTTCTATGATGGCGATCGTGTCCAGATCTTTCCTGAATTTTCAGCTTCTGTGCAAGCGGTGCAGAGAATCTTTCTGGGGGTTAAGCACAGGCTGCGAGATCTGGACATCAGCTAAGGAATGTTGTTCCGAGCCAAGCTTGAGATCCAACATGCAGGGTGAGCACACTTCTTTGGAACTCCAGAGGAAACTAGAAGATTCCTGGATGGATTTTCAAAGAAGGGATCAGGAAGAGGTAAGCAGCCTGGAGGTGCAGAACAGGAAGGGGCTGAGCCCTCCCATAATCGGACCCGAGACCGGGGAGTGTGAGGACTGGAGACAATCCGCGAGAGGACTTGAAGGAAGGGGCTAAGGAAGGCTGCTGAAGATGCAACGTGCTAGTTGGAAGGGAGGGGGCTGACATTGCTAAGAACATTGGGACTGGAATTGCATATTTGTCACCGACAAGAACCATAGGGGGAGCGGATCAAAGGTCCTGATTAATGCCCGTTATGCAGGGACAGTGCGGAGGGGTGAGGGCCGCAGCAGTACTCTGCCAAGAGGAAGCAGTGTCAGGAGTAATTGCTGTTTAGGAGGAT
The DNA here is from genome assembly GCF_040938575.1 of Ambystoma mexicanum. Lineage (NCBI taxonomy): Eukaryota > Metazoa > Chordata > Amphibia > Caudata > Ambystomatidae > Ambystoma > Ambystoma mexicanum. The sequence continues at coordinate 309,178,819 of NC_090927.1, read as the reverse complement.
CAGGGCTGGCTGGAACACAAGACCCCCATGTGTATTCCACCGAGTTGTGTTAGGGAAGAGGGGGGGGGCAATCCAAACAAGTTGGGGTGGTTGTTCGGCGGGGTGAGGGTTGGACGAGTTGGGCAGGAAGGCGGGTGGAGATGTTGGGGTGGTATTTTGATGGGGAGCGGGGGAAGAGTCTGTGGGTTTGTTTACAGTTTATGGAGTGTTATCTATTACTTGGATCATGGGCGAGGTCGGGTAAGGATGTCTGGATGAATCTGGAGGAGACGATCGGACTTGGAACAGCCTTGGGGATGGGGGGGCAGAGTAATATTGTTGGATGACAACCCTAGGGACCTCTGGTGATTCGGTGGGAGGGAGAGGGAGGAAAAGCTTTAAAATGATTACCTGGAACATCTGGGAAAGAGGATGTCCTGACAAGGTGAGGAATTCTCCTATACATGGGATGCCACGATATTAAAATGGCCTTGCTACAAGAGACCCACCTTATGTCGCGCCTAGAAACAATTGTGTACAAGTGCATTATAAATGTCATACCATATCAAGGGGAAAGTAAATGGGCCGCGCAATGGGACCGTCAGCAATATTATTCGTTGTACTCCTTTTATTCGAGAGGGGTGGCCATACTGATTCACAGCTCCCTTAGGTTTTGACTTGAAGAGATGACCAACGACCAAGAAGGAAGAACTTTGTTATTGACCGGGTACTTGGATGGGTTGAACGTCTCCTTGTTGAATACGTATGCTCCAAACACTTATGACGCATGATTTTTTGAATGGGTTAACATCCCATCATTCCCGGATTTGCTCATCCTCTGGGGGCGGGGGGAACTTTAATACAAGCTTCAATGAAGGAATAGATAGATCCACTAGTGGGATACACTGACAATCCAAGGCTAGCCAGAGGGTGTTGGATATTTGTGCCATTTACGATCTGGTGGATGTGTGGTGGGTGCAACACACTAATGTCAGGGACTATACATTCCATTCATCAGTGCATCATACAGCATCCAGGATTGATTTTTATCTTAGCTTCAAGGTAATCGCAAATAAAACTGGGCCCTGTGAAATCCTGCCGAGAAAACTTTCGGATCACTCACAGGTGATGCTAGAGTGTCTCATCCTCGGGGGGGCAGGGGCAGGGTGGGGCGTGCGGGGGGGAGTTGGCGATTTAAATCGGAGGCGCTAAGGGATACAGTGTTTTATGGGGAATTGTTAGTGAACATGCAGGCTTTCTTTGTTGCCAACACTGGGACGGTTGACTCCCCTAGAGTATTATGAGAAACCTTCAAATACTACGTTTGGGGGCTCTGTATTGGAAAAGTGGCAGGGATCTTGAAATTGATGAGGGGCTAACTGGAGGCCAATGAGATTAAATAGAAAAATATGGAGCGCCAATATCAGGAATTGGGGGAGAGAACTATCCTAGCGGAAATCAGGAATGAGCTAGATGCAGTCCAGGCGAATGCATTGTGAGAGGTTCATTATTTGCACTGATCTGCTCAGGTAAGACAGTATGGAGAAGGGCAGAATACTGGTGCCTTCCTAACATGACTCCTTGGAGCAAAGCACTGTCCCCCACGCAGGTAGTGTATATTGTTAATTCCAGATGGGTAGCTGTCTTAACACGGCCGTCTTTGGGGAGGCGTTCCGTGAATACTATGGTAGATTGCTTTCATCTGTAGGAGCGCACACAGAGGAGGATATCCAGTATATTGAGGAGAATCTTTGTGACTACCTCCTTCTCGAGAGCCACTGTGTACTAGATATTCTGTCATCTAGTCTAAAGGTTAGATTTTCAATATTTGTTTTAAGATTCCAGATATTGAGCCTTGCCTAACTGCTTGCGGAGGTCAATGCTTAGTAATTGTACCTCTTGCAAATGTATTTGGTCTTTACAGTGTACTATACTATATAGCCACTAGAGGGCTACTCCTGTGGTTATGCTGTTCCATGACCATTGAAACTAACAAAGGACCATCGCACGGTGCCTCCTCAGAGTGAGCACTCTATGGATGCCTCATCAAAGATGGCCGCTATCAGTGCTTTCGCTGCGGTTTCTGGTGTTTTCCGGCACCTTCAGCATCTTTGAACTAGCTCATTCTTTACATATTGAGGAGTTCTTCAATTGGATGAGATACTCGCAAGCTGCCTTGCCACAGTATTTATTAATTTCTCTTTCCAAAAACTGAACGTGACTCGGATACCAACATAAGTTTTTCTCCATCCCATAAAGGTAAGATGAGTCACTTACCTCAATTCACTCGTAGAGTGTTACACACTCCATTATTAAGCCCTAGAGAGCTCCACGCACTGCTTAACGGCATCGCAGATGTGTCACTGACCAAGTAGTTTCTGTTTTCACAACACAGTAGTTAGATAACAGGATCCAACACACAGGGATTCATGGTTGTTTTTTCTAATTTATTTTAGCGGGCGACCCTGAAGCTAATTCTTTCGCGATCCTAACTCTAATCTATGATCCGGAGAAGAGCGCTTAGACAATGTACCCCCAATCTTGCACGGGGTAAGGTAAAATGTTTCCTTTGAGACTCCTGGATGGCTTGTATGTGAATCCATTAAAATGTTTTCAAGTTTCTATAGCAACTTGTGAGATCACAACCATACTCACTTTTATTTAATAGATATCCAAGGAGCCTGTGTGCATGCTCGAGAATCTATCTACTTCATCTTACACTATCTACATCTTGGGGCTTTGTACCCCTCCACTCAGTATCAAGAGGTACATTTTTGAATTCTGATCCCATCGATGTGATGAAATTTCACCCATATAGATATAGATTTGACAAAATGTGGCCTGCATCAAGACATGTATAGAGACTGGTTGTTTCGGTAGTCTGATAGAAATTATATGCATTTTACAGACGTTTGTGTCCACCTAGGCACCAAAGTCATACTGGAGAATCACATGAAGCCAGTATCTCACCCAGACTACTACCACACCAAAGTGAGGTAAAGACCATTTTTCTTTATCCTCGTGTTGTGCAGATATATACTGCTCAGATATTTAGCATGTAATTGGCTTATACCTTGTTTTTATCCTTTACCAACAGCACTCCCATCACCAATGCGCAATTAATGGTGTTTATCGGAAAGTTGATTTTAGATTAAAGTATAAAGTTCAAGTGACTAATTGAGAAATCCTCCTGAAGAAAGTTCCAGATGAAAGATAGAGAACTGAAACATGTCGAGGCATAATACTAGAATTTGATATAGTGAGATCGTTACTGATCATACTTAATTATCTAAATGTTAAGTAAACCTTTAATCTGAAGGAAACTGATGTCATTAATAGATCAGTATTGAATGGCTGCTACTAGATCAGTAGCCTTCTTTTTGGTGTCACAAGTACTTTATTTTTATAATGTTCTACATTTATCATGTTTAATTGTATTTTATGGCTTATTAATAAAATGAATATGTTTTTGAAATACTAACTGATTTCTGAAAGTGCTGTCATGTATAATTCAGCACATTGTTATGCCATATTTTGCCCAGGTCTTTTCGGAGCGTGACGAGATCCACCTGGATTTCCTCTCTACTATTCCCCCGGGTCTGAGGGTTGTGTTCTTTTTCTCTGATTGCTCTTTTTATTTCGTTTTCTCTCAACAATCTGGTTCTATTTTTGTGCACCCTCTGAGATCAATACTCCCCCTTAGCTTGACTTTGGCCACCTCCCATACGGCATTCAATGATAATTCTCCTGTATCATTGCGTCAAAAGTAGCCCTTTATTCGCTCAATGAGGGTCTCTCTGAATATTGGATCTTTATAGAGCGTATCATTACAGATCCACCTGTGGTCTGTTTGCGGGGGGCCTAAATTGAGATCTAACAAACACATGCCATGATCCGACCATCCTATTTCGATGGCAGTATGCGTATGCCGCTTCTATGAGTATGTAGTCTATGCTTGCGTACGTGGGGCGAGTAATAGGTGAATGCTCTTTTCTGTGGGTGCATTTCCCTTCACCCATCCACTAGATAATTGGTCTTCAGGTGATCGGGGAACTGTTCGCCTGCCGGGTGCGCGGCGGAGGCTGCCCCTTTTCACATGAAGTCCCAATCCATTGCAGGGTCTGATATTACATTAAATTCCCCCCCCCATCCCCGCAATCATACCCGTCTTCCAGTTCTTTAGGAAAATAAAGAGGTCTTCACTGAAGGTCAACTGCTTCTGGTTTCGGGCGTAGGCGGCACAAAAGGTGACCCTGCGTGTTTGTACTTTCCCATTGATCGCTATAAACATCCCCACCTTGTCCCTGTTAATCTGCGTGATCTGTAGGCCTAGTGAGTTCCTAAAGATAACTGCTCCACCCTTCTTGGTCTCTCCTGATGCCCATTGCACTCTGCCTATCCCCCTTACCCCCCACTTTAAATTCCTTCCCCTTCACAAACTTAGTTTCCTGGCCAAACATTACGTCCAGTTTGGAGGTTTTGAATTCTCTCGCCAGCATGGAGCGTTTTTATGGGTGGTTCGGGACTTTTACGTTGAGCGACCCAAACCTGATCCCCATTAGCTCGTGGCATAACTGTCAGATGTCGCCTTACCGCTTTTGACCATGGTTCCGCCTGCCTGCCGGCGCTTCCTCATGACCTATTGACTGTGAGGTACACCTGGTCGGCCTGCGCTGCTCTAGTTCTTTTGCTTTAGCTATGCTCTTGCCCACCCCGTCTGATGTTTCCCCCACTATCACCCACCCCTACCGTGAAGAGTACTGCCATGGGCTTCCCTCCTACAGTTGGAGACGCCCCAAAGACAATAAGGGCCACACTTAAGGGACCCTTCGCTGAGGAAAAGTAGCCGATTCCTAGGTAACAACTTATGCCAACATTAACAGATCGCAGCTTTACACATTTCAAAAACTAGAACTAGCCAGCTTTGTTCCTGGAGAGTGACATGACGACTTTGATTTGCGAGGAGGTGAGGTCTCAAATTCCCTTAGTGCCTTTTGGACACTCCCGCTCATCTCTCCCCCCCCCCCCCCCTTTCCAGGAGTGTTCCACTTGTGGATTGTGACAAGTCTATCATTCATATGTGATGACTGCACTGCATGCACCTTCATGGGATGTTGAAGCACTTGTACTTCCTTGTGCCCTGGGTCTTTCCTCTGCACGGGCAAGAGGTCACTGGCCTGTCCACCGGGCCTCTGATCTTCTGCACACCTAGTCCCGTCTCCGGCACATATCGCCCACAGCTCTTCCACAACTCATTTCGCTTCTTCTTCGGAGGTGACCCGGTAGCCCCCACCCCTCCTCTCGAAGTTGAGTGAGAAGGGGAACCCCCATCTGTACTGAATAGCTTGTTCCTTTAACCAGGTTGTGAGCGGCCGGCATCCCTTCCTTTTGAGGAGGGTAAGCACAGAGAGATCCTGGAAGATTCTCACTTAACAAATTCAGGCAGAACCTAACCAAATGGCTCATAGAGAAAGACAAGTAATATTTCCTCCTGCACTTCCTCCTCTGGTACAAATATTTGCCTGTCCACATGTATCTCTGTATCCTCTAATGCATGCCAGACAATAGTCACGATAGTCACCTAGTATGCCTGTTATCTGTGACTCAATGTTTTCCAATGTATTCTCACCATGCCTGCTTTGATCCTCAACCTTTGTAACCCAGAGGATACTGTTTTGAAAGTATGTTCTGCAACTTCTGTAACCAAGATGATACGTATTCTCCTGCAACCTGATACCCTCGGGTCCGGCGCGCACTGGCAGGCACAGCAAATAAATAAAGAAACTGTCGATCCTTCAAAAATGATGGGCTCTCTCACGCCTTTTGCAGGATGTCTACTTTATGTTTGTAGTAGTGAAATTTGGGCATTACTGACCTGGGACCATAGGGCGGGCAACCAGCCCTGTGTACTCTGTTGAATTCGAAGTCTGCAGTAGCAGGGGGATGGGGCTGTCGAAAAGCACGTTTATCAGGGCCATCACTCGAATTTCAAGAGTGGAAGGAGACTCCGCGGTTTTTCTTGGAGAATCATGATGCAGATATTCGTTCAACTTTACCCGTTTTCCATGTCGTCGAGCTTTAATGCCAGGTCTCTCTCCCTCTGCTCCAGGTCCCGGAAGTGGGCTTCGCTGGTCATTACCGCAAGATCGCTAGATAGTTGGTTGTTCTCAAGAGTCTCTATGCAATCCCCAACTTTCCCCATTCTGGCCTGAAGGTCTGACATTCTCGGTTAGTATGGACTTGATGGATCTAATTTCTCCCAACAGGAGCCGAATGTCCGCTTTGGTGGATCTCTCATGATCCGGTCCTGGAATGTCCACATGCTCCTCCATTTTGTTTCCGCGTCTGCCGGGGCAGAGCGATAGCTCTGGAGCCTGGCCTTGGTGCACCGTCTCAAGACGTGACAAGTAGCTTGCATGCGTTTCTGGCAGGGCTGGCGCGCTTTGCCAGATTTGCTCATTCTCTTGGGAGCAGCTGCTTTGCTTTTCTATGCTGGCCGTTCCCCGGTAGTGTGTGGCCCAGGGTCGCTGTTCGCCCCCTGCTGCGTTTGCTTGGTGTGATCTGTGCTTGGCGACTTGGGTCTGTCTAGTGCTTTGGGCACTTCTGTGACTTCTATCGTATGTCAACAGTTTCTGCCACAGTGATTGGGGATCTGGAGGACTGCTTCAATGCTGGATGCCGGTTTCAGTGTTTGCTGGGGGCGCTTGGTTCTTCGGGCTGTGGCTCTGTGGTTGGGGGCCAAGCTCGTGTTGGAGCACTCCTATCTGCTCTCAATCCCCCCGGCCATCTGGTTGCCGCTGTGTGCACTCCTCCCTCTTAGCGCAAGGCAGGGGTAGCACGTATCAATCTTTTCTAAGCTGTCACGCTGCTGCTTCTCTCATCCCCGATCTAGGCAACGTGCCAGTTTATCCCCCAGGATGCCGCACTGCTGCTCCTTTTCTTTTTGGTCTTCCCTGCAGCACGTGGGGGAAGATTCCGCCTATTTCTCAGGGCGGGTCAGGCGCACACTTCGCTCCGGTGTGGGGTGTCTGTTTGCTTGGGGCACAGTAGGGGACACTGGAGTTTGTTTTTTCTGGGGGCAGGCTGAAATCATCAGGCTCTCATTGATTGGGAGCCATGGCCATGCTGGGGTTCCTCCTCTGATTACCGGCTGTCTGGTTCCCGCTGTGTACTCTCCTCCCGTGCGGCGCCGGGGGGGGGGCCCATTTCATTACTGTCTGTGCCTCTTCACTGCCTGCTGCACCTCCGTCCACCCTCGCCCCTCCCCGGCTGTAGAGCTGCTGCTCTCTGCAATTGGCCAAGAAGCGCGGCTGTCCATCCCTCAGGCTCTGGGCTTCTGCTCTATGCTTTCTTGGTCTTCGCCGCCATGGGCGGGGTTGGGTACTTTTTCTGCCCGTCACTTGGGGGCTGGCGTGGACTTCACTCCGACGTGGGGCACTTTTACGCTGGGGACATTTGGGTTGGTGTGAGGGCTTCAGTGGGGGGCGCTGCAGCCTCCACTTACTACCTCCTTCGACCGTTTTGAGAGCAGGATCGTTCTCTTTCTGCTCACTGTGGTGTCAGGTCTTGCCTTCAGTCGGGCAAACTGTTTGCTGCGTTCACGGCGCCTTCGCGCCCGCCATATTTCATTCCTCCTCTTTCAGGCCGCCTCTGCACTTCGATCCGGCCTGTGTTCTGGCATCAGAGGACTCTAATGCTTCTGAGATTTTACCTCCGGTCTAGGGGGCGGGGGTGAACGGTCCCCGTTTCTTCAGCCGGATAGTTCCTCCTTATCGTTTTCGCAATCTGCTTTTATTTGTCAGCTTCCTCAGTGAAGGAGACGATGGCCTAAGCTGCCATGTCGTCTGCGCCCCGTGGTGGTATCCCTGCAATTTTCTTTATTTTTTTTTACCTTATCTGGATTTGTAATGAGGTGGTCAGTTGAAATATCATTACATTATAATTTTCACATTAGTCCTTCTCTGGGCACTTTTGTGATTGTTTATTTGTACAGCGCTTATACACAAGTGAAGTGCTTCAAAGCGGAAAGGGAGCAAGGGAAAAAACAGTCATTCTTAGGCCTTGACGTTTCCGAATGATCTAACAAAAGTAAATGGCGTACTAGGCCCGACGGCATTTCACCTAGTACAAGTGCATGAAGTGTAATAGGCTCAATCAGGGGAGACAAGACGGAACTTAATAGGCCTAGTAAATTCTGGTTATGCAATGGTACAGATGGAAGATGCAAGGGAGCGTGGCAGGGGAAACGAGAGCGCCCAGTCTAGCAGGGCCCTGGTTTAAGTGCAGAGGTGTTACCTCTCTCATGGAACGAAAGCTGAAAGTGCAGTAGTGCTGCGCATAGAGCAGAGACCCAAAGGCAAGTGCAATGACTGGCTGGGGAGCCTGGGACCTGTGAGGTTCTGGAGGTGAGCCAGGTGACCAGTCAGCAAAAACTGAGCAGAGTTAGGGGGGAGAGATGGAGGAGTGAGCCTGGAGAGAAAGAGGGGAGGTTAGCAAGGGAGAAAGAAAGGAGGTAGAGAAAAGGATTGTCACACGCAGAGAGCTGGAGGAGGCTGAACAGAGGGCTCTAGAAGGAGAGTATTTAGGAGGAGAGCGTTGTAGATAAAACTTGCCTCACTATGTTGACTAAGGATATTAAAAGGAGGTGGGCTATCCAGGGCAATACATTTCCTATATAAGGATATAGTTTTCCACACAGCTATTGATTCTAAGGATTGTAACCCCAGCTCAAATCGAATGGTGGCTATCAGTAGTGAATTTCAAAGTCTAAGTATCTTTCTCCAAAAGAGCCCCTCTAGCCTTCCTCATACTTTCCATGATAAGTTCAGCATGGTTTCGGTTCCATAGGTTATAATTTGTACCACCTTCTGTTTATAGAAGGTGAGGAATGACTGAGTATGCCCCATGCCTCCTATGTAGCGCAGCTCCCTGGGATGCTAGTCGTCCCACTTTCACCCTCAACAAATCAACATGCGCGCTCTCATCCAAATTTGTATTAACCGTTGCCCGTAAGTAGGTCATAGATTCCACCATCTCCAGTCTTTCCCCATTCACCATCTATGAATATATTCCTTTATGCTTATGACATGACCAGGACTTGAGATTTTTTTTCCCCCATTTACCCTCAGCTATAACATGAAGGCATTTAGCCTGCGCTGAAGCCCAATCAGGGTTTGGTCAATAAAGACCAAGTCATCGGTTTACAGGACTCAAGGCATGTCAAAGGCAATTATATTCGGTGGGAATGCCTGAATATTTACTTGGGAGTCCCTTAAATCAAACATGTAAAGATTGAATAATATCGGGGCATGGGAGCATCCCTGCTTCATCTCCCGGTAGGTGAATATTTTACTAGAGTGCTCCATTTGATGTTAATCGCACCTGGATCGATGTATCCGTATATAATGCTTGTATTGCCACAATCAAGGCAGGGGGACAATTCTAGTACGCTAGTTTATTCCACAACCACTCCCTGCTGACTCCATCAAAGGACTGCTCCAGGTTCATAAAAGCCAGGACAGCGTTTACTCCGGATTCCAAGGACATCAACTTCAAGAGATTTAGCAGGAAGAGGTTAAGTGAAGTACCCACTCCCTTAACAAAACCCGTCTGGCAGGGGTCGAGCCGTCATGAATCCACTGCCCATGCATTTAGATCTCTTAGTGAGATTCAAAGTATCAAGCAGGGTGATCGGGCGATAGTTCTTCGGCTCGCCTCGGTCACCCTTGTTGAAAATTGGCACCACGACCGCCTCCCTACAAGTTGAAGGTATCGGTTTTGTCAATCTGGTTAAAAAAACTTGACCACAAAATCCGCCGAGGCATCCTGATTACCATTGAGCACATAGTTTGCTAAACCATCTGGGCCTGCTGCCCTGGATGGGCTCAGCTGTGCAATCATCCCTACAATTTCATCTTTATAAAAAGCAAATAACCATCTGTTCCCTTCTCCAACATGTGCAAATAGTTCAGTGTAGTGATTCACCCAATTTTCCTCCACACTTGGCTAATTATCAACGCAGATTGCAAAGAACCCCCATTATTAAGGAGTTCCCAAAGGTTCCATTTGCTATTTGTGCAGACCACCCTCAACATAATCTCTGCATCTTTCTGCAGCATTTTTGCTTTAGATGCTCTGAGCCAGTTGTGGTATATCTGCTTCCTTTTTCTTATTTTTGTGTTAGTTAAATCGTCTCTGCATCTTTTAAGTTTCCTTATCTCCACACGCAGTAATTTCCTAGCTTACACAATCTCATGATCACTTGAGTGCACAGGTTTGAAGTTAACTTTACCACTCTGCGCCCCCACTTCCCTATATGCTTTAAAAATCCAGGCATACTCTGCATTGCCTGGGTTTCCTGCTTTAAATTGCTCAAATTGTGCAGAAACCTGTGGATTTTCAGCTTGTTTTATTCTTATCCTATTTCCCTCCCCATGATAATTCTACCGGGGTTGGTGCGACCACATTCCTCACCTGCTGCCTTACTATCCATCCTATTGTTAGCAGGTTATGATCCCTCATAGGCATCTTCCCGATTTCAAATATGTCAACTGCAACAGAGACATTTGCTGATATTTGCTGACACAAAGCAGTAATCTAGACACGCCCGCTGCACCCCTCTCTGCCAGGTGCAGGCACCAGGGATGTCCACCCTTGTCTGGCCATTAAACATTTAAGATTTCCAAATCTCGAGCTCTTGTCTCATTTACCCAGGTCAGAGAGTTTCTATCCATCAACCAATTGCTTAACACAATTCCCTCAGTATTCAATAAATGCATGTTGAGATCTCAACCAAATACAATGTGGGGGTTTTCCACTGCAATAAGGGCTTCATCCAACAACACCCTAACAGAATCAATAAAAGCACCTTGCGTGCACATATTCACACTCCAGTACAAATTCATCAGGAAAATTGTCAGCTTAAACTAAGTCTGGGGTGTCAGGGAAAGTTTGCTGCGGCGCATCCCATATTTTCAATCAAATCTTAAAGGATGCTCCATCGTGTGCATCGTTGCTCATAGTTAATCCTGGGTACCCCACCTTCCTCCACACAGTGGCCTGATCTCCAATACTGGCTACCAACAAGCTTTTGATATCTCCTACTGCTAGCAGTACTCCTGCCGTTTGTTTGTTCGAAAGCGTATATTCAGTCCCCCATGCCCTACATAGTGCGGTCTCCGAGTACCCTTGTATATTAGGGGCATTTGCATTTTTAGTTTACTTTATTCCTTGCTATCGCCATCCGGCCAACCCTCTCACTCAATCTGCCGTCCCACAAGCTCTCTACTCTAGGGGTACGCGGAGGTGCTTGTTCTGCCTCCTAAAACTTGGCTTCGCGGACCGTGCTCCACCCATCTTCCTCTCCCCTACGGGAAGCAACATTCTCCTACCATAGACTATCAGTTTCATCGTTACCCTCTATGTGTACATTTTTTATGGGTGCAATGTCTAGCCCGAACAAATAATCTCCTAACTTCTACTCATCTGTCCCCTGCTCTGCGGGTTTGCCTGCCTGAGTCACGTTATGTGCGACCCACAGTCTGTGCGTGTCAACACCAGTGCTACCTCTAGATCTCTTTTATGGACATCCGTGAGCGCTGTGACGTCCGGTGGGGATATATATGGAGTGGTGCGACTGTTGCCGGTATCTAAACATATGTTGGATTTTTGTAGCCCACTGTGGGCCGGGCTGCTAAGGGATATATTCCCTTGTGTCCTGTGGATGGTTTCCCATCCTCGCTTAAACCTGCGTCTTTGCCATTGAATCGCGCCCCTCCTCCCTTGTGCTGCTCTGTATCCTCAAACATCGTCCAGAGGTTCAATATTTCCCTTTTGTTCTGTAATTGTTTCCCTTTGTACTTAACTGTCAAAAATATAGAATACTTCTGTCATAGGAGCCCTGCTCTGGCCATGAGCAGGGCATGCCGCCTCCCCATGTCTCCGTCACCCACTGTTGATGTTTTCCAATTCTGCCATGGTACAATGGCAGGGCCTTGAACTATTACTCTATGGCCGCTTCTCGTCCGATACTTTCGTCGGTTGTGCCCTTGCTACGTCTGTGCTAATGCGCTATACACAGTTTTAATGGTCACAAAGATTTCAAAAAGTGTTATTTTCTTTCCCCATCCCCTTTCTTCTTCCAGTCTACACACATATATATATATATATATATATATATATATATATACACATCCCCCCTCTTACCCCACTGGGGCTCCACCCTACACAATAAAAACATGAATTAAACAAGCTAAAATAAACTAAAATAATCCCTGCTGTTCCCAAGCCCTCTATTTATACGGGGCTCCTATGTATTTCCTTTTTTCCTCCGTTAAACAATACGAGTGTGCCACCTTCTCCACTCACTCGATGAGGCTCCCTACCATTCTGTCTTCCTTTCCTTAATATTCTCCTTAAAAAGTTAATTTAAAAAAAAACAAGCCACATACATGTCACATTCCCAATTTCAATCTCTGCGTGTTCGCACTGTTCACACTTTCCCATACACCTATCCCCCTACTTGTTATCTCTTGCAAGGCTATACTCACGTGCGCGCGTTCACCCCAACATGGGGTTCCAAAAACACCAGCCTGCACTTCTCGGAGCCGCGCCCTGCTCCAAAGAGCAGACAGGAATTCTGCAAAGACAGCTACTGTATGGCCACCCTGGGATACGCGTTTTTGGGACTGGTCGCTTTAGGTAGGCGCAGCCCTTCTGGAGAGGCAGCGTGGACACCTCCGCAGATACCGGTGGCACTAGGATCACGTCGGGATCACCAAATGAAGGCATGCCCCTGAACGCTCATGCCAGAAAAAAATACAACCATTTAGAGAAAAAAGGCCAAGAGATTCTTGCAAGTATAACCAGTTTTAATTACTCCAAAATGTAGGTAGGCCATCAAAGAACTGTGCAGCTCGAAAATGTTCTACCTAACAATAATACAAACAGAAGGTTATAAGTAAACATGTGTCATTGCTGACATCACACATACAGTAAAAAACTGCGTGGATGGTTGGCGAGACCCTATACATGGGCGGCCTGCTCCATAGGGGATGCCAGGCTGCTATTGGTCCCAGCCCTGTCCTTCCGTCTTTCCATCACGTGGGGTCAGATGGGCTCATTGTCTCCAGGGAATGAAGGTCACTATCCTAATTAGTTACTATTGTAAGGTAATGCTAGTCTATCATTAGGCAGACACCTGTAAAGCTCTAATGTTAGGTAGGAATTAGTGCAGTCCACTGGTGTGGTACTACACAAGACGTATCTTCTTGGTATTAGGTAACCCATCTTTTAATATAGGCCTGTACTACACAAGCTGGCCTCAGCAACCCATGTCGCCCTCTATCCTGATAGGCTGGAGGGTCTCCCGCCAAGGATGACCACTTCACTGTGTGAGTGACAGCTAGGCTGTATGAATGGGGATCTTTTTGCATAAAAGCAGAGTCCTGAGGACTGGAAGAGCAAGACGTCGCCACTGGAACTAAGAAGCCAAAGAGGAGAGAAACCAAAGACATCTGCAACAACTGAACCACCAGTGAAGCCCTGCTGCAGCGTCTCACCACTTTTCTCTACACGACGAGAGAAGATCTTCATCTGAAAGAAGCCTTCTTCCCTGGAGCTGGTGGGGCCAACCAGTTTTCCAATCGCCTTCCCAGACCTGCCTTGGTCGAATCGCCAGTACCCTGTACTTGGAGACCGGATAGCCAGGCACCTGTCCACCCGGACTGCGATTTCAAGGAGTGTACCTTTTATTCGTCGGGCAGCACCGCGGCTGGTTTCATCCTTGGGTAGTGCAGTAACTCGAACCTTCCTCCACGACGAGAGCCTCTCTTCCTCTGCTGGATCCCCCGAACTACAGGAACAACCACCACCGCAGGAGCCACTTCTTCATTTTAAAGGTACATTGTTCCGCCAGGCCGCCCTTTTTTCGCAGTAGCTCTAAAGGTGTTTTAAATCCTTTACCTACCTGTTGGGTTGGCCGCCCCTCTCTCTTAACATTGTCTTTCACCTTCTGCATCCACCTTTTCGAAATCGTTAACCAAAGACCTGACTGCAGCTACAAGAACATTTTGCTCCTGGGCCCTTGCCCTGTACCAATGACTCTGGCACAGGCCTATTGACTCTGGCTACATTTGTTAGAACTGCCTTCTTTAGATTGCTTTTAAATTAGAAATGTGTTGGTGCACCTACTTCTTATAACTACCATTTTCTTCCCCTTTTTAAAACCTGTGAAATGCCATTTTGCTCAGTTTTCATTTATGTATTTCCTATACTGATGTCTTGCTTAAACTGGTTCACAAACTTATGGGAAGTGTTGCTAGGGTGTGTAAGAAGATATTTCTGTATAACTTGTGCTTTCCCCTCCCTTGTGAGAAATTGCTACAGTATCCCTTGTGTGTGGTTTTCACTGTGCCGTTTTGCTCACTTTTCACTCAGGTTCACTTGATCTCCAATTTAACTAGGGAGGGTGTATATTTTTCTTTGACTTATTTTAACTTGCTTGATGACCATGATAAATGTGTTTTACTAGAAGTGTACAAAAAAAATATATATCTACTTTTAAATACAAAGCTTTGGTCAGTGTTTCCTTGTGCCATAGTACTGTAGGCCTATTGTGTAAACCCTGAATACTGCTCATCTCCCTCTTGATAAGTCTGACTGCTCAGCCACAGCTACCAACTAAATCTTTGTGTACAGACTGATACCAAAGGGATTTATTGCTTTCACCTGTAGTCCTAATCTTCTGCAGTGCTCCCTAAGGGAACTGCACAGGATTTTGCCTAACCACAATAAAAGTTGTTTTTCTTTTCCTATGCTAACACATGTTCCAACAGTTTGTAAAATTATTACAATCTCCTAGGGGGAGGTAGGTACACGTATCCCAGCAATATTAGTGTCCACAATTATAACCTATGAGGGAACAAGTACAGCCTAAGCCAGTAGGTTCAGAAGCGTGCCTTTAGGGAGCCAGGACAGCCAAAGTCAATGGACAAAGTCAATAGTTCTGATGCAGTTCTTCTTAGATAAAGTCTTGACAAAGTTAGTAAGTTCAGAAGAAATCACTGTAACTCAAGTGAGCTACTTTGTAGAGTGCACAAGCGGTTAGGTCAGTGCAGATGATTTGAGATTAACTCCAAAAAACACTTCTCAAAGCAGGAAGCACTACCTATGGCTAAAACGTGAACACCCCAAGCCCCACAGTACCAATGATTTGAAGTAAAATGTTCCAGCTGGATTCCTCTTTGCTACAGCTTGGCAAACCCTTGTTCCTGGACCTTGGGTGACGAAAGGGAGGACGTCTGGCGGGCTCCTGCGGCAGTACTCTGGAGAGGGACTCCCCAGCAATGGATTTCCTTTGTTTCATCGGCACGTCTGTGTTTTGGCACCTTTTCCTCAGCGTCAATGAAGAACGAAAACTCTGGTTGGAAGAACCATGCTCCCTCGGTCCTGAACTCTGTTGAGGGGACTCTGGGTTGAGATTTTCTGCTTCTACAGGGTCCTCTGGATGCCCACCAAGATTTGGACAGATTCGGATTTTGCAAGACGATGCACTCATCAAGGGTCACAGGACCCCTGGCATTGGGCTTCGGCAGCTATGGTGAGGCACAGCAAGTCGGGGGTTGTGCCACAAGGAAGCTTGTCATGAGGCTAGTTGGTTCCACCGGCCCAAGGAAGGAAGCCGTCCCATGCAGGTCTTCCCAGTCAATTTGAAAACGGGGTCAGCACAGCTGCAGGGCTTCAACGGGCACGTCACAGTCCAGGAGGGTGCTGCTGACGGCGCTTCACGTATTCTTTGAAAGTTCCTCTCCAGTGGTTGGCTCTGCTTCTAGTCCCAAAAACCTTGCTTCTTATGAGATTTCCCATTCATTCACAGCCTAGGCTGTCAATCACACAGCATGGTGGCTATCCTTGTAGGATAGCCAGCCGGCCAATCAGGAATACCTAGAAGCAAAGGACAGGGACGTTTCGGGACCCTCCCTCACTTCCTCCCTTTCCAGACACACTGGAGCCTGGGCGGGCTTCAGGGCTGAAGCCTGTCAAAGGCAACACACAGACAAAGGGCTCAAACTGGTTTCAACTAACAGAGTAAAAGCCAAGAAGGAACTAACAAACAGAAAATGACGAGAAAAGAAGACGGGTGCCATTTTGGGAAAATGGTCACCCATGGGTGCTGTACTGCGGCTGAGGATTCATCCTGCGGTAAAAATGCACACAGGTAGTAAACCACTGGCACCAGTCATTTCAAGTAAGTTAGTGTAACATAAAATGTTACATGAGAAGTGGGTGCTGGTCCCACAAAGAGAAAGGTAAGTAAGACAGGGATTATCTTACTATTCTTGGGAACGGTAATTCACCCAATAAAATGTAATTAAACATTAAGAGAAGTCCAAGGGACATCTTAGTGGCACTGCATCTAAGGTGATGTGTGTCACTATACAAAAAGCAGATGCCTATGGAGTTTCTCAGACTTCTTAAAACAGTCGACACAAAAATACTAGTCAGGAAATAAATATATTAGAGAGTGAGTAAAAGGTCCCACTCACTCGGGAAAAGTCACAAGCCGTAAGTCCAGCAAAAGAGCTAGGAGTCTCTAAGGTTGAAGGCAATTTGCACAGAAATGAAAATTCTCCCTAACATATAGAACTGTCAAAATGGGGAGGCTTAAGATCATGCTGACCCACACATTCTTCGCTCATTCCATGTCTGTTTACACCCTCGCTTTCGACTAGAATGTATTCCTCCATGTACCTTGTATTACAAAGTGTGTCATTATGAAATAAGGTATAATGGCTGTGTTCCTTTAGATCTTTTATGACCACTGGGTTTATGGTAGGTGGTCTGGCATCACCTACTATTGTGGAATTTAGGGGTCTTGTACTGGGGTAGCTGTGGGTGTCATAACTCCTGGTGGGCTGGGTAGGGGTTGCAGGTCAGTTCTTTGGCCTGGTTGTGAAACATGTGTGGTGAGGCGCCTGGTACTGCCTTGCAGCCTTGCACAGCGCATTCCTTCTCTGGATAACAAATATTCGCAACAGTTATGGAAAAAAGAGAAGTTTCTACAGGAGTTAGCGGCACAGGTCTCTCTACCCTCAATGCTTGGGCCTGTTCAGTTTCTTTGTTGGGCCGTGACATATTCTATTGTGTTTGTGCAGTGTTTGTTATCACGTCCCCCTGATGCAACACAAGTGTATCTATGGAATTCTCCTCACTCAAAAGCACCAAGGGGGTTGGGAGAGGTTAATTTCCTTCCCAACAGATATTTTCACATAAGTCATACATATGGATAGGTACCTCTTATCCAGTGTTGGTACCTAATATTGAAACATAATATCTATCCTCCACAGGTTAGTAGATGTTCAAACAAATTAATTGGAGATTCCTCAAAAAGACAATTTTCAAACTTAATACAAAATGTGTTGATAGCTCACTAAATTGCATAGTGTTTCAAACCAGACAAATCATTGATGTATCATTACTACCCCTCAAAAGGTCAGGCCAGAATTCACAAACAAGCAAAAATAATGGTGTGCTATGGAAATCTATGAAGGGAAAGGTGCAGAAAAGAAAACCTTTCCTAACAATGAGGATTCATGCACACACTGTTATTAAAAGTGCATGCAGGTAATAGTGCTGAGTTATTCCATACACTGACATAATGTTTTGGGGTAACATTTTCCGGATAGTTTGAATTTTAGATACTAGACTAAGCTGTTGGGGCACTGGCACTGTAATTGGGAGTGTTTAGGTTGAGTGTGCTTTTACTTTACTGCATCATTAAGGATGGAGTTTACTTTCATTCATTCTGCATCTATTGGTCTTACATTTTTCACAATGTTCTAAAAAACATTTCTTGTCTGCTGAAAGTTTTAAACAAATACATTTTTAAAAAAGTATGCAACTGCCAGAAACCTAAAGGGCTAGGCTTGCTCTAGTTTCTCTTGGAACACGTGTTGAATAACTTCTCTCTAGAAGTGGCAGTTGTGGGAATACTGTAATGAGTTTGTCAACGTTTAGGCCAAAACAAAGGGATTACTGACAGGGGAAATGTCATACCTGAGGTATCAGTAGTTAAGTGGCAGAAAAGCCAGTTAAAGATTGGTTTGGTAGTTCTTCACACAATTTCTAGAAATCTAAGAAATTTAAAAGCAATCAAAGAAAGAAGACCAACAGACAAATGAATACAGTACAATTAGAGATCTCAATACTGAGCAGAAGAATGTATGTAGTATTATAAAATGTTTAACAAATGAGAATGTAGCAAAACGTGTGTTTATGAAAACCCTGCAGCACGTTCACCTCTTTAGGAAGGTATAACAGTGACAGAAACAAAGAAAATGTTTAGAGCAAGAGGTGTTTCTTTTCTTCATCTACCTTCTGTGCCCTCCTCTTCTCCTTCAGAGGATTCGTCATGATGTGCTTGAATCCCATAAGTAGTTCGTCTCAAACTCTTTCTCCTCCTCTTAACTCTGGAATACATATCCATATTTTCCTAAAAGTGAAGTAATGACATTGGGTTAACAGCTCACCAGAAACGCTTCATTTTACAGCCAAATAATTATGAACCTCATGTGGAGAAGGGAAAGGTCAGAGGCAATTACGCAAACTGTTGGAGCACGGCACAGCAACACCTATGTACAGCTTTAAACCCCACACCTAATTAAAAGATTGCTTAAATGCCACTCTCATAAAAATAAAAAGTATCTTGTATGGGCCCCATTAGCACATAAAACCTGCTGTGGGTACATCTCTGCTATGGCAAGAAGCAGAGAATGGCAGTATGCTCCTTAGCAGCTTCAGGACAAAATGCCAACTCACCAAAAAGCATTTTCAGTGTTCATTTTCGAACTTCGAACTGTGTGCATAAGGTTTTTTCAGTCTGCCTACACTGCATACATAGTGTAAAAGGTTAGAAGGGTGGGAGGCGCAAGGGCTGCCACAAGTATAGGTTTCAAAATAATAGAGTTTTATTCTGGCAACAAGAAAGGAAATCAAAAATGCTTTCAGTCATAAATCATAAAGGAAGTCTCCTACAACAGTTCTAGCCATGTCCCTGCTTGAGTGTCCAATCAATAACCCTTGTATTGGTCTTCGAGTTGCAGGTTTGTAGGCTTTCCAAAATGCCATTGGTGGAGTATATTGTTGGACCTAATGCGACTGAGATGTTCCGGGCTTGGACAAGTCTGAAAGTCTCCTACAAGAGCTTGAGGCACAATGTGAGTCTCAATGTGAGTCTTCCCACCACTCACCCTCTCGCCAAGGCTACGCGGTCTGGGCTGCTGTTTGATAAACAATTCTGTGCTCTGGGGTCCTGGTCTCTGGTGCATTTCCTTATTGGCCACCCCTATCCGAAGTTCTGACACCTCTGGTGTACAGTCTCGCAGCTCCCCTAAATTCTGTCCCGGGAACAACCTGGTCTGCCGGAAACTCATTGCTCCCTCCATAGAAAGGTACTTGCTCGCCTCCCACCTCCTCTGGTATAATTGCTGTACCTCCTCTTTATCTCTTCCCTCCCTGCCACAAATGTTAAAGGCTTTATTCACCTTTTTCCCAGATCTGCTCCGTTGACCTAATGGGTCCTCTCCTCCAATTCCCCCACTTTCTCCCTTTTCAGATGGCAGTACTTCTCCTCCAGACTCTTCCTCCAACATCCAATTCTTCACCAGACGACTGCGGTAGCTGTCGATTATTTTTTCTAATTGTAGGTGCGTAAATGTTTCCCATTAATATGTCCCATGAACCAACCAAGGTGTGTTAATACATTAAAATAGTGCATTTTCCAGCACCCTATGTGAACAATTGGGTACAAAAATAACAGTTTGCCATCGTTTTTTTAGGGTAACCCAATTATTAAAACAAAAGCATTCAAGTTCCCAACAGTGCGCAGAAGTATTTTCCTGATGCCTCTGACCACAATATACACTAGTATAAAAAAAATAACAAAAATGCTTGCTGTGTCCATTCATGTCCATGCTGGCTGCCACTACATGCCAGTCATGATACTATAAGAAAACATGTGCTTGTCAGTTCTTCTAATATATGCCAGTTCCCTACGTAAGAAAATACTCCTCTTGGCTACGCCAGTAAAAATGCCTTCCTACAGTGAGAAGGCATGTTTACAACGAAAACATCAATGTAGACCAGCCTGGCCGCATAAAATCATATGCTTGCTTTACTGTTGATGTCCAAAAAAAAACACCATGACCCAGAAATAAAACACCAGTGTAGGGCAGTATGGCCACATCAGAACACATTGTGTTAGCTTTGCTATAATGCCAGAAAACATGCCATGCTACTGTAAGAGAACAAGCATCACCAAAGTAGGGCAGTATGTAAGAAACATGTTTACTGCACCAATGGGTCCCCTCTCTCTTCCCCCTACCATGGAACTAGGGCCCTCATCGTCCCTCCTTTCCCACCTAGCCCACATACACATCGTGGCAATGGTGCCCATTTCCACTCAAATATTCCCCTTCATTCCCAGGGGCGGATCACAAACACACACACTCGCTCAGCTGCTCACATCCTCAACTCAACGCCATCTGAGGAGTCCTAGCTGAATGGCTCACCCCATAGTCAAGGGGCATAAGGTAACACAATGGGTGCAATGTTGAGAGCCGGAGGTGCCTAACTTCAAACAGTGCTCTGCGCATAAAGTTGATGCTCCTGTCTGGCTCTTAAATTAGGAAGTACACAGGAACAGTGACTTTGTTGCCAACTCAGACCTATTTAAAGTGGGGAGGGTGTTGCTCGCTCTGACCCCACCATAGCAGCCACCACTGCAGATGACACCTCCAACTGCCAATGATCTCCAAGATTACCCTCTCTCCCGCTGCTCTCTTCTCAAACCGCACCTCTCACCTAACTCCAACACCTCCCATTGCCAGGCTGTACTTGTATCTTTCAATAGTAGGCTTTTTTTCCCCTTTAGTGGGGTTTTAAGGAAATAGGGAATCCCCATGTACTAGTTAGGCATCCACTTAATGTTATGGATACTAATCGCAACCACCCTAGGTGGAAGCACAACCAGCTACAGCCCGGCAGATCCGGCATGGAGCCTATATCCAGGATGGCGCCTTGCCAGACCTGAGACAGGGAGACATTGGTGCAAGCCCGGAAATGGATGTTACTACTTCCGGGCCCGCTGGTTAAAGGAAGCTATGGACAATGCAGAGTCTTTGTAACACTTTTCTTTTGTCTAAAATAATCCACACTGCAGAAAAAACAGACAGCTATTTCCTAGTAGTAAGGACATTTAGGAAGAGCAATCTCTTCATAGTTCGGTATGAATTCATAACTTAACTAATGTCCTCTCCTCAAGCTTTTGTAGTAAATTTGAACCAAGGTTGGTATGCGTAAACGTGTGGGAAAGACCAGTCCTGGTCTCGTCTGCATCTGGTAAGCATTTTTCCTTACTGTGGGTACCCACCTTTCAAGGGCATGAAAGTGAAAAGGGAGGGGCGGATCTTCTCTTATGCTACACTGTTCATCTTTCTATGTGTTCTCTCCTCAATGTGATTTCTCTAAACACTACCCACTCCTTCACCTCGAGTTACTTCCATGATCCTAACACTATGCTACAGTGATTATGATCGCTATCGCCACAGGCAGGCACACCATTAGGCATTTTCAGGACACAGCTATTTTACAGTTAGCCGTGGAGTCCAGAGTTTTCTTTTGGTGGGTTGACCGTTTTTTATCATGCAGCCACCCTGAATTCATCTGCCAGACAGTGTCGATTTCTAGATCTCAGCCGTATGGAGGACTGAGCTACTTTGTGAATGTGTAGGTGCTAATGTGCTTTGGAAGGGGAATTGCCCTAAGGTTCCATGGAGGCCTGCAACTATCTTGGATTAGGAAAAGCCACTTATGTATATGGTTTCTCTCCCACACTGCCTGCCTCCCTCCCTCCCTCTCGAAACCCTGCTGCCGCTGCCTGCCTTACTCGGGTTCCCTCTATTCCCTCAGCCTGTGGATCTGGATTTGGTAAATTCCCTGGTAAGCATAGGGATGTGAGGAGCCAGGAATGAGATGCAGACACAGAGGATTCATGGTTTTGGTTATACACTTATTCAAAACTAGCAGAAGTACCCATTCTCGGAACGGGTTCTGTAGACAGACATAACACTGATCCTGTAGGTCGCTGTTCTGATTCGCTTATCACTCGATGTGCTTTGCACCCTGAAGTAAACTGCAACGAGAATGGCCGCGTGTGGCTGGCTGGCATACCCCAGCGCAGACGTTGGGATGAGGCAAGATTTGGTGTGCGGATGCATATTGCGACCTTCTGTGCTCCCTCCCTACCTGTTGCCTCACCTCTGGTGTGGTGCAGTTCCTTCTGGTACAAATATCTTGGAAAGCATGCATCCTAGGGCTTGGACCTCGAATTGGGTTCCTCGTGTCAGGACTAGTTCTTCTACAACCACATGGATGTTTTTTTTTTTTTAACTTTGTTTTTATTGTCATATTACAAAAAAGGTAGGGTGCGCGAGCAGTCCCTGCCAGCAATACACTGAGCAAACATAATTGACAGAATTTTTTTTACTTTTTACTCCCATCCCACCTCCCCCCCCACCCCACCCCCCCAACTTTTGCAACATAATCCCCTTCCCCCACCCTCCCCTCCCCCCCAGTTTTGCAACATACCAAGTCTTTAGGTTTTTGCAGGTTGCGGAAGCAGCAGTGAGAACTTTCAGACATCATTACATACACTTGTTTTACAATTTGACATCGTGGGAGCAGCGCGGTGCAGAGCAGAATGGTGGAGAGTCTCCAGTTTTAAGGCCGGCGCTAGGGTATGCTCGGGGGACATATATTGGGGTCCAACATTACAATCGCATAGAGACACATTCGTCGTGGAGGAGAACTGCTGTCCATTCCTGTGAGAACTCCGAGAGTTTATCGTTTTTCACTGCCGTAAGTTTTTCATAAGTAAATATACCCCTTAGTTTACAGAGCCACTCCTCCTTGGTTGGTGCTAAGGCGCTTTTCCACTTTTGGGCCAATGCTAACCTCCCCGCCCTCAGCATGGCCCCGATGACCCTCGGGAATGC
This sequence comes from Ambystoma mexicanum, assembly GCF_040938575.1. Taxonomy (NCBI): domain Eukaryota; kingdom Metazoa; phylum Chordata; class Amphibia; order Caudata; family Ambystomatidae; genus Ambystoma; species Ambystoma mexicanum. The sequence continues at coordinate 309,155,789 of NC_090927.1, read as the reverse complement.
ACTCTGTTCCGTTTCCGGCATGGGGGAACCCAGGAGGATTTCCAAGGGGAGAAGCGATGGGCAGAATCCCTCTATATCCTTAATCCAGCTGAGGAGCTCTGACCAATACACCTGGATAACCGGGCATCCCCACCACATGTGGAACCATGTGCCTCTTTGGTGACACAACCTAGGACAGTAGGGGGATACTTCTGCGAACATTTTAGAGAGAGTGGTTGGGGAGCGATGCCAGGAGTGCAGAATCTTGAAACTATGCTCCATGGCTGCGGTGTACAGAGTACCGGAGAATATGGTTTTGAAAACTGCCCTCCATGTATGGTCATCCAACGCCATACCCAGCCTTTCTTCCCATATACGTTTGAAGGGTTGCCTACCCTCCAGGTTGGCCGTTATCAAGGTACTATAGAACTTGGACAGGGAGCCTTTTCGAGAGACACTTTTAGCTATTACTTCCTCAAAGGGGGTGAGGGGGCGGGTCAAGTTGTCAGCCCAGCGGGGGTGAGTCAGAATTCCCTTCAAACGCAAGTACTCAAAGATCGATGGTGGTTTATCACCCAGTGCTTCGGTCAATTGTTCGTAGTCCACAAAGCCCTCCTCACGGGAGAGCTGGGAAACTCTCTCCAACCCCATGTCTGACCAAGCTTGAGTGTCACGGAAGCCTCTGGTGTCTAGGTTGATAGGGGGACCCCATAGCGATGTTAAAGGGGCCGGCCAGGACGACAGCATTTTGTTATCTTTATTCGGTTTCCAGAGTGCCCATAGGACTGCCAGTGTGGGGTGTTCTCTAAGATAGGAGGGGATGGTTTTCGGGGAGGCCCATAATAAGTCTCTAACTTTTTTAGGGTGGGTGTGGACATCTTCTATATATGTCCAGTACGTCCTCATATCCTCTCGCATGTGCTCCATCATCACCCGGACCTGGGCTGCTTTATAGTACAATCTGAAGTCGGGGAGGGCGAATCCACCATGAGACTTCGGCAGGGTCAAGGTGGAAAATTTGACTCTTGGCCTCCTCCCCTCCCATATAAACTGGAGGACACGGGTTTGTAAAACCTCGAAGAAGGATTCAGGGATGACCACAGGGAGGGCTGCGAAGAGATACAGGAGGCGGGGTAGTATATTCATTTTAACCGTCACCATACGGCCAAACCAGGAGAGTGTAAGGGGAGCCCAGCGTTTGAGATCGCTGGTGATTTTGGCCAAGATCCCCGGGAAGTTAAACTGATATAGTAGCGAGAGGTTCCTAGGGATGTCGGTGCCCAGATACCTGGTGGACACACGTTCTATCCTCACTCCCAAGAATTCCGAGCGATCCCCAATGTCTTTGTCCCCGGGGCCCATTGGCATAATAGTAGACTTGGAGGCGTTTATCTTAAGCCCCGAGAAGGCCCCGAAGAGGTTTATAAGATTAAACAATCTGGGTAGTGATACCTGGAGGTTAGTTAGGTACCCCAAGATATCGTCGGCAAATAATGAGAGTCTAAATTCGCAATCGCCACAACGAATCCCCGTAATTTCACAGTCCGCCCTGATCGCTATAGCCAGGGGCTCCATTGCCAGAGCGTATAGAAGGGGGGAAAGGGGACAGCCCTGCCGGGTTCCTCGAGATAGAGCCAAGGGTTCCGACGTGCCGCCGTTAACCAAAACTCTTGCCGTGGGAGCATTATATAGTGTCGAGACCCATCTACAAAAATTCTCCCCGAGACCCATTTTCTGGAGGACTTTGCCCATATAAGGCCACTCGACGCGGTCAAAGGCCTTTTCTGAATCCAGAGCTAACAGGTAACCCTCTTTCCCCTGCCTCGAGGCCTCGTACATGAGGCCTAGGGTCTTTCGTATGTTATCGGACCCCTGGCGCCCCGGGATGAACCCTACCTGGTCACCATGTATAAGAGATGGGAGGAGTTTTGCCAGCCTGTTCGCCAGAAGTTTGGCCAGGATCTTGACATCCACGTTAAGAAGGGAAATGGGGCGATACGATTGACATTGGGAAGGGTCCTTCCCCTCTTTGGGGATTACTACTATCAGTGCTGACATCATCGAAGGCGGGAGGGTGCCCTGGTCAAGCGCCGAGTTAAACATTTTGGCCAGAAACGGGGCTAGCGTAGACCGGTAAGTCTTATAGAATTTGACTGTAAACCCATCGTCGCCTGGGGCTGTTCCACTCTTCAGGGAGGATATAGTATCTATTATCTCCTCTGGAGATACGGGGAGATCCAGTATATCTGCATTTTCAGGTGAGAGGCCGGAAATCGGGAGAGAGTCCAAGAAACTGTCGATCTCGGTTCCGTCCCCCGCGTATTCCGAGCTGTATAGGTGTTCATAATAGAGCCGAAAGTGTTCAGCTATTTTGCTGTCTCTTACAGTTGGCTCCCCTCCCGGTGGCCGGATGGAGTTAACCCTCCTACTATTTCTGAGCTCCCGGAGCCTCCAAGCAAGTATTTTATCAGCCTTTTCCCCCTTTTCCATGTACTTTTGTTTCAGGAAGGACAGCTTTTTTTCTGTTTGTCCCACCTGGAGGTCTGCCAGGCTTGAGCGCAACCTCTGGAGTTCCTCCCACTTCCCGGGGAACATTTGTGTTTTAAGTTTACCACCAGGTTGGATAGCCTCTATCTTTTTCCTCAACCGTGCCTCCTCCTGTCCCCTCTCCCTCTTTTTTCTTGAACCTGTCTCGATGAGAATGCCTCTGATGGTCGCCTTGAATGCCTCCCAAACACCCACAACTCCGACCTCCCCGTTGTCGTTGATAGAGAAGTATTCGGTGATGGCTGTAAGGAGGGATCGTCGCACCTCTTTATCGTGTAGGAGGAGGTCGTTACATCTCCATAGGGACCCAGGTGGGGGGGCCGGGGGCACACCCATTTTTATTCTAACCATGTCGTGGTCAGTCCAGGGAACCACCTCCACCCCTGAGTCTGTGACCTCGCCCCGGAACGTGGCGTCGACCAAAATGTAATCAATACGGGAGAAAGTGGCATGGGGTTTCGAGAAGAAAGTGAAGTCAGGGTCCCGATCTTTTTCTGTGTGGTGTGTGTCGCTCAAGCCCAGATCGTCGTTGACTGATCGAAATGCCTCGGCCAGTTTTTTTTTGGAGGCGTTGGTTAGGGCATGGATTGGGCGAGCTCCTGTCTCTATCAGGGCAAAGAACCATATTAAAATCCCCCCCGACCAGCAAAGTACCCTCGGAAAAAGCTACGATTTTCTCTCTCATCCCCATCCAGAAGCCATCTTGCGCCTCATTTGGAGCGTAAATACCAACCAGGGTGAACAGCCGACCCCTCACCTCCCCTTTAACCATGATATATCGTCCCTCCAGGTCTGACCTCTGGGCTTTCAGGACGAAGTGAGCCCCGGGAGAAACCAAAAGGGCTACTCCACGTTTCTTGGCCTGGAAGTACGCTGCATAGACTTGTTCAATAGCTTTAGCTCTCAGCCTTGGCTCCCTGTCCCGAACCCAATGTGTTTCTTGTACGAATAAAAAATGGAGCCGGAGCCTTGTGAATTCCCTCACCAGCAGCGACCTTTTGGTAGGAGAGTTGAGACCCCGTACATTTAGCGAACCCACTGTCAAATATTGCAAGGAATCATCCACCATAGCCATGGTAAAAGTTCACGTCTCCCTTTTCGGGACTAATAATTCCAACGCTCCCGCAGTGCTTCCACCTCCCGCTATAGACCCATAACAAACACCCAGTTACAAAACAGACCAGAAAACTTGGCTTGACCCCATTAGAGTCCTCTTGAACTAACCCCAACCTTTCCCTCCCCCCTCCCACCTCCCCCCTGAACGCCTGGTAGACCAGCGGCTTCATCCTGTCGCTGAGCCAGGCCACCATTGTCTCCTTCCTCCGGGCTCTTAAACTCCCCAACAACCCCAACTTGAGCCCCCCCCCCCCCTATCATGCTCAGAATACAAATGATCATAGTGTTTCCCCCAATGACATATAAATCAAACTGGACCGTAAGACTTCCTGGGGTTCCTCAAGTGTCAGGTTGCCCGGGAGATGCCGGAGCCACTCTTCTGAACTTCCTGTGGCCTCGGACTTTACGTCTCTCCTGAGAACCTTTAATTCTCCCGGGTCCGACGGGCTCTCTTCCACGTTCTTGGTCTTCCCCCTCCACGTTCGGCTCTCCAAGGAGTTCGCCCGACACCCTGCGAATGTCATCCTCCGTGACCAGGGCATATTTGTACCCATCCAGTTCGAAGGAAAGCGAAAAAGGGTATCCCCACCTGTATCGGACCCCCTTGGTTTGGAGCATTTTCGTCAGCGGGGAACAGAGACGACGTCTTGCCAGGGTGAAGGCGGACAGATCCTGGTACACCGAAATCCGGGCTCCCTCCCAGTCGACCGGGCCTCTCTTACGTGCCAGTTCCAGTATTTTATTCTTCTCAGAGAAGTAGTGGAAACGCACGAGGATGGACCTGGGGCCTCTGTTGATCGCTCCCGCCCTGTGAGTTCTGTCAATTGTGGGTTCATTTGTGTTCGCCCCCTCAAAGAGACATCCCACTACTGCGTTCACAGCTTTAATTATGTCCATTTGCGTTTCACCTTCCCACTCCGGGAACCCCAAAAAGCGAAGATTACAGAGTCGTTCCCTATTTTCCAGGTCATCCAGTTTTAGGGAGCACTTCTCTTCCCTCCTCTCGAGTTCCGATAGGCGCATGTCGAATTGCGTCTCGAAAATGTCATTCGAGGCTGTGTTGTTTTCAAGGGCTTGGACCCTGTCGTCTATGTTGTCCACTTTTTTATCCAGGGTATCCAGCCGTAGCGTTAAGTCTGCTCTGAAGCCTCTTATTTCCTCCAGGAGGGCCGCTATGCCTTTGGTGACCGTGCTAGCGTCAGACACGTCCAGGGGTGCCGAGGCCGCCATTCCCGGGCGGGCAGGGGAGCCTGAGGGCTTACGTCGAAATCTCTGCAGAGATTCCTTCCAGTTCATAGGCCTCCCCTGACCATCCCCACAGGATCTTCTCCCTGATGCTCTAGGCCCTATGGACGGTTCCGCCGGGTCACCGGACCACGCGAGGGGGGGGGTCTTCCCTGTGTACGGCCACGGTGTTGTACTCACTGTTGGGGCGGGTGGTTGCTCAGGCCACGTCTCCGTAGCACCGCCGACGCGGGCCTATCACTCCTCGTCCTGGGTTTTAGTTCAAGTCGCCACATTATCGGCGGTCTTTGTGGCCACTATTTTGGGGCCATTCAATGGCTGCTGTGGTTGGCCCGGGGGGGTACCTCTACCTCCGTGATGCTGGTTGCAGGATGTTGATTTGGGGCACCCTCGCCCCCGAGCGCCCGTTGTGCGGCCCCCAGGCTGTGCGGGATCCAGGGAAGGCCCGCCTGGGGAGGGGTGGAGTGGGCGCCTTTGCGGATGCCTCCGGCTCAGGGGGTCTCCAATGTAGTATGGAATTGAAGATCTTGGCGGGGGGGGGGGGGGCAGGCCGTGCCTCCTGAGTGTGCTCCTGCGCCAGCTCAACAGTCCTCGGGGGAAGCTCGATCTGCCTGGCCCAGCACACAGCTCCGCGATCAGGAGGACTCGTAGGCCCCCGCGGGGGAGGGGGGGGGCGCTCTTCCGCGCCGTCCGGCTGTGTCTCAGGCCTCGCGTATGCCGCGGCTTGCCGGTGCTCCGCGTAAGGGGACGCGGTGCTGGGGAGGGCTGGGCTCCCTCCCTCTCCCAGTTCTGTGCCGTGAACTGCCTTATGTGGCCCCGCTCGGGGGACTGGGGGTCGGGATCCGTCCCAGTGAAGTCCGACGTAGGGGGGGGGCAGCATCCACGGGGCCTACCCGAGCCGCGGCTCTCCGTTACTTCCTGCGGAGCCGCAGCGAGGGGGAAGGCGGAGCTCCTTCTCCCTCCTCTTTCCGAGGCTCCGATCTCAGCGAAATCTCCACGCCGGGAGATCCGGGTTGGGGTCCGCGGGGGCTCCGCTGAAACAGTGTTCCCTGGGGGGGTCGACACTGCACTCCTGGGGGTCTGGGGGGGCTCAGGTCCCAATTACAGCGCCCTTTGGAGGAGACCAGTGCGGATGCGTCAGTGCATCTCGGCGCCCCCTGGTGGATCCACATGGATGTTTTTAACGATTTCAGGGAACCGTCTCATGTGTGAAGGTGCTGAAATCTGGAGAAAGGGGTGAGGTGTCCAAATGTGATGTAGCTAGTAATGTCCGGAGGGTCCTAACAGCTAACTATGCAAAATGTGGTGCAGTTTGGTGAAATGGTGTAAGGAACAATGCTTGACCACAAACACATTTTGATATTCATGGGATACATTACTCACCGTAATCGTACTTCTGATGCTTGTATCTGCTTAGATTCACATGCTGTGCGTAAGCAGACATCTAGTGGAAGCTGCAGAGTATTATGGTTGTTTTTGAAATTCGAAAAGACACGTCGACAGGGCGTGCCAGTAATACTATCCCTAGTGTGACGTCCACTGTACCCATGGTCCTTCACACGCCGAGGTCCCTCAGATTGTTTTGTTTCTGACATGAGGTAGCATGAAGTGTAGCGCGAGTACAAGTGTATCAAAGCAGATATGCATCAGACAAGTGTTAGGGAGAATTCTCTTATAAGGCTAATTTCCCAAACCTAGTGAGTCCCCCGGCAGCTTTGCTGGATTATTGGGGTTTGTTTTTTTCTCCTGCTAAGAGTGAGACTCTTTTCCTCCCACACTTAGGCATGATTTGAGGTATGTCTTTGACTGTGTGCTTATGGGCTATGGGTTTTTTTACTCCATAGGGTATCATCTGTTTTTGTGTATGCGTTACACAGCACCCTCAGTGCAGTAACACAGGGGTGTCATAGTGACCCCCAAACATAGACTCCATACCCTGGGACGGACTACTGTCTCCCAGGGCATGTAAAGTCACCATTGACTTTACTAGTCCAAAATTGTGAACAGAACCAGTACAAATCATCATATTGTGGAAGTACTGGACAGGGTTAATTCGATTGACCCTGGGTCTGTTTCCAAGGGGGCACTGTCCAGTCCCCCCTTGTCGAGTTTCTGGCTGGTGGCAGTGGTTACCACGCAAAATATTCCACCAGAATATTTCCTATGGGATTTTCCCATTGATTTTAAACGCACCATTTTTGGTGCAATGTTAAAGATACCGCCGGTTTATTTATTTAATATTAAATCACCGGTTGGGTATTTTGCCAGAACTCTTTTCTAAAATGGCGTTCGTGTCCGTCTCTGTAACTCCAACCAAGGTCGGGCCCTTTGTCCCACTTTTTGGCGGGCTTCTCCACAGAAGCCCTCCAACTGGTGCCACTCTGTCTGGGTTCCACAGGATGTGTGGGTGGGGGAATTGGCACCCTGGACTGCGTTGCCTTAGCAACCCAAGTCGCACTCTGTTCTGATAGGGCCAGTGGTGAGCCGCCCAGCTCACTACTTAGCATGTTTGAGTGACAGCTAGGCTATTCAATGGGGGGTTTTCGGCATAAAAGCAGGGCTTTTGGGACTGGAACTTCAGAAGTCGCCACAGGACCAAAGAAATCCAAAGGGGGGAGAAGCTGAGCCATCTGCAACGACGACACCACCGGTGGAGCCCTGCTGCAACAACCTCACTTTCCCGACGACAAGAGAAGCTCTTCTGTTGAGTCTTCTTCCTCTGATCTGGAGGGATCAACCAGTTCGCCATTTCGCCTTCCAGGACGTGTCGTGGTCGAATCGCCCGTGCCAAGCACCCCGGAGGCCGGATAGCCAAGCTGCACCACTGTGAGCGCGAATACCAGGAACACACCTTTTCACTGACGAACTCCGCGGCTGGTTTCTTCCCTGGGCAGTGCAACGACTCCAAGTTTCCTCCTCAACAAGATCCTCTCTTCACCTGGTCGAAACCACAAACTGCACCCGCTGCCAGGAACAACTGCCACCGCTGGAACTTCCTCACCTTTAAAGGTACTGTGTTCTACCTAGCCTCCCTTTCTTCGGTTTGCTCAAGGTGACCCTTAAACCCTTGGCTTTCCAACTGGGTTGGCCCCCAGACCACCTAACTTTAGCTTTTGAACCACCCCAACCTCTTTTGAACATTTCCACAAAGACTTGAATGCATTTCGCAACTGTGTGATCTTGGGCACATTTCACCTTGCTCCATTTAAAGTGGGCCTGGCCTATGAACTTTGGCTCTACAGAAGACTCTGCCTTCAACAACTTGTTTTGGTCTTTTAAAAGTGTTGGGAACTGTTTTATTTTTATGACCGGCCTTTTTCTCTCCCTTTTATTTAATTATTGGAGGGCCATCTAAGTTACGCGCTGGCCTCTGTTTTGACAAAAAGTGGTGTTTTGACTTAGACTTGTCTAATAATTGCTAAGGGAGGTGTGTATACTTTTCTGATTGTGTTTTGAACTTGCTTTGATTATTAGTGCTAGTGTATTTTTTAAAGTGTGTGTTAAATAAATAATTATATACTTTTGATACAAAGCTCTGGTCAGTGTTTGCTTGTTCTACTGTGTTTTTTTGCCCTATTGTGTATCCTCTGTATACTGCCTAACTCTTCTTGAGAGAAGTCTGACTGCTCAGCCACAGCTACCAGGTAAATCTGGGTGGTACAGACTGCTACCAATTGGGTTTACTGCTTACTCCTGTAGTCTTAATCTTCTTGCAGTGGTCCCCAAGGGAACTGCACAGGATTCTGCCTAACAAAAAGTGTTAAGGAGAATTCTCATAAAGTGCTAATTCCCTTCTTCTTAGAGACCCCCAGCATCTTTGCTGGATTTTGAGGACTTGATTTTTTTTTCCCACTCCCTCATGTATTTTGATGTGTGTTTTACTATTGTGTTCTTTAATTATGGAGTTTTAGACAACTCCATAGGCATCATCTTTTTAGCTGTGTCACACAGCACCCTCAGTGCAGTGACACAGGGAGGCCTTTTAGTCTGTCCCAAGGTTTAAATACCTTCTCTGGGATAAACTACAGGTTTCCCAGAAAAGTAAAGTTAAATTGACTTTATAGTCTTTTTAAATTCCTAGACCCAGCACACCCTATCTTACAATAGAGTGCTGGAGTGGTTACCTAGTATCCCCTATGTCTATAAACTCATGTAGCAGTCCTTTGTTTAAACGGATTCCTGTCTTCTTTTATCCCCATTTCTTTTTGGAAAGGTCCTTCTAGAGTTTGTCTCTGCGTGCCAAAGTAAGTTTGGTCCTTTTGTTCCTACGCCTTTGGCGGGCGTCAGGACTGAAGACCACCTCTGGCGCCCGAGTATCTGGGGTCGGCAGGAAGTGAGGGAGGTGCCCGAAACTCCCTGTGTTTAGTCTCCTAGGAGACCCAAATACACTCTGGCGTGATTGGCTGGCTGACTGTCCGGCAAGGACAGACACCCTGCTGGGTGAGTGGCAGCTAGGCTGGAATGAATGGGAGAAAACTGTCTCTGAAGGATTCCAAGATGGCGGCGATGGGGAGCGGACGTGTGTGAGGCTCGCTCCCCCCCCCCCCCCACCCTCCCAATTAGGCCGCAGCAGTAAAGCTAGACAAAGAAGCGGAAAACTTCCTCGATCCCCGGCTTTTAATAGTGGGCATCAAACACAGCAGACGTCAAGGATACAACGGGGTGAGGCTGAGCAGCCGAGAGCAGAGACGTGACCCGCTGCATGCGACTCCCTGAAGCCGGGACACTGCACGGACTCCAGCGCGGGAGCGCCGCATCAAGATACTAACTGGTGTCCCCCAGGGAATCCCCAAGCCGGAAGACTCGGCAGCAACCGCATTCCGGGGAGCGGACCCCCCCCACACACACATACGCAGCCACTGGCCTCGTTACCACCAGAAAGTCGACCCAAACGCAGGAGAAGCTTCGGATTCGACTCGCGCCCACGCTGGAGAAGCGACAGGACACGGGCAGCCCAGCGACGCAGTAAGGACTGGAGCCGGGAGACCCAGTCAGCTTGAGCATCGGCCCTCAGGCAGAATCAGCGACCCGACCCACCGACAGACTGGTCAGTGAAATCAGCAGACTGCAGTGAGGACGGGGGACGGAAGCCGCGGACAGGAAATAGACGGGGAAGGCGCAGCAGGAGCGGAACGGAGGAAAGCACATCGGCAGAGATCCACCGAGCACATCCATATATACGACGCAGGTCGTTCCCGGCAGCAGGCAGCCATTTTAGCAGGTACGGAGCACGGGGGCAGAGTCCATAGAACGATAACTGAGTGCGGATAGGCCAGAAGGCCTCCACAGCTAAGACCCCCCCACCCTACGCCAGACCTCATCAAACTCAGAGGGTCTAAATATTCCCTCACAACCATACAAGAATGGACCACAACCCGCCACAAGTGGGGGGGTTACATAAAGCAGTAATCACCACAGAAAAGCCCTAAAGGCCACACTCTGGACCAATCACACGGTGCACAGGTCCATCACAACACGACAGAGAAAGAAACATATAGGCAACCCCCGCCCTGTAACAAGAGAACTGGTGTTACCACCAACAAGCTCCAACAAGGGGAGCTACCCCACTCAGCAGAACCTGAAAAACCGGTGAGGGCACTGCGGGGGCATATCGACTCCCAGCTCACCACAGAGGGAAGGGACAACCAGAGGAGCAGGCAGCTAAGGACCGAGGAGTAACGGCACAGATAGAAAATCAAAACCATAACAGCAACTATGTCCAAATCTAGAGGGAGGGCAGCCCAACAGGACCAACAACCACAGCAGAAGAGAGGGGAAAAGAGCCCAACACAACTGTGGGGGCCCGAACACACCAACCCACCCACATCCACTAGGAAAAAGACCCAAGAGGTCCTACCTACGAAGGAGTCCATGGACTCGCTGGACCCAGATATGGCAACCAGGGAAGACATGAAATTGTGGTTTCGGGAGTTCCAGACGCAATTTCTTGCAACGACATAGGCACAATTTGAAACCATGAAAAAGGACATGCGTGCAGCAATGCAAGAACTAAAGACGGAGATCACGAATATGGGCGAGAGGACGGACACCTTGGAAAAGATCACTCGGAACCTCGATGAGGAGGCACAGCAGTACGCAGAAGTTCAAGAACAACTCCTGACTCGAACCCACAACCTGGAAATACAATGTGAGGACTTGGAAAACAGATCACGTAGATCCAACATTAGAATAAAAAATATGGCAGAATACGTCGAGGACAGAGACCTGAAAGAGGCAGTATGACAGGTCTTTAAAGAGATCCCAGACGCAAAGGAGGACGAAGAAGCCGGAATTGATCGAGTCCATAGAGTAGGCCCTAAGAGGATGGGAGAACCAGGCCCGAGACCAAGAGACGTTCTAGCTGCCCTCTCCTCATACCCCCAAAAAGAGCAGATATTACGGAAAGCCAGGAACATGGAACAAATCAGGAATGGGGAGGAGGTGCAGCTATATCAATATTTGGCACAATCCACTCTACAAAAGCGCAGAGAAATGGGCCCAGTGGTGAAAACCCTAATGTCAAAACAGATCAGATATAAATGGACATTCCCCTTTGGGCTCCTATTCACATGGGAGAGGAAACAGAGGAGAATAACGACATGTGAGGAGGGGAAACAAATATTGGGGACACAAGAACAAGAAGAAGAAGCACAAGGGGCGAAGAGAGACAAGAACCCAGAAAAGGGCAGAATGGCAATGGACGAGAGTCGAAAGATTGGAAGAACCCCAACGCCGAAAGAGAAGTCACAACAAATGGTGAAACCCTGAGGCGCCCTTTGGCGCACATACAAACTGCCCAAGCAGGCAGACTTGGTCTAAACACGGATGGAGGAGAGTTTTCCACAATACAAGGTGCAGAGGGGGGAGGGGGGTGGAGGGCCCCAGTGGCACCTATTGGAATCCAGAGGGGCTTAGTATACCCTACAAGTTATCCCTGAGGACAGATGAGTATGGCGCACACGGCGCAACGCCTGAGCGAACATAGGAACCGAAGCTCATATCAGGGCAGTTTTAGGGGGAGGGGGAAACTAGGTGTGTTGGGGTTAGCCTAGGGGGGGAGGGGAGGGTAACCGGGAACCACCATAAAACACTCAGAACATATCAAAAGGTAACAACTAGAGACTCTTCTTTTAGAAAAGTGATGGGTACAAAGGTCTTAACATATAACATCAGAGGCCTCAATTCTCCCGTCAAAAGGAAAAAAGTAGAACATTACCTGAAACAAGACACATATGATATTATGCTACAAGAAACACACAAAGTCACAGGACAGCGGAAAGGTACGGCTGAAGGGATATAATCTGATTATACAGGCAAACACTAAAGAAAAATGGCGGGGTTCCTGATTGCGTTCAGAGAGCCCCTAAAGGTACAAGTGCTCCAAACAGAAGCAGACAAACAGGGCAGATATCTGCTAGCCAACACGGTTATAGAAGGCTACCCTCTAACTCTGGCGGCTGTTTACGCTCCCAACACAGGTCAAGAGGGCTTCCTCAAAGATACGCTTGAAAAGTTAGAAAGCTTTGCGGCAGCGGAAATAATACTGGGGGAGACCTGAACATAGCATGGGACCCTATATTAGATAGATCAGACCCCAGACAGCAGGGGCAGTGCCCTCCCACGGAGGCCCTGAAAAAGAAAATGGCCAACTTGGCACTGGGAGACATCTGGAGACATAAATACCAACCTCCGAGGACATACATATTACTCACACGTACACCACACAATGTCTAGGATAGATTATCTATGGGCCTCTTCTGGCATCCTAGGCAAAACACGAAAGACTGACATCGGCTCCATACCACTGTCAGACCACGCCCCGCTATGGGCCGAGATAGCACTAGCCCCACGGGCGACCAGGATATGGAAATGGAGACTGCCGAGGAGATATTGAGACACCCCGTAATGGGGAATACGGTCCGAGAACAAATCACAGAGTACCTTGCAAACAATCACCAAGACATCTCGATTGAAACGCAATGGGAGGCCCTAAAGGCAGTAACCAGGGGACACCGAATAGCATTAATCGCCCAAAAAGAGAAGCTTAATCATCAGTGGGAAAGGGAACTGGAGATCAAAATCGTTAGTATTAATTAAAGAAATACTACTGAACCCAACTATCAATTTACAAAAAGCCCTGAGGCACGTCCAAGGCCAGCTAGAAGCGATCTGCACGAAAAAAGCAGAAAGACACTTGCTGCGGCTAAAACACTGGTATTACACTAAGGCCAACAGAACAGATGACAATACATTACTTACCGTAAAAGCATTTCTGATGATTGTATCTGCTTAGATTCATATGCTGTGGATAGGTCCGACATCCAGTGGTCACTGCGGAGTATTGCATTTTGTTTTTCGTAGTCGAAAAGGGACGTCGACAAGGCGTGTCTGAAATACTATCCCTATAGTGACGTGTGTTGTACCCACAATCCTTCACGCGTCGAGGTCCCTCTGTTTGTATTTTTCTTCCCTGAGGGAGCCTTCTAGACGTGAGTGAGTACAGAAAAGAGATATAAAAGGAAGTCTATGTTCCTTCCATCCGAGCGGGGAGGAAGGGTGGGCGCATGTGAATCTAAGCAGATACAATCATCAGAAATGCTTTTACGGTAAGTAATGCATTGTCTTCTGATGCTTGTTAATCTGCTTAGAATCACATGCTGTGCATAGACTAGCGAGCAGTACCCGGAGTTGGCGGTGGGTTATGAGAAGGAACAGTAGAGAAAAGATGTCTTAATACTGCCTGACCCACCTGGGAGTCAGATCTCGAGTGTGCATCTAGACAGTAGTGTTTTGTAAAGGTGTGCACAGAACTCCAGGTAGCCGCTTTGCAGATGGACTCAAGGGGAACATTTGCAATGAATGCTATGGACGCCCCCGTGCCTCGAGTCGAGTGTGCTCTTGGCCTAAAGGGCAGTTCTCTCTTAGCAAGAGTGTAACAGAGAGTGATGCATTGTACAATCCATCTAGATATAGTGGACTTTGAAACTGCATCCCCTTCTCTTCCTGCTGCCACCGAGACGAAGAACTGATTAGTCTTCCTCAGTGGTCTGGTTCTTTCCATGTAGAACATGACCGCTCTGCGCACATCTAGTGTGTGCAGAGTTTTTTCTCCCAAGTTGGAAGGATTTTGAAAGAACGTTGGCAGTTCTATAGACTGGTTTACGTGGAATTTCAATATGAACTTCGGAGCAAACCTTGGGTGCGGGCGTAGAACCACCTTATCTCTGTGAACTGTAACAAAGGGGTCTAGAACAGAAAGAGCCTGTAGTTCACTTACCCTCCTGTTGGAGGTGATAGCTATTAAAAAAGCAGTCTTAAGAGTGAGGTCTTTAAGAGATGCTTTGTGCATCGGTTTGAAAGGTGAGCCCATGAGTCTGGTAAGTACCTCGTTAAGGTCCCATCCGGGAGCTGGGTCAGCTATCGGGGGGTGTATTCTCTTTATTCCCTCCATGAAGGCCTTTATAACAGGGATCTTCCACCACGACACCTTGAGTTGGGAAGTGGTGTATGCAGAAAGTGCCGCTAGGTGGACTTTAATGGAATTGAACACTAGACCTGAATCCAATAAGTGGGTCAGGTATAGAACAATATGTGTGGGAGAGTAGTCAATTGGGTTGATGCTTTTCCCTCTGCACCAGATGACAAATCTCTTCCACTTGCTAGAGTAGCAGTGGCGAGTGTTAGGTTTTCTGGCTTCCCTGAGAATGTCCATACATCTCTGCGGGAGCAGTAGATGTCCGAATTCTATGATCTCAGGAGCCAAGCTGCTAAGTTCATGTTCTGGGGGCATGGATGCAGAGTCCTGCCCTTGTCTTGTGACAGCATGTTGTACGGGCAGGGGAGTTTCACTGGGGGAGATAGAGACATCTCCATCAAGTGAGCGAACCACGGCTGTCGGGCCCACATGGGGGCCACCAGTATCATGGTTACTTGTTCCTGGTGCATCTTGTGCACCACCTTGTTGAGAAGGGGAGTCGGGGGGGAAAAGCGTAAACAAATTTCCCTGACCATTGCATCGACAGACCGTTCCCCTTGGATTGGTTCTGAGGGTACCTGGAGGCGTAACTTAGGCATTGTGAGTTCTCCAGGGTTGCGAATAGGTCTATTTCTGGGAATCCCCATTGTGTGAAGACGTCGAAGACGATGTCTTCGTGCAGTCGCCATTCGTACTCTTCGGGCAGGGGGAAATCTCTGCTGAGTTTGTCTGCCAGCAGATTGAGTTCCCCTGGTACATGTTCTGACAGTAGGAACATGTTTTGTTTGAGAGCCCACTTCCATATATTCTGGGCCAGTTTGGACAGCCCTGGAGAGTGGGTGCCCCCCTGCTTGTTGATGTAGTACATGGCCGTGGTGCTGTCTGTAAGGACCAACACAGTTTTGCCTTGTAGGTGTTCCTGGAAGGCTTTTAGCGCCTTGAACACAGCTAGTAGCTCCAGTAGATTTATGTGTTTGGATGCTACGTTCGGAGTCCACACTCCGTGAGCAGTCTGATGGGATAGGTGAGCCCCCCATCCTGTTAGGGATGCGTCCGTGGTTAGAGTGGCTTGCGCCGCGGGTGTGGCAAAGGGTTTCCCTTTTTCCAGGTTTTCCTTTATCCACCATCGTAGCGAGAGAACCAAGGCCTGCGAGACCACCACTGGATCTTCCCATAATCCGCTGGCCTGACACCACTGGCTGTTGAGCCACTCTTGCATAGGGCGCATGCGCAGGCGCGCGTGAGGTACCAAATAAATACACAACGCCATCATGCCTAGCAAGCGCATTGCTTTGCGTACCGTCACCTCTCGACCGATCACATATTGAGGGATCTGAAACAGCATGTTTTGGACCCTCTCGTTGGAGGGGAAGACGAGGCCGTCCTTTGTTTGAATTAGAGCCCCTAGGAATTGTTTGACTTGGCTGGGGTCTAAGCTGGACTTCTTTTCGTTGATGGAGAAGCCCAACTGGAATAAAAGGTCTACCGTCTTTTGGGTATTGGAGAAGCATGTTTCGTAAGAATCCCCTGTTATGAGCCAGTCGTCGAGGTAAGGGTAAACTGGGATGGACAACCTGCGCAGGTGGGCCGCTGCCACTGCCAGTACTTTCGTGAATACCCTTGGTGCCGATGCTATGCCGAAGGGTAGCACTTTGAACTGGTAGTGTTTGCCCTCTATCATGAACCTGAGGTATCTTCTGTGCGCTGGCAACATTAAAATATGAAAGTATGCATCTTTCATGTCCAATGTTGTCATGTAATCTCCCTGATTTAGCAGTGGGATCACTTCCTGTAAGGTCACCATACGAAACTTCTGGGGTTTGATAAACTTGTTCGCTGGGCGCAGATCTAATACAGGGCGCATGGTTAGATCCTTTTTGGGTACAAGGAAGTACACTGAATAAATACCTTCCGTTACCTGAGATAGAGGTACGACCTCTATGGCTCCTTTTTCCAGCAGCTGTTGTACTTCTTGGAGAAGGATAGCAAGGTGTTCCGGTGTCATGCGTCGTCCCCTCGGGGGTCTGTATGTTGGGGAACTGTTAAATTCGATGCAGTATCCGTGGGCTACGGTGGAAAGTACCCAGCGGTCTGACGTTATTCCCTCCCATGCTGGAAGAAAGGATGTTATCCGGCCCCTGACCGGTGTTGCATGGGAGGGGACGCGAATCTTCGCGTCACTTGTTGTTGTTGGGGGCTTGGGAGCCTCTGGGGGCGGACCCCCGACCTCTCCCTTTGCCCCTGCGCTGGCCTCTTTGGCTGTACTGCCCACTATTGGCCTGGTAACTGGTGGCAGGGTACTGTTGCTGCTGACTCTGTTGTTGGCGTTGGCCACGAAAAAAGCGTTTGTTGCCATAGCCGTGTCTGGTAGTGGGCTTAGAGATCTGGTCAAGAGTTTTGATAGTATCGAACTCTTTTTTAGCCATTTCCAGAGCCTCATCCACCGCTTTCCCGAAGAGGTTAGAGTCTTCAACAGGTTTATTTATTAAAGACGCCTGTGTCTCCGGTTTGAACCCTGAGTTGCGCAGCCATACATGGCGTTTTAGGAGTATTCCCTGAACCAGGGAACGTCCCGCTGTCTCAGCAGCATCCAGAGAGTTCTTTACAATACTCTGGTTGACCTGGGTTCCTTCGCCAATAGTAGATAGCAGGCGTGTACGTAGTGGTTCCGGCGCTTCTTCGGCGTCCTTGCGCAGTTTGGCCCACTGCGCATCTGCGTAGCTGGCTAGCAAAGAATTGTTGTTCGCAATTCTTGCCGAAAAGGCAGCCGAGGATGTGACTCTTTTAGCAAGGGCATATAACCTCTTGCCCTCCTTGTCAGGTGGTGCCTCACTGGTGGACAGCGGCACCCCTGCCCTCTTCCTTGTATTCGTTACTACAAGGGAATCCGGAATGGAGTGTCCCCTGATGTACAGCGGGTCTGAGGGTGAAGGAGTGAAAAGTTTTTCAATCCTTGGATTAACTCCTCTGATTAGTGCGGGTGTGGATAGCGAAGGGATGATTCTTCTCTTCACTGAAGCGAGGAGGGGAATGGTCTGGCTGACTGGGGGTTTCTCCTTAATTACTCTTTCTACAAAGTCTATTTCCGGAGAGATCTCCCCAGTGTCCAGTTCGAAATGTGCTGCTGCTCTGCGCAACAGGGCATTGAATGTGGGCTGATCGTCAATGGGAGACGTGTTTCTAACTGGTGAATTGTCAGGAGGATTTAGGTTCAGGACATCAGTGTCCGAATATACTGATGGGGATTGCCAGGGATGAGAAGGTCCTTCTTCTGGATTTTCTCCGAAGCCTTCTCCTACCATGTCTGGGCTGTCTTCCAGACCTTCCTCTTGGTTCTGTCCCTCTTCATTGTCCACAAAATCATCCTCCTCTTCTAAGTATTCCTCACCCGTGAGGTCATACACATTCTGGAAGTCTAAGGCTGTGTCCTGCCTCAGGTATTTGGCCCTGGGGTCCTCCTGAGGCCCTTCTCTTGTTCTCTTGGGAGTGGGAGGGTTCTGGGTGTTCATAAACCTCTCCATTCTCTCCATGCAGAGATGGAGCCTTTCCATGGTTTCATGGGGTACCCCTGAGCGGTCTAGCGGGGGAAAAATAGTGTTATCTTGCTGAAAACGGCTCGACCTCTCCCACAACGTTGAGGAAAGTGTCCCGTCGCCCTCCGAAAAGCCTTCCGGTGTGCTGGGGATCCCCCCCCCCGACTGAAGGGGGTAGTCCCTGTTTTTCTGCAGGCTTTTTCGGCGTGTCTTTCGACCTTTGCGTATCGCTCAACGTGTCCTTCGGCGTACGCTTCTGGGCGTCGGCTACGACTATCCTCGCCAAGCTCTCTGTGACTCGTTTGTCAGCGGAGGGCTGTGGTTTCGACGTTACGGGTGTCGAACGTTCTACGGCGGCGTGCGCTCTCTGCTGGTGCGCGCTGGCCGATGGTTTGGGGGCGGCGCCCTTATTTGCCAAAAGCCCAGTCGCTGGTCGCGGCTGCGGTTGCGAGAGGGGCTTCGAACCCGAACGGTCCGAGGAGGCCGCCGGTGTAACCTGCGTCTCCTTGGGCGCTGATGCTTTCTTCGTCTTCGACGAAGAAGAGCCATGGGTTGTGTGTTTATGTGTTGTATCATGTGCGTCAGTGTCGCCGGGGTGTTCATCCCCATAAGCAGGGCGTGAGCCGAGCCCGTCGGGGCCGGGGACAGACGACGAAGAGCGCGAGCGCTCCTTAGAGGGGTGTACGACTTCCGTAGCGGAGGTCGTGTTATCACCGTGTTAAGACCCGGCCTTCGACATAGCGTAGGCCGCCCACCTCTTGACCCTACGGTCTTTTAGAGTCTTTGGCTTTAGAAGCCGACAAGCCGAGCAACCCTCCTCTGTGATCGAGGGGCAAGCAGCGGTTACACCGTGAATGCTTGTCCTTCCAAGTAAACTTGCCCTTACAAAGTGGGCAAAACCTAAAGGGTGTCCTCTCCATAGCCGAGGCAATAAACCGTGATAACTACCCCAAGGGAAAGGAAGGGGAAAAGGAAAGGCATTCTCAGAAAAAGAATCAGAGATGTCCCACGACCCCACTCTCCCTACTGTATTTGGCCTGCGAGGCCAGGCCACGTGTTCGGCAACGCCGAAGGATCTCCTCCGCTCGTCCCCTCCGTCGAAGATCTTGCTCGGCGGAGACAGCTTCACAACTGCGTCGAGGGAGGGATCGATATATTAATCTTTAACAGGAAAAAACGACCAAAGGTCGAGGAGATGGAATCTGCAATGTCTCTCGAGGAGCTCCGCGTAAAGGCGACCAGTAGCTGGGCGGAAAAAAACAATCTGAGGGACCACGACGCGTGAAGGATTGTGGGTACAACACACGTCACTATAGGGATAGTATTTCAGACATGCCTTGTCGACGTCCCTTTTCGACTACGAAAAACAAAATGCAATACTCCGCAGTGACCACTGGATGTCGGACCTATGCACAGCATGTGATTCTAAGCAGATTAACAAGCATCAGAAAAACTATTAGCTAGACATTTGAAGGGGAAACAAGATAGGACATTAATGGCTCTCCAGGATGAAAGGGGGAATAGAATGACCCAAACAACCGAAATGGGGGAGATATTGGAATGGTTCTACAGAACTTTGTACTCCTCAGACCATCCGGATGAGAATCTCCAAAAATCATATCTGGAGGGGGTGGAACTCACAAGGCTATCAGAAACAGAGAAACTTACATTAGAGGGCAAAATAACAATAGAAGGTCAACAAGGCAATTTGAGATCTCCCCAGAAATAAGGCCCCGGGCCCCGACGGCTACACAGCCTTATTCTACAAAGAATACAGGGACATATTAGCCCCAACCCTGACCGAGTTATATCATTCTTTCAAAGATAAACATAACATTACCCCAACGATGAATGAGGCCAAGATGCTGGTGATACACAAACAGGGGAAAGACCCCGAACTACCATCCTCCTACAGACCCATAGCCCTGATAAATCTAGACACAAAACTATACACAAAAATCCTTACCTACAGACTCACCCAGGTACTCCCAAAATGGATCCATCAAGATCAGTCAGGTTTTGTCCCGGGAAGACAAACTCATGACAATATTACGAGGGTCAAAATAGTAGTAACACGCACGCTGGCAGTGATACTAACACTGGACGCAGAAAAGGCATTCGACTGAGTTGAATGGTCCCTACTACTTGAAATATTAAGGAAAACGGGCATAGGAGAAACATTTATCAAAATGGTACAAGCCAACTATAACCCCCCTAACATCAGGGTAGCGGTGAATGGGTCCTTATCCAACAAGATACATATCGAGGGAGGGACGAAACAGGGATGGCCACTATCTCCCCTGGTCTACGCAATCTTCTTGGAACCACTGCTGACGCGAATAAGGGGCAACCAAACCATAAAAGGCATAGACATGGGAGGAATCACCCACAAAACAGTAGCATATGCAGGCGATATGCTGATAACATTGGGGGATCCTGTAAACTCCCTCCCCACCATGATGCAGGAGATTGACAAATATGGGTCCATATCCGGCCTTAAGATAAACAGGCAGAAATCAGAAATCCTGATACTTGCGGGTGATACATCACAAATTCACTCGGTAGCAGAGACCTCTAATTGAGGATTGCTGCGTCAGGGACCAAATATCTAGATATCTCCCTGACAGATAAAATAAAGCAACTATACTCCCAAAACTTTCCACATCTGTTGAAAAAAATAAAAAGGGACATGGAAAGACGGAACCCATTATCAATATCATGGTGGGGGCAGATAACGGTTATCAAGATGCCCATACTACCCAAACTACTATACCTATTTCAGGCCCTACCAATAAGACTCCCAAAGTCATTCTTTAAATCATTAACGAAAGCAGTCAAGGAATATATCTGGCAAGGGACAAACTCCCAGAGTCTCAAGCTGAGTTCTAACAGCCTCCCAGAAAGACAGAGGATGCGCAATGCCCCACTTTAGGAAATACGAGGCAGCACAACTATGGGTACTAAAGGAATGGATCCCAGACTCCCGCCCCCCCCCCCAAAAAATGTGGGTCGCCCAAGATAGGGCAGTGGCAACCATCCCAACCATTTATTTGATGGACGCGGTTAGGTACACTCCCAGGTATCTAACTGGGCCCGATGCCCATCAAGGGTTGCTTCTTTCCAGTTGTTCCCTTTCTGGTTCCCTTACAGACAATGTTTAGCATTTCTGACTTCCCAAGGTTCACTTTAAAGCCAGATACCTCCCAGTAAGATCTTATCTCTTCCATTATCGCTCGTAGCGACTCCCCTGGTTCTGTGATCATTAAGATCATGTCGTCTGCGAATAGTCCTATTTTAGGTTGACTTCCTGCCCAGCTAACCCCTCGAATATCTTCATTTCCTCTTCTGCGGTGCGCAAAGGGCTCCATAACTAAAGCAAAGAGGAGAGGTGACAGTGGGCATCCTGTTTTGTCCCCCTTCTTATCGAAAATGGATTTGTTAGGGGGCGCTGTGGTACGCCGAGGAAGATGGCCGCCTGAGCCGAGAGCAGTTATATCCCGATTCTCTACATCCTGCGTAATGGTGTATCGGACATTGTAAATAGAGTAGGCGACTGGCTGCGGGACCTCCCAGGGAGCTATACAACCGGTCCCTGCGCACAAACGGTGCCCCGCTGCCAGAGTTTGCAATCCATCCTGTCAAGGCCCCTGATGATTGCGGGTGGCGCAGTGGGAGCGCTTGGACTGGCTCGCTCCCCGGCTACGGAGTGTGTCGGTGACGCGAGCGGCTGCGGACTAAACCGACTTGCTCGGAGGCGGTCAGGTACGTAGCGGGGTGCACCTGGAGCCCATAGGGGGCCGCGGCCACACCATCCCACCCACTATTCTTACATCTCACCTGCTCCTGCACGGTGAGATGTAGGACAGTTAACTCTAGGGTCTCAGAGGCCGAAGGCAGGGTATGCGGCCTGGAGGACACAACTACCATGCAGAATTCAGCCATAGAAAAATTGCAAAAAGAGGTTAAGCTTCTCCAAAATAAATCTGAAGATTTTGAATCCCGTTCAAGACGGAATAATATAAGGGTGGTCGGAGCGGCGGGAACGTAAAACCAATACCCCCCCTGGAGCAATTCCTCGAGGAGCTACTCTGATCACTGTTCCCGGATGCGCAGTTCTCCAAGCAGTTTTTGGTCGAGAGGGCGCATTGCCCCCCCGCCTAAGCCTGGCGCACCACCGCGCATAATTATAGCGCAAATGCTCAACTATAGGGACCGTGACCACATCCTACGGCTGGCGCATGAACGGGGCACTCTGTCCTATGACTCCAACCACATCCATATATACCCCGATTTCACAACAGGGGTCCAAGCCGTGCATCGCTCATTTGAACACGTAAAGAAGAAGCTGCGAGAAAGAAAGAAACTATGCAATGCTGTTCCCATCCAGACTACGGATCCCACACGAAGGCAAAACGCAATTTTTTTTAACTCCCAATGAGGCGCTGGCGTATATTGAACAGCATATCCCGGCGGTACCTAGCGGTACACAACCTTGTGGGCCTGTATGGCCACTACTAGTGAAAGTTATATTATCTGCAAACAGATCTGAAATGCAACAACAATACACCATTCATAATCTCCTATTGAAGCTACGGTTAGGGTGACGGTCCGAACCGCCGCTTTTTTTGCAAAGTTGCAGCAAGTTTAATGGGATACACTGCCAGATTGGGGGGATGGTGAGGGTGGAGGGTGGGTGGGGCTACTAAAAGCCTGCCTTCATGGAAATGTGTCTATCTCGTTCAGAGTGTTTATATATACTTATCCGGTCCATGAGGTAAGGTGGGGGAGTTGTTCTGCTTTCAAAGTTCAATGTTGTGTTTATTTTGCACAAAAACTGGCATTGTCGCATTGGGCGTGGAAACTAAAATACTACCAGGGGCGGAGACCTCTTCTGAATGTACACTTTACATGGCATTGCAAAGAATGACCAGAAGCACTAGGCTCCTTTCATGGAACGTGAGGGGTTTGGTGAATCCTATTAAAGCTCGAAAAGTGTTGGCCTATGCTAACAGACATGGAATTGATATCCTATTGTTACAGGAAACGGATGCCACAAAGCGGGTATCGGACTCGCTTTCTCGCGCTTGGGGCCCACAGCTCTTCGCCACAGACTACTCTTCACAATCAAGGGGAGTGATGACAATAATACACCACAGACTGGGATTAACTGTCTCCAAGTCCAACGTTGACCCTGAGGGTCGATACATAATAATATGGGGAAATTTACATGGGCAAGAAGTCATTATTGTTAATACATATTGTCCCAACATGGATTAGCCGCAATTCTATCTGCAAATACTTACGCTGATAATGCCGACGGATGAAGCATGGGTGATATGGGGAGGCAATCTAAATACCATTCTTGATCCAGCAAAAGCCAGGACCTCCACAGTCCAGCGTTCTGACTCCAAAGCTGCACAAACTATCAAACAGGCCATGTCCATGCTGCCGCTCTCAGATGTATGGAGAGAAATGCATCCCTGTGATAGAGATTACACGTTCCACTCTCAGGTACACGGCTCGAGTTCCTGTATTGATTATTGGCTCTGCTCCACAGTCTGCATCCCTGAAACGAGGGAATGCACAATCCTCCCCCAGACATTGTCTGATCACTCCTCGATTGTTCTGGAGATTCAGATTGGAATGCCCGCATTGTCTCAGTGCACCTGGAAAATGCCTCTAGATATCCTGCGAGATGACAAATTACTAGAGCAACTGCAGATCGATGTGACAGACTTCTTTGAAAGCAATCAAGACTCAGTCAGCTCGCGTTTCACTGTCTGAGAGGCCTTCAAAGTATGGTTAAGGGAGTACCTGATTTCCAGCGTTCACGGCACACTGAAGGAAATTTACTTACAGCTATCCCGTACCGAGGAATGCATTAAGACAGCAGAGATTGCATACAGGGACTCGGCAGGCCCTGGTACCCTCGCCCCACTACATGATGCTTTAGCGGATTTTGCGACCCTCGTGGAAGTGAGGTCTGGTACATGATACAACCTACCAGGGCCAGAAGATACGGCGAAGGTAACAAGTCCGGAAGGATGTTAGCCAATTTAAAACCGAATACGGACACCGACGGATCACCAGTATAACAGACAAGGAGGGCGTCACACATGTGCACCATCAGAGGATGAACGAGGTATTTCAACGATTCTATATGGAGCTATTTGCAAACGCGGACCAAGTCTCAACAGACGAGGTGCAACAATACCTTGATTCCTTCCCACCACCTACATTAGACCCAGACGAACGAGCCAACATCGACCTCCCCCTGAGCCTGGAAGACAGAGGCGAACAAGGATCTTTTTAAAAAGTATTTTTATTGGCATTTCTTTAAACATAAACGTGGGGACTCAACAGTGTCCAGTATCAACCCCCATCCCTCCCCCCTGCCCCTGC
Source organism: Ambystoma mexicanum (assembly GCF_040938575.1). Lineage (NCBI taxonomy): Eukaryota > Metazoa > Chordata > Amphibia > Caudata > Ambystomatidae > Ambystoma > Ambystoma mexicanum. Next base: position 309,131,492 of record NC_090927.1, on the reverse strand, counting down.
ACCGGCCGCATCGTTCTTCGGTGTCCCACTGAGTCTCTATTCCCGCTTCAGAGTTCTCCTGTGAACAGGTCCAGTATTCAGAGTTTATGTGGACACCATTGGAGCATGTAGTCGCTTTGTAAATACTCTATCGCATCTCCCCAGTCTGTTGCAAATCTGTCAGTCTCCTTGTATATTGTATGTGATTCTTTCCATTGCCACATATGTCCATATCCTGTGCAGCCATTCTTGACTGGTTGGCGGTGATTTTCGTTTCCAGTTTTCAGCTATCGCTAGCCAGGCTGCTATGAGGAATCCCATAAAGTTTCTTTTTTGTGTCTTTGTGAGAGACCTGTCTCGAGGGTCCCACATGCCACACATCCAGATTTCCTCACCTAGGTTTGTCGTCTCTTTGAAGAGATTCTGCATTTGTGATTTCACCTCTGACCAAAATGGTTGCAGTTCAGTGCAGTCCCACCATATATGTCTCCATGACCCTACTGTGTCGCATCCCCTCCAGCATTTTGGTTGCGTGGCGGGATACATTTTGTGGAGTTTTTCCGGGGTATGGTGCCATTGTATCATTTTCGTCCAGGCTTCTCTCGTCTGGATCGACCTAGTCCACTTGGGGATTATTTGCCACATGTAAATCCATTGTTCCCTCGTTAGTTGTTTCCCTAGGATCTTTTCCCATTTCTTCATGTATTGTCACGTCATGGCTTCCGTCTGGGCGTTCAGGAACTTATATAGGGTGGAGACAAATTTCCTTTCGCCGGTTTGGGACATTATATACGTTTCGAACGGTCTCAGTGTTCTTGTCAATGCCTGTGTTATTCTTGGAGTTGTAAGCTAGTGGTTCAGTTGTTCGTACTGATATCTGTCCTTCTCCGTGAGGCCCAGTAAGTCTTGACATTCTTTGACTGTTCTGATTTGTTGTCCGTTCAGCATGTCTCCTACTTTTGTGCAGTCGAGGTCTCGCCATTTCTGGAATGCTCCCTTTCCCATCCTGGGGGGGGAATCTGGATTGTCTAGGATTGGAATGAAAGGGGCTGGATGTATTGCAAGTATTCCTTTCTTGGTCAATCTGTCCCATACGTTCATTACGGAGCTCATGATCTCCCTTATCTTGATGTTCTGGTGTCTGTGCTCGGGCTTACTCCATAGTAGGTGACGCAGATCAGACCTCGCTACAGCTCTATCCTGCGCTTCCCACCACTTGTCCGGCGTATTGGTGATCCATTCGTTCAGCACCCATAGTTGGGCGGCCTCGTAATATTTCTTGAAGTGAGGGAGTGCCATGCCCCCGTCTAGTTTCTGTGCCGTGAGCGCCTGTTGTGACAGTCTAGGTGTTTTGTTTTGCCAGATATATTTTGTGACTATTTTGGCTAGGGTCTTGAAGAATGTCGGCGGTATCTGAATCGGGAGTACTTGAAAGTAGTAGAGAAGTCTTGGGAGTATTGTCATTTTGATAGCAGTCTCTTGGTGGGGCAGAATAACAGTTAAGGGATTCCATCTGTTTAGGTCTCTTTTCACTTTTTCTATGAGCTCCGTGTAATTTCCTGCGTAGAGGTTCTTTACTGTGACCGTTAGGGTGAAATACTTGGGAATCACCCTGTCTTCCGCTGTCTGCAAGTAGAGATCCTTCGTCTTTTTGTAGATTGCTCGTTTGTCTCCTGCCAGAGCTATCACTGATGATTTCTGCCTGTTTATTTTTATGCCTGAGATTGCGCCGTATTCCTCGATTTGTTGGATGAGGAGAGGGAGTGTATTGATTGGGTCTGTTAGGGTCATCATCATATCATCTGCGTAAGCCGCTGTCTTGTGGATCTGTCGCCCATTTCCATGCTCTTTATCGTGGGTGTCTCTCTGATCTTTGCCAGTAGTGGTTCGAGGAAGACTGCGTAGAGCAGGGGTGATAGAGGACAACCCTGTTTGGTACCTCTTCCAATTCGGATCGGGTCCGAAAGTTCTCCATTCACTGCTATCCTGGCCATTGGTGAATTGTAATTGGCCTGAACCATATTTATGTATGAGTTGCCCATGCCCATTTTCTTCAGTGTCACGAAGAGCATTGTCCATTCTACCCGGTCAAAGGCCTTTTCCGCATCAACTGATAGTATTGCTGAGGGGATATTTGTGATTCCGACTTTCTCTATAAGATGAATTATTCGTCTAATGTTATCATGGGTTTTCCTATTCGGGATGAATCCTGCTTGTTCTTGATGAATTAACTTCAGGAGTAGTGGTGAGAGTCTATTGGCGAGCACTTTAGTGTAGAGTTTCGCATCGATATTAATCAGGGCTATTGGGCGATAGGAGCTCGGGTTTTCTGGGTCTTTCCCTTTCTTGTGGAAGACTAGGAACTTTGCTTCGTTCATGGAGGGAGTGATGTTGGCTGTGTCTTTGAAGGTGTTGAAGAGAGCCGTCAAGATAGGTGTCAATGTTCCCGCATATGTTTTGTAAAAGGCAGCTGTAAAACCATCCGGTCCTGGAGATTTATTCTTGGGAAGGTTTCCGATTGCCTTCGCGACCTCTTCTGGTGTTATTGGTTCGTCCAGTGCTGTTTTTTCGTCTGTTATGGTTGGGAGCGTGACTTCCTTTAGAAAGGCTCCCTGTTCCTGTTCGTTCGGGTTCTGTGATGTGTAGAGTTCCTGGTAATAGTCTCTAAATATTTCTTTGATATCTTTTGATTGCGTTCTTATTGACCCCTGCCGGTCTTTCAGTGTTTGCACCGTTTGGTTTTGCTGTTTGCCCTTTAATTGTCTCGCCAGTAGTTTGTCTGCTTTATTTGATTTCATCGCATACGAGTGCTTTGTGTTGAGAAGTTGTGCTTCCGCTCTATTAGTTCTGAGCGTGTCAATCTGGCTCAGGACGTGTTGGTATGCTCTCTTTATTTTCAGGGATGTGTTCTTGGACATCTCTTCTCTTATCTCTTCCAGTTTTTTTTCTAATTCGCTTTCCCATTTGTAGAGTTCTTTGTCTTTTTGAGCTTTTAGTGCTATGATTTGACCTCTTATCACCGCTTTAAAAGCTTCCCAAATTGTACTTGGTGATATATCTGGAGTGTCGTTGTTTTCGAAGTAGTCCTCTATCTTTTCCCTTATTGTTTCCTTCAGGGCCGGGTCGTGTACAGTATCTCTGGGGAGTGTCCAGCGCCAGAGACCTGACCGTTTACGTATTTTGGGGAGTGTGATCCATAATGGGGCGGGGTCTGACAGATATATGTCCTTTCTCTACATCTTGGATCTCGCCCATCAAGCTACCCGAGGCCCATATGTAGTCTATTCTGGAGCTTGTATTGTGTACATGCGAGTGGTACGTGTATCCACTGGTCGTTCCTTTGAGTCTCCGCCAAACGTCTTCTAGTGCCATCCGCGAACAAGGATCTTAAGTCAGGAAGAGCACCTGGGTCGGATGGCATGCCTGCCGACCTCTATAAGGCACTCGCAGAGGAACTTGTCCCCAAGCTTTCGGAAGTGTGGGAGGAATCTATGGAGAGGGGCTCCTCACCGGATACAATGAGAGAAGCCATCATTACGGTCCTATTAAAACCTCATAAACCTCCACAAAATCATTCCTCCTACAGACCATCATCGCTCATTAATATGGACCCCAAAATCTACCCTAAGGCCTTAATCAATAAATTGAACCCGTACATGACCAAATGAATACACCCGGACCAGTCTGGCTTCATACCTGGCCGATCAGCAGCCCTAAATCTGCGGAGATGCTTCGCTATAGCCTCTCAGATGGACCCCCAAGCAAAGGTAGTGGCGGTAACTCTAGACGCTGAGAAAGCGTTTGATTCTGTTTCATGGAAGTTTATGTATGCCATATTACACAAAATGGGATTTGGTCCTGAATTTCTCCGATCTATAAAATTGCTCTATTGCAAGCCAATTGCCAGAGTGAGGACCAATAAGACACGGTCACCTAGCTTCGAACTACAAAGGGGTACCAGACAAGGTTGTCCTTCTCCCCACTCCTTTTCGCTCTAACAATTGAAGGGATGGCGGCATACTTACGACACAAGCACTCCTGGAGAGGCATCCGGGTAATGGGGGCACCCCAGTTCATATCACTTTACGCAGACGACACCATGCTATATCTCAGAGACCCTGATATAAATCTTAAACAGTTATGCAGGATGTTAGGGAGAATTCTCTGTAAAGGCTAATTTCCCAAACCTAGTGAGTCCCCCAGCAGCTCTGCTGGATTTTTGGGGTTTATTTTTTTTTCTCCTGCTAAGAGTGAGACTCTTTTTACTCCCACTCTTAGACATGATTTGAGGTGTCCCTTTATATTTCCATGTGTTTTATGGGCTATGGGGTCTTATACTCCATAGGGTCTCATGTGTTTTTAATGTGGGTTACACAGCACCCTCCGTGCCGTAACCCAGGGGTGTCGTAGCGACCCCCCAACATAGACTCCATACCCTGGGACTGACTACTGTCTCCCAGGGCATGTAAAGTCACCACTGGCTTTACTAGTCCCAAATTATGAACAGAAACCAGTACACACCATCATATTGTGGACGTACTGGTCGGGGCAATTCGATTGCCCCGGGGTCTGTTCGAGGGGGCACGTCCCCTGATCGAGTTTTGGCTGGTGGCAGTGGATACTACTTTTTATATTCGACCGCGAATATATCTCTATGGGATTTTCCCATTGTTCGAGGCTACCAACTTTAATTATTTAACTCTTATAGCCTCGAACATACCGCCGGTTTATTTATTTAATATTAATTCACCGGTTGGTATTTTTTGCCAGTACTCGATTCTGAAATGCCGTTTGTGTTCTCTTCTGTGACTCCAACCCAAGTCGAGCCCTTTGTTCCACTTTTTGGCGGGCTTCTCCACAGAAGCCTCCAAAAGTGGTGCCACTCTGTCTGGGTACCACAGGGGGTGTGGGAGGGGGTTTAGGCACCCTGGACTGAGTTACCGTGGTAACTCAAGTCGCACTCTTGTGTGATTGGCCCAAGTGGTGAGCCGGCCGGCTCACCACTTAGCATGTTTGATTGACAGCTAGGCTGAATGAATGGGGGTGTGCTGCATAAAAGCAGGGCTTTGGGGACTGGAACTTCAGAAGTCGCCACAGGACCTAAGAATCCGAGGAGGGAGAAGCTGAGCCGACCTGCAACGACACCACCGGTGGAGCCCTGCTGGACCGTCTCACCACTTTTCCCCAACGACAGAGGAGATCTCCAGTCCAGAGTGTCTTCTTCCTTTGACTGGTGGGGATAACCAGTTTTGCCTTCTTTTCACCTTCCTGGAGCATCTCGTGGCCGCCTTGCCCGTGCCAAGCACCCTGGCAACCAGAATACCATGGCTTACCACTACCACGAAGAGAAGGGTAGTACCTTTTTCACCGAAGGAACTCCGTGGCTGGTTTCTTCCCTGGCAGTGCAACGACCTTCTGCTTTCCTCCACAGCGAGACCTCCTCTTCCTCTGGACGAAACACTGACTTGCAACCGCTGCCAGGAACAACTGCCCCCGCTGGAGCTTCCTTCACACTTAAGGTACTGTGTCCCGCTGGCTTCCCTTGCGACAGATCGTTCGGGGTGACAGTAAAGCCTCGACTTTCTAACCTGGGATGGTCTGGGACAACCTAGCTAACTTTTCCTGACTTTAATTTCATTCTTTGTGTGCGAACTATCTACAAGACTCTTTAGGCATAACCCCACTGTGTGAACCTGGACCCCTTCTGCTTGCTCTCTCCAAGAGTGGGCCTTGCAATTGACTCCCTTGCTCTCCAGTAGAACTCTGCCTATCCTGCCTTACTGTGGTTCTTTAAAAAGTATTGAAATTTGTGTGCTTCCATAACTCTGCCTTTTTCCCCTCCCTTTTTGATAACTTATTAGAGTGCCATCTTATGTTAAGCGCTCACTTCTGTCTGAAAATAAGTGGTGTTTCTCACTAAGACTTGTCTAATAAGTAATAAGGGCTGTATGGGATACATTACTCACCGTAATCGTATTTCTGATGCTTGTACCTGCTTAGATTCACATGCTGTGCACAGGCCGACATCTAGTGGAAGCTGCAGAGTATTACAGTTTGTTTTTCGAAACTCGAAAATGGGCATCTACACAGGGCGTGCCAGTAATGCTATCCCTAGTGTGATGTCCACTGTACCCATGATCCCTCACGCGTCTAGGATCCTCAGATTGTATTTTTTCTGACATGAGGTAGCATGAGGAGTAGCTTGAGTACAGATGATCCAAGCAGATAGAAGACAGATAAGATAAGACTACAAGCATCCATGCGCCTTCTCTCAGGGGAGGAAGGGTGGGTCGCATGTGAATCTAAGCAGATACAAGCATCAGAAATACGATTACGGTGAGTAATGTATCCCTTCTGAGGCTTGTGGAATCTGCTTAGATCACATGCTGTGCATAGATTAGCAAGCAGTGTTAGAAGGAGGTGGGATTTGAGAAGGGTCATGAGCAAATAAATGTCTTAGAACCGCTTGTCCCACTTGAGTATCTGTCTTGGAATGGGTGTCAATGCAGTAGTGCTGAGTAAAAGTGTGAATAGAGCTCCAAGTAGCTGCTTTGCAAATGGTGTCAAGGGGAACATTTGCAATGAAAGCCAGAGTGGCCCCAATACCTATTGTCGAGTGGGCTCTGGGCATAAAAGGCAACGTTTTGTCAGAAAGAGAGTAACACAACTGGATACAGTTGACAATCCACTTGGAGATGGCACCCTTAGAGACGCAATCTCCCTCTTTGCCTGCGGCTACGGAGACAAACAGTTGATCTGTTTTCCTAAGCGGTCTGGTCTTGTTTACCTAGTAAAGGACCACCCTACGCACATCTAGGGTGTGTAGTTTAACCTCAGCCGAGCTTTGTGGGTTTTGGAAGAAAGTCGGAAGCTCTATGGACTGGTTTACATGGAATTTAGAAATAAACTTAGGTGAGAACCTAGAGTGTGTCCATAAAACCAGTTTATCCTTATGAATAGTAAAGAAAGGATCCTGCACTGACAGAGCCTGAATTTCACCGACCCTTCTTATGGATGTAATGGCTACTAAGAAGGCAGTCTTATAGGTCAGGTGTTTGAGACTTGTCTTATGCATGGGCTCGAATGGGGGGCCCATGAGTTTAGATAGCACCACGTTCAGGTCCCATTCAGGATGACGTCTCTTTACTCCCTCCATGAAGGCTTTAACCACGGGTACCTTCCACCACGACACCTTGCTATGTGAGGTGGTGTACGCTGACAGTGCTGCCAGGTGTACCTTTAGTGAGTTGAAAACCAACCCTGCGTCCAGCAGGTGGAGCATGTATGTCACGATTGTGGAAGGAGTGCAATCAACAGGGTTGATTTGTTTATTCTGGCACCAGATAACGAATCTCTTCCATTTGTCGAAGTAGCAATGCCTCGTGTTCGGTTTCCTAGACTCTTTTAGGATGTCCATACACCTCTGTGGTAAATTGAGATGTCCAAACTCTATGACCTCAGGAGCCATGCTGCTAGGTTCATGGAGTTGGGTAGAGGATGCACCTTCTGACCTTGGTGCTGGGACAAAAGATTGTACCAGCCCGGGAGTTTGATGGGATCGCACACCGAGAGTCTGCGTAGGTGTGGAAACCACAGTTGTCTCGCCCACATGGGAGCAACTAGGACGAGCGTCATCGACTCTCTGTTCATCTTGTTCACCACCTTCCTGATGAGGGGAGTTGGTGGAAAAGCGTACGCAAACATCCCTGACCAGTTAATCCACAGGGCGTTCCCCTGGGAGTCTGGTTGGGGGAACCTGGATGCAAATCCTGGGCACTGTCTGTTTTCGCTTGTGGCTAATAGGTCTATAGTGGGGAAACCTCACTGAGAGAAGAGATCTTCTACGATTTCTCTGTGTAGACACCATTCGTGTTCCTCCGGAAGGGGATCTCTGCTCAAAGCGTCTGCTAGAGAATTGAGATCCCCTGGAACATGTTGAGATGACAGAAAGATGTTCCGTCTGAGTGCCCATATCCAAATTTTCTGGGCAAGTCTGGACAGATTTGGCGAATGAGTCCCTCCTTGCTTGTTCAGGTAGAACATGTCTGTCGTGCTGTCCGTCGGGATCTGCACCGACAGGTTCAGTAGGTGGGGTGCGAACGCTTGAAGTGCTCTGAAAACTGCCAGAAGCTCTAGCAGGTTGATGTGATTCTTGGCCACTGTGTGAGACCAGAGACCCTGATCTGTGTGGTGGAGATGGTGAGCTCCCCATCCTGTCAGGCATGCGTCCGTCGTGACTACCGCCTGTATCTCTGGATCGTAAAAGGGTTTCCCCTTGGATAGATTGTCTCTTGTCCACCAGTGGAGGCTTTGTACAAGTGTTGGCGAAACGACCACTAGATCGTCCCACTGACCACTTGCCGGAGACCACAGTTTCGCCAACCATTCTTGCATGGGACGCATGCGCAGGCGCGCGTGGGGGACCAGGTAAATACATGACGCCATCATGCCCAGCAAACGCATTGCTTTGCGTACTGTTATCTGGCGACCGGTTTGATATTGCGGAATTTGCAGTAGTATATTACGAATTCTTTCCTCTGAAGGAAAAGCCAACCCCTCTTGAGTATTTAGAACAGCTCCTAAGAACTGCTTGGAGTTGCTGGGCACCAGACTTGATTTTTTCTCGTTTATGGAGAAGCCCAATACGGAGAGGAGGTCGATCGTTCTTTGAATGTTTGTCCTGCAAATTACTGGGGTCTCCCCCGTGATGAGCCAGTCGTCCAGATAAGGGTACACTGGGATTGCCTCCCTGCGTAGGTGTGCCGCCGGCACCGCCAGTACCTTGGTGAATACTCTTGGAGCCGAGGCTATCCCAAAGGCCAGTACCTTGAACTGGTAGTGCTGACTGTCCACCTTGAAGCGCAGATATTTTCTGTGCGCTGGGAACATGGAAATATGAAAATAGGCATCTTTCATATCCAATGTTCCCATGTAATCCCCCTTTTTTAGGAGGGGAATTACCTCCTGGAGAGTAGTCATGCGAAATATTTGGGGCTTGACATACTTGTTTGCAGGCCGTACGTCCAATACTGGGCGCATTGTCAAATCTTTTTTTGGCACAAGGAAGTAAGTTGAATAAATACCCTTGTTTACCTGGTGTCCAGGGACGAGTTCTATCTCGTCCTTTGCGAGAAGATTTTCGATCTCTTCGAGTAGGATCTTCTGGTGGTCTAAGGAGTGTATTCTTTGTCGTGGAGGTTGGTTTCGGGGACGCTCTAGGAGTTCTATGCAGTATCCTGTGGACAGCACCCATCTGTCTGATGTGATCCCTTCCCAAGCTTGGGTGAAGATGGAAATGCGTCTCCCTACTGGGGATGCGTGAGAAGGGACCCTGAACGGAGCGTCACTGTTTTGGTGGAGGCGTGACCCCTCCTTTATTGGGACTGCCTCTACCCCTACCACAACCTCTTTTGTTACCCCTGCCATAACTCTGGGTAGACTGCTGGTTAGTGTTCCATGGAGTACCCTGGCCTTGGGAATAGTTTGAGCCTCTTTGGGAGTTTTGTCCGCGAGGCCGAAGAAAATTGCCATTCCCTCTCTGGTTAGGGGGTTTGTTGGTTAGTTGCCCTAGGGACTTTAGTGTCTCGTACTCGTCCTTGGCATTCTTCAGCGCGTCCTCGACCTCCTTTCCAAACAATAGATCCGGCTCCACCAGCTTATCTATCAATGATGCTTGGGTCTCGGCCTTGAAACCAGACTGCCGTAGCCAAGCATGCCTCTTGATGACCGTGCTTTCAGCAATTAATCTGCCAGCGTTATCCGTGGCATCAAAGGCTGATTTTAAAATGCAACCTGACACGGCTGTCCCCTCTGCCGAAACTCGTGCCAATTGGCTTTTTAAGGGTTCTGGGGCGGAGTCTATGAGAGCCGGGACTTCTTTCCACTGGTGGCAGTTGTAACTAGCCAGCAGGGTGGTGGAGTTGGCGATCCTTGCCTGGTAGGCAGAAGTGGAGGCTACTTTCCTGCCCAAGCCATAAATCTTCTTGCTCTCCTTGTCGGGGGGAGCTTCGGACGATGACAAGGGTGTTCCCGCCCTCTTACGGGTGTTTGCAACAACCAGGGAGTCCGGGTTGAGATGTCCCCTTATGTACAGTGGGTCAGATTGGGCTGCCCTGAAAAGCTTTTCAATTCTGGGGTTTACTGCGCTAGTGAGATTGGGGTTAACAAGGGAAGGGTCTATCCTCCTTTGTATTGACTTAAGGATAGGGATGGCCTGAGCAACAGGTCTCCTTTCTCCCACCATTTCCTCTGCAAAATCCCGCTCTTCCTGAGCACCTTGGGTGTCAATGTGGAAGTGCTGTGCCGCTCTGGACAGGACCCCATTTAGGAGAGGCTGGTTGTCGACAGGGGAGTCGGTAACCGTGGGCTCTTTCTCTACCGGGGAATCTACCCTGTATGTATCTGGGTCGTCGTCGTCCTCCTCCTCCTCCTCCTCTTGGTCCTCATCATCCCCATAATAGCCCGTCCCAGTTTGTTCTTCGAACATGCTCACGTCTGGATCCTCACCAAAGGATGGATCTTCCTGATATTGAGAATAGGGCTGTATATAGAAGGGGTCTGAAGACTGAGTTGGTGCTTCACCCCGGGACTTCTTACTTGGGGGTATAGGATCCTTATAGCCTGAGGGAGTTGACCCTTCTGGGGTATAAGAGAAAGTGTTCCGGGTTTTTGGCGTAGAAATCTGCCAATGATGACATTGTTGACATTACTCTGTCTATGTCATCACTGGACCATTCCCTTGAACTGGGAATAACTATTCTGGAGTGCTTTCCCTGTTTCATCCTGACTAGACCTATTGGCCTGAACAGGGGCATTAGGGACAAGAGACTGACACTTGTCCGTCTGTTTAGGTGGAGTAGAATGTAGTTCAGGAGTGGACTGCTTACTTCGTTGTTTTTCCCCCTCCCCGCGGGTGGAAGAGTGTTTCCCCGATTTGTGGGCCCTATCAGAGCTTTTAGATGCCTGGCGCCGAGATTCGGGGGTAGAGTCCCTGTTTCTGGAGAGTGTAAGGGATTCGGTAGCAGCCTTCGCGCTGCCTGCAGACGCCGACTCCTGGAGTGCGGCCTGGGGGTAGAGGTTGGCGTCGTCCTCCGACGACCGAACCTCAGTCACTAAGGGGAGCGAGGCACTCTTAGCAACAGTGGAGGGTTGCCTGGTGTCATGAGGCGATCTCGAACGTGAACGCCCAGAGGACACTGACTCGGTGGACCGTTCTCTACGTGCCTCTTTCTGAGAACTCGACGTGCGCGTCGAGTCTCGTGGACCTTTGTTTGCTGGAAGTGGTGTGGGTAGCGCTCGTGTCGCCGGGTGTCTTCCCCATAGCTGCCCTGCCGGACAACCTTCCGAGGTCGGGGACTTGCGCTTGGCTGTCCATCGACGCCACATTGCCCTCGCCGTCCGAAAGTACGGCGTTGCTGCCATCGCTGAAGGCACCCTCCGCGGCCATGGCCTCTTGTCGCCTGGCGTGGAGGGCCCAACGCTTTGTCGAACGGTCCTTAAGGGTCTTCGGTTTGAACCGACTGCACGCTCTGCAATTCGCCTCGGGGTGGTCCCTCGGCAAGCAGAGGTTACATGTGGCGTGTCTGTCAACCCAAGGATACTTGCGGTTGCACTTGGGGCAAAATTGAAAAGGGGTACCCTCCATAAGCACCCTGTGGCAGTGGGCTGGGAGTGTAGGAATATAAGCAATGTACCTATATTAATCAGAGTGTAGGATATGTGCCACCCCCCACTCTCCCTACTTGCAGGGCCGAGTCCAGAGGACTTCCGAGGCCCGGGCCGAGGCCTTCTGAGGCCCAAATCCGTCGCTGTAGTTCGACGGTTGACTTTTCTCCGATCCGGCGTCGAGTGTCTATGTTCGGAGACTCGACGTATAGGTGGAATAAATGGGGAAATATATAACAATATTTGCAAAATCTGACTAAGTCAGGGAACTCCGCTCAGTGCTTCCGACCAGCATGGCGGAAAAAAACAATCTGAGGATCCTAGACCCGTGAGGGATCATGGGTACAGTGGACGTCACACTAGGGATAGTATTACTGGCACTCCCTGTGTCGACGCCCATTTTCGAGTTTCGAAAAACAAACTGTAATACTCGGCAGCTTCCACTAGAGGTCGGCCTATGCACAGCATGTGATCTATGCAGACTCCACAAGCCTCAGAAAAATATATATATAATAGTGACTGTGTGCTAAATTTACTTACCTCTTTTGTGCTAGTGTAATTTACAAGTGTGTCTTTAAATAAATAATTATATACTTTTACACCAAAGCTCTGGTCAGTGTTTGCTTGTGCTACTGTATCTCTGTACCTATTGTGTATACTCTTCATACTGCCTAACCCTTCTTGAGGGAAGTCTGACTGCTCAGCCACAGCTACCAAGTGAATCTGTGTGGTACAGACTGCTACCAAGTGGGTTTACTGCTTACTCCTGTAGTCTTAATCTTTTTGCAGTGGTCCCTAAGGGAACTGCACAGGTTTCTGCCTAACACAGGATGTTGAAGTTTTCAGTAAACACTCGGGGTACAAGATAAATCAAGCCAAGTCTGAAATCATCCCTTTGTCTGACTCCACGAGTAGATTTGCATCCATGGAGGGCTTCTGATGGTCTCCAACCAGCACGAAATACCTGGGAATAGTAATGGCAACAGATAAACAAACCCTTTACATTAACAACTATGTGCCATTCCTAACATTGCTGGAACACAAGCTCAATGTCTGGGTAAAGTTGCCACTGTCCATGTATGGCCGTATCTCCCTACTCAAGATGGTGGTGGTGCCGAAGCTGTTATACCTGTTCAGTGGAATACCAATATGGCCAGGATCTAAAAAATGTTATACCCTACGAAGTAAGGTGACCAGCTTCGTCTGGGGAAGGGGTCACACCTGAATGAGTTGGACAAAGCTATGCGAGAGTCATGACACCGGAGGGTTGGCGGCTCTGGATTTTCTCCTATACTATAACTTTGCACAAGCATACGTTGCCAAGTTCTGGTACAACACCAAAGAACAGTTCAGCACGTCCAAGCTGAAGAGTTTGCGGCTTCGCCGTTCGATCTAAAGAGCATGATATTTGCCAGGATTGCAGAGGAGAAAGTGCTAGCAGACCCATTATCCTCAACAGTGTGAGCATGGTCATGGATACTTGAGAGTGGGATGTGACACTCCATATTGGCCACATCTGCCGCTGTGGAATTACCCTGCTCTTGAACCTACTATGGACAGTACCATTAAAAAAAGATGGGACCCGAATATGGAGGCCAAAATAAGTGACCTTTTTCCTGAAGGGAGGTTCCTTACAGCTGCGGAAATCCAAACTAGAACGGGCCCCGGCCTAATCACGACCCTGCAATATAAACAAATGAAAGCGGTATGCAGGAAAAAATGGGTATCCTTCCCGAACGCACCACCAATACATAAATTCTTATCTGACATCCTAAATCAGGAAGGCTTCACCAGTAACGTCCCTACTTTGTACAGAGCAATACAACGTAATGCCCCATCCCGGAATGTCATGAAAAGCAAATGGGAAAGGGACCTACACGTGACAATCACCGAACAACAATAGGTGAACTACTGCAGGTATACTAAATCTGTCTCGCTATGTACTAACTTTAGGTTGATACAGTTCAAAATTCTAAATCACCTGCATATCACTCCGCACAGGATAGCCACATTCAACCCAGATAAACGAACCACATGCCCCAAGTGTAGTGCAGCAACTGCTGATGCGATACACATGTATTGGGAGTGCCCTACAATAAAGCGATTCTGGGAAGAGATAGCAGCAACCATGAGTGAAATTTTGAAAATCCATATCCCAGCAACACCACTGAACTATCTACGGGGGGACATAGGTAAGGTCTCCACGAAGACCCGTAGACTATTCACAATAGGAGGAGCTGTGGCAAAGCGAAACATCCTGAAGAAATGGAAATCCAATACCCACCCTACGCACAGACTTTGGCTCAGAGACCTCATAAATGTTCAAGACAGCGAAGAAGCATATATCCGTGGCATACAAACTATCTCCAGACCGAAGGACATCTGGGCCCCTCTCAGGGAATACCTACAAAAGGCAGCAGATGTACACGATGACTGAGCTGCTTAGAGCAGCAGCCAATAAGTTATATAATGCTATCCCTTTATTCCCCCCCTCCTTTTCTGATATTCTCAAGTTTTGTAATAATGTCTATGTAAGACTGATGGAATATTCTTGTTACAAATATCCAATGTTGAATTACGAGGCTCTTTTATCGATATATCCCATATGTTTAATGTCAGTTTAAAAATAAAGTTTAAAAAAAATTGATTTGTTAGCCACCCGTTGACTTATCCTGGCTTGTGGATTCCTATAGTGTGCCTGTATCATTTGCACAAAGTTTGGCCCCGGTCCCACCCTCAATAATGTTTGTTCCATGAAGGCCCAGTTGACTCGATCAAATGCCTTTTTGGTGTCTAACATCATCAGGCAGGTGGGAGTGGCCTCTTCCCCGCATTGTTAATCACATGCAATACCTTTCTTATGTTGTCAATCGTGTTCCGGCCCTGAATGGACCCGGTTTGATCCTGTATCACCAGCCCCGGCAATATCCCTTCCAGTCTTGCTGCTAACACCCTTGCGTATAACTTGCCATCCACATTGATGAGCGCTGTGGGTCGATATGAGGAACACACATGCGGGTTCTTCCCTGCCTTTGGGATCAGGGTGATCTGTGCCATGTTCATGGATGTAGTGACTTCGCCTGTCTCTCTGAAGTGGTTGAATACGTTTGTGAGAATTGGGGCCAGTGAGTCACTAAATGTTGTGTAGAATATCACCATTAGGCCATATTCCCCGGGCCTTTTTAATTCGCCTTAAACCAAGCTATCACCCTTTGTACCTCTTCCAACCCTAAGTGCTCCTCTAGCTGTTCCCTTTGTTCGGGTGTTACCCTAAGCCCTTCCCAACCTGCCAGATAAGTAGTTTGTTTCCCTCTTTCCTATATAGCACTGCGTAGAAATCCCTTACAATGTTTCTCTTGGCTCCTTCGGTCCCCATTTGCCTGCCCCCTTTATCCTCCAGCGAGTCTATAAACGATTTCTGTTCTTTAGCCCTCATTTGTCTCACCAGCGCTGTTCCCACTTTGTTGCCCTGTTTGTCTGCTTCTCAGGAGTGTTCTCAACTACTTTATTCGTCAGCTGCCCTCTCGCATGCGGTAATTCCCTCGCCACTTTCTTTGTACCTTTTTCTTTGTGCCTTTCCTCTAGTTCTATCTCTACTCTAGGACCTCCTCCACCTCCCTCCGCTTCTCTCGCATCTTCTTTGCTGCTCCTATGAGTAACCCCTTTATGTGCTGCTTGAACGCATCCCATCTTTCCCCTGGGTTACCACCCCCCTTCCCTTCACCCCCATCAAGTTCCCGCATTTCGTTCTCGATCTGTTGCCTCACTTCCTGGTATCTGATTAAGTAATCCTCCAGCCTCCATGCCCCTATCCCTCTCCTGGTGTTGCCACCCTCCCATTCTAGTGTGACCGGCGCATGATCTGACAATGTCTTGTTGCCCATTTGTATACTACTGGTCGCTTGGACTATGCCTCGGTTTGCCATCAAGTAATCCATTCTGGAGTAGGTCTTGTGGACGCGGGAGTAGTAAGAGTAATCTCTTTCTTGTGGATGTCTTGTCCTCCACACATCGCAAAGCCCCTCCTCCCAGAGCATGGCCAGCAACTGCCTGGACATCGTCCCCGTTGAATGTATCCTCAGCACCCCCGACCTATCCCATACAGGGTCTGCTGCCAGATTAAAATTCCCCGCTATGACCATCTCCCCTTCCCCAAATTTTCTAAGCTCTTCCAGGAACCCCTCCAAGAATCCTTCTTGAACCTGGTTCGGTGCGTAGAATAATGCCCAAGTGTACCTCTCGCCCCCTATTTTCCCTTTCACCAGCATAAATCTCCCTTCTGTGTCCAGTTTCACCCAGATCTCCTCGATTCTAATGCTTTTGTGGATTAGAATTGCCACCCCAGCGCGCTTAGATCTTGCCGTGGCATGGTACACCTGTGGGTAGCCCCAGCTGTGCATGCGCCCCTCATCTTCCTTCATTAGGTGCGTCTCCTGTAGGCACACTATTTCTGGTTCCTCCTTGTCCAGATCTCTCAGGACTGCTACCCTCTTGCTGGGGCTGTAAAGCCCCTCACATTCCAGGACCTCAATCTATACATCCCGCTTTAGTTAGTTTTCCCCCCCCCCCCCCATCATATCCCCCGGCACAGTCTGGGTCCTTTGTGTGTTTGAGCCGTCCCCTCCTTGTCTCTCCCCACCCTTTAGACTGGTTATGTTCCACCCCTACTGTTATCCCTTGATCCTTGTCCAGGTTCTTGACGTGCCTTCCCCTGATGAACCGTGAGTGGTATTGCGCTCCCCCCGCCCTTCTAACCCCTACTTCTTACCGAACATCAGCCTATATTCTAGTCCTTTATTTACATTTACTGCGAGTACCGACTTCACATGCATTGCTCCTCCTCAGGCTTTCCTTGCCTTTTTCATCGACCAGCTCTGCATCCCGGGTCGAGCCTCCAACGTTGCTCTTTGCATGTGGGTTCCCATATTCTCACCTCCTTTGAGGCCATTCCCAGGGCCCCCAGTTCATCCTCTACCTGGGCGACCATCTTTTCTTCGTTGCCCATGCGGAATTGTATCCGTGTCGGAAAGAGCCACCTGTATCTTAGTTTCCTCTTATTTCCTCAGTTAATGACTTGAGAGCGCGTCTCCTCGCCAGTGTGGCCTGGGACAGATCTTCATAAAGCCGTATTTCGCTTTCCCTCACTTGCATCTTGCCCTTTGCCCTGGAGGCCCCTATTAACTGTACCTTATCCTTTAAGTTGTGCATTTTGACTAAGACGTCTCGAGTCTCGCCCTTGGGTCCATTCTCCTGCTCCCCACTATGCGCTCTCTCTATCTCTATGTTCTGGGCTGCCTCTCCTTCCACCAAAGACTCAAACAGTTCTCATATGCAAGCCTCCAGGTCGTTACCCTCCACTCCTTCCCCCAGGTTTTTGATCCATATATTGTCCCTTCTCGACCTGTTTTCCAGGTCCTCACACCCCTCCTCCAGCACCCAGAGTCGCTCCTTGGTCTCCTTCGTTTGTTGTGTCCAGTCAGGCTCTTTTGCGTTAAGCTCCGTTAGGCCCCCTTCCATCTCCATCACACACACTCCCAATGCGTCAATGTTCTTCCGGTTGTTCTTGATGGCTTGCGATAGCTCCTCTCTGATGCTCGCCCCCTCTGCCTTGACCATGTCTGTTAGTTGCCCTTTGAATTTGGCCAGGACCGACAGCAGGTCTTCTTTGGTGAGCGATATTGCACCAGTGTTCTGTTCCGCCGCGCTGCCAAATGGAATCTTCGTTTGCATGTGGCCCTTGACGAGTCCTTCCTGCTCACGCTCACCCAGATAAAGATTCTTTCTTTTTTCAGTCCCATCAGCGTTGTTGTTCCATTGCTACGAGACCCCTTGTTCGCCGTCCCCCATCTATATCAGGTCTCTTGGAGTGTGTTGCTCCCGTCCGTTTACTGCTCCTCTGCCGTTAACTTGACTGGGCTGTTGTGCCTTCCTCTGCCTCTCTTGCTTTGCGGGCCTCTACTCCTTTCCCCCGCCTCGGTGTTGTAACCCTTCGCACCTTGTACCACTGGCTCTTGCTTTGCCCGCTCCTGGGGTCTCCCCACTTTCTCTTCTGGGTTGGTCCTTTAACGCCCTGCCAGGCTTTTGGGGCTCCTTCTCTGATGGAGGGCTTAAGTGCTGGTATGTAGGTTAGTTCTCAGGCCCCCCCAACGGTTGCTCGGGGAGGAGGCGCTTTAGTCCTCTGTCCCCCAGTGTTTGCCTCGCTCAGTGTTAGCCAGGTATGTTAGGGACAGGCTCCTAACGCCAATTCTTATGCACGGGTGGTGTTCCGTGTTCTGGGGCCTGCACAGCCCTCCTCCGCCAGGCTTGACCTTGCCTGCTCTTCCTGAGGCTTCCCTGTGCCTCCTTGGCTGATTGGTGTCTCCGCTGTGTGCCCTTCCGATTTAATCTCCTGGGCTTACAGTAGCACTGATGTGCAGTCGGCTCCTTGCAGCCCCCCCCTCCTGCCCACCTTGGTCCTGCTGGCGCTGGTCTGCGGCCTCTTCTGCTGTCCCCTGCAGTCCAGGGGGGGGAGGGGGGGGGAGATCAGCCGGGCCCCTCTCTGTGTCACAACTACTTTGTATGCCGGCAGGGTCCGGGGGCCATCCCCGTTCAGGCAGCGTTTCTGCACGCCACAGCGAGTCACTCCAGGAGCTCTCGGGAGGATAGCTCAGAGCAACGTGCTCGCCTTGGCAGCAAGACACGGAGCACCACAGGTTCGATCCCCGGGTCAGCGCTGAAAATCCTCTGGGTATTAAACTAGTTATAAATAACCTATCATGTCATATCTCCTGCTGGTGCCCTCGTCCTGCGCTCTGCTGGGCTCTGCTGGGCTCGATTTCCGGCGATGCATCCTCCCCTCCGGCTCTCCTTCAGCATGTGCCTCAGTGTCTCCTCTTTCCATGGGCCTCCTACTGAGCCCCGTTCCGTGGTCCCTCCTCCTTGCCAGCCTCCTCACCTCCCTTCGGGGCCCGCTGTCCTCCGCCTCTGCCTCCTGCACTCCCTGCTGCTTAGGTTCACCACGCAGTGACTCAGCTGCATCTCTGGCACTCCTCTACGCTCCCTATTGGTGCCTCGTCTGGCCCTCGTCGGGGGGGGGGGCTTCCTGCTGGGTGCCGGACCTTCCAGTTGATTATGCTACCCACCTTCTCTGGCTGCTCTCCGCTGGCCTCTCTGGCTCTCCCGGGTCTCTACACTTGTTGAGAAGGGCTTGTCTCACACATTTGCATACCGCCTCCAGCAGTTCGCACTCACTGCCGGACAACTCTCTCCCTTGCTGCTCTCTGTGCCCCAGCTCAGGGACAGTCGCCCTCCCTCAGGACTCGCTGCATCCTGGCGCCATTTCCTCTCTCTGCTTGCTGCAGCTTCGGTTGCTCCTCTCCCTTTGTAGTTCGTCGGCGTGTAGTATTGTTCCGCTGCAGAATGCTCCCCGCAGTTATTTACATCTATTTTCCGGAGTGCCTGATGTCAGATTACAGTGCGTTTCCCGGGCTGGGACGGAGCTCCACCAAAGCACGTACACTCAGCCCGCCATCTTGGTCACACCCCTGAGACGTATTTTTTAACCAAATGGGCTAGTCCTGCCTATATAGGGTTTTTTAGCGTTTTCGATGAAGATTGTCGAATTGTCGGCTACGGAATGATCCAAAGTCTCGTCTACTGACGTGCAATGTTCGGGAATGGATTTAGTCACAATGTCTGTTCTGTCTTTTGACAGTCGGGGCCTGTCATGTGCCGATCGGGCCCTCGAGTGCCCAGAGGACAGCGATTCTGCTGAACTCTCCCTAGACGTTGTACTTGGGCTTTTGTTAGACAAACGTGTCGAGTGTCATTCCCGTAGCAAGGCCGCCGGCCTGTCTAATGGGGTCGGGCCTGCACTTGGTAAACTGAAGTATCCCCATCGCCTTTGCCGTCAGATAATCTGAAAGTCCCATCTACGTCCATGGTGGCCTGGACCTGCATGGCGTGGTGGGTCCAGCGCTTGGTTAAACGGTCCTTTAACGTCTTGGGTTTAAGAGCCTATAGACTCGACGCGTTCCCTTCAACGTGATTCCAAAGGAGACAAAAGCTACACACCAGGTGTTTGTCGACCCAAGGGAATATTCTGTTGCACTTAGGGCAAAATTTGAAAGGGGTTCTATCTATAATGGAAAGACACGGCAGCTAAGCGAGAATGGTGTACGAAAAGGGGTAAATAAATTCTGAAATGTCCTCCCCCCTCTCACCCTACTGTGTGGGCCAAAGCCCGAAGCGGCCTTCCAAGGCTGTACGGATCCGTTGATGGGAGTCTTCGGCGGTTGTTTCTTCACCGCCGTCGGATGTTCTATAGTCGGTGATGTAGAATATAAAGGATAGGAAGAGAAACTGTCTCTAATTTGTATAAATCAATGGCGGTATGCCAAAAGGAGAACTCAAAGAACATCCGCCTACGATGGAGGAAAAAAGCAATCTGAGGGAGCTCGACGCGTGAAGGACCATGGGTACAGTGGACGTCACACTAGGGATTACTGGCACGCCCTAGGTCGACGCCCATTTGAGTTTCGAAAAACAAACTAATACTCTGCAGCTTCCACTGGATGTCGGCCTATGCACAGCATGTGAATCTAAGCAGATACAAGCATCAGCAATATGATTACGGTGAGTAATGTATCACAATCATATTTCTGATGCTTGTATCTGCTTAGATGCACATTCTGTGCATAGGCCGACATCCAGTGGAAGCTGCGTAGTATTACAGTTTGTTTTTCGAAACTCAAAAATGGGTGTCGACCTAGGGCGTGCGAGTAATACTATCCCTAGTGTGACGTCCACTGTACCCATGATCCCTCACGTGTATAGGACCCTCAGATTGTATTTTTTCTGACATGAGGTAGCATGAGGAGTAGCGCAAGTACAGATTATCCAAGCAGATAGATAGATAAGACGACAAGCATCCATGCGCCTTCTCTCAGAGGGGAGGAAGGGCAGGCGCATGTGAATCTAAGCAAATACAAGCATCAGAAATACGATTACGGTGAGTAATGTATCCCTTCTGAGGCTTGTGGAATCTGCTTAGATCGCAAGCTGTGCATAGATTAGCGAGCAGTGTTAGAAGAAGGAGGTGGGATGTGAGAAGGGTCATGAGCAAATAAATGTCTTAGAACCGCTTGTCCCACTTGAGTATCTGTCTTGGAATGAGTGTCAATGTAGTAGTGCTGAGTAAAGGTGTGAATAGAGATCCATGTAGCTGCTTTGCAAATGGTGTCGAGGGGTACATGTGCAATGAAAGCCAGAGTGGCCCCAGTGCCTCTTGTAGAGTGGGCCCTTGGCGTAAAAGGCAGAGTTTTATCTGAAAGGGAGTAACACAGCTGGATACATTTGACTATCCATTTTGAGATGGCACCTTTAAAGACGCGATCTCCTTCTCTGCCTGTAGCTACGGAGACGAACAGTTGATCTGACTTTCTTAGCGGTCTGGTCCGCTTAGAGGACCGCTCTTCGCACATCTAGTGTGTGTAGTTTCACCTCAGCAAAGCTCTTGGGTTCTTGGAAGAAGGCCGGTAGCTCAATGGACTGGTTAACATGGAATTTTGAAATGAACTTAAGTGAGAACCTAGGGCGAGTTTGTAGAACCAGTTTATCCTTATGAACAGTAAAGAAAGGATCCTGCACTGACGGAGCCTGAATCTCACTGACCCTTCTTATGGAGGTAATGGCTACTAAGAAGGCAGTTTTATAGGTCAGGTGTTTGAGACCAGCATTATGCATGGGTTCAAAGGGGGGGGGGGGCATGAGTTTAGAAAGCACCACATTAAGGTCCCATCCTCGTGGTGGGTTCAAAATTGGAGGGTGGAGTCTCTTTACCCCTTCCATAAAGGCTTTAACCACTGGTACTTTCCACCACACCACTTTGTTATGGGAGGTGGTGTAGGCTGACAGCGCCACCAGGTGTATCTTGAGTGAATTAAATACCAATCCTGCGTCCAGCAGGTGGAGCATGTAGGTGACAATATTGGAAGGAGTGCAATCAACTGGGTTGATTTGTTTATTCTGGCACCAAATAACAAATCTCTTCCATTTATCAAAGTAACAGTGTCTTGTGTTTGGTTTCCTTGATTCTTTTAGGATATCCATGCATCTCTGTGGTAGATTGAGATGGCCAAACTATGACTTCAGGAGCCATGCTGCCAAGTTCATCGAGCTGGGGTGAGGATGCACGGATTGTCCTTCGTGCTTGAATAGTAGGTTGTGCCAGCAAGGGAGGCTGATGGGTTCGCACACAGCCAGTTTGCGCAGGTGCGGGAACCACGGTTGTCTCGCCCACATGGGAGCAACTAGGATGAGCGTCATCGATTCCCTGTGCATCTTGTTGACCACCTTCCTCAACAGAGGGGTTGGTGGAAAAGCGTAGGCAAACATCCCCGACCAGTTCATCCACAGAGCGTTCCCCATGGAGCCTGGCTGGGGGAACCTGGATGCGAATCCTGGGCATTGTCCATTTTTGCTTGTGGCGAGTAGGTCTATAGTGGGGAAACCCTACTGTGAGAAGAGGTCTCCTACGACTTATTCGTGTAGACACCATTCATGTTCTTCCGGGAGGGGATCTCTGCTCAAAGCGTCCGCTAGTGAATTGAGATCCCCTGGAACATGTTGAGATGACAGGTAAATGTGCCGTCTGAGTGCCCAAGTCAAAATTCTCTGGGCAAGCCTGGACAGATTTGGCGAACGAGCGCCCCCTTGTTTGTTTATGTAAAACATTGCTGTCGTGCTGTCTGTTAAGATCTGCACTGACAGGTTCAACAGGTGGGGTTTGAACACTCGAAGCGCTCTGAAGGCTGCCAGACACCAGAAATCTAGCAGATTGATGTGATTCTTGGCCACTGTGTGAGACCAGAGACCCTGAGCTGTGTGGTGAAGGAGGTGTGCTCCCCACCCCGACAGGGACGTGTCCGTAGTGACTACCGCCTGTATCTCTGGATCGTAAAAGGGTTTCCCCTTTGACAGGTTCTCTCTTGTCCACCAGCGAAAACTTTGAACCAGTGTTGGCGCAACGACCACTAGATCGTCCCACTGACCACTTGCCTGAGACCACTATTTTGCCAACCATTCCTGCATGGGTCGCATGCCCAGGCGCGCGTGGGGAACCAGGTAAATACATGATGCCATCATGCCTAGCAAACACATCGCTTTGCGCACCCTTATCTGGCGACCAGACTGATATTGAGGAATTTGCAGTAGTAGATTCCGATTTCTTTCCTCTCATGGAAAGGCCAACCCCTCTTGAGTGTTTAGGACAGCTCCTAGGAACTGTTTGGAGGTGCTTGGCACCAGGCTTGATTTTTTCTCATTGATTGAGAAACCCAATTCGAAGAGGAGGTCGATCGTTCTTTGGATGTTGGAACTGCAAATTACTGGGGTCTCCCCATGATGAGCCAGTCATCCAGGTAAGGGTACACTGGGATTACCTCCCTGCGTAGGTGCACCGCCACCACCTTGGTGAATACTCTTGGAGCCGAGGCTATACCGAAGGGCAGCACCTTGAACTGGTAGTGCTGACTGTCCACTTTGAAGCGCAAGAATCTTCTGTGCGCTGGGAACATGGAAATATGAAAATAGGCATCTTTCATGTCCAATGTTGCCATGAAATCTCCTTTTAGGAGGGGGATTACCTCTTGGAGTGTAGTCATGCGAAATATTTGGGGCTTGACATACTTGTTTGCAGGGCTTAAGTCTAATACTGGGCGCATTGTCAGATCTTTTTTTTGGCACAAGGAAGTAAGTTGAATAAATACCCTTGTTTACCTGGTTGCCCGGGATGAGTTCTATCACATCCTTTGCAAGAAGATTGACGATTTCCTCGAGGAGGATCTTTTGGTGGTCCAGGGAGTGTATTTTTTGTCTTGGAGGGTGGTTGTAGGGACACTCCAACAGTTCGATGCAGTATCCCGCGGACACTGTGGATAGCACCCATCTGTCCGAGGTGATCCCTTCCCATGCTTGGGTGAAGGTGGAAATGTGCCCCCCTACTGGGGATGCATGGGAAGGGACCCTGAGCGGAGCGTCACTGTTTGCTGGGAGGTGTACCGCCTCTACCTGGGCTGCCTCTCCCTCTACCACGGCCCCTCTTGTTACCTCTGGCATAACTTTGGGTAGTCTGTTGGTTGCCACCCCACGATGTACCCTGCCCCTGTCAGTAATTAGAACCCCTCTGGGAATTTTGGCCACGTGAGCGATGAAAATTATTATTCCCTCTTTGGTTTGTGGGTTTGTTAGTTAATTGTCCCAGGGACCTTAGGGTATCATTCTTCTTTGGCAGTTTTGAGTGCCTCCTCTACCGCTTTCCAAAACAAGCCATTCGGTTCCACCAGCATGTCGATAAGAGTAGCCCGTCGTCACCACCATCGTCGTCGTCCGTCCCCGTCCTGTCCCTCGGAGAAGGGGGTTGAGGGTGAAGGCTTTAAGGGAGTTGGAGGATGGCTTTGCCCCCACTTGTTCGGTGGGCTCCCTTGACGGTCCAGGCCATGCTAGATCGTCAGCTGGTGGTAAGGGCAACATTGTCCTTTTCTCCGTACACAGAGTATGCAAAGCCATCAAGATTGCTCCTGAATTGTCTTGTGGCATTGGTTGTGACGGGAGCGCAGGCTGGGGCGGGGGACCTCCACTTCCTCCACGGTTCCTCGTCAGCCCCACCATTGCTCTCTACGTCCGCCGCATCAGGATCCTTTCCGTAGGACCTGGCCTCCTCGAACTTCTTATCCAGGATCTTTTTGACGCCAGCAAGATCATCTTCGGAGGTGGTATCTGAGCCCGTTAGGGCTACCGTGCCCCCACCACTCTCATTCCGGGGTTTCACAGAGGTCTTATTGATAGGCTGGAAAGATGTTTCCCTCCTGGGTGGCAGGGAACCTCTAGGCCCGGAGGTCGTCTCCACTGGGGTAGCCTCCGCAGGCTTCGCCAGGTCCGCCACGAGTCCTTCAATCAAGGCCTTTGTCGGGTGAATCTGGGCCTTCACGACCTTGGGCGCGTCTGAGGCCTTCACCTCAGGGGGAGGGTCACCGCCTCGCCCCCCCCCCCTTGGCTGTCTCCGTCAGGATCGACCGGGGCTTCTCCCGAAGCTTACCCGGGTTCTCCGACTTCCTCTTCGCCAAGCCAGAGCGTTGGCTCGTGGATGATGGCGTCGGCGACATTGCGCCCTGCCTGGCAGTCGAGGAGCCCGAGCCAACGGCGCTCCCATTGCCCGCGGACTCGCGGTGCTTAGCCTTTTGTTGGGCCCTCGTCGCTGAAGCGCCCTCAAAGGTCTTAGAAGACCACTCGGACCTTTTCTTCTCACCTGCTGCTGGGCTCTTCCCCTCCAGCCAGTTAGTGAGCCGAGTACGACGGTCCCTCATTGTCCGGACGGACATGTTCTTACATAACGCACAGTCCTCCACGTGTGATTTGTCGTTGTGAAGGCAGTAGAGGCACCAGAATGCTCATCTTCCTTGAAGACATTCTGTAATACACATCCAGGGCAGATCCTAAACAGTGAGAGAAAGTTTGGCAGAAAAAGGCCCTGCAAGGTACAGCGCATTGACACCGAGTTATATGGGTTTGAATGGGCTGCGGGTGAGCAGTAGTGGGAACCTGCCAGATTACCCACTAAGAAATTGAACTGAGAGAAGAATGGGCTTGCTCTCACACTGCGCACACAATTGAAATAACAAGCACAAGTGCTATTAATGTTTGTCGGTTTTAATCAACACCGTTGCCGGCTGACACGTGTTTCGAGCTTCCTGTTCTTCCACTGAGGCTTGAACTTGGCTTTTCTATAAGCTGTGTGCATGGGTTGAAGGTAATTAAATAAGACGTGGGCTCCCAATTACTTGCAGTTGCACGAAGAACGTAATAAGTAAATTGAGTTGCAGCGTGTTCGCCGCCTAGTCAGAGAACGTGAGCTCCCGTCCGATTTCATTAATGAATTACCTTCAACCTATGCACACCTCTACCTCTAGAAATGGAGGACTTCCCCCACGCCGCAAGACCTGCGCTGTCCCCTTTGGTAACCCTGTGAGGCCTGGCCTTGATGGTTACCCCAGGACGATCCCTGGTTCTGATTGTAGTTTGAACCTCTCTGTGAATTTTGTCAGCGAAAGCAGCGAAAATTACTATTATTCCGTGTTTGCCCTGTGGGTTTATTGGTAAGCTTGCCCAAGGACTTTAGGGTGTCGTATTCTTCCTTTGCAGACTTGGGTGCGTCTTTAACAGCCTTTCTGAAGAGGATGTGGGCTCAATAGGCATATTGAGAAGTGTAGCTTGAGTTTCTTGCTTGAAACCGGATTGGCGTAGCCAAGCATGTCTCCCAATAATGGTTCCCTCTGCAATAATTCTGGCTGCATTGTCAGCGGCATCTAGATTACACTTCAGAATGCAGCTATAAACTGTTCTACCTTCTGCCGCTACCAAGGCCAATTGAGTTTTAAGGGGATCAGGAGCTGAAGACAATGCAGACACCTCATCCCATTTATGGCAATTATAACTTGCCAGAGTAGTGTTAGTGTTAGGTATTCTAGCCTGAAATGCCACAGAAGAGGCTACTTTCCACCCCATAGTATACAGCCTTTTACTTTCCTTGTCTGGTGTCCCTGCTCTGTTCCGTGTTGTTGTAACTACAAGAGAGTCAGGTTTGAGCTGTCCCCTGATATAAAGGGGGTCTGTAGGAGCACGGCGGAAGAGCTTCTCTATGTGCGGATCAACTGCCTGTGTCTGGTTAGGTGTTTCCAGGGATGGTTGGATCCTCCGCTGGAGACACTGCAGGACGGGAATGAACTGCTTGACTGCTTTCATATCCCCTAAAATGTCCTCAACAAAGTCCTTGTCTTGTGGAGTCTCTTGTGTTTTTATCTGAAAATGCTCAGCTGCCTTGATGAGCATGTCATTTTGTAGTGGCTGGTTGTCTAGGGGCGAATCTGCTACTGGGGGGGATCTAGAGTGACGGGAGAGGCTATGTTATACATGTCCTCCTCCTCATCGTCCTAGTCCTGTTCTTTGCCCTCCTGAGCTGTATAGGTATCTTCAGTGTCAGAGTCTTGGTGATGGAGATCAAGGAAGGGTGGGTGCACCTGGGATTGGATAGCCAGGGTATCAGGACAAGTCCTCTTAAAGGGGGCTGAGGACTAGGGACATCTACAGGGGCTTGAGAACCCGAGGCAGCTGTAGTGGGAGGTGTTATCTGGAAGTTTTGGAAAAATCTGGGTTCTTTTCGAAACAACGTGCCATAAATGTCATCCTTCTCATGACTATCAATGTCCTCACGTGTCCATTGGGCCGAGCTTGGAATGGACATGGGTCCTAGAGGAAAAGCCTGAGGTGTGACTGGGGCTAGAGGCGAGCGCTAACCCTTATTTTCTAGGGCTGATGACAAAGATCCCTCCTCTTTGTGTGAATGGAAATCCCTCTCCCTGGGTGTAGAGTGGGACCTTTTCTTGTGAGGGGTCTTAGAAGAGTGCTTTGTGGACTCAGTCACCTTCAGGAGGCCCTTTGGGACGTGTTTCTTTACCAGGTCTGCTAATCCCGACTGTATTGAGTCCTTAGCATTCTGTGACAAGGCATGTCGAACTTCGGCTGTGGGGTGACCAGACATTTCGTCTGCCAACGTGCGACTTTCAAGAACGGATTTAGGCACAATGTCTGTTCTGTCTTTCGAAAGTCGGGCCTGTCTTGCGGCGATCGCAACCTTGAGTGCTCAGAGGACAGGGAATCTACAGACTTTTCCATAGATGTGGTGTTTGGGCCCTTGGTCGATGGACGCGTCAAGTCACAGCCCTTGGCTGTGTGCTTAGTAGAAGGGGCTGTGTGAGTACTGATGCCACCGGGGGTCGTCCCCGTTATAGGGCCGCCAGCCTGTCTGCTGGGGTTGGGGGCGTGTGTTTGGGAAACCAAAGTTTCCCAGTCACCTTTGCCGTCTGAAAATGCGGCGTTGCTGCCGTCGCTGTAGGTCTCCTCCACATCCATGGTGGCTTCGGCCTGCATGGCGTGGTGGGCCCAGCATTTAGTTAAACAGTCCTTTAACGTCTTGGGTTTAAAGAGCTTACAGGCTCGATAGTTCCCTTCGACGTGGTCCTGAGGGAGACAAAAGGTTGAACACTAGGCACTCATCGACCCAAGGTAATTTTTTTGTTGCATTTTGGGCAGAACTTGAAAGGGGTTCTATACATAATTAAATGAAATGGCAGCTAGGCAAAGATAATGTATGAAAATGGGTAAATACATTCTCAATGCCCCCCCCCCCTCCCTACTGTGTGAGCAGAAGCATGAAGCGGCCCTCCAAGGCAGAAGGATCCGTTGATGGGAGTCTTCAACTGTTTTCTTACCAGCTGTCGGAGATGTTATCGATAGTCGGTGAACGAAGTTATAAAGGATAGGAAGAGTAACTAACTCTAATTTGAAAAATAAATGACGTTAAGCCAAAATGAGAACTCTGCGAAATAGCGTCTGTCTACGATGGCAGAAAAAAACAACCTGAGGGACCTCGACGCGCGAAGGTCCATGGGTACAGTGGACATCACACTAGGGATAGTATTACTGGCACGCCCTGTCGACGTCCTTTTTCGAATTTCGAAAACTGTAAGTAATACCACGCATGCATCCACTTGATTTCTGACTATGCACAGCATGTGATCTAAGCAGATTCCACAAGCCTCAGAAATATAAATATTGTCAAAAATAATAAAAAAATGTCTTCTTAAAAGAACATGAGTAATTTGTTAGATATTATATATATTTATATTTGTATAGCGCACATAACCAAGGGGCATCTAGGCGCTTTAGCTTAAGAAATCAGTAACAGTAGTTACTTGCATCAGGACAAGTTACAGATGCAAGTAACAGTAGTTACTTGCATCAGGACATTCAGAGGGGTAACAGTTACAGGATACAGCTTTTTCTTACATAGGTTACAAGTCATTAGCCACTATAATAAGTTCCACACATAGCGTAAGCAATAGGTTGCAAGGAATACGGTCAGACTTGCATGGGTAAGTTGTTAACTGTCAGTGTTACAACCGGCCAAGAGTTAGTTGAGGTCTTGGGCGAAGAGCCATGTTTTGAGGCTTCTCCGAGAAGGACCATGGTGAAGGGTCTGTCCTCAAGGCCACATGCATGGAGTTCAATGTTTGGCCGCAATCACCGGGAAGCTGGAGCCACCCGCTTTTTGTCATTTGAACCTAGGGATCGTGATGTGGCCAGCGTTAGTTGTGTGGGTAGCTCTGATGGATTGAGCTTTCGAGACTCGGCTTGCAAGATATGCTGGTGCACTGTTAGAGAGGCATTTGTGCGTAAGTGAGAGGGATTTAATCCGATCTCGGACGGTAAGCCAGTGGATGTTGCGCCTGGCTATGGAGATGTGCTTATGTTTTGGGATGTTGAAGACTCTCCGACAGCATTGTTTTGCACTATTTGTAATTTGTTAATGTTTCGGGCTCCGGAGCCAGCAAAGAAGGAGTTGAAGTAATCTATCCTTGATAGGATAAGTGTTCTGGCTAGGGTGATGCAGTTGTCTGTGGACAGAAAACTTCTGCTAGCTCGGATCAGTTGGGAGGTGTAGGATGCTGATGAGGCTATGGTACTGACCTGCCTTATTAGGGCGAGTGAAGAGTCAATGTATACACCTAAGGTTTTTTACCTCCTTAGCTACTGTGATGATGTTGCCGTCAATTGTTGAGGTAGATTATTCAGTTTAGATTGGCTGCCAATGATGAGTAT
Organism: Ambystoma mexicanum; assembly: GCF_040938575.1. Classification (NCBI taxonomy): domain Eukaryota; kingdom Metazoa; phylum Chordata; class Amphibia; order Caudata; family Ambystomatidae; genus Ambystoma; species Ambystoma mexicanum. The sequence goes on along the minus strand of NC_090927.1, from coordinate 309,102,155 downwards.
TTCAGTTTTATCATCGTTGAGACAGAGCTCGGGTTGCGCCATCCAGACTTGAATTATCAGGTCGATTTTAATCCCTGCCATAGGTTCCAGTGATTTGTAAAGTATTTGGGTGTCATCTGCGTAGTTCGTATACATGACACCCAGTGTGTCTAGGAAATCAAAAAGTGGCTTGGTAAACACGTTGTACAAAGTTGGCGAGACACGAGCTTTAGGGCACTCCGCAGGAATCGGATGCCGGAGCGGCTGCTGCCGCAGTGGAGAAAACTCTCCTTCAATGATTTAATCCACTCTATGGCCTTGGTCGAGAAGAGGGCAGCTAGGGAGAGGTGTTGACAAAGTATATTATGGCTGACCTGGTCGAATGCTGCATATAAGTTATTTTTTTTTTTTTTAAAGAATGTATTAGTTTTTCAATACAACCAACAATACAAACCAAACACGCAGTGCAATCCACAATCGTTACATTAACATCAATTGGTCTTTATTCACTGCCCCCCTGTTCCCACCCCCTTCACGAGCCTGTTTGTCCTTCACACTCAGTATCTGCTATGCACTGCAGGGCGTCATTTTCGTCAGATTCCTCTGGATCTAACATTGTTCCAAATAGTCCAGATATCAATACTTTCCATGCCATCAGGGTACTCACTTCTTCCCAAGACATGCTACTTGCCTCCTGCCATACCACCGTTCAGCCTCCGACCATTTCTGTAATTCTTTCCACCACACCTCCACCCGTGGCTTATGGCACTTTTTCCAACCCATAGCTATCCTTCGCTTTGCAAGCACATATGCCAAGTCTTTCAGTTTCCCAACATGCTTCAGTTTTCGTGGCCTAGGAAACCCTCCTAACAGGCAGGCCCAGGCCGTGTCTACGGCAAGCGTGACCCCTTTCTCTGCTAGCTTTTGTGCAACTTCTCTCCAGAAACACTCGATCACTGGGCATGACCAAAACATGTGTGTCATATCAGTGTTCTCCTCATCGCACTTAGGGCACGCCTGTCTCCCAGCATTCCTAAATTTAGATATCCTCAGCGGGGTCATATACGCTCTATGCGTTACATACAGCTGTATTTGCTGCAATCTGGCATTTCTAGATACTTTCTTATGGTATCCTAGGGCCCGCTCCCACATCCCATCCTCCATTTGGGCTCCCACCTCTGTTTCCCAATCCAATCTCAAATGTGTCAATTCCTTTCCAACTTTAGCCATTACCATCTCATACAATCTAGAGATCTCATGCCCCCCTTCAGCTGTGTCATATATCATCCCCATAATTGCGTCCGGTTCCTCCGCCAACACTGTCTCAGGCCACGTTATCCGAATCTTCCGCACCAGCCTGTGATACGTAACATACTGGCCCCTGTGTAGTCCTGCCTCCTCTCCAAGTCCTTCAAACTCCCTGATGGTCCCCTCCTGCCATATATCTCCCAACGTTACCAGTCCAACCGACTCCCAATAGGTTCTGATCACCCTCAGTTGCTCATCTCTTCCCGCCAAAGCGACCAGAGGTACCTACGGGGAGCAGGGGAGCGGGTCCCCCATCATTATACATGCTCGTCGCCACCGTTTCCACCCAAGCCTCATCATTCCCGGGCACTCCTTTATTTCTGACTCAGGCAACCAGATCATTTCTTTCAGGTAAAACGGGGCACAGTCCTGCCCAAACAATCTAAATTCAGGGGTCGCTTCATCTGAGAGCCATTTGGCCACAAACTGTAATTGACTCGCAATATAATAGGCCTCAAAATTAGGTAGCTTGACACCCCCTTTTTCGTGAAAGTTCTGCAACTTCCAGAGCGCTACTCTATTCCGGGTACCATGCCACAGAAAGTCTCTACACATACCGTTTAGATGGACAAAGAACCTCTTGGGAATCATATGTGGGATATTGCTAAAATAATGTAGGAGCCTAGGTAGAACCACCATCTTAAGCATCGCTCCCCGCCCCATCATCGCTAAGGGCAATTTCTCCCAAAACCTCATACATTTGCGGATTTTCCCAACGGCCATCTCGGTGTTACGCCTGTATTCCTCCTCCGCCGTATGGTACACATCTATTCCAAGGTAGCGGAAGGAGTCCACAGTCCACGGCACCTGCAACACCGGCAACCTTTCTACAGGGATTCCCTTGTAAATGCCCAGCGGGAAAATGCTAGATTTTTGGGGATTCACCGCTATACCCGACAACCTCGCTTACCTTTCCATCACCTCCAGAATATACTGAAGGTTTTCTTCCGGGTATCTCAAGTATAATAACAAATCATCCGCATATAGGGATATCAGGTGCCGTTTCCCCCCCCCCCCAACCTCAATACCTATCTCATCGTATTGCTGCCGCAGATATAGTGCCAGGGGCTCCAGAGCCAGAATGTACAACATCGGGGACCAGGGGCACCCTTGTCTTGTGCCTCTGCTAAGTTGCCATCTCTCAGATATCACTGTTCCTGTTCGCACCCTGGCTAGCGGCGCACGATACAGCATCTCAGCCCACCTGATGTACCCCGGCCCCATTCCATACTCTCCCAAAGCCACCAGCAGCCACGACCATCTAACCGAGTCAAACGCTTTTACTGCGTCCAAAGACACGATTGCCATTTCTCCTTCATTGTCACAGCCCCATTCGATCACCCGATGGAGTCGCCTGTGGTTGCGAGTAATATTCCTGTCCGGGACATAGCCCGTTTGGTCCGGGTGTACCAAATTGCTAATTACCTTCTGCAGTCTATTCGCCAGGACAGCCGTTAATATCTTCCTGTCCTGGTTCAGCATCGACAACGGCCTATACGATCCGCAGCTATGCCCAGGTTTATTAGGTTTAAGGAGCGGTATTATGATCGCTTCTCTGAGCGACTCCGGCAGCCGTCCCACTTCAAACGCCTCATTGAGCATTTCAAACATTGGGGGGAGCACTTCTGCCCCATATGCTTTATAAAATTCACTAGGCAAGCCATCTGCTTCCGGGGTCTTACTAGTAGGTAGCTGCCTAACAACCTCCTCCAACTCCTCCAAAGTAATTGGTGCGTCTAATTCTTCTCTTTCTTCTGCGCTTATCTTGGGCAATCCCATATCTTGCAGAGTTTCCAGCATCTCACCCCGGCTGCCTCCTCCTCTGTCCTCATATAGTTCTCTGTAATAAACTGCAAATTCCCTGTTGACTCCCTCTTGGGTGTCCGCCACCTCCCCCATCTACTCTGGTTATTGTCCTAATCGGGGGCCTAGGGGTTTCACTCTTGTATAGCCACGCTAAGAGACGGCCCGTTTTATCTCCACCCGCATGTTGTCTCTCAACATACTTTTTGTAATTAAGGTTGCAGAGCCTTTCCCAGTATTCCGTGCACTGTTGCTGTAGTTTGAGCACTAGCTCGGTGTCTATGCTTCCACTTTTTAGTTCTCTTTCTAATTTCTCTTCTACCCTCTGTAAATCAGCCAGAACCCCATCCTGCAGGCCTTTCGATTTAGCAATGTCCACACCCCGCATCACCACCTTAAACCTCCCACAGTGTCCCTGCCCAGTCAACACTGCCTGTGTTCACCTCAAAATAGTTAATGATCTCATCTCTCATATCCTCCCGAAAGACCGGATCTTTAAGCGCCTCCGCACGGAGGCGCCACGTCGGAATCCGTGCCCTAGGGCGGCAGTATTGCCACCCCAGAACCAGGGGCGAGCGTTCCGACAGGACCCTCGCTTTATATTCTATGTGAACGATCTCTATCAGTACATCTGGTGTGGCAAAGACATAGTCAAGTCTAGTGTGCAGCTGTTGTGGGGCCGAGTAATGTGAATATTGCCTCTCATTAGGATGCTTTATTCTCCACACATCTACCAGTCCGAAGTCGTCTAGCAACGACTGCAATGCCCTAGCTGCTGGGGCAGGCCTGACCACCTTGTCATCCGACCTGTCTACTTCAGGGTTTAACACACAATTGAAATCCCCTCCCCAGATCACCGCGCTACCCACACACAAGCTCAGGTTGGTGCACATAGTCTGAAAGTACTCCGCCGTGTTGTGATTAGGGGCGTACGTGTTTACAATGCACACCTCTTTATTCTCTACCAACCCTCTCACTATGACCAAACACCCTTCAGTTTCCACCGTTTCCTGTATTAGTTGGAAAGGGATGTGCGGCGCCACCCAGACCAGCACACCCCTAGCATAGGCCGAGTACGAAGACCCCACTACAGTACCTTTCCATTTTCTCCCCACCAGCTCCAATTTTTCCTGTGTCAAATGCGTCTCTTGTAACAATGCAATATCTATCTTTTGTCTCTTCAAATACAGCATGACCTTATTCCTTTTTAGAGAACTATTGAGTCCCCTAACATTCCACGTCACTATTCTAAGATCCCCCATGGCTTGTCAGTACCCATCTCCTTCCCTCTCAGCCAACCCCATCCGCCTGCGCCATACAGATACAATTCCAAGGCTATTCCCCGTGGGCTGGTGCTTAAACTCAAACTCCCCAAAACTATATACACAACAAACTCCCCACCTCCCTCCCCTCCCCCCACCCATACCTTCCCCAACAACCCCCTCCCCAACTGTTGCCCAGCTCCATCCCTGGATCTCAGGCACCCCCCACATCTAGCCCTGTCTGATACGCTCAGAGCTCAGTAGGGTGAAGTCGCCCTAATGGCCACTTAACTATTAATCCTAAATGGGGGTGTGAGGACTAGCCCTGCAAGGCTCCTTAATAAAGCAGCAGTCACAATGCACACAATACATTATCTATCCTACTCTGGTCCCTTCTACGAACAGGCCACATCAATGACTATAATCAAGTCCCGTAGTCTTAAGCCGCACCATCTCCCTGTGCTCACATTACTCTTTACTTAACTCGTCCGCCTCCTTCTTCCGTCGGGATGTCAGGCTCCTGGGGACAACCCTGTGTATCCAGCCAACCCATGGCGTCCTCTGAAGTGTTGAAAAATAAAGTTCTATTTTTATGAAAAACCTTCAATTTCGCCGGGTAAAGTAGCATGTATTTCTGTCCCGCCTCCCTCATTCTCCTCTTAACAGCCCCGAAGTTCATTCGGCTCCGCTGCACCATCAGGGTATAGTCCGGGTAGGCTGTTATGTTTGCCTCCCCACACTTGATTGTTCCACCTTTGCGAAAGTGTTCCAGAATCCTTTCCCGATCCCGATAGTTAAGGATCTTGGCGATAACTGGCCTAGGCGGATTGCCTGGCGGCAGCCTCCTCGTCAAAGCCCTGTGTGCTCGTTCCACAGCAAATCCTTGAGACAGAACACCTCCAGTTATCTCCTGTAGCAACATGTTTTCGACAAACTCCGTGGGGTTGTGGCCCTCTGTTCCCTCCGGTATACCCACAATGCGGATGTTGTTCCTTCGGGCGCGTCCTTCCGCTTCCTCCGTTCTACTCTCCAGGTTGCCCACTCTCTGCACCAGGGCATGCAGTTCTGACTTGTGTGAGGCGCAGTCCGCTGTGTTCGAACTCCCTTCTTTCTCCAGGCTCTCTGTGCGCTCCGACAGGGACCTTACATCCTGTCGGAGTAGATTCACCTCCTCCTGCACTTCACCGACCTTAAGGTCCAACACCGTTTTCAATTCAGCCACAACAATTATCGAGCTTAGCCTCCCAGGCCACTTTCAAGTCTGCCTTCAAGTCCGCAATTGCAGCCAGAACCTCTTGATTTGTACCCGCGGCGGCCATGCCACCTGCAGGGGGCTTGTCTTTGCTCCTGGCACTGTCCGGGCCCGGCGGTGTTCTGGCAAATTCGTCTAGCGTAGGTGGTTTCACTTTTTGTCTCGGAGGCTTGTTATCCATGTTGCAGCAGCCGTATGTAGTGGATACGCCCACCTCTTATGCTCCACAAGTAGGGGCAGGGGGGCGCACACCACGTTCCAACGTCCAAGGCCTTACCCAAGCATGGGGGCCTCAGAACCTCAAAAGCTCTGCCAGCCTCCTCTGTGGCATACCCAGCAAATCAGCAAGTCCATTCACCCCCTCCAGCCTTGTTGTCTGGGCTGTACCGGGACACATGTGCTGGGCAGCACCTTTGTATTTATTCAGCGCACACGTGATTTCAGATATAGCCTTAAGGTATGCTATGCGTGTTGTCACAACAATTGGGGTCCTGTGTGAGCTTCCGCTAATTGCGCCTCTCACCAGATCTCCAGCTTGTGTCTTCTTATTAAGACACTCGAGCTTCTCCTCACCACTCTCTTGGCTCCCCCTTTCCTTCTATAGGTTGCCTGTGGCGTGATTACGTGTGTTACCTACTTCGTGTGGCCCCCTGTGTTCCAGCTCCTTGGCAAGCCCGTTATGCAGCTAGATCTCAACAGTGCCCCAGCCGTCCGTAATGGTTGCTCTTACAATGTGAGTCTCCTGCTCACAGCTTATACAACTGAAGGTCCTGCTTACCGGTATGCCCCTGTAGTCCTCAGCGCCTGGGCAACAAAGTGTCTCTCCTCCACGCGTTCACCCGGCAGGATGACTCAACGAGATCCCCAAGCTCTTCCGTTTACTATCCTGTGTTCTGTGTGACATTGTTGCCTCCTTCCGACGCGCTTGGTCGCCGACAATGTATCGCAGTCGCTCTCGTCTTTGTGCTGGATCAATTACTCATGCAGCACCCTGCAGGCTGGGGGGCTGTTCGGCTGATACATCAGGGCTCATTCCTCAGCGGGCATGCCTTCGCTCGCGGGTCGGGACGCGTAAAGGTGCGCGCCCGACTTGTGCATGTGTGGGACCGCTACCTCGCCCCCTCCACAGGCGGCACTCGGGTTGGCATCCGAGCCGTCGTACATCGGCGGTCCTCCTCCTACAGTCTGCAAACTGCTCCGCTTTGCTGTAACACCCAGCAGTGCCCCAACGTCCGTCACCCCTGCAACGGTACTCGGCGTTCCTGAGACCGCTGCAGTAGTCTTTGTAGAGCTGCGTTAGAGTTCCATTCCGCCTCAATCCCATTGTTCTCAGAGAGCGGCCATTTTGTTACCACATCTTCGGGACCTCGTAACTTTTCCGTTGTGCAAAACCTCTTTCATAGACATCGGATCTGGCACTCAGGTCGTGCACTGCCTGCAGCAGACGTTCCCACGACCGTAGGTCTGTTCCAAAGGCTATTCCACCACCTCTTTCATGCAAATGTTCCAGGATTATGTACGGATCGGCAGGAGCCACGGAGATTCACAGCTTATCCCATGGCTAGCTAGCCACGCCCCCGAATGCTGCATATAAGTTAAGTAGAAGGATAATCGCTAGGTCCCCTTTGTCTTTTATTTGGTCCATCTGTATTTTGAGGTTTAAGAGTGCTGTTTCAGATCCGTGGCCAGGGCGAAAGCCCGACTGTCGGAAGCCTAGGAGATTTTGTATCTGTAAGTAGGCTACTCTCTCGAGTATTTTCAGGAGGAAGGGAACCGTTGTGATCGGCCAGTAGTTAGTGGAGATGTTAGGGTCCAGTGTGGGTTTTTTAAGCAGTGGGAGTACCCAGACTTCTTTCAAGTTGTCTGGCACTTTACTAGATGAGAAGGAGTTATTGATCAAAGTTGTGATGATGGGCGTGAGCTCGTTGACACAGTCTTTAATGAGGGTAGCAGGACAGATATCGCCTTGGCATCTTGAAGGCTTCAAGCCTTTAATGGTTTTTATGGTTTCGGTGGTGGTCACAGGGGTGAATTCAAATTTGTGGGCTATGGATGGTGACACAGTGCGAGTGATAGGTGGTGGGGTGTCTCTGGTGAGTTCCGCATTTTTGGTCTTTGATTTTGTTTTGGGGAAGGGAGATTTGTCAGAGAGGGCATTTTGAACGTGTGTGCACCAAGACTGATCTTTGATGCAATGGTCAGGCAGTGGAGTGGGTGATTCAAGCTCCAGAATAATAGAGAAGAGCTCCCGGGTGGCCGACTGAGCATTCTCAATTTTCTGTTTGTATGAGTTGTCCTTTGCTTTGAGAGTGGCTTCCTTTTATTCAGCCGCTAAGGTGTTGAGCTGTACCGTGTTTGCTTCTGAGGGTGTTTTTTTCCATGCACACTCGGCCGTTCTTTTTGCTGAGTGCCGGGTTTTGAGCCTCACAGTGAACCAAGAGTTAGCGTGAGCAATGGGTTTAACTTTCCAGTTGCTCAAGGGAGCAACTTTGTTGATGGCGGTTAGGACCGTTTGGTTATAGAAGGTCACCACAGCTGTGCGGTCGGACTTGGTGGGCGGATTGTTAGTAATTGGAAGTAGCAAGGGGAGCATGTTGTCTGGATTGATGTTCCCCTGACTTCTGGATGGTATTACTGAGGTAAGTTGGGTCGGTCTATCGGGCTTGGTAATTACTGCAAAAGAGAATAGAATGATGTTGTGGTTAGACCAAGGGCACGGGTTGTTGTGGCCAGAATATTGGTTACGCAGTTGATGTCAGCTAACCAGTCCAGTATATGTCCTTTGTCATGGAGATGCGATGAGTGAAGCCTTGGGCTTCGATTGTGTTGGCAAGACGGCACGCTTGAGTCTCTGCTGGGCATACAAGCCTAGATTGAAGTCTCCCAAGATGACTATTTTGGAAAGGGTTAGATGTTTGTTGCAAGGAGGTAGGTGATATCGCCTTTGAATATGGACAGCGGGCCTGGTGGTCTGTAGACAAGGTGTAGGGCGAGGGTACAGGTTGCAAAGAGATTTTCAGGGAGCTCACTTTGCCCGATAGGAAGGTGTGGTTGGTGGATTCTCTTATACTAATGTTATTCTTGACGATGAGCGTCACTCCCCCTTCTTTAGAGATTGTTCCATCTTTTCTGAGGATGGTATTCCCTTCGGGGATAGCCAAAGACAGGGCAGGGCTGGCTGCTGGGTGCAGCAAGGTTTCGGTAATAGCGATGATGTTTAGGTCATTGGTCTTGATGAGGTCTGCGATGTCCAGAGCGTGCGCTATGAGGAATCTGGCATTGATGAGGGCTCCTTTAATATGTGTTGTAATATCTTTTTTTTAAAAAACTTTTTATTGATTTTCACAGGATAACAAACATTCCCTTCACCCCTCCCCTATCCCTACCCCTCCCCACTGGCAACGAGCTTGACCCCTTCAACCGCCGTCCACACAGGCTAAGATTCTACAGTCAGTGCAAATCCAACAATCTCAATCGCTGTGGGCCTCACATCACCTTAAAATCGTCTTTGAGAACGTTCAATAGTTCCCCCCAATCTGCCGCAAAGCGCTGGACATTATCATCCATGGCGCAAGTCGTCCATTCCAAGGCCACTTTCTCCCACATCTTTCGGAACCAGTCTTGAATCATAGGGAAATCTGGAACCTTCCATCTTTGGGCTATTAACAGCATAGCGGCAAGAGTCATTATAACTTTAGCTTTTTCCCTTCCTCTAGGTTCTCCTGCCCCCAATTCCTCCCGGACGCCCAAAAGAATTTGCGCTGGAGTCCTCACGTCCTCCAGCCCAAAGGCCAGCCCCTGTGCCTCCCGTACTTCCCCTCTCCCCCAAAATGATGCAATTTTTGGGCATTTCCACCAGATGGGCTCCGCGGAGCCGGCCATCCCACAGCCCCTCCAGCAGTCCCCCGACACAGTAGGGCATGGGTGCACAACATACGGCCCGCGGGCCAGTTGCGGCCCGCCATGCTCTTTTGTCCACCCTCCATTAGGAAAGTCTTTGTTGTCTTCCGGGCCGGACAAAACACTGGCCCTCATTGGCTCAGCACACACACGCACCACGTCGCTCCTACGAGCCACGTAATGCGTGTGTGCTGCACCAATGGAGGGCCAGCACTACGGCTGGCGTGGTCCATAAGGCTTGATGCCGGAAGGCATTTCAGCCTTGGACCACGCCAGCCGTAGTACGATTCCAGCGTTCCAGCTTACCTGCCGCTTACCTGCCGCTTACCTGCCTGCCTTCCAGCACGTCTCCGGTAAGTGGTCCGTTTGTGTGTCGGGTCCGTTTTGCTTTATGTTTGTGTGTGTATGTTGCGAGGGGGGGGTCGGATGTGTGTCGGATGTGTATGAATGTTTGGATTTAATGTTTTTTGTGTGTATGTTGAGATGCGGGGGTGGGGGGAGTGTCGGATGTGTGTTGGATGTTTGGATTTTAATTTTTTTTGTGTGTATGTTGAGATGCGGGTGTGGGAGGGTGTCAGATGTGTGTCGGATGTTTGGATTTGAATGTATTTTGTGTGTATGTTGAGAAGCGGGGGTGGGGGGGTGTCGGATGTGTATGAATGTTTGGATTTGAATGTATTTTGTGTGTATGTTGAGATGCGGGGTGGGGGGGTGTCGGATGTGTATGAATGTTTGGATTTGAATGTATTTTGTGTGTATGTTGAGATGCGGGGGTGGGAGGGTGTTCGATGTGTGTCAGATGTTTGGATTTGAATGTATTTTGTGCGTATGTTGAGATGCGGAGGTGGGGGGATGTCGGATGTGTATGAATGTTTGGATTTGAATGTTTTTTGTGTGTATGTTGAGATGCGGGGGTGTCGGATGTGTATGAATGTTTGGATTTGAATGTATTGTGTGTATGTTGAGATGCAGGGGTGGGGGGGTGTCGGATGTGTGTCGGATGTGTATGAATGTTTGGATTTGAATGTTTTTTGTGTGTATGTTGAGATGCGGGGGTGGGGGGGTGTCGGATGTGTATGAATGTTTGGATTTGAATGCTTTTTGTGTGTATGTTGAGATGCGGGGTGGGGGGGTGTCGGATGTGTATGAATGTTTGGATTTGAATGTATTTTGTGTGTATGTTGAGATGCGGGGGTGGGGGGTGTCAGATGTGTGTTGGATGTTTGGATTTGAATGTATTTTGTGTGTATGTTGAGATGCGGGGTGGGGGGGTGTCGGATGTGTATGAATGTTTGGATTTGAATGTATTTTGTGTGTATGTTGAGATGCGGGGGTGTGGGGGGTGTCGGATGTGTATGAATGTTTGGATTTGAATGTATTTTGTGTGTATGTTGAGATGCGGGGTGGGGGTGTCGGATGTGTATGAATGTTTGGATTTGAATGTATTTTGTGTGTATGTTGAGATGCGGGGGTGTCGGATGTGTGTCGGATGTGTATGAATGTTTGGATTTTAATATTTTTTGTGTGTATGTTGAGATGCGGGGGTGGGGGGGTGTCGGATGTGTGTCAGATGTGTATGAATGTTTGGATTTTAATGTATTTTGTGTGTATGTTGAGATGCGGGGGTGTCGGATGTGTGTCGGATGTGTATTAATGTTTGGATTTTAATGTTTTTTGTGTGTATGTTGAGATGCGGGGTGGGGGGTGTCGGATGTGTATGAATGTTTGGATTTGAATGTATTTTGTGTGTATGTTGAGATGCGGGGGTGGGGGGGGTGTCGGATGTGTATGACTGTTTGGATTTTAATGTTTTTTGTGTGTATGTTGAGATGTGGGGTGGGGGGGTGTCGGATGTGTATGAATGTTTGGATTTTAATGTATTTTGTGTGTATGTTGAGATGCGGGGGTGGGGGGGGTGTTGGATGTGTGTCGGATGTGTATGAATGTTTGGATTTTAATGTTTTTTGTGTGTATGTTGAGATGTGGGCTGGGGGTGTCGGATGTGTATGAATGTTTGGATTTTAATGTTTTTTGTGTGTATGTTGAGATTCGGGGGTGGGGGAGTGTCGGATGTGTATGAATGTTTGGATTTGAATGTTTTTTGTGTGTATGTTGAGATGCGGGGTGGGGGGTGTCGGATGTGTATGAATGTTTGGATTTGAATGTATTTTGTGTGTATGTTGAGATGCGGGGGTGGGGGGGGTGTCGGATGTGTATGAATGTTTGGATTTGAATGTATTTTGTGTGTATGGTGAGATGCGTGGGTGGGGGGGTGTCGGATGTGTATGAATGTTTGGATTTGAATGTATTTTGTGTGTATGTTGAGATGCGGGGTGGGGGGTGTCGGATGTGTATGAATGTTTGGATTTGAATGTATTTTGTGTGTATGTTGAGATGCGGGGTGGGGGGGTGTCGGATGTGTATGAATGTTTGGATTTGAATGTATTTTGTGTGTATGTTGAGATGCGGGGTGGGGGGGTGTCGGATGTGTATGAATGTTTGGATTTGAATGTTTTTTGTGTGCGGAGTTGGGGGGTGGGGGGTTCGGGTCTGTATGGCTGCATGTTTGTGTGTGTGCTGAGTTGGGGTGGGGGGTTCGGGTCTGTGTGTGTGCTGATTTGGGGGTGGGGGTTCGGGTCTGTATGGGTGCATGTTTGAGAGTGTGCTGAATTGGGGGATGGGGGTTTGGGTCTGGTTGGGTGCTTGTGTGTGCTGGGGGTTTGGAGTTGGGGGGGTGGGGGGTTCGGGTCTGTATGGGAGCATGTTTGTGTGTGTGCTGAGTTGGGGGTGGGGGTTCGGGTCTGGTTGGGTGCTTGTGTGTGCTGATTTGGGGGGTGGGGGTTTGGAGTTGGAGGGTGGGGGTTCTGGTCTGTATGGGTGCATGTTTGTGTGTGTGCTGAGTTGGGGGGGTGGGGGTTTCGGGTCTGTATGGGTGCATGTTTGTGTGTGTGCTGAGTTGGGGGTGGGGTGTTTGGAGTTGGGGGGTGTGGGGGTTCGGGTCTTTATGGGTGCATGTGTGTGTGTGCTGAGTTGGGGGTGGGGGTTCGGGTCTGTATGGGTGCTGGTTTGTGTGTGCTGTTTTGGGGGGTGGGGGTTCTGGTCTGTATGGGTGCATGTTTGTGTGTGTGCTGAGTTGGAGGGTGGGGGGTTCGGGTCTGTATGGGTGCATGTTTGTGTGTGCTGAGTCGGGGTGGGGGTTCGAGTCTGTATGGGTGCATGCTTGAGAGTGTGCTGAGTTGGGGGGTGGGGGTTCGGGTCTTTATGGGTGCTGGTTTGTGTGTGCTGATTTGGGGGGTTTGGAGTTGGGTGGGGGGTTCGGGTCTGTATGGGTGCATGTTTGTGTGTGCTGAATTGGGGGGTGGGGGTTCGGGTATGTATGGGTGCTGGTTTGTGTGTGCTGATTTGGGGGGTGGGGTTTGGAGTTGGGGGGTGGGGCTTTTGGGTCCGTATGGGTGCTGGTTTGTGTGTGCTGATTTGGGGGGTGGAGGGGTTCGGGTCTGTATGGGTGCATGCTTGAGAGTGTGTGCTGAGTTGGGGGGTGGGGGGTTTGGAGTTGGGGGGTTCGGGTCTTTATGGGTGCGTGTTTCTGTGTGTGCTGAATTGGGGGGGTGGGGGTTCGGGTCTGTATGGGTGCTGGTTTGTGTGTGCTGATTTGGGGGGTGGGGGGTTTGGAGTTGGGTGGGGGGTTCGGGTCTGTATGGGTGCATGTTTGTGTGTGTGCTGAGTTGGGGGTGGGGGTTCGGGTCTGTATGGGTGCTGGTTTGTGCTGATTTGGGGGGTGGGGGGTTTGGAGTTGGGGAGGTGGGGGTTCGGGTCTGTATGGGTGCTGGTTTGTGTGTGCTGATTTGGGGGGTGAGGGTTCGGGTCTGTATGGGTGCATGTTTGTGTGTGTGCTGAGTTGGGGGGTGGGGCTTTCGGGTCTGTATGGGTGCTGGTTTGTGTGTGCTGATTTGGGGGGTGGGGGGTTTGGAGTTGGGGAGGTTGGGGGTTCGGGTCTGTATGGGTGCTTGTTTGAGAGTGTGCTGATTTGGGGGGTTCGGGTCTGTATGGGTGCATGCTTGAGAGTGTGCTGAGTTGGGGGGTGGGGGGTTTGGAGTTGGGGGGTGGGGGGTTCGGGTCTTTATGGGTGCATGTTTCTGTGTGTGCTGAGTTGGGGGGTGGGGGTTCGGGTCTGTATGGGTGCTGGTTTGTGTGTGCTGATTTGGGGGGTGGGGGTTTGGAGTTGGGTGGGGGGTTCGGGTCTGTATGGGTGCATGTTTGTGTGTGTGCTGAGTTGGGGGGTGGGGGTTCGGGTCTGTATGGGTGCTGGTTTGTGTGTGTGCTGATTTGGGGGTTTGGAGTTGGGGGTTCGGGTCTGTATGGGTGCTTGCTTGAGAGTGCTGAATTGGGGGATGGGGGTTTGGGTCTGGTTGGGTGCTTGTGTGTGCTGGGGGGTTTGGAGTTGGGGGGGTGGGGGGTTCGGGTCTGTATGGGAGCATGTTTGTGTGTGTGTGTGCTGATTTGGGGGTGGGGGTTCGGGTCTGTATGGGTGCATGTTTGAGAGTGTGCTGAATTGGGGGATGGGGTTTGGGTCTGGTTGGGTGCTTGTGTGTGCTGGGGGGTTTGGAGTTGGGGGGGTGAGGGGTTCGGGTCTGTATGGGTGCATGTTTGTGTGTGTGCTGAGTTGGGGGTGGGGGTTCGGGTCTGGTTGGGTGCTTGTGTGTACTGATTTGGGGGGTGGGGGTTTGGAGTTGGGGGGGTGGGGGTTTCGGGTCTGTATGGGTGCATGTTTGTGTGTGTGCTGAGTTGGGGGTGGGGGGTTTGAAGTTGGGGGGTGTGGGGGTTCGGGTCTTTATGGGTGCATGTGTGTGTGTGCTGAGTTGGGGGTGGGGGTTCGGGTCTGTATGGGTGCTGGTTTGTGTGTGCTGTTTTGGGGGGTGGGGGTTCTGGTCTGTATGGGTGCATGTTTGTGTGTGTGCTGAGTTGGAGGGTGGGGGTTCGGGTCTGTATGGGTGCTGGTTTGTGTGTGCTGATTTGGGGGGGTGGGGGGTTCGGGTCTGTATGGGTGCATGTTTGTGTGTGCTGAGTCGGGGTGGGGGTTCGAGTCTGTATGGGTGCATGCTTGAGAGTGTGTGTGCTGAGTTGGGGGGTGGGGGTTCGGGTCTTTATGGGTGCTGGTTTGTGTGTGCTGATTTGGGGGGTTTGGAGTTGGGTGGGGGTTCGGGTCTGTATGGGTGCATGTTTGTGTGTGCTGAATTGGGGGGTGGGGGTTCGGGTCTGTATGGGTGCTGGTTTGTGTGTGCTGATTTGGGGGGTGGGGTTTGGAGTTGGGGGTGGGGCTTTTGGGTCCGTATGGGTGCTGGTTTGTGTGTGCTGATTTGGGGGGTGGAGGGGTTTGGGTCTGTATGGGTGCTGGTTTGTGTGTGCTGATTTGGGGGGTGGGGGGTTTGGAGTTGGGGGGTTCGGGTCTTTATGGGTGCGTGTTTCTGTGTGTGCTGAATTGGGGGGTGGGGGTTCGGGTCTGTATGGGTGCTGGTTTGTGTGTGCTGATTTGGGGGGTGGGGGGTTTGGAGTTGGGTGGGGGGTTCAGGTCTGTATGGGTGCATGTTTGTGTGTGTGCTGAGTTGGGGTGGGGGTTCGGGTCTGTATGGGTGCTGGTTTGTGCTGATTTGGGGGGTGGGGGGTTTGGAGTTGGGGAGGTGGGGGTTCGGGTCTGTATGGGTGCTTGTTTGAGAGTGTGCTGATTTGGGAGGGGGTGGGGGTTCGGCTCTGTATGGGTGCTGGTTTGTGTGTGCTGAGTTGGGGGTGGGGGTTCGGGTCTGTATGGGTGCTGGTTTGTGTGTGCTGATTTGGGGGGTGGGGGGTTTGGAGTTGGGGAGGTTGGGGGTTCGGGTCTGTATGGGTGCATGCTTGAGAGTGTGCTGAGTTGGGGGTGGGGGGTTTGGAGTTGGGGGGTGGGGGGTTCGGGTCTTTATGGGTGCATGTTTCTGTGTGTGCTGAGTTGGGGGGGTGGGGGTTCGGGTCTGTATGGGTGCTGGTTTGTGTGTGCTGATTTGGGGGTGGGGGGTTTGGAGTTGGGTGGGGGGTTCGGGTCTGTATGGGTGCATGTTTGTGTGTGTGCTGAATTGGGGGGTGGGGGTTCGGGTCTGTATGGGTGCTGGTTTGTGTGTGTGCTGATTTGGGGGTTTGGAGTTGGGGGGTTCGGGTCTGTATGGGTGCTTGCTTGAGAGTGTGCTGATTTGGGAGGGGGTGGGGGTTCGGCTCTGTATGGGTGCTGGTTTGTGTGTGCTGATTTGGAGTTGGGTGGGGGGGTGGGGGTTCGGGTCTGTATGGGTGCTGGTTTGTGTGTGCTGATTTGGGGGGTGGGGGTTTGGAGTTGGGGAGGTGGGGGGGTTCAGGTCTGTATGGGTGCTTGTTTGAGAGTGTGTGTGTGCTGAGTTGGGGGGGGTGAGGTGGGCCAGGGTGAACAACATCAGAGACAACGGGCAGCCTTGCCTGGTGCCCCGTAGGATCACCCAGGCAGGTGAAATGTGTTTGCCAGTGCAAACCCTGGCCACTGGCCTGATGTATAGCAACTGCACCCAGTGTGTAAATCCCAGGCCAAACCCAAATCGGCATCACCACGTAGATCTGTTCCCATTTAGTGATGCTCTTTGGCCATACTCCTAGGTCCAGAATTGTCCCTGGACATAGTATGATAGTAACAAATGTTTGCCCCCCACCCCCACTTACTATCCCCTCTCCCTCTCCAGCACTATCTGAAATGTCGTCAGGCCTAGTACGATAAAAGCTTGTTTTGTTCCTCTCCCTCCTTTCTCCTCCCCTCTCCCTCACCTTGTGTAATTCTCCGGCTCTACCAGAAATAAACTATCATAGCATATCATTAGAGATGTTGGGCCAGAGTGTCAAGGGTCAGCAGTGGGTGTGGTTTATTTGTACATTCCTAAACCTTTCAAAATCGGCTGCAGCCTTTTCTAGTATGGTCCTGGATGAGGTCTGCTCCTGTAATTTTGCAACTAAACCTCGATCAAACGTTTGAGACCCATTGAGTGTGGGTAATTGTTACCCTTCTACAACCCCATCAAGCATTGTTCAGGTGGATAGAAGCACAAGCAGAAACTATTTCTCTGGCGCAATATGGTGGAGTTCCTGTCAGTTTTGCCCTGCCCAGGAAGAAACTGAGATCAGTTTCTTTGTATGTTCACTAAAGTAATTGGTCATCCTGTGACAATTCCTTTCAAAAGCTCATAATTTGGCAACAGCTTGTGCTTTGAAATGTTATTTTTTTTTTTTAAGTATGTCCTCAATTTCCACCTTAATCTCAAACATAGCAGGTTGATATGCTATGCAGCCCGCTATTCCTGAAAGTATCCATCAATAAGTGCATGAAAAGGTATGCTGGCAAGGCTATGTTCTTTATCTGATCTTGTTCTTTTGTCGCTTCTAGGAGTCTCCAAAAAGTATATAATTTGTATATACTCTAGACTTGGACCGTCGTAGTGGGAGCATAACAGTGGATTTCGTATCTTTATCCAAAGATGTCCCTGCCAATGTTTAGTGCAGTAAAAAAAAGAAAGATTGACCAGGAGTAGGAGCACAGTCAATTTAAGGATGAGTGGACTGAAGTTTTTTTTCATCGAGTCCAAACCTGATGTGTACTCGTGTCTCATTTGTCTCGAACGCATAGCAGTCCCCAAGGAATATAATATCCGCCGCCATTGTGAATCAAAACATTCACAATATAGGGATTTGCAGGGGGAAGCGAGAATTAAAGCTGGGGAGCTAAAACACAGCTGGCTAAGCAACAGGGTGTTTTTGCCCAGAAAAAAAAAAGAATCTGAATGTGCCACCTTTGCTAGTTATAAGGTTGCACAGCTTATTGCAAGGTCAGCACGTCCTTTCACAGATGGGGATTTCGTTAAAGACTGCCTGATGGAGATTTGCGAGGCAGTGTGCAAATTAAAAAAAGATGCTTTTACAAATGTTCCCCTTTCACGTATGAGTATCCAGCGGCGTATTGTAGATATGGCTGACAATTGTTACAGCCAACTGAAAATGCGGTGTAAGGATGTCAAGTTCTTTTCAGCTGCCCTTGATGAGAGCACAGATGCAAGTGACACAGCCCAACTCTTAATTTTCATTCGGGGGGTCGATAATCAATGCAAAGTATTTCAGGAACTGGCTTCCCTGGTATCTTTGCATGGCAGGACTACTGGTGCTGACATTTTTGATGCCTTTCAAAAAGTCATTGATGATTTAAATTTGCCATGGGATGCGTTGGTAGGCGTGACGACTGATGGGGCGCCAGCCATGGGTGGGGAGCAAAATGGGTTTATTGGCTGCTTGAAAAGGCACTTAGGCAAGAAGGCTGTCCATTTAAAAAATTATCACTGCATCATCCACCAGGAGGCATTATTTGAAAACATTTGAAATTCACTCAAGTGATGGACTTTGTTGTGAAAACGGTTAATTTTGTCCGTGCACGCTCTTTAAATCACCGATTGTTTCAGGAGTTTCTAGAAGAGGTAAAGGCGGATTATGGTGATGTCCTATATCACACCGATGTTCGATGGCTTAGTCGTGGCAATGTGCTGAAGCGATTCTTTGCTTTACGGCACGAAATAAAAGCATTCCTTGATGAAAAGGGAATGGACACTTCTGTCATGCTAGATATTGACTGGGTAGCTGACTTTGCTTTTCTGACTGACCTGACAGGCTATTTCAATGATTTAAATTTAAAGTTGCAAGGAAGCCAAAATCTCATATCGGATCTGTTTGAGGCAGTTTGTGCCTTTGAAATAAAGTTAAGGCTTCTGACAGCCCAACTGGAGAAAGGGATGCTGGCACACTACCCCGCATGTGCAGAGGTTTTCCCCCATGACAAGTATGTAGGGTGGTATCGGCATGTGAAGGTCCTGAAGGAACTGCATAATGTTTTTGAGAATCGTTTCTCACAATTCAAATCCCAGCGAGCCTCTTTTAAACTTTTTGCAGACAATTTCTCAGCGGAGGTTGACAGTGTGCAACCTGAACTGCAACTGGAACTGATTGAACTTCAGTGCTGTAGTGCGCTCAAAAATAAGTAGAGAGAGATGCCTTTATTAGTCTTCTATCAGTCTGTGGACACTGCTCAATTCCCCAATCTGTCACGGGAAGCATTAAAGATGGTATCTATGTTTGGCAGTACTTACATTTGTGAGCAAGTTTTTTCACAAATGAAACTACATAAATCCAGCCTAAGGACAAGACTAACTGACCAACATCTCCATGCTATCCTGAGAGTAGGAACAACCTCACTGGAGCCCGAGATCCAGAAACTGACAGCTGAGAAACGCTGCAATGTTTCTCACTGATCAACTATGTTTGGTTCACTGTTTCATCCTGTATGATTTGGGGAAATGTATAGTACAAGTTTTAAATACAAATAAAACGGTACACCTCCAAAAAGGTGTTTTTTCCAACTGCCATAGTGTTTGGTTGGGTGTGAGGGGGCCATGGGGCATAATGTTTGGTTGGGGGTGAGGGGGCCATGGGGCATAGTGTTTGGTTGGGGGTGAGGGGGCCATGGGGCATAGTGTTTGGTTGGGGGTAAGGGGGCCATGGGGCATAGTGTTTGGTTGGGGGTAAGGGGTCCCTGGGGCATAGTGTTTGGTTGGGGGTGAGGGATATGGGGCATAATGTTTGGTTGGGGGTGAGGGGGCCATGGGGCCTTGTGTTTGGTTGGGTGTGAGGGGGCCATAGGGCATAGTGTTTGGTTGGGGGTAAGGGGGCCATGGGGCATAGTGTTTGCTTGGGGGTGAGGGGGCCATGGGGCATAGTGTTTGCTTGGGGGTGAGGGGGCCATGGGGCATAGTGTTTGCTTGGGGGTGAGGGGGCCATGGGGCATAGTGTTTGGCTGGGGTTAAGGGGTACCTGGGGCATAATGTTTGGTTGGGGGTGAGGGACATGGGGCATAGTGTTTGGTTGGGGGGTGAGGGGGCCATGGGGCATAGTGTTTGGTTGGGGGTGAGGGGGCCATGGGGCATAGTGTTTGGTTGGGGGTGAGGGGGCCATGGGGCATAGTGTTTGGTTGGGGGTGAGGGGGCCATGGGGCATTGTGTTTGGTTGGGTGTGAGGGGGCCATAGGGCATAGTGTTGGGTTGGGGGTAAGGGGGCCCTGGGGCATAGTGTTTGGTTGGGGGTGAGGGGGCGATGGGGCATAGTGTTTGGTTGGGGGTAAGGGGGCCATGGGGCATAGAGTTTGGTTGGGGGGAAGGGGGCCCTGGGGCATAATGTTTGGTTGGGGGTGAGGGGGCAATGGGGCATAGTGTTTGCTTGGGGGTGAGGGGGCCATGGGGCATAGTGTTTGGTTGGGGGTGAGGGGGCCATGGGGCATAGTGTTTGGTTGGGGGTGAGGGGGCCATGGGGCATAGTGTTTGGTTGGGGGTGAGGGGCCATGGGGCATAGTGTTTGGTTGGGGGTGAGGGGCCATGGGGCATAGTAATTGGTTGGGGGTGAGGGGGCCATGGGGCATTGTGTTTGGTTGGGGGTGAGGGGGCCATAGGGCATAGTGTTTGGTTGGGGGTGAGGGGTGTAAAGACTGGTAGGGGGTGGTCTGTACTTCTGCTCTCTATATGGTAGAGGGGAGGCACAGAGGACCCCAGCCTAGATTCTCTATTCGGTAGCTATGGTCGAGCAATCAAGGCCTAGCTTCTCAGGAGGTGATGCAGGCTGGTTCTTCAGTACAGTGTAGTCCCCAAGCCCCCACAAAGGAATGTCCACACACTGTATTGGTTAGAACACAGTCTTTATATAATCAATATTCAAGGTTAAGTACACTTATCATAATAACTCACTTTGTACTTAGGAAAATCAACAATGGCAAATATATACAATCCTAAAGTGGTACCACCCTTTGTATTAGATCTCATTAAAGTGCATCAACAATACTGTAACAATGTCACACAGATCAATAGAGTGAAACCAGCAATAGAGAGAGGAGAGAAAATAAGATGGTTGAGCAATAGGCAGAATACTGGCCCCTACCACTAGAGACAGTTCTGTGTGGAGATCCCCCCACCTGGGCAACCTGTAAAATAAAGATATAGCACAAGCCCAGTCCATATATTTTTCTGCAAGTCTTATTCCCTCCTATAATGTTTTTACCCCCCCAATGTACCTGGTGGAGTCCAGTTCTTCGAAGAGGCGTCGACAGATCCTTCTTGAGCGACCCCCTTTCAAGCGGGAGTCACGGATCGTCGAGAAGCGTCGAGGAACTCTGCGTTCGGCGGCGGGGAATCGACGGCCCTTCTTGAATGCCTTCCCTTTCAAGCGGGAGACACGGGGCGTCGAACATCCGTTGAGGAACTCGGCGTTCGGCGTCGGGGAATCGACGGCCCTTCTTGAATGCCTTCCCTTTCAAGCGGGAGACACGGGGCGTCGAACGTCCGACAACAAACAGGGTAGAACGGGGTCGATGAGGCGGCAGCTTCGATCCAAGCGGTGCTCGTCGACGACGGAGCGTTGGCGTCCTGCAAAGCAGAGGCGTGCGGGGCACCTCAATGACAATTGTTCTGGACCGCAAAGATTGTGGAGACGGGGGTCCAGCAAGGGCGTCGTGTCGCTCGAGTCTTTGTGGTCTTCGGGTGGCGGGAAACCCCACCGGCAGGTTTCTCCTCGGCGCGTTGGTCGTCCTCGACTTTCTCCGGCAGGATAAAGCGGTCGACGGTGCGGACGAGGGAGTCCTTCGATTCAAATGTTCTTAGGCAAGGAGCGGACGGCTCCGGTCGTCGGTGGCACGGCGTCAAGTGGTTCCCACGGCTGGGCAACACAACTTCGACAGGCCTCCAGCGGTTACACAGACCTGCGAACCCTGGTCGACGGCAGTGGACTTCGACGGCGGCGATGTCCGGGTGCTTCACTTCGATCTCCTCGGCGGTCCAGTCTCGGGTCGGCAGCCTTTCGAGGGTCTGACTTCCAGGGCGCTTCGGCGAAGATGGAGCGGTGCTCGATGGTCCCTCGGAGCACGGGAAGAGGGCGCCTTACCAGGTCCTCTCTCGGGTCAGTCTTCGACGATTTCGGCAGCCTTCGGATCGGTCGAAGCAAATGCAGCAGCAAGTCTTCTTCTTCCAGATGGACATCGAAGATCAGCAGTTCCAGTTACTCTTGAGTGGAGACTCAGCTTCTGAACGCTTCTGAACAATTACCAGTGGTGAGAGGTCCCCAGATATACTATTCTGTCTCTCATCCACACTGCTGGCACACACTCAGCAGCCAATCATACAGAAGGGCATTCATGCAGTCAGTCAGCCAATCAGGCACACAGTGCATTCAGGCCACACTCCTCCCTTTCAGACACTCACAACAAGGAATGTGGATTGGGACAAGTACCCAGCCATTCAACACTACATACTGCATTCAGGCCAGTTTCGGGCAGGGCTGTCTCAGTCTTTGTCACTCATGCCAGAAACCAGACAACCACAACAAGGAGTGTATATTGGTCACACACTCCATTCACCCAGGTCCCACCCACAGGAGGTACCCACAACATACAGTCACTGGGAAGGCTCCAGTCAGTCTAGCTGGGCCTTCACAACACCACCATATATGGAACTTCCACCCAACAGCCAGTCAGGGGGAAGGGACAGAGTCAGGGCTTCCCAGGACTTTGGGAAAACAAGGTAACAGGCAATAGAAAGCAAGAGGCCACAGGGGCCATCTTGTTTCCTATCAGGAATCAACTGATCCCAATGGCAGGGCCTGGGTATCCCAAAATGGAGGACACCCAGAGCACCTGTCAAATTCAGCATGGAGCTGCCACCAGCCCATACCCTGCTCTGTGGGCCACCCACAGGTGCCCAAAAACATACACTAGGGGTACAGGGTTGTACCCCTACCCATGGGTGCCATAAGGGTATCCCATGGGTCTGTTCACCAAACCAAAAGAGAGAGCTGCACTGCCAGGAGTCCCACATGGACTCCTAGGCAGTAAACACGACAGAACACACGATAAAAAGCAGTAAAGGACAAGGATTCAGAGGCCCTGTCCCTCTGATGCATTTCCAGCATCACAAGGGGGCCATAGGGCATAGTGTTTGGTTGGGGTTAAGGGGGCCCTGGGGCATAGTGTTTGGTTGCGGGTGAGGGGTGCATAGTGTTTGGCTGGGGGTGAGGGGGCCATGGGGCATAGTGTTTGGTTTGGGGTGAGGGACCTGGGGCATAGTGTTTGGTTGGGGGTGAGGGGGCCATGGGGCATAGTGTTTGGTAGGGGGTAAGGGGGCCCTGGGGCATAATGTTTGGTTGGGGGTGAGGGACATGGGCATAATGTTTGGTTGGGGGTGAGGGGGCCATGGGGCATAGTGTTTGCTTGTGGGTGAGGGGGCCATGGGGCATAGTGTTTGGTAGGGGGTAAGGGGGCCCTGGGGCATAATGTTTGGTTGGGGGTG
This sequence comes from Ambystoma mexicanum, assembly GCF_040938575.1. Lineage (NCBI taxonomy): Eukaryota > Metazoa > Chordata > Amphibia > Caudata > Ambystomatidae > Ambystoma > Ambystoma mexicanum. The sequence goes on along the minus strand of NC_090927.1, from coordinate 309,079,248 downwards.
AGGGGGCCCTGGGGCATAGTGTTTGGTTGGGTGTGAGGGGGCCATGGGGCATAGTGTTTGGTTGGGGGTAAGGGGACCCTGGGGCATAGTGTTTGGTTGGGGGTAAGGGGATCCTGGGGCATAGTGTTTGGTTGGGGGTGAGGGTGCCATGGGGCATAGTGTTTGGTTGGGGGTGAGGGTGCCATGGGGCATAGTGTTTGGTTGGGGGTGAGGGGGCCATGGGGCATATTGTTTGGTTGGGGGTGAGGGGGCCATGGGGCATAGTGTTTGGTTGGGGGTGAGGGACATGGGGCATAGTGTTGCACTCCAAGAGTGAACCCAATAATAAAGCTAAAACAGGCACAGTTAGGAGATGTTCATCTTTGGCTTTTTGAGGAAACCTGACTCAACGAAGGCCATACTCCTCTTGGGCAACCCAAATAGCAAACTGTAGCAGCCCAAAATAGCGGCATGTCCAATCTAGGGTCAATAAAATATATATAAGTTAATTAAACAGGCGAGATACAATAACTAAATAGAAATAAATTATAACAATGGAAAATGTGTAGTACAAAATGTAAGTTTGAAATGCAAATAAAAATCGTTACCCCTCAAAAACATTCTTTTTCCATGTGTTTAGTACACATTGGGGGTTTTAAAAGCCTCCTGCCACGCCCCGCCTACCGCCCCGCCCACATTTACTTTTTGGCCCACTATAGACCTCATGTAAGGTACTTTCGGCCCTCTGTCAAAATCAGTTGTGCACTCCTGCAGTAGGGTAAATCCTATGAAGCCGGACAGGGGTATAATGCCACCCAAACATAATCTTATACCATGCCTCTTGTAGGTGGGGTGCTTTGACCAGTTTAGGAATCCTCCTCCACAGCTTTTCCCAGTCCGTCCTACTGACCTCACATCCCAGGACCCGCTCCCATTCCCGCATGTAGGCCCATTGGACCCCCGCCCTAGAGCCATCCAGAATCTTATAGATGTTGGAGATGAGGCCCCTCGCCCCATCATTAGTAAGTAGACATTTTTCAAAGGACGTTGGGTCCCTTGTGGCCGCCTTCTTGACCCCTGGATGTAGTACCCAATGGTGTATCTGGGCATACCTCAACCTCTCTCCTTCTTGAACCGCAAAGTGCCTCTTACAGTCGTTAAATGATAACAATTCCCCCCAGCAAACATCGCATAATTTCCGACAGCCACCCTCTTGCCACTTCGTAAAGGCTCCCCTCTCCAAACCCGGGGAGAAGTCCCCATTACCAAAGATGGGGGTGAAGGGAGACGGGACGGGGTCATCCCTTCGGAGCCCGCCAGCCTGTCCCAGACATCAGCCATAAGTTTAGTTATGGAACTCTCGTACAGGTGGCGAGGCCTATGCGGTTTCGGGAGCCACAGTACTTCTGCTAGGTTGCAATGCGCTACAGCCCTGTCCATCCGCACCCATAATTTGTCCCGCGTCCCTTCCTCCCCCCTCAGCCATTCCCTGATAATTCAAAGCTGTGTTGCCTGGTAATACCGCCGGAAATTCGGCAATGCAAGACCTCCCTCGCCCTTCGGAGCCATCAAAAGTGACTCCCACCCTAGGTCTTTTCCCCTCCCAATTGAATCCCTTAGTCAGCGTTCCCATCTCCCTGAAGTAGCTCGCCGGGACTGGCTGCGGGACCGCCTGGAACAGATACAAAAGCCACGGAAGTGTGAGCATTTTAACCGCGGCTATCCGCCCTATCCAGGAGACCCTTAGATCTCTCCACCTTTGGAAATCCCTCTTGATTGCTTTAAGGAGCGGGGGGGCTGGGGGGGAATTTGCCGTGGACCAATCCGCCAATGTCGCCGTAATTCTCGTGTTGTAATATCTTTATGTGCAGTGTCCTCTGCATTTGTTTTTCACAGAGTTGGGCTGTTTCGGATTCTCTTTCTTGTGTAATAGTAGGTCCGAAGAGGTTTCAATATTCACCGGTGGGCTATTGATCGTAGGTGCATGTTGATGTATGGTAGGGGTGCATGGCTGTTTTCTGTGGGAGAGAGCTTTGTTGCTCCGTGCGATGGTAGGGGTTGTAATGGTGCAGTTTTTGATAATTGCGTGTGTGCGAGAGGCTAAGCATTTGTTTCTGTGGTCAATGGGGCATGTCGAGCGAGAGTGGTTGGGAATGTTCACGTACGGAGTACGAGCAAAGGGGTGCACCTTCGGCAGGAAGTAGGTAGATGGAATATTATGATAGTTGGGGAGAGTATGTAGGACCCATTATCTGGGGATAGAAAAAGGGAGCCTGATTATTGTCTATGGCCCTCCAGGCAATCTTGTAATATGATAAAGGAAATTGGGCCAACTAGACTAGAGATGACAGCTGACTATTGTTCATATCATAATAGTTTTCTGTTTATTGTACAAATGCATATGTCATATAAAAATATATACAATGTTTATGTTCATTAGTCGGCTCCACAGACCAACCGCAATACATCCTTTCCCAAACGGTTCATTCACAACTCATTCATACAGTCATCATGTTTACAAAGAAATAGAAAAAAGTGATGTTCTGTTTAGATCACAATAATAGGTCAGACAGTTGTAAATTAAACACTCAATTGTTTTACAATGTGCCCCTCTGTTGGTATTCAGGGGGTTTAGAAAACCATTGTCAACATGTTTCGGTTGAGTTCTCTTAACGAGGATGAGACAGTCCCCTCGTGTCGTGACTTAATATTCAACCTTCTTCAGGACAGGAGAGCAAACGCCAATTCCGCGTTGCCTCTTGGTAAAAAACCAAAGGTGGGGGGTGTATGTGGCAAGAGAGCCTTTGATCTAAGAAAAAAAGAAAGTGAATAAAGTTGTCATCTCTGTGTTTACTCAAAAATCTATTTACTTGATATCCAACTACAGCTCTCTTGGTTTACTGTATGGCACCTGCTCACCTCCTCTGAAATTATCTGGTACATCACCTAATAGCATTATCAGAGGGTCCATATGGAGCAGGGTGCCACATATATCTTTGATCTTTGACCTGATTTTTAGCCAGTAGGATTGGATGATTGGGCAATGCCACAACAAGTGACCCAGGTCTCCCCTCCCCCCGCAGCCACTCCAGCATGAGTCAGGGTAGTCTGGGTTTATCGCGTGCAACTTCTGCAGAGAGAAATACCACCGGTAGCAGATCTTAAGTGCACACTCCCTAACTGTTGTGCATCTGGAGGACCTATGGGCTCTATCCGAAATTCTCTGACAGGATTCCCAAGGTACCTCAAACCCCAGTTCCCTCTCCCATTCCCGCATATAAAGGAGTGTCTCATCTTTCGGAACGTTTTCCAGAAGACGGTAGCAAGTCGTTATTCTGTGAGTACTCTGCCCTTCCGAGATCGTTATTTCCAATCCCGCCAGCGGCCTAATGGCAGCCTTTTTGACGGTCGGGTTAGTGATCCAGTGCCGGAGCTGTATATACCCAAATCTCTCGGTCTCCGGGATGTTGAACTTCTCCTTGCATTGGGCAAAGGTCAGCGGAACACTGTCTGTATAGAGCTCTTGCAGTCTCAGGGGACCTTCCCTTGTCCAGAGTTTGTACGAGTTGGGGTGAAGCCCCGGAGTAAAGGCTGGGTTCTGTGTGACCAGGGAAAGGGGGCCTCATCCCGAGGGGAATCCCCAAGTTGCACAATACCTATCCCAACAACGAAGAGTGGACCCTGTAGTCGGGAGGAGGGGTTTCTGAGAGATGCGCGCCTCACACAGGAGGAAAGGGAGGTGAGAGAGAGGGACCCAAGAGAAAAACTGTTCAATATCCTGCCATTTGGAGGGGCAGTTGTGTTGGTCCAGCTTAGGATGGGGGCATCTGCCTGATGATATCGAGAAATGGAGGGGAGTCCCAGTCCTCCCAACTGCCTACCCCGAGTGAGAAGTTTACGCTGGATTCTAGGTGTTTTCCGCTGCCAAATAAAGCAGCTTATCTCCTTCTGTAGGTCTAATAAGTCTCGCTCGGGAACTATGACAGGGAGAGACTGAAATGTATAGAGAAGCCGTGGGAGTAAAGTCATTTTAACTGCGCTTATGCGTCCCAGCCATGAAATCTCCTGAAGTGCCAACTTTTGTAGAGATTCTTTAGACACTTTTAGTAAGAGAGGGATGTTGGCTTTTACCATGCCTGAGTAGGTGGGAGTCAGGTGCACTCCAAGGTGTAATCTTGGAGTTCCTCCAGCTAAAGGAGTAAGTGTCCTGCAAGGTTTCTAGTGTGTCTGGAGAGTCAGACAAATTCAAGCCTGCTGATTTTCCCATATTTATCGTAAATCCCGAGATCTGTGCAAATTGGTCTAGGAGACCCGTAAGTGGTGGGACAGAGGCCTGGGCTTCTTTCAGGAAACAGAGCACATCATCTGCGTATAACGCAACTTTATAGCACTGGTCTCCCACCTCAAAACCCTGGATTTCCGGGTGAAGGCAAATATGTTGGGCTAAGGGTTCCATCGCTAGTGCAAAAACTAGTGGTGATAGGGGGCACCCTTGTCTGGTCCCCCTACCAAAAGATATCTGGGGTGTCCATTGCGAGTTTACTCGTATTCGGGTGGAAGAGATCTGGAAGTTCGACAGAGTTCTAGAGAATTTCAGACCAAACCCAAAACCTTTTAGTACTAATTGCATATAGTCACATGACATGCTATCGAATGCCCTGTGGGCGTCCAAAGATAGCAACAAGAGGGGGCCTGGGGGCGAGGGCTATTAGGTCTATTGCTCTGCAAATGTTGTCATGAGCAGATCAACCCTGGATAAAGCCCATCTGATCCCCATCTATGATTAAAGGTAGGACCTCTCCCAGCCGTCACGCTATGACCCTGATAAACAATTTTGCGTCAGTATTAAGCAGGGCAATAGGCCGGTAGGATGAACATTCTGCCGAGTCCTTCCCCGGTTTTAGAATTAGGGTTGTATTCGATTCTGCCATAGACTGTGTAACAGAGCCGTTTCCCATATGACGTTAAATAATTTTGTGAGGTGGGGGGTGAGCTCCTTACAGAAGGTTTTATAGAACTTGTTTGTAAACCCATCCGGGCCCGGGGCTATGCCAAGAGGGAGTGATTTGATAGCCGATTCGACTTCCTCTGCGGAAATTGGATCTTCTAGAGGCTCATGTAATGTTTATGGGAGCTGTGGGAGATTTGCCATGGTTATGAAGTCACTGGCAATTTGTGAGTCGTCCCGATGCGAGGCTGTGTGTTCTTTAAAAAATTCTTCGATAATACGGCATTTACCCCTTTCTGAGAAAGTGCCTTTGCCTGTCCCATCCCGCAGGAAGTCAATCCTATTTTGTTTTGCTGGTTTCCCCAACTTAGCTGCTAATAATTTATTAGCCTTGTTTCCCTTTGTGTAATAAAATTGTTTGGTGCGCATCATGCTGTAGGCCGCTCTTCCCATGTGATGTGCCACAAGCTCTTTCTTAGCCATCCGTAGGTCTCTCAATGCTCGCCGTGAGGGTTTCTTCTTATGCGCCTCTTCTAATCTAAGGGCTTCATTCTCTAAGTGTTCCTGCAGTAGCCTCCTAGCCTTCCCCCGCTGTGCAGCCTGCTCAATAAAGTGCCCTCTGATCACTACTTTACTTGCATCCCAAATTGTACCCCAGCTGACATCGGCAGTGTCATTCTCCCTGTAATATATTCCATGGATTATTTTATATGGGCACAGATCATTGGGTCGTCTAGTAAGAAGTCATTTAGTCTCCGGGGGAGTCTCATGGGAGGGGTAGCTTGGGGAGGAGCTATTGTCAGTAAAACCGGGGAGTGATCTGAAAGCGCCTCAGGGATTATATATACTTCCAACACCTTCTGAATGAGCGACTCTGAGATAAAGAACATATCCAGCCTTGAGAATCCCCCATGGACTGCTGAGAAGTATGTATAGTGTCTTTCCTCTTGGTGGCAATACCTCCACACTTCAATCACCGAGTGGTCCTTTAGCAATGTGGTGAGAGCCCTAAAGTTATTCCTGTCGTTTAATGTTGGCGCCAGAGTCTTATCAACTAGTGGGTTACTCACTGCATTGAAGTCCCTGCCTAGAATCGCCTCTCCCTCTGCATGTTCGAATAAAGCTTTAGACAATTTTGTAAAAAACATGTCTTGCCTGATGTTTGGGGCATATATAGAAACCAGCGTGATTTTACGTCCATTTAGCAAGGCAGTTACCAACAGAAACCTTCCGTCCTCATCCCGGACCACCCCCAGGGTCTTGAGGGCAATTCCCTTTCGCACCAGGATGGCAACCCCTCGTTTCTTCATTCCACTTTAGGCAAAGAATTTGGTGGGGTAGAGCCTGTCGCTAAGGCGGAATTCATCATCCGGTCGCAAGTGGGTCTCCTGGAGGAATAAAAATGATGCGTCTAGGGACCCCAGTCTATGAAACAGTGCTTTACGTTTCAGGGGGTGGGGGTGGGGGGGTGGCGGGAGGAGTTCAGACCTTGCACATTAAGGGAAATGCACTTAAAGTTCGGGGTTGCCATGTTAGGGTCGCTCAGGTTTTCGCCTCAAGTAAGCCCAAGTAGAGAGAGCGAGGGTAAAACACTTTCAGGAGAGTCATTGCAGTGTGAACCATAAATGATCTGTGGTGAGTAAAAGCAAAATACCAACCCAATGGGTTTGGGTTAAACTTAGAATGATAAACCGAGCAAACACAACTAAAATAAGATGAACAAATTACTGTCATCAAAAATTGCCCCATTCCTAGTCCCAGAATCAACTTTAACCAAGTATGAAATATGTCGGGCGCCATCCACTCGACGCCAAAGTCTGCTAATGTATGGAAATTCCATTGCCCTCAAGATATACGAGAATGGTGAAGTGCTGCGGTACTTTCAGATATACGTTCAGATAAGTCGGGGCCTCCCGATCCCCCCAACACAGGACTGAAGGCGAGATGCCCCCAGACATAGCAAGAGTAGAGAGAAGGGAGGCGTATTCAATGCCCCAGGTCTCCGGAACAATTGCCACTAGGCCGCTTTGCACGGGGGTGTCGGGGCTAGGCGGTGATCGGCGGGCACCCATTTCTCTCATTGAGGATCGTCAGCACGGGCAGCGTTCAGGTCAGGTGCCCGCCGATTCTTCCCCCTCTGACGGGGTTGGAGTTGATGTCTCCTCTAGGGCCTTGATTGTGCTTTCTGATCCGGTTTCCCGCTGAGTGTCTGCTTCGGGTTGGGGCCCACGACAGGTTTTCCTGCGTCTGTCTTTTGGCGGAGGGTCTAGATTAGTCCCCTTGTGATCTCGAGTATGGGGACCCGAGCCTCCATCATCAGTTGTTACCGAGATCAGGTCCCTCACCTCTTCTTCAGAGGAGATCACATAGTGTTGATTGTGGAAGTCAAAGATCAGCATGCAGGGAAACCCCCAGTGATAGCGGATCTTTCGGGCCCTGAGCCAAGTCGTTACCTTCTGTATCCGCCGTCTCCGTGCCAGATTATAGGGGGCCAGGTCCTGGAAGAGTTGCATCTTTGCGCCTTGAAACTGTATGGAGTCTGAATTCCTGGCTGCCGCCATGATCTCCTCCTTCTGGCAAAAGAAGTGTCCTCGAGTGAGCACATCGGGTAGGAGGCTCCTTTTAAGTTGGGCTGAAGAGTACACCCGGTGGGTTCTGTCAAGTTTTAGATCTTCGGCCGGTGGGACCTCCAGGAGGGATCTCAACAGCGTCTCAACATATTCCATTAGGTCCTGCTCAGAGACCTGCCGGGGAATACCTCGGAGGCAAACATTATTTTGTCTCGACCTATTTTCCAAATCTGCTTGCTTTGCCCATATGTCTTCAAGATGCTCCTCAATGGCCTTCACCCTTTCTGCTAGGACTTCATTGCTATGTGATTGTTCGCCAGTTATGTTCTCCAGGTCATTAACCCTAGATTCAAGCCCCCCCAGATGAGAGGTTAAGTCTGCAAGGGACTGGGCCAACAAGTCTTTAGAAGTCTTGATTTCCTTCTTGATCTCTTGGGTGATGTCCTGTTTGAGGGATCTAAGCATTCCCTCCAGATCCGCTTTGGAAATGCCATATTAAAGTCCAGGTTTAAGGGTGAAGCCAGGGCGGCTCCAGCCGCGACTGCACGTGCAGTAGGTAGATCTGTAGGCTGCAGTGCCAGGTAGGCCTGAATGCCGTGTGCTTTCTTTTTGCACACTGTTTTAGGCATCCCTTGGGGGGTTTGCGGGGGTAAGCCAGCTAGCTTCACAATACAGGCAGGGGCCAGGTTCATGCATGGCAACTTGAATTCTTCGGTGAGGGTTTAAAAGGGAGACGGGCTTCAGCCCTGCTGTGTTGAGGACTTGTGCTTAGTCCGGTGGGAGACCCTTCTAACAGCTGTTTAGGTGTCGTTTGGAGGGACTGAAGGGATCACCCAGCTGGCTTCACAATATAGGTAGAGGCCAAGTTCATGAATGACAGTTCAAATTTTTAATGGGGCCTTAAAAGGGTGAGGGGCTTCCTGTCCTGCTGTGATTAGACACATGCTCAATCCACTGAGAAACCCCTCCGCCTCACTCTCAGAATTAATATTAGTATTGTGCCTCCAATGGTGAAAAGAGGTTTCCTCCCCCAGGGTGCCCCAGCACTCACCCTGTAGTTAGTCAGGCCTTGGGGTGTCCCCTCTCTTCTTCAGAGTGGGCCATCGTCTCTGCCAGCGTTTCGCTCTGGGTCGGTCTCCTCCCGCCCAGTGCCCGCCAAATAGAGGCCATGGGCGCTACGACCTCGCAGCGCACTAGACCAGCCCTGCTCGCCCGATCAACTGCCCAGTGACAAGAGGCTCGAACAAGGTGACCCCAGCCGATGCCGCGGGCTGTAGGGGTCCAGCGCCAGCTCCTCCAGTATCTGCAGGTACCTCAGATGGTGGGGGTCTTCTGCCGAGGCCGCAGGCCCCGCCGGATCTGGCCTATAGGGGCGCGCTCCGAGGGGTATACACCAGCAGGGTGCACTCTCTCCGCACCCCCGGCACTCCAGTGCACCAGCCGCTCCAATGTTCCAGTCCTGGCTACGGTGGCAGAGAGGTCCTCTGGCCTTCGATCAGGTAAGAAAAGCCGACGGGCAGCAGAAGTTCGAGCCGCCCGTCCTCCCCCTCTCCAGGGCTGTCGGGTCGCTGATTCTTCCAATCTGGCAGCCTAGGCAAGCACGGCAGGTCCCGCGCAGCCTCGGAGGGGATATTCAGGCGTCCTCCACTCCGCTAAGGATTCAGGTTGAGGGAGCCTCAGCACCAGCACCACGCTGTCAGTGTTGGTGAATTCCAACGGCTGGGACTGATGGTGCGCATCGCCATTTCCCCCCCTGTCACCACCGGACTGTACCACGCAAAAAAGTACTCCAAATAGGGTGCATTATTTTCAAAAGTCTGCAGGTTCAGCTAATAAGTGCTCAGTCTTGCCCCGAGAGTAAAATCGGGCGTGATTTCCATTTTAAAACAGCGAAAATTGCGTGACTTGGGCACCGAAGAGCGGAGCTCAGGGGAAACAGCTGTACGGTGTGTTGCTAGCCACGCCCCCCTCAGATTGTTTCTGAAATGAGATTGGATGAAGTATAGCGTGAGTACAGATGTTGTAAAGCAGAAAACAAACATCTATACGCCATCTACTCAAGTAGGGGAGGAAGGGTGGGTGCATGTGAATCTAAGCCTATACAAGCACCAGAAATACGATTACCGTGAGTAATGTATCCCTTGGATCTGCTTAGATCACATGCTCCGCGAGACATGCATTACTTACCGTAAAAGAATTTCTGATGGTTGTATCTGCTTAGATTCACATGCTATTCATAGTCCGACATCCAGTGGTCACTGCGGAGTATTGCATCTTGTTTTTCGAAAAGGGGACGTCGACATAGGCGTGTCTGTAATACTATCCCTATAGTGACGTGGAGTGTACCCAAAATCCCTCACGCGTCGAGGTCTCCGTTTTTCTGCCATGAGGGAGCCTTATGACTAACGTGAGTACAGAAAAGAGAGAAAGTAATAAGACGTCTATGTTCCTTTCATTCGAGCGGGGAGTAAGGGTGGGCGCATGTGAATCTAAGCAGATACAACCATCAGAAATGCTTTTACGTTAAGTAATGCATGTCTTCTTATGTTTGTTAATCTGCTTAGAATCACATGCTGTGCATAGACTAACGAGCAGTACCCAGAGTTGGAGGTGGGTTGTGAGAAGGAACAGTAGAGAAATTATGTCTTAGTACTGCTTGTACCACCTGGGAATCAGATCTAGAATGGGCATCTAGACAATAGTGTTTTGTAAAGGTGTGTACAGAACTCCAGGTTGCCGCTTTGCAAATGGACTCAAGGGGAACATTTGCAATGAATGCTATGGATGCCCCAGTGCCTAGAGTAGAATGTGCTCTAGGCTTGAAGGGCAGTTCTCTCTTAGCAAGAGTGTAACAGAGTGATGCAGTGGACAATCCAGCTGGATATCGTGGATTTGGAAACTGCATCTCCTTCTCTTCCCTCCGCCACCGAGACAAAGAACTGATTAGTCTTTCTCAGTAGTCTAGTCCTTTCCATATAAAACATGACCGCTCTGCGCACATCAAGTGTGTGTAGGCTCTTTTCTGCCAAGTTTGATGGGTTTTGAAAGAACGTTGGTAGTTCTATAGACTGGATGACATGGAATTTTGAAATGAACTTCGGTGCAAACCTAGGGTGTGTGTGCGTAGAACCACCTTATCTTTGTGAACTGTTACAAAGGGATCTAGTATAGAAAGCGCTTGTAGTTCACTCACTCTCCTAATGGAGGTGATAGCTATCAAGAAAGTCTTAAGAGTGAGGTACTTAAGGGTTGCTTTATGCATGGGCTCGAAGGGGGAGCCCATTAGCCTGGTTAGTACAACATTCAGGTCCCATCCAGGAACTGGGTTAGATGTAGGAGGGTGAATCCTTTTCACTCTCTCCATGAAGGCTTTAATAACTGGAACTTTCCACCATGACACCTTATGTTGAGACGTAGTGTAGACGGAGAGTGCAGCTAGGTGAACTAAAGACTAAACCTGAGTCCAACAAGTGAGTCAGGTAAAGAACAATCTGTGTGGGAGAGCAGTCAACAGGGTTGATGCTCTTTGACTTACACCAGATGACGAACCGTTTCCACTTGCTAGAGTAGCAGTAACGAGTGTTCGGTTTCCTTGCTTCTCTGAGAATGTCCATGCACCTCTGAGGGAGCTGCAAATGACCAAATTCTATGACCTCAGGAGCCAGGCTGCCAAGATCAGGGTCTGTGGGCATGGGTGCAGCGTTTGGCCCCTGTCCTGTGACAGCATGTTATACGGGCAGGGAAGTTTCACTGGAGGAGACAGTGACATCTCCATAAAATGAGCGAACCAGGGTTGGCGGGCCCACATGGGGGCCACCAGTATCATGGTAACTGGTTCCTGGTGCATCTTGTGCACTCTCTTGTTGAGAAGGGGGAGCCGGGGGGAAAAGAGTAGACAAATTTCCCTGACCATGTTATCCAGAGACCGTTCCCTTTGGAGCAGTTCTGTGGGTACCTGGAGGCATAACCTTGGCATTTGGTGTTCTCCAGAGTTGCGAACAGGTCGATCTCTGGGAAGCCCCATTCTGCAAAAACATTGGAGACTATGTCTTCGTGTAGTCGCCATTCGTACTCTGTGGGCAGAGGGAAGTCTCTGCTGAGTTTGTCTGCCAGAAGATTGAGTTCCCCTGGTACATGTTGAGATAACAGGAACATGTGTTTGAGAGCCCACTTCCAGATGTTCTGGGACAGCTTGGAAAGTCCTGGAGAGCGAGTGCCCCCTTGCTTGTTCAGGTAGTACATGGCCGTGGTGCTGTCTGTGAGGATCAGCACTGTTTTCCCTTGTAGGTGTGTCTGGAAAGCCTTCAGTGCTTTGAAGACCGCCAGTAGTTCCAACAAGTTTATGTGTTTGGACGCCACACTTGGAGTCCAAACTCTGTGTGCAGTCTGATGGGATAGGTGAGCCCCCCCATCCTGTGAGGGATGCGTCTGTGGTTAGAGTGGCTTCCACTGCGGGGTTGCGAAAGGTTTCCCCAACACAAGGTTTTCCTTCAACCACCATCGCAGCGAGAGAACCAAGGCCTGCGAGACCACCACTAGATCGTCCCATTGTCCACTGGCTGTTGAGCCACTCTTGCATTGGGCGCATGCACAGGAGCGCGTGAGGTACCAAATAAATACATGACGCCATCATTCCTAGCAACCGCATGGCCTTGCGTACCGTTACCTCGCGACCGGCTACATATTGAGGGATCTGAAACAGCATGTTTTGGACCCTGTTGTTGGAGGGGAAGACAAGGCCGTCCTTTGTTCGAATTAGAGCCCCTAGGAATTGCTTGACTTGGCTGGGGTCGAGACTGGACTTCTTCTTGTTGATGGAGAAGCCCAGGTGGAACAAAAAGGTCTACAGTCTTTTGGGTATTTGAGAAGCATGTTTCGTAGGAATCCCCTGTTATGAGCCAGTCGTCAAGGTAAGGGTAGACTGGAATCGATAATCTGTGCAGGTGTGCTGCTGCCACTGCCAGTACCTTTGTGAATACCCTTGGCGCTGAGGCTATGCCGAAGGGTAGCACCTTCAACTGCTAGTGGTTGCCTTCTATCATGAACCTGAGGTATTTCCTGTGCGCTGGCAACATTGAAATATGAAAGTATGCATCTTTCATGTCCAGTGTTGCCATGTAATCCCCCTGTGTGAGCAGGGGGATTACATCCTGCAAAGTCACCATACGAAATTTGAGGTTTTACGAATTTGTTCGTTGGGTGCAGATCTAGTACAGGGTGCATGGTTAGATCCTTTTTGGGTACAAGGAAGCACACTGAATAAATACCCTCCTTTACCTATGATAGAGGCACAACCTCTATTGCTCCTTTTTCCAGTAGCAGTTCGACTTCCTGAAGGATAGAGAGGTGTTCCGGTGATAGGCGTCTTCCCCTTAGGGGCCTGAATGTTGGGGACAGACTGAATTTGATGCAGTAACCGTGGGCTATTGTTGACAGTACCCAACAGTCTGTGGTAAATCTATCCCATGCTTGTAGGAATGATGTTATCCGGCCCCCGACCAGAGATGCATGGGAGGGGACCCGAACTTTCGGGTCATTTGGTGTTAGTAGCCGGGGAGCCTGTGGGAGTGGAGCCCCGACGTTGTCCTCTCTGAGCATACTGTCCACTGGTTCCCTGAGAGGAGGACCAGGGGAGGACCAGTTGCCGGCTGAGGAGTATTATTGTTGTTGATTTTGTCGTTGGCCACGAAAAAAGCGCCTGTTGCCATAACCTCGCTTATTAGGAGGTCTTGTGATTTGGTCCAGAGTCTTTAGAGTTTAGTGTTCCTTCTTAGCTGTTTCCAGTGCGTCATCAACCGCCTTGCCAAACAAGTTTGAGTCTTCAAGGGGTTTGTTGATGAGGGACGCCTGTGTTTCTGGCTTGAAACCTGGGTTTCTGAGCCAAGCGTGACGCTTAAGAAGTACACCCTGGACTAGGGAACGGCCAGCCGTTTCGGCAGCATCAAAAGGTGTTCTTGATAATGTTTTGGTAGAACCGAGTACCTTCTGTCACAATGGTTAACAAGCGGGTTCTCAAGGACTCAGGGGCTTCTTGTAGGCCTTCGCGCAACAATCCCCATTGGGCATCAGCGTAGCTAGCCAACAAAGTTGTGTTGTTGGCAATCCGCGTGGCAAAAGCTGCAGAGGATGTAATCCTCTTTCGTAAAGCATAAAGCTTTTTTCCCTCTTTGTCTGGAAGTGCTTCGCTAGTAGATAGCGGAACCCCCGCCATTTTCCTGGTGGTGGTTACTACCAGGGAATCAGGTATGGAGTGACCCCTAATATATAGGGGATCAGAAGGTGAGGGGCTAAAAAGCTTCTCTATTCTTGGATTGACCCCTCTAACCAATGCCGGTGTAGATAAAGAGGGAACGAGGCGTCTCTTGACTAAGGCAAGAAAGGGTATGGCTTGGCTAGCAGAGAACCCTTCTCGTGAGGCCGGCACTGGGGATGTATCTCTGGGTTTTCCCTTAGACGTGGGGGGAGGTTCCTGTGTACCCTCCGTAGATTTCGATGTCTCTCTGACCTTGTGAGTGGGCTTCGGTGACTCTTCCACCCCCCCCCCGTCTCTGCGTGTCCTTGGAGACAATTCTAGCTAAGCTTTCCACGACTAGTTTGTCTGTCGAGGGCTGGTTGTGAATAGTTTTTGGCACAGCCGGAACCTTACAGTCGACAGGCTCCTTCTTACGAGGCGTTTCGACTGACGTTTTGGTGGTAGCGCCCTTAGTAAAAGGCCCAGTCGCGTATGCTGCTGCAGGGAGGGCTGGCAACCCTTACGGTCGGCGGAGGCTGCCGGTTGCTTCGGCGTCTCCGTTGGCGCTGAGGCCTTCTTCGATTTCAAAGAATGGCTGTGGGTTGTGTACTTTGTGATTTTTTCGTGTGAGTCAGCGTCGCTGGGGTGTACATCCCCATAAGTAGGGCCTGAGCCGAGCTTTTCGGGACCGTGGACAGACATGGTGGAGCGGGAGCGCTCCATAGAGAGGTCAACAACCTCCCTTACGGAGGTAGTGTTATCACTATCCCCCTCGTCACACTCGGCGGCGGCTGCCGCTGGTGAGGAATCAGCACTCGACATGCCGTAGGCTGCCCACCTTTTGACCCTGCGTTCCTTCAAGGTTTTTGGGCGAAAGAGTTTACAGGCCCCACAGCCGGCCTCGTTGTGGTCGAGGGGTAAGCAGCGGTTACACCGCTTCTGCTCGTCCTTCCATAGGAATTTGCCGTTACGAGGGCAAAATCTAAAAGGAGTCCTCTCCATAGCTCAGGATGTAATAAGTGATAATGACCCCGAAGGAAATGGGGGAGAAAGGGAAAGGCATTCTAGAAGAAATAGAAATGTCCACAACAACCCCCCACTCTCTCTAATGTGTAGGCCGGCGAGGCTGGGCCACGTTTTCGGCAGCGCCGAAAGGATCGCCTCTGTCGAAACCACCGAAGAGCTTGACTCAGCGGGGAAGTGATTGGCCGTCGAAAGAGGGCTGGAGGTGGTTGAATTAAACAATAACTGACGAATAGACCAAGGGTCGAATAATTGGTAATGGCAATGTCTCTTACGAGCTCCGCATAAGGCGACCAGTATACTGGGTGGAAAAAAACAATCTGACGGACCTCGACGCATGAGGGATTTTGGGTACACTACACATCACTATAGGGATAGTATTACAGACACGCCTATGTCGACGTTCCCTTTTCGACTTTCGAAAAACAAGAAGCAATACTCGCAGTGACCACTGGATGTCAGACTATGCACAGTATGTGATTCTAAGCAGATTAACCAACACCAGAAATATTAGCGAGCAGTATCTGGAGAAGGAGGAGGGAAGTTAGAAGGTGTAGCAAGAAAGAACAAGTTACTTCTTACCTTGTAACTTTCTTTCGATGGGATGTTTCTCCGACGTATTCCTTATCTTTGATAATTCGTCTCCAGCTTGCTGGCCTCGGAAATTTTTTCTCTGTAGAGGGCGCTGCGCGTCGACGTCCGCCGAGTCGATGTCCTTCGACAGCCACCGTATCGGTGCCGACGTCACCATGCCCATAAATAGCCACGCACGGCGTCCGTTGCTCAGTTCCGTTTTGTAGCATAAGGTAAGTCATGCCTGAATTGGTTATTGACCTTGAAGGAGCATAAGCTGCAACCACAAGGGAAGTATTACTGCGGGGATGGATAGGAGGGGCGATAAGGAATACGTCGGAGGAACATCCCATCGAAAGAACGTTACAAGGTAAGAAGTAACTTGTTCTTCGAAGGGATTGTGTCCTCCGACGTATTCCTCATCTTTGATAGACTCCCATAGCAGTGGCATGTAATTGGAGGTGGGAGTAATAATGTCAAGCATCCCTTTTAGGAATGAACTGAATGCAATACAGCTTTGCCAAATCTGGTCTCTTGACTAGTGGAGGAATCCAGGTTGTAAGATTTTGTGAATGTATGTGCGGACGACCATGTGGCAGCCGCACATATGTCTCGGACCGGTACCCCTCTTTGGAGGGCCGAAGAGGCTGCAATACCCCTGGTTGAATGAGCCCTAAGATTTTGGGGTGGCTCTTTCCCTGCCAGTTTGTAACATTCCCGAATGGCCAAAATAATCCATCTGGAAATGGTCTGTTTTGTTATGGGTAGTCCCAACTTGTGACCTGAGTATCCTACAGACAGTTGGTCTGCTTGCCTAATCCTAGCCAGTCTGTTGATGTAAAAGCTTAGAGCTCGCCTTGGGTCCAGCCTATGTAGCCTTTCTTCCTCTTTCCCCGGATGGGGAGGTGGATAGAATGAAGGTAAGGTAATTTTCTGAGTGATGTGAAATTCAGAAACCACCTTTGGGAGGAAATTAGGCTTCACCTGTAGGACAACTTTGTCTTTATGAAAAATTGTATGAGGGGGGTTTACAAGATAGATCTTGTAATTCGCTCACCCTCCTAGCAGATGTTATTGCTACCAATAGGACAGTTTTAAGAGTGAGAAATCCCAGTGAACAAGAGTGGAGTGGTTTGAATGGAGTACCCATTAGGAAATTTAAGACTAAATTTAAGTCCCATAAGGGAACTTGGAATGGTCTTGGAGGATAAACATTAGTTAATCCCTTGAGAAATTGTATTACTAGGGGTAGTTTGAAATACAATGGTTCCTCCGCAGTGCGCTTGAAGATTGAAAGCGCTGCAATATAGCCTTTTACAGTGCCGACTTGAAGGCCTGAGTTTGCCAAGTAGAGTAGAAACGATAACACCGTTGGTGTACCACATGAAAAAGGGTCGATCTCCTCATCTCTACACCAGCTGCAAAATGTGTTCCAAAGGCAGCGGTATAAAGACTTGGTTGCTGGCCTTCTGGCCGAAAGCAACACCTCCATGACGTCATCAGGGAGGTCCCAATCCTTGTACCTCACCCTTTCAGAAGCCAAGTGTGAAGGTTGAGGGTTCTGATGTCTGGATGGAGAACCTGACCTCCCTTCTGTGAGAGAAGATTCTCTTTGAGAGGACGTATTGGAGGGCAGATGGACATATCCAGAAGGTCCGGGTACCACGTTCTCCTGGCCCAGTACGGGGCAATTAGGATCATGGTTTTCCTGAATCTTCTCAACCTCCTGATCATTTGAGGAATAACAGGGACTGGTGGAAACACGTAAAGGAGTGGGAACTCCCAGTCCACTATGAACGCGTCCCCTAGAGCTCCTCCCGGGGGAAATTCCCTTGAACAGAACAGATCGCACTTCCTGTTGGTGCTGGTGGCGAACAGATCCACCTGAGGGGTTTCCCAAAGGGCGAACATCTCTTGAAGGACTTCCTGAGCTAGCTCCCACTCGTGGGAGACTGCTCTGCCTGCTCAGAGCGTCCGCTGTCAAGTTCTTCTCTCCGGCTAGGTGGACTGCCGATAGAGAGATTCCTTCCTGAACCAGAGCTGCATTGCCTCTCTGCACAGTGGCATGACCCTACGCCTCCTCTTTTGTTGAGGTAGTGCATGGCCACCGTGTTGTCCATCATTATCAGGACATTTCTCCCCTATACTGATGTCAGGAAAGCTTCCAGCGCTAGTCTGATCGCTCTCAGCTCTAATAGGTTGATGTGTAGTCTGGACTCCGATGGAGACAAACGACCGCTGATGGTCAAGTCGTTGGCATGGGCTCCCCACCCCATGCGTGAGGCGTCTGTGACTACTGTTCTCTCCGGCCATGGTTGCCAAAACAGTTCTCCTTTCAAGATGTTCTCTGGATAGGCCCACCATCGAAGGTCGTGGGCTCCCTTGTCCGGAATCCAGAGGAGATCTGTCATTCTCCCTGAGAATTACGACCACCGAGTTCTCAGTGCCCACTGAAGAGATCTCATTCTCAGGCGAGCCTCTGGCACAAGAAAGATGCAGGATGCCATGAGGCCTAGAAACATCAAAAAGTCTAAGGCTGGGAGGCGTTGGGCATTTTGAAACTTGATGACCATCTGCAGAATATCTTGAGCCCTCACCTCTGGTGGCGAGGCTTTTCCCAGGGAAGTGTCCAGGACCGCTCCAATGAACTGGAGTCTCTGTGATGGTATCATCTGTGACTTCTTTAAATTGAGGGAGAAGCCCAGTTTGTGAAGGAAGTGGCAGACATAATCTAGCTGGATCTGAGCCTGTTCCGAAGATACAGCTCTGATCAGTCAATCGTCTAGGTAGGGGTAGACGTGGATCCCTTCCCTCCTTAGACTCGCAGCCACTACCGACATTAGCTTGGTGAAGACCCTCAGGGCGGAGGTCAGCCCAAATGGCAGAACTCCAAATTGATACTGAGAGTCGCCAATGGCGAACCTCAGGTATCTCCTCTGTTTGAGATGGATTGGCACATGGAAATAAGCATCCTGAAGGACCAGAGATACCAGCAAGTCCTGGAGCTGGAGGGCCTGAAGGATCTGAGAGAGAGTTACCATCTTGAACTTCTCCTTCCAGAGGAACTTGTTCAATTCTCCTAAGTCCAAAATGGGTCTCAGTCCTCCGTCCTTCTTTGGTATGAGAAAGTAGGGGGGGAGTACCAGCCCTTGTTCCTCTCCGCTACAGGTACC
The DNA here is from genome assembly GCF_040938575.1 of Ambystoma mexicanum. Classification (NCBI taxonomy): domain Eukaryota; kingdom Metazoa; phylum Chordata; class Amphibia; order Caudata; family Ambystomatidae; genus Ambystoma; species Ambystoma mexicanum. Next base: position 309,060,750 of record NC_090927.1, on the reverse strand, counting down.
AGTTCTATGGCACCTTTCTCTAGCAGGTCTACAATTTCCTGCAAGAGGAGCGGATCTGGAACTTTTAGAGAGCTGTGCCCCGGTGGATGACTCTGAGGGATGTGTAGAAAGGGTAGGCAGTAACCCTGGGCAACTGTCTCCAATGCCCAAGCATCTGACGTAATAGCCTGCCATTCCGTCCGATGGCGAGTTAACCTGCCCCCTACAGGTGTTGTGTGGAAAGACCTCAGAGTGGATTGGGGGCGGCTGATGCAGATGCCGAGGGTAAAGAGGCACCTGCTGCGGCTTTAGTACTTTTGACCCGTCCACCTCGGGTGGATCTCCTGTGGCCTCTTAGAGCCGGCTGTCCTCTGCTTTTCCCGAATGCGGAATAATAGCGAAAGGACTTTCCTCTCCCAGAGGTTCCTGAGGGGCGAAAAGAAGTTTGGCGGATTGCAGCGCCTAAAGATTTTGCTGCTGCTTTAGATGTTTGCAACTTTTCCACACTGTCATCAGCCTTTTTACCGAATAAAGAAGAGCCGTCAAAGGGCATGTTCAAAAGTCTGGCCTGTACATCTGGAGCAAAGCCAGACTTTCGCAACCACGCATGCCTGCGGATTGTCGTACTTGCCGCCATGGCCCTGCTGATACTGTCAGCAGAATCAATGCCAGTTTTAAGTAATTCGCACATGGCATCTTTGCCATCTCTAATGATGTTAAGGAAGGCTTCCCTTTCCTCTCCTTCCGGTATGCAGTCAGCCGCTGATGAAGCACACTCCCACAGTGTGTGACTGAACCTGGCGAGCGTACAGGTGGCGTTGATGGACTTTAACGCCATACTACAAGCAGAAAAGACTTTTTGCCATAGAATCATAACTTTTGTCATCTCTATGCTGTGGGACAGCAGGGTAGGCGGATCTGCTGCTTGATGAAGTTGCCGCTTGAACCACCAGGCTCTCTGCAGTCGGGTGTTTTGATAAGTATTCAGGGTCAGCCGCAGCTACCCTATACTTGGCTGACAATCTTTTATTGACTGCAGGGATAACCTCAGGAGTTTCCCAATTTGATGAAATCTTCCTTTGCAAGGCTGCATGGAAGGGGACCACAGGATCCTCCTGTGGACCTTTGTCTAGAATGTCTGTCAGGTCATCCTGTTGAAAAACAGGTGAAGGTGCAGACCATCCCATGAATTCAATAATCCTTGCCGCCATCAGGGTTCTCTAGGGTGTTTCGGCATGTTCCCCTGGGTCTGGTTTGACAAATTCCACTTCTGGGGAAGTGTCCAGCCCACTTGCCTCATGTAAGGATTCCTGTAGGTCTTTCAACCTTCTTTCCTCAGAGGTAAAATCCTCTGAAACAGGTAGTGTGGTCCTCTGCAACCCGAAGGGTCTTTCCTGGTCAGAATCCTCCCCTTCTTCATAGATTGAAGATAATCCGGGGTACTCTGACCTCGGAAATGGTGTAAAACCCATTTCTAAGGCAGAAGGAGCCAAACTCGTCATTATTGGGCGAGAAAACGTCGATGTCGTCGACGCCGATGTGACAGGCTTCGAAGGCGCCGAGAAAGGCGTCGAGAAAACTGGAAGAGGCCTCGAAGAACTCGAGAGGATCAGGATCCTGCTCAAGGATGTCGACGACGTTCTCGGCGTCGTGCCGGAGGCTCTTGGTATAACCGTTGGCTGTGAAGTAGCTGTGGTTTTCTCTTTTATCGGCGTCAATATCGGCGTTGATTCGATCGACCGATGCGTCGAAGAACCCTTCGACAACGGCGTCGATGGCGCCGATCCATGCGTCGAAGGGATCTTCGACGACGGCGTCGAAGATGGTGCCTTCTTACCCGATGGCCCGTGGCGCTCTCGGGTGGACTCTTTCGCCGGGTGCAACGACTCGCGGCATTTCAATTTTTTGGATTTTTCACCCGGGGTATCACCCTCAGCTGTCTTCGAGGGGGTCGAGGCCGCTTTCTCGAAGACGCTTAGCATTTTCTTCCTGAATTCCTCCCACTCAGCCTGAGAGCTGTGATTTGTGGGGCAGGAGACCCTTTCTGGGGAAACAGAAGACGAGGAAGGGGATCTTCAACGTATTTTCTTTGAGTGTCTAGATCTCGACGAGTGGTGGGAGCTACTTCGAGACCTAGAATGGGAATGCTTTCGACGGCGAAGAGACAAATGCCTCGGCCAAAGAAACTTTCGAGGAGGTTTTGACTGACTTACCTCTCACGAGCTTCCCCTTGCGCTCCATCAAGGCTTTCGCCGTCATGGACATGCAGTCCTCACACTCCGAACAATGGTGCTCGACTCCCAAGCACCACAAGCAGATCCTGTGAGGAGCCGTTATCGACATTTTCTTTTCGCAGTCTCGACATTTTCTGAAGCCGGACCGCGGAGTCGTCAGTTCGGATGAAGAAGCCATCGAGAACGAGTTGGTTTTATCGAGTAAATATAAGAGGTTTTATCTGACTGAGCAACGATATTCCGAGGCCCCACGAAGCGTGGAAAAACGGAACTGAGCAACGGACGCCGCGCTTGGATATTTATGGGCATGGTGACGTCGGCGCCGATACGGTGGCTGTCGAAGGACATCGACTCAGCGGACGTCGACACGCAGCGCAGTCTACAGAGAAAAACATTTCCGAGGCCAGAAAGCTGGTGACTAATTATCAAAGAAGGAATACGTCGGAGGACACAATCCCTTCGAAGAGATGTTTTAGGACCACTTGTCCCACCTGTGAATCTGCTTTAGAATGTGTGTCCATGCAGTAATGTTGTGTGAACATATGGATTGAACTCCATGTAGCAGCTTTGCATGTGGTGTCTAGAGGGACGTTTCCAATGAAAGCTAAGGTCACCCCTTTACCTCTGGTAGAGTTTGCCCTTGGTGTAAAAAAAAGGGTAGAAACTTTTTGGATAGGGAATAGCAGCGTTGTATGCATCTGACTATCCATCTGGAAATGGCGCCCTTCGATATGTAATCGCCTTCTCTACCACACGCTATGGAAACAAAGGGTTGGTCTGTTTTCCTTAGGGGTTTTGTTTACATAGTACAAGACCGCCCTCCGTATATCAAGTGTATGGAGGATTCTTTCCGCGAGTTTGAAGGATTCTGAAAGAAGGTGGGAAGTTCTATGGACTAGTTAACATGGAACTTTGAAATGAACTTAGGTGAAAACCTAGGATGTGTTCAGAGGACAACCTTGTCCTTGTGTATGATGAAAAAGGGGTCTTGTACCGATAAAGCCTGTAGCTCACTGACTCGTTTTATGGAGGTGATCGCTACCAGGAATGCGATCTTATAGGTAACATGCTTTAGGCTGGCCGTGTGCATAGGCTCGAAGGGTAGCCCCATGAGCTTGAAGAGCACAGTATTGGGATCCCAACCCGGGGGAGGGTTGGAAATTGGGGGGGGGGGGTATAGCCTCTTTAGCCCTTCTATGAATGCTTTGATGACGGGGACTTTCCACCAGGACACCTTTTTATATGAAGTGGTGTAAGCCGATAGAGCCACCAGATGTACCTTTAAGGAACTGAATACTAGGCCGGAGTCTAGTAAGTTAAGCATGTAGTGTAGAATGTTAGCTGGAGAACAGTGATTGTGATGTGCACCATATCACAAATCTCTTGCACTTATTAAAATAACAGTGCCTGGTGTTGGCTTTTCGTGCCTCCTTGAGGCTATCCATACACCTTTGTGGAAGGTGCAAGTGGCCAAACTATGACTTCACGAGCCAAGCTGCCAAGTTCATCGATTGTGGGTGGATCCCACTTTTGTACGGGCACTGGAGCTTGATCGGGTCGCACATCGGTAGTTTTAGCAGCTGTGGAAACCAAGGCTGCCTCGCCTACATTGGAGCAAACTGGAGTAGGGTTATTTGTTCCTGGTGCATCTTGAGCACTATCCTGCTCAGGAGTGAAGTCGGTAAGCATAAGCAAATTTTCCTAACCAGTTCATCCACACGGCATTCCCCCTGGACCCTGGCTGGGAAAACCTGGACACGAAGTCTGGCCATTGAGCGTTTAGCTGTGTGGTGAACAAGTCCAGTGGGGGGTGACCCTATAGTGAAAATATTCCGTCTAGGATATCTGTTGAGTTGGCATTCATGTTCATCTGGTAGAGGGTGTCTGCTTAACATGTCTGCCAGAGAATTCCGTTCCCCTGGAACATGTTGGTATGTTCGAAACATGTTCCGCTTGAGCGCCCCCCTCCATATCTTCTTGGATAGTTTGGACAGACTTAGAGTGTGTGCTTCCCTGTTTGTTCAGATAGAACATGGCTGTGGTGCTGTCTGTGAGGACCTGTACTGTCTTATCCTGGAGATGTTGTTGAAAAGCTTGAAGAGCTTTGAGGACTGCTCCAGGAAGTTGATCTGTCTTTGGGCAGTAGCGAGTGTCCACTGTCCGAGGGCTGTGTGGTGGAGGTAGTGTGCCCCCCCCCCCCCCAACCGGTGAGTGAGGTGTCTGTAGTTAGGATCGCTTGGGCTAGTGGAGCGCGAAAAAGGCTTTCCTTTTGATAGGTTGTCTCTGGACCACCACCGAGGAGCCTGAACAAGGGTTAGCGAAACAACCACTAGATTGTCCCACTGTCCGCTAGCCTGAGACCACTGTTTCATTAACCAATCCTGCATTGGACGCATGCGCAGACGCCCGTGAGGAACTAAATAAATGCAAGCGGCCATCATCCCTATCTAACACATTGCTTAGCGTACCGTTATCTGGCAACCAACCCTGTATTGCGGTACCTGCAGCAGCACATTTCGTACTCTATTGCTTGAGGGCTAGCTCATCCGAGTCTAGAATAGCCCCCAGAAATTGTTTTGTTTGGCTAGCGATTAGATTTGATTTTTTCTCGTTGATGGAGAACCCCAGATTGAAAAGGAGGTCTATAGTTTTTTGCATATGTAGTCTGCAAATTTGAGGAGATTCCCCGGTGATCAGCCAGTCGTCCAGATAAGGATATACTGGAGTGGACGTTCTGCGCAGGTGTGCTGCCACTACTGTGAGCACCTTTGTGAACACTCTTGGTAATGAGGTGATGCCGAATGGGAGTACCTTTAACTGGTAGTGGAATCCCGCCATCTTGAAACACAGGTATTGTCTGTGTGCAGGGTGAATTGAAATATTAAAGTATGCATCTTTCATGTCCAATGTCGCTATGTAGTCCTCCCATTTCAAGAGTGCAATAACCTGAAGCGTGGCCATGCAAAACTTCTGTGGTTTGACATACTTGTTTGCGGGGCGTAGATCTAGTACTGGGCGCGTGGTAAGGTCTTTTTTTTGGCACAAGGAAGTACGTTGAATAGATCCCCTTGTTTACCTGGTTCACCGCGACAAACTATTTCGTCCTTTTCGAGCAGCACCTTTATTTCCTCCAGCAGTATGGCTGTTTCTTCTGCTGTTAGTTTCTTCTGTCTTGGCGGGCGGTAAGGTGGTTTGTGAATCGACGCAGTTCCTGCATGCTATGGTGTACAACACCCATTTGTCCGATGTTATCCCCTCCCATGTGTGGGGGAATTGAGCGATCAGCCTCCTACTGGAGTTGCAGGGGAGGGGACCTTAAACGGTGTGTCATTATTTGGGAGGGGCTGAGCCTCTCCCAGGTGAGGTTCTGCCTCCACCTCAGCCTCTTTTATTCCCTCTTTGAAAGCTGGACAAGCAACACTGGCCTTGAGACTGGTTCCAAGACTAGGACGGTCCTCCTTGAGAGTAGCCCAAGGAACGTTGAACGTTGACTTTTTGGATTTGTGGAATCCCATTTGGGAAAAAGGTCGGTTAATCAGTTGCCCAAAGGACAAGAGTGTTGTAATCATCCTTGGCACTCTTTAGGGCGTCCTCTACGGCCTTACCGGAAAGGACATTTGGTTCTACTGGCATGTCCAGGAGGGTTGCTTGGGTCGCTAGCTTAAACCCTGACTGCCTAAACCAGGTATACCACTTAATGATGGTCCCTTCGGCTATGATGCGTCCCACCTTGTCTGCCACATAAAGATTGTTCTTCAGGGTGCAGCTTGAGACTTGCTTGCCCTGAAACAGTTTTAAGCAGTTAGGCCTTCAGAGGTTCAGGGAAGGCCAGTAGTTGTGATTCAAGCTCGTCCCATTTGTGGCAACCGTAACTAGCTAACAATGTTGTATTGTTGGTAATGTGTGTCTGGTACACTGCAGAGGAAGCTACCTTTCTCCCAAATGTATACATCTTTTTACTCTCCTTGTCTGTCAGGGCCTCTGCCGACGTCAGGGGAGTGCCTGTCCTCTTTCTGCCAGAGAATCCGGTTTGAGCTGGCCCCTAATGTACAGAGGGTCAGTGGGTACGGGCCTGAACAACTTTTCTATTCTTGGGTTGAATAGGTGTTAAAAGAGATGGTTGAATATGTCTCTTTATTGATTCTAAGAGAGGTATGAATTGCGTGGCTGCCTTTTTGTCTCCTAGGATGTTTTCCATAAAGTCCTTATCGACTTGTGTCTCCTCAGTGTCAATGTTGAAATGTTGCGCCGCCTTCAGTAACAATTTGTTATACTGCAGTTGGTTGTCAACTGGTGAGTCTGCATCCGGATGGTCCTGATGGTCGGGTGACTATACTACATAAATGTCATCATCTTAGTTACTGGTCTTGATCATGGCTATAGAGAACCCCCCCCCCCCCCTCCGATACACTGCTTGGTCATAATATGGGTCTTGCGATGGGTCTTGATAGTGAGAGGTGTCTTGGGGTGCAGAGGCCGGAGTGCCTAGAGCAGCGGTGCTGAACTGTCGCTCAAGGTTGGAATTCTTGGCAGGGGGGTGGCTCTGCTGATGCCCCTGGCTGTGAGGCATCTCTGAGTGTTGTTAACTGATCTGGGTGTCTGTCCATAACGTCCACACAACAGGACATTCGCCCTAAGATCTTGTTAAATTGTTCGGTTGTAAAACGACATTCTGGTGGGAAGCCTGAGATGACAGGGCCCTTGGAAGGGGTGACATCTTTAGCAGGGGTTATTTTTGTGGGAAGGCTGTCTTTATGGCGCATAACTCCAGAGAGGGTGTCTAAGGGAGTGGAAGTGGAAGACTGTCTGGGTGGCCTTGGGAGTTAATGGCATAGAAATTGTGTTTTTTCTGCGACGTTGCCTTTAGAAGAAATGCGCTAACATGCTTTTGAATTAGCGCTTGCATTTCCTGTGCTTTTTTGGGGGACGCTGAGATGCCTTTCAACACTTGTTCTTAAGGCATTCTAAAGGAGGGACTTTTTAAATGCGGTGTCCGAACCAACCTTTTATTTCGGTTTTCGGGAGCTGTCAATAGGCGAAAGCATGAGCGATGGTCCAGAGGACAGTGAGAAACCTGAGGCTTTATCCCCACTCACTGCATGGGCCTAGGCGTTCAACAGTGTCTTTGAGAGTCGGCCGTGGGGTAGGTCTTTAGCGTGTTTATGCTTGTGTGTGCCGTGGTTGCCGGGTGTCTTCTCCATCACAGGACCCCCAGCCTACTTCTCTGAGTTGGGGGCCTGCACTTGGGGTTCGTATGGATCCCAATCGCCCTGGGAGTCACTCATGACTCCGTAATTGCCCTCGTTGGAGTCTTCGTTCACGTCTATGGAAGCCTCAGCCTGCATAGCGCGAGTGGCCAAGCATTTAGTCTGTCCATCTTTTAGGGTTTTCGACCAGAAAAAGCCGACATGATTTATAGTGCTTTTCGGCGTGATCCCTCGAGAGACAGTGGTTGCACGCGGCGGTGTGGGGCTTCACACAAAGTTGACGGCAAGAGGGACAACATTTAAATGGGGGTTTGTCCATTATGTATAAACAGGGCAGTTGGGCGAGGAGAAAGGGGCAAATAGGATAAACATTCTCTAAAAGATGTCAGTATAGAGAACATCCTCCCTCTCTGCCTACTGTACTGGGCTGAACCACGAAGAAGCCCATAAGGCCGTGTCTGGGCGTTGATCGATCAGTCATCAACGCTGTAGGTGTTCGTCGGGAGCAGTCGAGTGGATGAGCAGTCCTGCGGCGACGCGAACAATAAAAGGAAAAGACGACATTGTACCAATATAACTTTTAGTAAATCAAAAAGCATCAGCCTAGAAGAGAACTCCGCATTTGCGACCGACTTCGATGGCGGAAAAAAAAAACAATCTTAGGGACCTCGACGCGTGAAGGACCATGGGTACAGTACACATTACACTAGGGATAGCATTACTAATCACGCCCTGTCGACGTCCATTTTCTAGTCTCGAAAACTAATCTTGTAATACTCTGTGACTTCCACTAGATGTCAGACTATGCAGAGCATGTGATCTAAGCAGACACACAAGCTCCAGAAATATATTTACTGAAAAAAAGTTGTTTAAGGGACGTTAGGGTTAAGTTGTACTAATAAAAACCTATGAAATACAGTGAAAAAAAATGTTAAAGAGACGTTATGGTTACAGGTAAAACCGAAACCCCCCAGAAATTCACCAGTTATGGTAAGCTAAGCAAATATAACTTGTGCCACCACCGTGCACGGCTAAGACGAACACCCAGGACAAAGATGACATCACAAATGTCATTATGCGACTACCTTGCAAGCCATTAAAGAGGCTGTTCATCCCTATCTTTCCAAGACTACAGTACTCTGTATATACTGCAACACACAACTCTGCAGGGGGGAGCAGTTTCGAAGTGCTTTAAAGGCTACAATCAAGGAACATGAGAAAACACTGCCCCTCACCTTAGATTTAAGGCAACCACATCTTTTCCTGTCCACCTCAACCAGTACCAACTCCCCCATGTATCTTTCATTTGTGCCCCTTCCATCATTTCCCTCCCCCACCTTACTTCCTGGCCTCTCCTGCAAAAAAATGAAAGAACAAAACCAAACACCCAAAAAAAAAAAAAGAAAAAGGTTCCTTTAGGAACCACCTTTCACAGTTAAAAAAATAGAACTAAAACAAACGATCTTATGGTCTCCATCTACTTTACATTTCTCAGTAAAGTAGTTAGACTCAATAAGATTTATATTATATATATTATGCTAATGGAATTTATGGACAGTTTTATTTGTATAGCGCACAAAACCCTGAGTTATCTAAGCGCTTAAGCTTAAGAAATTGGTTACAGTGCTTCGGTTACAGAAAGAAGCGCAAGGGTGCATTACAGCAATAGTGGAAAGTGCAAGTCATGAGCAAAGTGCAAAAGAGAGGTACATGGTGATCACATCCATTGACTTTGACCCTATGTTGCAGGGTGACAGCACACACAGATGCAAGAGTGCAGTAAAGGCAAAATACTAGATTTTTTTATATTTTATACTAGACCATTTTCTGTCCCAAATACTTTTTTCTAGCATACAATAAGGACCATAATCCATACACCCTTATAACTATCCGCGGTCTCTGCAGTTCCTTTTCCAGACCAGGCATCATTAAAACACCCAGATAGCATGTGCACACCATCCCACAGGACAGTCATTCTACCTTTTCACTTTTATGTTTGCAACACACCCTCATTGCCTGGTTTCGAACAGTCGCATCCATCCAGCAATGACTTCCAAAAACTCTACATGTAATCCTATGAACATACTAAGCTTCCACACACCAACTGCCCCTTAATGTTCTACAAATATTTCCCATCTACATTTCCTTTAGTTATACAATAAAATTGTACACAGTACTGCTATCAATGCACATATGCCTTGTGCAGTAAGAGAAGAGTATTAATGAACGGCTGGAGTAGGGATGGGCAAGTACTGATGGGAACCTGGGAATGAAGAGCCAATGGGTACCAATGTGGAAGAGTCCAAAGAGTGGGGTGCACAAATGCCAGGCAGTTGGCCTGCAATGGCAGTGCTGAAGGGGGAGGGGTATTGGTGTCAACTAGGTATAGTGCCTCGAACCTGTGAAGTTAATGAGGCTCAAGGCCACCAGTCTCTGTGCAAGTGGGATAAGTAAAGAGGAAGACAAAAGCACAATTTTGAAAAGTTTCCAGAACTTAAGCAAGTGCAGCTCAAAGTCTAAAAGGGGCAGGGACACTGCTCGAAAGAAAGGCACCAGCTAAACAGAGATCTGCCGCCGCCTCTCTGTCTGGAGAAGTGTTTCACAAGCAGATAATTGGAGTTAAAGAAGCAGAAGGCTCTAGCATGAGAGTATTTATGGACAACAAGTTGGATTAGGCGTGGTCCCAGGCAGCAGAAAGCCTTGTGGATGATGCAGAGGGTCTTTATACCATGCCTGCATGGCGGTGAGACCATCAAGGATCAGAGAGACAAATAAGAAGCAGTACAGGGAAGTTTCAAGCAACACTGTGTATCATCACCACAACACTGGGCATTAGGAGAGAAGGAGCAGATGAGGTATGCCAGAGGGATGAGCTACATATACAAGAGCCACAGCGATATGATAGAACCCTGGGACACAATGCAGATAGAAAGAGAGGTGCTGCACGACAAACGGCCCAGTTGCAGCTGGAAAGGGCACTTAGTCAGGAATTAGGTCAGCCAGTCCAGTGCCCGGTTTGTGTTGCCAAAGGTATCATGGAGACATTGAATAAAGAATGGTTGACCGTGTTAAAGGGGGAGGAGAGATCAAGGAGCCCTATCCCCAATTGTACTACAATCAAAAATACCATATAAACTTCAATTATATCATTACACCATACTTCAAATATGGTATACTCCCCTTATACTACCTATAATATCCATACATATTACAATAGTGTGTGTGGCCAGTGGCCAGATTCTTGGGGGCACGGCCTACAGCCATGCCCCCAACAATCTGACCACTGGCCACAACCAATCCAAACGGATGGGTGTTCCCTTCATCATGAGCATCGGGGAAATAGCCATTTAGGAAAACACAGAGTGATGCCTCACGGAACTATAATTTCTTCCAGTTATATCATATTCAGGACTCCAGACAGTAATAGTAAGTATGATGGGTCAGTGAAATATCATAAAATCTATGTTTTTTATTTCAAGTTATGCATTAAAAAGTATTAAAAACGCCAAAGTACAAATCCTACACAGTTCTTTATAAGCAGATCATATTTCTAAAAACACCTATTTCATAGATATCCAAAAAAGCATATTCTGAAAACATTTTCAAAATAGAGAAGTAGGTAGGGATGGAGGGGTGGCAATTATAGCAAGGCAAGATCTAGGTCTCTTTCAAACTCCCATTTCTTCTGAGGGCTGTGAAATTTTGCTATAAAAAAAAAAGAAAATCACTCCTACACCTAATAATTGTATGAATATCATTCTGCTTTATCGCCCTCCCGATTAAACAGCGCTGTTTTTCGAACACTTGTCGCACATCTTAGCCACAATAAATAAACCTAACAGCTCCTCCATCATTTTGGGGGATTTTAATAGACATCTGGGGAAGACCTCAGACTCTGATGCTCTCCAACTGGAAGATCTGTTCAATCAGTTTATGGTCCTTAATAAAGAAACCACCCATAAACAGGGTAATATCCTGGATTGGGTTGCTCTGAGGAACTTACCTGCTGTCTTACTAGATGTTGAACCATGTATTTTGTCCGATCATTTCTTCGTAAGCTATCATTTTCAGCTCCCCATCTTTCTTATTCAAAGGAAAACTGTAGTTAAGAACGTTATTAGCATACATTTTAATAACATCGAGGCAGCTCACTTAGAAAGCTGTGTTAAGGAACATATGGCCTCTACTCTAGAAGGGGATTCCCCTGATTTCTTATCACTTGAATATGAGAAGGCCCTAACCATATTGTTGGATAAGGTTGCTCCTCTAAAATCAAAGGCTATAAGAGAAAAAACTAAGACAAAAATGATTTACAGCAGATTTGATAACATGTAAACAAGAAAAGAGGAAAGCAGAAAGAAATTGGGTTAAACTAGACAAACAAGAGCAAAAACAGCTGGAAAGTTTTAGAGAAAATCTATCGGAAAGAAATCTTTAAGGCAAAGCACGATTATTTTAATATGCAAATAACAAACTCCAATAATGAATCAAAGAAGCTCTTTGAGATCCTCATGAACTTGTAAAAACCTCAAGTCCAAGTAAAACAAAGTGGACCCCACGAATGAAGATTGTGAGGCAACCCAGAAAGCATGTGCTGATAAAATTAGGACAGCGCAGGCTAGTATTGCAATCTGGATAATCTTTTGCATGCCTTTGCATTTTTAATGCCGGAACATCACGTCACATGTATGTTTCCGTTGTTTGCCTTTGAAGCTGATTCTAGAGGCCAGCTGGAGAGAGTTCTTAAAATCATGCATCCCACTATTTGCATGGAGGGCGTTTAGAAGGAGCATTTTAATAGCGCTGGTGACACTTTGAAATTTGCTTTCTGCTTGTGAATTTGCTCACACTCTAAGGCTCCAAGGCAGCACTGCGAGCCACCTGCTCTTGCTGCTCCGAGGGAAGGAAGGTGGAGCTACTGTTCACGTGACCGCATCACGTGACCTCGCAACGAGGCTCTTATCCTGCACACAGCCGCCCGTGCGGCGTTAAGCCCTGGAGGCAGTAAGGGCTGGAGCCTCTGTTTTGCTGTTGGGCTGTGACCTATGCCCGTGCAGGGGCCCTGTGAGTAACCTAGATTGGGGTTCCAAGTTGTTACATGATCTGCCTTACTACTACCAGTCTTCAGGGTAAGGGGTGGAGAGTCGGACTCTGGCAGCTCCTCAAGCCGTCAGTCGTTCCCTACGCTGAGACTGAGCGCTCCTTCTGGTTTATGCCGATTATTGGATCTACTTTTAACTCTATGAATTGTTCATTGATGGAATAAAGGACATATTTACATATATTTCTTTTATAATACATGTACTTACTTTTTCCTAATTGGTGGTCAGAGATCCTTATCTATTTGTATTTTACTCAATCGTGTTTTTGGGGCAGTCTTTGATGTGTTTTAAGCTGCTTCTAATATTCAGTGCATTTTAAAACATCTGTGTGTTATTTCATAGATTGCATTATTTGTTATTTTTCCTTTTTGTAATTTCTACATACTAGAAACTCAGTATATGAGTTTTTTTGCACTATTCTTAATTCAAGTTCTATCTCGCTGTTATTATTCTGGTTTCCTGACCGTTTCTTACGGGTTCTTGTCACGTTTGAATGACACGCAAGGCACTCAGGAGCCAGGCAGCTATGGAGGCTTCTCTCGATTCTACTCCTTCTGTTGAAGGGGCTCTCCCCTCTGCTTTGACAGTCTGTATTCTACCAGCGAATTCTATCCCTGCCTCCCTGGGTAACCCACAATATACATTAGTGGATAGTTCACAGGATTCTTCTCCTTTAAAATCTTTGGCCCAGGCCCAAATCCATTCAAGAGATAGGTCTGAGGTACTTAATATCATGGGTATTACTCCACGCACTCCAGCTAATAATAGATGCATCTTTAATGGAAAACAAGATATTTCCATAGATGCACAGGAAGAGCGTCTAGCAGCTACTATAGCCTCCAATCTGGAGGAAGGCGGCAGCTTACTAAGGGCAATGGTACACTTGGATCACCCAAATAATAGTGTGGTGAACACCGTGCTCCCAACCCCCGTTCAATCACAATCTAAGTTGCCTTTACTGGCTTCAATGCTGGATGATTCTGCAGCTAATGCTACAGAATCCCCAGGCACGTTAAAAGAAGCTACTGCTCAACAACTTTCCCCCTCAGAGGGCAACAGGAACCATGGTACTCCCCCCTATTAAATTTTCACCAGAGGTATTTTCCTCTAATAGGGGGGCAAACCGTACCTCCTCTATTCATGTTAATCATTCTGCTAACCCTGCTGCTATTACCAATACTCCTACAGTGAAATCTATAGTGTTTAAAACTCCACTTAATAAACCTTTAAATCTTACCTCAAAAATAAAATCCAATATGGCTTCCCAGGGTAAACCTATTCAAGGGAAAAAAAATTCTAACTTCTTTGGAAAGAGGACTGCCACCAGTACCTTTGTTAAACCTCCACAATCACTTCCAATAGTGGCCACTTTAGATCACACGCATCTTATAGATGTAGTAAAGAAACTAGAGATTGAAGATCCCCCCCAGATAATGATATTGACGATATTAGTATCATAGAATGTGCAGATAAGGCAATAGCTGATAGCCACGTAGATCTCAATTCTACTAATACAAACAAACAATGTTACTCAGCAAATCTGTGATGATTCCTATGTGGGTTCTCCATCTGAACTCACACATTTTATTGATGAGTATACAGAACAACAAAATTGGTTGAGAGAAAGGGGTCTACTCCCAGATTTAAAAAAGGATTACGTAAGTGAGTCTATTCTGCATGATACTCTTAAAAAGGCAGATGACAGAATAAAACTTACTCAACCGACACTCTCTGCACTGAATATGGTTTTGAGTTCTTTAGTGAGTCTATATGACAATATATGGTCAGTGGTTAGATCACACTCCCTTCTACTCTCTGAAATCTATTCTAGGTTAGAAGGACTAGATAGATTTGAAGAGCCAATTAAAATTATTAAGGAAGATAATCCCTTAATGGCAACACAGTGCTCTGATCCTATTTTCTCTAAACAACCGAACATGGAAGCCCGTCTGGCTAAAAAACTCTTTAATGGTGAAATGCCTACTTCTCAAGGGGAAGCTTTAGATATGGGCTCAGGTATCATTGAACCTCGTTGTACGGATAACATTTGTTTGTTCTCATCCATCTATCATTCCTTCCATGAGCACTGAGGGTGCTCAAGAGGTCCTTGTTACGGAGGTAAAACTCTCTATTTCTCATATAAATGTCACTATTGAATCATTAGAGGAGAAAGTCCAAGAGGGGTCTACTGGTTTTCCTCAGTCTTATTCCTCAGGGACTATCCTCTGTACCTACTACATCAGAAATGGCTGCGTCATTTAAAGGAGATTATGTTGCCTCTTCTGTGGATTTTAAATCCAATCCCAATCTGGAGAAGTCATCTGATTTTATTGACCTCACTAAAGAAATGACACATCAAAAAAGGTTCTGTTTGTATAGGGAAAAAAATGTAATCAGCAAATAAAGAAAACTAAAAATCAGAAGAATATGAAAAAAATAACTTCTTTCACCAATCAATTTTTAAAAAATCTATTCTCGGTAAATGCTTCGGCTTCTGTAACACCCTCAGTTGCTTCTAAGGGGACTAAGAACCCAGTTGAATTAGCGGTCTCTGTGACCTCTACCTCTAATACGGCGGTTATTCCGGTCGGACCTATTTCACTACCCATTATTCCAGCTCTATCTGGTCCACCTGATGCTCCGGTAGACAGTTCTATGACCAATAATATTGTCCCTCCAATAGTGGTGGACAATTCTGTGGGGGTTGAGGATATTTCTGTTTCTTGCCCTCCAAAAATAGTTTCAACTCTACTAGAGCCGATTAATACCAATGCTTCAGTTGTACCGAATATCGATACGGTAATTAAGCCGACGGAACCTTTTTCGGCCGCAGTACCCTTAATTATACCATGTAACTCTATATCTGGCTTAGATCTGTCCCATCCTGAGATCAATATTACTCCGACTTCGGTAAATTTGGTCAATCTTGATATGGTAAAACATCTATTTAAGGAGTTTCAGGGTCCTAAATCTGTTAATGGGGTGGATCCTAACCTAATTAAAACCCCACCTCAGGATAGGGCTCCCAGTATTTCTTCTTCCTCTACGGATTCCCATCTCTCTTCCCTTACTGATGGTCATTCTTCCAATATTGAGCCTACAATGGGGGAGTGTGGTATGGGATGTAGACCAGTGTGGGTTTTCTATGCTCCCATCTCCCTTAATTTAGCTCATCCAATTATGTCAAATGTTGGCTGTTTCACTGGCCATGAAGGTGCTCTTCTTGGATCGGAATCTGCCCAAAACAGGAATTCTTTCAAATTGTGTGAAAGATACCTTGTGGGACCAAAGGCTATCCAAAGTAGGATTATACTAAGGGGTGCAAGGGGCACTGACTTGGAGGCTGACTCTTTAAGTCAGTTTACCAAAAAAATTACTGACTCTCTACCTCACCCAGCAGATGCTAAAGACCTTCCTGATATTTTGCAGCGTACTAGCCTCTGGTGTCAAGATATGTCAATTTGTCTCAATCGTGGTAATATCTTAAAAAATGTCCATCAACTACCCTCGCTTTCCCTCATTTCTAGTTAGGATATGGAAAGTATTTTCTTTCCCACCCAGGGCCGGGTAGATGTGAGTAATATTTTTCTCAAATCAAGAGTGGTATTAGAATTGATATTGGGTCGGGGGCGTGGCTAACCGCCATGTAAGAAGGACGCGTCTTCAGTCGGCTCCAGCGATGTGCCCAACATTTGGCCGCTAAACCAACATTTTGCCGCAGCAACCACTCCTGATTTTCACGCCAGAGGCAGGGGTCGGCTGGAAGCGCAGTCTGCCGAGGTTTCGGACGTCTGGAGGACTCCGCCGAAGAGAAACACCGTGGGCCCGGCGAAGCGATCCAGCGCGCAAAATGGCGGCGGTGATCGGCACTGATCGGCCTGAACACCAGGAGGCTTGAACCCAACGAGCTCCGCTGAGATCGGAGCACGCTTGATAAGGAGCAGGCGAGCTGCGGCGGGGGTCGCCGGAGGTGCGGGGCTCTGTACCGGTCCTGGGTTGTGCGACCCGGGCGGCGGAGAACTGGAGAGGCCAGAGGAGGCAGCGCGTGTGGCGGTCCCGACGAATGAGAAGAAGCGGCCTGCCTCGCCGGGCCGGGTTGATCCTCGCCTGCGGCAAGTCGCAACCTACCCGCAGCTGTTGGACATCGGTGAAATACCCCACCAAGAAGTAAGGAGGGGGCGAAAGGGGCGAGGGGGCCCGGACTTCGTGGTGCGGAAGGTCTAGATAGGACGGGGAGGCCCTTCGCTCTACACAAGCCGAATACGGGCGCAGCCCCTGGCTGGGAGTCGGGGCAAGTGACTGACATACTTAAACACCGTACTCGAGCGACCACCCCAGAAGACCCCTTGATAACCCCGGAGACTCTCCACTTCGGTCAACACCTCATGGGCAGCAGGCGCGAAGGCTTATGCGAGGCTATGGCCACCAAAGGGCCCAGGAACAAACAGAGGCAAACAACAATGGAGACCTACGCTACCACGGGGGCTGCGGGGGCGGATGCCGCTCCTGACCTTGGAGCAGCGGCGAGCAACGGGCCCCTCGAACCCGCTAACTCCCAGCTGCTGGAAGCCATCATGACGTTACAAAAAACGATGGAGAGTAAAATCGACGCAGTTGCTATAGACTTAAACTTGCTAAGGCAGGATGTACGATCCATAGCGGGCAGAACCGAAGCGCTAGAGACTCAAGTTAAGGAAAACACGGAGGCAAAGACGCTGCTCCTCAAAGAGGTGGACATTCTAACTCAGAAAGTTAAGAATTTAGAAGACAGGGCAGATGAGGCGGAGGGGCGCGCACGCCGAAACAACATCAGACTCATCGGCATACCGGAGGGAATCGAAGGGAACGACCCCACCAACTATATGGAGAACCTCTTGATCCAGGAAATTGGAGCTGGTAACTTGTCCCAAGGATTCACCATTGAAAGGGCCCACAGATCCCTCGCCAAGAGGCCACCACCTGGAAACCCACCCAGGCCGATAATTGCCAAGGTACTTAATTACAGAGACAGAGAAACGATCCTTGCTTTTTCCAGGTCGGGCGGCAGCATAATCAGGAACTCAGTGAAAATCGCCATCTACCCGGACTACACCCTCCAGGTTCAAAGGAGCAGAGCCCAATTCATTCACACCAAAGTTAGATTGAAAAACGCAGGCCTGCGGTACATGCTCCTATATCCCGCCAGACTGAAGGTCCTAGTCAACAATAAAGCCCATTTTTTCGATACACCTGCGGAAGTATGTGAGTGGATGGACAGGGAACAAATTCCGGACATTGAGATCGGACAGCGTCGACCACGCCGGTCGGAGCCCTGACCACGGCCACACTGGCCTTAAACCTGTCGACGACGACACACTGCAAGACACTCTAAACGCGGCAACACGGAATCAACCGGAGCCATACTGAAGACCAACGGCGACACATTAACCTGTTGAGCCAACCTTTCTTTTTTCCCCAGTAACTCTTTTGGGTGACTAACCCACCCGTAGGGCACCTGTAGACCTAGGTCAAACGGAGCGGAAACGGGATAGTCAGAGGGGGGGTAACCCCACTAGACAGTTTTTATTGGTTAAAAGTTTAATGGTTCTATGTTCTGGGATCTCGCAGTTAAGGGGTCATGTTTGGGGACCCGTTGTCACAAAAGTCTCGAATACAATGAGGCAGGGGACACGAGGGGGTGAAGCCCATGTTGGGACCTTTAGTTTGACCACATCGAGACCACAGGAACACTTCTTAACAGTAATATCACTTGTAAGGCCTGGGCCCGAGCAAAGGACTATCTACAGATACCATGACACCCATGGCTGGAAGCATTAACGTTTTAACGTGGAACGTCAGGGGCTTGAATAGCTTTGTTAAGCAACGCCGGATATACACCTACCTGCGCAGATGCAAGGTGGGAATCGCCATGCTACAGGAAACACATTTAACAAAGGACAGACAAGAGGCTATGGCCAAAATATGGCGTGGAACCCTAATTGGATCCCCCTACTCTTCATACGCTAGAGGGGTCCTGATATGGATAGATCCATCCATTCCTTTTAAAGTAGGGAACACCAAGACAGACAACGAAGGTAGGATGGCACTGGTACAGGGGACCGTGGAAGGGAGGGAGATATGTCTGATTAGCACGTATGCACCTAACCATGACGCCACAGCATTCTTCCACTCCCTTTATTCTAGGATTGGCCCCTATGTAGACTGCACAGTGATTTGGGGGGGCGATCACAATTGCACGTTGGACCCCCTGAAGGACAGGTCCGACTCTAAGCACTCCCGCCCTTCCCCCCCAGCCAAAGTACTCTCTAAACTAATAACCCAACTGGCACTATGTGACCTGTGGAGGGAGCGGAACCCGGAGGAAAGAGAATATTCCTTTTTCTCCCCACCTCACAAGGTCCACACCAGATTGGACTATATCTTAATAAGCCAGGGGCAGCTTGATAGGTTTGGGGATGCACGTTACCTGCCCAGGGTGCTGTCAGACCACTCTCCCTTGCAAGCCACCTGGGAGGTATACCCCCCTAGACCCCCAGTTCCCACGTGGAGACTTAGAGCGGAGGCCTTATTGGACACAGCCTTTAGAGAACATATAAGAGACAGCACAGAGGAGTACTGGCATAACAACTTAGATAGCGTGGACTACATCGGAACAGCTTGGGAGGCTTATAAAGTGGTTATGAGAGGTGAGATGATTGCCACAATTGGGGGTACCCTGAAGTCCATCACAACCTCCCTAGTGGGCGCTGAAAGAGAACTGAGGGTGCTGGAGGGTGGGGCAGACTCGACCCCGGAACATATACAGGAAATTACTGAATTGAGACAGGCCTGCCTGGCTCACTGGGAGTCGCTGGGAAAACTGAGCTTCGCTAAATATTCCGAAAGAACGCACGCACTGGGGGACAAACCTGGTAAACTATTAGCTTGGCTCTACAAAAGAGAAGTCCCCAGGTCACCCATTTGCTCCATACTCAGACCAGATGGCACCACTGCACATACCCAAGAAGAGATTAACTTGGTCTTCTCCGAGTTCTACCGAGAACTCTACTCCAAATCCCCGCCCCCCACCGACACTGAAATAGAGGATGCCCTGAGCAGCATAGTGCTACCTTCACTAGATGCCCAGACGGCCGAGGCCCTAGAGGAGCCAATTACCCCAGATGAGGTGTTAGCCATAATCAGATCCTTACCAACCGGAAAAGCGCCAGGCGCAGATGGAATGCCAGGGGAATTTTATAAGACATATGACGACGCCCTCGCCCCAATGCTAGCACGGGTGTTCAATGAGGCATATGAGCGTGGCACCCTCCCTGACTCCATGAGGGAGGCCATAATAATCCCTTTGCTAAAACCTGGGAAGGATGGAACAGACTGCGGGTCTTATAGACCACTTTCTATGCTAAATGTGGACTGCAAAATCTTAACAGCACTTCTTGCGAATAGGCTGCGCAGAGCGATCCCCCAGCTGATCCACAAAGACCAGACTGGTTATGTACCGGGGCGCTCTATTACCGAAAACCTGCGTAGGTTGCACCACATCATATACGCCACTGAGCATAACCCCCGAAAATACGCGGTGGCGTCATTGGACGCCACCAAAGCCTTCGATTCGGTGAGATGGGAGTGGTTGTATGCTACTATGGGCAAAATGGGGATCGGGCCCGCCTTCCTGAAATGGACCCAATTAGTCTACGCCTGCCCCACCGCCAGAGTGCGCACCAACAGGACGTATTCTGATAAATGGCCCCTCCACAGAGGCACCCGACAAGGATGTCCACTGTCCCCTATGCTCTATATTATTGCGGCTGAGCCGGTAGCAGCGTATCTCCGACAGGAATATGGTGACGGTGGCATTGAACTGGATGGGGTGACTCATCTTGTGTCCATGTACGCAGACGACATGCTGCTATACCTTCACAATCCAGAGCACCTCCTGCCCTACATACTAGAGACCCTAGAATGTTTTCATAAACTCACGGGCATTAGGATCAACAAGGAAAAATCATGTCTCTACCCCTTGGCTGCTTTATACAGGGACAAACTGGGATCCCTACCCCCACTAGACCTTAAATGGCAGCCGACTTCCTTCAGATACCTTGGTGTCACCATACACCGCAACCCCAGCACGGAACATATCCTTAATACAGTCAGAGCCAAAGACTCCATTGAAAAGTCCATGGTCTTTTGGGGGAAACTCCCGCTATCGGTGGCGGGGAGAGCGGGCCTACTCAAGATGGTTGCACTCCCACGTCTACTGCATTTCTTCACCAACGTTCCCTTCAACATTTCCCCCTCCTTTTTCAGAGACCTGAACAAACTTTGTAGAAGATTCCTCTGGCAGGGGAGTAGGCACAGAGTAGCGCTTGAAAATCTCCAAAGACCCTATGAGAGGGGGGGGCTGAAGGTCCCTAATTTCGAGCTGTATTACTTGGCCAGCCAGCTTAGACACGTGACACAATGGATGGCCGACGAAACCACCATTGACACTCGACTTCTCCAGCCAGCCCTGCCTACCTTGCTACTTAGGGACACATTGTGGGTTGGAAGGGAGACACTAGGGCATTACCCTTATCTAGTTAAACTGGGGACCCAGCTCTGGAGGCGTGCCTGCGTAAAAGTGGGGTCGGCGGACCCGTTCTCCCCGCAGATTCCCATCGCCGCAATCATGGCCAAACACCCGTGGGGACACAAGGAAATACGCACCCTATGGGAACCTTGGGGGGTGGCGGTGCTAGGAGACCTCACCAGTGAACAGGAACTAATGTCGTTTATCGACCTTAGTGAATCTACAGGCCTACCCACAGGCCAGTTTCTGCTCCACAGGGCAGTACTCCAAGCCATAAAGAAGAGATGGCCGGAAGCCGCAAATCAGTTCATAGAAAACGAGACCGTAGAGTCCATGCTTGACACTGCTGAGGGAGGCCACGAAACCTCCAGACTATATGAGGCGCTGCTGCAGGGCACAACCACAAACGAACTCAAATGCAAGAACAGATGGGAGACCGAACTGGGTAGAGAGTTTGAAGATAAAACATGGGAAAAGATAACCCACTACCACAAAAAAATATCTAGGAATGCCCGCCTACAGCTCATACAACTCTACATTACTAATAGAGCCTACCTCACACCAGAAGCCATATCCAGGTTCAGGGGAGCCACAGTTCAGACATGCCCCAAATGCAATACGCCAAAGGCCGGAATGACCCACATGTTCTGGGGTTGTCCCTCTATTCAAAAGTTCTGGGCCCAAGTGAAGGAAAAGGTAGCACATGCTGAAATAGTAATAGACATTCTTGACCCAGCAGCCTGCATATTGGGTAGCTATACGAGAAACAGCAAAAACAAACCCCTCAACAAGCTCAGGGACTTAATATACATAACGGCGAAAAGACGTATAGCTATGAGCTGGAAAAGCGCAAGAGGCCCGAGTGAAGCCAGTTGGTGGGCCGATCTCAAAAGATGGATAACGGCCGAGACTGCTGCTTGGGAAACCGCAATCCAAGTACAGAGATTAGAATCTAGTGAAGAACTACTCCGGTGGGTGGCATTAACTGTGCCGCTGCTCCACCCAGCAGCGCGAGAGAGCGCTTCGGAAAGCTCTGACAGTCCAGGTCCGTCGATGGTCTAAAACAAAGATTGGAGTTCTAACTGTGGTCTCGGGAGAAATGGGTGGGGAGGGAGGGGGGAATTTGTTTTATGTTCCTTTGAAGTACTCATGTGGCATTGATCGACCATTGATTTACTGTGTATATTTTGTTGTAAAAGTTAATAAAGAAATTTAAATAAAAAAGAATTGATATTGGGTCAAAGGGAAGGTCTAAAGCAGCTTGGTTTTGAAGTTAATCTATTAGAATCTAATCAGTTCTCCGGTAACAATGGAGGGTGTGAAGAATATAGGGGAAACCTCACTATGGTATATCATCCGGAGAGCGCTCCACAGTACCAACGGAGGCAATTCACGCCCAGATTCAATGGAAATGCTAGAAACTGGGCCCAGGTTACCTCAGGTCTGTGGAAATGAGTACTCTAATTACTCTGAAATGCCCTCTAAGGTTCTCCCTTCGAATAGATTTGCCTTTCTCTCCTGGAATTCCAGGGGAAATTCTCATCTCTTTACGATTTGGATACTGTAACTATGATTATGGCCTCACACTTTTTTCCTACAGGAAACCTGGATGCTCTCAATTCTCGTTCTAGACGGATTTGATATCTATTCCCAAAATGCTAAACCCAGCCTGGGAGGTAGGCCCTCTGGGTGCCTTCTTATTGGAATCAGAACGTCTTTTGGCTTTAGGAATAGGGTTATTCCGGATATGCCCTTTGGTATATTGGCTTTGGAGGTTACTTCTCTTGATCAAATGGTTAATCTCCTTTTGATTAATGTATATTGGCACAAGGGCATCGCTGCCCTTGAGCCATTTCTGGAAAGTCTAATGGATATGCTACTTCTTTGGAGATCTCTATATCCTAGGGGGAAAGTGATTCTGGCTGGTGATCTTAACTCTGATTGTTCCATTTCCTCTGAATCCAATTATGACGATTTGGGTCTGGCTATGGAGGAGGACACTCGGCAAGGTCAGAAATATGCATGGGGTAGACTTTGGAATCTTGCTTTGGATTCGGTCGGCTTAATATGTCTCAACGGTTACTATGATGCTACTTCCTCACCTTGCCCTACATGGCGTAGAACTCTGTCAACGTCCACTACAGACTATGTCTATGTAGATCACTCCGTCTTCTCTTTCGTCTGAAGTTTAGGTTCTCTTTAATCCATGGAGTGACCATGGAAAACTGCTGGTTTCATTTCTCTGCCCTTTCCCCATGAAGTTTCTGCCCGCTGGGGGGCCATGCCACCTTAAAACCGTGGGACAAGGGACAGGGGTACGCTGGTCACCTACAAATATTAATCTACTTAACTGCAAACTGATCTCCTCTTTTAATCACACCTCTTTCTCTTGGAAATTAGCAGTTTTTAATACTGTCTATTTTGATTGTTTTCCCAATGCTCTCCATAGCAGTATTTATGGTTTGCTTAGGAAGGGTATCTTTAAAAAATCCCATCCTCATAGGTTTGATTTAGAGCTGGCTAATGAAAAGGCCCACACTCGGAAACTTATCAGAGAGGTCCAAGCTCTAGATACTGAGTGGGATAATAAAAAAATAAAAATTAAAGCTATCCGTCAAAAATATAAAAATTACTGCAAGTCAAGAAAATCTACTATGCTACAAAATGATGCGGAGTATATGCTCGAAGTATTATTTAAGAGATCTGAGGGCATTTTGGGCTACTCTCTCTTGCCAAGATGATGTGGCAGAGGCTGGTCAGCTGAATGCTGTCCCAGACGTCCAATGGGTCGAGCATTACACTGAATTGTTTGATACAGGGGGAGAGGGGTTAGAATTCTGTAATTCTGGGAAGAATGTGCTAAATGATTCCTGGAAGCCTGTAATTGATTATGAGACAATATTTGGTTTTCTCTCTAAAGCTAAGAAATCAAGGGCCCCGGGGCCTAATGGCTTAACTAATACACTAAAAGCTGAACCAGAACTTTGGGCCAAACTCCTCTCTCTGTTATTTCAAGATGTTGTTAATTCTGGTAATGTACCAACTAGCTGGCAGACCGCACATATTGTTCCCATTTTTAAGAAAGGTCTACGAACTTTGGTGAAAAACTATAGACCAATCTCTCTTATTGATGTGGACTGCAAGCTTTTTGCATCTATGCTTCTTTCCCACCTTAACGTTTGGATTAAGGAAAATCATATTCTCTTGAAGCAACAAACCGGTTTTAGGGCTGGCCATTCAACTAACCTTAACAGCATTATTCTAACTGCCCTACAAAGCACTACTTGGGATAAATATGATGGTTCTCTTTATGTTGCTTCAATCGATCTGTCAAATGCTTTCAATTTGGTAATTAGGTCAAGACTCTGGGAAAAGCTAATTAAATGGGGGATCCCAGCTGGTCTTCTCACTCTTATCATGGTAATGTATGAGAACTCGGGGTCCATATTAGGATTGATCGGGAAGGAACATTATCTAGAAGGATAAGGACCCGTATTGGGGTAAGACAGGGTTGCTCTTTAGCTCCATGCCCCTTTATCCTTTATATGGCAGATGTAGGGGAATTTTTTGGGAAATACAGGCATGGTGAGTGTAAAATTGGGGGGATCTCAGGCTCTCATGGTTGGCATACGCCGACGACTTCCTTCTTTTTGATCATACCAAAGTCGGTTTGCAGAGGCTTATCTGCAAATTTGAAGAATATGCCATACTCAATGGGTTGAAGATCAACCCGTGTAAAACCGGAACAATGGTCTTCTCCAGGGAGAGAAAAGGGAACAACAAGGTTTGGAAAATAGGTGGTGAAAATATCGGAGCACACAAAATTGTCTATTTGGGATTTCTCATTCTGGCCCAACCATCAGCGATCGAATTACGACGATTTCTTAGACATAAAATGCTCCCGCTTATTTCCCCAATCCATAAGGCTAGACAATAAATACTGCATGTTTTCCCTTAAACCTGTAGTAGATTTGTTCAAGGGAAAGGTCACCCCAAAGCTGCTATATGGAATGGAATTCCACTATTTGGCCCTCTTGACATTTTGGGATTCTCTTGAGGGTGTCTATTGGAGAAAAATCTTGAAACTGCCGAATTGTGTTCCAATAGTTGCCATAAGATACGACCTCGGGTTAGTTTCACTGCAAGCTAGGATTCTCTGGAGAGTTCTTACACTTTTCTCTGCCTTGCTTTCTCCCAAATCTGATACCCTCTATGTTGATGTGGGTAAAACGATCTTCTCACAGGGACTTATGGATCGAAACCTCTATCTTACTAGATTCAGTGACCTCTGTGATAAGACCCTATCAGACCTCTCTACTGATAGGGAAACTGTTAACTAATCCGAACAAGGTTAAGAAGTATCTATTTAGTTATGATTGGAGCAATACGCTGGAAAAATTGCATACTTATCCTTCTCTCAGTGACTTACAATTCGACCATAAGAGAGAGGCTCATTGTCTTATTTTGACTCAATTCCCCAATCGTTGTTATCGTTCACTTCTCCTCAAACTCAGATGGAATCTCCTTCACGCTAGGGAAGTTCTACATAGAAGGAAGGAGCTTACTGATTTGGACCCTACATGCCGTTTCTGCAACACTCCTGGGGTGATTGAGTCTACATGTCACCTCTTTTTAGAATGTGTTGCCTTGAAAGGTCCAAGGGATAAATACTTAGGTAGATTTAATACATTAGGTCAATTGGGGGCAGATCATTTTATTTGGTCACAGTGTCTTGCTATATCTAAAACTAAGGATGGGCTTGCAGTGGCGGGTTTTATCAATGCTCTAGATTTGTATGCACCTTTGCTTTGATCATTCGGTATGATGAATTTTATCTCATGTCATTTTTGCTAAAATTCGCTTATAAGTAACCTGAAGCTGTTCTCTTAATTCTAAATCACTTTGTCGAATTTTAATTGCACTGAATCTTTTAAATTGCGTCTTATGTGTTATGAGTTTTATTGTTGGAAACAGGATCTTCGTTTTTTAATGTATTATTTAAAAAAAAAATGTTTTTGTCCATATGAAATTTAGCCGTAATGTATGTCTTTTTTGTAAAGGTTTCTTTTTGTAAACCATATACAATAAAAATAAAAAAAAATTAAAAAAGATGTGATTCCCTCAAGAATCGTTGTAGAGCACCAGGATATTTTCATCCCTTTCTTGTTGCGCTTCGTCAATGTTTCATTTGCAACTAACTATGTGCCAGATTTATCAAAAAAGGTGATTGTTACCCCCGATGAAAAAACCTGGGC
Source organism: Ambystoma mexicanum (assembly GCF_040938575.1). Classification (NCBI taxonomy): domain Eukaryota; kingdom Metazoa; phylum Chordata; class Amphibia; order Caudata; family Ambystomatidae; genus Ambystoma; species Ambystoma mexicanum. The sequence goes on along the minus strand of NC_090927.1, from coordinate 309,034,407 downwards.
AAGATCATAAAATTTGTAGCAACTTGAGACCTATAACAAATGTGCCTTTTTTGCTCAAATTGATGGATAAGATGGCAACGATCCAGCTCCAGGACCATGTAGAAAGTCAAAAGATACTTAATTTCAGGCAGTCGGGGTTCAGGCCTGCACATGGTAGTGAAAGCGTGCTTTTGGACATAGTCAGAAATGCTTAATATCATGGATAGGAGTAAAGCTGGGCTGCTGATATTATTAGATCAGCAGCCTTCAATCTCGTAGACCATGAAAAACTTCTTAGCAGGCGGGCTGTCCATGGAGGGTGCTCCAGTGGAGCGATAGATTGGATCAACTCTTTTCTTGACAGGAAATCGGGAATTGTTTGGGGCAATGCATGTTCTAAACCTGAGTCAATTAACTGTGGTGTTCCACAGGGAGCCGGTCGCTCCCCGGTATTATTAAACATATTTTGCCACACCCTATGTGACCTTCTGCATGTCTTGGATGCGCGATTCTTGAACTACGCGGATGATACCCAGCTCATGATAGAGCTGAACCGGGATTATGATCAAGACCTGGAATGCATCGAACAAATCTATAATCTATCCAAACTTGGACGACAAAGAGCGGACTCTGTTTCAATGCAGCCAAAACCGAGTGTCTCATTTTTGCCTCCACTCGGGCACAAACCAAACAGCCACATCAGTACGAAGGCTTTACTAAAGACAGACATTACATTAAAACAGCATCCAAAGTGAAAATGCTATGAGTGATACTGGAACCAACTCTTGGTGCTGAAGCCCCCATAAGCAGTTTAGTCAACAAATCTCAATATCATTTAAGACGGCTTAGATTAGTGAAACCATATGTTTCGCTAGCTAATTGCACAAAACTGGTTCGAGCTGTTATAATGCCCAGACTCGACTATTGCAGTGCACTACTGGCTGGAGCTAGTATGGGCTGCATCAAAAAACTCCAGACACCCCAGAACGATGCAGTCCGGATTATTAAGGACACCGCTAGATGGGATCCGGTGTCTGCACATAGGAGGGAATTCCGCTGGCTTTTAATAGAGGCCAGCATACATTTTAAGAGGAGTACCATTTTGCATAGATGCCTATATGAACAAGCACCAGAATATCTGAAAGAATGCATCGTACTGGAAAAACATGCCCGAGTGACTTGGTGTACGGACTCAATGAGTCTGACCTGGCCTAGATGTAAGAGTTGAAGGCAACAGCCGCTTTTCTGTGGTACAGGCAGGGCTGGCCTGGAACAAGCTTCCCATAGAGATGCATATGGAAGAAAACAATGGCACCTTCAGAAAATGTCTGAAGACGCTATTGTTTACGTAATGTGTAAATTGTTTGTGTTGTCAGTTATACATGTTGTGGCCTGATGCCTGCGGGCTACGGCGCATTATAAACGAATAAACATATTCAATGTGCAAAATACCCAGAGCATGTGTGTGCAAAATTTGCATGTGGAGAAACAATCACTATTCATTTCCTGCACCATCTCTACTATATTTGTATCAATATATGAAAACTATAAACTGACAATATGTTACAATCTTACAATCTTTGTCACAACCGTGACTCATTTGAAGTGTAAGTTGACTTACATTTGAAACGAGTCATGGTTGTGACAAAGATTGTAACATATTGTCAGTTTATAGTTCTCATAGATTGATACAAATATAGTAGAGATGGTGCAGGAAATTAATAGTGATTGTTTCTCCACATGCAAATTTTGTAAACACATGTTCTGCATATTTTGCAAATTGAATAGGTTTTCAGAATATGCTTTTTTGTATATGTATGAAATAGGTGTTTTTAGAAAAACGATCTGTTTGTAAAGAACTGTGTAGGATTTGTGCTACGATTTTTTTGAATAATTTTTAATGCATACTTTAAAATAAAAAAAACTGATTTTAAGATATTTCACTGACCCATCGCAGGTTTCATTACTGTCTGGAGTCCTGAAAATGATATAACTGAAAGAAATGATAGTTCCGTGAGCCATCACTGTTTTCCACTGCCCACAACCACCACAACAGAATTAAACCATATAAGATGTACAATACACCTTCAAATAACAAACTCACCAAGACCCCCGCCCCCAATTCCAATAACCTGTCCCTGCTGGTCATGCCCACTTTAACTCCATTGCCGGTCCCTTGTGGTCATGGTCAGTAGCCAGATTGTCTGGGTCATGGCCTTTAGCCACGACAAGGAACATCTGGCCACTGCCCATGGCCACAGGCTGTACCTCAGTCACCAGAGGTATATCACATTTTTGTACCTACATTATGACACTTTTCAATAAAACGCATATTTCCAAAACCATGATTTCAGGTACTTGCTAATGCTCCTTGCACAAGTTAGCTACAAATCCTTCCAGGTTTCATTTTTTTTTTTTTTAAAGTGTCAAAATATACATACATAAAATACTCGTATAACTTAGCCCCCACTTAACAAAATCCATTCAGACTTTGCACACACATTCAAGGTTGGGTCTATAATGTTTCTGAAAACATTTGTGCAGATTCGTCAAATGGCAACAAAGTTATAAGCCATCTAAAAATGTTGATCTCTCCCCCCCCCCTCTAATTTTCCTTACTCTTGGCGAAACAGCACCAGACTTTTAAAAAAGTATTCACGGTCACGTCCAAAATAATATTGCAAAATTTCATGCAGTTTCATTGAGGGGCGCCATAGTTCTACGCGATCCAAGAACTGCTTTCCACCAACCCTGTAAGGCAGAAATATGCATGGATGCCTCTGAACATCTGAAATGCCCTTGAACATCCCAGATGGGTTCCCGGACATCTGTCTGAAATGTTCGCGGACGTCGGAGAAAAAACCCACCAGATTTATGGCCATATCCCACCCCATCCTCATCACCCCTCACCTCACCAGACAGTTTCATGAGTTTCACCAGTGCAATGTTGTGTTTTGTAGTATGTTTTTACTGCGATGTCTGCGGACACCGCCGGCTGTACACGAATCCAATATGGTGGTGGCTAAAAAAAAAAAATATGATGCAGATCACGCTTTTCAGCAGCCAATCAGCAGGCACAACCAATGTCCACGGACACCACACCGCACCCTAACTGTTCCAGGAGGACCGAACCCAGATATCACTAATTATTTGGAAGCTACTTTTTGGCCGTTTTAAAAAAACCTACTGGACCGATTTAAACCAAATTTCCAAAAACTTGCTTTACGGACCAAGTTGCAGCTGGTGCCGCACATTTGGGTAAAATCCATCCAGCGCTTTGGGCTGTAGGCGTGAGCAAAATTTATTTTCCATTGCACCTATGAGGAAAACCACACATTTTGGCATGGCACCCCCCATAACTTTACCCCCCCACTCACCCCTGGATAAAACCTCATCAAACTTTGCGGAATCAATTTGAGGGGGCCATATACTTTCTTTGCAATGTTTTGTGAGGATTCGTCCAAGGAGGGTAAAGATATAAGCCGTCCAAAATGTGCACCTTCTACAAGCTGAGCCAGTTAACCATAACTACACAGCCGCTACCGCAGGCTGAAAAATATATGATATATTACTCACTGTAATCGCATTTCTGATGCTTGTATCTGCTTAGATTCACATGCTATGCATAGGCCGACATCTAGTGGTAGTCGCAGAGTATTACATGATTTGTTTTAGAAACTCGAAAAGGGACGTCGGCTGGGCATGTCAGTAATACTATCCCTAGTGCGACGCCCACTGTACCAATGGTCCTTCACGCGTCGAGGTCCCTCAGATTGTTTTGTTTCTGACATGAGGTAGCATTAAGTGTAGCAGGAGTACAGATGTCATAAAGCAGATATGATATAGCCAGAAGAGACATCTATGCACCTGCTACTCCAAGAGGGGAGGAAGGGTGGGCGCATGTAAATTTAAGCAGATACAAGCATCAGAAATACGATTACGGTGAGTAACGTATCCCTTCGGAGGCTTGTGGATCTGCTTAGAACACGTGCTATGTATAGATTAGCGAGCAGTATCTGGAGAAGGTGGCAGTAGTGTTAGGAGAAGGTGGTGGGTTGTGAGAAGGTTCATGAGCGAACAGATGTCTCTGAACCGCTTGTCCCACCAGTGAATCTGCTTTAGAATGTGTATTAATGCAGGAATGCTGAGTAAAGGTTTGTACGGAACTCCAAGTAGCTACTTTGCAAATGGCATCTAGAGGGACGTTTGCAATAAATGCCAAGGTAGCTCCTGCACCTCTAGTAGAGTGAGCTCTTGATGTGAAAAACAGGGTCTTCTTTGATAGAGAATAGTAGAGCTGTATGCACTAAACTATCCATTTGGAGATGGCGTTCTTTGAAATGTGATCACCCTCCCTGCCAGGTGCTATGGAGACAAACAGTTGATATGTTTTTCTTAGTGTTTTTTTTATAAGTTGGATGGATTTTGAAAAAAACTGGGTAGTTCAATCGACTGGTTAACATGGAACTTGGATAGGAATTTAGGTGAAAACCTAGGATAGGAACGCAAGATTCCAGCAGATTCAATTGTACATGACGCAGGGGGCATATCTAACTCCATATAAAATAGCCAAGTTCAACCAGGCAGAATACCAGGCGCGTCCGAAATGTGGAGAGATGAATGCTATGTTCTTGGTGTGTGAAGAAATCAGAACATTTTGGAGGGGGGTAGCACAGCTGCTGGCGGAAGCTGGGATTAAGTTGGATGTAGACTCTCCAAAAGCCTGTTTGCTTGGGTGCTTCCCGAGGACCAAGCGAGCTAAACATATAAGTAAGCTGAAGGATCTAGCGTATATTCTGGCAAAACGGAGAATAGCAATGGGATGGAAAGCACAGGCTAGACCAGAAGTGCTAGTATGGTGGAGAGATCTATTAAAATGGGCCAATGCGGAAACAGTGGCATGGGTGGAAGCGTCCGGCAATGAGGAAGAACTGGGAGTACGAGGAGTTGATATGTGGAAACAATTGGTAGCTGATTTGGCGGCCTCTGTACACGTTACTCAAGATAAGGTGACCCCTATAAGTACTATTTAATCAAAAAAGGAAGGGACATGTCCATATTACTTAAAACACAATATGTTACCCACAACAATCTGAAACCTACTTACATAGCCCATTAACCAATTCAAGGTTATGTTAAGTTTAATGAATGACATGTATTCAATATTTAAAATATCATATTTAATTCATTTGCTAAACAGCACAAGTATCAAAAAACATTTTCGTAAAAAAATGCATTATATCACATAAAAAATATACAATTTAATAAAAGTGGTGATAACACAGCACATATTCAAGTTCAAACAACTACTAGAACATTCTCAACAGTAGCTAATTCAACTGTTCTTCTTTCCTACTGTGTGTAACAACGTAGCCCGACTTATGTAAGTTTCTGTCCTGGATGTTGCTATTAACTGGACATTCTTCAGGGGCAGAAAATTGTCTTGTGCTTCTTGTAGACTTCTCTCTATGATTCCAGTTTCTAGAATTGGGGGTACATATAATACAAAAACATATTACTACATTGACAAAGTAGGTTATTTTACTTAGCCTAGCTCGTCCTAATCACCATTAGGATGCATCAAGTATATATTTAATCAAATACTGGTGCTTCAAACTTGTATCCATTTAATGTTGTACAAATTTAAAAGACAATCGCAATTTTGTCCTTCACTGTTCACAGTGTTAGAGAGAGATATCTAGCACCTATCCCACCATGTTCTCATCAAATCATGCTCCCCGATGAATAGTATACTCATCGAGTACACACATCTATTCTGAACCCTAACTCAAGTCCTCACACAATCTAATAGAGTATGGCCTCACCTCCATTCACAAAAACGATTTTTCTCTCTGTTGGGCAAAGTTCCAGGGTTTTTCTCAAACCCAATTTAGATAAACAGTTCTGTTTAAAAAACAATCAGATAAGACACTCTGAGTTCCTGAATGTACACAAGGTAGACCACACAGACCACACAGTAATAGACAGAAAGGAAGGTTCATATCTTTGAGACCCTCGATTTAAGATATTACAAATTTATGAGGTCCGGTGGGATAGGTGCTAGATATCTCTCTCTAACACTGTGAACAGTGAAGGACAAAATTGCGATTGTCTTTTAAATTTGTACAACATTAAATGGATACAAGTTTGAAGCACCAGTATTTGATTAAATATATACTTGATGCATCCTAATGGTGATTAGGACGAGCTAGGCTAAGTAAAATAACCTACTTTGTCAATGTAGTAATATGTTTTTGTATTATATGTACCCCCAATTCTAGAAACTGGAATCATAGAGAGAAGTCTACAAGAAGCACAAGACAATTTTCTGCCCCTGAAGAATGTCCAGTTAATAGCAACATCCAGGACAGAAACTTATATAAGTCGGGCTACGTTGTTACACACAGTAGGAAAGAAGAACAGTTGAATTAGCTACTGTTGAGAATGTTCTAGTAGTTGTTTGAACTTGAATATGTGCTGTGTTATCACCACTTTTATTAAATTGTATATTTTTTATGTGATATAATGCATTTTTTTACGAAAATGTTTTTTGATACTTGTGCTGTTTAGCAAATGAATTAAATATGATATTTTAAATATTGAATACATGTCATTCATTAAACTTAACATAACCTTGAATTGGTTAATGGGCTATGTAAGTAGGTTTCAGATTGTTGTGGGTAACATATTGTGTTTTAAGTAATATGGACATGTCCCTTCCTTTTTTTGATTAAATAGATATTATATCCCCACTGTGTAGGAGGGATTATCACTGTAGTGTGGGGCAACCCGCGTATGAATTTATGACCCCTATAAGTACACCTGTTGCCACGGGTGAAGTGGCATAGATATAAACAAGCGCGCATTCAGAAGCGTTGTGTAGACCCCCAGGGGGGGTAAAAAGGAGGGGGGAGTTTGGGAGGGAAGTTGTTGGGTATCTATAAGTATTTGTGACTATTAAACATGTACATTGTGATGCTTGTGTGTGTTTAAAAAAAAAAGAAAGGTGAAAACCTAGGATGTGTTCCAAGTACCTTGTACATAAAGAAAGGGTCTGGCACTGAATGCTTGTAGCTCACTAACCCGTCTTATTGATGTGGTGGACTAGGAAAGCTGTCTTGTAGGTTAGGTGTTTGAGGCTGGATTTGTGCATAGGCTCAAAGGGTGACCCATGAGCTTCGAGAGTACAACATTAAGATCCCAACCTGGTGGCGGGTTGGAAATGGGGGGATAAAGTCTCTTTACTCCATGAAAGCCTTGATGGCAGGAACTTTCGACCAGGACACCTTGTTTTGCGAAGTGGTGTACACAGACAGAGCCACTAGGTGAACTCTAATGGAGTTAACTACTAGGGCAGAGTCTAGTAAGTAAAGAATGTAGTGAACGATGTTTGATGGGGTACAATCAATTGGATTTAAAGCTTTGGTTTGAGCAGGTGCGCAGGAGACACTGCCACATTATATGTAGCATGCTTCGCTATGTCCACGCTTGCGGCTAAGAACCGAGGTATGGACCCTCTGCGGCTAAACCCTCACAGGACAAGGCTGTGGTGGTGAGTGACGCAGGTGTTTGCCGGCGAAGTGGTAGCGGAGTAGACAATGAGTGCAGTGACCTCACCCTCCTGTCTGCAGATACAGGGCAAGAAGGGGCAGGGAGAGTTAGCTTGCTACACTCAACGCAACCCCCTTGACCCGGTGCCCCTTCTCACTCTTCCACTCACATGTTTCCCCTGCGAACGGTCCTCGCACTCCCCCCTCCCGACTTGCGCTTCCCCGCACCCTGGGCCATGTGCCTTGCCTCACATCTTTGGCAGCGTGCGCTCCCCCGCAACCTAGGCTGCGTGCGCTCCCCCTGCAACCTAGGCCGCGTGTGCGCCCCCTCGCAACTTAGGCAACGAGTGCCCCCCTCACAACTTAGGCCAAATGCGTCCCTCTCTTCTTGGCCGCGTGCCCACCCTTCTCTTAGTTGCTGCGCTCCATCGCATCTTACATCCCTGCATTCCCCGCAGTCCCTTCCCTCCCACTCATCTCAGCTCCTTCTCTCCCTTGATCTATTGTGTAGTGTTCTTGACGTTTTTGTTGCTCCACGGTTGTTGTCTTACATTGCGCATTGCTGCATTCCTGTTGTGTACATTCTTTACTTCTAGGTTCCTTTTGTGACCAACTTAGTTCTGCTCTCCTTTGCTCTGATATTGTGCTGCTGCCCATGGTTCTTGGTGTCACACTACACTGCCTGCTTCTTCCAATCTAGGTCCCCTGCTGTGCTCCATGCCTGGTTGTTGGCTCTGTCCTTCCCTTCTAGGTCACCTGCTGCGCTCTGTGCTTTGTTGTTGGTCCTTATTCTTTCTTCCCTTCTAGGTCACCTGCTGTGCTCTGTGCTTGGTTGTTGGTTCATTGCATCTGCATGCTTTTTTCTTCTAGGTTCCCTATTGTGCACTGAACTTTGCTGTTGACTATGTATTGCATCTGATTTCTCTGGTCTGTTGTTTCTTGTCCATTGTGTGCCCGTCTCCTTTTGTGCCCCCCCCCCCTGGTATCTCCCACGGCTGCCTGCTCCCATGGGCAACCCCTCTCTCCCTCTCTGCATCCTCTTTGGTGCTCGCACCTATCTTCTCAAATGTCTTCTCTATCGACTATCCTATCCCTCTCACGAAGTCTGGTAGGAAGAAGCTCAAATAGGACATCCTGGTCTCCAACCCAGGCCTCCCAATCGCCGATAGCTACACCAGTGCTTCCTCCAGACAGACCCTTACCGACATCTTTGTCGCTCCCTCTCCAAGCCTTTGGACGACCCATAAAGTCTGTTCTCTCTCGTTTTTCCTCTTCTCCTATTAATGGTAGCACCCGGTGGGAGGCCCTCCTGGCCACCTTTCCACTCCTCAAACACCATCATTAACATCTTGGTCCAGGGACCCAAGGCCAACCTCCTCCTTTTTGATAGACGCTTCCTGCACCTTATCAACTTTCTTTCCTCTACTGCTATTCTTTCTTTCCCCTCTCTGGCTCCTCTGCCACCCCCACGGCACCCCCTGCTGCTTCTCTGGCCACCCTGTTGCCTCCTTCCTCCACCACCACTCTGGCACCCTCTTCCTCCTCCCTGGCTACCTTGCCTTCTCCTCCTTCCCCCTCTGCCCATGCTCTGGCACCTCCAACACTTCCACAGGGCGTACCTCTCCTTCAAAGGGGGCAACCTGCTCCACATCGCTACTCTCAACTCTCGCTCAGCTGTCACACTTCTGCGGCATCTGCCGTCTCTTGGAAGAACTTTATTTGGATGTACTCTGTCTCACCAAGCCTTGGTTCACGGCCAGCTTGTTAGGCAGAAACCTGTGCAGTTCCCTTAGGGACCACTGCAAAAGATTTAGGACTACAGGTGGTTGGCAGTAAACCCAATTGGTAGCAGTCTGTACCAACCAGATTTACCTGGTAGCTGTGGCTGAGCAGTCAGACTTCTCTCAAGATGAGTTAGGCAGTATATAGAGTATACACAATAGGTACAGAGACACAGTAGCACAAGCAAACACTGACCAGAGCTTTGGTGTAAAAGTATATAATTATTTATTTAAAGGCACACTTGTAAATTACACTAACACAAAGAGGTAAATAACTTCAACACACAGTCACTATTATATATATATATATATATATATATAGATATATATATATATATATATATATATATATATACACACAACCCTAATTACTTATTAGACAAGTCTTAATGAGAAACACCACTTATTTTGAGACAGAGGTGAGCGCTTAACATAAGATTTCACTCTAATAGTTTATTAAAAAGGGAGGGAAAAAGGCAGAGTTATGAAAGCACACAAATTTCAATACTTTTCAAAGAACCACAGTGAGGCAGGTTAGGCAAAGTCGACTGGGGAGCAAGGAAGTTCAAATGCCAGACCCACTCTTAGAGAGAGCAAGCGAAATGTGTCCAGGATCACACAGTGGGGTTATGCCCAAAGAGTCTTTGTAGAAAGTTCGCAAAAGATTGCGATCAAGTCAGGAAAAGTTAGTTAACAGGTCCCAGGCTAGCCCAGATTAGAAAGACGAGGATTTACTGTCACCCCGAACGATCTGTTGCAAGGGAAGCCAGGCGGGACACAGTACCTATAAGTGGGAAGAACGCTCCAGCGGGGGCAGTTGTTCCTGGCAGCGGGTGCAAGTCGGTGTTTCGTCCAGAGGAAGAGGAGGTCTCGACGTGGCGGAAAGCTGAAGGTCGTTGCGCTGCCAGGGAAGAAATCAGCCGCAGAGATTCTCGGTTACAAGGTACCACCCTTTTCTTCGCGGTAGTGGTGATCCGTGGTATTCTGGTTGCCGGGGTGCTTGGCACGGGCAAGGCGGCCACGAGATGGTCCAGGAAGGCGAAAAGACGGGCAAACTGGTTATCCCCACCAGTCAAAGGAAGAAGACTCTCCGGGCTGGAGATCTCCTCTGTCGTCTGTAAAAGTGGTGAGACGGTTCCGCAGGGCTCCACCGGTGGTGTCGTCGTTGCAGGTCGGCTCAGCTTCTCCCTCCTCGGATTCTTTAGGTCCTGTGGTGACTTCTGAAGTTCCAGTCCCCAAAGCCCTGCCTTTATGCAGAAAAGCCCCATTCATTCAGCCTAGCTGTCAATCAAACATGCTAAGTGGTGAGCCAGGCGGCTCACCACTTGGGCCAATCACACAAGAGTGCGACTTGAGTTGCCGAGGCAACTCAGTCCAGGGTGCCTAAACTCCCTCCCACACCCCCTGTGGTACCCAGACAGAGTGGCACCACTTTTGGAGGCTTCTGTGGAGAAGCCCGCCAAAAAGTGGAACAAAGGGCTCGACTTGGGTTGAAGTCACAGAAGCAAACACAAATGCCATTTTGGAACCAAGTTTCGGCAAAAATTACCAACGGGTGAATTAATAATCATTTAATAAACCAGCGGTATGTTCGAGGCTATATTAAAAAGTGGTACCCTCGAACAATGGGAAAATCCCATAGGAATATAATCGCGGTCGAATATAAAAAGTAGTATCCACTGCCACAAGCCAAAACTCGGTCGGGGGGGACTGGACAGTGCCCCCTCGAACAACAGACCCCGGGGCAACCGAATTGCCCCGACCAGTACATCCACAATAGGATGGTTTGTACTGGTTCTGTTCACAATTTGAGATTAGTAAAGCCAATGGTGACTTTACATGCCCTGGGAGACAGTAGTCAGTCCAGGGTATGGAGTCTATGTTTGGGGGTCGCGACGACACCCCTGGGTTACGGCACGGAGGGTGCTGTGTAACCCACATACCAAAAACACATGAAGCCTTATGGGGTAAAGGACCCCATAGCCCATAAAACACAAAGTCAAAGGAACACCTCAAATCATGTCTAAGAGTGGGAGGAAAAGAGTCACTCTTAGCAGGAGAAAAAAATAAACCCCAAAAATCCAGCAAAGCTGCTGGGGGACTCACTAGGTTTGGGAAATTAGCCTTTACAGAGAATTCTCCCTAAGACAGCTCTGTCACAAGCTTTAACACTCTCCTTCCTGATGGCTACACGATTCTCTCTGAACCCAGAACCAATCGTCCCAGTGGGGGTATAACCTTGATCTTCCTCGAGTGGATCCCTGCTTCTATCATTCCTATGCAGTACTCCTCCTCCTTTGAATTCCTGATCTGCAGGCTGTCTAGCTCTCCCGGCCTTTCTCTCACTGTGGCAACTAGCTACAGGCCCGCTGGCCAGGTCGCCCACTTCCTCTTCTGAGTGGGCTGACATATCCTCCTCGCTCCTCGCCTCTACCTCTCAACTTCTCCTGCTTTGGCGACCTGAACATCCACCGAGATGCTCCTTGCCCTTCTTCGGGGAACACTCTCTATTCTTCCCTCTGGCCCGACTCACTCTGCAGGGCACACCCTGGATGTTCTGATCTCCTCAGACCTCATCTCTAACCTGCTCACCACTCCTCTCTCCTGGAGTGATCACTTTCTCCTTTCCTCCCACCTCTCACCTCTCTCGCTACACCTCAGGCCAAGCCTACTCCAGCACCGCCACCTACCTTCTCGATCATCCGACCCATGAAGCATGCGTCAGTTGAGGCTTTTGCAGCTACTTTCTCTCCTCCTTCTGCACATTTTGCTGACTCACACCCCTATCTAACCTGCATCTCCCCATCTCCAACACTCTTTGATGTTATTGCCCCTGTCATGAGGGTCCATGAAGCCCAAATCCAAGTTTATTTATTTAAATATTTATTACGCACCACATGCCGATAGGCCTCAGAACGCACATGAAGAACAGACCAAAACGAGACAACAAAAGTAATTTGTCAGGCAGGGAAATCAGGCAGGAAGACAGTGAGTACAGGATTTAACATTGGGTTGAGGTTGAACAGATAAGTTTTAATGTGCTTCTTGAAATAATGCCAGATTCCTAGTCAGGCGTATAAGCCCGGGGAGCGAGTTCCAATGATGAGGAGCCCGGACGTCAAATTATGTCCCCCACAAAACGCACCAGTTTGTGTCTCGGCTGGGCAAATGTGGGGAAGGCAGAAGAGCGGAGCTGTCTCCCTGATGTTTGTGTCTTCACTCTATCCTTTAGGTATGTGGGACGGCATTGGTACAGCATTTGAATGACAATGTCAGGATCTTGTGCGTGATCCTATGTTGTACAGGCAGCCAGTGTAACGTCATACGCGCATCGGACCTATGAGCGCATTTAGACATGCCATGAATAGCCCAGACTGCGCTAGCCTGTGCTTGAATGTTTGAGCGCTTTGGTCAAGATAGAAGACTGTTGCAATAGTTTGATTGCATAGTTTATTAGTGCAGAGGTCAGCAGTGCTCAGTTCTTGATAGTGAGGAATGGGCGGATGCAATTAAGTAGCTTGGAGACGAGACCACAGGAGGATCGAATATAGGAAACATGCGGTCTCATGGTCAACACATCATCAAGAACAACCCCTAGTGTTTTAACTTAGACTCATTGATGAAGTTAGCCGCAATGCATAAATTGCTGTAGGCTGGGACGAGTCTGTTTAGATGGTTTCGGGAGGCCACAATCAAGAGCTCGGTCTTTTAACAGTTCAAGGCAAGGGAGTTGTTTGCCATCCATGCTTGGACTGCGTCATAGATTTTATTCATGGCGGCCAACTCCTGTTCACATTTCCTACTTCGCTCAAGGACAACCTGGGTGCCGTAAGCAAAAAATCGTATACTGTACACCCAGGGCATCCAACAAGTCAAGCAGGGGCCTGATGTAGATGTTGAACAAGGTGGGTGACAGACAGGAGCCCTGAGGAATGCCACATGTTTGGTGAACGGGTATAGAGCTTTCTTCACCAACTGCTACCCGGGCAGTCCGGGTGCCAAGAAATGATGACATCCATCGAGATGCATAGTGGGAGCAATGTGTGATTTCCCCCACGCCTTGTCAGTAGTAGAGAATGATCCACCAGGTCGAAGGCCGCATAGAGATCAAGCAGCATCGGTAAGGCAGGATGGCCTCTGTCCGCTATGCCCGCCAAGGTTGATTTAAGGTAGAGCACATCAGTTTCAGTCCTGTGCTGAGCTCTAAAACCCGATTGGTGGGAACCTAAGATATGGTGGTCTTCGATGTGTTTCTGTAGCTGTAAGTATGCTAGTTTGTCCATAATCTTAAGATTATAGAGGTGTAGAGGTTCAAAGGGAGCGCACATTAGGAATTTTGGAACCAGATTAATGTTCCAAACTGGAACCTGGAAAGGAGATGGGGGAGAACACATTAGTGAGCCCCTTTAGAAATCGTGTCACCAGTGGAATTTTGAAATAGGAATACTCCTCCGACGAGCGGTTAAAGATGGACACCGCTGCCAAGTAGTCTTTAATGATACCAATCTGGAGCCCCGGATTAGCTAAAGATAGAAGGATACATCTGATGTTTTACATAGGAAAGGATCTACATTCTTTTCTCTGCACCAGTTGCTGAATTTATTCCAACGGACTTTGTACAAAGGCTTTGTTGCTGGCCTTCTGGCCGAAATCAAAACCGCCATTAAGTCATCTTGGAGGTGCCAAACCTTATATCTCAGCCTTTCAGAAAAAGGTTTAGTGTCTTGACCTCTAGATGGAGAACCCGACGCTCCTCTTGTGAGAGAAGGTACTCTCTTTGTAGAAAACGCATCAGAGGACAGATGGTCCAAGCAGCAAGTCGCCCTGGCCCAATCCGGGGCAATTAGGATCATGTGTTTCCAGACCACATGAGGAATGACGGGGACTGGAGGAAACGCGTACAGGAGTGGAATCTCCCAGTCCACTACGAACGCGTCTCCTAGAACTCCTCTTGGGGGAAATTCCTTGGAGAAATACTGTTTGCACTTCCGGTTGACCTCGGTAGCGAACAGATCTACTGGAGGGGTTCCCCAAAGGGTGAAGATCTCGAAGGACTTCCTGAGCTAGTTACCACTCGTGAGAGACTGCTCTGCCTGCTAAGAGCATCCGCCATCGTGTTCTCTTCTCCGACTAGGTGACCTGCCGATAGAGAGATCCCTTCTTCAATTGCCCAGTAACTGAGCTGCATTGCCTCTCTGCACAGTGGTAGTGAGCCTACACCTCCTCTCTTGTTGAGGTAGTACATTGCCACTGTGTTGTCAGTCATTATCAGGACATTCTTTCCCTGCACAGAGGGCAGGAAGGCCTTCAGAGCTAGTTTGATTGCCCTCAGCTCCAAAAGATTGATATGTAGAGTTTGGACTCCGATGGAGACCAAGAGCCGCTGATTGTCAGATCGTTGGCATGGGCTCCCCACCCCGTGAGTGAGGCGTCCGTCACTACTGTTATCTGTAGCCATGGTTGCCAAAAGGGTTCTCCTTTCAGAATATTGTCCTCGCTGGCCCACCACAGAAGATCATGTGAGATCATGGTTGGAAGCTGAAGTAGGTCTGACATCTTTCCGGAGAACTGGCACCATTGAGTTCTGAGAGCCCATTGAAGGGACCTCATTCTAAGGCGGGCCTCTGACACCAGAAAAATGCAGGATGCCATGAGGCCGAGCAACTTCAAAAAAATCAAAGGCCGCAAGATGCTGGGCACTTTGAAATTTGGTGAGCATCCGCAGAATGTCTTGAGCCCTCACCTCGAGTAGCAAGCTCTTTCCCAATTAATTATCTTGTACAGCTCCAATGTACTGGAGCTTTTGGGAAGGTGTCATATGGGACTTCTTGTAATTGAGGGAGAAGCCCAGTCTGTGAAGAGAGTGGCAGGAGAAGTTGAGATGATCCCAGACTTGTTCGGGAGAACGTGCCCTTATCAGCCAATCATCCAGGTAGGGGTAGGCGTGAATATCTCCTCCACCACTGCCATCAGTTTGGTGAAAACCCTCGGGCGGAGGTCAGCACGAATGTCAGAACTCGAAATTGATAATGAGAGCTGCCAACTGCGAACCTCAGGTATTTCTGTGCTTGAGATGGATTGTCACATGAAAATAATAATCCCGAAGGTACAATAACACCAACCAATACAGAAGTTGGAGGGCCTGAAGAATCCGAGAAAGTGTGACCATCTTGAACTTGTCCTTCCTGAGGAACTTGTTCAAGTATCTTAAGTCCAAGAAGGGTCTCAGTCCTCCGTCCTCCTTGGGCATCAAAAAATAAGGGGAGTACCATCCCTTGTTCCTCTCCGCTACAGGCACTGGTTCTATAGCACCTCTCTCTAGTATGGTTAAAATGTCCTGCACAAGGAGCGGATCCGGAATCCTCAGAGTGGTATCCCGGTGGATTGTTCTGAGATCTCCTTATGAAAGGAAGGCAGTAACCATGGACTATTGTTTCCAGAGCCCAAGCATCTGAAGTAATGTCTTGCCATTCTTCTACTGAGACAGTCTGCCCCCCCCCCCGCCCACACTGGAGAATTGTGACTCAAGACCTCAGATGTTTTGAGGCGGCTGATGCAGTGACCATTGGTAAGGAGGCCGCTTCTTGAGCTGGCTTTGCACTTCTACCTCGTCCACCACGAGTAAATCTTCTCTGGCCCCTTTGACTGGCCATTCTCCTGGCCCTTCCAACTGAGGAGTAGTAGCGAAAAGATCTACCCCTCCAAGGTTGCCCACTAGGACGAAAAGGCTGAGGTTGCCCAATAGTGACGAGTAAAGATTTCGCTGCTGCTTTAAGGTCTGCAACTTCTCAAGGCTCTTGTCAGCCTTGTTGCCAAAAAAGGTGAGACGTGTCAAAGGGCATGTTGAGAAGTCTAGACTGCACGTCCGGTGCAAAAGCAGACTTTCGCATCCACGCAAATCTGCACATAACAGTGCTGGTAGCCATGGTTCTGCGGATACTATCCACAGAATCCAAACCGGATTGAAGAGACTCGCACATGGCCTATTTGACGACTAATAATAGCTAAGAAGATGTCTCTTTCATCCCCTTCAGGAATGTGCTCAGACACCATGGAAATGCAGTTCCATACAGTGAATGTAAACTTTGCTAGGGCAGAAGTGGAGCTGGCAGATTTTAATGCCATGCTCTCTGCAGAGAATACCTTCCTTGCCCATCCATCTACGCGTTTGTCGTCCCTATCAGGAGGGATGGTAGAGTATGCTGCTTGTTTTGATGTTGCAGTAGCTGCCTGCACCACCAGGCTCTCCGGAGTGTGGTGTTTTGACAGGGAGTCTAGGTAACTACTAGAAGGGCAGTACTTCTTAGTTAAGTTCTTGTCAACTGCCGGATTGGTCTCCAGAGTCTCCCAGTTCCTGGCCACCCTTTTCTGCAAGGCTATATCGAAGGGTAAAATGGGATCAGATTGTGGACCTTTGTCAAGAATGTCTGTAAGGTCGTCCTGTTCATATGGTAATGGAGGCCTATTCCAACCTATGTAATCAACCACCTTTGACATGAGCTGCCTCTAGGATGCATCCGCATGCTCCCCAGTCTCAGGTTTCCCAAACTCAAGTTCAGGTGAGGTATCTACCCCACTTGCAGTTTGCACATTTTCATAAAGGTCCTTTATCCTGGACTCTTCCGAAATGAAACCTTCTGGTACATTGGGCGTACCATATTGTAAGCCAAATGGTGCATCCTCATCAGACCTCTCATGTTCTTCAAAAATTGAAGTAAGTGACTTAAAAATGTGTTTTAGACCGAGGAGCATATGTTTTGTCTGGAATAATTGTTTATGGCATAATTGGCTTCGACGCCATAGTCGACGTCTAGGCTTTCTTTCTCGGCACCATTGAATTTGGAAGGATGCTCGGCGTCGACAGCGCAACTGGCAAATGTAGCGCAGCTGGTGTCGAAGTCTTGCGCATCTATGTCGACATCGATTTGGCGGGTGAAGGCGCTGCTGGTGTCGAAGGAGTCGATGACCCCGACTTGCCTTTATATCTTGAATGATCCTTCGATGAAACATCAGATCAAGGCCTGGAAGACTCACAATGTGGATCAGGCCTTTTTGCTGGGCTCAATTGTGTGCAAGATTTAGGATGAGACCTTTCCTTTCCAGCTTCTTTCAAAGGCTTGTTGGGAGCATGGCTAGGTTTTAGTTTCTCAAAGATCGTAAGCATTTTAGCCCTGAAGGCTTCCCACTCGGCCAGAGTGGATTTCTTGGTTGGCAAGCAACCCTTTTGGGGGAAGCGTCCGTCGACGAAGTCGACAAAGGCGACCTACGGTGCTTCACCTGGACCACTTGGCCTTCTTCCTATGAGGAGAGTCACCTCTCGACTCATCAGTCGAAAGTTTCACGGATCGGGTAGGGGATTTTCTAGGGGTTTTTCCTACCTTTAGCTATCATGCCATCATCCTCGACGGAGGCTTTCGAGGGACATCTAATCGACGGCATCGAGACACAGTGCCCTTTGTGGAAAATAAATTTCAGCTGAAGCTGGACAACAAGTGTCAAAGATGAGTAATACGACGGAGGACACAATCCATTCGAAAGCAGAGATAAAGAGGAAGGTTTTCAGTTGCTTCCGGAACCTTAGGTGGTCCTGCTCAAGTTTGAGAGAGGCAGGGAGACTGTTCGAGAGGGAGGCCCCCAGACGAGAACAGAGATCTACCCCCCACTCTCTGCCTGGAGAAGCGTCTAATCCTCAGAGTTGGAGGTGGATGAGAAGAGGGCTCAAAATGGAAGATGCTTAGGAAGAGAGAGTTGGATATAGTGTGGTTCCCCAGCCCCAGAAAGCCTTGTGGACAAAGCATAGGTTCTTGAATTCAATCCTTACAGCCACGGGAGCCAGTGGAGAGATTTCAGGCTGGAGAGAGGATCCTTGGGCTTGAGGCCAAGGACAAGTCTCGCAGTCCTGTTCTGCATTAGTTGCAAAGGGGGGGAAGAGTAGAGGCAGGCAGATTTAGAAAGAGGCTAGAGAGAACCAGGGCTCTGAAGACAGGGAAAGCGAGAAAAGGAAGAATACCTCTGAGGAGGTGCAGCTGGCAGTGGGACTTCAGAGAGAAAGGAGGTCAACAGGCTAGGGCCTGCCCGTGATGCCAAGGTTGTCACAGACGACTGATCAGGATGGCGTGATTGACCTTATCAAAAGCAGAGGATAGATCAAGGAGAATGGGGGCAGAAGGAAGGTTATATTAGAGATTAGAGAGCAAGTTTCCAGGTGTTCAGGAGAGCAGTTTCTGTGCTTCTGGCTACTCTAAAGCCAGACTGGTGGTCTCATGGAGAGTAAGCTGGGAAATAGCCAGCTTTTCCAGGAGTTTGCCCAAGAAAGGCTGAAAGAATAATCCACCCCCCCAACCTCTAGCACTAGTCATTATAATGTGATCAGTTGTATTATTAAAATACTACCCCCAAGAGGGCCAGAATTCAGGTGGAGTATCAGATGGCCTTACAGGACTCTTATGGACCAAATTCTCTCATTTTATGGAGCAAGTGAGGGGATGTGCTAATGTATTTCCTCACTTGCGCCAAAAAAAGTAATGCCCACTTCACAAAGGGCTTCTCAATGAGCACAAATTAGAGGCACTCAGATGACATTTTTCCCTCCTTTGCACAATTAAGGGGGCATTTCATGGCATTTACAAGCACATCCCGAATTCAAGAACTAAATAAGATTTTGAAAACCTGAAACGAGGGTCACCCCCCTGCACCCTTATTTCTGACCAGGTCATGATTTATTTTGTTTTTTAAGTGCGACAGCCGCAGGTTATACATTGGCTAGCACACTAGCAATTCCAGCTCCCAAATGATGTAAATGCTTTTCTTTTTTAACCAGCACGTCTTAAATTAGTGTCAGGAGCATGCTCCCGACAAAAATGTATGCAAGGACACTGGCGTAACGGGGGCCCCGCCACCACATGTCCTGGGAGGGGGTCCCTCAATCTAAAAATAAAATTATGTTTTATTTACTCTGCCTTCGTAAAGCATTTATTTCCGTTAAGGAACGAACCATAATGGAAATAATTTCTTTAGGTATGTTAATGTTAAAGGATATTTGTACCGTGCACTATAACCACAGGAGTGGTCACCTGGAGCTCTGGCGGCTCTGAAAAAAGGGAAGGGGGGTGGATTAGTGGGAATAAGCTGGAAAAGTGCAAGAGAGCCGTGATGTGCTGTTGGCGGCCTCAGCCCGGTGGGTCTGTTGGCTGGGCTTGGGGTGTTTTACGGAAGGTAGTCGTCATGTGCTGTTGTGCGCGTCTATGTGTGGTTTGTTTTGTTGTTGCCGTGTAGTGATAAAGACGCATGCTATAAAATGTACCCTTCAGAGAGGATGGATTAAGTTTCCCAATAGACGTAGAATCAACGTCTGAAAGGAATACATTTGGGGCAACTGGCATCCCTGCTTTTCACCTTTATTGGTGAGGAAAAATAATGTACAATTCCCCCATCCTATATATCGTACAGACGTTGAGATGGCTGTGTATCACAATGGGATAAGATTTAATATTAGGGACCCCAATCAAATGTAAATTATGCCACACTATGTTTTTAATCAATCAAATCAAATGTTTTCCCCAAATCAGAAACAAAATATGCTCCTTCACTTAACCTCACCGTATTTCTCCATGATAGGGCTCAGAGTGAAGCTGTGGTCCACTGAACTATGCCATCCCCGGAACCCTGTTTGGGAGGGCGTCAATAAATTGTTACTGAGTCCATGCCTCCAGTCAGTGAAACCAGCATTTGGAGAGGATCCTACTGGAAATGTCTGGTTAGGAAACTGATCTATAACTGTGGGAGCTGATGGCCCAAGGACTACTTATCCAAGGAGATGGCATTAAGCCTGTCTCGACAACTGCATTAGACATAAAACAATCTGGTGTACTTCGAAAAAGTAAACATTGTTTCTCAATAAATTCTTTTTTTTCTGTCTTTAGGCTATTTTTATATGCCATTTTTAAACTATAAATCTGACCAGCCTTCTACACGACATTCATTAAACCATGGTTCAATTTTCTTTTCAATATTCTACATTCTGCATCGAACCATGGGGCATCCCTTTCTATAACCTGGACCATCTGAACTTGGGGACGCGGTTTGCCAATAGCAATGTCCTGGATAGGTTCAACCAAAGACTCCAAGTAGCAATTTCCTTTGTGGCCTTTGAAATGTTTAACAGTTTTAAGAGAATATCTCAATTTCTTGTGCATTAGTAATTCTTTCCAATGCCTCCTTCTTGAGCTTTAAGCATCACCAACAATCCCCTTTGGCTGTCGGACATCATTGTGGTGCCGACCCTGGCCATTGGAAAATTCTCTCAAGAGGATAGTGTTCACTCTTTGTTCAATCAGAAATGAAAAATGCATAACATTCCTGAAGAAAATCAATCCGCAATACAGTAATCAATGACTGTGTAGCAGTAATTGCTGATCTAGCATGCTTAGAAATGCACCATCTGCCACTAAAGATCCCAGAAATTCCACAGGCAAAATCCCAAAGTACACTTGAAAATCAGTGCTCCATTTGTGAGCAATTGTACAGTCCAAACATTAGCACGAAATTTCAGAAAAATATTTTGCTTGAGAACCTGAAACCCCTGGTAATTCTTAATTACTGCTACTATATTTATGAACTTGACTGGTCAGTTGTGTCTAAAAATGTCCTACAAGCCACTCCCTCAACGTTTCCTGTTAAAAAAAAACACTTAATGTCAAATGGAGCTGAAGGCTTTGCAAATTTCCTTCACTAGAATTGCACATGGTCTAGATAACTATTAAGTACTGCAAATTACAATTTTCTATAAGCAGTCTTAAGTTTATTACATTTCGAATTTGTGATGCAATAATTTGTCAGCTAACTAACCGCCACTTTGTTCCGTCGAAAAAATGGATGTCGCTCCCCATTTAATTTGATCTGCACATTTTGCTCACTGCGCCCAAAATGTTGGGGACCCCCGAGGTAGAGGGACACGGAGGTAATGCCTTGCTTAGTTACCTGTAATCTTCAATATTCCTAGTCCCACTCTTCCTCATCCCAGTACTCATCTACGAGGCAACGAGCCTCATACTTGAGTACTGGGACAAGGAAAATGGACGTGGAGGTATTTCTGGGAAGAGAAGCCGATTTTGGGGGTTGGGCAGGGGTGCGGTGTGATGTGGATTGCACGATACATCGTAATGGTCATACGTGTCCAGGCTAAGCAGGCTTTCTATGTGGTATTAGGGGCAAGAGGCATTTTGGTGCAGCTAGTCTAGTAATTTCTCAGTTTGGCTTGACATTTATTTTTTTTAACTAGGCATCTCTGATAAAGCAGTCGTGCTAAGTAATGAACTGGCTAGACTGGCATTTGCGTGCTGCCATTCTAGCCGTTTCTTACTGAAGCATTGTATATTTTTCTGGGCATCTGTGATAAAATACCCACGATAAGTGTTACTGCTTCGATTAGTATTTTGGTGCAACCAGTCGAGCTATGTTTAAATGTGGCCTGGCATGCTTTACTGTATATGTTATTACGTGTCTAGACTGGTCTAAATTGTGCAGCCAGTTGGACATGTTTTCATTGTGGCATGGCATTTCTAATAGCAAAGCATATTAAAGCATTAATGTTCCTGTGCACTGTTGGCGACTTGCATCTATTGGATTTTTAGAGTGGTGTTACCCTACAAAACAATTGCAAACGCTCTGGCCCTTTAACCAATTTTTCTCAGAAAGTGTTTAGTATAATGCATTAAAAACACATGTATATCTTTCTCCTAGTGCCATCTGCAGCGTACTCTGGCAGCAGCACGTTTGTGCGCATTGCGCAAGCGTGGTAATCTAGTCCGGCCCAGAGTGTGGCGCGACCAGTGATTTGTTACCGAGATTGGGGGTGGGGGGACCTCAGCATGGCTCGCAGGGGACCCCCACATTTTGTGTTACGCCACTGTGCAATGACAACGCATCATTGAGCTTCAGTCGAGTCCATCCTGAAATGCTCAGGTCACCTTTGTGAATAAGGTGACCTGATCAGGTCTCAAAGCAGCGCAAACGAAACCAGCGCTTTGGCTGTGCTCCTTTCATTTGTGCTTCTTTTCATGAATCTGTCCCTAGGATTATTTTTCCCTGGTTGTGTTGTGTGCTTACCACAAGTTAAAGGACCTAGAATTTACAAGAGTGGATGTGTGTTTGGCACTGTACTGTGTCGTGTGTTGTGCAGACACTAGGGGATTTGTACTGTTTGATTAGACTGCCTGTTTCTCCTCATCACTATATTCTATATGTCTATGTGAGACAGTGGACTCACATTAAAGTATGGGGCTGAGGAGAGTCCTTAAAGGCATTACTGTTTTTATACATCTACTGGGTATTGTGTACTACTGTGAATTATGTGACCAAGTACTTATTTGAACTGATAGGAGGTTTCTGACAAAAGAGGTAATGCTAGCCATACTGTGCTATCCCATTGAGCACTCGCGGTGGGGAGTTGGTGAGGTGAGTGGAGAATCAACCAAGGTAATTGGCCTGTGTTTTAGCCACCCTTTTGATGGCCTGCTGAGAGAGGAGTGTGCTAGCTCTACACAGCCTTCCTAAACTTCTCTGGCACTAGTAGTTTTAGCAAGCGTGGTCCCATTCCTAAAAATTATTGGTAACACGGCAGAGTATGCCTCTATGTTCTAGGAAGAAAGGACCTGTGTTTCCAAGACCAACTTCCTGGGAAACAGCCTTACCAAAAGAGGCCTGGAGAGTTGGTGTATTCTATTGAGGGTCTCCTTTAGGAGTAGGAGCAGATACTTGGGCAGTCTGTGCTTTTGTAACTCCTCCTCAGAGAGGCCAAAACCGTACCTCTCCCGTGCCCCTGGGCTCCCCACGGACTCGAACACATCTATTTCCCTCTTAGTATCCTCTAATCCCAGTACTTCCAATGCCTTTAAGGAGATACACACTAAACGGATAAGCTGAGCAATGGCATCACCCTCACCTTGAATACTTTGTCCCATGACTGAACAGAATAATTTGAACAAGTCCTCTGTAGCCTAGTAATCACACCAGCACCTCATCAATCCTGTATCAATCCTGTATCTTATGGGTAGGCTGGATCTGGTGGATATTCACTGAACGATCCCTCAGGAAAGGAGATTCACAGGCAAGTACAGGTTAAGGCTTGGCCTTACAGAGGGATGACCCCTTTTGCTAAAGCTACTCGGGTCTAGGACCGGTGAGCCAATGGTTGCTCTGGTCAGCACCTTTACCATCCTTGTGTTGCATAATGTGGGGAGACTCTGGTATGCTAAGGGATGATTCCCATCTGGATGTCTGGGGCAAATTAATTCAAAGTGTATTTTACGGAGGCCAGCCAGTCATACCCAGTGTTCCTACTATTTCACTCTAACACAATCTTCTACCTACCCCAAAACATACACGGTAAAATGTCCAACTTAAAAATGTGGTGAATCACTTGCAGTCAGGTGAGGGTACCCTTCTAAGACAGCCTTTGTGCATGCCACTCTGACACCATTTATGACAAGGTAGCAGGATGAGAGGCACAGAGAGGCTGACCAGGATGTGTGTTTAAAGAGCGTAGTAGTGTTATATTCAGGCAAAGAAAATAATAAAATATGGTTTCAGTTATAAATCATGAAGATGTCTGACTGGTTATCAACACTTACAGAATGCTCCAATACCCAAGATGGTCTTGCAGATGTTGGTCATCATAGCTGCTAATAAAATGGAGTATATTTTATATGGGTGCTGAACATTGTGAACGGCTTGAGGGAATGCAGATGCAATGACAATTCATTCTATGTTTTTGTGGTTCAAACTGCCAACTGGCAAATCACTTAGAAGTTTGCTAGACTTTCTCAAAGGCCAAGATGGAATGTAGCCGAGATGGAATTCAACAAAGTGAGAGAATGCAGGGCTAGGTTAATAACACTTGTAAAGGCTAGGCAAGTCAGTTTAAATTGTATTCCATCTCAAACATTCAAGCAATGGAGAGAACGTTTTTTAAATAAAGGACATAAATAAGACGTATAGCAGCATTTTGTGCCCTTTGCAACTTATCTAGCATTAGTATAGTCTAGACGGGTGTTCGTTGCAGCCTCCACTATAATAGTTAGATGATGAAGATCCAATAAAAGGAATACCTTTTTAAATTAGTCCAAACTGGTAAAAAGCACCTGAATTAATATGAGGATTCAAGGACATAGTCAAAAGAGACCCCAAGATTATTACCTTTGTGCCCAATGGAAGCTGCTGACAAAACAGAGAAATTAAATAAATCAGAGTTAACTAGAATGGGTACAATTTGGGGTATGGAACTAGCACATTTCTTTTTTCTGAAAGATTCCCTAAGCAAAGGCTGGACCAGAAACGTTATCCTTGGATACTAGGCGGCACCACGATGCTCAGCACCAGCGTCTCAATAGCATATATGGCTCCTTCGGTGACAAAAGGGATACCCTTGTTGTGTGTAGTATATAAATAAAATACTATGCAGGGTCTATGGCCTCTGTTCCGCTGTGACCGGCGAAAACTTGGCAGCGGAGAAATGGTAGAACTATCACATTAAAAAAAAATAAGTCGCCAATCTTTCTAAAGGAACAGTTTAAGGTTCCAAAATCTGTCTTTGTAGTCCAGCTGTATGCATTAGAAAGAACATTATCAATGATAAGTAATATGTTTAATGAATAACTTCCTCCCACAAATTGCACATCTTATTAAAGACTTTCACAGATATACAGAACAGGATGGAAGAGTGCAAGTAATCAACCTTACAGAAAGAGGTTCTGCAGTACCACCCAAAGCAAGCATTGTAAAGACAGAAAACGGATCAATTTCTACCAGCTCGCTACATGCATTATAGCATGCTGTAAAGCATGAAACAATCCACCTGGAGATTGTATTCTGTGAAATATTTTCTCATCCTGCAAATCTAACGAAGTTGGTTGCCCTGTTGGAGACTAATTTGCGGACCATAAAAGTGAATAGTTCTTCCTGTGCTGAAACTGATTTTTCCCCTCTACCTTAGAAGAAAAAGGTAGCATGGAAAAGAAAACATGTAAAAGAATCCTATGGGGTATGAAATTCAGAAACCATATTGGGTACAAAATGATGGACAAACCCAGAGTATGATGTTCCTGAAATGTAAAGGCCAGATTTACAAGCCCAGTACCTTAAAAACCTGCCTACCATAGGTAGCTGTCACCAACAAAGCCACTTTGGGAGTATGGAGGTGAAAATATAAGAGGGTAAAATCTGAAATGGCGCATCATTAAAAAAGTAAAAACAAGATCAAGATGAAAACAAAGGCTATTAGAAGGGACTTTCCTCAAACCTTTATAAAAAATTGCTCCTCTGGCATCCCCAAGCAGAGAGGAATGCAAAATAACATTAAATGGAACTTTCTTACGACAGAAAACACAACAGATCATCACTCTTATTGAGACACTAAAAGAGAGAAACTCTGCCACCTCCAAGCAAAGACAGATTTGGTAGACTGGTGGCAAGTAGATATGACCGCCATAGCATTGCCAAGACAACAACCAAGCATGTACGTTCATCTGCTTAGCAATGAGTAGGATACTGCCGAAAGCCTGTGACAGCAGATCCTCCACTCATTATGTCATCTACCCAAGGATGGAGGAGCAACAGATCTAGGATGGTTAACTAGGTTCTCCTGGCCCAATCCAGAGCCATCAATGTCATCCTGGCTCCACTCTGGCCAGAGCTTTCTTAGAACCAGGTGAAGGGTGGGCAATTGAAGAAATGTACACATCACCTTCAAACCTCACAAAACGGTTGCAATGCCTCCCCAGTGACTACCCCTTTTCAGCAACACACTGGTGCAGAACAGATCATACTTCTTGCACTGAAAGTAAGGGAGTAGTTTCTTACCTGTAACTCCATTTCTCCAGCGCTGGTATCTTTCATGGATTCACATGCTTAGAATATTCCCCGTCAGGCCGGGAACCTCGGTATATTTATGAAAACTTTTTTCCCTCCGAAAAAATCAGACACTTTTGTGTCCTATAAACGTCCTTTTGGGCCGCTTACGCATGATCCAATAGGGCGTACAGTATAAACTGCCCCGCCCCACTGGCTTCCTTCAGATTTTAACCCCCAAAGTAGTAGGGGCACATCAAGTTTGGATTCAGGGGAGGCCGGCGGGCACATGTGAATCCATGAAAGATACCAACGCTGGAGAAATGGAGTTACAGGTAAGAAACTACTCCCTTCCCCAGCATTGGATCTTTCATGGATTCACATGCTTAGAATAGATTATATAGCAGTATTCCTAATTTGGAGGTGTGCAATGCAAACCAATACTACAAGAACACCACATGCAGTTAGCAAGAAAGCCCATAACCATGGTACATTGAAAGGAGGTTACTCCACTCTATGGGGCTTACCTTACTGAAACAGGTGTCGCAGGACTGCCCGTCCCATCTGCAAATCCGCTGCATGCTGTTGCACTAGGCAATAATGCCGAGTAAATGTATGCGGCACCGACCAGGAGGCCGCCTGACAGATGTCCACCAGCGGGATTCCGGACCACAATGCCGCCGATGACTAGGTGGATCTTGTTGAGTGAGCCTTTGGACGTCTCTCCAGAGGCTTCCCCGCTTTAGAGTGGCAGAAGGCAATAGTTGACGACACCCAGCGGGCCAGTCCTTGTTGGAGATTGGTCTTCCTTTTACAGAGGGTCCATAAGCCACAAACAGTTGTCTGGTACGCCTGAAATCTTGAGTACGACTCAGATAAAGCTTCAATGCTCTTTTGACGTCTGACATATGGAGAGCTTTTTCTGCGAAAGAAGAAGCCGCAGCGAAGAATGCTAGTAGCACAATCGAAGAGTGCTTGTGGAATGTAGTTGGAACCTTTGGTATAAAATGCGGGTTAGTTGCCAACACCACCTTGTCCTTGAAGAAACGCAAGTATGGGGGATCAATCACCAGCGCTTGCAGCTCCGACAGTCTTCTTGCTGAAGAAATAGCTACCAAAAAGGCCATTTTCCTCGAAAAGAATTTGAGGGGTGACTACGTCATAGACTCAAAAGGAGCCTTCATTAGCCCCGACAGCACCAGATTGAGACTCCAACTAGGAGGGAACTTTTTGGCTAGAGGAAAGGTCCAAAATAACCCTCTCAGGAAATGCTTGACTAGTCGATCATTGAACAACGGAGTCGAGTGCCTTTTTCGAGTAAATCTTGAAATGGCTGCCAAGTGAACCTATATGGAGGAGAAAGACAACCCTTTTTTCGTCAAGTGTAGCAAATAAGGCAGAACTTGCTCCGACGAGATGTTGAACGGGTCCACCCCCGATTGATCCCTACACCATACACAGAATCTCTTCCACTTGCATGCATATGAAACATTCGTAGACGGAGCCCTCGCCGCCTCTAAAATTCAGCAACAATCTGAAGAAATGTTCAGGGCCCCAAACTCGGAGAAGTCGGGAGCCAAGCCGTCAGGCTGAGGAAGCCCAGGTCGTGATGCCAAATCGCTCCCTTGTCCTGGAATAGAAGGTCCGGCGTCTCTTGGAACCTCACTGGCTCTGCCAGATAGCTGGAGCAGGTCCGAAAACCACGACTGTCTCACCCAGTGAGGAGAAATTAAAATCACACAGCATGGATATTTGTGAATCCACTGGAGGGTCCGTCGAATGAGCAGAAACAGAAAACGCATACGCAAACCTGCTGTCCACGGGAAGGAGAACGCATCCCCCAGCGAGTCGGGCTGTGGCCATCTGTTGGCGAACTGCTTGCACTTCTTGTTCTCCCGGGTTTCGAAAAGATCCAGAGAAGGACGACCCCATTTCCTGAAGATCCTCGACACTTGTTGATCATTCAGCTCCCACTCGTGGAGTTGGTTCATCTCTCTGCTGAGAGAGTCTGCCTGTACATTGTTCACCACTGGTAGGTGGTACGCCACTATGCTTATTTCTTGTTCCTGAGATAGAACATCGTGGTCATATTGTCCGTTAAAATTCTTACCACCGATCCCTGTATGTGTGGCAAAAATGACTTCAGAGCCCAACTTACTGCTCTTAGTTCCAGCACATTGATGTGAAGGGTCGACTCTCCAGGGGACCATTGACCTTGAACTTGTAAGGATCCTAGATGGGCTCCCCATCCTCTTTGAGATGCATCCGTCACAACTGTCGATTGAAATTCCAGTTCCAGTAGAGGCTCCCTCTTGCCAGATTGTCTGAGGGTTGCCACCACTGAAGTGCTTTTATAAGCTTGCTGCCGATCCTCAACTTGCCGGACCATAATCTGCGACTTTGAGACCATCAGTCTGCCAAAGATTCCTGTATCGGTCTCATGAAGAGACAGTTATTCACTAGCAGAATACATACAGGCTCCTAGCAGCGACATGTATTTTCTGACTGTATTTTCTGACTGACACCCTGGTGTCAGTTTTTCACTCCTCCGCTTTTTGCTTGAGCTTTTGAACTCTCTATAAGGAAGGTTTCACTAGTCCTGATTGAGTCTGTAACTCTGCGCCCAAAAACACCAAGCTCCTTGAGGGAGCTAGAAAGGATTTTTCGAAGTTGATTGCAAAGCCTAACCGCTGTAGTAGTTGCATGGTGGCCTCTAGGCTTGCTTGCGCCACTGTCAGCGACAAGCCCCTTATTAGCCAGTCGTCCAGGTAAGGGTAGACAGGATTACCTTTTCTTCGAAGCCACGCTGCCACCGGAGCTAAACATTTCGTAAATGTCCTGGGAGACGATTTCAGGCCGAATGGAAGCACCTTGAACTGGTAATGACTCTGACCCACCACGAACCTCAGGAATTTTCTGTGTCGTCGACGTATGGGTATGTGGAAATGTGTGTGTTGTAAGTCCAACGACGCCAGAAAATGCACTGGCTGTATAGACCGGATGAACTCCTGAAGCGTAAGCATTTTGAACTTCAGGCGTCGCAGAGTCTTGTTGAGAGCTCGAAGGTCCAGAATGGGTCACCACTTGCCGTTGGGTTTTTTGACCACAAAGTAATGGGAGTAAACCCCTAGGCCTCTCTCGGTCACCGGAACAAATTCTATAGCCCCTTTTTGCAGCATAAGCACAACCTCCTACTGTAATATGTGAAGATGGGTTTGCGGCGAATACACAGGTGGAATGTGAGATGGCATGGTTTTGAACTGCAAAGAGTGGCCTAGTTTCACCGTGTCCAACACCCAACGGTCTGATGTTATTCTCTCCCACTCGTCGATGTGATGGGACACACTGCCTCCCAGGACGTCCTGAAGATTGTCATTGCTGAGACTTTGATTGCTTACTTTTGGTGGACGAAGACTGTCCTCCCCTCCTTCTCGAAACCTGGAAATCCCGGCTTCTTCGTGTCGCCTGGACAGCCCGCCTGTACCCTTGGGAGGAGTATGATGATCTGTTGAAACTCCGATCCCTGGCTGCAGCAAACCAGGAATTCCCCGAAGCTCAGCGGAAGGGGCAAAAAGGTCGAAATGCTCATCCACTTTGTGAGGCCCCCAGCGACCTTACTGTATCTGAATCTTCCTTCATGTCTTTAAGGGCGTTGTCCACCTTTTCCCCGAATAACTGCTCACCTTCACATGGCATGGCTACTACTTTATATTGGACTACCGGCCTAAAGTTTGTACATTTTAACTAGGCTTGCCTTCTTAGCACCACTCCATTATTTATTTGTTTGAATCCCGACTCCGCCAAACCCACAGCGATGTTGACAGAGTGGTTTGATGCCTCTTCCCCCTCACGCACCAGTAACATGGCTGTCTTCCTGTGCTCTTCGGGCAGGTGTTCCAAGATGGGGGCCAAGCGATGCCACATTTCACGGTCGTATCGTGCTATGATGGCTAACGAGTTAGCCGCTTTGACCGTCGTCGCTCCCACTGCCAAGACGTTCTTACCAAAGGCACCCTGCCTTCTAGCTTCACTGTCCAGAGGTGTTGTGCACTTGTGTTGCGATCTAGCTTTTCTGCCAGCCGCCGCCGACAATACTGATTCCGGGGAGGGCTGCGCGGTCAAACACTTAGGTGTAGAGTCCGGGGCTTTAAATTTCTTTTCTAACCTGCCCTTGATTGCAGGCTCCGAAAATGGATGGCGCATGGTACGCAAGCCTTCCTGCCAAACATGGTCCAGAATGGGAACCGAGAAGATTGACTTTCTCCCCCTCCCCATATGGTCAAATAAGAAGCATTCCTTCTTTTCTTCCTCTGGGGTCAGACCAAACTCGATACAGGTTTTCCCCATCATAGCATGAAAGGACCTGATGTCATCTGGAGCTGACGGCTGTGCTGAGCTTCTAGGAGCTTCCACTTCTCCCTCCGATTCCCACGTAGGGTCCCTCGAAGGTGACGATGAAATGTCTGAGAAGGAGTCTCTAGGACCTTGATCGGACTCAGAATCCTGCAATTCACCTTCCTCTGGGTGTGAACGGGGGGGAGAAGGGTTCTTCGGAATCCGGACGGGAGACCAGCAAACCAGCCATTGACATTGACAGTGAGCGGGCCCTGCCGTGTCGTCGACAGGTATCACCGGTATCCCTGGAGGTGTACCCGTGGGAGGCAATCTTGCATCTAACTCGCTTAAGAGGGATTGCAGCGTAGACAACATTTGCAAAGACAACACCGAATGCGGATTCAGCAGAGACGATGCAGAGGGGGCATTTTGCATCCCCGAGCCATCGACGGGCCAACGCCCTGTAAGCCAAGATCTGTTGGACAAACAACCTGTTCCTGCTCCTCCTCCATCGACGATACAGAGAAAGACAATTCCTGATGTAATAGGGTATCCGGCAGAACTGTATCATACACCGCCGGTTGCCAAACCTCTGGAGGATCCAGCGTCGATGATGGAAATGTAGGCGCCACTTCCCTGTCAATCAATGCCGCCGGGGTCGACGAGGCCACCGCGGGTATGACTGCACCGTTGGTAGTGAAGCCGTCGATGACGGGACTCCATTTGACGGCGGTGGTAGTTGTGACGCAGACTCCTTAGGTGATCCCGCCTTTTTTTTGTCTCTAGACCGGTGCTTCGTCGAGTCTCTACTCGAGGAAGCCCTATGATGGTCCCCTGAGGAGGAGCCCCTTAAAGGGTCTTTCTTGTCCTTTTTTGACGAAAAGGAAGATTTTCCTTGTTGGCAGTCCTGGTCCACCCGACCATGCTTTGATGATGAAGGGGCATCTTTCGCCGGATGTTTCCCCAACGAGGAACAACTCTTTTCCGTAGGACGTGGCTTCTTCGCCGGAGGCTCCGCTGACAGAGAGCGGCGAGGAACTACAGGGGACTTCGGCCTGTTCGATGCTAGACTGTGCACTGATCCTACCTCAGATGGAGGGTAGGCCCCTTCGTTCAGCCACGTTAGACGCCAATTACGGTCCTTCAACGTCTTGTCCGCAGAGTGATGAGGATAAAGACAATAAAGGCAATCCATGTGCCCATCTCCTTCGCAAACTTTCTTCATGCCACACGTGGGACACGGGCGGAACAACGCTTTCCCAGACATTGGGAAAGAAAAATACAACCTTACAAAGAGTAGAAACACGAGGTGATCCCGACTACTTTGGAGACGGTCGAAATCTGAAAGGAGCCGCGGGGGCGGGGCTATTTATACTGTATGTCCTATTGGGTCATGCGTAAGCGGCCCAAAAGGACGTCGATAGGACACAAAAGTGTCAGATTTTTTCCGAGAGGAACGTTTTCATAAATATACCTAGGTTCCCGGCCTGACGACAGGGAATATTGTAAGCATGTGAATCCATGAAAAATCCAATGCTGGAGAAATAGATGAATCTGTGGAAATCCCCACAAGGAGCTCTCCTCCACAGTCTCCCTGTTCAACTTACATTCAACCAATACTCATGTCAGATGGCTGAATGCATCTGCAGAGACATTGTTTGCTAGATGAGTTGCCTTGAGGCAAGTCCTATTTGCTTTGGTACAAAACCAAATGAGCATAGTTTCCAAGAACGACTTGGAAGTCACACAACTTACAATGCAAGAAACCTCTGGACTACAGGATAGACTACAGTATACCATAGCCTGTTAAACACCTTTGCACAAAATGTCAAAGAATGATAACAATACTTACAAGTTCAGTGTCTGTCCACATCCTAAGGCGCTCCACTTCTCTTGATTTTCCATTCCTCCTAATGTTAATGTTGTCCATTTCCTGTAGGACTGCTTCTGCAGTGCTGTAAGGAATTATTACTTGAACATTAGAACAACATAA
Source organism: Ambystoma mexicanum (assembly GCF_040938575.1). Taxonomy (NCBI): domain Eukaryota; kingdom Metazoa; phylum Chordata; class Amphibia; order Caudata; family Ambystomatidae; genus Ambystoma; species Ambystoma mexicanum. The sequence continues at coordinate 309,001,924 of NC_090927.1, read as the reverse complement.
ATATTAATCAGAGCAATTAATAGCAATGTGTTTTGCACCCAAAAAATCTAAATATGTTATGAAGCAATGGCAAAAAAGATGCACACATTGAAAACCTGAGAATACATGAATGCAGAATATAAGTAATTGCGTGCAAACAGATTTGGATCACCACCAGACTTCACAGAAAACAATGCATGTGTTTAAACAATATTCAAACAGTACTAAAATGACTTAAAAGCTTATTCTATGACTCATTTCAGCAAAATGTACTAACATTCCAAGGAACTAAAGTTTCCTTCTAAAAGATATGGAGCAGTCATAAAATTCTTCCAAAAGCGCTATAGTACAGTAGTCGACTTATTGTTTGTGTGGCTTGCTGCTGCTCGAAAAAACTGGAAATTGGCTGCTCTTCCAATTATTCATAAAAACTATAGATCATGTGGATGTTTGAGAAGAGTGTTGAATATACAAAGCAGTACTAAGGAATTTATAGAAAGGAAATAATTAAAGTTATTGTTATCACAAAAAAACAAATTGGATTGTCATTAAATGGTCACATTACTTAGCGCTTCGATATATACATCTATCAATGTTTGTAAGAACTACACTTCCCATTGAACTCTGGAAACCTTGCACTTTTTTTCAAAATATATTTTTATTGGTGAATTTGCAGGAACAAAACGTATGTTACAGATGTTGAAACATGTGAAAAATTCCGCCATAAAGGTTTTTCCATTTCTCCCCCCACCCCACACAGTAACAACCAACTTGCCCACCCCCACCCCGGTTTTCCTCCCTCCACCCGCTTCACAGTCTAGTATTAAACGGCCCTGGGGAGGCCACAACATTAGTTCCACTGGAGTCTGTGCTCCACACTCTTTTTGTTGTCCATTATTACAACTCATACTTGGAGTTTGCATCCCGTTTTCACTTTTAGAAGCTGCACCTTCACTTCTGGGTCTAGGTCGGGCACCTCTTCACTGTCATTTCGCTTTCCCCCTTGTATCTAATCAGGACCAGGCCCCCTCTCTCCACTCCACCTCGTGTGTGTTCATTGTACCTCTTTCATTCACTCCCCGTTGGGTCACCTGTAGTCTCCGGCACCCTCCTTCTGTGTTCCCCTGCTGCCTCTCTGTGTCGTACTTCTCTAGGAAGTCTATCCATTCCATTTCCCTTGAGGGGGTCAGATCATGCAATTTGTCTGGTCAGCTGTTCCATTTTATACAGTTCCAGGGCTTTCGAGTCCCATTGTTTTTCACTTGGGAGCCACTTCCTCTTCCATCTCTCCGCCAGGCATGCCCTGGTCGTTAACTGCAGGAAATGGGGCATGTGCAGGGGTTTTACCCATTCCTCTTCGTCCTTTTCCATCCCAAACATTACCAGTAGAGGGTCTAGTTTCTGTCCACCCCCTCTAGGTCTTCTATCCACCCCAGGATCTCCTTCCAGTGCTTTTGCACCTTCACGCACCCCCACCACATGTGCCAATAATCCGCCTTTTGCCCACATTTCTTCCAGCAGTGGGTGTCTGCCACGGGAACATCTTCGATATCCCATTGCCACCTAAATAAGAGTTTGAGTCCATGCACTTGCCATCTGCTGGCCATACTTTCCTTATTGTTATTTATTCTATTATGCCCATGTACTGCACTGTCCCCTCCCCCACTTTCCCCCTTCTTTTTTTATTTTTATTTTTTTTATTGGTTTGTTCAAACCTTTAAAAAGAACAATAACATTTCTCCTCCCTCCTGTTCACATTGTCAAGTCATAATTCTGCAATTATCTCGCAGTACTCAATGTGTCCGACAGACTCCTACGTCAAGTTTCTCTGATGTTTCTCTGATGTTAGTTGAGCAATAAGTTTACTTTCTGCTCGTCCAAGCGGGCTTTTAGTACTCGAAGAAAGTTTATTAGTGCAAAGAGTACTGATCTATTTGATCCATCAAAGAGTGCTTTCCACCACTCCTCAACACTCATGGTTTGATGTTTATTACTCACTGGACCGAAGTGGATTCCTCTTTGTTGCTTGAATGCCAGGCAAAACAACGTCAAATGTTTTAGGGTCTCCTTGTCCTTGCTGCAAAATCAACACGTGAGGTCCAGTTCAACATGCTTAACCCAGGTGCCTACATGTTCTTCAGTTGCCAGTATGTTTAGCCTAAAGCCCAAATATAATGCTCTTGCATGCTGATCCAGAAGACGAGTTAGGTAGGTGTGACACTGACCGTACGATTTTTCTTCTCCTGGGACCTCATACATCAGTTTCGATTTGAATCTTAAATCGCAGGTGTTAATCCAGTCTAGTCTCCAAATCTTTCTCTTTGGGAGATCTGGATTTTCTATTAGCATCAGAAGAGTGATGTCATACTCTTTTAATAGATCTTGACAGAGGAGGTTCCATTGGGAGAGGATGGTATACACTTTGAGTCTGGCTGGTGCAGTATTTGTACTTGGGCCACTGGAACCTTCAACATCGTTTTTCGAAACAGGCTCAGTAAGTTCCATGAGACTCTTGCGTGGATTGAAAAGAGGCCCAATTCATACCGTAAACAGGCAGTTGAGGTGCCCTTAGGAAGCTGTAACACTCGAGTCCAGAATATATTTTCGAGTGAGTTCCACAGGTCACTTGTACATCCAAAGGCATTTTCTCCTCCATAGATTAGCGCCGGAATGACTTTTTGCTCCAAGAACATGATTGGTTTTAATGAGAATTTCCCATGTTTTTTATTGATCAGAGAGGCTTGGCATGCCAGCTGCCGACACTTGCTTTTAGCGACTTCAGCCCATGGGGCATCGTTTCTACTGGCGCTGAGCCTCATGCCTAAGTATGTGGTATTTTTTACAATCTGCAATTGTTATTTAGCAAGGCACCAGTTGAACCTCTTTCTTCTTCCGCTGAATCCTGATAGTTTCTCAAAAATTAGAATTTCACATTTTTGTTTGTTAATGTGAAGCCCATTGGTTGTTATATAGGCGTCAAGGAGATTCAGTTTATGCTGAAGTCCTATAGGTGTCAAATCTATCAAGATGAGGTCATCAGCGTAGACCAGATAGTCAATGGGAGAGCCGTGAATTTTTGGAGGAAACGTGGCTGCGCCATTGAATGCCTCATTTACATCGGATATGAACAGATTGAAAATAATGGCTGCCAAGGGGCAGCCTCGTTTCACACCCTTGTGTGTACTGATTGGGGCAGATCGCGTACCTTTCGCATCTAGTCGGATCTTGATGGAGGTATCCGAGTGTAGTTCACGAATTGCGTCCACTATACTGGGGGGACAGTTCCACATAGTCAATTTTTTCCACAGCATCTCTCTGTTAATGCTGTCAAAAACATGTGAAAGGTCTATTAGGGCCAAGTAGATCTTAGAATTTGATCTAATTGCTTCCATCTTTAGCAGGTTCAGTAAAAGCAGGTTTAGGCCGCATCCAACCCCTCTTACAAACCCAGCTTGTCTAGGGTCTACATGATTGGATTCTTTAGCCCATTTTAAGAGTTTTTGTTGTAAAAGCGTGGCATAAATCTTCCCCAAGACGTCTAGGAGCACTATGGGCCTATAGTTTTTTTAATTGGTTCGGTCCCCCTTTTTAAAGATTGGGACCACCACAGCGCTTTTCCATGACTTTGGGGTAGATCGACTCTTGACAATTCTGTCAAATCGGGTTACACAGAAGTCCGCCCATAGAGCCGGATTACGTTTGATCGTATAGTTTGTTAATCCGTCGGGCCCGGGAGCTCTGGAATCACGCACGTTTTTGATTGCGTGTAAAATGTCTTCCCTCTTGAACACAAGGTCCCGTTGGTTTAAGACTGTGGGTTCCCAATCTACAATTAGTGCATCTCTACAGAAAAGATTTGTGTAAAACTCAGCCCATTCTGCTTCTATGACTGCATTGGCCTGTAGAGCGTGTTGAGGTGCCATGTTGTTTATCAACCTCCAATAGTCTGCTGAGGTTTTTCCTACCATTTTTAACATGTCTTCTGAGTCGTTTTGAAACATGGTGGCCACGTGTGTCTTAAGCCAATTCTTGTATTTTTGTTTGATCACCATTTTGCACTCACGCTTGGTTTTATTGTTTGGCCCTTTTAATTTCGTTATTTCTTGTCGCATGTATCTTCCGTTGGAGAACAGTCACGTCGCATTTGTGTTTTGGATGAAACTCGATGCGTTTCAGAGTGCGTTTACGTTCTTCAAATTTGGAAAAGAGATGTTGGTATTCCAAGGACTCTGATTTCTGCTGGAAGTTAGTTGTGATAGAAGATACTTAAACGTCTAAGAGGTTTAGACGGATCCTGCTAGAACCCATGGTCACCGCATACGGCCAGATCACTTGAACACAAGGGGTGTGGTGATCGAGTCTAAGTTGTACCATATCGTGATCACTGTGGCTCATTTTGATGAAGTCTAGGTACGTAGCCCTCTTATGGAGATTTTCAGATACAACTATGTAGTCAAGGACCGAGTTTTGGTCAAGCCGTCTCCACGTGAACTGAGCCGGGATGTCACCTGCTGTGTTGCCATTTAGCATCATCAGCCCACAAAGGTCAATTTCCAAGTACTATTGGAACACTGACTCGCACCCCTGTTCTTGCTGCCAGATGATTCTGTGTTGCGGAAGCAGTCAATATTTAGGTCTCCACATATAATTAATTCCAGCGGATGTTCCTTTACCAGTAAATCATCGATCATCGTTGTTACTTGATCGATAAAGGTCATCACGTCATTGGTCAGATGATTCCAGTATAAATTGATAATATGTAAGAGTGTGCCCTTGGTTCTACCTTTATATAGGACCCTAATACTGGACACCTGGATAAATGGCTATATGTTGCAAGATTTCAGGATCCGGAATCCAGATGCTTTTTTACAGCCAGGAGAAGACCTGCCATAGGTCTACCCTTTGGCTGCTTTATCTCTGGATTAATTGCTAGTTCGAACCCTTGTAGGAGAGGACTTTCGCTCAACCACGCTGTTGCAAACATATGCGTAAAGCCTCTGGTGTTCCAAGAGCCCATAGTACAGACACTGTTGCCCTCCGATGCCTGGCATTACTTGTTCGATTCCGTATTTAGGGACGCAGCCAGCCAGGACCAATCGTCGGCTTTACAGAACACGTTGTCTTTAGGCTTCCCATCATTTCAAGTAGATGTTGGACTCTCCATTCCATTAACTGTTATCCTTCTAAGTTTACCCATATGAAGTGACTCCAAGGAGTCAGAATTGGGAGGACTTGTGAACACAGGGCCCTGTGTTGACGCTGCGGGTGTTCTACTTTCCATTTCCTGTACTTTGTTCCGACTCACTGCAAGGTCTATTCTGCTGCCGACCCCGTCTTTAGGAGATTTAAACCAGAGACCTTCATCTGCTTTAGCTATGTCGAACCCCAGGGACAACAGCACCGGCCAGGCTTCAAGCAGAGCATCAGCTGTGAGTTTGGACTGTAGATGAAGGATCACTGCATCATTTTTCCTTTCGCTGAGAAATTCAACGATTTTCAGATCTTCAGATTCTATCGCTCTTAAACTGGGAATCAGGTGACTCAACCATAGCACGTTATCACTATTTAGAATTAAGTCGTCAGATGATTCTATGCGTTCTAATAACAAGCGATGGGGATCTTGTAACGTTTGGGTTTGTGATTTTCTCCCTTTCCCATTTGTGTTTTGACAGTGCGAATTTGTGTTTTTTCAGCGTATCCGATTGATTCTTAAGCTGGTTACATGGAAAAGGAGGCTACCTGTTGTCAGGTTTCAGCTCTTTCAGTCTGCCGTTAGGTACAGGGTGTACTGACCAACGGACGGCTTGCAGCTTAGTGGTGCAGAGCAACGGTCTGTAGCGTCTTTGGCGCTTGATGATCCACAAGTTGTAAGGAGCCTAGCAACCAGCAACTTTCGTTTCTCGTCCAGAGTCAGAAATTGAGGCTCTTGTCCAGCTTTCACTGTTTGGGGCAAGAGCAGTGGTTGAATCAGTTGGCAACATCTAGACGCTTTCTTGGATGGGGCCTCGCTGTTAGACTCTTCTTGGGCAGCCTGTGAAGGAGGAACAAGTGGCAACTTGCCAGCACTCTACTGGTCTAAAATTCTCTTCTTGGGCATCCTGAGAGGGTAAGTCAGATGGCGTCATGAAGACACCCTGTGCAGGATCCACGATCAAGACCGTGTCAGTGACTTCTTCGTTCTCATATGTAGACACATTCATCAGATCCATCACTGATACAAGTGTAGATTGCCTCTGGTTCCGTCAGCATTACTTTGGCGGCATTCGCAATCTGCTTTCTTTCTGTAATTGTGTCTTTTACAGTAGAGCCGTTGACAGTTACATTTACTGTTTTGATGTTACGCAGGAATTTGAGAGTCGTTTACCCGTCTCACTTTCCTTGCTGCTGGTGTTTTTTTTTTTTTGCAGGTCCACTCATTAGTTGGGGTTTGACCGGAATTGCCTTTTGACTGTCCTCCGGCTCCTTAACTATGTCGTATAAGGCAGGAGCATTGCCCGGAACAGTTGGTTTCACTGGCGGCGTTCTGCGACAAGGCTGCTCCAGGTTGATGATTTTCTTCAAAGTTGAGGCCTTTTGTGGGTTTAGTAAGGCTAGGTTGGCTACTGCCTGACTCTCCTTTACAACAGCTGCAAACAAACTGCTTGGCTGGTTAACCTCCACAATTTTAACAATTGGCTGTTGAATGGGAGAACGTCCTTCTTTCTCCATGTTTGCAGGCAACAAGACGGGGTCAAGGTAAGTGGTTGTGGATGTGGGTATCGCACCAGACTCAATGATCTTCTCGTCAAGGGGCATAGCCTCTGCTCGCACAGGAATGAGTCCAGAGACTTTGAGAGTCCCCGCTGTGCCACTAAACGGCCTTGGCTCTCTCCCATTTAGGAAAATGGGAATTTTAGAGGTCGAAACCTTATCGGAGAGAGTTGCAAGTTGACACTTTGCACTGTTGACATCTGCAGCTGGACAGCAGTGCTCTTTTTTGTTGAAAAAGATTCAGGGCTTCTTTGGCTACTTCAGCCAATAATTTTTTGTCCAAGTTTGTGTTTTTGGCATGTTCAGTCATGGCTTCGAACGAAGGTCCAGTCCGCCTTCTTGTGCATCTCATGTAGCACTTCCTGACAGTAAGTGTTTTTGTTTCCCATTTCAATTGATATTGACATGGAGGACATTATTATTGCCTGTAGGTCTTTCTCGTGTTGGGCATTTCCCAATCCGTCCGCATCTTTGCCCCCCCAACCGAGGGCCGCCCCTCCATCGTTTTACTGGCCGTCTGATCTTCGGAAATGGGCGTTCCATCAGAGAAGAGTCTGAAGAGGCTTGGTCAGATGAAGAATCACTCGTCGTCAAGCGGGCGTCAGCAATACCTCGACCTGGTGGCAAGTACACCGTTGGAGAGACCAAGGAGTTTTTTTAGGGAGATCTTAGACATTTTAACCTTTTTATTCTGGGAACAGCTAATACCGAGTGAGATGCTAGAGTCTATTCTCCTTCGTTTAACTAAGCATCTAGCCCTAGAAGCTTTAGCCTGATTTTGCTTTGTAATGGATCGGGTTTCAATGAAAGGTGTACTCTTCACAGGCTCCTGCACAGCGGATCCTCCGCTTGATGTACTTTTACAGGTTCTTTCTTTATTGAGACGAGTGAGGTCTGTTAGCAGTTTGTTAACAACGTCCAAAGAATTTCTTCTCTCTTGTCCATGTGGCATTTCAAAGTTAGATGGATTCAAGGTGGGTTGAGGCTGAAAGCCGTCTTGACTTTTGTCTCACACCTTGTCATACGTTCTTGTTGGGGGCAGAACACTGCAGCCTCATCTCCGCTGATAAGGGCAACTTCACAGGGGAAAGGTAACATATCTCCTGAATTTCCTACGTTGTCCAGTGCACTGTAAAACCGATTTCGCAGTGACTCAAAGTTTGGGCTTTTAGTCTGTTTAGTGCGCGAGTCGGAACATCTTGGCGTGAGCGGGTCCCCGTCCCATGCAAGAATGGGTTCACTGGGAAGTCGCCTCTCGTCGCTTACCAACGTCGGATGACCACGTTCGTCACGCGAGCATACCATCAGGCCACAAAGAGGGGCAACAACACCAGCAGCCGGCGCTGTGACGTGGCTAGAAAAAGTCAAAACATTGTCAGGCTCGCCAGGCACAGGGGTTGAGGCCACTCCACCCCCACCATCATTCGCAATCGCCGTCGCAGGGAGCACACAATCCACGCCTGCATGTGGGTCCATGAGGTTCGGGTGCACAACAATGGCGGGCGGCACCTCCATCGGGCAGGTGCCAGCATTTGTTTGGTTTACACTAAAGTTGTTGTGTGTTAAACAGACTCCTTCCGTGTTATCACTTACTTGTTGCAGAATTCTCGGTGTCAGTGTCAGTGTTAAGGAAGTAGACAGAGGCACCGCAGGTCGTACGCCAAGGTCCCGATCTCAGACAGTCATGTTCTTGCTCCATAGGCGTCGCAGTTTCAAGCCTTCGTTGAGCGTGGGTTTTGGAAAAAGAGACAGCCTTCAGGCCGTCGCGCATCAATTCTGCGAGGAGTTCCAACTGCAGGCACAATCCAAGCACAGTCCAGTCCACCAGGCCACTAGTTCCTTAGACTCCTTAGACTCTGCCCTGACTCCGCGCCCGCTCCGTGGGGGGAACAAGTCTTTGTAGGTTAGGCACACCCACAGCAAGTGGTAGACAGGGTAAACAGACTTGGGCTGGACAGCGCTTCAACTCCAACAGCTCCTTAGACTCTGCCCCGACTTTCCCCCCTTCCCATGCACTTGTGCGATCCGAATGACACCTGGCCTAGAAGGATTGTTGTCCGTCTTCCCTCTGTTCCCCCTCCCTTGTCTCATCGCGCCTTGAAAAACTTGTGTACAGGCGCGTTATAAATGCCATATCGTATCATGCAGTTTATATTGGCAGGCCACAGAGGTACGGTGTGCACTCACGCATGGTCTACGCCATTGGCCAGCTTCCAGTGTCATTCCCATATCCCTCTCCCACCTCCTCCTAAATGTGTCGATCCCCTCCCCCCCGCCGTTCCTCCAACAGGGGCTGGTACAGTTTGGATATTAGGCCTCTTGTGACCCTCTTTGTGTCGAGTATTCCCTTTGTGCCTGTTAATTCCCTTTGCAGTCCCTCTTTCCATTCCCATTAGCACCCTTTTTAGCTGCAAGTTTTTAAATACAGAGATTTTCCCTATCCCCAAGGGCCTCCTCCAGTACGCCCAAGCCTACAAATTCATCTTTCCTTACATCCTGTCCTATCCTCTCCAATCCTGCCTTGAACCAATCTTGGAACCTCTCATGGCCTGGGATGCAATCCCTTATGGGGCGGGCCCATATGTGACTTAGGGCGAGGCCATGTAGTAACCATCTCCCGCTTACTCCTCCATAGCTTCTAGAGCAAGCCCAGTATCCCATGTGTTTTAACTCTCCTAGGGGCTGCAGTCTCTGGTGCCCAGAGCCATTCCCCCAGCGTGACCTGTTTAAATAGATGGTTCTCTATATCCACACATTGTTTCTCTTTATCCCTTCGTAAGTGTGGAATCAGGCATTCTGTATGCCACTCTTTGTTTCTTCTCCTGCCATAAAAACCTCACTATCCTTCTCTTAACCTTGCACTTTTAACAAAATTAGGATCTCAATTGAGCAAACACAATATTTCCTGCTTAGATAATGTCCGACTCTGCCATTTCGTTCTTTTCTGCACAGAGCAAGAGATCAGAATATATGTTATGTTCATTCAGAGATAATATGATGGCTGTACATTTGTGCGTATTTGTGTCAAACTCCGGCACCATTCTATGGAAGAGGTTCACTGCTAAGTGAGACCTCGAGCAAGTGGGGAACAGCCAGAAGAGCAGGCCAGCACTTCAGTAAGGGCAGCAATTGGGAGTTTCTCCGATTTTATTTTTGTTTAATTTATTGATGCATTTCTAACTAATGTTTTTTTCGTACCATGATTTTTTTTGTGTAAAATGTAATGGCTTTTTGCCAAATAAAGTTATCACAAATTTCTCTAACTGGCACACCACAGTGCTATAATAGTATCAGACATGCGTGTATGTGGAAGACTATTCACGTACACACCCACCCACGGAAGAGAGAACAGAGCAAAGACGTGCACCAGGGCAGCCACCATTTTAGATCACAGGTTCCTGATATTATGGCCCAAATGGGCCATGTATTTATGTATTGGATTTATAAAAAGGTACAAACCTACCTGGGGAGCAATAGAGCTGAGCACATAAGGGTCGCACAAAGGGCATTATAAGTAGAGCATGTGGGTTGCAAAGGGATTGGGGTTGGGGGAAGGCCCACAAAGGGTGTGAAGAAGGGTTGATATTTGAAGAGTATGGTCTTCAGGTCCTACCTCAAGTGTAGGATGGATGTGGTCAGTCTTTCTGTTTCTACCCCCTTTTTTAGTTCTTTGTTGCCTATCTGACATTGACGTGGGTGCTGGTGGTGCGCTGACCTCCAGAGATAAGGAGTTTCTCAGCCAAGTAGAGGGGTTTTGGTTGCAACTGCTTTGTAGGTGATGCAGGCTAGCGTGAGAAGCCTGAAGGTGTCTCACCCGCGAGTCCCCGGGGATCTGTCATACAGATGGCGAGGGCACGACCATCGCTTTTGGATCCAGTTCCTGGGGGTGGACCAGTGCTGGAGGATGACCTGGATGGGGGGTGGGGGGAGGTTCTTCAGGGAGTGGAAGTGGGACACTGGATGGCAAGACACGGTATCCCCTTCCCAGTAACACATTTACCCCATCCTGATAGATAGAATACGTAGGGACTCGACCCCCCCAACCCCCTTTTCAGCACACATACACTTTCCCACAAACAACTCACTGTGAGCAAAAATGGACTAACACCCAAGCAGTATACATGACATGTTCCAATACCATGGTCAGGCAGGGTCAGGCAATTACTTATTACACACACCTGACTTCCATCACACTTCACCACATGGATAAAAGGCGGAGCACAAAAGCACACTGAGTGAGGCAAAGCACACGAGGAAGCAGCAGATCCAAGATGGCAGTTTAACGCAAGGCGGAAGACGGCAAGACCAAAAAATGATTGCAAGCAGGGAAGTACCCTTGACCTTTTCACTGAAAGACAGCATCTTTCATGAGCCTTCGAGGGTAGGAAAGGTAAGATCTGGAATTAAATATGAAGAATCCTGCATTGTGTGTCGGAGGAACCCAGGGCTCTCCGGCATCGATAGTCAAGGCGGGGAGAAGCGTTTGCCACTATGGTACTGTCCTTGTTCCTACAACAAAGCAGCACCAGTGATGTTAGCACAGCCCATGAATTGGGGAGACTGATACCAGACCAGTGTCTAGAAACCAAGTTTGTAAGCAGCAACATTGTATAAAGAAGATTATTAAAACAGCAAATGAGTGAATGAACTTCGAAGCCAAGATACTATACTGCAGACAGAGTGGTCCGGAATCACGTGGGTGCTCATTTGAAAGTCCGTTAGGTATCCAACCGAAAGGGTGTGAACGTCAAAAGAAAGAATTGTGAAAATTAAGTGGTTCTGCAATGTAAAAACAATCTGAGCCCAGCTGAGGGGGATCCAGGGTGGAGAGTGACTCACCCAATGTGAATACTTGTGAAAAACTGAAGAGGTAAATAACTTGTTTATTTGGTTGCGTCAGGCCCTTTGTGTGAAGAGACTTTGAGAAGCAAGGAGATTTACGCTCTGAAGGCCCTGATGCTGATGATTGAACTGTAACCTTGTGCTAAAGAAGCCAGACACTGCTACGCTCAAGTGAACCAACTTACCCCATGCTGAAAATGTGGGCAAGGGAGGCGAACGTCCAGAAAACCTGACCATTTTTGTACACTTTTCTTTTTCATAACATTATTCCCCACACTATTTGTATTTAGAGGTAAAGATTGGCAATATGTTTTTTTTTTTTTTTAGTATAGGCCCTTTTATTTAGACAAGACACCACTAGAACTGCATTATTATTAGATGGTCGTAGCTTGCTCCCATCTGCAGAGTTTAGATAGGCGTTTATCAAACCTTTATTTGAAGTTCAATAAATACCCTTGAACTGTGGTCACTTGTGTCTGCTTTTCTTTCGATGACATGCCTTCTTTACACTAGGAGGGGTAGCCAATGCAGCTCCTCGAGAATGGTGGAGAAAAGCTTGAATTTTCTTAAGTCCCAAGATGAGTAATAATGGACAGCTTTCAGGTAGGACAAAGACATTTGGAACTTCTGCAAGTAGAGAGTAGCTATCCTGTCGAGGTGAGAAAGGGCAAGGGCCTTTGACAACTACACCCAATGTTGGATAAAAGGCTTAGCTCTGGGTAGAAGCACACGCTGGTAACGTGCTATTTCTGCCTTCCTGGCAATGCCCGTTTTTAATGGGAGGTTACAGTTGAGGGTGTAGAGGAGTGCCTAAGTAATGGATGACAGTTGAGGTGAGAGTTCATCGAGCTACTTGCGAGTCAGACAATTCTGTACTTGAGAATGCTTTGTGAGATTTCCTAGGAGAATAAGTTGGTCTTTGTCATGTTCATCTTCAGGTAGGCACTGGACTTTAATTGGATTCGGGACAAGCAGTGCTTCAGGCAAAGGAAGTCGATAATACAATTGATGTTCAGATAAATCTGCTCACAGGTTTATTGTGCGTTCTGTGGGTTCCATGTAATGTCCCCTCAAAAATATCGCCATGCAAAAAAAATTATCGCCGAAAAATGGCAGTTTTTTGTGGGGACATTATTACATGGAACATGCGGAGGACACCCGCATTGTACAATACTATATATAATAACGCTAGGGAAAAGGTTGTGGCGACATTATATAGGTGACCATATATATAGGGACAGGGGGCTTGCACTCTGCATGAAAAATAAAAGGTTTGGGGATGGCGGGGGTGTCCCCCGCATTTTCCATGTAATAATGTCCCCACAAAAAACTGCCATTTGTCGGCGATAATTTTTTTTGCATGGCAATATAGATAGATATATGGGATACATTACTCACCGTAATAGTATTTCTGATGCTTGTATCTGCTTAGATTCACATGCTGTGCATAGGCCGACATCTAGTGGAAGCTGCGGAGTATTACAGTTTGTTTTTCGAAACTCGAAAATGGGCGTCGACACAGGGCGTGCCAGTAATACTATCCCTAGTGTGACGTCCACTGTACCCAAGATCCCTCACGCGTCTAGGATCCTCAGATTGTATTTTTTCTGACATGAGGTAGCATGAGGAGTAGCGTGAGTACAGATAATCCAAGCAGATAGAAAGGTAAGACTACAAGCAACCATGCGCCTTCTCTCAGAGGGGAGGAAGGGTGGGTCGCATGTGAATCTAAGCAGATACAAGCATCAGAAATACGATTACGGTGAGTAATGTATCCCTTTTGAGGCTTGTGGAATCTGCTTAGATCACATGCTGTGCATAGATTAGCGAGCAGTACCTGAAGGAGGTGGGATGTGAGAAGGGTCATGAGCAAATAAGTGTCTTAGAACCACTTGTCCCACTTGTGTATCTGCCTTGGAATGGGTGTCAATGCAGTAATGCTGAGTAAAAGTGTGAATAGAGCTCCAAGTAGCTGCTTTGCAAATGGTGTCAAGTGGTACATTTGCAATGAAAGCCAGAGTGGCCCCAATGCCTCTAGTAGAGTGGGCTCTTGGCGTGAAAGGCAGAGTTCTTTCAGAGAGTGAGTAACACAGCTGGATACAGTTAATAATCCACTTCGAGATGGCACCTTTAGAGACGCGATCCCCCTCTCTGCCTGTAGCTACGAAGGCAAATAGTTGATCTGTTTTCCTTAGCGGTCTGGTTTTATTTACATAGTAGAGGACCGCCCTACGCACATCTAGGGTGTGTAGTTTCACCTCAGCCGAGCTTTGAGGGTCCTGGAAGAAAGCCGGAAGCTCGATGGACTGGTTTACGTGGAATTTAGATATGAACTTTGGTGAGAACCTAGGGTGTGTGCGTAAAACCAGTTTGTCTTTATGGACCGTAAAGAAGGGATCCTGCACTGACAGAGCCTGAATTTCACTGACCCTTCTTATGAAGTAATAGCTACTAAGAAGGCCATTTTATAAGTCAGGTGTTTGAGACTGCTTTTATGCATGGTCTCGAAAGGGGGGCCCATGAGCTTAGATAGCACCACATTAAGGTCCCACCCTGGTGGTTGGTTTGAAATAGGAGGGTGAAGTCTCTTTACTCCTTCCATGAAGGCTTTAACTACTGGTACTTTCCACCACGAGACCTTGTTATGGGAAGTGGTGTATGCCGACAGGGCTGCCAGGTGTACTTTCAGTGAGTTAAAAACCAATCCTGCATCTAGCAGGTGGAGTATGTATGTAACAATAGTGGAAGGAGTGCAATCAACAGGGTTAATTTGTCTACTCTGGCACCAGATAACGAACCTCTTCCACTTGTCAAAGTAACAGTGCCTTGTGTTTGGTTTCCTAGATTCTTTTAGGATGTCCATACACCTCTGTGGTAAATTGAGATGTCCAAACTCTATGACCTCAGGAGCCATGCTGCCAGGTTCATTGAGTTGGGTTGCTGGTGCACTGTTTGACCTTGGTGCTGGGACAGTAGGTTGTACCAGGCTGGAAGTTTGATGGGCTCGCACACCGCCATCCTGCGTAGGTGTGGGAACCACGGTTATCTTGCCCACATGGAAGCAACTAGGACGAGCGTCATCGACTCTCTGTTCATCTTGTTCACCACCTTCCTGATGAGGAGTTGGTGGAAAAGCGTACACAAACATCCCTGACCAGTTAATCCACAGGGCGTTCCCCTGGGAGTCTGGTTGGGGGAACCTGGATGCAAATCCTGGGCATTGTCTGTTTTCGCTTGTGGCGAATAAGTCTATAGTTGGGAAACCCCACTGAGAGAAGATATCTTCTACGACCTCTCTGTGTAGAACCCATTCGTGTTCCTCTGGGAGGGAGTCTCTGCTCAGAGCATCCGCTAGGGAATTGAGCTCCCCTGGAACATGTTGTGATGACAGGAAGATGTTCCGTCTGAGTGCCCATATCCAGATTTTCTGGGCAAGCTTGGACAGATTAGGTGAACGAGTCCCTCCTTGCTTGTTCAGGTAGAACATGGCTGTCGTGCTGTCCGTCCGGATTTGCACTGACAGGTTTAGTAGGTGGAGCTCGAACGCTTGAAGCGCTCTGAATACTGCCAGAAGCTCTAGCAGGTTGATGTGGTTCTTGGCCACTGAGGGAGACCAGAGACCCTGAGCTGTGTGGTGGAGATGGTGAGCTCCCCACCCCGTCAGACATGCATCGGTAGTGACTACGGCCTGTACTTCGGGATCGTAAAAGGGTTTTCCCTGTGCAAGATTCTCTCTTGTCCACCAGTGAAGGCTTTGTACTAGTGTTGGCGAAACGACCACTAGATCGTCCAACTGACCACTTGCCTGAGACCACTGTTTCGCCAACCATTCCTGCATGGGACGCATGCGCAGGCACGCGTGGGGGACCAGGTAAATACATGACGCCATCATGCCCAGTAAACGCATTGCTTTGCGTACCGTTATTTGGTGACCGGACTGATCATGCAGAATTTGCAGTAGTATATTCCGAATTCTTTCCTCTGAAGGAAAGGTCAACCCCTCTTGAGTATCTAGGATAGCTCCTAGGAACTGTTTGGAGGTGCTTGGCACCAGGCTTGACTTTTTCTCGCTGATTGAGAAGCCTAACTCGTGGAGGAGGTCGATAGTCCTTTGAATGTTTGTCCTGCAAATTACTGGGGTTTCCCCCGTTATGAGCCAGTCGTCCAGATAAGGGTACACCGGGATTGCCTCCCTGCGTAGGTGTGCAGCCGCCACCGCCAGTACCTTGGTGAATACCCTTGGTGCCGAAGCTATCCCGAAGGGCAGTACCTTGAATTGGTAGTGCCGACTGTCCACCTTGAAGCGCAAGTACCTTCTGTGCGCTGGGAACATGGAAATATGAAAATAAGCATCTTTCATATCCAAGGTTGCCATGTAATCCCCCTTTTTTAGGAGGGGGATTACCTCTTGTAGCGTAGTCATAAGAAACTTTTGGGGCTTGACCTACTTGTTGGCAGGCCGTAAGTCCAATACTGGGCGCATTGTCAAATCTTTCTTTGGCACAAGGAAGTAAGTTGAATAAATACCCTTGTTTACCTGGTGTCCCGGGACGAGTTCTATCGCGTCCTTTTCTAACAGAATGGCGATCTCCTCGAGGAGAATCTTCTGATGTTCTAAAGAATGTACTCTTTGTCGTGGAGGATGGTTCCGAGGATGCTGCAGTAGTTCTATACAGTACCCTGTGGATACTGTTGACAGCACCCATCTGTCTGATGTGATCCCTTCCCAAGCCTGGGTGAAGTTGGAAATGCGTCCCCCTACTGGGGTTGCGTGAGAAGGGACCCTGAACTGAGCGTCACTGCTTTGGTGGAGGCGTGCCGCCTCCTTTGCTGGGGCTGCCTCTGCCTTTACCACGACCTCTCCCATTACCCCTGCCGTAACCCTGGGTAGACTGTTGGCTGTTGTTCCACTGTGTACCCTGCCCCTGGGAATAGTTAGATCCTCTCTGGGAATTTTGGCCATGTGGGCGACAAAAATTACTATTCCCTCTCTGGTTAGGGGGTTTATTGGTTAACTGGCCAAGGGACTTGAGTGTCTAGTATTCGTCCTTGGCATTCTTCAGTGCGTCCTCGACCGCCTTACCAAACAACAGATCGGCTTCCACTGGTTTGTCCAACAATGATGCCTGGGTTTCTGCCTTAAAACCAGACTGCCGTAACCATGCATGTCTCTTGATAACAGTGCCTTCTGCTATCAATCTGCCTGCGTTGTCCGCGGCGTCAAAGGTTGTTTTCAAAATGCAACCAGACACGGCTCTACCCTCTGCGGAAATCCGAGCTAACTGGCCCTTTAAAGGTTCCGGCGCAGAGGCTATGAGTGCCGCGACTTCTTCCCACTGATGGCAGTTGTAGCTGGCCAGCAGGGTGGTGGAGTTTGCAATCCTTGCTTGATAGGCGGACGTTGAGGCTACTTTCCTGCCGAAACCATATAGTTTTTTGCTCTCCTTGTCGGGAGGAGCTTCGGACGATGACAATGGTGTTCCAGCCCTCTTACGAGTGTTAGTGACAACTAGGGAATCTGGGTTCAGATGTCCTCTTATATAGAGAGGGTCAGACTGGGCTGCCCTGAAAAGTTTTTCAACCCTGGGATTGACTGCTCTGGTGAGGTTCGGGTTCACCAGGGACGGGTCTATTCTTCGCTGAATGGACTTAAGGATAGGGATGGTCTGGGCAACAGGACTCCTTTCTCCCACTAACTCCTCTGCGAAGTCCCTCTCCTCCTGGACACCGTGGGTATCAATATGGAAATGTTCTGCTGCACGTGCGAGAACCTCATTTAGGAGGGGTTGGTTATCGACAGGGGAGTCGGTAACCGGGGCTTCGTTTTCTACCGGGGAATCTACTCTGTAGGTTTCAGGGTCTTCCTCTTCCTCTTCTTGGTCCTCATCATCCCCATAGTAGCCCGTCCCGGTTTGCTCTTGTACCATGCCAAATTCTTGGTCCTCACCAAAGGAAGCCTCTCCTTGATACAGTGAGTATGGTCGTGAGTATGGTAGTACCTCGAAGGGGTCTGTAGACCTCATCGGTGTCTCAAACCGGGGCTTCTTACTCGGGGGGGATAGGATCGTTAGAGACCGAGGGTGTCGCCCCTTGTGGATCATACGAAAGGAAATGGTCTGGATTGTTATCGTAAAAGTCAGCCAAAGAAGACATCCTTGACATGACCCTATCTATGTCTTCACTCGACCATTTTTTGGAACTGGGAATGACTCTCTCAGCAAGTCTCGGGGATTTATCTTGAGTAGATTTGCTGGTCTCGTCTGTCTGTTAAGGGGGAGTGGTGTGTTTCACAGGTGTGGAAGAGTGCAAAGGCTGCTTCTTCTGCTGTTTTCCCCCCTCCCCGTGAGTGGAAAAATGTTTTCCCTGTCCTTTTGTGGCTCCGGAGGTTTTCGACGCCTGGCGTCGAGGTTCGGGGGTAGAGTCCCTGTCCTTCGAGCGTGGGGCCTCGCTGATCTTGTCTGCGGGCTCCGACTCCTGGAGCGCGGCCTGGGGGTGGAAGTCATCTTCGTCCTCCGACGATCGACTTTCTGTTAGCCTAGGGAGCGAGGCACTCTTGGCAAGAGTGGATGATTGCCTGGAGTCATGCGGCGATCTCGATAGAGAACGCCCAGAGGACACCGAATCGGACCGTTCTGTTTGTGCCTCTTTCCAAGAACTCGACGTCGTCGAGTCTCGATTGGATTTCGTGTGTGTGGTGTGTGAAGCGCTTGTGTCGCCGGGGGTCTTCCCCATAGCCGCCCTGCCGGACGACCTTCCGAGGTAGGGGACCTGCGCTCGGCTGTTTTACGACGCCGTAATGCCCTCGCCGTCCGAAAGTACGGCGTCGCTGAAGGTGCACTCCGCTGCCATGGCCGCCTGCCTGGAGTGGTGGGCCCAACGCTTCGTCGAACTGTCCTTAAGTGTCTTAGGTTTAAACCTACTACACGCTGCTCTGCAGTTCGCTTCAGGGTGGTCCCTCGGCAAGCAGATTGCACGTGGCGTGCCTGTCGACCCAAGGGTATTTGCGATTGCACTTGGGGCAGAATTGAAAAGGGGTACCCTCCATACGCACCTTGAGGCAGCGGGCTGTTAAGTGTAGGAAATGTATAAGGTGTACCTATATACCAAGAGTGTAGAGTATGTCCAACCCCCCACTCTCCCTACTTGCAGGGCCGAGGCCAGAGGCCTTCCAAGGCCCGGGCCGAGGCCAGAGGCCTTCCGAGGCCCAAATCCGTCGTGCAGCAGCCGATGGTCGATTTCTTCTCCAGCCGGCGTCGAGTGTCGAAGTTCGACTTGGGATGGGGAAGGATGTAAATAAATTAATATTTTAGCAAAAGTATGGCTAAGGCCAGGGGACTCTGCAAAATGCTTCCGACCAGTATGGCGGAAAAAAACAATCTGAGGATCCTAGACGCGTGAGGGATCTTGGGTACAGTGGACGTCACACTAGGGATAGTATTAACGGCACGCCTTGTGTCGACGCCCATTTTCGAGTTTCGAAACTAATACTCTGCAGCTTCCACTAGATGTCGGCCTATGCACAGCATGTGATCTAAGCAGATTCCACAAGCCTCAGAAATATAGATATAGATATAGATATTACCTGATACCGTTCTGTGCTGGTAAAGAGGTCCAGCAGAGGTTTCATGTAGTGGTTGAAGATGACAACGGACAGGTTGGAGATTTATGGAACTCTGCACGTTATGCAATGCTGGGATCCGTCTGGGTTGATCATCTGGATGTATTGGTCCTGTTGAAGAAGAGAAAAATTACTGCAAGACCATCAAAGCCCACTAGTGTGGCGAGGATGTTGAGAAGGGCTTCATGGTCAACCTTATCCAAGGCAGCAGAGTAATGAGTCATGTTTTCTGCATTGTCCTGAATTCAGTGCATCTTCATAGGTTGCAGGCAGGCATTGGTGGCACATTTGTGGTATGCCTGCAGAAATCAATCTGTTACTTCCCCCTTGAGGTGAATTAGTGGTGGCTGGTGGTCTGATCCCCCCCCCCCCCCAACACTCCCACACCAAAGAGTTCCCCATGTGTTATCTGTCCCTAGCCACGTCGCTGTAGTTCAAAACAAAAGAAAGTAATGTCTCCAGGAAAAACACCTCTTCGGGAAGTTCAAACAGTTCTATGCCTATTCCGTCTCTCCGGATGTATTCTCCTCTGTGGAAAGCACAGGTCCTGTGAGCTGGGTTGGTTAGTATTCGCAATACTTAATTCAGCTCTCAAGCCAGCTTGCAATATCTTGCGATTGGGGGTAATTTCCTTGGCCATGTTTGCTTGAGCTGTGGGACTTCTCCCCTTGTGGAATGTTTAATGTCTTGGCCCAGCCTTGGCTCCTCAGCTCTTCAACCTTACTATGCCTATCCAATCTCCCGGCAAAGGCATAGTATTCTCCTCTAGAAAAATGACAGATCCTGCTAAATATTCACAGTGGCTAATACAGCTCTCACGCCAGTCTGCAGTATTTTGTGATTTGGGGTAGTTTCCTTGTTCACTTTAGCTTGAACTGTGGACTTTTTAACCACCTTAATATTTAATACTGGCAACTTAACACAGTGGGAAGTTCACATGTACAGTATGACAGTATATTATACATGTATGACATGAGCGAATATTGAGGCACGTTATGCTAGGCAAAGAGTGGTGGGGTGGGGTGGGGTGGGGGAAGAGGGGTGTGGGGGGAGCAAGACAGAGTTATTCAAGCAATATTGTATCGCCCATGGTATCTACCGCCTCCTCTTCAGTCCTCCAAAAGTGGTGCCACTGTCTGGGTCTACAGGATGTGTGGGAGGGGGGAAATAGGCACCCTGGACTGAGTTGCCTTAGCAACTCAAGTCGCACTCTTGTGTGATTGGCCCAGTGGTGAGCCGCCCGGCCTAAAGAATCCAAAGAGGGGAGAAGCTGAGCCATCCAAGACGACGACACCACCGGTGGAGCCCTGCTGTACGAAACTCACCACTTTCCCGACGACAGAGAAGATCTTCTTCCAGGAGAGTCTTCTTCCATTTGAGCTGGTGGGACCAACCAGTTCGCTTTTTTCACCTTCCTGGATCGTCTCGTGGTCGAATCGCCCGTGCCAAGCACCCCGGCGGCCGAATAGCCACTACCGCGAATAAAAGGGTAGTACCTTTTAAACTGGGAAACTCTGCGGCTGGTTTCTTCCATGGCAGTGCAACGACCTCCAGCTTTCCTCCACGTCGAGATCTTTTCTTCCCCTGGACGGAGCACCAACTTGCACCTGCTGCCAGGAACAACTGCCCCCGCTGGAGCTTTCTCACCATTTCAGGTACTGTGTGCCGCCTGGTCTCCCTTGCAACAGACCGTCCAAGGTGTCCCGTAAATCCTTGACTCTCTATCCTGGGGTGACCTCGGACCTGTTAACATTACCTTTCTAACTTGATCCAACCTCTTTTTGACTTTCCTGTAAAGACTTTTAGTGCATTTCCACTGTGGGATCTTGGGCACATTCCGCCTTGCTCTCTCCAAGAGTGGGCCTGGCCTATGCACTTTTTGCTCTACAGTAGACCCTGCCTTTCTTGACTTGCTGTGGTTCTTTAAAAGTGTTGGTATTGTGTGTTTTTCCTATTTCTGCCTTTTCTCTCCCTTTTTAAATAAATATTGGAGTGCCATCTATGGTTACGCGCTCACCTCTGTTTTGCTAAATAAGTGGTGTATTAACCTAGACTTGTCAAATAATTAATTAGGGAGGTGTATATATTTCTAGTGACTGTGTTTGAACTTGCTTGACATATTAGTGCCAGTGTATTTTTACAAGTGTGTTTTTAAATAAATAATTATATACTTTTATACCAAAGCTCTGGTCAGTGTTTGCTTGTACTACTGTATTTCTAACCCTATTGTGTATACTCTATATATTGCCTAACTCTTCTTGAGAGAAGTCTGACTGCTCAGCCACAGCTACCAGGTAAATCTGGGTGGTACGGACTGCTACCAATTGGGTTTACTGCTAACACCTGTAGTCTTAAACTTTTTGCAGTGGTCCCTAAGGAAACTGCACAGGTTTCTGCCTAACAGTGCTTAGGGGGGGGGGGTGTTTGGATTTCCACTTCATGAGAATGTTGCGCTTCGCCATGGCTCCCCCCACTGCGAATAGACTACAGGTTCTGACAGGTGTCTTCCCGATATCGCCTAGCAGGTACTTTGTCGGTATGACCAGGATATTTGTATTTAGTATGGCATCCATGGTTGTTGCTACTTCTTTCCAGAATTGCTGGATTGGTGGGCACTCCCAGTACATTTGAATAGCTGTTGCAGTGGATGCTCCACACTTGGGGCAAGCCATTGGTTTGGAAGGGTCAAACTTAGAAATTTGGTCCAGAGTAATATGCAGATGGTTCAGGATTTTGAATTGGATAAGCCTGAAATTAGCACTGAGGGAAATGGTTTTTGTGTATTTACAGTATTTCGTCCATTGCTGCTCATCCATTTGGACATTCAGATCCCGTTCCCACTTACTTTTCATATCGTTCTTGGATGGCGTGTTAGCCCGAGTTATCCTATAGAGCATAGAGACATTGCCTACGAAGCCCTCCTCCGTCAGTATTTCCATTAGGAACTTGTGAGTTGGTGGTGCAGCCAGGAAAGACGGCCACTTCTTCTTGCAGGACGCTTTTAGCTGTTGGTAATGCAAGGTCGTGGTCAGGCCTTTACCTGCTCTGTTTTGAATCTCTACAGTAAGGAACCGGCCTTCGGAGAAGAGATCTCCAACCTTTGCTTGTTTTTCTGGATCCCATTTCAATTGTATAGTGTGGTCCATTGTGGGTTCCAATCCTGGGTAGTGCCATAAGGGTAAGTGTTGCCAGTATGGTATTTCACATCCAACTCTCTTAAGGATCTGTGCCCATGCTCTCACTGTTGATTCCATAATGTTGGCCAATGACTTTTCTCTGGATATTTTGGCAAATATGCTCTGGAGGTTCAGAGACGATGCAGCGAATTGTTCAGCGTGTATGTGTGCAAATTGTTCAGCAGTAATGGTCCTGTATTTAGCGAAGTGTGCCTGCGCTGAATAGTAATATAGCTGGAAATCTGGGATTGCCAGACCCCCAGTGTATAGTTCTCACATAATTTGGGCCAGCTTAGCCTGGGTGTCTGTCCTCCCTAGACAAAACGAGTGGCAAGCTTTTGTGGTGTAGCAAAGAATTTCCTGCCTGGCCATATCGGGATGCTGTTAAATAAATATAGTAGCTTTGGTACTACTATAATTTTCAGTAGAAATATGCGGCCATATAGGGACAATGGTAGCTTAGTTCATGCGTTTAGTTTGCATTCTAGTTGTGCCAGATACGGGGCTTAGTTGTTTGCAAACAGACTGCTTGTCCTGCGCTATTATGATGCCCAGGTATCTTGCAGTGGTAGGGGACCACCGCAGGTCAGCCATGGCTGCAGTGTGGATTGTGGATTCCGTCAGAGGGATGATTTTGGTCTTGGCACGGTTGATTTTGTACCCAGAGAATTTGGTGAAGTCAACTATGTCTCGTAGCACCGGTGCTAGATGAATGTCTGGGTTTCTGATGTAGAGCATCGTGTCATCCGCGTAGAGTGAGATGAATTGCGGAGATCCCATTATTCGTATCGCTCTCCATGCATGCGTATGTCGTAGGTATGCTGCCATTCCTTCAATTGTTAATGCGAAAATTAATGGTGAGAGTGGGCAGCCATGCCTAGTACCTTGCTGTAGCATGAAGCTGGTCGATATCGTTTTGTTGGTCCGCACTCTGGCCGTGGGGTTATGATACAGTATTTTTACGAATCTGAGGAAACTTGAGCCAAACCCAAACTTCCCAGGGATTGCATACATGAAATTCCATGAAATGGAATCAAACGCTTTCTCTGCGTCCAATGTAACAGCCACTGTTTGTGCACGGTGGTTCATTTGAGACGTACTGGCAAAAACGCCTGAGGTTCAGAGCAGTGGAGCGACCAGGAATAACCCCAGTTTGATCCGGGTGTATCAGTTTATTCATGTATGGGTTTAGTTTGTTAGTTATGGCCTAAGCAAAAATGTTGGTATCGACATTCATGAGTGATAACGGTCTATAAGAGGAAGGAGAATGTGGGTGTTTGTGGGGTTTTAATAAAACCGTGATGATGGCCTCCCTCATTGAAGGCGGAAGTGTGCCGATTTCCAGGGCTTCTTCCCATACTTCTAGGAGTCGTGGGGCAAGATCGTCTAAGGATTTTGTAGAGGTCTGCAGGTAGGCCGTCTGATCCTGGAGCCCTTCCAGCCTTGAGATCTGTAATCGCCTGTTGTATGTCTTCTAGTGTAAGGGGTAGGTCTATAGTACCACTTTCTTCTCGGGTGAGCACAGGGAGTGGGAAGGAGTCCAAATATTCACGTAGCTCTTCCATTGTAACATGGTCTGAGTTCGAGTAAAGCTTGATGTAGAATTCTCGGAACACCTCATTTATCTTCAGGTCAACGTGTGTTGTTCCCTGTTCATCTGTGATGCTAGTGATCAGTCTATAGCCCTGTTCAGTTCTGATGAGGTTGGACAGCAGTTTGCCTGATTTGTTGCCCTCGCCATATCTTCTGGCTCTGATTGGTTGCGCCGTGTACCACACGTATCGTTCTGCCAATGTCGTAAATTTGGCCAGAGCATCCTGCAGGGTGGCTAGTGTCCCAGGTTCTGGAGTTTTGGTGTATGCTGCCTCTGTCTCTTTAATATAGTCTTCAGCAAGGGTTAGTTGGGTACGTATGTCTTTCAGTGTACTGTGAACCTTGGATATCCGGTGTCCCCTTAGCACACTTTAAATGTCTCCCAGACTGTGTGGTGCGATTCGACTGAGCCTTGATTGCGTTCAAAGAAGTCATTCATCTCGGTCCGTAGAGGCTCGTGGAGCGAGCAATCTCGCAGGTGGTCAGGGGGCATTCTCCATAGGCAATGTTCCGGTGTGGTTAACCCAATCTGGATCACGAGTACCACAGAGGAGTGATCCGAAAGTGTTCTGGGCAATATAGAGCATTCCTTCAGGTCCGGAGTACTGATTGCAGAGCAGAGCCAACAGTCAATTCAGGAGCTCTACCCACGGACATTTGAATGGAATGTATAGTCTGTTGACTGGATGTAATTCTCTCCAGGCGTCGGCGAGTGGCAGGGAGGACATGGCCTGTTTTATGGTGAGTGCTGCTTTCGAGTTCGCCCGTTGAGCTGTGGATGTCCTGTCGAGGATGGTGTTGAAGTCTCCACCCCATAACACTCTAGCGTCTTCAACTGGGGATATTAAGGAAACAATCTGCTGATAGAATTCAGTTGAGTCAATGTTGGGTCCATAAGTGTGAATGACTATCGTCTCCTGCCCATGTAGTGTACCCCAGATTATTATAAATCTGCCATTTGAGTCTATTGTAGCTTTCTGCACCAGGAATCCGAGTCTGCGGTGGATCAACGTCAGGACCCCGCGGGACTGAGATGAGCAATTTGTCGAGTACACCTGCGGGCCCCAGGATCGGCCAAGTACATTGGACACATGCTCCGTGGTGTGCGTTTCTTGCAGTAGAAGAATATCAATCCTGTGTCTTGACATATGCTCCAATTTTCCTGGCTTTGATCGGATTAAGGAGTCCCCTCACATTCCAGGATAGAAGTCTTGTGCCCCTAGTTACTTGTTGAGGTGCCATTTGGAGTATATTAGCGTCATGTCTATTGTGACCATTGTATTGTGAAAATCAACTTCCCTAGGTAGAAGTGCAGGTTTTTCTTATTATTGAAGCAGCATACAGTAACTATGCAAACTATTCTGGGGTGCCTCCTGTTCTAAAACTTTGTTGTCCACAGGCAACTGGCCTGTTTCCCCAACTATCCCCCACACCCTCACCTTCCCCCCAATCGGGCGGTGTATCCCAAACAAGCATTTGCGACTTTGCAAGAGTAACTTCAAACAGAAATAAAAGAGGTGGCGTGTATGTAGGACCGCAGCTTCCATGGTCACGTGGATCTTTGTGCTGATCTTTTGCAGGAGCTCACGATGTGCGCCTATGCTCCATTTACCTCCATATTTACTGGGAACGTGGCTTTTAGGTCACGTTTGGTATATCCGGTATATGGCGTTCAATGAATGCCATGGCGTCTTCCGTTGACTCAAAAAACTGTCTTGCCTTCGTATTGTATTCGGAGCCTGGTGGGGAACATCATTGCGTATATTATTTTCCACTCCCCGAGTACTCTCTTCACGGGGTCGAAGGATCGTCGAACCGTTTGTATCACTGTTGAAAAATCTCGTGCCAGGCGGAGGACCAGATCCCCGGTCTCTGTAGTTAAGTATTTTAGCTATAATTGTTTGTGGTGGTTCCCCGGGCATGGGTAAGGGGGTTGGCACCCTGTGTGCTCTTTCCACGAGGAATTGTTTTGAGAATTGCACGTCTGGGAACAAAGAGTGGAGCATAGCTTTCAGGAATTGTTTCATGGGCACATTAGTCTTGGTTCCGCAACCCCGACCACTCTTATGTTATTGCGTCTCGATCAGGATTCTAAATCTTTGCATTTGTTCTGTAGTGTTTCAACGTCTTTTTGGATCTTATCGATAGTTTTGCTTTGCGTGGTTGAGGGTTCTTCCAGTTTAGAGACCCGGTCCTCTGCCTCCGAGACCCTGGCATCGACCCTCTTGCGGTCAGATCAGATAGAGGCGATGTTGTCTCTGATGTAGTCTAGTTTAGCATTGATTGCTGCGAAACCTTTCTCCATGGCAGCCATGTACGGAGCCATACTCTGTGCTGGGGGGGCCAGCAGGGGGCTGTTGGAGGCTTCAGTGGGTTCTGCACTGTGGTCTTGGTTAGGGGAGTTAGCAAATGAGTCCATGGGACCTCTCTTTTTGTCTTTGATTTTGGTGCCCCCGGCCATGGCTATATATTAGTTTTTGTATGCAGTTGTCACTGGAACAGGGGGTTAATGAATACTGGCAGTTGGCGTCCCGTCTGCAGTGTTTTGGTGTGTCTCAGTATGCCGAGAGAGCTTATGTGGGAGCAGGGTACCTCTGTTTTCTGTGGCCAGCGTTGTTGCACTGCTTAGTTATTGTTGAGGGGCTTGGTAGAAAAGGATATAACCTGTCCCATGTCACAGCCGGAGGTGTGTTGGTTATGACCACTCGCGAGCCCTGGATGTGGCTCCAGTTCATATGATGCAGACTTTCCCCATCATGCACTATTAGACTGAAGGCAAGGGCGGGGGGGATGTGTTCGGCGTCCCACCCCCGTTAACGGGAAGAGGGGGCAGCCTTTTCCTCCAAGGGAAACTGCTATTCACCTGTTCTCCCATCGTACCTTAGTCGCTGCGGAGGAATTCGGCGTGATCCGGAGCAGCTCCGACGTCGGGGAGCGGGGCGCACTGAGCACCGGTCTCAGTCGTGCCTCAGGCCCGCTTCGACCCGACCCGGAGATCCGGCGGGACGGCCCCCACGTCCGCCCAGGTTGCAGCAAGTCTGGGTGCAGTTTGCAGACGTAGGAGGGGGACGGGCTGGTCTGCAGCGTAGTTGCTTCAGGTATTTTAAGCAGCGCACTCACACGGACAGGTAGAGTGATTGGGAGGCAGCAGTCGGCTCCGTAAGCGATGCCGGTTTAGAGACCCAAGTGCGGCCTCATATGCAGTATGGATTCCTGCGCGAAAGCGCGCAGCCGTTAGGGGAGGTGCCCCACACTCCCAGCGGCGTTTCTCTGGACCGGAGGGTGGGGTGTTCGTCCGACTGACACAGGTTGTGCCAGAGATGATCAGTCACAATCCCCCATATGTACGACTGTCAGCAGCAGCACCGTTCCGCAGGATAACGAGATCAGGATATTTTTGCTGTGGAACTCACGGATCAGGTGGCCATCTTGTTTGGTGCGTCACAGCGCCCCCATCTTTTGGAATGTTTAATGTCTTGTCCCAGCCTGGGCTCCTCAGCTCTTGAACATCTTTGCAAATTGCTTTTCTCACTCCCTCTTGGGATCTTTGGACTCTAAGCCCTGTGTGGCCGATAGACCTGCTCAGCCTTTATCATTTTCTTCACCCCCTTGTGGGATACTTGCATTCTTAGCCCAGCATGGGCTTGTGGCTTTCTCAGCCCTACTGTTTTTATCAGTCCGTTCACCCCTTCATGGGGCATACAGATTCTGAACCATGCATGGGCTGGAGGCTCTCTCAGTCGGACGTTGTCAATTTGTTCACCCATTAATGGAGTATATAGATTCTATATAACAAGAGGGTCTCCATCTTATGCACAGATGATGCCCAACAGAAAAGATGAACCAGCAATCCCTTCCCTTGACCCAGCATTTTCAGCAAAGGCCAAAGCCCTCAGGGATCCCACGGCTAACCTCTTTCTCCCACTCTCAAGAAGGTTTTGACTGGACATGAAGTAGCAGAAGCTAATGGTAATGAACCATATAAAACAGGGAGACTGCAAAATTAAGTCCTATTACCAGATACTGTCTGCCAGAACACATGAATCGAGCTCAAGGCGGTCAGGCGGTCAGAGCAATACCCAGACTTTGCTTACATGTTCTTCTTGGACTGCCAAAAGATGAAGCAATATGGTTAAAAACACAAAGATTTATAGCTGAAGACATCTCTACAGGTATTGCTTCAGACACTAGATAAACCATATACCTATTTAATAAAGTAATCAAAAAGCTACACATTTTCAAGACAATGAAGCAGCTAGCAGGGAACCGGCAAGAGGATCTTCCAAATCCGTGAACTATTCTGTACATTCAAAAGACTTTCTTAAATCTATAAATTACAAGGAATTTGTGCAGGAAATTGATATATAGAGAATTCATACACACCTGTTTACCAGTTGATCAAACAACAGACTTTGATTCAATGTTTCAAATCTGCTATTTCTAGTCCGAACACTTCGTTTGACTTCAATTTCACTGTTGATGCAAGAATGGTCCACATTAGTTTCCTTGTCTCCTCGACGAGGGTGGCTTCGAAGGGCTAAGAAAAAACAAAATGCATTACAAGTTATTTACATGTTACAAACTCAGTCACAGAAAAGGACTTGTCTTCCACTCTAAGAAGGTATCTCTATAAACAGTCAAAAGTGGAATTATAATTGAGGGGGCACCAATCCTGAATTTCAAAGCAGGAGGCCTGGATTTAAGTTAATGTTCTGATAGGGAAAAGCTCAGCATACCGCTGTACAGAAAGAATGACGTGTCATGTATTTCGGGCTGAACCAGTTTTATTTCCAAATAAACACTAATAACATTTATATCTTTCTGAGACAAACCCCAGAGATGGAGTTTGGGAAAGGACGCTTTCTATAAATTGCACAAAAGCCTGTTACAACTGCATGAAATCTACAGAACCTCAAAAATGTCAAATGGTCAGTGGGTGGGAAAAGGAAAGGCTGTTTGAGTCAAAGTGTTTTCAGTGTCCAAGAAGACAGAAATAGTTGTCTGAAAGGCATTAATTCATTTTTCAGCTCAAAATAATTTTTTTGGTACTCAAATTTCACTTTTGAAAGCAAACCAGAATGTTGCACAGCCAACTGGCCTGTGAGGAACAGGAGTGTACACCAATGAGCCAGCATATAATGGAAAGACTAAAAGGTATAGTGGTGGGTGTCTGGGAACCTGCGGAAAGGGTAGCCACATTTTGAAGTAGCAGCAATGGCAAAACACAGAGAAGCCACAATGGGTCTGCCATACAGACCAGAAAGTCACTAAAAGTTGATAATTGGACAGGTGGCACAGGGGCTACGTACAGGTCAAAGGTTATTCAATTTTGCTAAAACAGTCAATATTTAAGGTCTGAAGGCTGATATATCAAAATTGCAAATGAACCACAAAGATGTTCAGCTTTCCAAATCTCTCCCTCAGCAAAATTCACAAATTTGCTACACACCCTCCAACAACCTCCCTAGATCCTACCTCCTTCGCATACAGACACCATGCTATCTAGTTCTCCATTTAAAATCACTCTTTAAATTCCTAGTCTTCAAATCCATGTGCAGCCTTGCTCCCCGCTAACGGCTGACAGCTGACAGCATCACGCTTTACCCTCCCTCGCATTCTCTCTGATCTCTCGCCACAACCTTTCCCATCCCCTGAACCAAATGTATCTGCCCGCTTCAGCTCCTTCCCTCTACTTCGCCATCTCCCCAGGAATACCCCATTCCCAGTAAAGACCAGTCATCGCTGAAATTGATAAAATACTGACCCACGCTCGACCTTCTTCCCAGGATAGGAGCATCTCCATCCTCATTTCCACCCCTCCCTAAATGATCCCTTAGCCTAACGCTTCAGATATTTCCCTTCATATACTGTAAATCGATACAATGATGAAATGCAGATCGTGGCACCGGGCCTGTATATAGTTCTATTTATAGATCCCTTTGACTCAGTCTACGGTCTGTCTCTCATACTATCACCTCTATCACTGGCACAAACCTCTCCAAACTATTGTACAGTATTGGCACCTTAACTAGAACTTGTCGGAGTCACCTGTATTCTATCCATGTACGACTTTGTTAAATATGAAATCCTTATGGTCCAATTCATAAAGACAAATGTTCTGTGTTCCACCGAAACCATCATTTTTTCTGTTCTCTATGCTGATGCCATATATCACAGTGAGGTTTTCAATTTTGTATTCATTCTGTTTGTTTTATTCTGATTAACGTTGCCTTCATTTTTTGTATCTTAGGTCCTGATGGCTGTGTTCAGGGAAATGCTTGTTCCCTTGGGACATATGCTGCCCCAAGGGTATCTGAGGGGCGGGTGGTGAGACCGTGACCTCAACCCAAATCCATTTGACCTACTTGCCAGTGCTGCGCTACTGTTGGCGAGTTTCATGAGGCCAAGAGTAACTCAGTAGCGTGCGGGTGGCTGGAGCAGGAGCGTTTTATTTATTTATTTATTTCTATAGCGCCGAAAGCCCGCAGGCATCAGGGCGCTCACATTGGAACGAAGGGATAAACAAAATGACAGGACAAGGCATCCAGGCCCAATTGTATTACTAAGCGGATAAGTGAACTACCATTTAGCAGAACGGGTATCTCTTTAGGGGTTTTTGGAAGCAATTCCAATCAGAAATCCCAGTGATGGATGTTGGTAGAGAATTCCAGAAAACAGGAGCCCTCGCCCGAAAAGATCTACCTAGACCACTGGCTCTTTTGGTTCCGATTCCTTGTAGCAGGTTCAGATCTGAGGATCGTAGATCTCTAACCGGACTGTAAGGTCCAATCCTTTTATTTTTTTTATTTTTAGGTACTTTGAGGATTTTCCGTAAAAAGAAGAACAAGTTACTTACCAAACTGGTAACGTTCTTTCGATGGGATGTTCCTCCGATGTATTCCACATCTATGACATGTAATGTCCACAGCTGTGCATTTCGGAAACTTTTCAGCAGAGGGCCTCTTGCGTCGAGCCGATTTCCCTAGAGGGCCTCCGTCGAGGGTCGACGTCACCGGATGTTATATATAGGACGCACGGCGCCCGCTGCCTCAGTTTAGTTTTTTCCCCCAGAACGTGTGGCACCAGTCTCCTGCCAGTATAACTGCCTACAGCCTTGCGGAAATGAAAGCTGCAATCATAGAGGAAATTCTCCAGAGGGGCAGGCTGGGAGGGCGATGTGGAATACGTCGCAGGAACATCCCATCGAAAGAACGATACCAGTTTGATAAGAAACTTGTTCTTCGAAGGGATTGTGTCCTCCGACGTATTCCACATCTATGACAGACTCCCAAAGCAGTACCAGACTATGGAGGAGGGAAAGAATTTAGACTGTGAATTTAGATTACCCAAACAAATGGCTGAATAGAGGACCGCCTTACCAAAGGCCAAATCCTGTCCAGGGATGGAATCCAGGTTATAGTGCTTCACAAAAGTATGGACAGAAGCCCATGTGGCTGCTTCACAAATATTCGGAATAGGAACACCCCTTTGTAGAGCAGTGGAGGCAGCCACACCCCTAGTGGAGTGAGCCCGTAAGCCTACTGGAGGGTCCTTCCCCGCCAAACGGTAGCACTCAGTGATAGTTAGGATAATCCATCTGGACAAGGTCTGTTTGGAAACAGCCTGACCCAAGCGGTGTCCAGCATAACCTACAAAGAGCTGATCGTCCACGCTGACCCGGGACATCCGTGAAAGATAAAAGCTCAAAGCTCTCCTAGGATCCAACCGATGGAGCCTCTCCTCTTCCTTACCAGGATGTGAAGGAGGATAAAATGCCGGAAGAATCACTTTCTGGCTCAAATAAAATTCAGACACAACCTTCGGAAGAAAATAAGGTTGCACCGGCAGGACAACCCTGTCATGTTAAACTGTAAAGGGTGGTTTGGCAGAAAGTGCCTGCAATTCACTCACTCTGCATGCGGAAGTAACCGCAACTAAAAACACAGTTTTAAAAGACAACAGTCTCAACGGACCAGTTACGGATCATCGGCGTCGTTCATGAAGAAGACTCCAAGTCTATCTAGTAACAAACATAAGGCGCGTAGGGTGTGGCTTAGCGGCCGATGTAGTGAGACGCGCTGCCGAGGAGCTCCGGAGCGATCCTGACAAAATCCGATAGAAACTAGCATAAATTGGTTCCAGAAGACTGCCAAAGTCTCCCCGCAGAGACAGGAACACCTGCTGCCCACCCGGTGAAGCCCCCGGAGGAAACTGGGCGGTGGAAAAGGAGATAGACCGCCGGAGGGGAATCGCCCTGCGAAATCAAAATGGCAGACGCGCGAGCTGTGGGAGGACCCCGGCCGCGTAATACAGAATGAACCGGTGAATCCACAGGAGAGGGACACATCACGCGCATAACAAAAAGTGCGGGGTAGACCCGAGTCTGAGTCAAGCCCGTGACGGTGATCGGCTTGGCCGGTGGAAGTGGGACGTGGAGGCGGGAAGGCCCCTGACACGGTGAGGCGTCATACGCAGCAGGCACGGGAAGGCCCGAACCCGAAGCGACACCCGCGCGGGCCTATCGAATACACCCGCCAGAAGAGTGCAATAAACCCAATATAAAGGAGAGACCCGTAAAACACCGGGAGCAGGGCGGCAGAAAAGCAGGGGCTACGGCACGTGGAGCGCAGCCAAGACCGCTACCGGCGACACAGGCAGAGGGCGGCTCCCCCGCGATGCCGAACAAGAAAGCGGAGGGGAAAACCAAGCAAGTAAGCATGGAGACTTTTACGACGGCATCCGGACAAACTGTCGCCTTCGGCGGACAAAGCAGCAGCCGCGGATGACACGTCGCGCCCAGTGGAACCCGCCAACGAAGGCACGATACTGGAAGCAATCGCCTCCATGAAAGACTCGCTCGAAAACAAAATGGACACAGCAATCGGGGCCCTGAAAGAATCTCTGGAAAATAAACTGGATACAGTAATGGTAGATGTGGGCCTTCTCCACCAGGATGCGAGGAACCTAACAGAGAGAGTGACGGCGACGGAACAGCAGGTGCAGCAAAATACGGCGGGGGTTGCGGTAACGCAGACACAGATGTCGGAGGTACTACAAAGAATTAAGGTTCTAGAAGGAGAGCAGAAGACGCAGAGGGGAGAGCGCGGAGGAACAACATCCGCATAATTGGAATTCCGGAAGGTGAGGAGGGCAAAGACCCCACTGAATATGTCGAGAACATGCTCCTCCAGGAGGTCGGAGTAGGTGCACTATCCCAGGGCTTTGTGGTAGAAAGTGCACACAGAGCCCTGACTGGAAGACCCCAACCGGGTGCCCCGCCCCCGAGAGCGATGATTGCTAGGATCATGAACTACAAAGATAGGGAGAAAATACTATCGTTCTCAAGGAGGGGGGGGAAATCATCAGGAACTCTTCCAAGATCACAATGTATCCGGACTATACGGCCATGGTACAGAGGCAACGAGCACAGTTCGGCCCAACAAAAGAACGCCTCAGGACCGCGGGGGTGAGATACATGCTCCTGTTCCCCGCTAAAATCAAGGTGATACACCAAGGCAAAACATGTTTTTTCGACTCCACTGAAGAAGCCCACAGCTGGACGGACTCGCAAGGCTTCCTCCAGTTGAGGCAGAGAAACGCTAATAATCCGGGAAATAGACCCCGATGAGAAGTAACAAAGGCAACCTGGAACAAGAAAATAAGCATTACGTAAGTTAAATGGAGCTAGCAGTAAGCATGGAAGAGCAATCGGCCCCACTTTAGCTGCATTGGCTGAGCGAAGCGGCGCCCTCGAGAAGAATGAACTATCAGTTTGGATGTCAGTTTTAAGGCATCACGCTGCGGTGAGTCTGCGCCCGTTACAGGAGCATGGCGAGAGAAGCGGCGGAGCCCGAGCAGGGGGAGGGTGGCTGGGCGTTAGTTTTTCAGTTTTTGTTGAAGTTATGGACGTTGAATGGAGTGAATGGGCAGTACAAGGCACAAACTACGGAAGGACTATTGTAGAGGACACTGAAATAATACAGACAATAAGCGACCGGAGCAACATGGGACAGGACCCATGTGGCAGCAGCAGCCGCTGCATCGAGAGGCATAGATCCACGACCAGGACACCGAGGGAGATGGGCACAAGAAGAATAAAGCGCAGGGTGCAAGGACCTGGCAGTGGGACACGGACGCCAGGCAAACAAAGGGGATCATGGAACCGGATGAACTGACGATAGCCACCTGGAATGTTAGAGGACTCAATGCGTATGTCAAGAGACTTAGGGTGTATGCCTGGCTAAACCGGATGAAAATCAAGATAGCGATGTTGGAGGAGACACACCTCACAAGAGACAGGCAGGCCAAGGTGGACAAGAAATGGGGAGGACAGATTTACAGCGCCACATATTCCAGCTACGCACGAGGTGTACTAATATGGATTGCCCCGGGGGTCCCATTCCAGCTACTCAAGCAGGAGACCGACACAGAGGGAGGGCTGGTATTGGTGCACGGCATGCTAGAAAACAAGGAGGTATGCCTGGTCAACACCTACGCACCGAATACTGATGCAACGGACTTCTTCAGGAAGCTAGTGCCCAAGTTAGCGCAATATAGGGAGGCGACGTTCATCTGGGCCGGCGACTTCAACTGCACCTTGAATCCCCTCCTCGACAGATCTGATAATAAATACAAGAAGCCGGCGCCTCCAGCCAAAGAACTGTGTGGGATCCTGGACCAGCTACAGCTAGAAGACGTATGGAGGCAGGTACACGGGTAAGGGAGGGGTTATACACAGTAAAGCGCACCACATGGAACATTTACACGTATAGACTACATATTTGCGGGCAAGGAATCACTACAAGATATCACGGGAATCACCATTAAAGCACGCACACTCTCTGATCATGCCCCAGTAGTGGGGACATGGGCACACACCAATAGGAAAGCCCCTATCCCACCGTGGCGACTTCGAGCAGAGGTCCTGAGGGAGGGTGAGTTTGAGGAATACCTCTGCGAGGTGATCGATGATTATTTTGAGCAAAACGAGGGCAGTGGAGTGGTGCCGTATTATGGGACGCATTCAAGGTGGTAATAAGGGGAGCGGCAATAGGCAAAACAGGAGGATTGACGGGGCGGCCATGACGGAATTGAATGAACTCGAGAGGGTGATTGAATTGAGAGAACAACGAGCGGGACTAGAGGGGGGAGGAACCTGGAGAGCTGATAGAGCTGCGGACTAAATGTATGTTACTCTGGGAAAAAACTAGGGAGGCTAAACTATGGGAGGTACCTACAGCGGTTACACGCGGAAGGGGATAAACCTAGCAGGCTCCTGGCCTGGCTTACCAGACAAGAGAATAAAAAAGACCCCATAACGGTGTTAGAAGATCACACCGGGGCAGAGATCAGGGACCAAGGGCACATTAACGCAATGTTTGAGCGTTTTTATGAGCAACTGTACGCCCCGAATCCGGAAATAGACTCCGGAGGACGTGACAGATGCACTGGTAGAAATAGGGTTGCCGAGGCTGGAGGAGGAACAGGCCCAGCTGCTGGATGCACCCCTCACGGTGGAAGAAATAGAGATGGTGATCGCAGAGCTTCCCACCTGGACGCTATCAAAGCTTTCGATTCTGTGCGTTGGGAATGGCTGATGGGTGTATTTGCCCACTTTGGTATTGGGGAGGGGTACCTCCGGTAGATCAGGTTACTATACAGGGAACCCAGAGCAAGGGTGAAAACGGGGCGATTCATTTCCGAGGAGTGGAAGATACACAGGGGAACCAAGCAGGGGTGCCCGCTATCGCCAATGTTATATATCCTGGCTCTAGTGCCATTTGCGGTATTCCTTAGAGCAGAATATAGAGATACCGGACTGGACATAGATGGGGTGCTCGACCAAATCTCGCTACACGCGGACGATGTGCTCCTATTCGTACGCGAGCCAACCACTAACCTACCCTGCCTCCTAGAGGCGATCGGGGAGTACACTAGGCTTTCGGGCATAGCGATTAATAAAGAGAAGTCCCTCCTCTTCCCCTTGGCAGGACTGAAACACGTCCCCCCCCATTGTTTGCCGGACCTGGGTCTGACGTGGGCGCCCCGCACCTTTAAATATCTGGGTATAGGGATTCATCATAATACCGTTGATAGCCACGCATCTCAACACGCTTGTCGCTCTAGATAGAACGCAGCGGTCAATGACCTTCTGGGGGACACTACCGCTGGGAATGATGGGAAGAGCAGCCCTGCTGAAAATGGTGGTGCTGCCCCGCCTACTATACTTCCTCACGAACATCCCATACAACATACCCAGGGCCTTTTTCACCAAACTAAATACAATAACGCGTTCATTCCTATGGGGGGGGGAGAAATAGGATCGCAATAAGGACCCTGCAGAAGGACTATGAAGAAGGGGGTATCAGACTACCAGACTTTGAGAAATACTATTTAGCGGGGCAGCTGCAATTTGCAGTAAAATGGCTGGGGGAAGACGAAACAATAGACACTCGCATTTTCCAACCTGCATTGAAACAGTATTACCTAAGGGAAATACTATGGCTCGATAGACCCCGGCTCAGAACCCTGCCGAACATGCTTAACATCGCAGTCGACTTATGGAAAAGAGTGTGGAAACTCCAAGGGGTAAAGGATCCGCAGTCAACACAAATCCCACTAGCGGGTCTCCTGGGGGGGCAACACAAATACATTAGCAACATACCGAGCACACTGGGAAGCCAAAGGGGTAGCACAAATTGGAGACCTGAGAAGGGAGGGAAGGTGGGCAGACTTCCACGAAATGGTAGATGAATACGAAGTACATATGGGTCAATTCATCCTATATACCGCCATGCTGAGAAACATCACGGGAAGATGGCCAGATTGGGAAGACCAGGACGAGGAAACAGCATTAGATGTATGGTATGACATTGCAGAGGGAACGCACACGACCTCTAGGTTGTATGAACAGCTATTGAAGGCCAAGGACCCACAGGAACAACACACGAGGCAGCGTTGGGAGGAGGAGTTGGGGAGGCCCCTCAGCGATCAAGAATGGACTAGGGCCTTACGATACCAAAAAAAGGTATCCAGAAAGGCAAGGTTTAGGCAGGCGCAGCTATACGTAACGCATAGAGCGTATCTCACACCCAAGAAGATGAATAAAGTCCATACAGGGGCTCAGAGTGGGTGCCCCCGCTGCTCGTCGGAAGAAGCGGACATGGTACACATGTTCTGGTCCTGCCCAGTGATACAGGAGTTCTGGGACGGGATCAGACTCAAGATAGCGGGAAGTGGACTTCGAATCCAGGCAGAACATCCCGAAAAGTACCTACTGGGCCTCTTCTCGAGAGGGGGTAAGCATGATTCACATTTGGCAAAGATGAAAGATTTGATAAGTATACTGGCCAAGAGACGGATAGCAATGACATGGAAGTCAAAGGAGGGCCCGTGTGTGGAGGCATGGTGGTCAGACCTTCAGAAGTGGGCGCAGGCAGAGACAGTGGTGTGGGCAAGAGCAGTGATAAGAGGGGATGGTGAAGCTGCGCACAAGTTGTCTGCATGGAACACACTAATACAAGACCTCTTTGGCCACCCGGAGGAAGGAAGCTCTGAAGATCCCTTGGAAATAGAGGATCCGTAGGTGAAATAGTAAGGCCAGCACGAAGCCCAAGAATAGAACAGTGTGCGTACCAGACCTGGTGCTCGACTCCACCGGAGGTCCAGACCGAACTGATATGGTCGCTGGGGAAACTATGAAACCACAATGGAAAGACGAGATCCGCATGAAGTGCCAATAAGCCATCTATGTTAAAGTTGTTTGCATGTTATGTGTTTGTTGTTGTTCAAAAAACAAAGAAATATAAAAAAAAAACATAAGGCGCGCATGTAAAGGTTGAAAAGGAGTGGCAATATAGATGCAACTTGAGAGATTCCATATTTTATTTGAGAGGATGGAGAGGAGGGCTGTGCCCCATTGTACGTTAGAGACTTGATTGGACAAGAATGATATAATCCAATTTGCAGCCTTCTCTGAGCAACCTCCTTGTTGCTGCAAATACTCTAGTAGTCTCTAGTGATCGACGAGATCGAATGCCGCCGATAGATCCAATAGGACCAGCATCCCAGCTTTATAACTGTCCATTTCTAGCACGTGGTTCTGTAAGTCGAGAAGAGCAGTCTCGGTGCTATAGGTTGGACGAAAACAACAGCACTGTCTATAATGCAATTTGTTGTTGTTTTCTATAAACAACTGTAGTTGGGATGTGGAGACGTTGTCCAATATTTTTAAAAGGAACTGTTTGTAATTGGACAGAGGGTGCTTGGATCCTACATTTTCTTCGGAACGGGCGTGATGGTCACCTTCTTAATGTCTAATGGGACTTTTGATCTCGAAAAGAGGCGTTGTTGAAAGAAGAGCCCGGTGAGCGAAAGCAAGTGAAATCTAGAAATCGGTGAAAGAAAAGCAAACCTAAGAAAGCGAAAGCTGGAAAGCAGTGAAAGAAAGCAAAGTGGAATGACAGAAAAGGTCCTATAGAGGCACAGAAGTAATGAAAGACAGCAAAGTGACAAACAGCCAAGAGTGGGTGCAAGCAACCCGAAAGTGAGAAAGAGGGTGCAAGCGACCCGAAAGAAATACAGAGTGCAAGAGGCACGTTTAAGGGAAAATTAAGGTGCAAGAGAACAAAGTGAGAAACTGAAGGTGCAGGAGAGCATAGTGAAAAGGGCGGAGAAGTGTGCAAGAGGCACAGAAAGGTTGAAAGAAGGTGCAGGTGTGCCCAACAGAAGAAAGGTGTGCAGGAAGCACATTAAAGTGGAAAAGGACAGAGTGAAAGAGGCACAGACAAGGAAAAGGTTCCAGAGAATAATTAGCAGGGTTACAGGTCAGAGTGGTCAAGCATGGGGGGAGCAAAGAACCTGGAGTTCTCGAAAGTCTCTGATAGTACCCCCATGAAAGTACTGCACAGTAAAAGGTACATCCCGACAAGAGGAACTTTTTGTTTAAGACCAGAGGGGCCTGGGCTTGGGGAAGGGACACAGATGAACTTTGGTGTTGTTTCTAAGCAGCGTTGCTGTCCGTAGGTCCTTCAGTTGAGGGAACAACCCCCTTAGGGCCAGATAGGCATTACCTCAACCCCACAAAGTTTGATAATAAAGGTTTTCAAACTGTTACTTTTGAGTCAGTGTCCCTCCTGATACCATGCCTGTCGCACACTACAATGGCTAACTATAGATTGTTAGGCAGAATCCTGTGCATGGCCCTTAGGGACCACTTCACACAATTAAGAGTGCAAGTGGTAATACAAGTTCACCTTTGGTACAAGCCTGTACTACACTGTTAAAGTGGTAGCAGTAGCAGAGCAGCCAGACTTATCGCAAGAGGAAATGAGCAGTAGTAGAGATTACACAAAGGACTAAAATTACTGTGACTCAAGCACTGTCTCAAGGTTTCAGGGACTCAAGGTTTCAGGTAAAATATACAAGTACATTTATTTTTAAAGCATCTGTTATAAAACACAACACTTCTATCAATTCGAAACCACACGTAAAATACACTACACAACCAATTCCACTTGTTCCAGCAAATTGAAGGTAAGTACATTAGGATTTGACAGTCCGGTGTTGCGATACTAACGCATACAGAAATGCTCACGAAGTTAAAACACACTTTGTACTTAACAATTCCAAACAAGGAAAAAGTGAATAAAAATCATAGGCAACACTTTTTCAAGGCAAGGAGACTTGAGGACTTATTCAAAGACACAGATTAAAGTCAATGGGCCTGCGCCAGTGTCAATGGAGCAGATGCTCAGTTGCCGAGGATCACATGTTTAACAGTTTGAGATGCCAAGAGTTTGTAAAGATTGTCAAATGGAAGGAAAAGTTATAAGAGGGAGGGAAGAAAGAAATCTTCGTGGAGGAAAAGGGTTCACCCCGATTACGGCTGGTCATACGGAGAGAATGACCAAATGTGCACAGTACCTTATTCTGTTGGACAAAGCTGGTGCCACGGCAGTTGTTCCTGGTAGTTCCTGCAGACTCACGGTTCCCGCGGCTTCAGTCGTGGGGACAAGAAGGACGACGTCTGGAGCGATCTGCACTACCCAGGGATGAGACCAGCAGCAGCGAAAAAGACGAATAAAAGGTGCACTCATTTAAATCAGGAGAGGGCTCTTCTGATGGCTATCCGGACCACTACAGCACAGCAGTGATTTCGACCTTGGAGAGGATTCTCTGACTGAAGAAAAGACAAGCTGGTTGATCCCACCAGGCTCAAGGGAAGACGACTCCGGACTGGATCTTCTCTTAGTTGTTGAAGGGGTAGATAGCTCAGGACTGCAGCAGGGCTTCAACGGGACTCGGGGTTGCAGCAGCCGTCGTCTTCTCCGCTTCTCTTCGGTTCCTTGTAGTTCCAGAGGCGACTCTCCCTTCTAGCTCAAGAGTCCTGCCTTTTATGCCAAAATCCCCCATTCACACAGCCTGGCATCACTCAGCATGGGGGTTGTCCAGCCCGGACAACCACCTCAGCCAATCAACACAAAGTGTGACTTGGGTCTCCAAGCTGACCCTGTGCAGGGGGTGACTACAACCCTCCCTCACATTCAGCCCACCTAGACACCCAGACGCCAAAGGAGGGCTTCTGGTCAGAAGCCCGCCAAAGGTCGGTGAAAAAAGGAGGCAAACCTGGTTTGCCGTGAAAAGAAAGACGCAAGAAGGATGTTAACAAAAAGAAATGGCAATTAAACCCAACCGGAGCTGAAATAAAAAGTATTTGGACTAGCGGGTTTAAAGTTCGAGGCTACTAAAATAGCCTAAAACAATACCACGTTATGTAATATAATCGCGGTAGGAAAATTAGGGTAGATAGCACTGCCACCAGCCAAGTCTTAATGTTAAGGGAGCAAAACAATGCTCCAAGAGCTACAGATAAAAAGGGCTAAGAATGAACCCTTTCCAATACTCCATGTAAGATGGGGTGTACTGGATCTGTGGTTAAATGACTATGGCCCTCATTACGACCCTTGCGGAAATCGAAAAACGATGGCGGAAATGCAATACCGCCATCGAATAGCGCTCGGTGCGACTATGACCCGTCACCGCAAAGTACGAAGCCATTAGCGACACCGTAGTGAACGCCAACGCTAACTGCACCAAGCACGCGCGCGCGCACGCGCGCCATGCCAAACCGCAAACACCACCATGGCGCAAGGGTACGCCAATTCCGACCCTAGCGGACATGCACCTAACGCCATCAGGCATGGCGTAATGTACCATTCCGCCATGGCGAGAAGTACGGCATCGCGAATCAACCGTAAACGGCCCCACTGAGTGCCTGTACACCGCTCCCTGCCCACAAAGTACAACTCCCCGTAGGTGCAATGAAGCCACAATGCAACCATTGAAATGTACAAGTCACCCATGCATGGCAACGAACAAAAGAAACACAAGAGGGGCCAATGGGAGCTGCAGGGCACAGATGGCACGAATACAGAAGCCATCCCAATGGACATGACCACAGTCCCCCACCAAGAAACGCACGCAAACACAGGCACCTGTGACCAGCAATATTCCGAAAATCACATCATTCCACCAGTCCACCTGGCTGACCGGCATCTGTTACACAAAACCCAATCCCCCGCCCCCGAGCATGACAACATTCAAACAGTCATATTGGCAGCCCCCATCCCTGACCTCACTGGGCTTCGTAGGCAAACGCGCCCAGCACAGTACCACGCAACTAAACCCCGAAGCTGGAACCCAATGCAGATCCCCTCACAAAACATCGCCCCCCAAATAGGCATATGCCACATCACTTGCAAAGAAAAACGCTACACGGGCCAAATCAGAATAGAAATTTTATGCACATCAAAGTCACCAAGCCCATACAGCCATCAGGCCATGAACTCCAAAACACTAATCACCATTGTGGGCTGCTTCCGCAAGAAATGACCAGCCACTACCTGTGTGTCGCCCTGTTCCCCCATGGTACACAGAGCCACATTCACGTACGAAAAGGCAACATGGAAGCGCACAGAACCGCAGGGCCGTCCCAATGGGGAGGCACTAGTCCAGCTGAAAGGCCGAAATGTTGCTCCGAGCCACCAGTACTGCGTAAGGGCATGTGGCCCATTGGCGATCGTCCCACAAGATCGTAATGCTGCTCCACTGATTAACACGAAGCAGCAGGTGTCGGGAGTAAAATCCATCTGCAGGAGTGGCATACAGATGGCAGTGGCAAAAGGGGAGGAGATACCTGTCAACCAAAAGAAAAGAAAAAGAACAGAATGGCCAACAGAACTACATTCGAACAACTCACTTCAATGATCACACGAAATCCACAGCCATGTGCATGCTAGCCCACTCCAAAGGATCATCACCACCCCAAAACCACTTGCGACTCATAACCATCTATATCGAGGTGCAAACACCATCACAAACGAGTGTACCTGTGCATGCGTCTGTCAAAACAGATTCCATCAGATGGGAATGTTAACGTGCATGGACACAAGTGTCTGAGGGCGCCTCGAGACAGGGAGGGCTCAACAAGGCCAGATAGACGATGGTCCCACTATGGCAGCCCTGCATCACATAGCGTAGGGGAGGCGGATAGATCCCAAGAAGCCCTGTACATGGCAAACTCTGTATCAAATCACCTGCCCATGCATCCATTCATCATTCCCTCATCCCGGGATCAAAACGCCTGAATAATTACTCACATAACATTAGAAACATCCATTGAGTCTGTGCGTAATGCAGCCTGCTAAATCCACAGTGCCCCAGCCCGTAATTCCAGTGTTGTGAAGTAACATGTATTTGGGAACGGACGGCCTCATCGCCCACGTAGCTATTGCGCATCCCAAACTATTCATATCAATCATTGCTCCCTCGCCATGGGCCCTGTCTCAAGGACATAGAACAATAGAACGTTATATTTGCAGTCAGACCTGTGGGCATCTCCTCGCCGCTAGCTGGAAACCGAAAGCGCCGCCCTTCGAATTCCTCATTTGCAACATCACGTCGAAAAGGCATCTGTGGCCGTTTGAAATCACTAATTATTCCATCGAGTGCGGCTGTGTGTGAAAATGGCAACTGCCTTCACCCACAAATGGGACGCCCCGCCCGTCGTTGCAACTCGGTACAGTGATGCATGAGGGCCCACCGTTACTCGAGTACTACGTTCCACTGACCCTTCACAAGTCTGTTCGCGACTGCACAGATAGTATGGGAAACAATGGGACCACAGCAGAATGAACATATCAACCAATCTTACACGGCCATCGGGTACAAATACATGATTGCAATAGCAAGATACAATTCCCCGAATTGCAGCGTTGTGCGCGGGACGTGCTCGGCCAAAGGGGAGAGCAGTTTGCACAGGTGGAATCAATCACCACAGGTGGAGGCCATACAGCCTGAAAACACATAAATTGCACAGCCAGTCTCCTCCCACAACTACACCGAAATGCTACCGGCAGGACTCGCGATGTTGGCCCTGGGGGACCTGATAGCACTGCAAGTGCTCCGACTCCAAGAAGAAGACGAACACCAACTACAACCAGCCGCACGGAGGAGACGCAGGAGGAGGAGGAGGAGGCCAAGGCAGGGCCAGCAAGGCCCACCAGCACAGCCACTACCACCACGCAGGCAGCCCGCAATACCACGCCTCCGAGCACATCCGTTCAACCTCACTGATGAGCAGATCCACACCCTCTACCGTCTGGACCGGGACACCATAGCCGCCATTGTGGACATGACACAGGCTGACCTTGTCAGCATGATAGATAGCCCAACCGCCATCCCACCCCTACTGAAGGTGGTGTCTGTACTCCACTTCCTGGCCACAGGCACCTACCAGCACACAGTCGGACAGTTGCATGGCATTTCTCAGCCACTGTTCTCACGGACACTATTGCAAGTGCTCGATGCCCTCCTGCAGCACGCAGACGACTACATCTCTCTACCACGCTCGGAGCAGGAAATTACCAACACAAAAGTGGGATTCCATGCACTTGCCGGCATACCGGGTTGCATTGGTGCCATCGACTGCACCCATGTGGAATTGGTCGTCCCACATGCCATGGAGGCCCAGTACCGCAACCGAAAACAATTTCATTCCCTGAATGTACAAATGGTGTGTGACTCCAACAGGATCATTACACATTGTTGTGCCCGATTCCCTTGATCAACCCATGATTCTATGGTCTTGAGGAACTCTACAATACCACGCTACATGGAGCGACACGCAGG
This sequence comes from Ambystoma mexicanum, assembly GCF_040938575.1. NCBI lineage: Eukaryota > Metazoa > Chordata > Amphibia > Caudata > Ambystomatidae > Ambystoma > Ambystoma mexicanum. The sequence goes on along the minus strand of NC_090927.1, from coordinate 308,957,776 downwards.
GAACAGATCCTGGCTACTCGGTGAGTCTCATTACATGCATGATGATGTGGGGTATGTGAATTGGCAATGACCTTGCAGGAAGGGGGGGGGGGGGGGGTGCGTACGTATCAATGGCATTCCACATCATACGTTTCTCGTCCACATACAGGTGATGCTGGATATCCACTGAAGAGATGGCTCCTCACACCAGTCCGGAACCCACCGGACCAGCATGAGGAGGACTACAACCATGCCCACTCACGTACCCGTGTAGTCATAGAACAGGCATTCGGCCTACTGAAGGGCCGTTTCCGCTGCCTCAGCAGGTCTGGCGGGGCACTCCTGTACCGCCATGAGAAGGTTGCAAAGATGGTGATGGCATGTGTCATGCTCCACAACATGTGCGTACGTAGAAATGTGCCCATGCCCCCTGACGCAGAACTGCAAGCACCTGATGATGGTCATGATGAGGGTGGGGATGTGGCAGCACCTCATGGAGTCTGCGAGGCACCGGAGGCCCGTGACATTCGTCAGCATCTCATCGATGTATGCTTCTAGCACTCACGCCTGGTGGCTGATACATGGACACGGGACTCGTGGCACTGCGTGTGTCTGGGACATGTACAATATGGACTGTACGCCTATGATGGCCTAGTACACAAAGATCAATGTCCACACTTCTCATTGGTTGATCGTGCACTTTTTATGGCATATGTGATATAATGTTGAACACCCTATCGACCCGCCACCCAAGTGAGCCCAACACACCCCCTCCACCCTCCTACCTCCCCCCCGAACACCAGTGTCCAAAGATGCTCATTGTCAGTGGGCTGTCGCTATTGCATGCCCCCTCTGCGGGTATCAGGGGCACCCCTGCCTGTGGAGCGCAGGTTCCTTCCAGATCTACGTTGGGGGCTGCCCTGGACGGAACTTGCAACGGATGATGTGTCTGCCTGCTCACGTCCATGCATGTCCCTAAGGGTTTGCGAGAGCTCAGTGAGCACACGGCGCACTGCGGCAAGTTCGGCACATACGTCTTTGGACGTCGCATGCAGTTCCCCCCTCAGGCTCTCGGTGCTTCTCTCAATTTGTGCCCTTAGCGTCTCTGTACCTCTCTCCATTTCTGCCCTAAGTGTCTCAGTTGATGTTTCTATGTCTGCCTTAGTGCCCCCACATTCATCGGCATGGTCCTTGAGGAGTGTGGCCAGTTGCTGCTGTTGTTCGATCAACTGGTCGAGGGACTGTTGCCTCTGCTGGGCCATGGCCATTTGCGGGGGTGTCACAGAGGGGCTGTTGTCCTCATGTTGCCTTGCCACAGGGCTTGTGGGGGATGGCCAGTCGTCGTCTTGTGGGTGCCCCTGCGTGGTATCCTCATGTTGTACGGGATGGGACAGACAGGGGGATTGGGACAGGTCATGGATGGATCTGACTTCGGCATCCCCGTTTTCTGTGTCCGAGCATGCTGCCATCAATGGGGTGTCACCTATGGTGCTGCTGCCACCAGAGGCAGTGCCTTCTGTGGCATCCATTGGGGGGACCTGTGGTGGTGGTGTTGTGGGCATGCTGGCTGCTGGGGTGCCTGTTGATGTTCCCTCCTCTGTGCTGCCACCTGATTTGTGCTGCTGCCGTGTCTTGATGCGTGCAGCTGAGGTGGAGGGTCTCTGGCCGTTGGTCTTGGCCCTCTTTGCAGGTGTGCTGGTAGGGGTGTCCTGTAGCTCGTCGTTTGGATCGGACCCTGTGGTGGAGTAAAGGAGGGCGAGGGTTATTGATGGGTCTGTGGGAATTGGAATGGCATTGTATCACATGCTTTGGGGTGGTACCTGAGGGTGATTTGGGTCGGGGCCTTGGAGGTGCTTTCATTTGTGTGTGGAGTGAGGGTGCAGTTGTTTGGCAGCCTGCAGTTAGGGTGTGCCTGCTGCACGTGTAGTGCGTGTTTTAGGGGGTTTTAATTATTTATGTATTTATTGTGGGTTTTAACGTGCGCTATCAGGCCGATGTGTGTGGACGTTCTCCTGGACATGTGTTTCTGTTGCACTATGTGGACGCATGGTACTTCACATGGATGGACTGTGTGGATTTGTCATTGTTTTATCTGGCCCACCTACCTGAATCTTCGGATGTCTGCACTCCTTTCTCCATCCCTCCGACTCCCTCTATGCTCTCCATTCCGATGGTGGAGGCACAGATTTCTTCCCAGGGGGTCAACTTGATGGGTGATTCAGGACCTCCCCCGGTGGCTGTGGCAATGTTGCGGTTGGCAGAGCGTATGCTGCGGACGCGTATCCGCAGGTCGTCCCATCGCTTGCGGCATTGCTGTGGGGTGCGGGGTGCGGTCCCCACCGCACTTACCCGCGGTGCCACCAGAGCCCATATAGCCTTCTTGTTTGCAAGTGCCGTCCTGGTCATTTGCGTGCAGAAGACGACGGCAGCATTCTCCTGGAGGGTCTCTGTTAGCACGGTGAGTTCCTCACGGGAGAAGTGGACCTGCCGCTTGCGGTCGCACGCTTTCTTCGCTACTTTTCCCATTTTTCTTGGTTTCGCTAGGGTGGTTGACGGGTTGGGGTGTGTTTCAGGGTAGTGATTTTAGTGGTTGTGTGGTTTTAGTGTTTTTATAGGTGTACGCCGGGATGTTTCCCGTTCCGGGCCCGTGTTTTAACTTCCGTTTCCGTATATTTCCGGTCACCGTACTTTGCGGTAGGCGCACACTGCGGTGACCGCTAAGAGGGGTGGCGGTATTGCACCTAGGGCGCCGTACGGCGGCGGTGTGGGCCGTTTTGGGGTCATTTCCGCCATCGCGGACTTTGCACTTCCGCCGTGGCGTGGTGCTCGTGCCCGATGGGTCGGAATGGGCCGCACTTTGCTCCTTCGTGCAATGGCGGAAACGCTATTTACGCTGTGGCGCTCCGGTCAGTCGATTTCCGCAAGGGTCGTAATGAGGGCCTATGTAAAGTTAATGGCAACTTTACCCTTTTCTGGGGGACAGTAGTCAGCCCCAAAAATGGAGTCGATGGGAAGTCTAAAAGACAACCCTGTGTCACTGCACTGAAGGTGCTGTGTAACACAGAAAGGAAGGGGGCTACTGAAGTGGTGTACTCCAGAGTCCACAATCACAAAAAAACAGATGAAATACACACGGCAAAACACAAGTAAGAGTGGGGCAAAAGCTCACACTCTTACCAAGTGGAAAAAAACTCCAGAAATCCAGCAAAGCTGCTGGAGGACTCACTAGGTAAGGGAAATTAGCCATAGAATGAGAATTCTCCCTAACATAGATCGCTGCACAGTTCTACACAACACAATGGCTAGCTATAGAGCACAGGGCAGTTCAATACAACGGCTAACCAAAGAGTGCAAACCAGTTAAATACAATGGAAAACCAAAGAGCGCAGCACAGTATAGAGTGTAGCTCACTTCAATACAACGGCCAACTATAGAGTGCAGTGGAATACAACGTGGAATACAACGCACTGTTCGGAGCAGTTGGTAGTAATGTGGTGACAGCGGGTGCGCCGGGCCAAACGGACTCTCAGGAGTATTTGCCATGGGATTAACCTCTGCGCTTCACAGATATCTTCCGGGTCACGTGACTTAAATCGCGGCCCAATACACACAAGGGAGGAGGGCAGGCAGAGGGTGGGGGGGACAGGCTGTAAAACAACTTTAAAAAATACAAAATGGAGGCACAGATCATGTGCCTGAGGGCACAAAGGACTCTACTCGCCCAACGGCTGTTGTAGCAGTGGGTGCACCGGCCAAATGCAAGAATTCACCTAGAATTCGCTCAGTACTGATAGTCTTAGAGGCTAGTCAGTTACCCCATAATAATGAGCAAACTGGAAAGGAAAGCAGAAGGCTTTACTTCCTTTCAAAATGTCAGGACAGGTTTCAAACTAAAAGAAAAAGAAAGGGGGTCCCAAAAAAGACTATGGAGGAAAGCAGTATAAAGAAAATCTTTCCTAGCAATAAAGTCACCCTGCTTTTCATGACAGATGAGCTTCAGTCTCTTGATATGTACACCTCCCTGCCATCTTCATCCTACTGGGCCGGTCTACCACCTTAAACACTGTCAACAATTTCACCTTGTGGTACCACCTAGAATACTACTTTGTCACAAACGACGGTGCCTTAAATCCACGGAGCCTAGAATCTACCTCTACGGTGCCCCTCAAGGCTTTATCCTGTCCACATGGCTCTTCAACATGTGCTTGCACCCTCGGTTGAACTTGTCACAGTTTTGTTTTCAGCTACTTCCAAACATAAAATGACACGCAAACTTTAGGCCTGGAGGTGATACCGTCCTTGATACGAGTTCCATCACATTCTGTGTCTCACTCATCTAGCACCTCCTTCCCACCCGCTCTGGCTTTCTTTTGTTCACTCAACCTGGTCTCAGCGACTAGGAATCTACAGGTTATCTTTGATGGCTCTCTCATTTATCCCTAAAGTACAGAATCTGACATAAAATTGCACTTCCCGCTTCCTCTGCTCACACATACTCTAAAAGGTACTCTCCAGAAAGGGCTACTGCAATGGTCTATCTCAGCTTGCCCAGATGCTTTACCCAATATACACAGGCAGCAAGACTTATCCTGTGATTAAGACAGAAGCCACATTACATCTGTCTTTAAAGCATTGCACTGGCTCCAGATGGATCCCCCAGATTACATTAAAACTCTGTTCATGATTCACTGAACATATTGGGGTTCAGGCCTTATGCACCTTTAACAAAGTATCTAATTCCCAGCCACTAGACTCACAAATTCTTGCTTGTCTCCATCCACCTAGTACACTTAAGAAAAAAGGATAGTGTCCTAACAATGGGTGCCATTTATAGTTGTGTTTTTTAGAAAAGGTTTTCGAATTGTCCAAGATCAATTCTAAAGGTGCTTTAATTTACAGCCAAACAGCACAAATCGTGGTTCACTCAAACATAACTCCCCCCGTTTCAAAATATGATTGGACTCTCCTGAATTTCATTTCCATAATGCTACTAGTGGAGAAATGGGATGTATTATCCAGTCAGAGTATCAGGTCAGGCATTCCCTACCCGATGACCATTATTAAAGACTGTGTTGAAGATCTTTTGCCTTTTGATAGTAAACGTATCAACTCTTTCACACATAGTATCTTATCCCTTTAAAATTATGTGGATCACTCCCCTCCTGAGTTGTCTTTATAGTCTTTCAACACCAGGGTCTTGCTCCTTACTAGGGGTGTACCGAATAGTAAATGTACTATTCGGCCGAATAAGTTGACCAAAGTATTCGGCCAGAGACGAATAGTAGATTACTACTGGAAATGTGTTAAGATATGTATAAAAAGCCAAAACTGTTGGCTTTCCCAATGCTCGTTTTAACAGGACTTCAGTGAAGGACATGCATAGTGCTAATAAATAGATCATAGCTGTTACTAAGCTTTATAAGGGGAGTTTTATTATTGCTTCCTTTTCTTTACTAATAAGAAATTTAGTAGGGAACTGGGGGCTGTGTGGGAGTTTTCAGTCGAAAACGTTCCATCACAAATCCAATTACTTAAACATTTGCCTATTGAGTTAGGCACTGCTAATAACAAAGACAACTTAATAAAGTAATTTCCCAGGCTTTCCAAATCAATCCCTGCTCCATCATGTAAAAGGTGAAGCCCACTTTACGAAATAGTGTTCCATGCCTAGTGTGCTTTTGGTCGAGGGAAACTTACGCTGTTGTGGTGTGTGTTGTTCCTCTATTTATTTTTATGCGAGAGAAGCTTGCACTTAAACTAGCTGTGCTCTATGTGCTCTTCATGTGAGAGAAACTTACACAGTAGTAGCCTCAAGCCTTTGGGGCCGTTTCTGCTGCTGCTCACTGGGATGCACCGTTTCTGTGTGAGAGAAGTTTACACCCCTGTCTTTTGTGTTACATCTGTTTGTGTGTGAGGGAAGCTTGCATTGTAACACGTGCTGAATCTGCTCAGTGGATGCCTGGAGAATAAAAGTAACAAGTGCTTGCAATCTGGAGCCGTTTGTGAGCACTTAAAAATTACACACAACAAGATGAAAGCTGGCCTGTCGTTTGCAAACAGCCTGTGTCTGCTTCTGGCGCATGAGGGGTGCGATGCAACACTGGGCTTCAGATCCCAGCCATGCCAGCGCTGCGTTCTGTACCTGGTTATAACCAGAGCAGACATGTCCTTAATCAGTGGTCGAAGTGTAAAAGAAAAAGTAGGGGCACAATGTGCCCTCTGCCCCTCCCCCTTGCCAAGACCTCCCACCCAATTCAACCCCCTGCTTTGGTCCTTCCTTTCCTCCACTCCAGGACGTTGTTTACAACAGTGCTATCAATGATGAAGAAAACAAGAAAATACATTTAAATGACTACCATTCCCCACACTGCATGCAGCCCGTCATTCCCATTCACCCACCCCTTCGCTCCTCTTACAGGACTTGCCCATTGCTATACAGACAGAGACCCGTCCCCCCTATGCAACGCAGGAAACTCGCACTTCTTTTTGAAATCGCAGTGTTGATGGCGGAGGCGATGCCCGCTAGAAGTAGCCCTTTTTGTTTGAGAGTAAAACAACCATTGAATCAAAGTGCTTGCCATGTACACTATTTCGGCGTGCAAGCTGTGACACGTATAGCGAGGATGAACATACAAACTTTGATTATGGATATAGTTCCCTAAATTGATATATCAGATTGTGGTGTGCCCTCAGCATAGGCAATATAATCGAACATGATCAATGTGTGCATTTGTTTCATTGCAATTTAAGGCCACTGTTAAATATAGAGCTCTATAGCTGTCGGTTTTGTTAAATGAATGAGTGTCAAAAGTTTGCATTATTTCCATAGATTTGCCTATATTTGCACTCCAAAGATCTCCCGCAAGCTTCTTGGAGTCGATTAACCCTGGACTTTTTGCCAGGTAAGTAACAGGGCGGTGGATCGCCAGTCACGCGGGTCTTTGAAGATGTGCATGAGTTTATTTAACTTTACTCGTTTAATGAGCAGGGATGTCATTTCACCAAAATGCCAGGGGTACCGCAAGTGACCTCACACGACCCTTGACCTCTGATGACATCACATGAAGTGATGTCATCTGACCCCACCCTGAAGTGACATCATGTGACACGATGCAACACGACCTTTCACCCCTTTACAAAACAGGAAGTGGCATTACATAGCATTGTTTCTAAGTACACTTTGAAAAATATCGTTACGGTATCACTGTAAAGTGATATATATTGCATACAAGCATGGAGCACCATATGTATCATTAATATCAGTATGCATAGGCCCATATTAACATACTGTGAATGGAAGCAGACATCCAAGGCCAAACGATAATGATGTGTTATTTTATTGCACTTACGCTTAAGCGCTTCATATAGAACACATATAGATACAATATCACCCAACCTGTGTTGGTACTCATTTATCAACCTCAGCAGGAAGAAAGGCAGAGTTGACCTGCAGATCACTCACACATTGCAGCAGCGAGCGCTCTACCCACGGAGCTATCTTACCGGCTATAGCTACCAGAAAGTCAGCCACTCTAGAAAAAAGGAGCCACATGCTGTTGGCCACAGCCCAGGAGCCTCAATAAAAAAGAAAAAAAAACAACTTTAAAAAGACGTTTTTAAAAAACAAAAACATTTTTGGGGATTTTTTTTTAGGGGTAGCAAGCGAGACCACAGGGGTAGCAAAGGAGACCCTCCAAATGACATCCCTTCTAATGAGCCGCTTTCAGAGGCAGGTCATGAATATTTAGAGGGCTCACTGCCAAAGAGTCTCATGCAATGAGAGTGTTTATATAGAGAAGGGGAGCGGTCACCAGCCTGGGCGTTCTGCGGTTCTCTCAGTGAAGGTGGCGCACATGCCGCGACAAGGAGCAAGCAGCACGCGTGCACTTTGGACAGGGCTACAATAGTGACAAGAAGACGGTCAGGGAAAGTGGCCAGAGGGACATAAATACAGAGCCCCACACACCAATGGACACCTCCACTGCCCAGTCGCAAGCTTGAAATCTAGTCTAACCCACAAAGGAAGTAATAGTCGAGCTTGTTACTGTATTCGCAATGTGACATCGCTTTTCATTAGCTTTTTATTTGATAATATTAAGGGTGTAACTTCGACTTCAAGTAAACATTCCTTTAGGTATTCGGGCCAAGCCAAATACCTAATTTCCAGCTGGAATTCGGCCAAATACTTACTCAAATCCAAAACCCGCGGTCTTCCCCTGATGGCTTTCGCTTCTCCTGATGGCTCTCGGCTTCTCCAGGCTTCTCTCACCGGCTCTCGGCTTCTCCCGCTGGCTCTCGGCTTCTCACCCCCCTGAAACACATGCAGCAGTTCCATAGCCCTGGGTCTCTCACAGGTACAGCAGTACCTTCTTCCACTCTTGAGTTCGCCACTGGATACCTGCTTCTCCCAATGTGGGCTGCATGTGTAAGCGTCATGCTCCGCTGGGATGCATATGCTGGCTGTTTGGCGTTCCTGTCTTCTTCGGTCCCTGTTCTATGCATGGCAGTTTGCGGTTCCTCCAGGGAGGTTCAGACCTCGAGACTAGTCCTTCCTGTCTTTATCTTTGGCTGGCTTGTGTGAGAGCCAGAATGTTCGCCTAGGCTCCGCAAAGGGCTCTTTGCTCCTCTTTTCTTCTTACTTGCGTCAGTATCTACATAGCCACAGCTTGCTTTACTCTTCCTCGGCACAGTATGGTTTTCCTCATACTCAGACGGATCTACTCTGCATAACATAACTAGGAGCAGAAAGAGGGGTTACAGATTATGGGAGTGTTGTGGCCCTAACAGCTTGTGAAGATGTGGTTTTGGGGGTAGAGTGGTGACTGCCGTACCGCATTCTCCCTAGATAGTCTTCATCTCTCCCACAGAGAGGGGCCACGTCCCATGGGATCCCTCCAATTGAGTACCACCCCCAGGGGGAATATCTGGTAGCGGTCTCACCTCCCTGGCCCCATGGGAAGGCTCCCCATTGGTGAGAAGTGACAAGAGCGAGGGATTCGTCACAATACCAAATAAAACATGGTGTATGTACTATTTCTAGCAGTGTGGATTGCAAAACAGCATTATGTGTAACCATTTTGTATTACAATCAGGAACACTTCTGTTAAAAGGATAGACATCGTGTACCTAATATCACAATGTAATATTGGTACTGATGTACATTGCTGTTGAAGGAAAGTGAAATCATAATGAATGTGGTTATTTAACAAATGCGCATGTGTAATTTAAGGAACGCACGTCTGGTAACCGGTCCAATATAGACAGAACGTTTTTAATCAGTACGCAATCAGTATTTCTGTTGAGTGGACAATAGTAACGACATTTCAGGATGAACACATTGCAATGAACAGCTTGTTGATGGGGGCGTGGCTTGGCGGTCATGCGTTGAGGAGCTAAACACAGGAGCTCCTGCATTATCCGACACAGATTTGAAAAGCTGGGAGAACATACACGATACAATTTCACGAAAAGCGGAGGAGAGACATTGGAAGGCTTGGAGGCACTGCTGGTAGCAGTCCCGAAGGAAATCTGAACGGGATTAGCCCAGGAAGATGACCGAAGTTGCAGCGAGCCCTGCGCACAAAATGGTGGGCGTGGCAGCCCCTACCGGAGAACGAGCCCTGCCAGCACAATAAAGAGCACTGGCAGCGAGGAAGCGTAGAGCGCAAGGCAAAGACCACCACACGTGGGGACGACGAGATCTACAGGTGGGCCATTCGGCAAGCAGACGCAGTGCCACAGACGAGCAGATCCTGCCAACTGCAAAGGGCGAGCAGACATGGGCCACGCAGACACCACGCACACACAGCAGGAACACAGACTGTGTGAAAGAGCGCCGACAGGGTGGACTTACAAGCGAGAGGGCAACAGAGGCTCTCGCAATTCCAGCCTGCGGGCCCCAGGCAACACCCAGAGCGGGAGTGAAGAACGCTTGTGGGATAGAAAATGTAAGCCTCAGGACTGCCGACCTCCAAGTGGGCTCTGGGGGAGAAGGATGCAGAGGCACCAGGAGGATCACCCCAGCAGGGACAACAAGGAGAGGGGTGTCTAACAGCAAAGCACAAGACCGCCAGGCAGACGTCCTACGTCCCGCAGAGGCAGCGGGTAGGAGCACAGGGTAAGCTGCCAGTTACCTAAGCTGTGTTGGCCGGCGGCCCTAAGGAACCTGCAGCCGTGACCAGACACGGAGATCCGAATGGCGAAACAAAAAGCACGAGAGGGGACACAGCCTCGGCCAAGGTGATTCGAGAGGCGGGAGGACACTGCAAAGACCAGTATCGGGCCCATGAACGAGGGAGAAGGCCCACAGCGAGGTGGGTCTAACACCAGCTGCTGGTGGACTGCGGGGAACCGCCCGGACAAGGGACAGGCAGGCATACTACCGGAGCAACTGTGGGCATTCGGTATCCTGCCCGGACGCCGGATCGAGGGCAGCAGAACATTGCATGTCCCCGCACCGAACGCCTGGAGCAAGGTGGGTGGCCCATAAATGCCGCTCAGAGCACCATCATAAGGCGAGCCAAACTGTCGCCAGTAGATGCCACTGTGACACAACAGGGAGCAACTGCAGTATGGCCACAGCCCATTGGCACACAGTCTCACATTAGCCAGCCATAAAGGGTGGGCCTGGACTCGAAGAGGCCCAGAAGGAACAAGTTACTTGCCTGTAACGGTTGTTCTCCAGCATGGGTCTGGCATGGATTCACATGCTCATGAATACTCCCCATCGTCAGGCTGGGAATCCTCGGTAAAGAAAAAATCAGTATCAGTTTCGTTTCTGATCTGTCTTTCTTTGTAGTAACCAATCACTGGTCTCTGGGTCAAACTGCCCCCAGCCAATGACTGCCCTCTCCCTATGCCCCGCCCCTGGCAGCCACCCTCAGATTTGGTAGCACGTAAAGTGGTAGTATGAGTATGACCAAGTGAAGAGCCGCAGAGGAGTAGGAGGGAGGGTTCGCATGTGAATCCATGCCAGACCCATGCTGGAGAACAACAGTTACACGTAAGTAACTTGTTCCTTCTCCAGCATGGGGTCTGGCATGGATTCACATGCTATTGAATATAAGAATACATAGCAATACACACATGCACAACCAAGGGAGGTGGCAAAGGTTCAACATTAAGCATTACATAGACTCAATATTAAGCAACTCTTACCTCCACACCAGGCCCACCTTCAGGCGAACAGGTTGCGTAGCACTGCCTAGCCAACTCTGGACTCCTCCCTGGAATCCCGGTCGACGCAGTAGAATCTTGTGAAGGTGTGCGTCGACCTCCACGTAGCAGCCTTGCAGATGTCCAGCAGGGGTACACCAGACAAGAACACTGTGGTAGCAGCGATCGCTCTGGTCGAATGGGCTCTCGGACGGCCGGGCAACGGTTGGTTTGCCAACCGTTGACAGTGCATGATGCAGCCGGAGAGCCATCTGGAAATGGAAGCCTTCGAGAGAGCTATCCCTTGGTTCACAGGTCCAAAGTTCACAAACAGCTGTGATGTCTTCCGAAAACTCTTAGTTCGGTCCAAGTACAACTTCAGCGCTCTAGCTACAACCAGCGAGTGCAAAGTCCTCTCAGCCGGCGACGAAGGCGATGGAAAGAAAACTGGTAACACCAAGGGCTAGTTGAGATGGAAGTCCGACGGCACCTTGGGCATGAAGGAGAGGTGCGTCCTCAGCACCACCCTCGTCTCGTGAAATATCAAGTATGGAGAGTTGCAGCAAAGGGCCTGAATCTCTCCCATGCATCGTGCGGAGGTGATGGCCACAAGGAACGCTGTCTTCCACGACAGGAACTTCAACGGAGCCGAATGCAAAGGCTCGAATGGCGGGCACATGAGCCTGGTCAGCACCACGTTGAGCTCCCATGCCGGGGCTGGAGCCTTCACTGGCGGGAATGATCGAAACAGTCCTTTCATAAACTCCTTCACCAGGCGATGAGACCACAGGGATGACCGTCCTGCAGTTCTGGTGTATCGGGAAATCGCTGCCAGATGTATCTTGATGGAAGCATGAGCGAGTCCAGGGGCTGTAATCCATAGAGGATCAATCTTCTGTGCACGGCACCAGACAGAGAACCTCTTCCACTTGTGTCCGTAGCACTTGAGAGTTGAGGACGCCCTGGCCTTTGCAAGAACCTCTCTGCAGTCCGCCGGAGCCAGGCCTGCAAGTTCAGCGACTGCGGGTCGTGATGAAGGATGGCGCCTCCTTCTCTGGAGAGAAGATCTGCTTCCGTCGACAATTTGACTGGTGGGGACGCTGACAAGTCCAGAAGGTCCGGGAACTAGATCTGCCTCGGCTACGCAGGTGCGACGAGGATCATCCTGCACCGGGACCTCTTGAGCTGGTTGACAAGTCGCAGTAGCAACGGCAACGGAGGGAACGCATACAGGAACATGCCATCCCAGGGGAACGATGCTCCTCGGCTGGGGAGACCTGCGGACGAACCTCTGGCACTGGAGTTCGTCGCCGTCGCGAACAGGTCGATCTGGGGTTTGCCCCATCGTTGAGTCGATCCACTTGATCCTGACATAGCTCCCACTCGTGGCACAAGCGCAGCTCCCTGCTGAGCGAGTCAGCGATTATGTTTGTCCCTGCCAGATGAAAGGTACCAGAAACATCCCCTGGGCAACGGCCCAGTGCCACAGATCCTGGGCTTCCTTGGACAGGGCTGGGGATCTTGTTCCTCCCTGCTTCTGGATGTAGAACATCGTGGTGGTGTTGTCGGTGAAGATCCTCACCACCTTGCCCTTGAGGGGCGGGAGAAACGACCTGAGGGCCCATAACACTGCTCGGAGCTCCAGTATGTTGATGTGGAGCGTCCTCTCCTCCGGGAGCCGGAGGCCTCTCGCGTGAAGATCTCCGGTGTGCGCTCCCCACCCCTCCAGGGAGGCATCCGTCATCACGTCACCTGGTGTGCTGTGGTCTGAAAGTCTGACGCGGGTGCCCCACCACCGAATTGCTTGGCGGAATACCTTGTTGAGCGAGATCTTGTCCTCGAAGCTGCCCGTAGCTTGCATCCAATGGGCGTCGAGGAACTCCTCTAGAGTACGCATCCGAAGCCTGCACAGGCGCACCAGGTACATGCACGAGGACATCATCCCGAGGAGGGACTTGATGGACCTCACCCTGGCCACGTCCATGGCCAGCAGACGCTGCACCTTGCCCAGGATGGCCTTCTTCCTTTCCCCCGACGGCAAGGCCAATCGCGCTACTGTATCGAGCCTGGCTCCCAGAAACAGAGCGACCTGCGACGGAGCCAGGTGGGATTTGGGGAAGTTGATGGAGAATCCCAGGTCCGTGAGCAGCCGGACGGTCATCGCTGTGTGTTCGACGGCGAGTTCCCTTGTTCTTGCTCGGATGAGCCAATCGTCCAGGTAGGGGTAGACGTGGATCCCCTGCAGGCGCAGTTGCGTCGCCACTGCCGCTAGGCACTTGGTGAATACCCTGGGCGCCGACTTCAATCCGAATTGGAGGGCCTTGAACTGGTAGTGCCGTCCCTGGACCACGAACCTGAGAAACCTTCGGTGTCCTTTTAGTATGGGGATGCGAAAGTACGCATCCTCCAAATCCAACGACGATAGGAAGTCGCCTTCCTCCAGCTGGCCCAGCACGTGCTGGAGGGTGACCATCCGGAACTTCTGGGCCTTGATGTATATGTTTAGTCGACGCAGGTCCAGGATGGGACGCCATCCTCCTGTCTTCTTTCTGACGAGGAAGTATCTTGAGTATACTCCGGAGCCTCTTTGGGACGAGCTCGATGGCTCCTTTCTTGAGCATCGCCCTTACCTCTAACAGCAGTTGAGGGACGTGGTTTTCCTTCCTGGCCACAGGAGGAATTCGGGGGCACTCCTTGAGAAATTCCAGAGTGTGCCCGTGGGCCAGGGCATCCAGTTGGTGGAGATGGACTCCCACACGCTGACGAACTTCGTCAGCCGGCCTCCCACCGGGGTGCTTCAGTGGGGGCCCGACCCAACGGCCGGTTCAGTCTTGTTTGGAAGCGGCCTTGCCGCCTTGGCATCCCTGGCGACGACAGCGAGATCCACCTGACTTGCCTCATCCCCTGTAAGCTTCTTGCGACGAGGAGCGGGCCGCCTGACGGTATGTCGAGGAGCCACCGCAGAATCCTTTGGAGGCACCTTGCTTGCCTCCGGAGTTCTGAAAGGGCGGCCGCCGTTGCTGCAGAACTCCCAAGGCCCGAGCCGTCTGTCGGTCTTGATGGCCTGCAGTGACACATCCACTGTTTTTCCAAACAGATTGTTCCCATCGAAGGGCATGTCCAAAACCTTGGCTTGTACATCTTGGCGGAAATCCGTCACCTTGAGCCACCCCCGTCGTCTAAGGCAAACGGTGTTGCCCAACTGGCGGAAACCAGTGTCGGCAATGTTCATGGCTACCGTTATGGCGTGGTCCGACGCCACCTCACCTTCATGTAGGATCGCCAGGGCCTCTGCCCTCTTGTCGTCCGGTAGGAAATCCAACACGGGGGCGATCTTGTACCACAATTCCCTGTCGTAGCGGGCCACAATCGCTAGGGCGTTAGCCGCCTTGATCGTCGTCGCCGCCGACGAGATGACTCGTCCCATGGCGTCCAGTTTCTTTCCCTCGCCGTCCGGTGGGGAAGTTGAAGATGAAGCCGATGCCCCCCCCCCGCTTTCTTCTTGGCCGCTGCTGAGACAACCGAATCCGGGGCTGGCTGTGCCCTAAGGCACAACGGGGCGGCGTCGGGGACCCGGTACTACTTCTCGTACCGGTCCCTCTTGGCAGGCGTCGTGGACGGGTTCTTCAGGAGGGCAAGTCCCTCGTCCCAGATGTCATCCAGCAACGTCACCGCGAGGACTGTCTTCCTCTTGGCCTCACGCCGTTGATAGAGGAAGCCTTCCTTCTCTTCGGAGCAAAGCTGAAAAAGCTCAGACGCCCTGGCAATGATGGCGTGGAAGGAGCCAATTATGTCGGGAGGGGACGCCCAAGAAATCGGAGATGGGAGGTCAGTCCCGTCGTCATCTGTCCGTGTCGTGGCCGTGTCTGTTCCCGTGTCATCCCTCGGGACCGGGGAAGGTGACAAAGGCTGAGAAGGCCTTGAGGGCTGAAAGGGCGCTGGATGAATTCTCCTCTTGTTTGGAGGGCTTCCCGATGGACCCGGTTCAGCTGGGTCGTCCGTCGGGGGTAGGGGCAGTCTCGGCCTCATCTCCATGCATAAGGCTTGGATTGCCGTCAAAATGGCCGCCGAGTTGTCCTGCGGCTCGAGCTGCGACGGGAGTGGCGGTTGCTCCTCCACGGGGAACTCGTCGTCACCACCCACGCTCTCGTCGTCGCCCTCATTGGGATTCCTCCCATGGGACCGGGCCGCCTCCAAATTCTCGGTCAGTTCCTCCTCGGAGGTTGTGTCCCCAACGGCCACCGCGCCCCCCCCCCCTTTTTCCATCAGGGTCCTCATAGGGGTCTTCTCGATGTGCTTAAAAGAGGATTCCCTCCGCGGAGGCAGGGAAACTCTGGGCCCTGAGGTCGCCTCCACTGGGGTACCCTCCACAGGCTTCGCCAGGGCCGCAGCGACTCCCTCAATCGAGGTCTTGGCCGGGATCAAGACCTTCACCACCTTGGGCGCGCTTGAGGCCTTCAACTTCGGGGGGAGGGTCACCGCCTCGCTCCCCTTCGGCTGGTTCCTTCGAGATCGACCGAGGCCTCTCCAGAAGCTTAGCCGGGTTCTCGGATTTTCTCTTTCCCGAGCCAGAGCGTTGGCTCGTCGTTGATGGCGTCGGTGAAGGTGCGCCCTGCCTGGCAGCAGAGGAGCCTGACCGTTCGGCGCTCCTGGTGCCCGCGGACTCGCGGTGCTTTGCCTTCTGTTGGGCCCCCCCGTCACCGGGGTGCCCTCACAGGACCTAGAAGACTGCTCGGACTTCTTCTTGTCACCTGCTGGGCTCTTGCCTTCCAGCCAGTTGGAGAGACGGGTCCAACGATCCCTCATAGTCCGATCCGACATGTTCATGCAAAACGCACAGTCCATCTCCACGTGCGTTTTGTCTTCGTGGAGGCAGTATAGGCATTTCGAATGCTCGTCCTCTAACACATTCTGTAGGTTGCATCCAGGGCAGATCCTGCACAGTTTGCCGGGAGTCGAGCTTCCCTTCTCCTGGGCCATGATCCTCTCGTCCGCGAGGTAGGCCTCAGAAAACTTCTGGAATCCTCCAAGAAGCGTAACTCGACGAAAACTTCACCCTTGAGGGGCGTAGAAAAACCGAAACGGGTCCCTGTTGATCGGTAGTAGAAACAGTGGAGATTGAGGCTCGATTAAAAATGAGATAAATCTCTTAGAAAAGCGCAAAACGCAGTAAAAGCTCGAGAGCTATAGCACGAGGACTCCCAACACCTGAATGTGCAGTAAAAATCTGAGGATGGCTGCCAGGGGCGGGGCTTAGGGAGAGGGCAGTCATTGGCTGGGGGCAGTATGACCCAGAGACCAGTGATTGCTTACTACTAAGAAAGACAGATCAGAAACCAAACTGATTTTTTTTTTTACTGAGGATTCCCAGCCTGACGACGGGGAATATTCATGAGCATGTGAATCCATGCCAGACCCCATGCTGGAGAAGAACAAGTTACTTACCAACTGTAACGTTCTTTCGATTGGATGTTCCTCCCACGTATTCCTCATCTTAGATATATCCTTACCTTTATGTTTTGCCTTGGAAAACATTTTATCTCTCCAGTTGCGCCTGCAACTCATTTAACCCTGCGGGCTGATGTCAATGCTACAAGGAGTATGGTCTTCAACGTAAGGATCCTTAGTGGACAACAACGTAAATGCTCAAATGGAACACATGTGAGAAATTTTAGAACCAAGTTTAGATCCCACACTGGAACCTGGAAAGGTATTGGGGGAAAAACATTATTTAAACCTTTCAGAAATTAAATCATCAAGGGTATTTTAAAGTAAGATTCTTCTTCGGAAGAGTGCTTAAAGATGGATAGCGCTGCCAAGTATCCCTTTATTGTCCCAACCTGGAGCCCCAGATTGGCTAAATGTAACAGAAAAGATAAAATTGTGGGGATATTACATTGAAATGGGTCCACATTCTTTTCTCTGCACCAGTTACTGAACTTGTTCCAACAACATCGATACAGAGATTTGGTTGCTGGCCTTCTAGCCGAAAGCAAAATCTCCATCACGTCAACCGGAAGATCCCAATCCTTTCAGAAGCCATGCGTGAAGGTTGAGTGTGTTCACCTCCGGATGGAGAACATGACCTTCCAGTCGCGAGAGAAGATCCTCTCTTCTTCGAAGACGTATTGGAGGGCAGATGGACAGGTCCAGAAGGTCCGGGTACTACGTTCTTCTGGCCCAATCCGGGGCAATTAGGATCATGGTTTCCCGAACTTCCTCAACCTCCTGATTACTTGAGGGATCACAGGGCTTGGAGGAAACGCATACAGAAGTGGAAACTCCCATTCCACCACGAACGCGTCTCCTAGAGCTCCTGTTGGGGGAAATTCCCTTGAGCAGTACAGTTCGCACTTCCGGTTGGCCCCGGTCGCGAACAGATCCACTTGAGGGGATCCCCAAAGAGCGAAGATTTCTTGAATGACTCCTGAGCTATCTCCCACTCGTGAGAGACTGTGCTCTGCCTGCTCAGAGCGTCCGCTGTTGTATTTTGCTCTCCGGCTAGATGAATTGCCGATAGAGAGATCCCTTCTTGTATTGCCCAGAACCAGAGTTGCATCGCCTCTCTGCACAATGGTAGTGACCCCACGCCTCCTCTCATGTTGAGGTAGTACATGGCCACTGTGTTGTCCGTCATTATCAGAACATTCTTTCCCCGTACAGAGGGCAGGAAGGCCTTCAGCGCTAGTCTGATTGTCCTCAACTCCAAATGATTGATGTGTAGTTTGGACTCCGATGGAGACCAACGTCCGCTGATTGTCAGATCGTTGATATGGGCTCCCCCGCCCCGTAAGTGAGGCGTCCGTCACTACTGTTATCTCCGGCCATGGATGCCGAAAAGATTCTCCTCTGAGGATATGATGTCTGCAAGCCCACCATTGTAGATCCTGTGCTACTTGGGCTGGGACCTGCAGCAGATCTGACCATTCCCCTTGAGAATTGGGACCATTGAGTTCTGAGAGCCCATTGAAGAGATCTCATTCTCAATCTGGCTTCTGGCACCAGAAAAATGCAGGATGCCATCAGACCGAGCAACCTGAGAAAATCGAAGGCCAGAAGATACTGGGCATTTTGGAATTTTGTTACCAACTGCAGAATGTGGTGAGCTCTCTCTTCGGGAGGTGAGGCTTTGCCCAAGCAGGTATCCAGGACTGCTCCTATAAACTGGAACTTCTGTGATGGTATCATGTTTGCCTTTTTTAAATTCAGAGAAAAACCTAGTTTGTGAAGGAAGTGACAAGTCTTGGACAGATGATCCAGGGCTTGTTCTGGAGAACATGCTCTGATCATCCAATCATCCAGATAGGGGTAGACATGAATCCCCCCGTCTCCTGAGAGTCGCTGTCACCACCGCCATCAACTTGGTGAAAACTCTTGGGGCGGAGGTCAACCCGAATGGCAGAACTCGAAACTGATAGTGAGAATTGCCAATCGCAAACCTCAGGTACTTTCTGTGCTTGAGATGGATTGGCACATGAAAGTAAGCATCCTGAAGGTCCAATGATACTAACCAGTCCTGGAGTTGGAGAGTCTGAAAGATCTGAGAAAGTGTGACCATCTTGAATTTGTCCTTCCTTAGGAACTCGTTAAAGTTTCTCAAGTCCAAAATGGGTCTCAGTCCTCCGTCTTTCTTTGGAATAAGGAAGTATGGGGAATGCCAACTCTTGTTCCTCTCCGCTACAGGTACATGTTCTATTGCACCTTTCTGTAGCAGGGTTAAGACTTCCTGCAACAGGAGCGGATCTGGATGTTTGGCAGAGTTGTATTCCAGAGGGTGATTCTGAGGTTTCTTTAGAAAAGGAATGCAGTAGCCCTGGGATACTGTTTCCAGTGCCCAAGCATCTGCAGTAATGCCCCGCCATTCTTCTAGCTGCTGTGAGATTCTGCGTCCCACCGGGGTCTTGTGGGTCAAAACCTCAGAGTGGTTTTGCGGCAGCTGCTGATGGTACAGATGCCGTTGCTGGGGCTGATCTAGCACCTTTTCCTCGCCCCCGAGAAAATTTTCTTTGACCTCTCCGATTGGCCTGCCCTCTTCCAAATGAGGAATAATAGCAAAAAGGACGACCCCTCCAGGAAGATGAGCCCGTGTATGGGCGTTGCTGAGATTGTCTTATAGTGGCACTTTGGAGGTCTGTAGTTTCTCCAAACTTTCATCTGCCTTGCTACCGAACAACCTCGAGCCATCAAAGGGCATATTAAGAAGTCTGGATTGCACATCAGGAGCAAACCCAGACTTTCTTAGCCACGCAAATCTACGTAGCACTGTTCTAGTCGCCATGGACCTGCTGATACTGTCAGCTGTGTCCAATCCTGATTGAAGGTATTCTCCCAAAACCTCCTTTCCATCCCTTATAATAGCTAGAAAGCCATCACGTTCCGGGATGTGTTCAGCTGCCGCTGACGTGCAGTCCCACAGGGAATATGTGAACCGTGCCAAGGTACAAGTTACATTCGTAGACTTCAAAGCCATACTGCCAGATGTGAAGATTTTCCTGGACCATGCATCCACCTTTTTATCGTCCCTATCTGGAGGGATTGTAGGGTATGCCGCATTCTTTGTGGAAGTGGCTGCCTCTACTACCAAACTTTCCGGAGTTGGGTGTTTGCTGAGGTATTCCGGGTCAGATGTACAAGGTCTATATTTTGCCACAAACTTTCTATTTACTGCCCCTATGGCTTCAGGACATTCCCATGCAGAACTAACCCTTCTTTGTAAGGCAATATGAAATGGTAGAATGGGGTCTTGTTGGGGTGTTCCAGATAATATATCTGTCATGTCATCATCATGATAGACTGGTGAACTCCTACCCCACCCCATAAATTCTGTAATTCTGCTCATGAGTTTTCTATAACTCGTATACACCTGTTCTGATGTGTCTGGTTTGTCAAATTCATACTCTGGAGAAGTATCCAGGCCACTTGCTGTTTGCAAACATTCTTGTAGATCCTGAATTCTTGATTGAGGATTAATTAACTCCTCTGGGACAGATCTTGTGCCAAATTTAACACCAGCAGAGGTTACTTCCTCCTCTTCTGATAAATCTCCCTCATAGATGGATGACATGGTCTTGAAAAAATCATGTCGACTCCCAGGTTGAAAAACCTTTTCAGGCATTACAGGCCTTTCCTTATTTAAAGGTTTATGCGTCAACGAAAGCGTCGATGGCGCCGAAGATTTAATCACTTCCATCGACATCGTCGAAGGAACTTTCGGCGACCTCGATGTAATTGTCGAGGGAGCCGTGGAACCCGTCGAAGGAGCTTTCGTGCTTTTCGAGCGCGAGCTCCACGTAGTTTCCTTCGAGGGAGTTGTCGACTCGAGAAGCTTCGAAGTCTTCGACGACGGCGATGTCGACTTCGATGGCGTATGATCTTTCAACGCCATTTTATTTCCCTCTGCCTTCGATTTATGCACCGAAGGATCTGACTTAAGAGGTGATCAAGAAGAGTCTCTCGATGACGCTCTCGACGTCTTTTATCAGCCTTTCTTGTTTTGGACCTTCCTCTGTCACTTTTCTTGTGAACAGGAGCATGGTCTTATTTAGCTATTTTTGAGGGGGTCTGGGCCGCGTTCTCAAAAATGTTTAGCATGGAAACTCGAAAAGCTTCCCATTTTCTCAGAGAGTCATGTTTAGATGGACATGTGGTAACCTCTTCCGAAGATGTCGAAGAGGGTGAGGGAGATCGATGCCACCTCTTCTTAGCCTTCTTAGAAGACTAAGAAGAAGACTTCCTCGATGTACTTCTCGAATGATGTTTTTTATGATATGACTTCGAAGACTCGTCCGAGTCTCTCTTTTTTAAAGTGGACTTCGAAAAACCCTCCCCCATCACCAGTTTACCTCTATGCTCTTTTAGGGCTTTGTGGGTCATCGACTGGCACGAACCACAGTCTTCCGTACGGTGGTCGGGACTGAGGCACCATAGACAGTTCTTATGTGGATCCGTCAGGGACATCTTCTTTCCACATTTTAGGCATTTTTTTAAAGCCTGTCTTCGGTGTGGAAGGATTCGAAGACGACAACATAGCTTTTCTCACAAAATACTGAAGCGCTGTTTCACTCGATCCGAAGCGAAGCTAACGGAAAAACAGAACTGAAGCCAACGGGCACGCTCGAGGCTCTTATACGGGGATGACGTCGGTGCTTGACGGATGCCGCCGAGGGACATCAACGCCACGACCTCGAGTGGAGTGCCCTCTGCTGGAGAGGCAAAACCTAAAGGTAAAGATATATCTAAGATGAGGAATACGTGAGAGGACACAATCCATTCGAAATAAGGGTATAAATAATCCATATAAAGAATGCGTGTGTAGAGGCCCAGGCCAACACCCAGCCTGGGACAGAACAGACATTGGCAAAGGCATGTACGTGGGACGGCGCAGTCACCTGGGCAGGACTGCGCAGCCCCCGCTGCAGGGTCAGCCCGCTACGATCCAAAGTGGATTTCAAGAGGGGAGACAGGCCCACAGTTCAAGGTGGCAGACCAGCTGGAGCGAGCACAGAGGAGCCGCGTTGGATCCCTGGAGGAGCCAACCCTATCCTAGGGGGGACAGACCCGAGAGCGGATAATTGGACACCCGAGCAGACACTTCACAAAGGCACACACGTGGGAGGGCACAGTCCATCGATCAGGATGCCGTAGCCCTCGCTGCGGGAAAAGCCCATTAAGGCCCAAGCGGACCTCAAGAAGGGAGCGCATAGACCAGGCAGGCAGGCACCCCAGGGCCCATACAGCAGCGGGCCAAACCACTGGCTGGCAGAAGGACGGTGGAGCCGGGACAATACAGCCCTCGCTGCAGGGAAGCCAGACAGGATTCCTGGAGGGCCCCAGGAGGGAAGGAAGGGCACGGACCTGTGGCGGGTGAATGCCCTGAAACCACCACAAAGCAGCGGGCCATCCAACAAATGAAAGGAGGAAGGACGTACTGGAAGCCCGGGTGTGTCCAGACGGTTCAGTAACACAGGCCCCCGCAACAGAGACACCAAGATAAGCCCATAACAGGGAAGACAAGAATGAGGCTTGACAACTAGACAGCAGCAGCAGGGCCAAGACAAAGGGAAAGGGACCCAACGACTACGGTCATACAGCATTTGACACGCAATAGGGGTCCACATTAGCAGACAGGGCGGATCAGCGTTGCAAGGCAAATAAACATTACGTGGGAGGCCACAGTCCACTGGTCCACAACCACGCACCAGCTAGCAGGGAAAGGGCGAACCTGGCATCAAAGACACGGATCAAGAGTACACCCTGATAAAGGCCTACATAAGTGGAGGCCTAGCCTAACAGACCAGAGCATTACAGCACACACTATAAAGGGAGCCTGGGCCCGGGACAGGCGAGCAGACTGCAGAAGGGAGTCAAACCAAAAATTGCAGGTGCCATCTCACGGCCACTACCACCAACAGGGCCCTATCCGGACAAGAGGATACAGGCCGCAGCAGGACAAGAAGTGCGGACAGATGAGCGCATTGACCAGGAAAGCCCAGAGTGTTACAGCAGCATGGACCCACGACACAAGCATCAGTGAGCAGAAATGAGTGCCGGGACGCCGGCCGGACACACAGCGGTGGCAGGGAGGAAGCAAGACTGGGGCCCAGACGCAAGAGACAAAGCGCCCACAGAACGTAAATGTCGGAAAAGCAGAAAGGGGGGGAAAGGAAAACAAATAAGCATGGAGACGTTTGCCCGGAAGACCAAAGCGCCCCAGGCGGAAGTGCCAGGAGCTGGTTCCAGCCCAACTGACACTGCACAGGCTGAGAAGGGAAAGAAAGAGGGCTGCATCCTTGAACCCATAGAAGCGTTGAAATCCTCACTTGAATTTAAAATGGATGCAGTGACAGTGGACATAGGTTCCTTACATTTTGCCGTAGGAATCCCATCAGAGAGGGTTAGCACAGCAGAACAGCAGGTGCAGAGTAACACAGCGAACATAACTGCTACCCAGAGCTAAATGGCGGAGGCATTGGACCGAACACGTACCTTGAAACAGAGGGCTGAGGACACAGAAGGAAGAGCCAAGCGCAACAACGTGCGCAGAGTAGGGCTGCCGGAGGGTGAAGAAGGCAGAGACCCCACGGAATACGTAGAGAACCTACTGCTCCAAGAAGTGGGGGCAGGGAACCTATCCCAGGGATTTGTGGTGGAGAGCGCGCACAGGGCTCTGACTAGAACACCTCACCTAGGGGCATCCCCAAGACCAATGATAGCAAAGATCATGAACTTCGGAGACAGAGAAAAGATCTCGATGTTTTCGAGAGAGGGTGGGGTCATAACAAGGAACGCTGCCAGAATAACTATTTACCCAGATTATAGGGCGCAAGTGCAAAAGTGCAGAGCACAATTTTGGCCAACAAAGGAACGCCTCAGGGTCGCCAAGGTACGATTCATGCTGCTATACCCGGCCAAATTGAAAGTGCTATACAATGGCAGGCCATGCATCTTCGAGACCATGAATGAGGCCCAAGAATGGATGGACCAGCAGGAGATCCCGCAGCTGAGAGACGGGGACGAGGGGGACAACGGGAATGCCCCCGATTACCCACGAAAAAGCACACTGGACAGATGAGTGACAGTACAGAAACTTGAACCAGCAGTTTGTTAAACGTGGGAGCCCGCAGTCTCCGAAAGCAAGCCGCCAAGATCCACAGATGTGACCCTGCAGAAAGACAGTATTTGTGATGCCTGTTTCAAGGCACCACACGAGTGCTCCCACAGAAGGGAAGGGAGCACCTGGAAAGTGGCAAAGCCTGAGTAGGGAGGGGGGGCAGCAGGGGCTGGGCGTTTGTTTATAGTTGTAGCAGTTGCATGGTTAGTTTTGTTGTTAGGTGAAGGCATGAGTGGAGGAAGAAGCCTCAAATGACAAGAACACGGCAGAGGCAAAAAGAGAGCGATCAGAGCTACGGCCAAACACAGAGAACCAGAGAGGTATGCCAGGGATGTGGGCCTGCACAGAACAGATGCAGGAGGAGGTGCGGAAGGACCAAAACCACCCCAACGAGCTAGGGGAAGTGAGAGCAGGCCCGAATGCACCAAACACCAGAAAAACAACAGCATACGAGCCCACGGAAATGAGCGGGCCGCCGGACTCATCTAATAAATGGGCCAGGAAGTATTAAACATAGTCACATGGAACATCAGGGGACTAAATGCCTACGTCAAGAGGCTAAGGGTCTATGCCTAGCTGAATAGGGCGAAGGTCCACATTGCAATGCTGCAGGAGACACCCCCGACAGCCGAAAAAGCAAGATAAAGTATCCAAGAAGTGGGGAGGCCAAATGTACAGCTCAACGTAGTCTAACTACGCAAGGGGAGTTGACGTGGATTGCTCCAGGGACCCCATTCCAACTCATAAAACAAGAAAGGGATGCAGAAGGCAGAGTACTGATCATTCAGGGAATGCTGGAGAACCGGGAGGTGTGCCTGGTGAATATGTATGCCCCCAACCACGATGCAACAGAGTTCTTCAGGACACTCACACCCCTGCTGGCCCCATAGAGGGAAGCATCGATCATCTGGGCAGGGGACTTCAACTGTACATTAGACCCTCGACTGGACAGATTGGACACCCAGCACAAGAAGCCAGCGCTACCTTCCAGAGCACTACGGAAGATATTGGAGCAGCTTGAGCTGTAAGACGCCTGGAGGAAGGTACACGTGGGCATTTCGAGGATACACACACTACAGCGCCCCGCATGGGACATTTACTCAAATAGACTATCTGTTTACGGGCAAGGAGACATTGGGGGAATTCACCAGGTCACACATTCACACACGAATGCTATCCGACCATGCCCCGCTAGGTGCGGCATGGGCCCATAACTACAGGAGAGCCCCCATACCCACATGGCGAATGAGGGCAGAAGCATTGTTGGATGGGTATTCCAGGAGTACATCTAGAGCACGATAGAGGACTATTTTGATACAATGCGGGGAGTGTGGATAGCACTGGAACAATCTGGGAGGCCCTTAAGGTGGTGGTTAGGGGAGGGCAATAGGGAAGACTTGAGGCCTCAGGGGAGATATTCAGCCCGAACTGGATGAAGTCGAAAGGGCGGAAGCACGAGCGGGCGAGATGGGAGAAGAACTGGGAGATCTCACTACCTTGAGGCAGCAGTGTATGGCAATATGGGAGAGGCTGGGGAAGCTGAATAATGGGAAGTATATACAGAGGCTACATGCAGAGGGAGACCAGCCCAGCAGGCTCCTAGCCTGGCTAACTAAACAGGAGGGCAAGCAGGAACCGATAAATGCAATTAAAGACGAGCAGGGGGAGGTGATTAAGACCCAAGAAGGCATTAATACGGTTTTCTCACGATTCTACAAGAAACTATACTCTCAGGTCCAAGAGGCAGGAGATATAGCTGATGCTCTGGAGGAAATCAACCTTCCCCAGCTAACAGAGGAGCAGACTCAAATGTTAGACACACTACTCACAGTGGAAGAAATGTTGGCTGTCATAGCCAAGCTTCTGACAGGCAAGTCTCCGGGGCCTGATGGGTTACCAGGTGAATTCTACAAGAAATACAAGGATAGCCTGGCCCGGAGACTAATGGAGACACGCGAGGAGGCATACGAGAGGTGACGGCTCCCAATTAGTATGTCGGAATAAATAATTATACCAATACTAAAACCAAGGAAACCGCCTCTAGAGTGTGGTTCCTATAGACCAATTTCCCTGATAAACCAAGATTCCAAAATCCTGACAGTGGCTCTGGCCAACCGGCTTGAAGGGAATATACCCACGCTAGTACATCCAGATCAAGCGGGATATGTACCAAGAAGGAATACAATGTGGAATCTCTGCAGACTTCACCACGTTATAGACAACATGAATCAGAGAGAGGGGGAAAAGCGCAGTGGCATCACTGGATGCAATAAAGGCGTTTGACTCAGTGAACTGGGACTGGCT
This sequence comes from Ambystoma mexicanum, assembly GCF_040938575.1. Classification (NCBI taxonomy): domain Eukaryota; kingdom Metazoa; phylum Chordata; class Amphibia; order Caudata; family Ambystomatidae; genus Ambystoma; species Ambystoma mexicanum. The sequence continues at coordinate 308,931,729 of NC_090927.1, read as the reverse complement.
CCTGGGAGTGCTCACCCACTTTGGGATAGGTGAAGAGTTCTTACGTTGGATCAAGCTCTTATACAAAGATCCAAGGGCTAGGGTGAAGACGGGCAGACAAGTTTTGGAGGAGTGGAGCACTGCACGGGGTGCGAAGCAGGGATGCCCACTGTCCCCGATGTTATATATCCTGGCCCTAGAAACATTTGCAGCCTTTCTAAGGGCCGAGTACAGGGACACTGGAATAGTGAGAGATGGGGAAGTACATAAAATATCAATCTATGCAGATGACATGCTGCTCTATGTCCAGAATCTGCGGACACACTTGTCGGACCTGCTCGAAGCCCTGGGAGCATTCGGAAGGCTGTCAGAATCACTATCAATAAGGGAAAATCCTTGCTGTTTCCCTTGGCAGGCCCGAGAGGTGTAACCCTAGACCAGTTACCGGATCTAGGCCTCACATGCACCCCACTCACTTTCAGATATCTAGGAGTGGATATACATCACAACACTAAAGAGACGCACAAGGCTAACACACAGGTGGCCCTAGACAAAATAGGGAAGGCCATGCAGTTGGAGGACGCTACCGTTGGGGATGATAGGGAGGGGGGCTCTGTTGAAGATGACGTTGCTACCCCATCTCCTGTATTATTTCACTAACATTCCTTACAACATCCCTGGGTCGTTCTTTAAACTATTACATGCCATGGCAAGGGAGTTCCTGTGGGGAGGAGGGAGAAACAGGGAAGCACTGAACACACTACAAAATGGACTATGAATGGGGGGGGGCATCAGGCTCTCGGACTTCCAACAATATTATTTGGTGGGTCAACTTCAATTTGTGGTACAGTGGTTGGGCGAGGATACATCAATGAACTCAATACTTTTTCAAACAACGGTGCAGCGATAATACTTGAGGGAGCTTCGGTGGATAGACACAGCCTCAGCCAAAACACTCCCCAACATGGTCAAGCTGGGCCTGGCTCCATGGAAAAGTGTGGAAAATCCATGGCATAAGGGACCCCTGCCCCAGGCAAATCCCTCTTGCGTATTTAGTCGATGCCTGCATTGCAATTTTGTTAAGGTATAGAACACAGTGGGAAGATAAGGGAGTATTTGTGGCAAAATGGACACTGGGTGGACTTTCAGACCCTGGTAGAAGAGCAGGGCATCGACAGGGGCCAATTCATATTTTACAACAACATGGTCCAACCGATAAGGAAGAGATGGGTGTAACGCTCACCCGACTCCCACGGGGGCGCTGGCCTGGTTCGCGCTGCTGTGACCTCCTCTAAGGTGATGCGCAGGGTTCGGAAGACGGACTGGACCGGGCCCCAGATCTGGCTTGTCTGACTCGCAGAAGTATCCTTCTTAGGGTCTGGAAGGACGAGCTCTCCATCCTGCTTCTGATGCAGGGGCGCGTTGGTATCCAGTTACGTCACTGGATTTTCGGATGGGTGAGAACCAAACTTGCTTGGCTTCCAGGTAAGTTTTTCTATAAGTGGTTCCCCTTGTGTCCATGCATTAATGTTCTAATGCTAATGTCTTTTTCCCCATAGGGGCCGGGGTACGGAATGCCGGGGAACAGGCACCGACCCGAGGTGAGCGGTGAAATCCTTGTGGAAATCAGGTAAGTCTTTAATGAGTGTTTTGGTAATGTCTTTTCATTCACTCATTAACGCTGATGTCTTTTTCCCCTTAGGGGCCGGGGTCCGAAAATGCCTGGATGCGGCGCGGACCCGAAATGAAAAGGGAATGACCCAACAGGTAAGTCTTGACATGGAGTTTTAGCTTCCCTTTTCCCTTCTTTCTCTCACCTTTGTTCTTGTCTTTTTCTCCCTAGGTGCGGGGGCGCGACTGCGAATCCGGATGGTCGCTGCTGAACATGGAGGCGCCCTGTAAAGGTGAGTAGAATGCGGCGCTGCAGCGATCGATGCGATGTGCTTTTAAAAATAAATGTCTTCCTTTTCAGGATTGTCGGCGAAATGTCTCTGGGATGCAGATTTAGCAGGTGAGGCCTTTTCCTTCTTCTGTTCTCTTGTTCCCTTCCTTTGCAGGTGATTCAGGATGCTGGCAGGTGTGGCAGAAGTCAAGATGCAGGAGCAGACACGGTGAGCGTCCAGCTGCTAGATGCAGAACAACGCGAAGCACGTGTGGCTGATCGGGTGTGGTTTAAATAGCCTTGGAAGAAGTTCCTAGAATGTGTCCTTCCTCCAATCAGGTATGTATCCTTCCCCGACCACGCCCGGGTGGTAAATGAGTCCCACAGGTAAAGTAGTTCCTTTCAGGCCCCAAGGAGGCTGGGGTTCTGCAGCATGGTCTGCATCAGGTAAGTGCACCCAAACACTTTCATAATGAGCCTGGCGTCTATGGCGCCAGGACTGACGTTTTCTATGAGCCTGGCGCCATAGGCGCCAGGACGCTGTCCAAAGGGCCCCTATAAGGGGTTGCTGGGACCTTCCCCGGGGACTTGATGTCCGCTTTCGGGGACGCAGGGCCTGAGCCGGCTCCCCGGGAGCAGGCATCGTGACAATGGGAGACCTTACTGGAGGCAGATGACGCAGGATGGGCACTAGATGCATGGTACGATGTCTCAGAGGGGGGACACACAGTGTCCAGACTTTACAAACAACTACTAGGTGCCAATAACATGAGAGAATTACAAGCACAAGCCAAATGGGAGGAAGAGATCCAGAAACGCTTCACAGATGAGGAATGGCGCTGTCACAGTGCTTGCCCCAGACATCAGGAGCAGACCAGCCTGCCCAGGGTACTGGCACCCATGGGGACCTTTAAGGACCCAAAGGATTGCCTAAGGACTTCCTGGACTCGGTCCTGGCGCCAGACTCATACTGCCCCTTCAGGCAAGGCAGGATACAAAATAAGAGAACCACGTGCAGACCAGTCTGAGGCAGGCTGAAGGGACTACTTTACCTGGGACTATTTCATAGGGTGTGGTTGGAGGGACTACTTTACCTGGGGACTACTTCTGGAAGGCTATTTAAACCATGCCCTCAGAACAGAACACGCTTCGCGTTATTCTACACTCCTGCAGCGTAACGCTCACTGTGCCTGCTAACTTCAGGTCAGTCTTCAGCCAGGCCCGTCCAAATTTTCACGAGCTACCTGCAAGGAAAGAAGAGTGGGGAGAAACTGAACAAGACTCTTACCTGATGCTCCATTTCGATCGCTCAAGAGTCTCCGCTTCTGCTGAGCTGAAAAGGAACACACCAGGTTAGCCGCGCAGACCACGTTAAAGACATTACAACGCTGCGCAACCCTAATACTTACCAGAAGGCAGCTCACCCTCGTGATCCATCGAAGCACCTTCACTCGATCGCCGCTCCGGAGCTGCTGCACCTGTCAGACACAGAGAAGGCATCAGGTTAGCTGCGCAACGGCGAAGTGCCTCATTGAAGACATTTAAATCTCACGCAGCGCTACTACTCACCTGAAGCCTGCATTTCCTTGCGGTCCCTCAGGACATCATCACGCGATCTCCACCCCGGAGCTACCGCACCTGCAGAATAGCAAAAGAACAGCAGGTTAGTTGCGCAGAACAATCCGTATGTTAAGAAATTATCGCATAACACTGATGTGGAAACTTACCTTGGAATTCAGCTCAACATTTCTGGGGAGGAGTCTGCTTCATTTTATGCACCAAGGGGAAACCTGCAAAGAGGTACAAGAGTGAACTTTTTACAACTTGAACTCTAAAGCAAGCCATAGCCATACCATTGGTATAAAGACTTACCCCATTGAGTCATAGTTGTCTGGAACTCTTCAGGATCAGTGAAGTAATTAGATCCTTGAACTGCTACGCACCCCTGCATACAGTCGCAGGATGGAGAGTACGCCATTCCTAACATTAAGGTGAGACATAGCAGAGGGCTACACAACACAAGGAGGCCACGGGAGGTGGGAGTCGGTCCTCCTCCTTACGGTTAGGTAACATTTTGTTTTAACATTTTAGGCAAATCTGCTTTTCGTGACGGAAGGGGCAAACAGGGGGGGCACGTGGAGCCATTCAGCATCGGACCGTCCAATTCCGTTCGGCGCCCCTGTGGAGACCAGGTGAGCGTAACAGGAGCAGGGCCCTCTGATATGCAAAGAAAGTCTCCAGGAATGCAAGGTTAAGACAGATGCAGCTCTATCTCATGCACAGAGAATATCTAATGCCTAAAGAATGTCGAACATGGGGAGTAGACAGACCAGGAGCTGCCTGTGCTGCGCAGCGGAGCTGGCGGATATGTTGCATGTGTTCTGGTCATGCCCGAGAATAACATACTTTTGGGGCACATCGAAGGGGGAATCCAAATGCAGGCATGGTCGCCAGCATCTTACCTGCTGGGCCTGTTCCCGAGAGGGGGTAAACGGAGAACACGCTTGGCAAAAATGAAAGACTTGACAATATTGGCGAAACACCACATAGCTATGGCGTGGAATACAAGCATGGGACCTTCGATAGAAAAGTGGTGGGCAGACCTACAAAAATGGGCACTAGCCGAAACATCAGTGTGGGCAAGGATGACGCAAAGGGAGAAGGCAAAAGTGGGGCTAAGGTATTGGCATGGAACACTCTTGTGCAGCACCTGTTCGTAAGCGGAGAAAGACAGCACAGGCGAGCCGGACGAGGATTAACTAGATGACAGAGGAAGCTCGGAGATCAGTAGATGAAACGAGTCAAGGGAGGGGGGCGGCCCAACCGCACCCGGGTGAAATAAACAGAGTAGCGCACAAACTTCATGGACAAAGTAAGAGTGGGCCTTGCCGTGAATCAAGCAGATAAGAAATAATGTGAACTCCAACTTGAATGTGCCAATAGATGAACAAGTTACTTTCTTACCTGGTAACGTTCTTTCGATGGGATAGTCCGACGACGTATTCCATATCTATGACAGGTAATGTCCACAGCTGTCCACAGTGTGCTGCTTCGGAAAATCTTTGGCGTCTGCATCCTGCGTCGATGACGTTGATGCGCCGTCCCCGAGGACCTCCTCCGATGGCCAACGTCACCCGATGTGATAAGTAGGCTGCACGACGCCCATAGCCTCAGTTATAGTTTTTTCCCAGAACGTGTGCCACCAGTCTTCTGCCAGTCAGACACACAAGGCCTTGCGGAACGCAAGCTGCAATCGCAAAAGAAATCTGCAGCGGGGAAGGCAGGGAGGGAGCGATATGGAATACGTCGTCGGACCATCCCATCGAAAGAACGTTACCAGGTAAGAAAATAACTTGTTCTTCGAGGGTATTGGGTCCTGCGACGTATTCCATATCTATGACAGACTCCCAAAGCAGTACCAAGCAAGGAGGTGCGAAAGAATTTAGAATACAAATTTAGCATGCCCAATCAAATTGCGGAATAGAGAACTGCCTTGCCAAAGGCCAGATCTTGCCCTCTGATGGAATCGTATGTACTGAAGCCCAGGTGGCTGCATCACAGATGTGACAAATAGGAACTCCCCTCTGCAGGGCAGTAGACGCAGCCACTCCCCTGGTAGAATGGGCCCGCAAGCCAGCTGGAGGATCCTTACCCGCCAAGCGGTAACACTCGGAGATAGCTAAAATAATCCAACGAGACAAAGTCTGTTTCGTCACAGCTTATCCCAAACGCTTTACAGCGTAACCAATGAAAAGTTGATCGTCCACTCTGACCCGGGACATGCGCGAAATATAAAAGCTCAATGCTCTCCTAGGATCAAGCCTATGGAGCCTCTCCTCTTCCTTACCAGGATGTGGAGGAGGATAGAACGCCGGAAGAACAACCTTCTGGCTCAAATGAAATTCCGAAACCACCTTCGGAAGAAAAGAAGGACAAACTCTAAGGACAACCCTGTCCTTATGAAACACAGTGAAGGGTGGCTTAACTGAAAGTGCCTGTAACTCACTCTGCGAGCGGAAGTAACCGCAACCAAAAACACAGTTTTCAGAGTTAACAGCCTCAAAGGGCAAGAATGTAAAGGCTCAAGCGGAGCACCCATAAGAAACTTAAGAACAAGGTTCAAATCCCAACCGGGCACCAGAAAAGGTGACGAGGGAACACATTAGTGAGCACTTTCAAAAACTGCAAAATTAAAGGAATCTTACAATAGGAACACTCTTCAGACGAGCGCTTAAATATGGACAGCGCCGCCAGGTAACCTTTAATGGTCCCCACTTGCAAGCCCCTGTGGGCCAAAGAAAGCAAAAAAGACAGAACCATGGGAATGTCACATTCAAAAGGATCCACATTCTTAACTCTGCACCAGTCGCAGAACTTTCTCCAACGGCAACGGTACAGAGACTTTGTTGCCGGCCGCCTGGCTGAGAGCAACACCTCCATCACGTCTTCAGGGAGGTCCCAATCCTTATACCTCAACCTTTCAGAAGCCAAGCGTGAAGGTTGAGGGATCTGACCTCTGGATGGAGAACCTGACCCCCCTCCCGTGAGAGCAGATCGTCTTGGTAGGGAAGACGACGTGGAGGGTGTTAGGCATAAAACTGTGCATTTCCCTTTGGGAACAATGCAAAAGATTTAGGACTACAGGTGTTAGCAGTAAACCCACTTGGTAGCAGTCTGTACCACCCTGATTTACCTGGTAGCTGTGGCTGAGCAGTCAGACTTCCCTCAAGAAGAGTTAGGCAGAATGCAAAGCATACACAATAGGCACTCAGACACAATAATACAAGCAGTAGGATCCTCCAGCGGTGGCAGTTGTTCCTGTCAGCGGGTGCAAGTCTCGTCGTCGTCCAGGGGAAGAGAAGATCTCGACTTGGAGGAAAGATGAAGGTCGTTGCACTGCCAGTGAAGAAACCAGCCGCGGGGTTTTCCGGTTAAAGGTATTACCCTTTATTTTGCGGTCGTGGTAAAACGTGGTATTCCGGTTGCCGGGGTGCTTGGCACAGGCAAGGCGGCTACGAGATACGTCGGGAAGGCGAAAAGACGGTGAAACTGGTTATCCCCACCAGTCAAAGGAAGAAGAATCTCCGGCGGGAGATCTCCTCTGTCGTTGGGAAAAGTGGTGAGACGGTCCAGCAGGGCTCCACTGGTGGTGTCGTCGTGGCAGGTCGGCTCAGCTTCTCCCTCGTCGGATTCTTAGGTCCTGTGGCGACTTCTGAAGTTCTAGTCCCCAAAGCCCTGCTTTTATGCAGAAAACCCCCATTCACTCAGCCTAGCTGTCACTCAAACATGCTAAGTGGAGAGCCGGCCGGCTCACCACTTGGGCCAATCAGGTCGGAGGGCGACTTTCCCCCTCCGCCCATCCTAAGTACCCCAGACAGAGTGGCACCACTTTGGAGGGCTTCTGTGGAGAAGCCCGCCAAAAAGTGGAACAAAGGGCTCGACTTGGGATGGAGTCACAGAAGAGAACACAAACGCCATTTTAGAACCGAGTTTTGGCAAAAAATACCAACCGGAGAATTAATAATAATTAAATAAACCGGCGGTATGTTCGAGGCGATCGTAATTAAATAAATAAAGATAGTAGCCTCGAACAATGGGAAAATCCCATAGAGAAATATTTGCGGTTGAATATAAAAAGTAGTATCCACTGCCACCAGCCAAATCTCGATCAGGGGGGGACGGAGACGTGCCCCCTCGACTAACAGACCCCGGGGCAATTGAATTGCCCCAGCCAGTACATCCACAATATGATGGTTTGTACTGGTTCTGTTCAGAATTTAAGACTAGTAAAGTCAATGGTGACTTTACATGCCCTGGGAGACAGTAGTCAGTCCCAGGGTATGGAGTCTATACTGGGGGGTCACTATGACACCCCTGTGTTACTGCACTAAGGGTGCTGTGTAACACACATCACAAATACACATGACGCCCTATGGAGTAAAAGACCCCATAGCCCATTAAACACATCTAGAGTCAAAGAAACACACTCAAATCATGCCCAAGAGTGAGGGTAAAAGAGTCTCACTCTTGGCAGGAGAAAAAAATAAACCCCAAAAATCCAGCAAAGCTGCTGGGGGACTCACTAGGTTAGGAAATTCAGCCTAAACAGAGAATTCTCCCTAACAGAGGGCAGATGGACAAGTCAATAAGGTCCGGGTACCACGTCCTCCAGGCCCACGCCGGAGCAATGAGGATCATCCGGGAACCGAACCTCCGTAACCTCCGCAGTACTTGCGGGATGACGGGGACTGGCGGAAACGCGTACAGCAGTGGGAATGACCACTCCACCACGAACGCGTCTCCTAAGGCTCCTTTTGGAGGAAATTCCCGCGAGCAAAACCTTTCGCACTTCCGGTTGACACTGGAGGCGAAGAGATCCACTTGAGGGGTCCCCCAAAGGGTGAAGATCTCCAGGAGACTCTCCTGAGCCAGCTCCCACTCGTGAGAGATCGTGCTCTGCCTGCTCAGAGCGTCCGCCGTCTCGTTGTCGTCTCCGGCCAGATGAACAGCTGAGACCGAAACTTCCTGCTGGATGGCCCAGAACTTGAGCTGCATCGCCTCCCTGCACAGCGGAAGTGACCCTGCCCCCCCCCTTTTTGTTGAGGTAGTGCATGGCCACTGTGTTGTCCGTTAGAATCAGGACACTCTTTGCACGCACAGTCGGCAGAAAAGCCTTCAGGGTTAGCCTGACGGCCCTCAGCTCCGACAGATTGATATGGAGTCTGGACTCCGACAGAGACCAACGACCGCTGACTGTCAACTCGTTGGCATGAGCTCCCCATCCCGTGAGGGAAGCGTCCGTCACGATCATCACCTCCGGCCAGGGCAGCCAAAATGGGGCCCCCTTCATCAGATTGCCTTCGACGGCCCACCACAGAAGGTCCTGGGCTACCCAGGGCGGCACCTGAACAGGGTCCGACAGCCTGCCGGAGGACTGAGACCACTGGAGCTTGAGTGCCCACTGCAAAGATCTCATCCGCAGACGAGCCTCTGGCACCAGAAGAATGCAGGATGTCATGAGGCCGAGCAGTCTCAAGAACTCGGACGCTGGGAGATCCTGGGCAAATTGAAACTTATTCACCATCTGCTGAATGTGAAGAGCCCTCACCTGGGGAGGAAAACACTGCCCCAGGGACGTGTCGAGCACTGCTCCGATGTACTGGAGCCGCTGCGTTGGTGTCAAATGTGACTTTTTTTTAAATTGAGGGAGAAGCCCAGCCTGTGAAGGGAGTGGCAGGTGACGGACAGATGATCCAGGACTTGCTCGGGAGAGCTCCCCCTGATTAACCAATCATCCAGGTAGGGGTAGACTTGAATCCCCCCTTTCCTGAGATGCGCTGCCACCACCACCATGAGCTTGGTGAAAACCCTCGGGCGGAGGTCAATCCGAACGGCAGTACCCGAAACTGAAAGTGCGAGTCGCCAACCGCGAACCTCAGGTACTTCTTGTGCCTGGGATGAATCGGCACATGGAAGTAAGCATCCTTGAGGTCGAGAGACACCAACCAGTCCTGAAGTTGAAGGGCCTGGAGGACTTGAGAAAGAGTCACCATCTTGAACTTGTCCTTCCTGAGGAGTTTGTTCAAACCGAGCAAGTCCATGATGGGTCTCAATCCCCAGTCTTTCTTCGAAATCAAAAAATAAGGGGAATACCATCCTTGTTCCTCTCCGCTACAGGCACCAGTTCTATGGCGCCTTTCTCCAGCAGGGCTTGAATTTCCGGCGCAAGGAGCGGATCCGGACTCTTCAAAGAGAGGTTCCCTGGTGGATTGTCGTGAGGCCTCTGCCGAAAAGGAAGACAGTAGCCGTGGGTTATGATCTCCAGAACCCACACATCCGAAGTAATGGCTTGCCACTCTACAAGATGCTGCGCCAGCCTTCCCCCAACCAGCGAACCATGGGACCTGGCCTCATGACTGAGTGGTAGCGGCTGCGGCGTTGCCTGAGGGCAAAGAGGCAACTGCCCGAGCGGCTTTGGTACCTCGAGCACCTTTGTTTCCAACTCTGGCACTCTTACGATGGCCTCTTTAACTGCTAGCTCCCCTCGCTTTACTGAAGGACGAGTAATAGCGAAAGGAACCTCCCCTCCATTGCTGACCCCTAAGACGAAAAGGCGGAGGTTGGCGAACTGCAGCACCCAACGACTTCGCTGCAGCTTTGGAGGTCTGCAACCTCTCAAGGCTCTCGTCAGCCTTGCTGCCAAAAAGGTGTTCACCGTCAAAGGGCATGTTGAGGAGCCGGGACTGTACATCAGGAGCGAACCCAGACTTCCGCAACCACGCAAACCTGCGCATTACGGTGCTCGCCACCATGGACCGGCTGACACAATCTGCCAAGTCCAAACCCGACTGAACGGCCTCACACATGGCATCCTTGCCATCCTGAACCATAGCAAGGAAACCATCCCGTTTGTCCCCTTCGGGAATATGTTCAGCCGCTAATGCAACACAGTTCCACAGAGTGTGTGTGTGAAACGAGACAAGGCACATATGGAGTTGGCTGCCTGAAGCGTCATACCCCCTGAAGAAAACACTTTCTTCGCCCAGCCGTCAAAACGTTTGTCGTCCCTATCCGGAGGGATGGTAGGATACGACGCCTGCTTTGCCGGGGCCGTAGCCGCCTGCACCACCAAATTCTCCGGAGTGGGGTGCCTAGACAAGTAGCAGGGGTCACTACTGGCTGGACGGTATTTTCGCGACAAAGACTTGTCCACTGCCGGGAGACTCTCCGGAGCAGTCCAAGCCGCCGCCACCCTTCTCTGCAGAGCCATATGAAACGGCAAAACCGGGTCAGTGGGGGGACCAAGATCAAGGATGTCCGTGAGATCATCCTGAACGAACTCCCCTGGGGGAGCAGACCAACCCAAGTACTCGGTGACCCGAGACATAAGGCGCCGATATGAAGAATCGGCATGAGTGCCAGTCTCCGGCCTACAAAACTCCACCTCCGGAGAGGAGTCCAGTCCACTGGCATCATGCAGCAACTGCCTCAGGTCATCAAACTGGCTATGGCCCGAGATAAGCTCATCCGGAACCGTAACCAGAACCAAGCCGTCATCAGAGCCTTCATCACCCTCTGAAATGTACTCCAGGCGGGGAGAGGAAGACCCATGGGGACCAAAGCAGTGCCTGACCTTAGCCAGAGCCTTCCTAGGGGCAAATCCCGTGCCACAGGGCCCCTCCGACACCACCGCCTCGAAAGACGTCAAGGGCGCCGAACGAGTCAGCACTGGCGTCGACAGAAAAGGCGTCGACATCAGCTGCAGCGCCGCCAGCATCGGCGGCGTAGACAAAGGCCTTGAAGCTGGAGCTCCGAGCGTGCCTCTCGACGACCTAGGCGCTGACGGCGTCGACGACCCCCTCAGAGGCGGAGCCTCGAGAGAAATCGTCGACGACCTCGGCGCCACAGGCGTCGACGTCTTCTTCGAAGACGGCACAGGATCACGCGGTCTCGATCGCGTCGAGGACCGGGACCTGGAACGGGCATGGCGAGAACGGCTACCCTTGTCCGAGCGGGACCTCTCCCGCGAGCCGTGTCGACCACCGGAGCCCAAAGGCATACGAGCGGTGTCTCTCGACCGGTGCCGACCGACCCCACTCGGAGGCGCGGACGGACCGGTGCCCTGCGATTCAAGAATCGCTAGCATCTGCTTCCCGAAGGAAGCCCATTCCTCCGGTGTCGCTTGCATGGAGGGATAAGCGACACGCCGACGGGCGGAGTCCTCGGAAGAGGACGGGGAAGGCGACCGATGCCAGCGCTTCCAGGAATGCCTCGAAGAGGCGGAGGAGTGGCGAGACCGACTCCTGCAAGGAGACCCACTGGACTTCCGACGATGACGCGGAGAGTCGCCCCTCGAGTCATCCGTCGAAAGTCCCGCAGACCTCGACTTCCGGGGCTTAGACACCCGGCCTACCGACAGCTTCTCCGGCAAGGCCTTTGCCGTGAGCGACTGGCAGTCGACACAGTCGTCCGTATCGTGGGCCTCCCCGAGGCACCAGACGCAGGCGTCGTGCGAGTCCGTGACCGACATCTTGGACCCACAGTCCCCGCACTTCTTGAAGACCGGACGCGGGGTAGACATCGCCACGAACAGGTCTTCACAAAAAACCGAACAGGTTCAACGAACCGAGAATTGAAAACAACAAACTCCAAAGAGTCGAGGCGTACCGAGATTCACGAAGCGAACACGTTCGTGGCAAAAACGGAACTGAGGCTATGGGCGTCGTGCGTCCTACTTATCACATCGGGTGACGTCGGCCGTCGGAGGAGGTCCTCGGGGACGCTGCATCGACGTCATCGACGCAGGACGCAGACGCCAAAGATTTTCCGAAGCAGCACAGCTGTGGACATTACCTGTCATAGATATGGAATACGTCGGAGGACCCAATCCCCTCGAAATGTGATGTGTGTTGTTAAAAGTTATTTGTTAGGTTTTGTGTAGGAAATGCAAATAAAAAGGTTTAAACTAAAAAAGAAAAGGTTGTTGATCTAGAAATCTATGTAAACAGGCCTACACCCTATTTGATCATAATGCAAACAAAATGGCAAAACATAATTTATTTCTATTATTTGCTCTATCACTGTGTATTTTGAGCATTTGTATTTATTTTGTAGGTTGGACCAGACACTTCTACCAGAAGTGCGGTACATACAATTTTATAAAACAAACAGGGAAGTCCTTTATCAAGTTGCCTTCACACAGTATGACATGCATTACTCACTGTAATAGCATTTCTGATGATTGTATCTGCTTAGATTCACATGCTCTGCATATAGTCCAACATCTAGTGGTAATTGCAGTGTACTGCATATTTCTTTCGAGGATCTAAAGAGGACGTCGACATGGGTGTGCTTGTAACACTATCCCTAACGTGATACCAAAATCCCTCGCGCCTCGAGGTCCCTCCAATTTTTTTTTCTGCCATGAGGGAGCCTATGACTATCGTGAGCGAGTACAGAAAGAGAAAGGTGTAACATGTCTATGTTCCTTCTAATACAAGAGGGGAGGAAGGGTGAGCACATGTGAATCTAAGCCGATACAATCATCAGAAATGCTATTACGGTGAGTAATGCATGTCTTCTGATGCTTGTTAATCTGGTTAGCATCACATGTTGTGCATAGACTAGCAAGCAGTACCCAGAGATGGTGGTGGGATGTATGAAGCAACCGTAGAAAAGGGATGTCTTAGTACCGCTTGTCCCACCTTGAAGTCAGTCCTAGAGTGTGTATCTAGGCAATAGTGTTGTGTAAAGGTGTGTACAGACCTCCAGGTTGCTTCTTTACAAATGGACCCCAGCGGAACATTTGCAATGAATGCTATGGAAGCCACAGTGCCCCAAGTAGAGTGTGCTTTAGGCTTGAAGGGCAGATCTCTCTTGGCAAGAGGGTAGCATAGTGTGAAGCAGTTTACGATCCACTTTGAGATGGTGGATTTAGAGACAAGGACCCCTTCTCTACCAGCTGCCACTGAAACGGAAAACTGGTTTGTGTTCCTTAGTGGTTTCGTTTTTTTCAGATAATATATCACTGCTCTCCTCACATCAAGTGTGTGGAGGCTTCTTTCTGCCACATTAGTGGGGTTCTGGAAAAAGGTGGGTAGTTCTGTTGATTGGTTCACATGGAACTTCGAAAGGAATTTAGGCGCAAGCCATGGGTGCGTGCGTAGAACCACAATATCCTTGTGAATCGTGACAAATGGGTCTTGTACTGAAAGGACCTGCAACTGAAAGGGCCTGCACTTCACCAACTCTCCTTATTGATGTGACTGCCACCAGGAAGGCGGTCTTGTGAGTACTTTTAAGACTAGCCTTATGCATAGGTTCAAAGGGAGCCATTAGTCTCGTCAGTACCACATTTAGGTCTCATCCGGGAGCTGGGTTTGATATAGGGGAATGAAGTCTTTTAACCACTTCCATAAAAGACTTGATCACTGGAATTTTCCACCACAAAACCTTTTTCTGGGATGTAGTGCAAGCTGAAAGTGCAGCTAAGTGGACTTTCAGGGAATTGAAAACCAGACGAGAGTCTGGTAGGCGAGTCGGGTACAGGACAATATGTGTTGGAGAGCAGTCAAAGGGATTGATGCTCTTGGAATTGCACCAGATGACGGAGCATTTCCATTTGTTGGAGTAGCAATGTCTGGTGTTCGGCTTTCTTGCTTCTCTAAGTATGTCCATGCATCTTTGGGGAAGTTGGAGGTGTCCAAACTCTATGACCTCAGAAGCCAGGCTGCTAAATGGAGTTTACGGGAATGGATGGAGTGTCTCCCCCCCTGTTCTGTGACAGCATGTTGTACGGGCATGGCAGCTTCCTCGCAGGTGAGACTGACAATGCCATTAGATGAGAGAACCAGGGTTGGCAGGCCCAAATCGGGGCAACCAGAGACAGTGTAACTGGTTCCTGGTGCATCTTGTGCACCATCTTGTTGAGCCGGGGAGTCTGGGGGGGGCATACACAAATTTATAAGAGACTGTTCCCCTTGCAGCAGTTCTGAGGGTACCTGGAGGCGTAATCTGGGCATTGTGCATTCTCCCCAGAGTTGCGAACAAGTCGATCTCTGGGAAGCCCCAGTCTGCAAAGACGTGAGAACAATATCTTTGTGCAAACGCCACTCGTACTCTACGGGTAGTGGGAAGTCTCTGCTTTGCACATCAGCCAGATGATGGCGTTCCCTGGAACATGTTGCGACGGGCAGAACATCTTGTGTTCGAGAGCCCATTTCCATATGTTCTGAGACAGTTTTGATAGCTCTGGAAAGTGCAGGCCCCTTGCTTGTTCAGGCAATACATGGCTGTGGTGCAGGACTAGGACTGTCTTTCCCTGTAGGTGTGTTTGAAAAGCCTTCAGGGACTTGAACACTGCCAGCAATTTTAACAGGTTTATGTGGTTAGATGCTACCGCTGGGGACCAAACGCTATGTAGCGTATGACGGAGGTGAGGCCCCGAAACCTTGTCAGAGATGCGTCCGTGGTGAGAATGGCTTTTAATGCGGTGGTGAAGGTTTTCCCGTGCAAGAGGTTTTCCCTTGACCACCACTGCAGAGATTGAACAAGGGCTGCCGAGACAACCACTAGATCGTCCCATTGTCCGGCGGAATAAAACCATTTTTTCTTCTTTGCTTCACTGCCTGTCTTGTGGCCAAGACATACACAGGATCACCTAAAACTAGAAGAAAGTTCCCCAAATTGTTTTCTCGAACGACACATACTTCGATTGCACCTCCACAACCATCTTTCTTCTACCATTGGTTCGAGAGCCACTCTTGCATGGGATGCAGGCGCAAACGTGAGTTTGGGACGAGGTAAATGCAGGAGGCCATCATCCCTAACAGTCGCATGGCTTTGCGTACTGTCACCTCGCAGTTGGCTACATAGTGAGGGATCTGGAACAGCATGTTTTGAACCCTCTCATTGGAGGGGAAGACAAAGCCGTCTTTGGTCCAAATTAGAGGCCCCAGAAATTGCTCGACTTGGCTAGGGTCTAGCCTTTACTTTTTCCCGTTGATCGAGAATCCCAGACTGAAGAGGATCTACTGTCTTCTGGGTATTTGATAGGCATGTTTCCATAAAAATCCCCTGTTATTAGCCAATCTTCGAGGTAAGGATAGACTGGAATGGACTGCCTACGCAGGTGAGCCGTTACTACCGACAGTACCTTTGTAAGCACCCTTGGGGCTGAGGCAATGCCAAAGGGAAGGACCTTGAACTGATAGTGCTTCCTCCAAAATGAATCTTCAGTACTTTCTGTGCGCCGGCAACACTGAAATATGAAAGTATGCATCTTTCATATCCAATGTGTCCATGTAATCCCCCTGTATTAACAGGGGGATGACTGCCTGCAACCTTGTCCTTCTGAACTTTTGTGGTTTGACAAATGTGTTTGCTGGGCGCAAGTCTAGCGCAGGGCTCATGGTGAGATTCTTTTTGGGTACAAGGACGTACACTGAATAAATACCCTTTTTTACCTGATGAATGGGGACAACTTCTATGGCACCCTTTCCTTGAAGGATCTGCACCTCTTCCAGCAGAATCTGCAGGTGTGCTGGCGATAGGCGTCTGGATGCTGGTATTGAAGTGGCCGATGGAACTCGATACAGTAACCGTGGGCTATGGTCTTGAGCACCCACTGGTCTGAAGTGACCACCTCCCATGCGTGAAGAAAAGATGTTAAATGTCCCCCAACCGGGGAGGCATAAGAGGAGACCCGGACTGGCAAGTCATTTCTGAGCAGAGGGCGGGAAGCCTCTAGGGGTGGAGTTCCTACCTCTAGCTTTGCCTCTTTGCCGACCCCTCTTGTTGGTGTTGGTATTGACTGGTGGCAGCGGCGCCTTGTCCGGTGCACCATGGCGTACCCCCTGTTCCATATTGGTTATGTGGGGAAGGGGAAAAAAAAAAATTGTCCCCGAAAGGAGCAACGAGAGTTACCTCCATGCTGTTGGTAAGGGAGAGCAGTAATTTAATTAAGGGACGAGAGTCTTGTGCTCTTTTTTTGCTGGTTCTAGGGCTTCGTCCACAGATTTTCAACACAAATTTGAATCTGCCACTGGTTTCTTTATAAGTGGGGCCTGGGTTTCCGGTTTGAACCATGCGTTTTTGACCTAGGCGTGCCTTTTAAGAAGAGTACCCTGGGGCACGGTCCGCCCCGCCGTCTCAGCTGCATCTTACGTGTTTTTTTAGGATGTTATGGTGACCGGTTTCCCTTTCGAAACAACTGCCAGCAGGCGTGATCGTACCAGTTCTTGGACTTCCTGGAGACCCTCCTGAAGTAAATTCCACTGCACATCAGTATAGCTTGCAAGAAGTGTAGTGTTATTAGCAATCCAGGTGGAATATGCAGCTGATGGGGTGATGCGTTTGCCGAGGGGATACAGCTTTTTACAGTCCTTGTCGGGGGCTGTTCCGAAGTAGACCATGGCACCCCGGCCCTCTTCCTGATAGTAGTAACTACTAGGGAGTCTGGAGTGGCATGCCCCCGGATGTACAACAGGTTTGAAGGGAAGGGGCAGAACAGTTTTTCGACCTGGGGGTTGCCGGCCCTTGTAAGTGAAGGGGACAGTAAAGAAGATGCGATGCGCTTCTTGACGGAGTTCAGCAGGGGGATTTCTGGATTTGCGGGTGGTTTTTCCTTTAGGATGTCCTCCACAAAGTCAGTATCTTGTACAGTCTCCAGAGTGGCAATCTGGAAATGTTCTGCAGCCTTCTTCAGGATTGCATTAAATGCCATTTGATAATCAATGGATGAAGCTTGTCTCGGTAGAGGCGAGGGGGGGGGATCAAGCCAAATTGAGTCTGGTTCAGGTGTTGGGGTGGGCGAGAGCCAAGGGTTTTTCTCTGCAGGCTGATCTTGGCCCCAATCTGGACATGGGTCAGGTGAATCCTGCCCAAAAGGATTGTCTTGTTGGTCATAAGGATCCTTATAGACCTCTTCATGTTCCAAGTATTCAAAAACCTCTTCCTGTGGTGTCTGGCTGGAGAGTTTTTTTTACCTTTTGAAAGCTAGGGCAGGAATCCTCTTCCCTAGGTCGCTTAGGATTAAAAAATTTGTCAGAGAAGTCTACGAATTTAGACAACTTGTTCATACAGCTCTCAAACCTTATTCTGGTCCATGGAGGTGCAACGGAGGGGTCAGGAGGAGGCAAAGGCTCTCCAGGAGAAAAGGGATCTCTAGAGGGGGTGGCCTTGTCAGACAGAGTTTTGGAGAGGTGCTGGGACCCATCTGAATACTCCTCGCGACGAGAGGATGTAGTCTTTGGCTTATTCGCCACCAAAATAATGTTAGCAAGACTCTCACGTAGCTATGGCGGGTTCGGGAGCAATATCGACGCGCCTGTATGCGTCGTCTTGTATCCGGCACCGCCAAAACCTCTGTGGCAGACGCGCTCTTAGACTGTGCATCGGCACTCTTGTTTTTTTAGTAGAGACGCCCTTATGTGTTGAATGTGCGGACGCATGCCGAGATGTCGTATGCGGGGAGGGCGGCCGGTCCAGATGATCGGAAGGTGCCACCAAGGTTTGACGAGCCCTTTGGCGTCTGTTGCTTCAGCGAAGTATCCGTCAAGGGAGCAAGTGGGGGTGTGTTTATTCCTCTGTGGTGTGGGTGTGCCCCCGTTGCAGTGATGTATTCTCCCCATAGCAGTACCGGCGGCCGGCCTGACGGTGCAGGGACGGGCAACTGGGAACCTGAGGGTTCTGCGGGTAAGTCTACGGCCTCCAAATTGGAGCCATGGTAGCTTGAATCCTCATCACTCGAGGCACCTGTGCCGACGGTGAACCACCCTCGGCCTACTGCATGGTGTAGGCCACCCAGCAGTTCGTCTGCCGGTCTTGTATCGTCTTTGGATAAAAAAGTTGGCAAGACTTGCAGGATCGCTCATCGTGATCACAAGGCAGACACTTGTTACACTTTCGGTGAGTGTCCTACCAAAGGTACTTTCTGTTACAGGACGGACAGAACTTAAAGGGAGTCCTCTCCACAGTAGAGGTAAAGGGCTGCAGCCAGACAATAAGGGAAGAGAGGGGACAAGGAAATGCATGCTTAAAGAATCAAACCCATTCCCCCTACTGTATAGACCTGACCGGCGGGACGAGGCCATGTGGTCGACAGCATGACGGAAGCTCCAGTCACTGAAAGTCATAGACGTCTCTGGCGTAGGGGTTCACAGTAGCCGTTGAGGAAGAAGGTCGAAGACTAAACTATCAATAGTCAAAGAAGTTATTTGTTTTCACGTTATGTCTCTTATGAGCTCTGCATATGGCGACCAGCTAGCTGGGTGGAAAAAAACAATCGGAGGGACCTCGACGCGTGAGGGTTCTTGGGTACACTAGACGTCATGATAGAGATAGTTTTGCAAGCACACCCATGTCGACGTCCCCGTTCGATCCTCGAAAGAAAGATGCAATATTCCACGATTACCACTAGATGTCGAACTATATGCACAGCATGTGATTCTAAGCAGATTAACAAGCATCAGAACAGTGATTACATTTGCAAATTCCGATTTGGTTAGTGAAGAGGTGGTGGGTTAGTACGCAGAGTGCAGATGACAGGGAGACATACATAGATAAATCTACATTTAAGCAGTGGGCCAATATTTTCATAAACCGCAATATTCAATTACTGTTGATTTAACAACCAGGTAGGACAAGCAGGGTGGTTATTGACGAGGTAGTGAAGAGGCAGAGGAATTAGCTTTATTAGCCAGCAGATGACACTTGGAGTTAGAATAACCTTGCCATTGAAGTACAGGTGCTCAAGGGGGTGGGGTTTAGAGAGCACTGCAAGTGTGTGGGAATGCTAGAATCAAGAAGGAACAGAAAAGGAAGGCGAACAGCACATAGGATCCATAAAGGAGAATAGAGGGATGCAATTAGCGAAGTAGAGAGTGGTTACACTGTGGGTACATTTGAAGACGAGCAGTGAAAACTTCGGGTGAGATTTTGAAGTGAGAGCCACCCGACTTGGTGGTGGTACGCCGAAGCCGGCAGGGAGCTATTTAAGAAGGTTCATTTTGGCAAGGTTGAGTATTTTATTGAGAGGAGTGGAGGGGGGAGGCTAAGAAGCAGGCTGGAGCAATAGTCCATTTCTGCTGGGAAGCAAGATGGCAATTGAAATGCTGGGAGATAGGCAAATCATCATCATATTTACAAGGTTGATCCTGGCTACAATGGCAATAATTAATTAATGGATTTTTTGTATGCTGTGAAAGATGCCCCCCAAAGTTGTGGGCCTGGGGTGATTGAGTAAGGTGGTTGGGAGGATAGTAGATATGGGATGAGGTACTACGGTTAGCCTTGGAGGATGGGAGTAAGAGGACTTCATTCTTAAAGTAGTTTAAACTGAGGCTGCGTGTGACGGATGTGAAAGGCGCAACTGGTGATGCTCTCGGAGATGTGAGGGGCTCAAGGAGGTGAAGGAGAAGAGTATCATCAGTAAAAGGGGGGTAATGGAAGCAAATGACAAGATGGTGTATTGTTAAGAGAAGTGGGCCTAGGGCTCATTCTTGGGCAGCACCCACATCAAGTGGTTGGGGGGAGATGGTGTTAAGAGTTTCAAGAGATGGAGCAATCAAATAGAAAAGCCACAGATTCAAGTGTAGTGTCTTTGAAGCCAAGGGATAGGAGAGTTTGAAAGAGGTAGGCATGACACTGCTGAAGGCAGGAGAGATAGTAGAATTGGGATAGAGGAGAGAGACCTGCGATGAGGACCGGAAAGGAAGTCTGAAACAAGGGCGAGGGTATTTTCTCCAGAGTGATTGATACAGGAACCAATTGAAGGAGTGGAACAGTACAAGCTCAAGTTGTAGTTGAGAAAGGGGTTAAAGACAACCCGCTAACATTTTGGAGGGGTGAGGTCAAAATATAGGTTTTGTAGAAAGAGGGACTGTGGTGGGGGGGGGAAATCAGATTGTAGCAGGCTGGGAATATACAAATTGAGAGAGCGACTGAAGGAGGACATATAACATCAAGTAAGAAGAGAAAGTTCTTTGACACTGGCATGCAAAAGAGTCAACACAAACACAAGATGGGTTGGTATAGCAAAGGATCAGCGTCAGCTCAGCAAGGAAGTCTTGAGAGAAGCGATATAGAGAAGAGTGTCAGGGAGAATAGGTGAGGAGCGAGGCATAGAAGGGTGTACAATTTTCCCAAAATGTGGTGATTTAGTGGAGAAGTAGAATGTCAAATTATCAGGGGGGTGGGGAGGAGAATATGGACTGAAGTTTATGAATGGCAAGCATGGCCTTTAGGGTCACGGACAGTTTGCAATTGGCAAAAGGATCCAAAAGGATACAAAATCAATGTAGTCTGAGGATTTTGCAAGAGCAGTGGTGAGAGCAATGAGAGGCCTTGTAAGCAGTAAGTGAAGGGAACCAAAATGTACAAGATTTTACATGTTAGTCTTTAGATGCTAGTGGGATACATGGTTGAGAGTGGGGGCAGAAAGGGTTTCAGGTGGATATGGATAGTAAAATGGGCTAGCTTTTCAGGATGATTCTGCAAAAACACCTTAGCGGTTCTGCCACTACTTCAAAACTTTTAACCACACCACAGTACTTCAAGGATTTCCACCTAGTACACTCACCTGCCAGGTATACTACTACAAGATCCTCTTCCCTGGTGTAGGACAAAATTAAACTCACAAAAAGTACTTCTGTGGTCATATTTTGCATCCAACTAGTTAGCAATGTCTTTTGCTTCCCAGCATCAAGTTTAACTACTTCTTCAGGGAAAATAATAAACACATTGGTGCTGTTTGTTACACACTTGTGATTGCCACACACAATGCAGGTTATGCTCCACTCCTGCTGAATATCTTCTGTCAGAAGGACAGCCATCCTGCCACTTTTGTTTCCCACTCTCCGCATTAACCAAATGCTGACAATGGTTTTTTCTCACTCTTACACTTCTTGGCAATGTGGGTTTAAGTCAGTTCTTCGTGGGGCCTTCTTTACTTCTGAACAATAAGATTTACAAACACTTAATTATTTTTTTTTATAAGCTTTATTTCATTTTGGGTCATCTGGCACTTCAGAGTGATAAAATAAATGCAAAGACAAACGGTTCTGTGACAATTTTCTTAAATCCTGTGCACCCTTCCCACCAATCCCTCCCACCCATTGCAACAGAACAAAAAAAGAAAAAACGACAGTTACAGAGGACACCAAGTCTCGCTCTTTTTAGTTCCAGTCATTAGCCCACAGCAAGACATTAACAGGTCCAACTCCCCATTGCAATTCAGAGCCAACGCATCTAGGGCCAACTCTCCAGCCCTCATGTTGTTTCTGCACTCCCTTCTACCCAGGGTCAAAGGCTCCCACCTCTGCGCACCCGGATATTTCTTAACCCACTGTTCATTTCACATAAGACTGGGAAGGAATAGGTGGGTTTCTCTATCTGACATGCTGAAGGAACCTGGACCAGGTCCGCATATATTTAGCAATGGAGTTTGTCAGGAGCGCCATAATCCTCACCATGGCCAAATCTCACAATTCTTGGTCCACTTGCAGGCCAAGGGGGGACCCTCCCAGGTTTTCCAATATCGGGTCCTAGTGATCTACAGCACCAGGAGTAGCTGAGATATCAGTGAAGCTCAGGGTCCCGTGAGCGGATAGGAACCATCCTTCGGTGTGTCTCGCAGTAAGACCACCAGGGGATCGAGGGGAAGATGGGCCCCGGTTATTTAGTTCATTTGCACCAAGACCTCCTTCCAGAATATAGTCCCGACTGGGCAGGACCATCACATGTGTAACATACTACCCACCTCCCTGCACCCGTGCCAACACCGATCCGACAGCTCTGGAGATATGTGATGGAGTCTCGTTGGGGTGAGGTACAACCTATAGCAGAGTTTTATTGCCCCCTCCTTTGCCCGCGTGCACCTCGAGCTATTACGTGTTCGCCAGCAGATCTTAGCCCATGAGTCCTATGGGTACACCCGCCCTAGCTCTTGTTCCCACTTTATCATACAAGGATGTTTACTCCCACCCTCCGGGTTCCCCAGAAGCCTATATAAAAGAGGAATAGGCCACAATTACTGTATCCAAATTACTGACCCCACCAAAAGACCTAAAACACATACCACAGAAAGTTCGAACTTTTTGTGGTATTGGGTCTTTTGGTGGGGTCAGTAAAAAAAAAGAAACACTATGGCGGCGGGGGGGGGGGAGGGTGTCCCCCGCAACATCCCGCTCCCTATACTATATAGTATAGAGCACAGGGTTGCGGGGGGACACTCCCGCAGCTCACCCGATCAAAAGTTAAAACATTTTTAAATAGGAAAAAGGACCCTGCAGCGCTGGTTCCTGATCACGGAAGTGAAAGGGAACCGGCGCCGCAGGGACACAGCGCGTCGGAAGGAAAGGTAAGTATGGGGGTGGGGTGGGGGTGGGAGTTTGCGCACATCGGGATTGTTCGGGGGAGAAATGACCGAAGATTATTTAGAACAAATAATCTTCGGTCATTTCTCCCTCAAATATTTCCGTTGCAGACAAATCACACAGATTCATAAAAGACCTTCACAGAGCTCCTACTGTCTAAGGCTGAGAGTTCAATCCATTTGGGTGCGTGGGTGGCTCCCCCTTGACGGTCGGGTTGGTGATCCAGTTGCTGAGCTAGATATAAAATCATTCGGTCTCGAGCAACTTTATGTTTGGCCTTGCAATCGCAAAAGTCAGAAGTTCCCTCTCCTGAAATAGATCCCAGAGTTTCAGTGGGGACTGGAGTCCCTCTCCCAGTTTGCAGAAGCCCCCCTACCGACCCCAGGAGAAAAGTCTGGGTTACGCGTGACAGATGTGAGCGGGCCCATCCCCTTTGTTATCCCCAAAACCCAGCACGCCTTGTCCCAGTGCCTCAGGGCGACTACGGTTGAGGTCAAGATCTCTCCTCCACACCCCCTGGCCTCCACCGACAGGAATGTGAGCTCATGCAATGGAGTTGACAGGCCTGTTGAGTAGGTCCCTCGGGCGTCTTCCTCCCCCCCCAAATGAAATTGATTATGTCCCCCTGGAGCACCTCCAGAACCCTCGCCCGCACCTTTAGGGGGAGCTTCATAAACACATAAGAGCTTCAGGAGCAAGGTCATTTTTACTGCTAAGATCCGGCATAGCATGCGATTTCTTGGTGACCCCAATGCGCCAGTTGGTCTTGGCCATCCTTTTATCAGGTTTGGGAGATTGGCGCCTGCCAGCAAGTCGAAATCAGCAGTGATTGAGAGACCCAGGTACAGCAGCCTATCTGGCACCCAGCAGTAGCCAAAGTCCACTTCAAGCCTGTTCAAAGTTTGACAGGATTATGAGACATTCAGGCCCAAGCCAGATACCTCACCAAATTCGTCTAGGGTCTTTGTTAGTTCAGGCAGCGACCTCAGGGGGTATGTGTCTCCCTGGAGAGTCATACCAGGGATTCACGGGTTGCGCCGGATGTGCTGGGCCAGTGGCTCCATCGACCAGGGCAAAGTTAATGGCCGAGATCTGAGGAACACCGCACTGAAGCAAGTGAGAAGAAGAACAAAAAGGAGGAAGTGACAGGCATCGACTCCTGTCAGACAAGACGAGAACCAGGCCAGGACGGGTCCGGAGAGGCCATCTGCGGCCATGCGGGACAGTAGAATATGCGGGACAGTAGAATAGGGTGGTCTACCATATTGAATGCGGCAAAAAGATCAAGCAATATTAAAGCCTACACTGTCTACCATCATGGCGTAATCGTACAAAATGGAGACTAATGCACTCTTCATACCCCTCCCTGGACAGAAGCCTGACTGAAAAGGATTCAGAAAGCCAGAGGATTCAAGAAACGAGGAGAGAAGAGGGGACACCAAGACCCCAGGCACTTCATAGAGAAAGGAAGAAGAGAGATAGGTTGGTAGTTGGATAGCACTGCTGCATCCAAGGAGGGATTTTTTAATAAAAGGAATCACAGTAGCTTGTTTTAATTCCACCGGGATGTCACCTGGTTGACAAGAAAGATTAAAGGCCTTTGTGATCCAAGGGACAATAGCCAGTAAAATATCCTTGAGCACCCCCAGAGGAATGGGGAGAGAAGGGGAGGCGGATTTCAACTTGCTCACCTCACTAGCTATGTCCTCATCAGAATATTCCGGAAACTCAGACCAATAGGAGGCCGGGGCAGAGATGAAGGGAGCAGACAGAACGTGGGTAGGACTATGTACATCCGTACTAATAACCTCACGCATATGAATGATTTTAGAAATGAAGAAGTCAGAAAGTGAATCACACAGAGCTTGAGTAGGTACTATATGCGGCGAGAAATGCTCCCCAGAGGAGAAAGCCTTAACCACAGAAAACAGTTCTTTGGACTGATTCAAAGCCGATTCAATCTTTAAAGTGAAGAAAGCTCGTTTTGCAGACTTAATGGCTTTGTGATATTCCCCTGAGAGTTGTTTATACACTCATCTTTCCCTAAGAGAATAGTAAAATGTGCCACTTTCTTTCAGCTTGCCTGAGTTTTATATGACCATTTATAAGCCCTTCTGAGAACCAGGGAGCAGAAGAGCATCCTCTACTACGAATATGTGGTCTACCACCTTGATGCATCTCTCATGCTAGATGGGAATTACCAATAATGATCTCGGACCAAATAAGCGGACAGATTCAAAGAATATGGCAAAGTACTAATTTATTCTCAATTTAATAAAGCGGGGTAAAGCATCAGACTGATGCTACCACACACAAACTTGATTAAAGAGAGGTCTTACACCCCAATATGCGTCATCTATAACATCATCCATTGTGGCAAACCAAAAAACCTATTAGCAGGAGGGATTGGCTAGGGGAACATGTCTACTTATAGAATGTATAAGTATTAGCACTTCATTGGCTGCCTCTTATCTGCGACACACACCTCGAACTACCTCTAAATACATATAATACTGATTATAGTGGACAAAATAGCATTGGTCTACACACCATTGTATAGCAGGTTGCCCCATAGACCCACTGATTGGTTGGCATTCTCACCAAACCTTGGACTTTCGACTTGGCTAGCAGCAAGTAAGGAAACCGAAACTCAGGTGCTTGAATCACGTCAGATTACTCCCCACTGTCCCAATTAGTCCATCTCCCATCAGTCTGACCATACGCCAATGTTTCCCTGTCAGAAGATGACCTTTGTAGCCTGCTCTCTGTTCTGGGATATTCAAGGAGTGTAAGTACATCACAATCTTCATCTGAGGGTTAATGAATAGCCCTTATTTCGACTTCTTAGTCATATGTGAAGAGACCACGAATTTGTCAATTTCAACCTCTTATTTAATGCTATTTGATTAAATTATACTGAGTGGCATTGCTCTTCTTGGCCTCTAGAGACTTGCTCACTCTAACTTGTATGAGCCTTATTCACTGAATTGTCCAATACTTGGCTCTTGCAAAGGTTTTTTCGCCTTTCATCCAATAGAAGCATGTCTCGTCCATGGCCGACTCCCTTTGTGCTTTGCAGCTATGCCTTAAAAATAGCATCCTTGATCCCAAGCCAAAATAGGCGCCTCTTTGTTTTACACAGGAAGCAGTTCTTCCAGCACATATGTCTCTACAATACTGATCTGTTTCTGAGGTACCTCTATTGTATTTTAACACGACCCGTCGTCCATTTTCAAATTATGGCCGTCCTAGCCAGGTTATATTGTCCTCTATAGCAAGCATTTATGCATCTCATCTATCTTGCGTTACTGTGTATTTACACTTATTGTCAGCAAGTTACTTCTCTTCTTTTGCATTCATGATTACTTTATCATTTTGCACATATTACTCTTGTCACTTAAGTCACATCATCTCTCAAATATTTTCATATGGTTTCATTAATGCTTTGTATATTTTCTTTATGACATCACTCTGCCCTCGTCAGATTTGACTCACAGAAACACTTGTGTATAGGCGCGTTATAAATGCCATATCACATCACTCAGCGCTCCATGATGTCCATTGGTGCGTGTCGACATCCTCCCATACGGCATCCTTCCACACTTTCAGTGCGAGGGTACATTTGGTACAGCATATCTACTCTCGTACACTCATTGGGGTAAAGGAACCACACATGGGGTCCCACGTGCAGCTCTTCTACTTCTGTTACAATACGATGGGGTTGAGGGGGCGGGAGTTAGGGTATAGGCATCCAACTGCTCCTCTACATTGGCGTCACTGACATCTGAGGAAAATACCGCACCTCACCCAACAGAGTCCTCCTATCCCCTTTTGGCCCTTGTCCCAGATGATCCTCCCAGCTAATACAACCCCCAGGGTTAGGATCGGGTAGCGGCTGCCTTCCCCTGGCCACCTGGGAGGAGACTTCAGGGATGGTCTTTGTGAGGACTCTGCAGGATTCATCACAAGTGCCCGACAGAATATCTGAAAAAGAACTATTATAAGAATAATTGTCAAAAAGACAAGCTCTTTGAACAGTTGGGAGGAGCGTCAAGAGCTTGTGTATAAAACCCGAGAAAAGTATCAGAAGAAATTATCAAAAGGAATGGATTTTCTGAGACATTTAAATACTGAAGATTGGTTTAGAACAAGAACCCTGATAGAAAGCCTTTAAGGCAAATGGCCAAGGGGAGACAGTCGGAAGAGGAACCTTCTTTTGGCCACTTTTAGTTGTTACCGTTAGTGGTAGGGTGAGGTAGATTCTGGTTTGGACGGAGGACATTTCAGTTTGGACTACACGACGATAGACGGGCACCTTTAGTTTCATTTTTATGAGGTAGGGAAGCCCCTATAGCGATAGGGCGAGATAAACGTTTTTCCCTCATAATTTAACCAAAAGTACATCAGAATGTCCACTATGTGACTGACTCCGTCATCCAACTCGCAACAGAGTATGGACCAGGAGTACAGCAGTCACTATGGTGAGTAACATTAACTTACTCCTATATACCTCACCCTTCCCGCCATATTTGTGAAGGGAGGAGGAAGAGCACCAGTCAGCTCCACAAATGTTAGTTGTATGCAGTAGAGCATTAAAGAGCATACTGTATTTATTGTTTTTTTGTATTTCAGGTGCATTTCATTTTTTTCCCTAATCTTAAACTCACTGGACATGGGAATAAACAATCAGAAAACTGAATAAATTCACAATGTATTATTTACTACTTATTGGATTTATTTTAATTTACTACGTGCTTTATTTTCATGTCAGTATACAGGCCCAATATGTACAGTACATACCGAATTTGTTCAGCAGACAGTACATTTAACTCTTGCAGATGTGTTTTTACCCTAGCTTATAATTGTTTGGGTACGGGGGAAATAAGCACAGTACGCTGTTGAATACATTCAGTATTTATTGTGCAACAAAGTACCAAGTTGGAGCATGGAAAATGCAATTTGGGTGACCTTGAGAGTCAGGAGCCACCACATGCTAAGTGATGCATACCCCATAGAGGGGACAAAGAGAACCCACAAAGCTCCCCATCACCAGCCGTATGTTAAAGACCCTTCTAGACCTTTAATGCCCCCTTGTGGACCAGGTCTAGCCAGGCTGTTGTAACACAAGGGGAGGACTCCCTAGGGGTTAACTTGCCAAAGAAACAAGGACAAATATTGGAAGGGGTGAGCTTACGGGTAAGATACCAGTGCAAGCCAGGTTCTTACAATAGCCACAAAAATAAAGTGTCAACTCCCTCAGTTAACCTGCACGGCATATAAACTGATCCTCAACCCATTTTTAGCCAGGAGGAACCATGGACCTTCATAGCCATCTAGCAGCCTCTGTCAGACGCTTTTTGAATGATCAGATGAACCCTTACAGAAATAATGGATGGTCTATTAAGATTCTTGCGAGCACCAATGAGTTAACCCCACAGGAAGAAATTACAAGTTCTGCCATCAAAAGGGAATCACCATCATCGTGAACTAGAAAAGAATGTTTTGCAATACTCGGACACTGGTGAGCCAAGGACCTGCTACTGTCACAGAACTTTGTAACATGCTCTGGAAAGGTGGTTTCACAGGTGGGTGCCTTTGGCAGTGGCAGCATGTTGCGCATGTCTGTGCGAACCAGTATTACCAGTGTTCGTAGGCGTCAGCACATGGAAAGAAAACCTACAAATACCCACCACATGCAAAGATGAAATGAACATTGCAGCAGTAACTGGCCTATACTCAAGTAAACATTATTCGCTGAACCATGCTGTGGAAACAGGGAAATCAATTGCAAAGGAAGCCAATAATCAACTACAGGAAGCAAAGGTAAAGGCAGATTTTTTCCATATAGCTTATATAAACAAACAAGTAAGCTGGCAGAGTAGCTAGCTCCCTCCCAAAAATATGACCACTGAACACAAAAACCTCAGGGTTTTTAAATGATAGTACACAATGTGCATAATACAGAAAAGTCAATAAGATACCTTTAGTTGGGTATATTAACCATGAATTTCCAAGCTTAACAGCACCATGCAAGACTTGTACAATTCCGCTCAGCCTAGCCAAGCTATAGACAGTGGATATTTCCATTGTATATAAGAAATGATCAAGCATATACAGCACATGCGAGTATTCTTCTGGTTCTAAGGTTGTAAAGCACGGCTTCATTGGTGACATTTAACATTTTACATGGGATACCTGCGCTCTGGGCAGAGGCGAATGTCATGACCGCAGAGCCTTATGGGCTTTTCCGTGTGTGCCAACCGTTTCAAACGTCTAGCTGCACTACCTCCTCAAACATGGCTGCAGTCACCACATCATCTTCCAAACCCTAACTGTAGTTTTGCTATGCCAGTGGCTCATGGCTGCGCAGAAATCAAATACGGTTAGCTTTGACAGTTACAGTACTGCTAACCATTTGGAAGCCGCTAGGTATTTCATAATTCCCAACAAGTGCTTCAGTCATAATGCTCGTTCACTGCATGTACCAAGCAGACGCTAAATCAAACAATTAACAGCTCCTCAGGCAATCCCACCCTAGTATGAAAGGGAGCAAGTGAGATCGGGCTGTGGGAGTTGGGTGCCAATGGCATGAGGTGAAGAATAGTGCAAATCATTGCTGCCAGGAGGAACGTTTTTAGGGGAGGTGAAGCCCAGGGGAGAACACCAGAAATAGGAGGAGTGGTGCTAAAGGGGAGGAGGAGCATTAAAAGAGCAGGGAGGAACACTAGCCAGGACAGGAATTCAAAAGAACAAAAAAGAAGGGTGGTGGAGAAGACCAGTGTACGGCAGACTGTCAGGGGTTGAGGGTTTGATCAGAAAGAGAAAGGTAAAGAACACAGGAGTAAAGGGGAAGAGAGGAGGAGGAGGTGCCTAAAGAGTCAATAAGAATGGGCTGGTTGGGGGTTCATGTAAAAAGACTCCCAACTTGGTAGAGGAACTGTACCCAGGAAGATCCCCCAACCACCCAAAAAGGGGTTGAGGCGATGCCTGTCCCACTTTCAGACAGCTCAAGACTATGCAGGCAGGGAAAGAGAGGAGGACTGTTGACCAGTCCTGTAGAGAAGCTGGATTGTATTGTTCCAAAAAAAGGAACTGTGGTTACACCCAATCCCTTTTTCGATTCGTTAGAATAATGACCCTCTGACCTAAGAACTTGGCTTTTGAGTCATTTGTTTAGTTTAAGGCTGTGACAACAACCCCGGAAATTAAGAGAGACATTGAAGAAATAATGGCATATGCCCTGGAACATGGCTGGATCACTGATAAAGAACAACAATACCTCACCAACTCAGAAGGCAGAACTCCAGCCTTCTATGCACTTTCCAAGAAACATGACGATTGAGCAAGCCAGCCGACCCATAATATCAGGATCTGGATCAGTCCTACAACCAATCTGCAAATTCATTGATCCTTTTTTAAAACCTCTCAGTCAAGAGACACCAACACACCTAAAAGGACACAATGACAACAATCAATGAATAAGAGAATACTCCTTGTGATCCCACAACCCAGCTACTAGTTACCATGGACAAAGCTCTCTACACCAACATCCCACAAGAAGCAGCACTGTAATGTATAAGAAACCACCTTACCAACTACATGAAACAGAAAAAGAGTACCAGTCAATTTCCTAATCGAGCTACTAGAGGTGGTCTTCTTCAGGAATGTCTTCCTCTTTAAAGACACATACTACCTCCAGACATGTGGCACTGCCATGGGAGCAGCTTTTTGCACCAAGCCTATCAGTTATCTTCATGGCAGACTATGAGAAGAACTACGTATTCAGTAATACAAACCCCTTTCTACAACTTATCAGCAAATGGAAGTGATACATTGACGAGGTCATCATCTGGGAAGGAGACACCGAAACCCTTCAAGAAATCCAACAGTGGGGGGGTAGAGCGCTCGAGAACCCAAGCAAGATGGCCGGGGGCTGACACAGCTCTGGCAGAGACTGTATAAACCATCATAATATACTCCTACAGAACGCTCCAATTGCCCAAATGTGGAGGAATAAAGGGATTGCAACAGTGAGGGATCACCAGGACGAAATATGGAGAATAAACGCTCACGGAAACCAGCAGAAAGAAGCTTGCTACGAATGGCGGCCGCACCTGAGGGCAAACACCCCTGGCAAACCCTGACAACAGCCATGCAGCAAGGCCTAGGAAACCCTTGCGCCCCAGCGGTGGGTAAGTGTGCCCATCAGTGGCGGTAGACCTGACCCTCTGAACCCGAAACCTAGGATGCAGACTGCAGCCCGACACCCTGCTGCAGCTAAGAACGGTATCCAGTTAAAAAGTCGAAAACATTTGGTCGAATGCAAAAATGAGGAAAAAATAAAGTCGGATTCTTTTTTCGAATGTGTTTTTTTTATTTGTATGTTTTTTGGGGGGTTTAGCTAGTAGAAATAAATTGTAAATAAAAGAAAAAAACAGGGGGATAGGGGACCCCCCACCCATAACATTTTTTTTCTCTCGACATTTTTGTTTTGACATTTTTGCATTCCACATATTCACTATAAACCGCTAACAACCATACGAACCGGCCTGCTGAACACCTCCCCATGTGAGGCGGGGAGGGCCAGACACACATCCACATAGGCACAAACGCTGGAGCTGGACACCTCGCGATGCCGGCGGCCGCTGTAAAGACCCACCAGTACAGTCCTTGCCCGGCGCTATCCCAAGTAAGTCAGCAGCACAGCGAGGAGCACAGGGCACCCAGCGGTTGTGCGGCCATGCTACCACTGCATCTAAGGAGAGGAAATGGACCTGACCAATGCAAGGAGACTGCCGGTATATGTAAAAAGGGATCACCGTACCCCCCAAGTACACATGGCAAACTAAAGTGGGGCTAATGTATGCAGTAGCAAGACGTTAATAGACCCGGAGAGGTGCAGGGAGGAAGAAGAAGAAAAAGGAAAGAAAAATAAACCAGGTTACTCACCGTATTGACCACCTTACTCCTAGTCCATGGTCCCCTTTCCTCGATACTTATGGGGCATCCCTCCGTCCTGTGGGACGGGACCGGAGCACTTTGTAAAAGCATCAAAAATTTTGCAAACATTTTTTTAGTCCTTCCTCTCTTTCTACGCGGGGTACAGCACGCGGCCGTAACCCCGCCCATCTTAGCTCTGCCCCACGCATCGGCCATCAGTCCTTTTCTATCGCCAGGTCAGAGACCTTTACGCAATAACAGAGGAACCTTATTAGAGGGGACGGCGGGCATGCGTATGGAGGAAAGGGGACTATGGACTACGAGTAAGGTGGTCACTACGGTGAGTAACCTGGTTATACTCCTACGTCCCGTCCCCATTCCTCCATCCTTATGGGAGATTCCCAAGCACTCCTCACAGGAACTACGGGTGGATGGAAAGCCCCTTACTGAAAAAGGTTCTTCAGCACAGCCTGGTCAAACTGAGCATCAGACCTGGAGCTTAGGTCCAGCCAATGTTTACAAAAGCCGATGGGGAGGCCCAAGTAGCCGCCTTTGCTATGGTCTCCCAGGGGACATATTTTTGAAAGGCAACTGCGACTGCCTTGCCCCACACCTGGTGTGCATGAATACCTTTAGGAGGCTGCAGTCCTTGGACAGTGTAAGATTCCGTAATACAGGCAGCAATCCATCTGGAGATAGTCACCTTAGAGGCCCGTTTACCTTGTGGATTACCAAAGGTTACCAGCAGTTGAGAAGAGCTCCTAAATTCAGATGTTCGGCAGGAAAGAAGGATTTGTCCGTAGGACCACCTTATCCTTGTGGAAAACCAAGAAGGGATGCTCCACCGACAAAGCCTGGAGCTCACTCACACGCCTTGAAGTAACGGCAACCAAAAAAGACACCTTCCACGAAAGGTGCTTGAGGTCCACCGTGGCCATTGGCTCGAACGGTTTATAGCACAACGCCGTAAGGACCACATTCAGATCCCACGCCGGGTGCGGTTTGCGAACCGGGGGATAAAGGCGCGACAAACCCGCAAAATGTCTCTTAACCACTGGATTAGACTGAGTAAGAGCATTGGTCCATAGATAGGTAGGTGGATACCGCCAAAAGATCTGCATGACAGAACGTGACTGCCCGACTCTGCAAGGTGGGATACGAAGGACAGCACCATGTCAATCGTAGCCACCCTTGGGTCCAGCTGTTTGTCTAAGCACCAATGACCAAACCTAAGCCATTTGCTTCTATACCGAGACCTTGTCAAGGGTTTCCTGGCTGCCTCAATAATTTTGTATTTTTGCATTTTGTTTATTTATAACGCGCACCATCCGGCCCAGGCGCATCATGGCGCAACTTGAGCAAAGTATACATAAATATCTTATATACAAACATGGTTATAAACATGAATAGTTAGCAGAACATAGATATATACATAAATTACAATGGTAATTAACAAGGTGAGGCAGAGAGACAGAAAATGTACAATGAGCAGAGATTAAAGGATAGATGTGTGGTAGCAAAAGGGGCGCGATAGTCATAGTAAGACAGAGGTTAGGCGGGTAAATATGCCGAGTTTAAAAGATTAACAAAGTAGTCGGAGGCAGCAGGTTGATGTGCTATACGCCTCAGCCTAAGTCAAGGAGTGCCTCAGTTCTTATCGAAGAGCCAGGATTTCGTTTTCAACTTGAAGGTGTTGAATGAGTCTTCAGTTCTGATGGTGACAGGGAGGGTGTTCCAGAGTTTGCAGGCTAGGACAGGGAAGCTTGTGCCCCCTGCTTTTTGGAGTTTGAACCTTGGAATCGATAGGCAATGGAACTGGGCAGTTCTTTGCGGTCGGGTGGAGGAATGGAGGGAGAGCCGGTTGCAGAGGTAGGGGGGGCCTTGTTGGTGAGGCATTTGTGCGTGAGGGCAAGAGTTTTCAATGAGATTCTCTGCTTGATCAGTAGCCAATGTAGGTTAGTTCTGGATTCGGAAATGTGGTGGTTTCTAGGGATGTTTAGGGCTGCCCTAATGACATTGTTCTGGGTGATTTGTAGTTTGTTCCGAGTCCCATGGCTAGTCCCTAAATAGAGGGCACTACAATAGTCAATTTTAGACATAATGAGCGTTCTGGCTAGGGTAACGCTGTTCGGGGTAGTCAGAAACAGTCTACATGCTGCAATAAGTTTACAGGTGTAGGCAGAGGCTGATCTGACTGCATTTGTTTGACGAGACAAGGATAGAGTGGCGTCAAGGTAAAAACCTAATGGTTTTGTGTCTTTGGAGACTTTGATGGTATTTCCATCTATGATAAATGAATGGTAGGAAGGATCTAGTTTGCTAAAATGCTGCGAGGAGCCCAAGATGAGTAGCTCCGTCTTGTCGTCGTTGAGGCATAGTTCGTGTTGGGCCATCCAGACCTCAAGGCCTTGGTGTCAGCTAAATAGTCGCCAGTGAGGGGGATGAGTACCTGGGTGTCGTCAGCATAGTTGGTATAGGAGACACCCAGATAATCAAGTATGGATGTTAGCACACCATTTACTGTCTTTAATGCAAGTGTCAGGGGGGGTGGCTGGCGATTCGAGTTCTTTTAAGATCTTAAAAAGTTATTTTGTGTTCGAGTCTGCTTGCAAGATACGGTTATTACGGGACTCCTTTTTAGCAGTGATAATGGCATCTTTGTAGGAGAGGGATTCAAGGATAAAACCGTATTTATGCTCATCAGAGGGGTGACTTTTCCAGCAATTTTCCACGCAGCATTTAACTTTGCGGAGCACTCTTAACTGAGGTGTGAACCAAGAGTTGAGATGTGCACGTGGTGTAGACTTCCTGAGTTTGATAGGGGTGATGGAATTTATAGCCGTGAGCATACTAGTAGGGAGAAGCAATGGGAGAAGTTTCTCCTTGGTTATGTCCCTTTTATTTCTGGTGGGAGGGGCTGGAGCTATCAAGGTTGGGGCATGTAGGGCTGCTTCAATATTGAAGGTAATGATGTGGTGGTCGGACCATAAACAGGGGGTATTGGAGAGGACATTGATATTACAGTTAGATCTGGCTAACCAGTCAAGGGTCCTACCTTTAGTATGGGTAGGTTCTTGAATGTGCATGGTGAAGCCGAAGTCAGTTAGTACGTTCTCCAGATCAGATGCAGCAGAGTTTTTAGGGTCACCAAATCCCAGATTAAGGTCACATAGGATGATAATTTGCGAATTGGTTTTAGCTTTGTCAAGGAGAAGGGTGGATATTTTACCAACAAAGGAGGGTGCAGGACCCGGGGGTCTGTAGATAAGGTGGAGGGAGGCGGTTTGGTTGGGCGTTCGTGGTATTTTGACAGAGTAGTTCGGCTGACTCGAGTTTGGAATTGGTCGACACTCTTAGACCGAGAGAGTTTTTGTGAATGAAGGCCACTCCACCGCCTCTAGAATGGGCAGTGATGCGATCGCATCGCGTGATGCCGTAGTCTGGCGGCAAGGCCAGGGACAGTGAAGGTCCGGATGCGGCATGTAGCCATGTTTCGGAGATGGCAATAAAGTCAAGTTCTAGGGTTGTGATGATGTCTGCAATGTCTAGTGCGTGAGCTGGGAGAGATCTGGCGTTTATAAGGGCGCCCTTGATCTGTGGCAGTTTGGCTGCTGTGGTAGTGGATTTCAGCGTAGTAGTAGGTGAAAGTGAGCGAGGTGGTGTATGTATAGTGTGCTTGGAGTTATTGTTGCGGGTGAGTAATAGCCGTAATCTTGAACCTAGTCTCTTGTTTCTAAGCAAGAGGGAGCAAGGTTGATTTGGGGTAGGTTTCCTTGCAAATTGTTCCAGCAAAAGAGCAGGGTCATTAAGGTATTGGTTGGTATAGTTGCTGCTGAAGTAAAGTTCAGAAGTAGTGGTCACGGGGCAGCCCATTGTAGGGTCCGAACTGGGCAGTAGCTGGTGGAGAAGGCTAAGATGGTTGGCACTATCAGATGGCTGAGGAAGCTGTGGGGGTGGTAGGGAGTTGAGAGTTAGAGAGAGATAATGCGCATGTCATCAGCAGACAGGTTGAAATGTTCTAAGGACCTGAACTCAGGCACCATGCCGCCAAGCTGAACGATTGTGGGGAGGGGTGCCACAGCTGTTGATCCCCCCCCCCCCAGGTGAAGCAGATCGGGACTCACCGGCAGCCTGATCGGTACACACACTGACAGGTGTTGAAGTTCTGAGAACCAGAGCCTGGCCGGCCACCACGGGGCTATGAGCAAAAGAGAACAGTTCACTGTGTTCTTCAGCTTGCAAATCGTCCGATGAATCAGAGGCAGAGGCTGGAAAGCGTAGGCTCTCATGTTGTGCCAAGGAATCTCGAGCGCATCCCCAAGAGAGGCGGCTCCCACACGATTTCTGGAGGCATACAGAGGAAGTTTCTTGTTTGCCACTGTTGCGAAGAGGTCCACTTCCGGAGTGCCCCAACGCAGGAAAATCCATGAGAGGATCTACGCCTTCAGTTCCCACCGTAGCTGACCATTGTCTGCCGACTGAGGGCATCTGCCGTGACGTTCAGCTGGCCCGGGATGTGTACTGCTACCAGCCGGACACCGTGACAAACCGCCCACTCCCAAATCTGGATGGACAGGTCCACAAGAGGAGGAGACTTGGTGCCCCCCCTTGCTTGTTGATGTAATACATTGACACCACATTGCCAACAGGGGGTCCGGATCCGCACGGACAATGACCGGTCTGAACGCTTTGAGCGCTAGGAAAATCGCCAGAAGCTCCAGAAGATTTATATGAAGGAGCTTGTCCTGAGGCGACCAAAGGTCCGAGACCTGAAGACGATCCAACATCGCACCCCACCCCAGAAGGGAGGAGTCTGTCGTGACCGTTACCATCTGGGTTGGGTCCTGAAAACCCGCACCCACCGACAGGATGCTGAGAGACGACCACCACTCCAGGTCCGTTCTCATGGAAGCCAGAATCAATATCAACTTGGAGTCCGGATCCACAGCCTGACGCCAAGAACTCCGAAGAGCCATCTGAGTCCGCCTCATCTTGAGACGAGGGAGAGGGAGGGCCAAAATACAGGAGGCCATGAGGCCAAGAAGCCTCTGGAACCACCAGGACGACATACTCTCCGACTGCGCCAACATCGGACATGTGGCAAACCGATCCGCCATTCTGCCCCCGGTCAGGTAAACTCTGCAGTCGATCAAGCTCCAGCGAAAACCCAGGAAAATCAAGTACTGAGAGACAATCATGGAAGATTTCCGCCAGTTCACCGACAGCCCGAGATGGAACAGGAGCTGGAGGAGAGACTGCAGATTGCACACGGTTTTCAAAAGGCAAGGACTGCATAAGAACCAATCGTCCAAATACGGATACACATGGATACCCTGCAGATGAAGATAAGCTGCAATCACCAACATCATCTTCGTAAAGGCACGCGGCGCAGAACTGAGGCCAAAAGGAAGCACTCGAAACTGGAAATGCTCCTCTCCCACAGAAAAACGGAGGTATCTCCTGTGTGGATTCCAGATCAGTATATGCATGTACGCATCCTGAAGGTCCACCCCGCTGAGCCAATCGCCCATCCGCAAAGGACCTTATCTGGCCAGGCGTGATCATCTTGAATTTTTCTTGGGGTAGGAAAAGACTGAACTGGGAAAGGTCTAGGATGATGCGCAGGCCAGCCTGGTTGGGTTTGGGCACAGTAAACAGCCGGGAGTAGAAGCCCTCCCCTCGCTCCCCTAGGGGAACGGGTTCCACAGCTGTGAGGTCCATCAATTTCTGAACCTCGGCCTTGAGGGAGGACGACCCGACTGCTGGAAAGGAGGTTTGAAGGGTGGGGTAAGGGCTAAGGGTAAGCGGAAGCCCACCCGAGCGACTGACAAGACCCACCAGTCCTCGGTGATGGTCTGCCACGCCTCCCAATGAGACGCAATGCGTCCTCCCACCGGGGAGCGCGGAGAACCCTCATTTGGCAGGGTTTTCGGTGGCGTTACCATCTGAATCAGAGGAGGCTGAGGAGCGGGAGAAAAACAGTCCGTTGCTGCCTCTGGCAGGAATTTCCCAAAGGGATATCCACTCTGCGGGATTTACGATCTAGAAACCCCCTGAAACCAGAGGAGGGCCGGCTTTGCGACAATGGTCTCTGGGTCCTAAAAGTAGTTTTAACCAGGACGGACAAGGACATAGCTGTCTGGGTGCTGTTCTTCGTTTTGGTGAGCTCTACATCCGTTGAGGAATGAAAAAGCTCCTTACCGTCAAACGGCAGGTCCAACACTTTGTCCTGCACCTCCTTTGAGAACTTGGTGGCGTGCAACCAAGCATGCCGAGAGGTATCCACTCCAAGCATAAGGCCCTGAGCCGAAGTGTCGATGTGATGAGCCGCGGCCTCCAACAAATCCTGGGCCAAGACCCTGGCATCCGACAATCCCGCCTTAAAGTCATCCAGCTTCTCGACCGGAATGAACTCCTCGAACTCCGCCAGACCTTTCCACATCTTCATATTCACCCCCGCTAACACCAGCTCTGCATTGGCCTGCCGCAGCTGCAGGACCGAGTTAGCAAAAATCTTCCGCCCAAGGGAGTCGAGGAGCTTGTCCTCTTTCCCCAGGACCTGAGTAGCCGTCGTAGAAGAGGATGCTGCAGGCCTGGACTGTAAAGTAGCCGCAGCCACCACCATGGAGGAATGGGACAGCCAAGATGCTAGGGCCACCTCTTCCGAAGAATGCAGCCTGTAGCGCGCGTCAATTTTCGTATTAACGAAAAGTCCAGAGTGTGGCTTTTCCCAGACTCTACGGACCTCGGCCAAAACAGCCTTCTGCAAGAACAGGCTGGTACGCTCCGAAGGAGACAAGGTGAACGCCTCCGAAGGCACACCCTCCTGCGGAGCGGGTGCCTCGGGCACTGGAACATCCAATAGACACATCATGTCCAGCACCCTGTCGTGAAAGGCTCTAATAGAGCGGGGCTGGTCTTCGCTGTCCCGATCGCCCTGCGCATCATCCCACAGGTCAGGGTCCTGCTGAACCACGTCAGGCACCGCCTTGTCCACGGGGGACAACGGAGGCAAGGGCGGAAGGGTATGGGGAGGTACCGTAGGCAATGACGGCGCCGGTGGAACCACCAGAGGCACGGGTGGAGCCAGAGGCGGGCATATCTCCCTAAAAAGACCCTTGAAATACACCCTCATGTGGTCGATACGCATGAGTACCTGAAACTTGCCGAAAAAAGCGTCCTCCGGAGAAAGCTTTGGGGCTGCCGAAGAAGGCCTCTCATGAGGGGGATAATTCCAGTGACGCGGAGGAGAGGGTTGCCAAGTAGGGCCATCCCCAGAGGTGTCCACATAAATCAAGGGTGCTGAACCCACAGGCAGCGAGATGTTGTACGGAAGGGGCATCCGAGCGTTCCAGTCGTAAACTGGACAAAACTGACACGCACAAGGAACCTTATGTTCACCCACAGAACCAACCCCTTCACCTGAGGCCGATGGCGTAGTTATAGGGGGAAGTGCCCAAAATGGCTGCGTGGGCGTGGCGGGAACCGCCCCCATTTTGCCGTCACCTGAGGGGAACTGCGGCACGTGTGGAAGTGAGGCATGGGTCCCCACCGGTGGATATGGGGTCTTCATTTTAGCCTTTACAGAAGGAACCTCGGTCGAGCCGGTATTATGCGGCCTGGAATTTTTCTGCGACATACCAATAGCCAAACTATCCTTCACAGGAAGGACCTCGGCACTGCCGGTAAAGGAGGAACTTTGGTTCGAAAAATCACTCCTTGCCCCCTTAACGTTTCTGGCGTCGCCACAAGAGTGGGAACGTTGAGAAACGCCTTTCACCGATAAGGCCTTCTCAGGCCTCTCAGAACCGTCGGTTGCCTTAACCTCTGCACGAGGGACCTCGGACCCGAGTCCAGTAGAAGCCTTTTTACAGAGGGCCTCAAACATACGTTCGGTATCACCAAGCCCAGCCGAGGCCTCGGTCATCGGTACCCAAACACTCCAAGAGGATAGTGGTCCACCCTCGCGAAGCGTCGCTGACACGAGGAACAATTCAGAAAGTCTAGTTTAAACGACAGACAGACTACTACGCAATCGTTAGCGAGAGCCAGGGAGGAGGAAAAAAGGAAGAAATTCTTCCGCAGATGCAAGTGCGTCCAGCCCCAAACAAGCAGAGAAAAGGACTGATGGGGGATGCGCGGACGGAGCGAAGATAGGCGGGGTTACGGCCGCATGAAAGAGGAAGGACCAAAACATTTTTTTTTTTGTAGACATTTTTGATTCTTTTACAAAGTGCTCCGGTCCCATTCCACAGGACGGAGGGATGTCCCATAAGTATAGAAGAAAGGGGACAGGACGTAGGAGTAAGAAGGGACTCATTCAAAAAGAAAAAGCCAGACCGCCAGCAGCATCAAATGATCGTGGGGGGTGACACCCTCAGGACTATGCAGAGGGATCCTCCTACTAGCACTCCACCGGAGAGGCCATAATCTGGTGCAGGTTGCTGGGGCGTAGGGAGTCCACTGCATCAACGAAGTGGAATACAGAGCACCCGCCCCCGGCACACCGAAAAGGCTGACACATATTCCCCATAGGATTAAAATCTAGAGAACGCAACCCCTTCAAGGAGCAAAAGCGTAAAGCCACAGGGGTTCACTGGACTCCTCAAACCATAGCACATGTACTAAGAGCAGGCAAATCACGGAAAACAACTGTTTCCGTGCAGCAAAGGCTAGCAGAGCCGCACATACAATCTCCCCCACCCCCGGATAACTAAAGACCAAACTACACTGGAGCGACAGCAGCGGGGGCATGCTACAGAGCAACCAAACCCAAGACCTGGAAAACACCCCTGGCACGTCACAAATTAGCAGCCTACCAAGAAGCTACAACAGAAGAAAGCAAGAAATGGATGTCCCGACGCAGCTCCAAACCATACTGGCTGAAATGAGGAGAATAGGTCAGCAAACCCAGGAAACTAACAACCATACAGGATATAAAACGAGACCTACAGAATGGCCAGACCAGCCCGATTGCTCAAGCAGAGAGAACTGACGACGAAGAATGCATCAGTGCAGTGGACGACAAGCAACGACAGCAACGGACCTCGATGGGGTCATCAGTGTTAGGGAGAATTCTCTGTTTAGGCTGAATTTCCTAACCTAGTGAGTCCCCCAGCAGCTTTGCTGGATTTTTGGGGTTTAATTTTTTCACCTGCCAAGAGCGAGACTCTTTTACCCTCACTCTTGGACATGGTTTGAATGTGTTCCTTTGACTCTAGATGTGTTTAATGGGCTATGGGGTCTTTTACTCCATAGGGGTGCATGTGTTTTTGTGATGTGTGTTACACAGCACCCTCAGTGCAGTAACACAGGGGTGTCATAGTGACCCCCCAGTATAGACTCCATACCCTGGGACTGACTACTGTCTCCCAGGGCATGTAAAGTCACCATTGACTTTACTAGTCTTAAATTCTGAACAGAACCAGTAAAAGCCATCATATTGTGGACGTACTGGCTGGGGCAATTCGATTGCCCCGGGGTCTGTTAGTCGAGGGGGCACGTCTCCGTCCCCCCCTGATCGAGTTTTGGCTGGTGGCAGTGGATACTACTTTTTATATTCAACCGCAAATATTTCTCTATGGGATCTTCCCATTGTTTGAGGCTACTATCTTTATTTATTTAATTACGATAGCCTCGAACATACCGCCGGTTTATTTAATTATTATTAATTCTCCGGTTGGTATTTTTTGCCAAAACTCGGTTCTAAAATGGCATTTGTGTTCTCTTCTGTGACTCTAACCCAAGTCGAGCCCTTTGTTCCACTTTTTGGCAGGCTTCTCCACAGAAGCCCTCCAAAGTGGTGCCACTCTGTCTGGGGTACTTAGGAGGGGTGGAGGGGGATTTAGGCACCCTGGACTGAGTTGCCTCGGCAACTCAAGTCGCACTCCGTCCTGATTGGCCCAAGTGGTGAGCCGGCCGGCTCACCACTTAGCATGTTTGAGCGACAGCTAGGCTTAGTGAATGGGGGTTTTCTGCATAAAAGCAGGGCTTTGGGGACTGGGACTTCAGAAGTCGCCACAGGACCTAAGAATCCTACGAGAGAGAAGCTGAGCCGACCTGCCATGACGACCCCACCGGTGGAGCCCTGTTGGACCGTCTCACCACTTTTCAAAACGACAGAGGAGATCTCCCGCCGGAGAGTCTTCTTCCTTTGACTGGTGGGGATAACCAGTTTCACAGTCTTTTCGCCTTCCCGACGCATCTCGTGGCCGCCTTGCCTGTGCCAAGCACCCCGGCAACCGGAATACCACGGTTTACCACGACCGCGAAATAAAGGGTAATACCTTTAACCGGAAATCTCCACGGCTGGTTTCTTCCCTGGCAGTGCAACGACCTTCAGCTTTCCTCCAAGTCGAGATCTTCTCTTCCCCTGGACGACGCCGAGACTTGCAACCGCTGCCAGGAACAACTGCCACCGCTGGAGGATCCTTCCCACTTAAGGTACCGTGTTCCACCTGGCTTCCCTTGCCACCGACTGTACGGGGTAGATTTAGCCCCCGGCTTTCGAACCTGGGTTAGCCTGGGACACCCTGGCTAAACTTTTCTGAGCCTCTCTAAACTCTTTTCGAACTCTCTGGAAGACTTTCAAAGCCTAGTGTAACTGTGTGATCTTGGGCGCATTTGTGCTCTGCTCTCTCTAAGAGTGGGCCCAGCCTATGGACTTTGGCTCACAAGTGACTTTTGCTCTTCTGCCTT
Organism: Ambystoma mexicanum; assembly: GCF_040938575.1. NCBI lineage: Eukaryota > Metazoa > Chordata > Amphibia > Caudata > Ambystomatidae > Ambystoma > Ambystoma mexicanum. Next base: position 308,889,357 of record NC_090927.1, on the reverse strand, counting down.
GTTAAAAGTGTTCCTAAATCTTAGAGTGGTGTATCTTTCCATATTCTGTCTTTTTCCCTCCCTTCTTCATGAACTTATTGGAGTGCCATCTATAGTTAAGCGCTCACCTCTGTCTGGAAATAGGTGGTGTTAACTAAGACTTATCTGATAAGGAATAAGGGTTGTATATATTATAGTAGTAACTGTCTTTAGAGTGTTTTACGATAAGAGTGCTGGAGTGTTTCAAACAGTGTGTTTTTAAATAAATAATTATATACTTTGATACCAAAGCTCTGGTCAGTGTTTGCTTGTATTATTGTATCGGAGTGCCTATTGTGTATACTTTGCATACTGCCTAACTCTTCTTGAGGGAAGTCTGACTGCTCAGCCACAGCTACCAGGTAAATCTGGGTGGTACAGACTGCTTTCAAGTGGGTTTACTGCTAACACCTGTAGTCCTAAATCTTTTGCAGTGTTCCCAAAGGGAACTGCACAGGTTTCTGCCTAACAATCAGATCAGTGCATAGGTCAGGAGATAGAATCGAGGATCAGGAAAACTGATCGACGCAACAACCTCCACCTGGTCGGCCTTCCAGAAAACTCAGAAGGATCAGACCTAGAATCCTAGGTCTATAACTTCTTTCGAGACACCTTGCACATGGACAATGCAAAGGCTCATACCATTGAGAGAGAACACCGAGCACCTATTCCTAAACCTGCACCAAACTACCGCCCTTGCGTAATAAACATGCAACTCCTACGCTTTCGGCACAAAACAGCCATCCTGAAGACCTACAGAGTCCCAACCCCAATTCGTATTGGAGAAAATGACATCAGGATATACAATGACTACTTGATGGTGGTGTCCAGATGGCGAAAGGGCTTCAACCCAATCTTTGAAGCACTCATATCCACAGACTACAGACACTACCTCAAATTCCAGGCGATATGGTGCATCCATCTGGACAAACAATTGCACTCCTTCGAGGACCCCGAGGCGGCCAATAACGAAATCTGGTGACAACGGACCTCGAGCAGACAGCAGCGGAGGCTAAAATAACAGATTACACCTCCTCACACCCCTGGAGCAGCGACAAGCAAAAGGGAAATGGCAAAAAGTGGACAGAAGACCTAGAGGATGGGATCCCGATCGAAGAAAGACTATTGGGTGACCGCTGAGGCAATTCAGTCTAAAGGAACAAAAACAGTAGCATCCCATGGTTCCCTGAAACAAGCAGAGTATCATAAACCGTAAATCCACGTAAACTTTGGGGAATCATTTCTCCACGCAATCCTTACAGGGACAAAAGAAGGGTACCACATATTTGCACTCTTCGTCGCCTGCTGTCGGCTTTAGCCCCAACAGGTGACATTTTCCATGGGAAAACTCATCAATCTACAATATGTGTGAAGGGACAGCAACCACCAGGGCCGCACCCACAAACCCCATATATGGGCTCCTTGGCCAAGTATTGGGATAGTGCTGGCTGGTTGGCATTCCCAATGTTTATGTTCATGGTTCTTTATAGGCTTACTGCTCAAGCTTATGTTAGGTTTTGGAAGTTGATCCAAATTAACAAGTTACTTATCAACTGGTAACGTTCTTTCGACTGGATGTTCCTCCCACGTATTCCTCATCTTTGATATTCGTGTCTGGCCAGCTTTGCTACTTCGGAAAAACAAAATTCTCGGCAATGTCATGGCGTTGATGTCCCTCGAAGGCCGCCGTAGCGTGTCGACGTCACCAGTAGTATAAGTAGCTCGTGCTACGCTGGTTGGCTTCAGTCTGATTTTTAGTTCCATAACTCGAGGAACTACCCCAGACTGCAAGCTCTCAGTAAACGCAGAGTGTAAATTGTACAGCGGGGTAGGCTGGGAGGGGCGATGAGGAATACGTGGGAGGAGCATCCAGTCAAAAGAACGTTACCAGTTGGGAAGAAACTTGTTCTTCGAATGGATTATATCCTCCTACGAATTCCTCATCTTTGATAGACTCCCAAAGCAGGGCCAATTTGGAGGAGGGAGTACTATTTAGATTGATCATGAACGGAATGAAGGACTGCCTTGGCAAAAAGGCCTTCCTGAGATGAAGAGGAGTCTAAGCAGTAATGCTTAACAAAGGTATGAATTGACACCCAAGTTGCAGCTGAGCAAATGTCAATTACGGGGACATCCCTTTGAAGAGCCGCAGAAGTTTCCATAGCCCTTGTGGAATGAGCTCGAAGCCTTTCCTGCAAGTCCTTTCCAGGAAGTCTAACACTCCCCAATAGCCGGTGTAATCCACCAGGATATAGTTTTTTTGTTATTGCTATTCCTGATTTAGGACCGGTATAACCCACACAACGTTGGTGGTCATGGCAACATTTTGCCATTATCGTAATGTAAAACTCAGAGCCATTTTTGGGTCTAGTCTATGCAACCTCTCTTCCTCTTTGCCCAAATGAGGAGGAAGGTAAAAGGTTGGGAGTGTTATTTTCTGTGACAAATGAAAGTCAGAATCTATCTACTTTCGGCAAGAATGATGGTTTAACTCTAAGGTATCCTTATAAAAAGTAGTATAAGGAGGTTTGCATTAAAGAGCCTGCAACTCAGTTACCCTGCGGGCTGATGTTAGTGCTGCAAGAAGAGCAGTTTTCAGTGTTAAGAGCCTTAATGGGCAGGAATGTAAAGGCTCAAAGGGTATACATGTAAGGAATTTTAACACAAGATTTAAATCCCAAGCAGGGACATGAAAAGGGGCTGGAGGGCACATGTTAGTGAGTCCCTTCAGATAGGAGTGCTTAAAGATGGAAAGCGCGGCTCGGTATCCTTTTATTGTTCCAATCTGGAGCCTCAGATTGGACAAAAGCAACAGAAAAGAAAGTACCATAGGAGTTCCACATTGAAAAGGGTCCACATTCTTGTCCTTGCACCAGTCACTGAATTTATTCCAACAACACCGGTACAAGGATTTTGTTGCTGGCCTTCTGGCCAAAAGCAAAATCTCCAATACGTCATCCAGGAGGTCCCAATCCTTATATCACAGCCTCTCAGAAACCATGCGTGAAGGCTGAGTGTCTTGACCTCTGGATGGAGAACCCAACCTTTCTCTTGCGAAAGAAGATCCTCTCTTTGTGGAAGATGTATTGGAGGGCAGATGGGCATGTCCAGAAGGTCCGGGTACCACGTCTTCCTGGCCCAATCCGGAGCAATTAGGATCATGGTTTTCCTGAACTTTCTCAACCTCCTGATTACATGAGGAATCACAGGGACTGGATGAAAAACGTACAGGAGGGGAAATTCCCAGTCCACTACAAACACGTCCCCTAGAGCTTGTCTTGGAGGAAATTCCCTTGAGCAGTAATAAATCAATCACACTTCTGGTTGACACTCGTCGCAAACTCATCCACTTGAGGGGTTCCCCTAAGGGTGAAGATCTCGTGAAGGACTTTCTGAGCTAGTTCCCCCTCGTGGGAGATTGTGCTCTGCCTGTTCAGAGACTCTGCTGCTGTGTTCTCCTCTCCAGCTAGGTGAGCTGCTGACAGAGTGATTCCTTCTTCTATTGCCCAGAACCAGAGCTGCATTGCCTCTCTGCACAGTGGTAGTGACCCTACTTCTCTCTTATTGAGGTAGTAAATGGCCACTGTGTTGTCCGTCATTATCAGGACATTCTTCCCCGTACAGAGGGCAGAAAGGCCTTCAGCGATAGTCTGACTGCCCACAGCTCCAAAAGGTTGATGTGTAGTTTGGAGTCCGATGGAGACCAACGACCGCTGATTGTCAGTTCGTTGTTGTGGGCTCCCCAGTCTGTCAGTGAGGCATCCGTCACTACAGTTATCTCCGGCCATGGTTGCCAAAAAGATTGTCCCTTGAGAATGTTGTTCTCACAAGCCCACCAAATTAGGTCTTGAGCAACTCTGCTCGGAACTTGCAGAAGATCCGACATGTTCCCTGAAAATTGGGACCACTGATTTCTGAGAGCCCATTGAAGGGATCTCATTCTCAATCAGGCCTCTGGCACCAACCTCAAAAAAATACAAGGTCGAAAGATGTTGGGCATTCTGGAATTTTACTACCATCTGCTGAATGTGTTGAGATCTCACCTCGGAAGGCAAGGCTTTCCCTGAGGAAGTATCCAAGACTGCTCCAATGAGCTGGAATCTCTGGAATGTTATCATATAGGACTTCTTGAAACTAAGGGAGAAGCCCCGTCTGTGGAGGGAGTGGCAGTTGATACTGAGATGTTCCTGAGCTTGCTCGGGTGAACGAGCCCTGATCAACCAGTCGTCCAGTTAGGGGTAGATGTGAATCTCCCCTCTCCTGAGACTTGCTGCCACTACCGCCATCAACTTGGTGAAAACCCTTGGGCGGAGGTCAGACTGAATGGCCAACCGCGAACCTCAGGTACTCTGTGTTTGAGATGGATTGGCACATGAAAGTACACATCCTGAAGGTCCAATGATACCAACCAAAAGTTGGAAAGCCTGAAGGATCTGGGAAAGGGTAACCATCTTGAACTTGTCCTTCCTGAGGAATTTGTTCAAGTTTAAGTCGAAGATGGGTCTAAATCCTCCGTCCTTCTTGGCAATGAGAAAGTAGGGGGAACACAAACCCTTGTTCCTCTCCGCTACAGGTACCTGTTCTATTGCACCTTTCTCTAGCAGGATTAAGATTTGGATCTGGAATTTTGACAGAGGTGGTTCCCGATGGATGATCCTGATGCCTTTTTAGAAAAGGAAGGCAGTTACCTTGAGCTACTGTTTGCAGTGCCCAAGCATCTGAAGTAACGCCCCGCCATTCGTTCAGATGCAGAAAGATTTTGCTTACCATCAGGATCTTGTGGGTCAAGGTCTCGGAGTGGCTTAGAGGCGCTGCAGCAGCGGCTGAGGGTAAAGATGCCGCTGCTCTGGCTGATTTAGCACCCTTCCTCATCCACCACGAGGGAATCTTTTTTGCACCCTTTGTACGCCGTGTCCTTTTCCTCTACCAACTAAGGAATAGAAGCGAAAAAAATGAAGGCGCTAAGGGATTTAGCCGTCACCTTGGAATTCTGCAGCTTCTCCAGACTCATCTGCCTTGCTGCCAAACAACCTCGAGCCGTCGAAGGGCATGTTGAGCAGCCTGGCCTGCACGTCCAGTGCAAACCCCGACTTTCTCAACCACGCAAATCTGAGTAGTACAGTGCAGCCATGGATCTGCTAATGCTGTCAGCAGTATGCAGTCCTGATTGGAGACACTCTCCCATCACCTCCTTGCCATCCTTAACTAAATTCAGAAAGCTATCCCTTTCCTCGCCTCCTGGAATATGATCAGCCGCAAACTAACATAGTCCCACAGGGTGCAAGTAAACCTAGCCAGGGTACAGGTGACATTAGTGGACTTCAGGGCCATACTGCCCAAGGTAAAAACCTTGCGAGCCCATGCATCCACTTTTTTATTGTCTCTATCCAGTGGAATAGATGGATAGGCAGACTGCCTGGTCGAAGTCGCAGCCTGGACTACCAGACTCTCAGGCGTAGGATGTTTGCTGAGATAGTCAGGGTCACTGTTTAAGGGTCTATATTTCCTAGCGTAATTCCTGTTGACAGCAGTACCAGATTCTGGAGCCTCCCAGTTAACTACCACCTTCCTCTGAATGGCCTTATGAAAAAGTAAGATTGGGTCTTTTTGGGGACCCTGGTCTAGGATGTCTGTCATGTCATCCTGTTCGAAAGTTGGTGAAGCCCTACTCCAACCCATGTACTCAGTGACCCTGTTCATAAGATTTCTATACCCTGAATCAGCATAGTATGATGGGTCAGGTTTACCAAAATCCAACTCTGATGATGTATCAAGACCACTAGCAGAGTGGAGTGAGTCCCAGAGATCTTTCATTTTTGACTCAGGGTCAATTAGCTCCTCAGGCATTCCTCTAGTGCCAAACATCACTCCTAATGGAGAAATATCCTCATCTGAAGCACTTTACTCTTCATAAATTGAGGACATTGACTTAAAAAAAGTCTCTTCGGTACAGGTTTGAATATTTTCTCCCGAACTGGTATGTGCTTTGATGGAATCAAAGATACTGTCGACGAAGGACTCTTCGATAAACCTCTTGATTTTGGCGTCGAGCAATTGGAGCCGATGGCATTGACACAATTGTGAAAGGTTTCAATGTTTTTTGCTTCTTCGCCGATATCTTAGATGGACTCGACTCACGAGTCGATACCTTCGACACCTTTATGTCGGGTTGAGCATGTTGAGTCCCCGATTTACTACTTGACTTTGCCGAAGTAGTTTTTGACCTACCTGAGTCATCCAAAGGAGTGACCAGGGTTTAGCTCTTGCGAGACTGTTGAGGGGGTCCAGGCCGCATTCTCAAAGATCTACATCATCTCTTCCCTAAAAGCAAACCATTTTCTAGGGGAATCCGACCTAGTAGGGCATCTTATAACCTCTGTAGAGGTATCCGATGACGATGAGGGAGACCTATGGTGTCTCTTCTTCGCCTTCTTCGAAGAAGACTAAGATTGTCTCAACCAACTCCTCGACTGCGACCTCTTCGAATGTTTATGCCGAGTGGAGTCCTTAGACTCAGACTTTTCATACTTCTTCGAAGAAGCCTTCAACGCTTCCATCCCCACCGCCAATTTACCTCTGCCTTCCCGGAGAGCTTTTTCAGTCATAGACAGACAGGACCCGCAGTCGTTGGCCCGATGGCCGGAACCCAAGCACCAGAGGCAGACACAGTGAGGATCTTTTATCGACATCTTTGCTCCGCAGTCGTGACATTTGTTAAATCACAACTTAGGGGTAGAAGTATTAGAAGAAGACATTTTTCACAAGAAAAACAAGTACGCCGTTATTACTCGAAGCAAAGCTATCAGAAAAACGAAACTGAAGCCAACAGGGGCAGCACGGGCTACTTATACTACTGGTGACGTCAACCCACTATGGTGGCCTTTGAGGGACATGGACACCACAACATCGTGCACAGCACCCTGTAGCGAGAATTTTTTTTTTCCGAAGCAGCAAAGCTGCCGAGATACGAATATCAAAGATGAGGAATACGTGGGAGGCCACAATCCATTCGAAGTTAAATTTTCGGGGACCACAACAAATGACATGCTCAATCTCTGCAGACCCAATGATAGAACTACCCGGGGTAGACTCGACATGGCACGCGATAGGCCCTCCCATATAAATGTGAAATGGCCCAGATCACGTTAGTAACTCTTAAAATTCAGGGGCTGGGATACCCTATCAAGCGTAGGCGATTGCTGAACCATATGAGGGACCTACAGGGAGAAACATTTCTGCAGGAAACCCACCTAAACGAAACAGAACCTGAAAAATTAAAATGTAGTTGGGTGGGAACGGCAGGCCACTCACCATACCAGGGAAAGCAGGGGTAGGTGGCGGGGGGGCGAGGGGAGAGTCTCCATTTTGATCCACAAATGGTTCCCATTTCACATAGAAAACATCTGCAGAGACGGAAAGGAAAGATATGTTCTTGTCCAAGGTCAAGTTCACCAACACTATCACACTGCTGAATTTATATACCCCCACAACGGACACCCCTTTCATCCTTCACACGCACATTCTCAGCATGCACGCAATATATGGGTAATCTAACTATAGTGTGGGGAGATTTTAATGTAACCATTGACCCCAATATAGTTCGCCAGAGCACAGAGCACCGCTTCCGGCAATGCTACCAACCCGAAAAAGCAAGCAACCCTGCTAACGCTGATGAAAGACCTATGCCTAAAAGATGTATGGCGACACATTCACAGAAATCACCAAGACTACTTTCTACTCCCACCGTCACAACAGCTATTTCCGCTTGGACTACTGGATGATCCCAGCCAAAACACTACACATAGCCACAGTCTGTACAATCCTACCGACCACTCTCTCAGACCACGCCCCGGTACTCCTGCAGGTGACACTCTGGGACACAATACGCAGACGCCCGACCTGGCGCCTAAACGTACACATTTTAAGATACCCGGATATTATAGCATACCTGCAAGAGGATATAAATGGCTTCTAGGAATCAAACCTTATCCCGGGGTACTCCCCCCTACAAATCCAGGGACACCTTCAAGGCCTTTCTGAGGGGTCAGTGTATTTCATGCTAGTTGTACAAACTTAAACCCTGGGGAGAGACTGTAGCCCAACTGATGGAAGAACTCAGAAAAACTGAAAGAAAACAAACTGACCAGAGATAGACAATTACAACCCAAAATCAAGAAGCTAAGAAAGGAGGTCAAGTTAATCAATGCTACTAGGTCACAGAAATCCTTCACAACCTGGTCACAGACATACTACCTAGAAAGTAATAGGCCACTACATATGATGGTGCTGGCATTAAAACAAACACAGGCCGCAAAAGTGATCATCTCCATTAGAGATGCTATCGGCAACTTGGTGGTAGGCGTGACTGAATAAGCGCACGATTTGCGGAATACTATTGCAAACTATACACTGCATCCGACTCATGCCTAATTCAGAACATGGAGGCATTCCTCGATTCTCTGTCCATACCTCAGATACCCATAGACCAGCCATACGAATTAGGCGCCCCCATCACGGCCTCAGAAATGACCTCACTCTCCCCAGGGAAAGCATCTGGACCGGATAGAATCCCCATCAATCTCCATAAAAATATGAACGAGGGAATAGTGCCCCAAATAGAGGCAGTTTTCCAAGCGGTGAAGGATCAGAGCTAATTATCATGATCAATGTTAGCAACATAATAGTCTTCCATAAGGGTGGCAGGGACCCAGAGGCTTGTAGAGTTCATATAGACCGATTTCACTGATAAACTCAGATGCCAAAATTTGTATTTTGTATTTATATAGCGCTTTATTCCAAAGCGCTTTACATAATAACAAGATACAAAGAAATTATAACAATAGAAGCAATTTACAACACATGAATCAAACCAATAAAACAGTAACTAGAGCAATTAACCTATGAGGGTAAGTAAGGAAAGGAGGAGGGGTGAGGAAGGGAAGGAGGAGGAGGGAAACAGAGAGCGTTAGGATGAAGAAGTAAGGAGGGAGAAGTAAGGTTGAGGGGAAAATGGAGCAGGTAGGGAGAGATAAATAGGGGAAGACATGAGGGGAGAGAGATGAGGGGGTAAAGGGTATCATGGTGGGGAATGGAGAAGGAAAGATTTCAAGGAAGAACGGAAGGAGGAAAAGGTGGGAATGGAGCGGATAGAGAGGTAGGGAGTTCCAGTGTAGGGGGGCTAGGCGCTGAAAGGAGCAGAAATGGGAGGAGGCATATGGTGGATGGTGAGAAGGAACAGATCAGCAGATCAAAGGGAGCTGGAAGGGGTGTAGAAAGATGAGAGAGGAGAGGTAAGGGGGCGCAAGATCATGGAGAGATTTAAAGACAAGACAGAGGAAATTAAATTTAAGTTGGGAGTGAAAGGGAAGCCAATCAAGGTACGAAAGCGAAGAGGAAATGGAGTTGTGAGGAGCAAGGAGACAGAGGGTGCGGATGGCTGAGTGGTAGAGGATTTGAGGTGGGCGAGATGAGATGCAGGGAGTCCAAGGAAGATAGAGGAGCAACAGAAGAGGCGGGAGAAGATGAGGCATGTTAGCAAAATGCCTGGCACAACGGATAGAAGTGAACCTTCCACACCTAATCCAAAATAAAAAATGTTTATACGCGATAGGCACTCAAGCGATAACATATGCAGACTACTACACATAATAGCTGGGGATAGAGAACCAGAGGATGTAATACTTGCGGATGACGCAGAGAACGCGTTTGACAAAGTACAATGGGCATTCATGGTCCGGGTCCTACCCAGATATGGCTTCCCCCGGCACCTCATTCGACTGATCAAACTACTATACACTGACCCCCACAGCATCAGTGGTCACCAATGGTATTGCCTCCCCTCTGTTTAGTCTACAATCAGGAACATGCCAGGAAAACCCATTGTCACCCCTTTCATATGCGCTGTCCATTGAACCAATTTCCATTAAACTATGCACAGATCCCGGATGGACTGGCATCTATCAGGGTACGGAAGAACATGGAGTCTCCCTATAAATGGACAATTTACTTCTATATATAACTCAAGGCACCACATCCCTACCTTACATAAAGACCCTATTACAGGAATTCGGACCAATGGCAGGTTATAAAATAAACTGGAGCAAATCCGAGGTCCTGCCCCTAGGAGCAAATCCGAGGTCCTGCCCCTAGGAGCAAATCCGAGGTCCTGCCCCCAAGGCAAGATCTTCCATGGGACCCCAGAGGAGTAGCCCCATTTACACTTCAAATACACATCAAATATTTGGGGATTAGTATCAACGCCTCACTCGGCGAACTCCGGGATCTAAACTACCCACATGTCCTAAACAAGATTAGCTCGGACTTAGAAGGATGGGACTCACTGGCCCTCTCTCTGACCAGAGGAATCAATGCGCTGAAGATGAATTCACTCCCCAAATTAACCTATATTGCTAGGATGCTGCCAGTTAGGCCCCGCCCAACATTTTTAAAGACCGGGACAAGGCTATATCCAAATTTATATGGAGAGGAAAAAAAAGGGCGTATTCGCCTCAATGTGTCCATCATTAAAAGCCCACTACCAGGCAGCTCAGGTTTGCTGGATAAAACTCTGGCTAGACGCGAGTGACACCAGCTGGAGGGCCATAGAATTGGCCCGGATGGTTCCACTATCCCCTTTGGAGATTATGTCCACCGACCAAATTTCTGCTGCAACTTAAACTTCACCCAATTGTAGGACCGACAATAAAACAATGGCACCAGCTCCTAGTCGCACGGGAGGGTACCAATACATAAGGCGCCATCATGGTCTAGCATTCGGGCAGGACTATTATATGTACTAAAGTAGAAAATACACCCCAAACAGGAGAGAGAATGGGCAGAGGGAAGAATAATGGACATCAGAGAAGAGGGGACTTTACTGCAATTTCACACAGCAGGCCACATATCGGGATTGGGACAGGTGGACTGGCTTCACTACCACACTATACAGGCCACAATCCTCAGACACACATCGGAAGAGTCCCGCCAATTCCCCCCTGCCCTCTGCGAAAAAGAAATGGAACAACATCTCAAAGTCTTCCCGCATATATACATATTTTATACAATGTCAATCCCCAAAAACATGAGCAGGAACCACACATTGGCGATGGCGTGGACTGAAGATTTAGGTGTACAAATAGACATCTCAGACATTCCTAACTATTTAATTGCCATCCCGGTGGTATACCTGAACCTTAAAAACAGAGAAATCCAATATTAGATATTACGACTATATTAATCCCCAGCCAAAATCTTTAAAATGGGGCTAACCCCCACTGCAATGTGCCGGAGAGGTAACAGCGTAGGCACCATGGGACACAATGTGGTCTTGTCCCGGCTTCACCACATACTGGCGCAGGGTACATCAACTAATTTCGGCCATAGACGGGGCGGAGGTTACATATGCCCCCAATACAATGCTAATGGGGGCGGGGGAAAGCAAATGGCATATAGATGCATTAACGCATAGACTTATAGGCCTTCTACTCAACGTGCGTAAGCTCCTGGTTATCCATTTGAAGACAAAATCACCACCCACCAGTGCTGCAATGACTGCATACCTCTGGAAAACATGTCTGTTAGAGCAGACCGCCTTTAAACGGCAATCAAAGATGGGCTCGACGAGGGGAGAACGATATTGGGAACTCCTGGAACCATACACATGACCCCGACTGAGAAAATACTAAATACCGGGCCTCATCTCAAGCTATGTTGCATGGATGTTGAGGCAAGTCTATCAAAATAACAAGATAGGGAGTGTATGTGACAACAATGCATATCAACACTGATGCAATCTGAGCACATCCTGGGTGTGGGGGTGAGGTAATCAGGAAGGGCGATGGGGTCAGAATGGCAAACAAGTTGAAGCGGGAGGGTATGATGTTGAAAAAAGTGTTGAAATGGGGGCGTGGCCTGGAGCACCAGCAATGTGGTCGCTCCTTTAATGGCCTCTGTGGGGGGGCCTGCTGCGCTGCTAACTCTAGTGGGGTTCCAGCGTTCCAAATTCGAGCTAGGTTGCCTTTAAGGATGTGTGAGATTCTGGAGCGGCCACCGATACAAAAATGAGGATCCAAGCCCCTGGGAAGCCGGAGAACGAGCTCAATGAGCCCTACGGGTTCTCTGCCACCTTTCCCCAAGATGGCGGGCAGAGCTGATAGAGCCTGTAACAACGCTGGAGGAAGTCCTGGTGGTGGGGGTCCCCGGCCCTGAGGAGTCCTGCTGCGGCTTCCCATCTCCCACCAGGTGGGCCACAGTCCCCGCTGCCGTCTGCATCAGACCGCAGTCTTGCGTTCTTGGCCCGGCCTGCCCCTCCGAGCGTTCGGATTCGGAGCGCAGCGGTAGTGGAGCTGGGTGCTCCGTGGCTATCCCTCACGCTGTGGCATGGGGCAGAGATCCGGAGCTGCGAGTGAAGCAGAGGAGCGGGACTACGGGAGGAGGTGTGGGGCCTCTCCTGTCTGCCCCACCCCTGGAGGGGGTGAGTGGATCCAGCATCTCTGTGGGGCTGAGGCAGCCCTGGACCTGACCTGGAGGCCCTGCTGGCCCTACACAGAGCGGAACACCGGCCTGGGCCCCATTACTGACTCACATTACTGACTCAAATGCCAGCACAATTGCTCTCAGTCGCCCACACTAGAGAAGGGGGACCAGCTTTTATTAACAGTTCAGCCCTGGTCTCATGGACCACAGCAATGAGGTGAGGTGAAACCACCAAAAAGGCTCATATTACCACCGGTTAATCTCACGATTGGAAGCACTCGGAGCTGAGTGGGAAGCCACCTCAAGTGGAGCTGCTAAATAGAGGCTCTTCCCCACCCCCCCTACCCACCACGCTCCTGTGGCTGCTCTACACCCCTTTTCTCATCCTTGATCCTGGGACGTCCCGGCCCACATAACAGCCCCCCCGCTCCCGACTATGGAGATACAATAATCCCACCCACAGCTCTTGAATCAAGAATAGGGGGGCCCTCCCTCATCTAACACCTTACCAGGGGAACACAGCTTCCGGAAGCTCCTGTGCCAACAAATAGCGGAGAGTGGGGCCTTCTATTCCCTGCACAGCTGAACATTGTGAATTAAACCAGGACAATAGCCTCACCCATCCTTTTGCCCCTTGGAAGCCATCAATCTTCTCCTTCCACTAAATTGAAGACACCATGGCTAAGCAATCAAAATCTGGTAAGAACCCGGACATAGCTACGATGTTGCTCTCAGCTGCGAGGGGAAAGAAACATGACCCACCCCACCCTAAGCTTACTCCACAAAAGTCCCCAGAGGATAGGGGATCCCTGGCCACCAAAGAAGACATCCAAGCTTTCATGGCTGATATCAAGGCGGAATTTAGGTCATGTATGACCGAGCTTACCAGGAAGCTAGAACATACCGACTGTTAGGCAGAATTATATGCAGTACCCTTTGGGAACACCACACACAATTAAGTCTACAAGTGACAGTACAAATTCACCTTTGGTACAAGCCTGTACTACACTGTTAAAGTGGTAGCAGTAGCGGAGCAGCCAGACTTATCTCAAGAGTAAGTGAGCAGTATCAAATAGTTGCACAAAGGACAGCAATTACTATGATTCAGGCAAACACTGACTCAAGGTTTTCAAGTAAAAGAATATACATTTATTTCACTCTTCAGTTGTATAACATTACACCATTATAAGCAGTTTAAAAATCACACTCTCAATACACCACACTACTTCCCTTAAATCCCAGACAAGTTAAGCTCACAAAATGAAGTGGGAGCAAAATGGCACTCCAGCAATTTAAAAGGGAGAGAAAGACAAAGTTAAAATAGAAATTGAACCACACCAACAGGCAAGTACTCAGGGCAATAGAACAAGAGGAACTACAGTGATAGAATCAGGTAGAAAAGGCTTAGGCCCAAAGTCAAGATCACACGGTTCAGAGTAGTTTGCTGTAATGTTCGTGCCACGGATTTCAGACGAGGTTGGTTGGTAGAAAAATTAGTTTAAACAGAAGAGAAGGACAAGCCCTCGGATTGGAGAAAGGTTTCACACACTTTCCCCGCGGCTGAACGAAACGAGCAACCAGGTTTGCACAGTACCTTAAAACGGAGAGGAAGCTTTAGCTGAGGCGGACGTTCCTGGTAGTTCCTGCAGGCTCATGGTTCCTGAAGCGGCTGTTGGACTGACACGAAGTAGGAAGACTGGAGGGTCCTGCACTACCCAGGGAAGAAACCAGCAGCAGAGCAAAGCAACAAATAAAAGGTGCGCTCCTTAAAACCCAAGCAGGATCTGATCTTCATGGCTATCTGGCCCACTGTAGCTCTGTAGAGCGAATTCGACCAGAGGAGGGGGCCTGGCTTGCAGTTTGGGTGAACTGGTTGGTCCCACCAGCTCAAAGGAAGAGGTTTCCTGTAGGATCTTCTCTGTCGGCGGATTCTGACGATTCGGACCTGCAGCAGGGCTTCACCGGGCGGTTCAGTCATTGAAGGGGTCCTCTTAGTCAGCTCCTCGTTGGTTCTTGCGTTCCAGTAGCGACTCTGGCTTTCAAGTCCCAGAGACCTGCTTTTTATGCAGTTTTCCCCAATTGATACAGCCTGGCTGTAAATCACACAGCAGGGTGGCTGGCCTGGCAAGGCCAGTCCCCTTAGCCAATCAGACAAGAGTGCGACTTGGGTTACCAAGGGAACCCATGGCAGGGGTCCGAAGACCCCTCCCTCACATCCTACCTACCCACACTATCAGGCACCTTAAGGAGGGCTTCTGTGCAGAAGCCCACGAAAAGACAGCGAACAAAGGAATCAACCCCGGTTTGGTGCACAGAGAAGAACATGAGAAAGACGAACAAAAAGAAATGGCGACTAAACCCAGCCGGAGCCAAAATAAAATATATTTAATAGCTAATATAATAGCCTAAAACAATACCATGGTTATATAAGATAACCGTGGTAGAAAAGTTAGGGTAGTTACCACCGCCACCAGCCAAGTCTTAATGTAAAGGGAGCGAAAAACTGCCCCAAAAGAGACAGACAAAAAGGGATACTCCATGTAAGACGGGGTGTACTAGGTCTGTAGTTTAAAGAGACTACATAAAGTTAATGGCAAATTTACATGTTTCTGGGAGACAGCAGTCAGTCCCAGAAAAATTGAGTCAGAGGGAAGTCTAAAGTACAACCCTGTGTTACTGCACTGAAGATGCTGTGTAACACACAAAAATGGTGCTCATGGAGTAGGTGAGGCTCCAGAGCCCAAGATCACACAAATGGTAAAAACACACACAGCAAAACACATGTAAGAGTGGGGGAAAAAAGGCTCACACTCTTACCAAGTGAAAAAAAAAAATCCTTGAAATCCAGCAAAGCTGCTGAGGGACTAATTAGGTAAGGGAAATTAGCCATTTATGAGAATTCTCCCTAACACCGACCAAAGGGTAACAGAAACAGAACGATTTAGGGAGGTTGAAGATCGGTCCCAAGACCACGCAGCCAACCTAGGAGAAATTCAATGCTCGATCAGGACCCTGCAAGACAAGTGTGAAATCCTTGAATGTAAAAACAGGGCCCAGCACAATAACCTTCGGATTCGGGGGATCCCAGATACGGTCCCAGATAAAGACTTGGCAGAATATGTGGGTGATTTTTTCCAATCTCTACTCCCACAGCTAGACAAACCTCAGCCTCATTCTGGATCGTACCCATAGGTTGCGCCTGCACGGGGGGAGGGGGTGGAATTGACTCCACCCCCCCTGACGTAATAACTAGGGTGCACTTCTTCACCACAAAGGAGGACATTTCAGCAATAAGCACCCCTCAGGACAAACTATCTGTTCAGGGCTCTCCCCTCCAGATCTACCAGGACCTTTCCCTCCTTACACTACAAAAGAGAAAATCCCTTCGACCTCTGACTCTCTTCCTTCAAGCCTTCAAGCCTTCAAGACCATCAGATCCGATATAGATGGGTATTCCCGACAGCACTGCAGTTTTCCTATAAAGGCACCCTTCGAAAAATCAGCCACCTTGAAGACGCCGAAAAGATCATGCACCCAGACTCACCTGCCGGGGCGGCACTTCCATCCTCGGAAGGTGCAAGGGGCGAAGACCCTATGTCCTCACCGAAACCTAGGCGGGCTTCTTGGTCGAGGGTGCCGAGGAGTGGTAGGAAAAGATGAGTTGCAATGGGGAAAAGGTACTAAGGGGACACTAGATTCCGAGACACTACAGACCTGGTTCCATGGTCCCGTATCCTCTACCCGGTGACGACCCCAGATGGCGAGACAACTCATCTCCTCACCTGAGATTACATGCCCCTTCAACGGAACGCCGCCAACCCTGAAAGATGACACAGACTACAACCTTGCAGCGGGCCCTCCCATGGCCTATGCCCATTTCCAAGGTACAGTCCACCTATGAGTCCTTGGAATGAACACAGAGTTCCTTGCCCCAGCCATGTTGGCTGAGGGTATCCACTTGGCCCGGTTGGCCAGCGGTGTGGCCGAACCCCAAATGACACCCCCCCCTCCAGTTAAAGTTCTGACCTCACATTGGAGGCCTGGGGTAAAACTCCAAAAACAGGGTGGCATACAGCCATTGTTACCCTGACATGATGGCTGACTCACACTCACCCCAACCCCCCCGCTCGGATTCCACAGAGGCCTCATATCCTGCCCAGGAACATCGGACCCTGAGATTTATCTCCCTAAACGTTAGAAGGTTGAACGTTCCTGCCAAGCGCAAATCCATATTGCAGAAGATCCAGGATGAAGACGCGGTGGTGGCCATACTACAAGAAACACATCTGCTCCCAGCAGACTTTGGGCGTCTACGTTCTAGACTCTTCCCACTTCAATTTATTGCCTCGGGTGGCACCAAGAAAGGGGGACCGGCGATCCTCTTCGCAAAGGGGTTGAACCCCCAGATCTTGGACACAAAACGATGCCCCGAGGGCCGATATGTGTCAGTCAAATGGTTGCTACTGGGTCAACTTTACACATTTTTATCAGTGTACACCCCCAATTTTGGACAAACCGTCTTCTACGAATCACTGGGCGATACCCTCTCCCACTTCTCTGAAGGTCAGACTGCAATTGAAGGGGACTTCAATGGGGTTCCAGACCCTACAAAAGGACAGATCGCATCCTCCCTCTCCTGGGCATTTCACTCTCGCGCTTGGTCTCCTATGCCTATTTAGGACCCTAGAGGTGGTGGACTCGTGGTGGGTGCTCCACCCCTCGGAGTAGGACTTTTCCTTTCATTCGTATAATCGTAGGACCTTTTCAAGGATTGACCTCCTGGCGTGCCCCAAGGTACTAGCTTACGTCAACAATTTGGCCATAGGGTCAAGGATTTTATCTGACCACGCCCGATAACTCTGGAGATCCGAGCACATGAGTCAACTCCTAACACTCGACGCAGATGGACCCTATATGACCCAATGCTCAATGAGATGCCGCTAAGGGACTCAATTGCGAGGACAATTGAGAACTTCTTTAGAGACAATCTAAGTGAAGATACCTCCCCAGCAAATACCTGGGACGCTATGAAGGCGGTGCTTCGAGGGGAACTGATTGCGCAAGGAGTAGCATTTCACAGGAATAGACGACAAGCCCGTCTGATCCTCGAGGAGGAACTCCAAGAAGCGGAGAAAACCCACAAGGAAAAAGGGTGGATCCCAAAAACGCAACAAGCCATCCGCATTGCGCGGAAGAAGCTGGAGGCCCAACTGCTGACTAAAACCAAGCAACTTTACTACGCGAAGAACACCAAAGCGAATAAGTTGCTGGTGACTAAACTAGCTAAAGCAAGGAGGAGCAACACGATCATTGGGCTGCGCGATCAACATGGCATAATAAACTACGCTGAACAGGAAAAACAACGGCTGGTGGAGAACCACCTAACACAGGTAATGACCGCGCCACCACGAGACCAGAATGAACAGAAGAACTATTGTTAGAAAGCGGCACGCCCTCGGCTGAAGGACTCAATCCGGGATAGCCTTGACGCTCCGATCTCAGGAGGTTGAAGAGGCCAATAAAATCTCTTAAATCCCGAGATCCTGGCCCTGACGGATACTCTACCAGATTTTACAAGATCTTTAGGCCCCAACTGATTGCCCCATAGGGCGCGCTTTTCAACTCCTTTAGGGAAGCTGGTAGTGTAACCCCATCTATGCAGGAATCAATCACCATACTTTTGCCTAAACCAGGAGGGACCCAAGGGACCCCGCTTCCTAAAGACCGATTGCCTTACTAAACAGATGCCAATATCTATCCTAAAATTCTTGCTAACCGCCTGTCACACATTTTGCCAGACATCATACATTCCGACCAGACAGGCTTTATTAAAAAAATAGATCTGCAGGTGACAATATTCGTAGAGCCCTGAACCTAGTAGATCTCACCTCGCAGGACTCTCGGAGATTGCTATTGATGGCCCTAGACGCTACTAAAGTGTTCGCCAGAGTTGATTGGGCCTTCATGCGTCACACCCTAGCAACCTTTGGGTTTGGCCCTGCATTTCAGGCTATGGTCTTAGCCAATATTAAATCGCCGAAAACCCTCCTTAGGATTAATGGCTCCCTCTCTGGCGCAATTCCTCTGACTTGCGGGACCAGGCAGGGATGCCCGCTATCTCTGCATCTATTTGCACTAATCATGGAACCCTTTGCCAAGAAAAATCAGACTGAATAACAGCATTAAGGGCCTGCAGACTGGTCGCTCCCAACATAAATCACCCTATATGCAGACGACATCTTGCTGACCATCTCAGAACCTCGCTCCTCGTTGGGGCACGCTCTTTCCGAAATAGATAATTATGGGAGGGGTCACAGGCTTCTCCATTAACTTCAATAAATCCGTAGCTCTGGGGATAGTACTATCCCCGGATGAATGGGATTCCCTGGTCCCGTTGTGCCCTATTCAATGGAAAGTTAAGGCAATCCCCTATATAGGGGTACAGGCTGCCGCAAGTCTGAGGGAAGTATATCGTGCAAATTTCCCCCCGCTCTTTAAAGAGCAGGAGGATGACCTGAAGCGATGGGCGTCTCAGGAAATCTTTTTAATGGGGCGTATTACAGCCTGTAAAATGAACTTCCTCCCCAGGTTTCTGTATACTTGTTCATCCCCAACGGTTGCAATCCACTTGCCCGCTCTCTGCAGTCTTCAGAGGAAAATGCTCCGGTTTATCTGGAGGGGCAAAAAGGCTAGGATTCCCCAGAAAACAATGCTAGGTAACCCAAGGCTGGGCGGACTGGGAGTCCCTGAGCTGCAGGGCTATCAGGTGGCAGCACGGCTAGCGCACACCCAAGCGTGGCACGCAACTACTGGTCGCCCTAGATGAGTGGAGATGGAACAATCCCGCTCATCTCTCCCCGCTAGGGAGAATTCTCTTCTATGGCTAATTTCCCTTACCTATAGAGTCCCCCAGCAGCTTTGCTGGATTTGAGGGGTTTATTTTTTTTCTCCTGCTAAGAGTGAGACCCTTTTTTCCCCACTCTTAGACAGATTGCTAGTGTGTGTTTTAGGCTATCTGGTGTGCTTATGGCCTATGGGGTTTTTCTCACCCTCATAGGAATCATCTTTTACATGTGTGGTACACAGCACCCTCTGTGCCGTACCACAGGGGTGTCGTAGCGACCCCCAAACATAGACTCCATACCCTGGGACAGACTACTGTCTCCCAGGGCATGTAAAGTCCCCATTGACTTTACTAGTCAAATCTTATGAACAAAACCAGTACAACCCATCTTATTATGGGGGTACTGGGAAGGGTTAATAGTTTTTCCCTGGTGTTCATTTTCAAGGGGGTACCGTACAGTCCCTCTCTCAAAAGTTACTGGCTGGTGGCAGTGGTTACTACTGAAAATATTCGACCGCGAATATTTTCCTATGGGATTTTCCCATTGTTCGAGGCTACCACTTTTACTGACGGCCTCTAACATACCACCGGTTTATTTTAATATTAACTTTACTCCGGAAGGTTTTTATTGCCAGAACTTTGATTTAATTTCTTTCTCGTGTCTTTCTCAACAGTCCTAACCCAGGTCGGGGATCCTTTGTTCGTCCTTTTGGCGGGCTTCTGCACAGAAGCCCTCCTCTAGGCGCCACTGAGTCTGGGGTAGACCGGATGTGCGGGAGGGGGAATAGGCAGCCTGGACAGGGTTGCCTACGCAACCCAAGTCGCACTCTGCCCTGATAGGCTGGGGTGTTCTCCCGCCAGGAGAGCCACCCCACTGTGTGAGTGACAGCTGGGCTGTATGAATGGGGGTCTTGCTGCATAAAAGCAGGGTCCTGAGGACTGGAGGACAAGACATCGCCACTGGAACTAAGAAGCTGAAGAGGAGAGAAGCCAAAGACATCAACGACTGAACCACCGGTGAAGCCCTGCTGCAGCATCTCACCACTTCTTTCCACACGACGAGAGAAGATCTTCATCTACAAGAGCCTTCTTCCCTTGAGCTGGTGGGGCCAACCAGTTCGCCAATCGCCTTCCAGGACCTGCCTTGGTCGAATTGCCAGTGCCAAGCACTAGGAGACCGGATAGCCAGGCACC
Source organism: Ambystoma mexicanum (assembly GCF_040938575.1). Classification (NCBI taxonomy): domain Eukaryota; kingdom Metazoa; phylum Chordata; class Amphibia; order Caudata; family Ambystomatidae; genus Ambystoma; species Ambystoma mexicanum. Next base: position 308,868,827 of record NC_090927.1, on the reverse strand, counting down.
CGTCCACCACGACCACGATTTAAAAGGAGCATACCTTTTAATCCGTTTCGGCAGCACCACGGCTGGTTTCATCCCTGGGCTGTGCAGTAACTCGAACCTTCCTCCACGACGAGAGCCTCTCTTCCTCTGCTGGATCTCCCGAACTGCAGGAACTGCCAGGAACTACCGCCACCGCAAGAGCCTCTTCTACATTTTAACGTACATTGTTCCGCCAGACCTCCCTTTTCGTTGGGTTCTGCTAAAGGTGTTTTAAATCCTTTACTTACCTACTGGGTTGGCCGCCCCTATCATCTAACTTTGTCTTTCACCTTCTGCAACCACCTTTTTGAATCGTTAACAAAGACTTGACTGCAGCTACAGGAACATTTTGCTCCTGGGCACTTTGTCCTGTACCACTGACTCTGGCACAGGCCTATTGAGTCTGGCTAAATCTGTTACAACTGCCTTCTCTAGATCGCTTCTCACCTAGAAATGTGTTTTCACCTCAGTATTATACATGCTAAAGTACTGCCTTGGAAGTGTTGCTGGTGTGTTTAAGAGCATCTTCCTGTATAACTTGGCCTTTCCCTCCCTTTTGAGAAATTGATAGAGTGCCATTTCTGCTTGTTTTTCACTGTGCCGTTTTGCTCAGTTTTCACTCTTGCTCAAACTTGTCTACAGTTTAAATGGGGAGTTGTGTATACGTTTTCTTGACTGATTTAACTTGCTTTTATAATAGTGATTTGTGTGCGACCATCATAGTGTGTAAAATAAATATATATTATTTTTCATACAAAGCTTTGGTCAGCGTTTCTTTGTTCCATAGTACTGTAGTCCTAATGTGTAAACCCTGAATACTGCCCATCTCTCTCTTGAGATAAGTCTGACTGCTTAGCCACAGCTACCAACTAAATCTTTGTGGTACAGGCTGATACCAAAGGGGATTTATTGCTCATAGCTGTAGTCTTAATCTGCTGTAGTGCTACCCAAGGGAACTGCAGTGGATTCTGTCTAAGACTCCCCCCTGCGTTTCCTTTCACACATTCCACCCCCACTGCGGCGATGATGGGATGGTTTGCCATTAGCTACCAAACACACTATAGGCGTTTAGGACTGGGCCCTGAGGCATAAAGGGATCCTGAGGGGTCTTGGTCCCTCCTCCCCAATTTTCCATAACCCGGCGTTCTCAACTAGGGCAAATCCCCAGAATTTCATAAACTGGATTGCAGGGGGCCTTGAAACACTAGATCAGCTTTTTGAGGGAGGCCTGCTCCGCACATTTGAACAATGTAGGTAGACCTTCCAGCTTCAGGAAAGGGACAGATTCTCCTACATTCAACTTCACCACTGGTGCTCTCACCCTCAAACTCTTCAGGCGGCGACACGGACTCCAACCTCCCTCGAATTGGCCCTCAAAGAACTCCCAACCCGGGGAAAGATCTCCACCTTATATAAACGCTTTCTGGGAGATTTCCTCACCACAAAGACTCAATGTATGGCACAATGGGAGGCAGATCTGGGGCACCCCATAGAGGACCAATCTTGGGCGGACATTTGGACACAAACTCATTCATCGTCCTCTTGCATCACCAACAGAGAATGTGCTTGCAAAATCCTGTTGCGCCGGTATTACCCTCCCCTCAGACTTCATCATACGAACCGGGCACTTGACCTTGCCTGCTGGAGACTCTGGTCAACCAGGCGCCTGCTCCTGGAAATCCACAGAAGGTCCCCTCATGCCCCATTGGTGAGGGAAGGTATGTAGGGTGACCAGACGTCCGGGTTTTCCCGGGACAGTCGGGGGAAATCACCCGCCGTCCCGGAGTCCCAGGAGTTTTTTCATTTTAGAAACCCTGTCCAGGGTTTGCATGGTTGGGTGGCTACAGTCATTAAAATCGGCATTTTCACAACACTTTTAGAATTTTGAAGTTGGAGGATTGGCTCGAACCTCCAATCTTTCAGGTACAAGCCACAACACTTACTGACTGTGCCACAGAGATTGGCTGGGAAATGTGCGTATATCAAGCCACGTAATGTCAATTAGAGCAAACACTTGTTTTGAAGTAACATGCCAAGATTCACAGACAAAACTGCATAAATGAGATCATATACAGTTTGTAGAAAGGAGAAGTGCTGGAAATATGATTGGGTGGTGGGTGTGGGGGCGTGTTGAGGGAGGAGCAGTAATTGGTGGGCTGCGATGGGGTAGTCCTGCTTTTATGTTGTTGGTCATCCCAGCTTTCCTTTTTGGAAATCTGATCACCCTAAAAAGGTATGGGATATACTGATTGCAGAGAAAATAACAGTGGCCAGAGCGGGGCTTCTCCACCACTTTCAGAACATTTGGGCCCCAATATTAGACTATGACCAGAGATTTCCAGCCTTGACCTACAAGCCTCAAGGGGTCAGGAGAGCCCTGGGTGATGGGGCGACCCCCCCGGGGGGCGGGGAGGGGAGAGCGAAAAGGGAGCGGAAGACAAATTACTGAAAACGTTGACCCAGCCTAGCGGCCGAGGGTGGGAGGATGAGGGGAATGGTTGGGTTTACTATATGGCAGACAATGCATTTTTGTGAAGGATGTTCTGTGACCACGCCGCTTGATGAAATATGTAAAATCTGTATAACACTGATCGCCTCAATAATGTATACAGAAAAAGAAGCAGTATGAACACAAGATTTATGTACAACTGTGTAGGATTTAAAATAAAAACAGATTTTACACACACAAAAAAAAAAAAGAATTTCAACAGTGGCTTAATGACCGAACCACTGAGATCCAATTCACTCCAAGTAGCAGATTTAAGTCGATCAACTTCTTAGACCTTACAATCAACAACAAAGTAGGCAAAATAACATGCACACTCTACAAGAAAATAACTGACAGGAACACAATACTCCACTATCAAAGAAACTATCCCAAGAACCTAAAGGATAATCTGCCTTACGGACAATTTCTACGCATTCGCAGAAACTGCACAGAACTAGCTCAATACACCCAGCATGCCAAAGGCCTGGAGCAAAGATTGGCTGACAGAGGATACCCCAAAAAACGACTCAAGACGGAACACAGAGCAAAATACACACTGAGGAAAGCCCTAATGAACGTAAAGCAAATGATGACATACTAACGTGTGTAACTACTTTTGGCCCAGACATGGGTAAAATCAAAAAGATAATAAAGCAATTCTGGCCGCTAGTGAAACTTAGGAGAACCAATGCCCAGGGTGGCACTGAAACGTGCCAAGAACTTGAAAGAACACCTCACCCATGCCAGACTCAGAAAGAAAGATACAAGAAACTCACTGTAGGAATCTATGAGAAATCACAGATCACCATCCCGGTGGGACATGCTCCGTCTGCAGGTTTACCAAAAAAATCAAAACCTTCACAGTGGCAGACAAACAACGGACACTGAAGACTTTCTCAAACTACAAAAATAAAAATTCCATCTACATGATCGAATGTCCATGTGGACTTGGATACGTAGGACAAACAACAAGAGCAGTGAACAAAAGAATTGGGGAGCACCGCTCAGGAATCAGGTGTAAAATCCACACCGCACCCATGGTCATACACTATATGTGACTACAACACAGCGTTGATGATATCAAGTGGTGGATTGTGGACCTAGTAAGAAACAACACCAATGCAAGCAATGCTCTAGCACATAAAGAAGCCTGGTGGATCCATAGACTAAAAACCACCACAAATGGGCTAAATAAAATAACACCAACATATACAGGATTCTAAGCCCACCCCTGTACAACTCTCTGGGCTTCCAGGACCAGCTATAGCTATAGCATGGCCATCAATAGTAAACTAACGGGGTCACCAAGCCCTTAATTACAGCAGGCAGTTTATTCCCATGTGATCTGGTAGTCCACCTCCTTTTGATACACGTCTAACCATCCTTCCATGCACCTTGCAGCACTCTTGATCGCTTCAAGACCTATGCTCGACAAAGTAGTTGCAGCTGGATTTACTTTGTTTTTCCAGTAGCGTTTTGTTCTCCGTTATACACACTATAAATGCCTATGAATGCATATACAGGGCACACAGGACAACAGGTGCCACAAGTAGATCCAAAAAATACCCTGATCTGAAATCAATCAGGAACACCACTGAAACGCTTACCAATATACGCAAGCGTACCAACTGAGCTGAGGGAATCATCCATCCTTAGTTACCCGCTCCCAGGACAACACCTAACAACCTCTATCATCACAAACATTTGCCGCAGGCGCACTAACAGAGCTTCCGAAACAAATCCCTACCGAATGTACATGCGCCACACAGCAACACTACTCTGTTGCCATGGAGACATTTGCATGCAGAAAAGTCACGGCGGGATGCCACCGGCCCAGGCCAGTGATCTGACCACTCGAAGTAAGCATAAACCTTACTATACTTTCCCTTTTTTCAACAAACCCACCCTCCTCTCTCGGTTAAACTTAATACGCTGACCAACATGAGTCAGTAACACGTTGCCCTCCCGCTCGCATAGATACAACGGGACCCCAACTGAGCGAAGAGCCATGGCAGGACGCAATGTATCCAGGCTACAGAACCGCCCCACACAAGTAAGCAAACACTCATCTCTCCTACGCTAGGTTTGACCCAACAGCTAGTGACACGCTTTCCTCTAAATCCCACAGTTAAAGATGATCAACGTAACCCCTCAGGGTCCATGCATGCGGGAAGCTTCGGACCCGCTCCCAAAAACGGACATCCATGTAATCGGTTGCCGTGGAGTGGTTCTAACCTCACATCTCTCAGAGCCCTATACTTTTACCACTAATGGCAGCCTACCATAATTATGTTTTCCACACAATAGGGACGTACACCTTTATATGACTCACCCGTGACAGAAAGGCAACCTCAACAACGCCACACAGATGAGAACATACCCCGAGGTGTTAGGCAGAAACCTGTGCAGTTCCCCTAGGGACCACTGCAAAAGGCTTAGGACTACAGGTGTTGGCAGTAAACCCAATTGGTAGCAGTCTGCACCACCCAGATTTACCTGGTAGCTGTGGCTGAGCAGTCAGACTTCTCTCAAGAAGAGTTAGACCGTATATAGAGTATACAAAATAGGTACCAAAATATGGTAGCACAAGCAAACACTGACCAGAGCTTTGGTATAAAAGTATATAATTAGTTATTTAAAAACACACTTATAAAAATACACTAACACTAATATGGCAAGCAAGTTCAAACACAGTCACTATCAATATATATACATCCCTGATTACTTATTGAACAAGTCTTAGTTAAAACACCACTTATTTGCAGACAAAGGTGAGCGCTTAACCTAAAATGGCACTCCAATAAGTTAATTAAAAAGGGAGAGAACAGGCAGAATTAGGAAAGCACACAATACCAACACTTTTAGAAGAACCACAGCAAGTCAGAAAAGGCAGAGTCTACTGTAGAGCAAGAAAGTTCATAGGCCAGGCCCACTCTATGAGAGGGCAAGGCGGAATGTGTCAAAGATCTCACAGTTGAATGATACTTTAAAGGTCTTTGCAGATAGTTCAAAAAGAGTTGGAGCAGTTCAGAAAAAGTTAGTTAACAGGTCCCCATGTCACCCCAGGGTAGAGAGTCAAGGATTTACAGACACCTTGAACAGTCTGTTGCAAGGGAGACCAGGCGGAACACAGTACCTGAAATGGTGAGAAAGCTCCAGCGAGGGCAGTTGTTCCTGGCAGCGGGTGCAAGTCGGTGCTTCGTCCAGGGGAAGAGAAGATCTCGACGTGGAGGAAAGCTGGAGGTCGTTGCACTGCCAGGGAAGAAATCAGCCGCAGAGTTTCCCGGTTAAAAGGTACTACCCTTTATTCGCGGTAGTGGTGAAGCGTGGCTATCCGGCCGCCGGGGTGCTTGGCACGGGCGATTCGACCACGAGACGATCCAGGAAGGTGAAAAAGGAGGGCGAACTGGTTATCCCCACCAGTTCAAAGGAAGAAGACTCTCCGTGATGAAGATCTTCTCTGTTGTCGGGAAGTGGTGAGGCGGTTCAGCAGGACTCCACCGGTGGTGTCGTCGTTGCAGGTCGGCTCAGCTTCTCCCTCTTCGGATTCTTTGGTCCTGTGGCGACTTCTGCAGTTCCAGTCCCCAAAGCCCTGCTTTTATGCAGAAAACCCGCATTCATCAGTCCTAGCTGTCACTCAAACATGCTAAGTGGTGAGCCGGGCGGCTCACCACTGGGCCAATCACACAAGAGTGCGACTTGAGTTACCGAGGCAACTCAGTCCAGGGTGCCAAAACCCCCCTCCCACACATCCTGTAGACCCAGACAGAGTGGCACCACTTTTGGAGGCTCCTGTGCAGAAGCCCGCCAACAAGTGGAACAAAGGGCTTGACTTGGGTTAGAGTTACAAAAGCGAACACATACGCCATTTTGGCACCGAGTTCTGGCAAAAAATCACAACCAGTGAATTGATATTAATTTAATAAACCGGCGGTATGTTTGAGGCTATGCTAAAAAGTGGTAGCCTCGAACAATGGGAAAATCCCATAGGAATATATTGGCAGTCGAATATAAAAAGTAGTATCCACTGCCACCAGCAAAAACTCGATCAGGGGGGACTGGACAGTGCCCCCTCGAACAAAAGACCCCGGGGCAATCAAATTGCCCCTACCAGTACGTCCACAATAGGATGGTTTGTACCGGTTCTGTTCACAATTTAGGACTAGTAAAGCCAATGGTGACTTTACATGCCCTGGGAGACAGTAGTCAGTCCCAGGGTGCAGAGTCTATGTTTGGGGGTCACTATGACACCCCTTTGTTACTGCACGGAGGGTGCTGTGTAACACATATCAAAAACACATGAAGCCCTTTGGAGTAAAAGACCCCATAGCCCATAAAACACATTACAAAGTCAAAGGATATCTCAAATCATGTCTAAGAGTGGGAGAAAAAGAGTCTCACTCTTAGCAGGAGAAAAAAATGAACCCCAAAAATCCAGCAAAGCTTCTGGGGGACTCACTAGGTTTGGGAAATTAGCCTATACAGAGAATTCTCCCTAACACGAGGTTACAAGCAAGCAAAAGCTATGAGGGGACAGTTAAGGTCAGTGGAATTCAAGAGGGAATTCATGAAATCCCTCCACAATCTTTGAACCTTTCTAGAACCTGGACCCCTGGCCTAGATCAACTTTTTAGAAAAACTTTGTGCAAACAAACATACGAGAATCAGTAGGTTACACATATATTACCTTGCATTTACATACAGAAAACACCAATCCAATGCCCAAATGAAGGCACCCACACCATCACCCGAAACGTCCAAGGTCTAGCACGAACCATCGATACCATCCACATACGTTCTACACTATTAATAGTGACATTGACCAAGGATTGGTCAGGAAATACTCTTGACAAGATGAACATTTGAACTAATAGTTGCTAGGAAACTCAGATCTTTTTTCAACGTATGATGCACAACTGCGGTGTTTACAAATGTTTCATGTTTTATATACTCTGTTTTAGGTTTTGAATAGTATGCTGATGTACAAAGATTGAACTACCAAATGTACTATGTTATAAAAAAAAAAAGCATTTTGAGAATCTCAGACAGCGACTTAAAATAGATGGACTAATTAAAAAGAAATAAATATAGGCCAATTTAAAAAGGCCAAAAAATTAGTATGTTCGGTTATGTACTACCGCCTACAGGGAAAACCTAGGAGTCCTTCTAGGAAGAGAACTGTAATTGCATTACCCAACAGACATTAACTGTAGAACCATGATGTATGGTGAAAATAGTTGGGTAGGACACCCTTTGTTATAATAAAATCATTGGTGACATTTAATATGTTACATGGCAAATGACCGCACAGCCTTATGGGCTTTCCATGTGTGCCAACCCTTCAAACTTCTCAGTGCGCAAACTCCACAAACATGGCTGCAGTCACCACATCATCTTCCAAACCATGACTGTAGTTTTGCTATGCCAGTGGCTGATGGCTGCTTAGAAATCAAACACGGTTAGCTTTGACAGCTCAGAGAACCGCTAAACATTTGCAAGCAGCTAGGTATTTCATAATTCCCAACAAGGGCTTCAGTCATAACGCTTGCTCACTGCATGTACCCAGCAGAAGCTAAATCAAACAATTAACAGCCCCGTCAGATAAACCCACCCACGTATGAAAGGGAGCAAGTGAGATCAATGTGTGGGACTCCGGTGTCGATGGCGTGAGGTGAAAATAGTGCAAATCAAAGCTGCCAAGAGGAAGGTTTTAGGGGAGGTTAAGCAGAGGGGAGAACACAAGAAATAGGTGGAGTGGGGGGGGGCATTAAAAGAGCGGCGAGGAACAACACTAGGTGGGACAGGTAGTCAAAAGAAAACAAAAGGAGGGGTGGTGGTGAAGGCCATTGTATGGCAGACTGTCAGGGGTTGAGGGTTTGATCGGAAAGAGAAAGGTGAAGAACACAGTAGTAAAGGGGAAAAAGAGGAGGAGGAGCTGCCTAAAGAGAGTCAATAAGAATGGGCGGGTTGGGGGTTCATTTAAACAGACTCCCAACTTGCTAGAGTAACTGTACCCGGGAAGATCCCCCAACCACCCAGAAAGGTGTTGAGGCAACGCCTGTCCCACTTTCAGACAGTTCAAGACTACGCAGGCAGGGCAATAGGGCGGGACCGTTGACCAGTCCTGTAGAGAAGCTTGATTTTGTTGCTCTCAAAAAAGGGACAGTGGTTAAACCTATTCCCCTTTTTCGATTTGTTAGAATAATGACCCTCTAACCTCAGAACTTGCATTTACAGAACATCTTGGTGAGGATTTGCCTAAAAAAATAAGAACGGTGATGTGGAAGAACAGGAGGCTAAGCAATGAAGACTACTGACAAGTAATCAGGGAATTTTCATAAAGTCTGGGATTAAGCTTAAGGGTGAATAATAACATGTTATGCACTGCATGGTCAGGTGCCTGAATTTGAATGATGAAAGCAGGCTAAAGCATATTTTAAAAGAGAAAGTTCAATGCCACTTTCAGAAATACTTACATAATGTAGTGTGTCCATTTGGTAGCGAAGCAACTGGAAGGGATGTTAACCTAAACACAAAGATTAACAAAGGTTACCACAATGTGTCAGAGAGCGGCATGTAATATACACACTGGAAAAGGGAAATCCCATTAAACATAATTAAATGGGGGTGGGGTGGCAGTGCATATTTGTTGCGGTACAATAAAATACTAAACAATTTCCACTTTTAAGAATGGTTGCCTTGTCCAGGAGTACACGGATACTTGAGTTGAGAAACAAAACCAAAAAACCTCAAGACAAAGGTCATAAGTATGTGCGTCATTTGTAAAAATAATTCATTTGAAATACCAGATGTTATTTATACAAAAATCTAAATTGTCCAATAAATATAACTAGTCAAACTGTGCAACAGCGGTTTTAAAGTTCTCAGGGCATTACCCAAAAATTAAGAAAACTCAAAATTCAAATCACATCATAAACTGCTGTACCACTGCCATTCAACCTAAGTAATTAATTGTAGATCACAAAATAGCTACATAAACTCATGCTCTAATACCATCTTAATGACTCTGTGAAAGGGCCTTGGTTTGGGCCTATTTTACGCAAGCAGTTGAATCTGTTCTTGCCTGCCTCTCCATGTGGTTTGCTTTGTTCTAGGGCCACGTTTTCAGAAGAGGCTGCCTTGGTCATTCCCCAAGGATATCCCATTCAACATTTTCAGAGCTAGCAGTTTTTTAAACCCGGTTCTTTCTCCAGGCAGTCTCAGTTCTACAACATACCTTTGCATTTTTCTGTGCTCATCAGTCATGTACTCCCTGAAGCGAAGTATATGTGTGCGAACATTTAAATTCATCACTAAGCGAATTTGAGGTTTTGGGGAATTAAAAATAGTCAATGTGTTATTTTTAACATTATTTGTTTTAAAAAAAATGATTTGTCCCCGGGGCTCTCCAAAGTAGTACAGGAACTGTAGCACTGGGCCGTCGCCCAGAGGATGTTTAGCCCCTTTCACCTGGCAGGAGTGAAGAACACTGTCAGACTCCCTCAACAGGGAGCTGCATTCTTGTCACGAATGGGAGCTTCGTCAGGACCAAGTGATCGTCCTATTTGGGGGACGCATTCACATTCCCCTGGGATGGCCCGTTTCTGTATGCGTTCCCTCCGTTGCCATTGCTTCTTCAATTAGTCCATCAACTCTGACGGTCCCGGTGCAGGATGATCGATCACTTGGTCCTGACGAAGCTCCCATTCGTGACAACACTGCAGCTCCCTGTTGAAGGAGTCCGACGGTGTTCTTCACTCCTGCCCGGTGAAAGGGGATAAACATCCACTGGGCGACGGCCCAGTGCCACAGTTCCTGTGCTTCTTTGGAGAGCGCCTGGGGACCTGGTGCCTCCCTGCTTCCTGATGTAAAACATTTTGGTGGTGTTGTCCGTGAAGAACCACACCACCTTGCCCTTGAGGGACGGAAGGAAACACTTGAGGGCCCAAAACACTGCCCGCAGCTCCAACACGTTGATGTGCAACGACTTCTCCTCCAGTAGCCACATGCCTCTTGTGTGAAGACCAGTGGTAATGCGACCGCCGCACGTACGGAAGTGGAATCAGAAGTAAGGACTCAGGCATTTTGAATACGCCATCTAACAAGCGCACTCAGCGCTCGAAGCCATAGGACCTACAAAGGACTAAAGGACACTGCAGGTGTTTCTGCCCAACGGGAAAATCTGCGTACCACGGACAGAGCGATTTCGAAGTACCCTTCGGTAGCAAGAAAGGAGTCCAGTCAGAGAACGTCCAAACAATCCCTTGCCAAGGAAAATACGCCAATTCGTGCACGACTAAGGAAGGATGCTGGGTCATGCATATCCCAAGTGAATGTTAAGGAGTCATGTTTATTTATGTATTGTGGTGGTAAAACGCTGGCCCCCTCAAGAAGTTCTCGAACTTTGTGCAAATTAGCCTTCGAAGAACGCAACAGGTTGGGTTATTGAGAACTATGATAGATGATAGTGTTGTAAACCAGTTATTAATTTTGTTCCTTTCGCGGAGAAAGGATAGATTTACTGTGCACCAATAGTGAAAACTAAAAGGTTACTTAGATTCAAGTAGGTCCATTAGATTCTGTGTTTCAACGTTTGTTTTGCACTACATTTCTAAAAACACATCTTTCCAGATACACTTTGCACTTTAGAAGCAGCCATAGGAGGCGATAGTCTACTGTGAGGTGGTAACTGAAATTAGATACATTTTTACACTGTTATGTCTCGGTTTTTATAATGTATGTACTGTTTTATGACTGCTTATATTGATTAAAGACACTTTTTATGTTTTTTTAGAATATGTGATTGTACACTGTTTTTTATAATTATTTTTGATTGAATTATTGTTAGTGAATTAATAAAAATTGTATTTTATTAAACATCTCTCATTTAAGATCACTTTTGAGTACTCAGTACCGATTTGGTACATAGGCTGAGCAGGCTGGAGAAGAGCGAGGGGGAGAATTAGGAGAGACACACTGGTTCTTGATTGTCTTGTGTGCTTTGGGCAGAACCTGTGTGTCGGTAAACCTGCCCCTGGTCTCATTTGTGTTTTATTTGCTCTTGCGTGAAGACTTCCGGTGTGAGACCCCCATCCTTCCAGTGAGGCGTCGGTCGTAACTGTCTCCTGGTGAGGTGGGTTCTACTAAACCGCACCTCCGGGCAGATGTGCGCGGACCCCCACCACTGTATCGCTCGACGGAAACTCTCATTGAGTGTGATCTTGTCCTCGAAGCTCCCCGACACTTGTATCCAATGGGTGTCGAGGAACTCCTGCAGTTGACGCATCCACAGCATGCACAATCGAATGAGGTATATGCATGAGAACATCATGCCGAGCAGAGACTTGATGGACCTCAGCCTTGCGATCTTCAGGTCCAACAGCCGTTGTACCTTGCCCAAGGTGGTCGCTATCCTCTTTTCTGACGGAGACACCTGGCACGACACTGTGTTGAGTCTGTATCCCAGAAACAGCGCGTCCTGCAATGGAGACAAACAGGAATCTGCATAGTTCACCGAGAACCCCAGATCCGTCAGGAGACAGACGGTTCTCATTGTGTGATTGACGGCGATGTCCTTCGAGCTTGCCCGGATGAGCCAGTTATCCAGATAAGTGTAAACGTGGATCCCTCGTAGACGCAGCTGTGCCACCACCGGCGCCAGGCACTTGGTGAAAACCCTTGGCGCCGACTTCAATCCGAAGGGAAGGGCCCTGAACTGGTAATGTTGCCCTTGAACCAGGAAGCGAAGAAACTTGCGGTGTCCCTTGTGGATGGGGATGTGAAAGTAAGCATCCTCCAAGTCCAGCGATGATAGGAAATCCCGCTCTTCTAGCTGTCCTAGAACGTACTGAAGAGTCACCATCCGGAACTTTTGGGACTTGATGTACTTGTTCAGATGATGGAGGTCTAGGATGGGCCTCCAGCCGCTGGTCTTCTTTTTGACGAGGAAGTAACGAGTACACTCCGCAGCCCCGGAGCCTCTTTGGGACGAGCTCTATCGCGCCCTTTCTTAGCATGGCCTGCAACTCCAGCAGCAGCTGAGGGACGTGGTTTTCCTGCCGGGCCACTGGTGGTATTCAAGGACACTTTCGTTGCAAGTCCAGGGTCTGTCCGTGAGCAAGAGCGTCCAGCACCGAACTGTCGGAGATGGTCTTCCACACGCTGATGAAGTTCGCCGGCCAGCCTCCCACTTGGGTGCACAGGAGGGGGCCCGACGCCGCGGCCGATTCAATCCTGTTTGGATGTCGAAGGGCTACCTTGGGGACCCTGGCGACAACGTCCTCCTCCGAAGGTCTTGGAACTGAAGGCCTGTTCTCCTGGGTCGACGAGAGGGAGAGTTGACAGTAAGACGAGGCACCTCCACTGAAACCTTTGGAGGAGCCTTGGGATTTGCCGCCTGAGGTCGTCCACTGCTGTTGAAGAGTGCCCAGGGCACGAGCCGTCTCTGTGTCTGTCTGGATGGCCTGAAGGGACTCATCCACAGCCTTTGTCTCCACGAAAGGTCACGTCCAACACCCTCGACTGAAAGTCTGGCCCCGTCAAAGGCAAACGCTGTTGCTCATTTGGCGGAACCCTGTGTCGGCGATGTCCGTGGCCACTGTGATGGTGTGGACCGATGCCACCTCGCCTTCCTGCAGGATCTCCAAAGCTTCCGGCGTCGGGAAGGAAGTCCAGGAAGGGAGCGATCTTGAACCACAGCTCCCGTCGTAACGTGCTACACTGTTGAGAGCGTTGGCAGCCTTGATTGTCGCATCCAACTTTCTTCCCCTCACTGTCCAGGAGAATGCGGGGGGGTGGAGCCGCTGCAGGAGGAGCTCGAAGAAAACTTCTTGGCTTCTGCCGAAACCACAGAGTCCGGCGACGATTGGGTCCGCAAGCACTTGGGCGCAGAGTCCGGCACCCTGTACTTCTCATAACTGTTCCTGTTCGCCGGGGTTGTCGAAGAGTTCTTCATGAGGGGCAATCAGCCAGGAGAGGGACCGACAGAACGGTTTTCCTCTTGGCCTCACAGCGCTGGTATAGGAAACCTTCTCCCCAGGAAAGAGCTGGCAAAGCTCCAAAGCCCTGGAGATCATGGCGTGGAACAAACCTATCTCGTCGGGCAGTGAAGATCTGGGAGGTGGAGACAGGAGGACACCCAACCCGCCGTTGCGTTGTCACCCGTGCACGTGCTCGTCGTCACGTGTCCGGATCGGTCTCGTCTCTCGGGGCTGGGGGATGATGCGGAGGGTGAACTTTCCTCTTCTTGGTCGGTGGTTCCTCCGTCGGCACCAGTGCAACAGGCATCCTCATCTGGATCTCGGAGGCCAGAGTATGCAAAACTGAGATATTGTCCACCGAGATATATCTCCAGGTGGCCGCTCCAGTGACAGAGGTGAGACTGGAGACTGAGGCGCAGGCTGGTCGTCAAGGCCCCCACCGCCCTGCTGTTCCTCGTCGGTCTCCTCATCGTCTCCCTCATCGTCTCCCTCATCAGAACCCTTGCTGTAGGTCCTGCCATCAATGCATCTCTCCTCCTGGATGGTCTGGAGGCAGTGAAGCTCCTCCTCTCAGGAGATATCTTTGCCTTGGAGGACTACCGTGCCTTCCCACTCTTCCCTGTGACCATAGGGGACGGTTTTGGTGAAATGACTGGCATCATCTTCTCCAGTGTCTTCTCAATGGGCTAAAAAGAGGACTCCATCCTGGCAGGCAGGGATACTCTCGCCTTCAAGGCCACGCCCTGTGGATCCTCCACGGCGGCCTTCGGGAGTGACACCAACACCCCTTCGATGGAAGTCTGGGCCTTCGTTGGATGTACTTGGGCCTTCACGACCGTGGCGGAACCTGTGTCCTCCTTAGGGGAGGGACAGTGCCCCGCTACCCCTTGGCCTTCTTCGGCGGGCCGGTCTTGGGCTTCTCCTTGATCTTGCCCAGATGGTCCGACTTCCTCTTTGACGAAGATCCAGAGCATTGGCTGGTGACTGAAGCCGCTGGGGACGCTGTACTCGCCCTGGCCGCCAAGGAGCCCATCGCAACGCGCTCCCGGTGACAGTTGACTTGCGGTGCTTGGCCTTTTATTGGGCCCCGTGGGAGAAGCGCCCTCAAAGGTCTTAGAAGACCGCTCAGTTTTCTTGGTAGCAGTGGAGGCATTCTGCTGGGACTCACCCAGAGCAGGGGCCTTGTAGCCACTCCTTGAGCTGCCGATGCTGATCCCTCAGCCTGCAGGGCACTATCTCTTGCGTGGGGTCTGGGTACAAGCAGCAGAGGTGCTTGGAATGCCTGTCATCCGAGAAGACATTCGCCACAAATCTTGAAAAGGGGAGCCAAATCCTTCTTTTCCTCTGACATTTCCACACGGCATAGGCCTTGAAGAAACTTCTCGATTCCTCCACGAAGAAATTCGCCCTTGAGGGGCACTGAAGAATCCGAAAACGGGTCCCCGTTAATCGGCAGGATGATCGATGGAGCACATGGCTCGATTGACCAAAGAAAAATAGAGTAAACTCTTTGAAAAAGCGAAAAAACGCAGTAAAAGCTCGAGAGGTAAGCACGAGGACTCCCAACACTTAAACGTGCAGTACACATCTGAAGATGGCTGCCAGAGGAGGGGCTTAGGTAGAGAGCAGTCATTGGCTGGGGACAGTATGACCCAGAGCTCAGTGATTGGTTGTTAGGAGAAAGACAGTTCAGAAATGAAACAAACTGTTTTTTTCTTTACCGAGGATTCCAAGCCTGACGACAGGGAATATTCATGAGCATGTGAATCCATGCCAGACCCCATGTTGGAGAATAGAGGTGATCAGCAAATTGAAAGGAAAGCAAATTTGGCCTAAATGGAATCCAATTCTATGGATTATCCAAGCCCTGCTGTAGAGCTCTGGTAAGAAATGGATGTTTAAAAGACACAGGGCAACTGGTAAATAATCCATATACATATTTATCCAGAGAAGAAACCCTTGGTTAACAGCGTTAAAGTGATCAGATGTAATGTAACAAAACCTGTGAGTACTCGGATTTCAAGCAAGTCCATCTCAACTTTGCGCCCCCTGTTGTGTAGCGTATGACCACAATTACATCATACAGGACATCGCTGATGTCATTAATTTCATCCTGGATGACTTCACTATCAGTTTGATTCGTTATATTTTGAATTATGACTGCTCTGCTTTTTTACTTACCCTGGAACGAACATCAAAGCAGCAGTGTTTGGAGAAAAGAAGAATAAAGTAGCCAAGGCAGTTCACTTAGAGATTACCTCACGTGGAACGTGGTACTGAAAAGGTTGACTTCCCCTACACATTGCATGAAGGACCTTCTAATTACTACAATTCTGAAATTAATAGCACTTAAATATACATAAGACGACACACCGAGCGATGGCAGCCTGACAAGCTTGCTTGCCTTGAGAAGTACTACTGTTGGGTGTCCTGACCCACGTTTGGACTATTATGCTGCAACATTTGGTGCTGTGGGCTTAGGAAATCCAAGAGGGCGGAAAAGCCCACATTTGCGCCAGAATCCTGGAGAACCGTGCAGTTTTGCGAAAAGCAAAATGGTCCCCTGACCTGCCACCCACCAGTGCAAAGAAAGATGGTTCTGTTCAAAACCTGTTTTTATTAATGTCAAAAATTGCTAAGATCATGGGCCCGGAACCACCAAACAAAAATCCAACTATGGTCGAGTTTTACTTTACTCTACTACAGATCCACATCAATGCCATGTCAAGCAAGGATCATATACTATCAAGTGAAATCCTTTCCTTTTGAAATGTATTAATTCAAGACAGCTGTCAAAAATAGGTGCAGTACCGGCATTGGACACTGACCGGCGCTGGCGCTCTATAAATCCTGACAGGAGAGCTGTCTTGCAGAACGGTGCAGTGAACAGAAGGGGGTCTCATGTAATTAAAAGTTCAAAAGACATGCCTTTCCTGAGAACTCTTAACACCCCAGAGACCCACACCAGGAGGCAGGATATCACATGGCCCTGTTAATTGAGAGGGAGGGGTTTCTCCTCCAGCCTGCAGGACCCAACACAATAGTCTCTTTCAATTGAATGGGATATGCTGATTTGGCTGTGGACTGTAAATAGAGTTCTGTCTGGAAGAAGAGACATGTGATCCCTGACTCACCCAGTTCCTATGGGCGGGCCAGACACTTTGTGAATTGAAGGCAAATATATGTTTTATAAAAACACTGATAACTAATTGTAACCAGATGACAGGAATGTACAATTTGGAGATCCTTAAAATGGAAAATGTACCTACAATTTGAGTCTAAACTCAATTCCGTACGATGTTCTGGGACCGAACCCCACAATTTATTCATGTTGAAGACACTGGGTTTAAGCTAGTGACATGGAAATTTACTGGAATATGTGTAGAGAGACAGGGTACCTCTGTTTAAATTTGGGTAAAAGTCCAATATTGGTCAACCAATCAAAAAGCGCAAAATGTTGTCATTTCTTAATCCAAGCTCTTAGAAACATCAGAGTTGGAACAGAAACTACCTTATGCGATATATGATGTTTATATGTAATGTCAACCACTTGTGTATCTGGGAAATGTGTTTAGTTATGAAAATGATTTTCTAAGGTAAAAGCAAAGGGGAGTGTTCTTTCTGTATGCCATAAAGATGACTCACTGCTCACTTCTCAAATCAGGTCAAAGAGAAATCATTGACCTATCAAATCGTGAGTGGGTTGGGCAAAGAAAGTTAGCATCCACACCCATTTTCAAAAGACATAAAAAGAGCCACTGGAAGCCAGACAGGGACATTCACTTTCCACTTTCTTGAGGGACGCTTTGCCGGGAGACTCCAGCCTTCAAATCCATCAATCTCCAGAGACCAGAACTTTGAATCCAGACTCCAGAACTTGTAGCAGAGAGGCCTGAATCCACAAGCTGAATCCTTTTTCAGCAGGCCTCAAAATCATTTGCAAATTATTCAAACAGCCGGGTTGAGCTGTCAGATTCTAGCCTAGAACCCTGTGCCAGAAACACCCAGAAAGCAGAGCTGCATCCACAACCGCAGACCGGACCCAGACCAGATTGCTGTGAGCAGAACCAGAGATCCAGACCAGAGATCCAGAACCAGAGAACCGGTACCAGAAACCGCCCAGAAGTCCAGTCCAGCCTGTTGACCAAATCCGTGACGAGGCCCATTCCTTCCAAAATTAGGAGTGAGTACCCAGCTAGAACTGTGCAGAACCCATCTCCTAGCTTAAAATAATCTGATTCAAAACATTTGAACCTGTCCAGAACTGCATCATAGAATCGTGTGTCCCTTCTCTGATTTAAAACCTGTAAAAGTGTCATTTTGCCATTTTGAATCATTATTTCATTTCTGAAAAACCACCTTCATAAAATCGTCCGTATCTCGTGAACTGTTTGTGCTAACTTGCATTTTAAAGCAAAGATTCTAGGCTTTCCAACGAACCCAGAACTTATTCCGTAATCGAGTTCGACGCACTCGGAAAAAGTGCTGCGATTTGCGATTTGGCTCAAATTTCTTCACTTGTCAAAATAGCAGCTTCTCGCTTTCCTTTGCTGAAATTCATTTGCAACCTGACAATCATTCATAGAGCATTGCTAAAGTGATCCTGAACTAATTCAAAGTAGCTATCACCCACCCTGAATCTCTTATAGAGAATTAAAATCATTTTTAGCATATTTTTCCCTTCTTTGCATACCACATTTAAAGTACTTTGCCTGTGTTTAAAATCATCCCTGTGATCTAAGCTTGCTAGGGGGGAACTGAATTCGTATTGTACTGTGATTGTATTCCTGAAGACTGTGTGTTACTTCCATCTCCTTATATTGCATAAAGGGGGGGGGGGGGAGTGAATTGCCACAAGGGGAAAAGTGAACATATTAGCTTTTGTTGAACCCATATCAGTTTATTCCTGTGCTGCATTCTTTTCCATCACTGCATTCATTGAAATCATAAAAGTATTCTCAGCTACCTTGTTCTTTACGCACCAACTCCTAAGTAATAAAATAAGTGTGCTAGTACAACATTATCCATTATTGATCGACATTATACTCATAAGTGTGATATCAAATATTAATTATAAAGTGTGAAATATATATATTGTAAAATGTTCAATAAATCTTTTAATTTGCAAAACAAACCTACTTCTTGGCTCAGTGGGGTCAGGGGGATTCTAGGAGAGGGGCGTTATACAAGGGTTCATCATCCAGATTATAACTTGTCATAAAAATATATAAATAAGGGTTTCCATCAGCATCCCAGACTAGGCATCGACTTAGCTGTAGCGTTGAATTGAAGCCGTTAACTGAGTGGGGGCTCGTAGCCGGGGATTCTGGATTAGATCCATCACTTGTGCAGATTAATACAGTGTGCTAATTGACAGGATATATAAATTCTGTTGGATCACCACGCCATGTTACACTGTAAAAAACACCCCTCAAAGGAACGCTCTAAGGAAACGGTCTGTTTTGCAAAATAAAATACAAACTTCTGTAAGTCAGGAAGGAAATCAAGTTCCAGAATGACGACCTTGGTAGATATCAAAATAGCCAGAGAACACCTCTTACATAAGCTATTTGTGAGAGGTGAGTGGGCTCATCAGGACCAGGCGGTCTGGTTGCAGGCAATCGCACCCCAGATCACTGAAACAGGGTCAGATATATGGAGAGATCAGGGTCCCTTACATGTGGCCCCTAAGGCCAAGGATGAGCACAACAAGATTGCCAGGGTAGCGGCTTATTTATATTTACATATGGGAGCCATACAGGACAAATGTGCTGAAGGCCAAGATCTGGCAAATAGGCAACTGATCGCATTAGAGAAGGCCCAATCTGACCTGGACTCTTCTGAGCAGAGGCTGCACAGGAGCCAGGAGTCAGAAAATTATAGTAGACAGTCCATCATTAAAATAAAGGAGGATATGGATATCCTGCAACAGGAAAAGGCTGACCAGGATACCAGAATTCTGGCCTTGCAGAAGGAGCACCAAGACAGTTTGGACTCCTTACTGCAGTGCCAGAAAACGCTGGAGCAACAGATCAATTTCAACAGGGCATGCACAGAGCAGGTAGCCACCCTGCAAATCCAACTAGACAGAGAGAAAGAGGAAAGCAATACATTGATTTTGAAAGATCTGGATACCCAGGCAGAGTTTGATCAAGAGCGCCAGAAAGATGGTGCCCATCAACGGCAGAGGGACGACCTGGCAGCACAGATGCAGGCTCTTACTCAGGAAAGGGATACCTTAGGCCAGGAAGTCTGCCACTTAAAAAGAAAAATTCAAGAAAATCACTTGGCCCTCCAGGGACTGGGTGACCTCCAAAAAGAGCATCAGAACTTGTTAGAGCACACCAGGAGGGTGGAAGATGCTCTGACAAGAAAGGAGCAGGCCAGTAGGGACGGTGCCCAGGAGGTAACCACCCTGCAGCAAAGACTGGCCCAGTATTCCAGGACCAACAAGGAAGCGCAGAGATAAAATGAGGCACTCTGTCAGCACAATGATAGGCTCCAGCAACAGGTAGCGATGCAGGAGAGACTGATAGAGTCTAGTAAGGGCTTAAATGAAGAACTGAAAGATCAGGCTCTTGCATTGCAACAGGGAGCAGGGGCTGACAGAGATGCTGGGAAAGGGAAACACCTGAGCATAACCTCAGGAGCCCTAGTACCAGAGGCCTTCATCTCTCCCAGTCCTTGGACTCTGCCACCCCCATGTCCCCTGACGCACATGAGCACAGGGCCACAGGGAGGGCAGATTACTATCCAGCCAAAAGTATGGGGTTCATAGGCCAGTACCTCCCAGGAATGGATGGGCGGGCATCCGGGTATGGGCACCCAAGCACAGTGCAATTTAGTGGGGAACCCCAGGAAAGTAGACCCACTAAGGGCATCCTAAAAACCTCTGCCCAGTTAGGTCAGTGGGGGTCGGGGGGGTACCCATCAAATCCTGGCAGCAAGGAGGGATCTGAAGACTCCTCTGAGCGGCCCAGGACACAGGAGACCAGGTCCCCACATTCTGCCAGCCATTCCCAGGCTCACAGAATCCGGGAAAACCTGGAAGATCAGACGGGCCCCTCTGGGAGCAGTGCCTCTGAGTCAGAGGATGAGTGGACCAGGGTTACCCGAACCAAAAAGGCCAATAAGGCAAAAGGGGCCTTGCTTAAGGACCCCTTAAAGCAGATCAAGGCAATAAGGAGTGTCATCACCCCTTATCACAAGAACGCCAAGTATTCTGTTTGGAACACTTGGAGCTTTATGAGCAAATGATGGAGACTTTCCATTTGAAGGACAGCAGTAGCTGCATCCAGTACGTCAAATGGACATTCTCCCCAGAATACTCCAGTTTCTTAGCGGGGCTGGAGGACCAAAATCATTAAAGATGGTCCACCTATAGGGCGGCCATCTTGAAACATTTTTCTGTTCATAGAAATCCTCAAGAGGCTCGCAAGGCAGCCTACAATTTGCAATGTGGGGAGGATCAGGCCCCACAAGAATTTATGCAGGAGTTAAAGCGTGTTTTTGCGCAAACTACCAAAATGGTGCGCACCGACAGTAAGGAATTTGTTAATACGTTTTTCCATGCCTTACCCAAATACATAATGACCCAGCTCGTGAGAGATTTTCACGAGAAAAGATCTTTAGACTGGGTCATTGAGCAAGCCACCCGCATCTATGAGGTGCAGAAACCGGTGGAAAATAAGAATCAGCCCAAAAACCCCAAAACCAACAGCACCCCTGCTGCTGCCAACGTGGCAGAGGTAAAGGTTGCCCCCGTTTTAGATTTGGAGATGGGGGGCCTAAAAACCTGACTGTACCGAACAATTCTAAGCCCAGAAGGCCTTCGGGCCAGTCACAGACAGGGAGTCAAGGAGGTAGTCCCACACATGGGGTCCCTCACTCCCCTGATTATGTAAGTCCCTGTTACAAGGGAAACAGACCCATCCTGGGTTACGTGTGGACTCCTCCAGCCCAAGGGGGGGGATCCAGCCAAGCACCTGACCAAGGGAATTTCCCTCCTATCTTCCCACAGGGGGGCAGAAATTCCCCAAACACTGGGCAGAACTTTTTTCCCCAGGTATCCACCCAATTTCCAACCCCAAAATCATCCATCCTTCTTTCCCCAATTCCCTGAACCCAGACCACCGAATCCGGGAGAGGGGAGGCCAAGGGTGGAGAGGTACCCAAATCTTCCCAACCCAGGGTATTACCAGAGAAGGGATAGCTACCCTTCCCGGGATCAGCCCAGGGGAGAAAACAGAACCCCGTATCAGCCTGAGCGGGTTTCCCAACTTGAGCGCCAGGTCCAAAATATGGCCCGGGATCTGGGTCACATATTGAGGGCTCAACAGAACCCTCAGACGAGCATGCCACCGCAGAATGCCCCAAACTCTGGGCCTGGTGCTCCAGAACAATGACGGGGACAGCACCCCGATAACCAACCTGTTCCCAGGGAGGAGGCACAAGGGGAAGGGGGGTGTAAAGCCTTGGAGGAAGCTTCCTTCCCCACTTGTAAACAGCCCCTGGAAACCCACGAACCGGAAACAAAATCTCCTACCCCTGAAAGTCTGCCACCCAAGGAGCAAAGAGGAGTTAGGAGAAACAAAGGACCCAAACGGACCCATTTTGTGGAGAAGGTACAAGTCTTCCAATTTGAGGGAGAGGGATCCTCAGAGGATCCGGGGAAAAGGATCTTCTCCTTCAGAGATGGGGGAACGCCTCCCAAGGAAAAATGGGTCCCAAGGGATTCCAACCCAGACTGGGTAGATGTGGGGATTGAGCTGTCGCCGCCCATCATTCTATCCCAGAACCAACAAGACCGAAAACCCCTGGTTCAAACCCATCCAGGTGACTGCCTCCAAAAAGGGGGGGGCGGCCCAGAAACAGAACCAGGGGAACCAAAAACCGCATCAGTATCCAGTTGCAAACTTTTTCTTTCAGATTCCCATGAATCTCCACAGAATTCTGCCCAAATCTGTTCTCTCCCAATGTCCAAAACCAGAAAATTAGCCCACCAGTTGCCCAAAAATGTGCATTATCTGTGCCCCCTTGAGGAGAAGGAGGGAAGATACTATGCCCTGGTACAAGTACAGGGGCAGGGTGCAGTTTCGGCACTGGTGGACACTGGATCCCAAGCTACCCTTCTGTCCAAAAGGGCCTTTGATGAACTAAATGCAGGAAGGGGGGAGAATTACCGCATTCCTCTCACCTCTCTTCCTGGACAACTCCAGAACTTTGACGGGAAGGAAATTCCCATCGAGGGGACTGCAGATTTGGACATCAAAATTGGGTGACACAAGGTGAAACACCCGGTCATAGTAGTGACTCCAGAGGGCAGCCCTTGTTTACTAGGGAATGACCTCCTGAGAAGGTTGTCACCCCTAATAGATTGCGTAAACAGGGTCCTCTGGACCCAGACTAGCCGACCAATAAAACTAAAACAGAGCATCAACCATGTTAGTTTAAACGGCACGTGCCACATGGTTGAACAAAAATCTTAGTAGAATTTCACTTCCAGAACAACCAAATTCCAGATGTGACAGTAATAGCAGTAGGACAACAGACTGGTGATGGGGGGGTCCTCTCTATTTCGGAAAATTAACCTTCCCTCCAGTTTAAGGTGGTATTCCACACTGGAAGGAAATACTCTGAAATTCTTTACTAATCCACAATCAGAAACTCCCACTCCTATAGTCCAGAAAGAGGTGAAATCAGCTCAGAGCCTGGCTGATGTTCAGCAAATTGGAGAGCAGTTGTTCATCCCTGTTCAGTTAAATGATGGGAAGGACTCTGTTCTCGCCCGAGTGCGTGTGAACAACGGTAAGAGCTTCATCAGCGAAGCCATGTTCCGCCAACTCCCAAAAGATCCAGCCATTCCCGCATTCAAACTGATAGACGAATGGGAAATGGACCTGGAAGCACCTAATTCCAAACATCTCCTGCCAAGCAGGTGTATGCTCAAAATCTCCATTGGCAACAAGAGCATAGTCCATAATTGTTGGGTCGTGCGAGACGTCACTGCCGCCTTTTACTTAGGCAGTGACATTCTCAATCGCTTTGCCATTAGTTTGGACCTAATAAACTTCAAAGCTTGGCCCCGATTAGCGGATAATCCCATGGGCTTTGATGATCCAGAAAAAGCATTTAGGTCAGCTCAATTGCTACCTTATGCAGTTGAAATTCAGATTAAAGAGGAAGTCACCATCCCAGAAAGGTCCCGACAATTCTCCCTGGAAGTGAAAGTTTAAAGAGGACAAAAATTGAAAAACCCTGATGCTTATATTCATCTAAATGCTTCTCTCCAACAGCAAGGGTTGGGGGTAAACCCAACACCATTAGTCAACATAGAACATGACACCATTCCAATAGAGGTGGATAACAGCGACTTAAAGAGTATTACTCTAGCCGCGGGCACAATTATTGGAATGGCAGTTGATGACCGACATTTCTCCATTGATTTAGGAAATGAACTGTTAGGACCAATCCCCAAGGACTGTTTTGACAGTGACAGTGATGACAATACAACACCAGACAGGATCTTTACCCGGAATGGGGGGGGGGGGGGACTTCCTGGTGTACACTTCCTGCCGTTATGGCAAGAAAGATGTGACTTGTGACTTCAGAGAGGATAAGGTGATTTTCCAGGTCCTTGAGGGCTGCCTTTCTCACCTGAAGCCTCCGGTCCAAATCAGCACTCTGACCAGGGACTTCTCCACCCAGCTGGAGGAGGCCGCTGAGATAGCAAAACCAGAAGTCTTTCCAGGCTTCAGGCAGATGGTGGAGGAGAGTCTCAACCTAGCTGATGCCTGTGTGACTCCGGAACAGAAGCAAAAGTTGAAACAAGTTTTCTTGGATTTCCAACATCTTTGCGATAGACTCAAATGACTATGGTCGCACCGACAACCAACCAAAAAAAAATTCCCACGGACCCTGGCATGACACCAGTGTTTGTGAAGCAATATCGCTTGCCTCTCGCATCAATGGAGTCCCTTACTGAAATAATTAAGAACCTTGAGTGCCGGGGAATAATCCGTCCAGTACACAGCACCTTCAATAATCCGGTGCTGGGAATATTGAAGCCAAACGGCCAGTGGAGACTCTGTGCCAACCTTAGGGAGCTCAACAAACGGGTCCATACTTCCTGATGGCCTCTGCCCTACATTGACCAAGGGCTGGCCCAGATTCAGGGGTCACAGGTATTCACTGCAATAGACCTGACCAATGGATACTGGACCGTGCCTGTCAGTAGGGAGGACCAATACAATCTGGCTTTTACCTTTGGGGGCCACCAGTACACATGGACCCGGACTCCTTTCGGATACCTCAACTCCGGCAATGAGTTCAACATTTTCCTACATAAGGCCATGCCCGACCTGGGCGCGAGGGGTAACGTGGCTTATGTAGATGATGTCCTCATCAAAAGTTCATCTGTGGAAGAACACATAGCGGAGATCCATTATGTTCTGACACAGTTGAGTGCTGCCGGAGCAAAACTTTCCTTTCAGAAAGCACAGTGGTGTAGAACCCGTGTTAATTTCTTGGGGCATGAGATTACTCCTCAGGGCCTCTGTCCCCGGGAAAAGAAAGTGGAAGCACTTCAGAAACTGAAAGATCCCACAACTCTGCGGGAACTAAGGAGCCTCCTTGGACTGACTAATTACAGCAGAAAGTTAATTGAGGGCTACGCAGAGATCACCAGACCCCTGATTCATCTCTTGAAGGGGGGGGCGGGGTCAAGTGGGAATGGGGTCCAGAACAATCCGAGGCAGTAAGACAGCTCAAAAGAAGCCTCTCACAAGCGCCTTGCCTAGCTTACCCTGTCAGAAACAAGGAGTTCTGACTGGAGACAGGGTTCTCCAATACGTGCTTGATGGCAGTATTATACCAAAAGCATGACAAGGTCAATAAAGTAATCTCCTGTGCGAGCAAAACTTTATCCTCTGTGGAAGAAAAATTCAACAATTGTGAGAAGGCACTCCTGGCAACGGTGTGGGCATTGAAGAATTACCGCCCGTTCATCCAGGGGGAACACATCATAGTGGAGACTCCACACCAGCCTCTGCAATACCTCCAAAGTGACAGAATCTGGGCCGGAAATGTGAGTAATTCCCGAATTACTTCCTGGATTCTGTCAATGCAAGGCTTTCCTGTGGAGGTCAGGTATGGCCAAAACAAGAAGAGTCCCCTCGCGCAAGGTCTGGCTGACTTGCACGATTGTGGCAGAGAAAACTGTCTCGAGGACGAAAGTCTAAAAATCAAGGACAACATGGAGGCATACCTTAATTCCCCACACAAAGTCTTTGAAGAAGACAAGTGTGAGGGAATGCCCACTGTCTATGTGGATGGATGCTCTTACCATGTTGACAACAACGGGGAAAAAGAACTGGTGGCCGGCGTAGGGAATGCATGGGTGAACGAGTCCCCAGAACCCTCCGCTGGGTACAAAATTGGTCCCCGAAGTAGTCAGGTGGCAGAATTGATGGCTGTGCATCAAGCCATCCTCACTGCTGTCCAACATAAACTCCACAAACTGGTCATAATCACAGATTCAGATTATGTACGGAACGGGTTCATGGAGCACCTGGTTAATTGGAAAACCAGAGGCATGCTATGTGCTAACAACAAACCCTTGAAACATGGGAAGTTGATCCAAAACATTGATGATCTGGTCACCTTGAATGGGATGACCATCTATTGGAAAAAGATCAAGGGTCATTCCAAAGTAGAGGGACCAGACAAAACTGGAAATTACTTAGCTGATCAGCTGGCCAAAACCGGGGCCATCCAAGGGGATCTAATAGAAATAGAGTCCCTGTTGGGGGAAATCCGGGTCACTGCTATCACTAGGTCCCAGACAAATGCTTACAATGATCTTTCAACTGCACAATGGAGTAAGGAGACCCCTGATGCTGATTTAATTATGGCTCAGAAGGGGGATCCAATAATTGGTAAGTTTTACCAACACATTGAGGACCCTGAGAACTTTCCCCTGACGGATACCGATTACATTGGGAAAGAAGACCTTAGAGTGTTGATGAAATGTCCAAAAATGTTCCGAATCCAAGACGGTTTGTTGGTAAGGAAATCCCAAGCTGGCCATGATCAGTGGGTGGTCCCTACCTCATTCCGAAGCCTGATGTTAAGTCACGCCCATGATGCCGCCACCGCCGGTCATAGGGGGTTTCACACAACACTTGAGATCTTAAGAGAGGTTGCATACTGGCCACACATGGGGCAGGACCTCGACCAATACTTGAAGGGGTGTCTGGTGTGTGCACAATTTCAGCCATCATCCCTCACACACTGTGCGCCTCTCCAAAAGAGGGGGATGACACTGCCATGGTCAGATTTACAAATCGACTTCGTAGGCCCTGTGATTCGCTCGTCTAGGGGAAACAAGTACATGTCGACAGTCACATGCTTGTTTACCAAGTGGGTGGATTGTCCTCCGGCCCCAAACTGCAAGGCAGAAAGAGCAGCTGCCCTGATGATTAACCACATCTTTTCCCGTTTTGGTCTACCTCAAAGGATTGAGTCAGACAGAGTTAGCCATTTTACCAGCGAAGTAATGACCAAGATGTGGGAGATACAGGGGGTCAAAAGGAAGCTACATATTGCTTACTGACCAGCTTCTTCTGGGGCAGTAGAACGCTATAACCGAACCACTGTGAGCATCTTAAAAAAGTTTGTGGCAGATTCTGGCCCAAGTTGGGATATCAGATTACCTCTGGTCCTAATGGCCATCAGATCTACCCCTCCATCTGCAACCAAAATGTCACCATTTGAGTTAATGACTGGACGCAAGATGGTGCTTCCCCAGCATTTGCTATACAGGACCCAAGAGCAGACGTTGATCAATGCCTCCACAACTCATGAGTATGTGGAGAATTTGAGAAAACACCTCCAACATGCTTTTGCCTATGCTCAGCGAAATCTAGAAAGATCAGCTGATAGAATGAAGACCCATTACGATTTGTAAACTTCCAGGAAAGTATATAATGTGGGAGACCGGGTCTATCTATACAATTTCCAAAGGAACCAGGCCAAACAGCGAAAATATTTGCCTACCTGGAATGGACCGTTTGAAATTGTAGACAAGATCTCCCCAGTAGCTTATAAGATCTGCATCCCCAAAGGTAGTCTGGTGGAAGGGGAAGACAATTGGGTACATATAAATCAGCTAAAGTGTTGCCATCCCAGGCACACTCTGCAGCAACTGGAGGAATCCTCTGGAATCCCAGAGGGGGCCGCTCCAGAGTAATTCAGTTCCAACCCTAAAATATCCCGCATTTAGTCTCTAAAATATCATGATTCTGGTATGAAAATGTTTCCCGTTATATCTTGTTTTTTAAAATAAGACTGCAAAATGTATCCGGATGTATAAAATGTATATGTTCGCCACACCATTAATAGTGGTGGAAAAATGTCTAGGAATGTGTATTGCCGCTTTGCTTTATCATCCTAGGAGAGATGAAACCATGGAGACTGACCAAGGAGAACGACCCGGGGACCGGGAGCAAAGATCCGAGGGGCCCGGGGTACCGCCCAATATTCCCATCAGGACAGGCGAGGAGAACCGATCGATCCAACCGGATGGAGGAAAAGATGCTGAACTGTGCCATCTGCGGAATTGGAAGAAGATGATGCGGACATACCAGCGCGTGGATCAAAACATCCTGTGCACCCGACTCCCCCCTCGACTCGAAATCAAAGCGCAGTCGGGCGGGGGGGCTTGTTGAGTGTCCTGACCCACGTTTGGGCTATTACGCTGCAACATTTGGTGCTGTGGGCTTAGGAAATCCAAGAGGGCGGAAAAGCCCACATTTGCGCCAGAATCCTGGAGAACCGTGCAGTTTTGCGCACAGCAAAATGGTCCCCTGACCTACCACCCACCAGTGCAAAGAAAGATGGTTCTGTTCAAAACCCGTTTTTATTAATGTCAAAAATTGCTAAGATCATGGGCCCGGAACCACCAAACAAAAATCCAACTATGGTTGAGTGTTTTACTTTACTCTACTACAGATCCACATCAATGCCATGTCAAGCAAGGATCATATACTATCAAGTAAAATCCTTTCCTTTTGAAATGTATTAATTCAAGACAGCTGTCAAAAATAGGTGCAGTACCGGCATTGGACACTGACCGGCGCTGGCGCTCTATAAATCCTGACAGGAGAGCTGTCTTGCAGAACTGTGCAGTGACCAGAAGGGGGTCTTATGTAATTAAAAGTTCAAAAGACATGCCTTTCCTGAGAACTCTTAACACCCCAGAGACCCACACCAGGAGGCAGGATAGAGACATGGAAATTTACTGGAATATGTGTAGAGAGACACGGTACCTCTGTGTAAATTTGGGTAAAAGTCCAATATTGGTCAACCAACCAAAAAGCGCAAAATGTTGTCATTTCTTAATCCAAGCTCTTAGAAACATCAGAGTTGGAACAGAAACTACCTTATGTGATATATGATGTGTAAATGTAATGTCAACCACTTGTATATCTGGGAAATGTGTTTAGTTATGAAAATGATTTTCTAAGGTAAAAGCAAAGGGGAGTGTTCTTTCTGTATGCCATAAAGATGACTCACTCTGACTCACTGCTCCCTTCTCAAATCAGGTCAAAGAGAAATCATTGACCTATCAAATCGTGAGTGGGTTGGGCAAAGAAAGTTAGCATCCACACCCATTTTCAAAAGACATAAAAAGAGCCACTGGAAGCCAGACAGGGACATTCACTTTCCACTTTCTTGCGGGACGCTTTGCCGGGAGACTCCAGACTTCAAATCCATCAATCTCCAGAGACCAGAACTTTGAATCCAGACTCCAGAACTTGTAGCAGAGAGGCCTGAATCCACAAGCTGAATCCTTTTTCAGCAGGCATCAAAATCATTTGCAAATTATTCAAACAGCCGGGCTGAGCTGTCAGATTCTGGCCTAGAACCCTGTGCCAGAAACACCCAGAAAGCAGAGCTGCATCCAGAACCGCAGACCGGACCCAGACCAGATCGCTGTGAGCAGAACCAGAGATCCAGACCAGACCAGAACCAGAGAACCAATACCAGAAACCGCCCAGGAGTCCAGTCCAACCTGTTGACCAGATCCGTGACTAGGCCCATTCCTTCCAAAATTAGGAGCGAGTACCCAGCTAGAACTGTGCAGAGCCCATCTCTTAGCTTAAAATAATCTGATTCAAACCATTTGAACCTGTCCAGAACTGCATCATAGAATCGTGTGTCCCTTCTCTGATTTTAAACCTGTAAAAGTGTCATTTTGCCATTTTGAATCATTATTTCATTTCTGAAAAACCACCTTCATAAAATCGTCCATATCTCTTGAACCGTTTGTGCTAGAAGCGAGATTTAACTTGCATTATACTTTTTCCGTAATCGCGCTCGACGCACTCGGAAAAAGTGCCGCGATTTGCAATTTGGCTCAAATTTCTTGACTTGTCAAAATAGCAGCTTCTTGCTTTCCTTTGCTGAAATTCGTTTGCAACCTGACAATCATTCATAGAGCATTGCTAAAGTGATCCTGAACTAATTTAAAGTAGCTATCACCCACCCTGAATCTCTTATAGAGAATTAAAATCATTTTTAGCATATTTTTCCCTTCTTTGCATACCACATTTAAAGTACTTTGCCTGTGTTTAAAATCATCCCTGTGATCTAAGCTTGCTAGGGGGGAACTGAATTCGTATTGTACTGTGATTGTATTCCTGAAGACTGTGTGTTACTTCCATCTCCTTATATTGCATAAAGGGCGGGGGAGTGAATTGCCACAAGGGGAAAAGTGAACATATTAGCTTTTGTTGAACCCATATCAGTTTATTCCTGTGCTGCATTCTTTTCCATCACTGCATTCATTGAAATCATAAAAGTATTCTCAGCTACCTTGTTCTTTCCGCACCAACTCCTAAGTAATAAAATAAGTGTGCTAGTATAACATTATCCATTGTTGATCAACATTATACTCATAAGTGTGATATCAAATATTAATTTATTATAAAGTGTGATATATATATATATATAGTTACATTTTCAATAAATCTTTTAATTTGCAAAACAAACATACTTCTTGGCTCAGTGGGGTCAGGGGGATTCTAGGAGAGGGGCGTTATACAAGGGTTCATCATCCAGAATATAACTTGTCATAAAAATATATAAATAAGGGTTTCCATCAGCATCCCAGACTAGGCATTGACTTAGCTGTAGCGTTGAATTGAAGCCGTTAACACTACACTAAGTGACCAAGCCTACTCGGTTAGTGAAAGGCTTAAACCTCTGGAAAAGAGCTTTTCTCGCATTCAAACTAAGCTCTAAACATGGAGCACTCTTTATGCCCGTCAAGAGGCATTCGGAAACCACGTTGGAAGCACAATATCCTGATTGAAGTGGAAGTCAGTAAGCTGTCATCCCGGACACCAATCAGATCTCAGATAAGGCCTTTCGTTCAGAGGACATATGTGCCAATGGTGCCAAGACCACATTTAGGTCCCAAGAAAAGAATCAGAATTATGAGGGAGACGGGACACAAGTAGGATGGTTTAAGTGCTGAAATGGGGTTGACAGGGAAAAAGATGGACTTTGAGTTTTTGAAAAGTTGCCAGGAATGTGTTACGCAAATGTATTTCAACGCCAGACCCCTGCAGCTCCAAGAATAATTGCCCTCTATGCAAGAAAATAGGTTGTTTCCTTGGATTCCTCACTAAGAAAACCTTGTCCATTTAATTGTTGCTACCTTTGGGACACTTTCCTAGCCACCGTCATCACATGTTATCCTTTGCATATCCTGAATTAACTAATCTAAGGTGCTCAGGAACAAGGCCACTTAGCTTAGCGACTGATGGGAGTGATGGGAAAATCCTTCTCCGCTCGGCGAGACGATAAGCTATAGCCTGGTTGCAAGTCAAGGGGAAAGGGGGAGCATTTATCAATTCTGAGAACCAGAACCTGGCTGTCCTCCATGGGGATAAGAGATGAACTTGGAGGTCAGGAATGGAGCAAGGCCAGGCTGATTGGGTTTTGGCACCACAATACATCTCAGGAAGAGTCCTTCTCTTGTGGGGCAATGAATTTAGCTGCTATCATCAATCGTTTGTGTGTTTCACAGGATGTTGGGGAAATGAAATTCTCCCCGAGTGAACTAACTTCTAAAGTAAGTCACCTGGAGACGAGAGTGACTAAAGTGGAGTCCGGAAATGATTCTTTGGCTTCTGAAGTTGCTGGAAGTTATAGAGCGTATAAAGACTTGAGCCCCGAGGTTTCTGATTTGAAGAAGAATTTAAGGCTGGTAGCAGAAAGGAGAATCCTAAATTTGTGTTTGCTAGGAGTGAAAGAAAATCCTAACCTGGACTAAGATCTAGTCTCAAGAGTTGAAGGGATCTTGACTGAGGTGCTGCTGGGGAATAAAAGTGTTGAGTGATGGACACTTGGACTATGCATACAGAGCTGGGAAAAACCTAGGCAAATAACACTGGTATTAACACAAGTGAGCGTAAAGGAGAACATTTTGAAACTGGCAAGGGAAAAAGGGAAACTCGTACTGAATGGATCGGCTTTGGCCATCTATCCAGACTATCCAAAGGAAGTTGTGGAATTGAGAAAAGGCTTTCAAACTGGCAAAAAGCTTGGCCCTGGAAAGAAACAGCAAGACTATACTGGTCACACCTGCTACTTTAAAGATTTTCCTGGATGGAGGGGTTAAATCACTGGATGATCCTTCTGAGGCAGAGAGTTGAAAGGATTAGGAATGATAGGATTTGAACTCTGCTTTTATGTACTCTTTCGTTGCTTATGTACTAGTTAATTTATTTCCCTGTCCCTGCCCTTTTTAAAATTTATTTGATAGCAATTGAAGGGTGTTTTTTTGCATAAATGTTTATATTTGGTTTGCTTTGCTAAAACCGTTCCTTAATGGTCATTTTGTTTCCCTGTATGACTCGTAGAACGATCTCGTGCTGCAGAATGTGGGTGCTTTTCTCTAATAGTGGATGGAACGCTGGGAGACTGGAGGTAGGTGAATGTTTATGCGCTTCAGGTAGAAATGGAAGTTACCCAGTAAGATACAATTGTGGATGTTTGGAGTTCCGAGTCGATTTATTGTTTGCTTTCCTCTGTGAAAACGGATCAGGGGGAAACGTTATCCAACGCAGTGGTAGGGCAGGTTGTGTCATCACGCTGGACTTGACGGCGAGTGCCTGTCCATGTCTCTGATGGGTGTCGGACAGAGCATTTTCGTGGAATGGATGGTGCCGGGTAATAAAATAGGTAAGTCGGACTATAGCTTGGATGTCAACAGTATATAAATCGGCTTGGTTTTTCCGGATGTTGGCCCGTAGTAATGTGTGAGTGTGGGATTGCGCTGGCGGGAGTTTGCCTGGTCCACAGGGCCATGGAGTCAGACTGTATAGCTATAATTAATGTTAGGATTATATATTTCGGCAGTCCAGTTCCAGCAATGTAATGTTTAGCTTCCCTGGTCCCGATTCCATTAACATTCGCAATATTTCTGAACGGGTTTGTGAATTTCACTTTCTAAACTGGGAAAGGGTCGGCAACAGTCAAATGAAAGAGGTTCATACTGTGTTGTCAATACCGATGCGTGGGGTGAATTGAGATGACATGGGATTGGTAAAAAGTCATTTTTGACATATGATATTCGAGTAGTGTGTGAAAGATGTTTACTTGTGGATCCTGTGAATTTAGTCGGTGGGTTTTATTTGACTCGGAATAATATGCATCATGTTTACATGTTGGAACTGCTGCAGGATCTAACTTCCCTTAATGGATAGTGCTTCTCTGGAATGATGGCAATTTGGAGATGTGACCAGTCAATGGGATATGACTGGAAATTACATGTTGAATTTAGAGTAGGCACTTGTGTGGATGTCAATACGAAGGTGTGTAGCGCGGATTAGGGACAGCTGTGTTGAAATATAGTCTTCAGTCGTATGGTGTGGCAAAGTTGGACTAATAAACAACTGCCTATGATAGCAGTATGGTCCGATCAAAAAGTGGCATATAAAGGACCGCCACAGTGGTTTGATGAATGAGGGGACGGCAGTGGATGTGAAGACAAGAATAGGGGGTGCTTCCAGTTATTGATACACACGACTGGTTGAAAGGGGAATGAACCGGCAATGGGGGATTGGGGTGCCAGAATGTGGATTAGGTGGAAATATGAGGATATTAGGTGGTGCTATAGTCCAAGTTATTGGGGTTAGATTGTCGCTCTTAGATGGTTGGTTTTCATGCTGGACTCAATTTTAATGGTTAGATTGGGAGAACAAAATTAGCTCATGTTTAAAGTTTTAATAAGTATGTGTAGTTAGCTGGGGGACCTCTTTGGGACAAGTTTTCCACCCAAGGTTGTGCTGGCTTTGAGGGCAAAGGAAGCGTTTTAAGGTTTATGAAGGGACAGACCAGGAGGACTAGATGGACCAGGTGCCCAATGGAATCTGCAATGTAGTATGGAGGGTTTCTTCTTTTAGGCATGACAGTATATTTGATAAGGTATTGTTCTGATGCGAATTTCTATGAGGGGGTGGGCGGTATTTCTCTCCATTAACTCTGGGAGTGAGGTTCCAGAGGTTTGGGTTGGGAAAATCCAAGGCGTTTGTGTTTTGTGTTTATTTGGTTTTTGTTGTCTATGTTGCATGGTGTAGTGTGTAACTAGGTTTCATCACAGCGGGGGTGCTTGACAGTGCCATCATGGCTGTTTGATATAAGAGGAGCTTACGGGTAAATTCCTGGAATCCTGGAATGTTAATGGGGCGAATTGTGTAAATAGAGGAAAATGATTTTAAAGAAACTTGATGAGTTGGGGGCTGATGTTGCCCTGCTTCAGGAAACATCTATTGGAGGTAGACGCAGATAAATGGAAGCGAGAATGGATGGCTAATGTGTTTTGTTCAGCTTTCACCTCTAGTTCTAGAGGTTTATGCACATTGATCTGGAAGATCCGGACGATTTCTAAAATATGTTGTGAAAAAGACAAGGAGGGTAGAATCGTGTGTGTGAAATTGGAGATTCAAAATGTTATTCTATTTTTGTTTTTTGAACTCTTGCGCAGTTCCTACAATAGGTAAATGAAAGGAATGTTATTGTGGAGGGTGATTTTTAATGTCATACTTGATCCTCGGTTGGATAATAGTGGGGGGAATTTACACAGTGACCGTGACAGCATGTCAAAAAGAGAAGCCTTACAGAAGCTGATAAGGAGTGGAACCTTTCAGACGCGTGGAGGCTACAGAACCCTATTCTCAGACAATACTCTTTTTTGGCTAGACACAAAATATACTCTCGGATTGACCTATTCTTGATGGGTCTGTGCACACAAAGCATCATCAGAAGAGACATTAAAGGCATCACAATCTCAGAGCATGCTCACATTTCATTGGAACTGAAACTAACTTTTCCATTGCCTAAAACCAATACATGGAGTCTAAATGTAACGCTACTTGACGACAACGATATCGTAGACAAGATGTCTAAAGAAGCAAGGTTTTTTGTGGCTGAGAATTGGACTGGAGAAGTGAAGGTAGAATTTGTGTGGGAGGCCTTTAAGGCCTACATGAGAGGGATGCTAATAGGGCTCTCGAGTAAAAAGAAAAAGAGGAAAAGACTGAGATTAAAAGTCTAAAGAAGAGATTGAGGATCTAGAATGACAAAATATGCAAACAAACTCTGGGAGCTCCTAGAATTTGCTCAAAAAGAAGAAGGAATAGTTGGAAGATCTACTTGCTGCAAGGGTTGAACGACTTCTATTCAGAACGAGAGGCAAGTATTATGAAAAGGGTGAGAAATATGATTGGCTCTTGGCACATCGCCTAAGTGTGTTGGAAAGTGAAAAGACGGTCAGTGCGATTGAAAATGGAGGTGGAACTGTGACATATGAGCCTACTGCAATTAACGCAATGTTCAGGGAGTATTACTCCAAACTATATTCCTCGGAAATCCATGTGAGTCAGGAGTAAGTGGTGAACTATGTAAATGGATGTAAACCTAAAAGACATGTGTCAAAATACAGAGATGACCTTGAGAAGGATTTAAGTGTGGAGGACCTCAAAAGAGCTGCAAGTGTGGAAAATGCCCGAGACCAGATGTTCTGCCTGCCGAGTTATATCAAATTCTCCCTGATGAAGTTTACAATCTAATGTTGGCAATGCTGCACGCCTCTCTAACGGAGAGTTGGCTAACAGCGACGACAGGACATGCTTCAATGTCCACTTTCTTGAAAGAAGGGAAACCGCCACTGAAGCAAGCAGTTATAGACCCATAAGCATGATTAATACGGACAATAAAATCTTTGCAAAAGCCCTAGCGTTGCGAGTGGAGCGATTTCTACCGGATATAATAGATCAGAGTCAAACAGGCTTTGTGAAAGGCAGGCATGCCTCAGAGAATATGAGGAGGTTGTTGCTAACGTTGTTTGAGAGCAAACAACAACATCAGAAGTAGGTGGTGGTGTTGTCGTTGGATGCAGAGAAATCCTTCTACCGGATTGAGTGGGAGTACCTCTTTGCAGTTTTGGATGGGTATGGATTTGGGAGAAATTGGATAGAATGGATAAGCTCTTAAACTCTTGTCCAACAGCTAGTGTAAAAACAAAGAACAAGTTACTTACCAACTGTAGTGTTCTTTCGACTGGATGGTCCTTCCACGTATTCCTCATCTTATGATATTCATATCCTGCCAGCTTCGCTGCTTCGGAAAAAGAATTCTCGGCAGAGCGCGCTGTGCATGAGGTCGTAGCGTCGATGTCCCTCGATGGGCTCCGTACCGTGTCGACGTCATCATCAGTATAAATAGCTTGTGCCCGTTACCTTCAGTTCTCTTTTTTCGAGGAACTATTCGAGGAACACCCGGGTGTGCTTCATGACTGATAGACTCTTTGTGAGAGGAAAGTGTAAGAAACGTAAAGTGTACTGCGGGTTAGGATGGGAAGGGCGATTAGTAATACGTGGGAGGAACATCCAGTCGAAAGAACCTTACAGTTGGTAACTTGTTCTTCGAATGGATGGTGTTGGGGTAAAGACTGGAGGAGTGTGTCTGTACGCCTGCTCTCTATATGGCAGAGGATAGGCACAGGGGACCACAGCCAAGATTCTCTATAAGGTAGCAATGGACGAGCAATCAAGGCCTAGCTTCTCAGGAGGTGATGCAGGCTGGTTCTTAAGTACAGTGCAGTCCCCAAGCCCCCACAAAGGAATGTCCACACACTGTATTAGTTAAAACACTTTCTTTATAGAATTAATATTCAAGGTTATGTACACTATCACAATAACTCACTTTATGAACAGAAAATCTACAATGGCAAATATATACAGTTCTAAAGTGGTACCAAAATAATTATCAGATCTCATTAAAGTGTATCAACTATACTCTGGTCAAATGTCACACAGATCAGGCAATAAAAGTAAACCAACAATAGATATAGGAGGAAAGCAGTTGGTTAGAACGATTTGAAGTATATTGACCCCTACCAACTAGGCACAATTCTGTGTGGCGATCCCCACCCCCCAACCTGGGCAACCTGTAAATAAAGATATATCGTACAAGCCCAGTCCATATATTTTTTCAAAAGAGTCATGTCCTTCTAAAATAGTTCTAAAACCCCAATGTACCTGGAATAGCAGAGTTCATTGTCGGGTCGTCGACGGATCCTTCTTGAGCGGCTCCACTTTAGGCAGGAGCCACGGCTCGTCGAGATCCCACGAGGAAAAAGGGGTGAACGGCGAGGCGGCAGCTTCGTTCCTAGCGGTGCTCGGCGACGACAGAGCGTTGGCATCCTGCAAGGAAGAGGCGTGCAGGGCACTTCGATGATGATAGTTCAGGACAGCAGAGAGATTGTGAAGAACTGTGGCCCAGCAAGGGCGTTGAATCGTCCGGCATTTCTACTGTCGTCAGGTGGCGGGAAACCCACCGGCAGATGCTCCTCGGCGCGTCGGCGGCCTAGACTTTGTTCGGCGGGACAAAGTGGTCGACGGTGCAGGCGAGTGCGTCCTTGGATCAAATGTTACTTAGGCAAAGGGAGCATGGCGGCTCCGGTCGGCGACGGTGGTCATCGACGATGATGGACAACAGTGTCCGGGCGCTTCTCCTTGTGATTCCGCGGCAGTCCCAGTCTCCGGTCGGCAACCTGTCGTAGGTCAGTCTACCAGGGAGCTTTGGCAAAGATCAGCTTTGGCAAGGATCAGCGGTGCACGATGGTCCCTTGTAGCTCGGGAAGAGGACGCCTTACCAAGACCTCTCTGGATCAGTCCTTTAAGACACAGCAGCTTTCAGATTGATGAAGTAGAGCAGCATCAAGACTGCTCTTCCAGCAGGGCTTCAAGGTTAAGCTTCAGTTTCAACTTCAGTTTCTCTTCAGCTTCTGAACACTAATTCTAGCAGTGAGAGGCACCCGGAAATACTAGTTGATCTCCCATTTATTCTACTGGGTCACACTCAGGCAACCAATCGGTCAGAAGGGCATTCATGCAGGCTGGCAGCCAATCAGGTGCATAGTGCATTCAGGCCATTCACTTCTCTCCAGATACTCACAACAAGTTATGTGTATTGGGACAAGTACCCAGCCATTCAACACTCCACACTGCATTCATACCAGTTTCTGGCAGGGCTGTCTCAGTCATTGCGTCAAACACCAGAAACCAGATATCCACAACAAGAAGTGCATATTGGTCACACACTCCATTCACCCAGGTCCCACCCGCAGGGTGTACCCACAACAGTCACTGGGAAGGCTCCAGCCAGTCTGGCCTGGACTTCACAAAAACACCATATATGGAACTTCAGCCAACAGCCGGTCAGGGGGAAGGGACAGAGTCAGGGTTTCCCAGGACTTTGGGAAAACATGTAACAGGCAATAGAAAGCAAGCGGCCACAGGGGCCATCTTGTTTCCAATGCCAGGGCCTGGGGATCCCAAAATGGAGGATACTCAGAGCACCTGTCAAATTCAGAATGGAGCTGCCACCAGCCCATACCCTGCTCTGTGGGTCACACACAGGTGCCCACAAACATACACTAGAGGTACAGGGTTGCACCCCCACCCATGGGTGCCATAATGGCATCCCATGGGTGTGTACACCAAACCAAAAGAGCTGCACCGCCAGGAGTCCCACATGAACTCCTGCACGGAAAACACGACAGAACACACAATATAAAGCAGTAAAGGACAAGGATACGGAGGCCCTGTCCCTCCGATGCATTGCCAGCATCACAGTCCTCCCACGTATTCCTCATCTTATGATAGACTCCCATAGCAGTGGTAATTTTGGAGGTGGGTAGTACTAGTTATTGTTCTCATGGACAGAATGAAGTACCGCCTTGGCAAATAAACCCTCATTGGAGGAAGAGGCATCCAAGCAATAATGCTTGATGAAGGTATGCATTGATGCCCATGTTGCAGCTGAACAAATATCTGCTGCAGGGACTCCCCACTTCAGAGCCGCAGAAGTAGCCATCCCCCTAGTGGAATGGGCTTGCAGCCCACCCAGTGGGTCTTTTCTCGCCAATCTGTAGCACTCAATTATAGCCAGAATGACCCAGCGGGATATAGTTTGTTTTGTCACTGCTAATCCTAATTTATGACCTGTAACCCACAAAAAGTTGGTCATCTTGACCTAATAATGACATTCTTGAAATGTAGAAATTGAGAGCCCTTTTGGGGTCCAGTCTATGCAGCTTCTCCTCTTTGCCCAAATGAGGAGGAGGATAGAACGTTGGCAATGAACAAGTTACTCTCTTACCTGGTAAGGTTCTTTCGATGGGATGGTCCAACGACGTATTTCATATTTATGACCGTAATCACCACAGCTGTGCTGCTTCAGAAAATCTTCGGCGTCTGCTTCCTGCGTCGATGATGTCGATACGCCGCCCTCAAGGACCTCCTCCGACTGCCGACGTCACTGGATGTTATAAGTAGGACGCAGGACGCCCGTAGCCTCAGTTGTAGTTTTTTCCGAGAACGTGTGCCACCAGTCTTCTGCCAGTCTGACACACAAAGCTTTGCGGAAACGTAAGCTGCAATCGCATAAGAAATTCTGTAGCGGGGAAGGTAGGGAGGGAGCGATATGGAATACGTCGTCGGACCATCCCATCGAAAGAACGTTACCAGGTAAGAGAGTAACTTGTTCTTCGAGGGGATTGGGTCCTCCGACGTATTCCATATCTATGACAGACTCCCAAAGCAGTACCAAAGCAAGGAGGTGGGAAAAGAATTTAGAAAACAGAAATTTGGCATGCCCAATCAAATTGCGGAGTAAAGGACCGCCTTGCCAAAGGCCAGATCCTGTCCCGGATGTAATCAAGGGAATAGTGACGTACAAAAGTATGTACCTAAGCCCAGGTAGCTGCATTACAGATGTTGCGAATAGGAACACCCCTCTGCAGGGCAGTAGAGGCACCCATACCCCTGGTAGAATGGGCCCACAAGCCAACCGGTGGGTCCTTGCCCGCCAAGCGGCAACACTCAGATAGCCAAAATAATCCAGTGAGACAAAGTCTGTTTCGTCACAGCCTGTCCCAAACGCTTTCCAGCGTAACCAATGAAGAGCTGATCGTCCACTCTGACCCGGGACATGCGTGAAATATAAAAGCTTAACGCTCTCCTAGGATGAAGCCTATGGAGCCTCTCCTCTTCCTTACCAGGATGTGGAGGAAGATAAAATGCCGGAAGAACAACCGTCTGGCCTAAATGAAATTCCGACACCACCTTCGGAAGAAAAGAAGGACGAACTCCAAGGACAACCCTGTCCTTATGAAACAGTGAAGGGTGGCTTAACTGAAAGTGCCTGTAACTCACTCACTCTGCGAGCGGAAGTGACCGCAACTAAAAATACAGTTTTAAGAGTTAACAGTCTCAAACGGCATGAATGCAAAGGCTCAAACGGAGCACCCATCAGAAACTTGAGAACAAGGTTCAAATCCCAACCGGGCACCTGGAAAGGCGACGGAGGGAACACATTAGTGAGCCCTTTCAGAAACTGAGAAATTAAAGGAATTTTAAAATAGGAACACTCTTCAGACAAGCGCTTAAATATGGACAGCGCCGCCAGGTAACCTTTAATGGTACCCACTTGAAGGCCCCTGTGGGCCAAAGAAAGCAAAAAAGACAGAACCATGGGAATTTCACATGTAAAAGGATCCACATTCTTAACCCTGCACCAGTCGCAGAACTTTCTCCAACGGCAACGGTACAGGGACTTTGTTGCGGGCCTTCTGGCCGAAAGCAACACCTCCATCACGTCTTCAGGGAGGTCCCAATCCTTCTACCTCAACCTTTCAGAAACCAAGCGTGAAGGTTGAGGGATCCGACCTCTGGATGGAGAAACTGACCCCCCTCCCGTGAGAGCAGAT
Source organism: Ambystoma mexicanum (assembly GCF_040938575.1). Classification (NCBI taxonomy): domain Eukaryota; kingdom Metazoa; phylum Chordata; class Amphibia; order Caudata; family Ambystomatidae; genus Ambystoma; species Ambystoma mexicanum. The sequence continues at coordinate 308,827,999 of NC_090927.1, read as the reverse complement.
TGTCTCGGTAGGGAAGACGACGTGGAGGGCAGATGGACAAGTCGAGAAGGTCCGGGTACCACATCCTCCAGGCCCACGCCGGAGCAATGAGGATCATCCGGGAACCGAACCTCTGTAACCTCTGCAGTACTTGCGGGATGACGAGGACTGGAGGAAACGCGTACAGCAGTGGGAATGACCACTCCACCACGAACGCGTCTCCTAAGGCTCCGTTTGGAGGAAATTCCCGCTAGCAGAACCTCTCGCACTTCCGGTTGACACTGGAGGCTAAGAGATCCACTTGAGGGGTCCCCCAAAGGGCGAAGATCTCCAGGAGAATCTCTTGAGCCAACTCCCACTCGTGAGAGATCGAGCTCTGCCTGCTCAGAGCATCCGCCGTCTCGTTTTCGTCTCCTGCCAGATGAACTGCCGAGATCGAAACTTCCTGCTGGATTGCCCAGAACCAGAGCTGCATTGCCTCCCTGCCCAGAGGAAGTGACCCTGCCCCCCCTTTTTGTTGAGGTAGTGCATGGCCACCGTGTTGTCCGTCAGGATCAGGACATTCTTTCCTCGCACAGTCGGCAGAAAAGCCTTCAGGGCTAGCCTGACGGCCCTCAGCTCCAACAGATTGATATGGAGTCTGGACTGAGACCACCGACTGGTGACTGTCAACTCATTGGCATGAGCTCCCCATCCCATGACGGATGCGTCTGTCACGATCGTCACCTCCGGCCAGGGCAGCCAAAATGGAGCCCTCCTCATCAGATTGCCTTCGTCGGCCCACCACAGAAGGTCCGGGGCGACCGAAGACGGCACCTGAACAGGGTCTGACATCCTGCCCGAGGACTGAGACCACTGGAGCTTGAGTGCCCATTGCAAAGATCTCATCCGCAACCTGGCCACTGGCACCAGAAGAATGCAGGATGCCATGAGGCCGAACAGTCTCAAGAACTCGAACGCGGGGAGAGTCTGGGCAAGTTGAAACTTGTGCACCATCTGCTGACTGTGATGAGCCCTCAACTGGGGAGGAAAACACTGCCCCAGGGACGTGTCGAGCATTGCTCCGATGTACTGGAGCCTCTGAGTTGGTGTCAAATGGGACTTCTTTAAGTTGAGGGAGAAGCCCAGCTTGTGGAGGGAGTGGCAGGTGACTGACAGATGATCCAGGACTTGCTCGGGAGAGCACACCCTGATCAACCAATCGACCAGGTAGGGGTAGACGTGAATCCCCCTTTCCTGAGGTGCGCTGCCACCACTACCATGAGCTTGGTGAAGACCCTCGGGGCGCAGGTCAATCCGAACGACAGGACCCGAAACTGAAAGTGCTAGTCACCAACCGCGAACCTCAGGTACTTCTTGTGCTTTGGATGGATCGGCACATGAAAATAAGCGTCCTTGAGGTCGAGAGACACCAACCAGTCCTGAAGTTGAAGGGCCTAGAGGACTTGAGAGAGAGTAACCATCTTGAACTTGTCCTTCCTGAGGAGTTTGTTCAAACCGCGCAAGTCCATGATGGGTCTCAATCCACAGTCTTTCTTGGAAATCAAAAAATAAGGGGAATACCATCCTTGTTCCTCCGCTACAGGCACCAGTTCTATGGCGCCTTTTTCCAGCAGGGATTGAATTTCCTGCGCAAGGAGCGGATCCAGACTCTTCAAAGAGAGTTTCCCCGGCGGATGGTCTTGAGGCCTCTGCCGGAAAGGAAGACAGTAGCCGTGGGTTATGATCTCCAGAACCCACACATCTGAAGTAATGGCGCACCACTCTGCAAGATGCTGCGCCAGCCTTCCCCCAACCGGCGAACCATGGGACATGGCCTCATGACTGAGCTGAAGCGGCTGCGGCGTTGCCTGAGGGCAAAGAGGCAACAGCCCAAGCGGCCTTGGCACCTCGAGTACCTTGCTTTCCACCTCTGGCACTCATACAGTGGCCCCTTTGACTGGCAGCTCCTTTCGCTTTACCAAAGGATGAGTAATAACGAAAGGAACCTCCCCTCCATTGCTGTCCCCTAGGACGAAAAGGCGGAGGTTGTCTAACTGCAGCGCCCAACGACTTCGCTGCAGCCTTTGAGGTCTGCAACCTCTCAAGGATCTCGTCAGCCTTGCTGCCAAAAAGATGTTCCCCCTCACAGGGCATGTTGAGGAGCCGGGCCTGCACATCAGGAGCAAACCCCGACTTCCGCAACCACGCAAACCTGCGTATCACGGTGCTCGCCGCCATGGACTGGCTGACGCAATCTGCCATGTCCAAACCCGACTGAACGGCCTCACACATGGCATCCTTGCCATCCTGAACCATGGCAAGGAAACCATCCCGTTCGTCCCCTTCGGGAATATGTTCAGCTGCCAAGGAAACACAGTTCCACAGAGTGTGCGTGAAACGAGACAAGGCACATATGGAGTTGGCCGCCTGAAGCGCCATACCCCCTGCATAAAACACCTTCGCCCAGCCGTCAAAACACTTGTCCCTATCAGGAGGGATGGTAGGGTACGACGCCTGCTTTGCCGGGGCCGTAGCCGCCTGCACCACCAAACTTTCCGGGGTAGGGTACTTGGACAAGTAGCAGGGGTCACTACTGGCTGGGCGGTATTTTCGCGGCAAAGGCTTGTCCACTACCGGGAGACTCTCCGGAGCAGTCCAAGCCGCCGCCACCCTCCTCTGTAGAGCCATATGAAACGGCAGTACCGGGTCAGTTGGTGGACCAATGTCGAGGATATCCGTAAGGTCATCCTGAACAAACTCCCCCGGGAGAGGAGACCATCCTAAGTACTCGGTGACCCTTGACATAAGGCGCCGGTACAAAGAATCGGCATGAGAGCCAGGCTCAGGCATACAAAACTCCACCTCCGGAGAGGTGTCCAGCCCACTAGCATCATGCAGGGACTGCCTCAGGTCCTCAAACTGGCTATGGCCCGAGAGAATCTCGTCTGGCACCGTGTCAAGCACCATGCCATCATCAGAGCCCTCTTCCACCTCCGAAATGAACTCCAGATGGCTGTAAGAATGCACAGTACTTGAACCAAAGCCATGCTCGACCATGGCCAGAGCCTTTCTAGGTGGTTCCCCCGAGCCACGGGGTACCCCCGTCGACACAGCCTCGAAAGGCGTCGAGAGAATGGGCGTCGACACAGGCCTAGAAGGCGGAGCCCCGAGCGTGTCCTTCGACATCCTGGGCGCCGACGGCATCGACGACTTCCTCGGAGGCGGAGCCTCGAGAGAGTCCGTCAACGACCTCGGCGCCACAGGCGTTGATGTCTTCTTCGAAGACTTCACAGGTTCACGCAGTCTCGAGCGTGTCAAGGACCGGGACCTGGAATAGGCATGACGAGAACGATTCCCCTTGTCCGAGCAGGAACTCTCCCGCGAATCGTGCCGACCACCCGAGCCTGAAGGCGTACGAGCGGTGTCTCTTGACCGATCACGACCGACCCCACTCTGAGGCGCGGACGGACCGGTGCCCTGCGATTCGAGAATCGCTAACATTTTCTTGCCGAAGGAAGCCCATTCCTCCGGTGTCGCATGCTTGGTGGGATAAGCGACCCGCCGACGGGCAGAGTCCTCGGATGAGGACGGGGAAGGCGACCGATGCCAGCGCTTCCAGGAATGCCTCGAAGAAGCAGACCAGTGGCGGGACCGACTCCCGGAGCGAGACCCACTGGACTTCCGACGACGACGTGGAGAGTCGCCCCTCGAACCGTCCGCCGAAAGCCCAGCAGACCTCGACTTCCAGGGCTTGGACACCTTACCTACCGACAACAACTTCTTGCGCTCCCGCAAGGCTTTGGACGTGAGCGACTGGCAGTCGACACAGTCATCCGTGTCATGGGCCTCCCCGAGGGACCTGAGGCAAGCGTCGTGCGAGTCCGTCACCAACATCTTGGACCCACAGTCCCCGCATTTCTTAAAGCCCGGACGTGGGGTGGAAGACAAGGTAGACATCTTCACGAAGAAATACTTCACAAACACCAAACAGGTTCGAAGAACCGAGAAACAACAGAAACTCCAAAGAGTCGAAGCGCGCCGAGATTCCCGAAGCGAACACGTTCGTGGAAAAAATGGAACTGAGGCTACGGGCGTCGTCCGTCCTACTTATAACATCCAGTGACGTCGGCCGTCGGAGGAGGTCCTCGAGGGCGGCGTATCGACGCCGAAGATTTTCCGAAGCAGCACAGCTGTGGTGATTACCGTAATAGATATGGAATACGTCGGAGGACCCAATCCCCTCGAAATCATTTTTTTTTGTGACAAGTGGAAGTCAGAAAGTACTTTAGGTAAGAAAGATGGTTTAACCTTACAAACCACTTTGTCCTTGTAAAAGTAGTATATGGAGGTTTACATGAGAGAGCCTGTAGTTCACTAACCCTGCGGGCTGATGTTAAGGCCACAAGAAGGACAGTCTTCAATGTTACAAGCCTCAAGGGACGGGAGTGCAGAGGCTCAAAAAGGTATACAAGCTAGAAACTTCCCAAATTGGGACATTAAAGGGGACTGGAGGGTATACATTAGTAAGCCCTTTCAGGAATTGAATTATCAATGGAATTTTGAAGTAAGAAACCTCTTCCGAGGAGCGCTTGAAAATGGACAGCGCAGCTAGATATCCTTTAATTGTTTCGATCTGGAGCCCCAGATTGGCTAGATGCAATAGGAAAGAGCACCATTCGGGTGCCACATTGAAAAGGGTCCACATCCTTATCTTTGCACCAGTTACTGAATTTGTTCCAACGACACCGGTACAAGGATTTTGTTGCTGGCCTTCTGGCCAAAAGCAAAATCTCCATTATGTCATCCGGAAGATCCCAATCCTTGTAACTCAACCTCTCAGAAACCATGCGTGAAGGTTGAGTGTATTGACCTCTGGATGGAGAGCCCGACCTTCCTCTTGCGAGAGAAGATCCTCTCTTTGTGGAAAACCTATTGGAGGGCAGATAGACATGTCTAGAAGGTCCAGGTACCACGTCCTCCTGGCCAAATCTGGGGAAATTAGGATCATGGTTTTCCTGACCTTTCTCAACCTCCCGATTACTTGAGGAATCACGGGGACTGGAGGAAACGCATATAGAAGTAGAAACTTCCAGTCCACCACAAACACGTCTCCTAGAGCTCCTCTCGGAGGAAATTAGCTTGAGCAGTACTGTTCGCACTTCTGGTTTACCGTGGTCACGAATAGATCCACTTGAGGGGTTCCCCAAAGGGCGAAGATCTCCAGAAGGACTTCATGAGCTAGCTCCCACTCGTGAGAGACTGTGCTCTGCCTGATCAGAGCGTCTGCCGCTGTGTTCTGCTCTCCGGCTAGGTGAACTGCCGATAGAGAGATTCCTTCTCGTATTGCCCAGAACCAGAGCTGCATTGCCTCTCTGCACAGTGGTAGTGACCCTACGCCTCCTCTCCTGTTGAGGTAGTACATGGCCAGCGTGTTGTCCGTCATTATCGGGACATTCTTTCCCTGTACAGAGGGCAGAAAGGCCTTCAGCGCTAGTCTGATTGCCCTGAACTCCAATAGGTTGATGTGTAGTTTGGACTCCAAAGGAGAACAACGATCGCTGATTGTCAGATCGTTGGTATGGGCTCCCCACCCCGTGAGTGAGGCATCTGTTACTACTGTTATCTCCGGCCATGGTTGCCAAAAAGATTCTCCCTTGAGGATCTTGTTATTGCAAGCCCACCATAGTAGATCCTGAGCAACTGCGCTCGGGACTTGCAGAAGATCCGACATGCTCCCTGAGAACTGGGACCACCGAGTTCTGAGGGCCCATTGAATGGATTTCATTCTCAACCTGGCCTCTGGCACCAGAAAAATGCAGGATGCCATGAGGCCGAGCAACCTCAGAAAATCAAAGGCCGGCAGATGCTGGGCATTCTGGAACTTTGTTACATCTGCAGAATGTGGAGAGCTCTCACCTCGGGAGGCGAGGCATTGCCCAAGGAAGTATCCAAAACTGCTCCGATAAACTGGAGCTTTTGGGACGGCATCATGTGAGACTTCTTGAAATTGAGGGAGAAGCCCAGTTTGTGAAGGAAGTGACAGGTGATCGACAGATGTTCCCGAGCTTGTTAGGGAGAAGACGCTCTGATCAACCAATCGTCTAGGTAGGGGTAGACATGAATCCCCCCCTCTCCTGAGACTCGCTGCCACAACCGCCATCAGTTTGGTGAAAACCCTTGGGGCGGAGGTCAGCCCGAATGGCAGAACTCGAAACTGAAAGTGAGAACCGCCAACCGTGCACCTCCGGTACTTTCTGTGCTTGGGATGGATTGGCACAGGAAAGTAAGCATCCTGAAGGTCCATTGATACCAACCAGTCTTGGAGCTGGAGAGCCTGAAAGATCTGAGAAAAGGTTACCATCTTGAACTTGTCCTTCCTGAGGAACTTGTTCAAATTTCTTAAGTCCAAGATGGGTCTCAATCCTCCATCCTTCTTTGGAGGGAGAAAGTAGGGGGATTACCAACCCTTGTTCCTCTCCGCTACAGGAACCTGTTCTATTTCACCTTTCTCTAGCAGGGATAACATTTCCTGCGACAGGAGCGGATCTGGAATTTTGACAGAGTTGGTTCCCGGTGGATGATCCTGAGGCCTTTTTAGGAAGGGAATGCAGTAACCTTGAGCTACTGTCTCCAGTGCCCAAGCTTAGTTTAGTTTAGTGTGTTTATTTATAAAGCGCATCCGAACCCTCAGGTAACTGGGCGCATAATCATGTGTACAGCAGCGTTACATATCGTTACATGAGCATCATAGTACAACAGACAGAACGTACATTAGTCCAGGCTCTGAATGTTTACATACAAGAGTAGAATATACCAAGAAAAGTATGTACAGAGAATATGCAAAAAAAAGAAAAAAAGTTAGTGGCTAAAGTGGACCGGGTTACAGGTTGGTCCTGAATAGGCTGTAGGTGGAGTAAACATTACTACAGGTAGAGAGCGGCGGCTAACTAGTCATGTCGGTGAGAGTCTGGCTGTTTAGGCTAGTAGCCATGATTTTACCATGGCTCTGAATGGCCAGAATGCGGCTTCCGTTCTAATTGTAGTGGGGGGGTGTTCCAACATTGTGCTGCAAGCACTGGAAAACTAGAGCCCCCTGCTGTTTTTAGGTTATAATTAGGGATCTTTAGTTGGTGTAGGTAAGGTGTTCTGGTGGGTCTAATGGGGCAGTGTCTAGCGAATTCGTCAGAAAGGTATCGTGGGGCAGTATGTGATAGGCACTTGTGGGTGATGACCAGTGTTCTTAGCTTAATTCTGTCACGGATCGGGAGCCAGTGGACTTCTTTTCTAACCGTGGATTTGTGCGCATTGCGTGGGAGATTGAGGGCACATTTTAGTGCATTATTTTGCAGGATCTGGAGTCTGTTCAAATTTTTAGTGGTAGTGCCTAAGTAGAGTGTGTTGCAATAGTCTAATTTAGACAATATCAGCGCTCTAGATAGGGTGAGGCAGCTAGAGGTGGAGAGGAAAGGCCTACAGGCATTGATCAATTTATTGGTGAATGAGGTAGCTGAGATGGTAGAGTTTATTTGTTTCTTTAGTGATAGGGTAGAATCGAGGTATACACCTAATGTTTTAACCTCTTTGGAGACTTTTATAATGTTGCCATCAATGGTAAAGGATTGGTACCTTTGGTCCAATTTGTTGAGGCGAGCCTGGGAGCCTACGATAAGCAATTCTGTCTTATCGTCGTTGAGGCAAAGACTGTGTGTGGCCATCCAGGCTTGGATTTCTAAATAGATATCATTAAGCTTTGCAGCATCTTCTTCATAGCTGCCAGTGAGCGTGATGAGGACCTGGGTGTCATCAGCATAATTAGTGTAGCTGACACCCAGATCGTCAAGACGGTCAAATAGGAGCTTTGTGAAGATGTTGTAAAGTGTGGGAGAAATGCAGGAGCATTGCGGCACTCCACATATGATTGGGATAGGGTCCGCGGCCGCAGTGGGGGCGAAGACTCTAGTTGTCCTGTTAGACAGGAATGCCTGGATCCACTTAGTGGCATTCTGAGAGAATGCAGCAGCCGAGGAGAGGTGTTGAGTGAGGATCTGGTGGTCAACCAGATCAAAGGCAGCAGAGAGATCCAACAAGAGCAAGATGGCGAGTTTACCCTTGTCTTTGGCGTCATCCATTTGGATTTTTAGATCCAAGAGGGCAGTTTCAGTCCCGTGCCTTGGTCTGAAGCCGGATTGTCGCAAGCCTAGGAGGTTATTTTCTTCCAAATGTTGTTGTATTTGGAGATAGGCTACCCTGTCCAAGATTCTGAGAAGAAATGGGACTGTGGTGATGGGCCTGTAATTTGTGGGGATGTTGGGATCTAGGTTAGGTTTTTTTAGCAGGGGTAGGACCCACGCTTCTTTAAGGTTGTTGGGGACCACTGAGGTTTTGAAGGAGGAGTTGATCAGAGAGGTGATGAGGGGCTAACTCATTAGCACCATCTTTGATGACGGATGCTGGGCAAATGTCACCTTTGCAGTTGGATGGTTTGAGGCTGGCGATTATCTTGATTACTTCCTCTTCTGTGACTGGTGAGAAGTGGAAAGATGGGCAGATAGGGGTAGTGTGGTTAGTTTTGCTGCTGGGGTTCTGCTTGAAGGCAATGCTAGCTTTTTTAGCTTCTATCCTGGTTTGTAGGAGGGCAATTTTGTTAGCGAGGGCGAGCTGGATATTGTTACACCAAGCCTTGTCTTTGATGCAGTCTTCTGTAGGGGGCAGTGGTGATTCAAGTTCTCTTAGTATAGAGAAGAGTTCTTTGGTGCCAGATTTGGCATTTTGTATTCTCAAGTTGTAGGTCTCTTTCTTAGCATTTAAGATGGCGGATTTGTAGGTGGAGGCAGCTGAAGCAAATTTGTCTTTAGTGGAGAGAGAAGGGGCTTTTCTCCAGCTAGTTTCTGCAGTTCTTTTAATATTACGGAGAGCTTTTAATTCTTCTGAGAACCATTTGTTGGAGTGGGCAATAGGTTTGGCTTTTCGTTGTTTGAGAGGAGCTATCTGGTTGAGGGCTAGTTCTAAAGTATTGTAATATAGGTCTACTATGGGTGCTGGGTTGTTTTTTTTGCGTGGGTACATTAGCTTTAATGATAGGCACGAGAAAAGGTTTGAGGTTCTCTATAGTGATGTTGCGGTTGTTTCTGGAGATTATTTGAGGTAACTTTGTAGGTCGTGTGGTAGATAAGGATCTAGGTAAAGAGAAGGTAATAAGATGATGCTCAGTCCAAGCACAGGGAGTGATGTCAGTCAGTGAGAGGTTGCAATTGGCATCTGCAAGCCAATCCAAGGATCTTCCTTTTGTATGTGTAGGTTGATTAATGTGTTGGGTGAAGCCTAGATGAGTAATCGTGTCATTAAGGGAAGTGGCTTGGTTGTCATTGGGGTCATTGAGTCCCAAGTTGAAATCTCCCAGAATGATGATTTGGGATTTCGGTTTCAAATTGGTGGTGAATAGGAGAGAGATATCCTCTTCAAAGGTGGAGGGGGGTTCTGGGGGTCTGTATATAATATGGAGCAGTATGGTTTGTGTGTCAGATAATGGGAGTTTGACGGATAGAAGTTCGGCAGAAGGTAGGGTTGTGCTGGTTACTTCTCTGATGTTTAGGGTGGATTTTGCAATAATTGCTATACCTCCGCCTATTCCATTTTTCCTGTCAGCTCGGATGATGCTGTAGTTGCCTGGAGTGGCTAGAGCTATTGTGGGACCGGCTGCTGGATGGAGCCACGTCTCCGTGATGGCGATAAAGTCTAGGTGGTTAGTGGAAATAATGTCGGCAACATCAGTAGCGTGGGCAACCAATGAGCGAGCGTTGATGAGGGCTCCCTTGATAGAGGTCTGTGGAGGGTTAGTTTTCGTGTGAGGTGGCGAGTGCGGTATAGTAGGGTTGTGACTAGGTGAGAGTTCAGAAAGTGAGGTAGGCTGCTTGGGGTTCATAGTCTGATTGGTGAGTATTCTAGTGAGCTTTGTGACAAGATTAGTATGATAGCTGAGTCTATCGTTTCTAGTCATGGTCAGTGGGGCTGCGTTCAGGCATGTGGTAGTGGGTACAACAAGGCGAGAACCTAGTCTTGTATTTCTAAGGGGTGTGGGACAGGGTATGCATGGTGAAGGTGGGCGGGCGAATCTGTTTATCCATTCTATTGGACATAGTAGGTCTGGGTAAAGTGGTGTGGTTGTGTGGGCGCGGAGCAACGGGAGGAGGGTAGCCATAGTTAGAGTGGCGCCTCTAAATGTGGCCATTGTAGGTGGCTTGGCTCTGATGATGGGGGCAGTGAAGTTCATAGGTTATTATCAAGGGCGCAGTAGTAACTACAGGTAAGGCACAACACAAATCAACTGAGGTCTATTAGCGACCCCAACACAGATCAAATGAGGTCTATTTGCGACTAAAGGGCACAATGCAAATCAAATGAGGTCTATTAGCGACTGTAAGGCACAACACAAATCAGGTGAGGTCTATTCGCGACCAAAGGGCACAGCACAAACGAAAAGAGGTCTATTAGCGACCATAAGGCACAACACAAATCAAGTGCAACACATGATGCAGTGTGGCAGCATCTCGGTCCAGAATAGTACATCGGCTGCATTAGGTGACGCCTAGGTTTGGGCCAAGTAGGGTCATGGATGCAGGTGGCGCAAAAATACCAGGCGTGTGGAAGGCCTTCAGCAATGACAAAGCAACGAGGGGCAGGGTATTACCATGACCAGGGTTGCGGAATTAGGGGATGACTGCCTGATAGTGCGAGGTGCAGTTTCAGGGAGCTGATGCCTGCGCAGAATGCAGATTGAAAAAGACAAGGGTTCGTTTGAGCTACTTATAGAAGAGCATACATACAGTAGTACGGGTTTTAAGCTCAGGTATTCACAGTTATGCAGAGTCTTACTGGTGACTGGCTCATATGCAGGAAGGCAGATGCGTCAGTATCAGGCGAGGGGGGACTCCTAATCTGCTCCTTGACGCTCCATGTCGCGAACAGGGTGCAAACAGGGGCCTTTGTATGGGCCTTTGTGTGGCCGGCGCTTCCGCCTGCCGGCGGATGCGTGGAGAAGAAGTTGGTGCTAGTATCCTAGCAACGAGGCCTCAGCCTCGCTTTCATGCCGCACGGCGCCCGGCATAGTAAGCATCTGAAGTAATGCCCGCCATTCTTTCAGATGCTGGGGTTTTGTGTGATAAGGCCTCAGAGTGATTTGGCGGTGGCTGCAGGAGCGGCTGAGGGCAAAGATGCCGTTCCTGAGGCTGGTTTTGCACTTTTTCCCTCGTCCACCACGAGTGACATTTCTCTTGCCTCTTTGAGTGGCCTGTCCTCTTCCTCTACCAAAAGAGGTTTAGTACCGAAAAGAACGACCTCTCCAGGTAGATGAGCCCGAATATGGCTTCTCAGGCTGTCGCATGGAGGCACTAAGATTTAGCTGCCACTTTTGAGGTCTGTAGTTTTTCTAAGTTTTCAACAGCTTTATTACCAAACAGCCTCAAGCCATCAAAAGGCACGTTGAGAAGTATGGCCTGCACATCTGGTGCAAACCCCGACTTCCTCAACCACGCAAATCTGCGTAGCACTGTGCTTGCAGCCATGGATCTGCTGATACTATCAGCAGTATCCAGTCCAGACTGGAAACATTCCCCCATTGCCTCCTTTCCGTCTTTGACAATATTCAGGAAGCCACCCTTTCCTCGCCTTCTGGAATATATTCAGCCACCGCCGAAATGCAGCCCCACAGGGTATGGGTGAACCTGGCCAGGGTACAGGTGACATTAGTTGACTTGAGAGCCATTCTACCCGAAGTAAAGACCTTACGGGCCCAAGCATCCACCTTCTTATCCGCTCTATCCGGGGGGATAGATGGATATGCTGTCTGTCTTCAGGAAGCTGAAGCCTGAATAACCAGACTTTCTGGAGTGGGATGCCTGCTTAAAAAATTAGGATCAGAACTAGAAGTTCTATACTTCTTAGGAAAATGTCTCTTGACTGCAGCAATAGTATCAGGAATGTCCCCGTTTTTTTCTACCGTTCTTTGAAGTGCCCTATGGAAGGGGAGAACTGGATCCTTCTGGGGGCCCTGATCAAGTATGTCAGGCATATCATCCGGATTAAAAGTGGGTGAGGCTCTACCCCAGCCCATATATTCCACCACTCTATTCATTAAACTCCTGTACCCTGAATCTGCATGTTCTGCAGGATCAGGTTGTGCAAACTCCAGCTCAGGTGACATATCAATGCCACTAGCAGAGTGAAGGGTATCACACAGGTCTCATTTTCGATTCTGGATCGATTAATTCTTCTGGGACCTCTCTAGTACCATATTGTACTCCAAAAGGAGAAACCTCCTCTTCTTCAGAGCCACTTTCTCCAAAAATAGAAGACAAACTTAAAGAAGTTTGACTTGGGTAAAGGAGTAAATCTCCTTTCCTGTTCATGAGATTGGGTTGAAGGAATCAAAGGAACCTTCAATGGTATCGAAGGAGTCCTCGAGGACACCGATGTCTTCGACAAAGGCGTCAAAGACGCTTTTGGCTTCGATGTCAAAGCCATAGGCGCAGATGGCGTCGAAGTCGTCAAGGGTTTCAACGACTTGTTTTTTATACAGTGTCGGGGAAACACTTGGTTCGAGGAATCTTCGACGATTTAACGTTGACTCGAGTCTTACGAGTTTCACCCATCCTACTAGGTTTTACCACAGTAGTTCCTGACTTCCCTGTGTCGTCCGACGGAGCGACTGGGGTCTGGCACTTTTGAGGCTTCTTTGAGGGGGTCGAGGCCGCATTCTCAAAGACCTCCATCATTTTTCTTCTAAATTCTTCCCATTTTCTTGGGGAATCCGACAGTCGGGCATCGTACCAATTTGGTAGATGCATCAGAGGATGAATAGGGAGATCTATGTCTCCTCTTAACCTTTTTTGAAGAGGAAGATGAAGAGCGTCTTGATCTACTACGAGATCGAGATCTCTTAGAGTGTTTACAACAATCCGATTCTTTCGAATAGCTCAACTTCCTATGTCTTTTTGACAAGGCCTTCAAGGAGGCCTTAGAAGCTTCCCGCCCACTGCCAGTTTACCTTTCTCTCATGAAGGGCCTTCTCCGTCATCGACTGACAGGAGCCACAGTCGCCGGTTCGATGGTCTGAACCTAGGCACCAAAGACAAACGAGGTGAGGATCTGTAATCGACATATTCGATCCGCAGTCGATACATTTTTTTGAACCCCTTCTTGGGAGTAGAAGGGGTGGAAGAAGACGACATTTTCAGAAGAAAATTTCGAAGTGTGCCGTTCTCGAAAGCGAAGCAATCGGAAAAACGGAATGGAAGCTAACGGGCGCGGCACAAGCTATTTATACCGATGGTGACGTTGACACGGTACGGAGCCTGTCGAGGGACATCGACGCCACGACCTCGTGCACAGCGTCCTCTGCCTAGAACATTTTTTCCCAAAGCACCGAAGCTGGCAGGATACGAATATCATAAGATGAGGAATACTTGGGAGGACACATTCCATTCGAATGGCTTTGTTTCAAAGAAATTTGATCTTGAGAGGGGGACAAGACAAGGCTTTCCGCTCTCGCCCATCTTGTTTGTTATTGCAATGGAGCTCCTAGCTGTCAGGATTAGAGAAGATGTTAGGATTCAAGGAGTACAATATGGAGAGGCCTGTCAAAAAGTTTGGCTCTACACTGATGACATGCTGTTGGTCCTGCAAAACATTGAGTCTTCAATTCCGGCGTTGATAGATCAAATTGAAGCCTTTCACAGAATTTCAGGATATAAGATCAATTGGACGAAGTCCGAAGCCTTGCCAGCACCAAGTTCCTGTTCAATCTTAAGTACGAGTACTTATGGATTCAACTGGTGTCCTGATGAGATGCAATATTTGGGAATCTGGTTAACGAAAGATGTGTCTAAAATGATGCAGGTCATTTTCGCATACGTTACCCAAAACTTGGAATCAGATTTGAAAAGATTGAATGAATTGAGATTGAGCCTTTGGGGGAGGGTCCATGCGATTAAAATGACGTCGACACCAAGAATCAATTCTGTACTGAGCATGATCCCATTGCAAATCAAAAAGGGTTTCGTAAAGAAAATTGAGAGCTTGATTCAAGCATTCCTGTGGGAAGGTAAGCAGCCGCGTCTGAAATTGTGGAAACTGCAACTGTCGCAGGAATGTGGTGGTCTGGATGTTCCCGACTTTGGCAACTACCATTTGGAGTTTGGTGCAAGACATTTAGTCCCATTCATTGGAAACTCAACTGATATCTGGACACAGGCTGAGACCAGTAGATCATCCCCTCACTCCCCAAGAGCTATTCTTAAATCAGTGGATGGGGCTGGCTGCAAATCTTTTCCTCCAACATCATTTATAAGAGCACGCTGGAAAGATCTTCTGAAGAAAAGCAAACAGGATGTGGTAGGCAACAGCATCACTTCAATCTGGCTGAACCTCGACATATAGTTGGATGGGAAATCACTACTATGGCCGAATAGGCTACTGGGGGGCATTCAGTATCTAGAAGATCTAGTGGAGGGTAAAAAAAAAGCCTAAATCTTAATCTTAAACAACTGTCTTCGGGAAAAGGCCTTCTGGATTGTACATTGGGAAAATATGGAAGGCTAAAGAAGACCTTGATTAACAAAATTCCAGAGGATGGCAAAGGGTAGCATATATGGGTAAATGAATAAAAGTCAGGTGGTCACCTGGCCTCTAAAGTAGACAAGAAGTTGAGTCAGTACAAAGCGCCAAATACAGAATTGTTGGGCAAATGCTCAGTCACATTAGGCACAGAGATGTCCCAGAATAGGTGGTTAACCATTTGCAAGAGTGTGGCTCTTACCTCATTGAATCTTGGTGAGAGAAGTCGCCAGATCAAGATTCTAAACAGATTATTCGGGACACCAGAAAGGTTAAATGCAAGGGGCCTTCTTGATTCAGAGGTATGTTGGAGATGCAGGCATGCCAGAGGGACGTTTGAGCATATGATCTGGGATTGTTATGAACTAAGGTGCTTCTGGAGAAAGGTTGCGCTGAAAATCAATGAAGTTCTTATGCTAAATGTGGACTTTCACTATGCAAGTATAATACTGGGCGAAGATGAATTAGTGGCAGACCTCACGCTCCCGAAAGATGCTGGTTCCTCAGGGCTTCTAACTCTGCCACAAAAGTCATTCTAAGGAGATCGAAAAATGGGAAAGACCCAACTTTTTCAGAACGGCTGTCAGATCTAACAAGTGGCTAGAATGATATGATAGGTTATTTATAACACGCTTAATACCCAGAGATTTGTAAGCGCGGACCCGGGGATTGAACCTGTGTTGCTCCACGTCGTCTTGCTTCCAAGGCGAGCATGTAGCCCCTAGGCTATCCTCCCGAGACATGGAGAAAATTATTCTTTTCAGGGATAAAAAAAAATGAACTTGTTCGACCAAATTTGGGGAAGATTCCTGGAACTATAAAAACTAATAATATTTCTTCATGCATCTGTATATTCTGTTTATAAGTGATGTGTACCCCCCATTGTGATGAAATTTGTTGAGTAATTTTTGTTTTTACTTGTCTGTTAACTTTGAGAATGACTTATTATGGTTAAAATATAATACAAATGTAAATATAAAAAATTAAAAAGACATCTTAGTGGACCACTGGCTCAGAATGAGGGGATTCTTTGAGGGGGGGGGGGCATGCCCAAAAATCCAAGCTGACCAGCAACCTCTCGTGGAAGGTCCTAGCTTAGGATGGACTCCCCTCCCTACACAGGCAGAGGTTGTGGAGATGGCCCAGGTGAACATGAATGCCCCAAGCAAGTTCTCCCAGTATTCAGGGACACAGACAAGACTGGAGGCACACAGACTAGGGTTTTGGAATCCAAGAAGAAGGCAACATATGCAAAATCTCCTTAATAGGTTCCTGGAAGTAAGCAGTTATGGTTGGTGAGTCACCAAGGCATTTACGTTTCAAGAAGCTGCAAACCTCTGGGGACTGCTGTGGATGTAAGGGGGGCAGGAGGGAACATAGTTCTAACCCATGAATGCACTGATGGGGGCTTCATATCATCCAGGGGTTCACCAAGTGCAAAGAGGAAGAAGAGGGTGGTAAATGCTGCATAGCAAGAAATAACATTGTAATCCTTGTAGGAACCGACCATGTCACCCTATACTGAAAAGGTTCCCTACCAAAGAAAGAACGAAGAAAAGGGGATTGAGGCATCCCCTCCATTTTGCGACTAGAGGCTACTGAGGAATAGGATGTCAATGGCTTTGAGAAAGCAACCGAAATCCAACACGCACAGATGTTATCTTAATGTTAGGCTGTAAGGAGGAAGGAGTCACAATGCTCAGTTTATGGGACTGGCCAAGGCTTTGAGCAAACAGTTGAAGTTGCCAGTTCTTGATAGTTGGGGGAACCTCAGGCCAAGGCTTGGTTGAAAATGCATAGATTGTTTTAAACCCAAATGAGATTGTGGTGAAAAAAGCAATGCATCTTCGACAATGCAGCTTCAACCAAACTCATGGTACTAGTACAACCCAATGAGGGATGCTCAGAATGTGCTAATTTTTAGCCTTCAAGGGAGGATCCTCTGGGTTGCCGACCCGAAACAAGCCATAAAGTTGGGAACTTCATATTGCTCCTAGTAGTGGGAAAGCAAGAACCACTGGGGTCCCTAACAAAACTGTGGTCCATGGAAACAGAATACCGGCCTGGGACACCCTAAAAGAAATGTCACTATACTTTGTCGAGATGAAGTGCTTGAAAAACGTCCTACTAAAATTGGATCCTCCTCATTAGTGCCCACAGAGAAAGTGTCACAGCAAATGCGCCTAACCCAGCAGAGATCCGCGACCAAGCACACAAAGCAGAGAGCGAGGGTCCTTTGCTGGAAAATGGTGTTCACAGCTAAAATGCAAAAAAAAGCCAGTGGCCCTAGTCCGGTAGATACCAATTGCAGAGGACAAGGAGATTAAAAATCATAAAATTAAGAATAAACTACGGAAAAATGGCAGAGGAATCTAAAAGGCACCCAGTCCCGCCGAAAAAAAGCTAGAGAAAGCAATCAGAAGAAGCAGGGGGTGGTGACTGGAGTGACGTTCTCCAAGGATACACGTGTCACCGGTTTTGCAGCAAAAATGCCAAATACTATCTTCAGGTTAAATTGGGTACTCCAAGTCCATGCTCTCGCTTCTATACAACTTGCTGGAAAGCTTACTTTGCCTAAGAAATTCGACTGTGAAATCCAGGTAACTTAAACCTCCATTATGCACTCTAGTACCATGCGACCGACTATATATCGCGTTCCCAAGCGCAAGTTCCCACGTTTTCAGGCCAAGCAGTAGCATAATAACAGGAATGGGTGGGATATAATGAAGGAGGGAAATCCACAGAATAAGAGTACCTTAATTATCATCATACAATCCCTTAGACAAAAATCAATTCTGCATACACAATATCTTTCATACTTTAAATCAAACCATCAAAAATCAAATTAATTCAATGACATTGGTTTATCAGAAGGCTCTTCATGGACTGTGGGATACATTGACCCACTCAACAGTATTTCTCCCCATCACCAAGCTGCATTTGCGCAGATACAGCAAAATGGCTGCGCTGGCTCCTGTGGGCGCCATGGCTTCAAAACTGTGTTTTGCAGCAACAAACAAATAAATGGCTGCACCGTCCTGCCAAGCACACATCAGGCAGGATGGAACCAGGGAACATGCAGAGAGCGTGGCCCAGTGTGTTCTGACATATACAAAAAGGAAGAAAGTGAAAAATCAGCATTGCTTTGCTCTCAAACCCCACAATCGCCACTGAAATTGAAACCTTTTTTCACCTTTAAATTAATGCTGCTGACGCTATTTCCATCTGTCCTTCCTTAAATCACTGTGATTGTCGTGATCTAGTAGAGGGATCATTACTGAGCTACTTCTTTATCCGAAAATAGGAGTATCGACAGTAGACCGTTGACAAAATAAACCTTCCCCCCAAGATCACAGCTTGCAGGACTAGAAACACCCGACAGGCCGAGCTTTTGGGTGAAAAGTTGGAGCAGCAACAGAGCTAAGGAAAAAACACAAAAGTACAAATACCGTAAATAACGGTTTCAACCAGTGTCTCCCAGCCGCACCACCCTCAGCAACCCCACTGTTAACTGCAGTGATGGAGAAAAGAACGGGAAACCTACTGAATTCCAGAAGTGAAGGAAGCAGCAAATGGGTGAGTGTTCCACAGTTCCCAGAAAACCCAAAAGTCTCAAACTAGCTAACACGGGCGGCACGAGGGCGCGACTAACTAGCCAGTGTTCAAAATCCCAGGTAAAAAGGAGAGCGTCCCAAAAAGCAATCCCAAATGTGTGTCCTTATGTGAAGGTCATGAATCCTCAGCAGAGCATCCAAAGAGTGTTTCAAAAGCAAGGTAATGTGAAATCCAGGGGGTGACCAAGTAACGAGTCAGCAGAGCGTCCCAATGTCACTTGGAAGAAAGGTTGCTTGGTGGGGATGAAGGAATTGAAAGCGGTGTAGCGTTTCCCAAAACAGATACCAGTAGTAAAAGGAAAAGAAACATTAAGACAAAAAGTTTGCATACGGTTAGCAAAACCGGAGTCTCCGAACACCGCAGGCTGTATGTACCTCAAGAGAGTATGGGGCGAGTTGCAACATACAGCAGAGCCCAGCAGTGATCGGCTGATAACAAGTTCGAGGAAGCAATGACAAACCAATCTAGGAGTAGGCGAAAACACAGTCCGTTGGAAGTGCTGAGTTCCGGTAACCAGGTAAGCGTTCCGGTAACCAGGTAAGCAGTAGAAGGGGAGGGAACCGAGCGTCAGGAAACAGTGAAGGGTAATCCACAAAAAACGTAGTCCAAAAACGGTAAACAGGATTCGGATAACAGGAAAACAGAGTAAGAAGAATGCGACTTAACAACCTGAAAAGCACTTGTTAAGGAGCACTCGAGCGGTGTCCCAGAGCTGCATATAATGATGCAGAGGGACGCAGACGTTGCCAGCGAATCACGTGACCTCTCTTTTTCCGGAATGCTGGGAGATGTAGTTTATTCTGTAATGGCATTGCGCAAGGTGCAAGGACAACTTCCAAGTCTTTCTATGGATCATAGGCAAGACGGCACAGGGCATGACATTAATAAGGCCCTGCTATGCCCAGGATATCTCATTGTGCTTCAGCAAAACCAGGCATGATTCCTGAATGACAGGCCCTGTCAAAACAACTATGAAAAAGCAACAAGGAACTCCACTTTTACCCGCACAGGAAAACACGTTAATTTTCATTACAAACTATCAAACCTCAGTAGTTCAAAGAAACTTCAGCTATCTGGGCCATGTCCGTTTGAATGCATCTGTGCTTCAGACAAAACTCCTGCATTCAAAAAAATAACTGTAGCTGCAAGACAGAGTGGGAATCTGATGGAGATGAAAAATGGAATTTAAAAAGAAATGCCAGCTTGCACGTGTAAAAAATGGGCTTTACAAAACTAAAAGGAGAAAAATGTCCGTTTAAAAAGTAACCTGCTGAATGAAAGCCTACCATTACCTAGTGATGTGAAGGGGGTTGTTGCTGGTAAAAATGCACACATGGGCTATTTTCTTTCCACAGGCTTGTTTTAATTCAGGACCTAATATAAGAAAATAAAGGTTTTAAACCGCCTGGGCTGAATTTGCAAGCTCTCAAAAACAGGGTATTCCAGATGGCAGAGGTAAAACTTACCCCTAAGGAAGGGAGCCACACCATAAACTCTCATCTGATACTAACACCCCAATGGTAATTACTAGGTTGGAAAGAATCTAGTCTAAGTGGAACAAGCTGACAATTAAACTTCCAGTACAAGGAAGTGATAAGTGGGGAGGGGGCAATAAACCTTCAATCAAGCTGTAACCCCCCCCACCTTGCTCTGGAGGAAATGACAGTTGGTGGCAGCCAAAGAAAGAAAAAAAATGGTCCAGTGACAAAGGACTGCCATTTGCTTCCAAAGACTATTTTATAAATAAACTTTAAAGACTTATCTCTGCAGCAAGACTTGTAAAAATGTAAAATTCACAATTTAAAAGTGATTTTATATTTTATAATTGGAGACATTGTAGAAGTCACTGACACCTTGGGAAGAGAGATGGCAAAGTATTGGGGAGTATAAACTCTGTTTGCAATCTGCTGGGACCACTGTCTACGACAGGCCCCACCCGTAATGTAATGTTCCACTAAAATATGCGCCCGGTTGCCCATGGGCCTTGTTCACGCTATACAAATAAAACAAATACAAATAAGAAAAGTATCAATGATACCAATGCACATTTTTATGCTTACATCCCTTATGATAAACCACACATGGGTTAACGTTATGGAATTTTAGGCCGAATCTTTCATACTCAAAATGACCAAAAATGATTAGAAGGGCTAAATGTTTCACGGATTTCAGGATTGGACTGCTATGCTCTACATAAAAAATGTAACCTGATTATGTCATTTATTAAGGTGCTGAAAATGTACAAATGTGTACATTCTGTTATGACTGATTTTTGGCAAAAAGGTTTGTGGGAAGTCTTTTACATCATAAAAGGCAACCTCCTAAATGGAGTCACATTTTAGGGGAGTCAGCCAACATTGATTGTCCAATCAAGTTGTTTAGAGGCATGCTTAGTTAAGCCGGCCCAGCAATATAGTCTATGATGTCACTATGCATTATAAATAAGAGTCCCTCACAAGACTCTAGACACACCCTTCCTCAAGTTCCTGCGCTGCGTTCCTGTTCCATTCATCATCCAGATACCAGACCCTCCCTACAAGGCTAAATCACTGCTGACCCTACTCCAGGGCCCACTGCAAAACCCAAGCAGTACTGATCCTATTCCCAGCAATGCCTCAATTCTGAAAACCCAGTAATCTCCCATGAAAAAGGGGAGAGCTGTGGTACCTTTTGCATCTTGAACCAGTCTGGCTTGCGGCCCACTAACTGCATGCCCGCTGCCATCCTGCCATCCAGCTGACCTTTAGTATCCAGTGACCAGAATTGCCATTCCGCCGTGTAGTGACCAGGCCCTATTGACGGTCCAAAAATCCCAAAACTGTAAGTGGACTAAGTATAATCCATTCCCCATAGAAATACATAGCATACCTTGTCTTGACTTGGCCCTTAACTCACTCTCTAAGTCATCCTATCCTTATCCTGATAAGTTGTTAAAACTGTCATAATCATTCTTGCAACCCTGCCCTTGAATTTTAGTTATAGCGCCATCTCCCTTTTCAATTTTGTCTGGTGTAATCCTATGCCATTAGTCATATTTCGAGTGATCGGACTGATTACCACCAAGGTTGGGCGCTAGGGTGATAGGGTTGAACTCGCGAATCAACCTTGGATCTTACTGTGTCCATCTTTGGTGGTCTAGCCTGAATATTCTAGTGTAAATCAACCTTGGATCTTACTGTGTCCATCTTTGGTGGTCTAGCCTGAATATTCTAGTGTAAACTAAAACTGTTCTGGTCACAACTGATTTCCTTTCCTATTTCACAGCTTCATTTTACTGAAAGCACACCTTTTTATAGCTTGTATAACTTCTCCAATTTAGCTAGAGACTTACTTTCACTTCCATATTGTCCCTATGATATATCTCTATCCCCCAGCCCAAAATTCTATTGGGTAATTTAAGGCGGGAATTGAAAAAAATTCAACTTTTACACATGACATTTGGCTGCAATCTGTTTTTAACTTTCCACTCATTTTCAAACTGTATGCTGTTGGTAATCCATTCTTTGCGATTGTTAGTGTCTTTGTATTGTTGCTTTAGTGAGGAATTATATTTGCTTCAAGGTTTTTCACATACATTCATTATATATTTGTCAATTTCCGAGTGTCATTTCATAACATTGCAAGGGGTTTAAAATCTGTTTTTCTCTCTTATTTGGGGAGGGAAGGTCAGATTTGGATTTCGTTTCCTGTTTCTTATTCCCGATTACCTGCTGCTTCTGTTTATCTATTCAGAATAGATTTGTGGGTTGAGGGAATATTGCAGGGGGAAATCCTAACTTGGGTGCTATCTTTCCTAAACCAAAAAGTGCTCCTATTCCGCTGGGCTGTGTATCTGTTCCACTAGTAGGTTAAACCCAGTGCATTGCTCACAATCTCATTGTAATTATCACCCCATTGGGGATTGCTGCCCCATATTAAAAATTGTACGATTTCATTTGAATTTTAAAATAAATATTGCATTTTACCAACCAGCCTGGTTCATCGTCCATTGTGACCTTGGGTAAAAGGGGGTGCGATACGAGTGGTGTACCATCCCAAAATTGAATCTGCGTAAAATAAGGAGAAAAGCATCTCAATTGTGCGCTACATACTAGGCCGAGACCAAAGTATGTGTGTCGCTTGATTGAAATCCTTAACAGGACTAATGAAAGTTACCCCATGCTTCAATGTTCAGCTTACATTCATATTCAACCGTCTAACTTTTTTTGCGCTAGGGTAAAAAAACAGGTAGTCTACATACGGTGCATTGTTCATTTAAATTGTTCAGCATTGCCACAGCCTCTTCTCGTTCTACAATTCCTTCTACATAAGGGGTACCAGACAACACACTCTGTGGTACCTGGGACAGAATAGGAGGAAATTCGGTTTTCCAACCATGTCTCCTCTCACGGGCATATTATGGACCTAGGTGGGCTCCCAGTTTCCCATGAGACCCAAATGGTCCAGCCGTAGTCTAGTTATCAAATGCCTATGATCTCTCCTAGGAATTCGATCCAG
Organism: Ambystoma mexicanum; assembly: GCF_040938575.1. Taxonomy (NCBI): domain Eukaryota; kingdom Metazoa; phylum Chordata; class Amphibia; order Caudata; family Ambystomatidae; genus Ambystoma; species Ambystoma mexicanum. Next base: position 308,805,316 of record NC_090927.1, on the reverse strand, counting down.
ATATACAGCTCTAGCAGACAACATAATTACGTCCATACACCCGGCCACTGTAGTTTGCGCAAGGTCTCATTCAACCTCGGTTTGGTTTTTATTATTAACCAAGGTCTTTAGACCAGCTCTCGCATTTGAGAAAAAGGTGTCTGAGGGCATGACCTATTCATGTTTCCCAATGCCCACAAATATTATTGAACCAGCTTATTTTGTCATAAAAAAGATGGGGTTGCAGCTCTTCAATAATATCTTGTACACGAGGGGGGTGGTCAAACATTTAGCCAATAGGGAGCAATATTGGGCTCTACTAAGTCCTCGGTAAACGGTATAGCCACTTTGTTCATTTAGATGGTAGAAAGAGACTGCGGGTCACCCAGGTGCCTCAATAAAACATTTTCTATGGGATAAAGGTTGTCCCATCACTTCTATCACCCAAATGTCTTCCTCACTGGATAGCCTGTTGTACCGCCTTGCCTTGATGGACTGCATCCTTAACCAAATTATATCCTTTCTGGAATGAAAAGCAACGATGGCAGCCACACGCACACTCATTTTCTGCTATATTCCACTTTGAATTTCAGCATTGGCCTCCCATTCTTCACAGGGCCATGATCTTCGGTTTCTCACAGTTCACTTGGAGGTGGTGATCGTGACAAAGCCCTAAAATGCCTGCAACAATACATCTGGGGCTTTTTCATTTTTGGCACTCACAAGAGCAAAATCCACCAAGAGGAGAAGTGGTGTTTTCCTTTCCTAAATGGATGTGTGTTACACACTATATTCAAAAAAGGGGCACCTGGATTTTCACTGATCACTCCAGGTATCAATACATCACAAACACACAATAGAACAGGGGAATTCGGAGACATATAGACCCCTTCTACTTCTCTCTATACGACTTGCAGTACATTTATTGTATGCAATTCATGTATCAAAATTCAATGATAGAGAGTGGTGCATTCCCGACATAAAACAAAACCGTATTACACAGGAGTAAAAGTGCAGTACGTTACATGTGAAATCACTTCTAATTTAAAAACGTGGTCTATCAATACAATTCTGTAGCCCTTGATATTAGACTAGGGCTATCTAAGTCTAACTGCCTAAATGCCTAGGCTGGTTGTGTAGTGTCTTTATATTGCACTACTATATTCTTGGCTGGTCAACACAACAGTGTTTCGGCCTCACAAGCAGTTGGATAGTGCTCTTGTAGCAGCCTTCATCAGGACAGATGTATTTTTCCAAATCCCCTTGGTGTGGGTTCCTGTGTTCGATATCATGCAGTTTCGATGCGCCTCATATGCCTGGCTTGGTAGCATGGAAAGGTTGTCCATCCTCAGTTGAGGTATCTTAAACTTGTATAATTTTGACTTTGTTATGCTGCCATCTAGTCAAATGATCCAACTGGGATTTCAACTTGCACAATTAATGGGGTTCTTTTCGCGGCTGGGGACTCCAATTGGTGGATGCCTGTGCCTGTCCGTAGATGAATGCAGACATCACATGAACATACCCATTTCCCTTTGATACTGGGACAGGCTTTGTATGCTAGCCAGCGCGGCCAAACCTCACCCGGCTCTGGTTAGCCTAGAAGAGTGTGATAATGTCATTAAGCAAGCTACTTGCCACACCAATGTTCTGCAATAGCTGCTATAATGTCCTTCAGTTGCCCAAATCAAAGGTTGTATTCACATCCACAAATACAAGGCAAAAACACTCGCCTCCATAGCCCCGGTACACATGGGTTTAGAGCCTTAAAGCTCAGACTAGCCCTTCGGTCAGGGATCTGCAACATTTGCCCTACAACTCTCAGTTGTCCTAACCAGCATAGTCAATAGCGAAGGCTCATGGGAGGCATAGTTCAAATAATCTGAAGTGCCATATCTTGCATACCCTTGCCGCCTTAGTTGATGCTGGTAAGCATTATTCATCTTTGACTTCTCAGAATAAGGTACATTATGCCCTCTGAGTAGACAAAAAGATAAGTGTTTGCATTTTCACACCAACCAAACAGCAAGACTTCCGTAATCCATGAATAAGGGTCTTGTGTTGCCTGTATTCTGCTGTGCAATTAAAAGGAAATATTAACTACACTTAAGCAAGACCTCAGTCTATAAATAGTGCATATTTGGACTGTTCGTGCTTCCTAAACACAGATAATGAACTGTCCTGGTGGGACCAGAGACACTGAAAACCAGGCCCTTTGAAATGTTGGCTCATTACATCCTTTATTGCAGGTGGGAATTGAACTAGGCAATCCAGGCAAATGCAGGAAGAAAATAAAGAAATATATATTTCTTTTCAAATATGACACAGATGAACACGTTACTTAACACTGGTAAAGTTCTTTCGACTGGATGCGCCTGCCAAATATTCCTCATCTACGATATCTCCTATATCCAGCTTCAACTGCTTCCGAATTTTTTTTTTCGGCAGAGGGCACTGCGTCGGTGCCGTCGACTCAATGTACCTCTGGGGCCTCTGTCTCAAGGATGAGGGCATCCAAGGTATATAAGGAACGTGCAGTGCCCATTTGCTTCAGTTCTGTTTTTACGTGTTTTTCTTACAGTAGAACTACCAGCATTAATGTGATTTAGACCATGCTAGACTCTGAAGGGCGTAAACTGCAATAACATGAAAGTTCTACTCCGGGGTAGGCTGGGAGCGGCGTTGAGGAATATGTAGGAGGAACATCCAGTCGAAAGAAGGTTACCAGGGGTAAGTAACTTCTTCTTCTAATGGATTCTGTCCTCCCAAATATTCCTCATCTATGATAGACTCCCAAAGCAGTATTAGTTTTGGCGGAGGAAGCGAGAATTTTGTCATCAAGGGTTATTATGAACCGAGCGCAGGACTGCTTTCTCAAAGCTTCCATCCTGACTTAAGGTGGAATAAAGGCAGTAATGCTTTGTAAAAGTGTGAATGGTAGACCAAGTGGCTGCCTCACAAATATTTATTAGAAGCCCTCTTTGCAGAGCAGAAGTAGCCATGCCCTTAGCGGAATGGGCTCTTAAGCCTTCTGGGGGATGTTTGCCAGCAAGACTATAGCATTCAGTAACAGCTAAAATAATCCATCTGGACAAGGTTTGTTTAGTTATAGCCTGTCTCAGTCTATGAGTAGTATATCCTATAAACAGTTGGTCATCTAGACGAAACGTTGACATCCTTCTCGGGTCAAGTCTGTGTAACCTTTCCACTTCCCTGCCAGGATGAGGTGGTGGGTAAAAAGTAGGTAATACTATCTTTTGTCCCAGATGTAAATCTGATATAATCTTAGTGAGGAATGAAGGTTTGACCATAAGGATGACCTTGTCCTTAAAAAAAGAAAATGTAAAAGGTGGTTGAGAAAGTAGTGCCTGCAACTCACTCACCCTATGTGCTGATGTTAACACTACTAACAAGATGGTTTTGAATGTTAGTAGTCATAAAGGACATGTATGGAGTGGTTCAAATGGTGCACATGAGAAATTTCAAAAGATTAAGGTACCAAACGGGAACCTGAAAAGGAGAGTGAGGGAACACATTACAGAGACCCTTTAGAAATTGTATCACCAAAGGTATTTTAAAATATGACGTTTCCTCAGACGAACGCTTGAAGATGAAAAGCACCGCTAAATAACCTTTAATGGTTCCAACCTGGAGCCCCAGATTGGCCAAATGCAGCAGAAAAGATGACACCTGCGGTGTTTTGCATAGAAAAGGATCCACGTTCTTATCCCTGCACCAGCTGCAGAATTTGTTCCAACGGCAGCGGTACAAAGACTTTGTTGCTGGCCTTCTACCCCGAAAGCAAAATCTCCATTACGTCATCCGGGAGGTTACAATACTTGTGACTCAGCCTCTCAGAAACCATGCATGAAGGTGGTGTGTCTTGACCTGTGGATGGAGAACCCAGCCATCCTCTCGCGAGAGAAGGTCCTCTCTTTGTGGAAGACGTATAGGAGGGCATATGGACATGTCCAGAAGGTACAGGTACCATGTACTCCTGGCCCAATCAGGGGCAATTAGGATCATGGATTTCCTGAACTTTCTCAACCTCCTGATCACGCGAAGAATGACGGGGACTGGAGGAAACGCGTACAGGAGTGGAAACTCGCAGTCCACCACAAATGCATCTCCTATAGCTCCTCTTGGGGGAAGTTCCCTGGAGTTGAGCAGTTTGTACTTCCGGTTAACACTGGTCATGCACAGATCCACTTGAGGGGTTCCCCAAAGGGTGAAGATCTCTTGAAAGACTTCCCAAGCTAGTTCCCAATTGTGGGAGACTGTGCTCTGCCTGCTCTGAGCGTCCGCTGCTGTGTTCTTCTCTCCGGCTAGGTGAACTGCCGATAGAGAGATTCCTTCTTGTATTGCTCAGAACCACAGCTGCATTGCCTCTCTGCACATTGGTAGGGACTTTACTCCTCCTCTCTTGTTGAGGTACTACATGGCCAGTGTGTTGTCAGCCATTATCAGGATATCCTTTCCCCGTAAAGAGGGCAGAAAGGCCTTCAGCGCTAGTCTGACTGCCCTCAGCTTCAAAAGAATGTTGTGTAGTTCGGACTCCGATGGAGATCAACGACCGCTGATTGTCATATCGTGGGCTCCCCACCCCGTGAGTGAGGCGCCCGTCACTACCCTTATCTCCGGCCACGGTTGCCAAAAATGTTCTCACTTCAGGATGTTGTCCTCGCAGGCCCACCACAGGCGATCCTGTGCGACCCTGTTTGGAACCTGAAGTAGGTCCGACATGTCGCCCGAGGATTGAGACCACTGTGTCCTGAGAGCCCATTGGCAGGATCTCATTCTCAGGCGAGCATCTGGCACCAGGAAAATGCAGGATGCCATGAGGCCGAGCAACCTCAAGAAGCCGAAGTCCAAGCGACGATGGGCAGTCTGAAATTTGGTGACCATCTGCACAATGCGTTGAGCCCTCATCTCCGGTGGAGAGATCTTTCCTAAGGATATATCAGGCACAGCCCTAAAGAATTGGAGCTTTTGAGATGGTATCATGTGGGACTTCTTGTAATTGGGGGAGAAGCCCAGTCTGTGGGGAGAGTAGCATGTCATGCTGAGATGATCCAGGACTTGTTTGGGAGAACGTGCCCTGATCAGCCAATCATCTAGGTAGGGGTAAACGTGAATCCCCACTCTTCTGAGACTCGCTGACACCACTGCCATTAGATTGGTGAATACCCTCAGGGCAGAGGTCAGCCCAAACGGCAGAACTCGAAACTGATAAGAATCGCCAACGCCGAACCTCAGGTACTTTCTGTGCTTGAGATGGATTGGTACATGAAAATAAGCACCCTGAAGGTCCAATGACAACATACAATCCTGGAGTTGGCGGGCCTGAAGGATCTGAGAAAGTGACACCATCTTGAACTTGTCCTTCCTGAGGTAAGTATCTCAAGTCCAAGATGGATCTCATTTCCTAATCCCCATTAAGGACAGAACAATGGAGAATTCCATCCTTAGTTCCTCTCCGTTACAGGTACTGGCTCTATAGCACCTTTCTCTAGCAGGCTCAAAATTTAAAAATTTCCTGCAAAATGAACGGATCTGGAACCTTTAATGAATGGCTTCCCGGTGGATGATTCCGAGGCCTCTGAATGAAGTTGAGGCAGTAACCCTGGGCTGTGGTTTCTAATGCCCAAGCATCTGAAGTAATACACCACCATTCTTTCAGATGTTGAGACAGTCTGCCTCCCATCGAGGTGTCGTGAGACAAGACCTCAGAGAGGTTTTAAGGCGGCTGATGGCAAAGTAGTCGTTGCTTTGCACCTCTCTCATCCACCCTGAGAGAATCTTCTTTGGCCTCTTTGACCAGCCATTCCTCTCGTTCTTCCAACTGAGGAATAGTAGCAAATGGATCTAGCCCTCCAAGAAATTCCACTGGGGCGAAAAGGTTAAGGGTGCCTGATGGCGGCACCTATAGACTTGGCTCTCGCTTTGAGGTCTGCGGCTTCTCAAGGCTTTCATCAGTTTTGCTGACAAAAAGATGAGACCCGCCAAAAGGCACATTAAGGAGTCTAGACTGCACGTCCGGTGCAAATCCTGA